>NC_134545.1:92350395-93633728 GCF_050624435.1 Tenrec ecaudatus
AGTCATATGAGAAAAAGATAACTACTATTTCACGTTCCATATAAGCTTAATGTGTTATAGATCACAGATATAAATATAAACACTAAACATTTTAAACTTCCAGAATCTAACAAAGTATACTAATGTCAAAACCTTGACATAAAAATATAATTCTTTAATAGACCATGGGAGGCACTATCATAAAATTAAACAGAATGAAGAAGTGGTCTACATCAAAATTAACATATCAGTTCTTCAAAAGACTCCAATGAAAAATGAATAGGCCCAGCAACAGATAAGAAAACGTATCTCTCAAAAGACTAGAGAATGTCTATATATCAATAAAGAAAACCAAATAGCCCAGTGAAATATTGGTGGAAGACTTGAAAAGACACATCACACAGAAATAGAAATAAGGCAGATAAATACATACAAAATTGTTCAACATCATAAGTTATCAATAAATTAAACCACCAACACAAAGCCATTTTTATGCAGACTAGAAAGACTAAAGTTAAATGTTTAACAGCAAATATTCCAAAGGCTCTAGAGTGTGCAACTATCTCATTGGTAAGTATGCAGCCTGTAGCATTGCTTTAAAAAGGAACAAGGAGAAGTAATGGTGCGCACTTAGCGACTGTGTGAGATAACTAGTCAAAGGACAGGACGGAAGCAGTTGGGAAAGTGGAAGGCCAGCAAAATGCTCACATCAAGCAAGTTTCAAAAGAGCCCAATTTAGAACACCAATGATAAACTCTGATAGCCTCTGGGTTCATCCGAAGGAGAGTCATAGGAATCTTTAAAAAATACATTGTTAGAGAGCAGTGGGGACAAAGTCCGTTTGTTTTCAAAACTCTTTTGAATAGTTTACAATGCAGGAAATACAAAAGCTAAATAAATAACTCGAAGGAATATACCTTTGAAGAAAATTTTTTTTTGGAAAAGTCAAATTTGTGTTCGGATGTGGAGACAGCCAGAATGGAAAGGAGGCAAAGGGGATATTGACAAATGCAGTGCCAGGCTCTAGAGAGGACAACTCTGAGACTATGGGCACATGTGAAATACTTAGGAGATAAAAACACAGACGTGTTTGGGGGACTAAAAAAAAAAAAGAACTTTTTTTCTTGTTTGAACTTGATTCCAAAAGGGATGAAATTGGTGTTATTTTATGGACTGAAAAGTAGAACTGATGCCCGTGGAATTGTGGAAAACATTTGGAACAGCAAAGATAAAACGGAAACTTAAACAAAAAAAGCAGCCGAAACAAAGTTAAATAGCAGTAAATGAAGGAATGATTAAGCAGCACTGAGTGAGTAAACAAACCGAAAGATGTAAACTTGAAAGTAGATGGCAAAAACAATTTTTTAAGTAAAGAAAACACACATAAACAATTCTGTAGAATCACATAGTGCCGCAGGCAGACATTCTCAATGATTCCCCCCCTGCGGATATATATGACTTTTATAAATGCACACATACACGCATCCTCATCCTCTGTCTCTAGCTCTCGCTTCTTCCCGGTTAAACAAATGAACATATATTTGTAATAAACATTGTGAAAATGTACAAACTAAATCTTGACCCCATTCCCATCTCCAGTGGAGAAAGACGGGGCTTCCTACACCTGCAAAGACTCACATCTTAGACAATCACAGGTCCGACTGTCCTCGAGGGTTGCTATGAGTCAGCAGCAACTCCATGGCAGTGAATGAGCTGAGAAATCACATGGTGACCAAGTGCCATACCTATCGCTACTGTCACTGAGTCGATTCTGATCCACAGAGTCCCTACATAGGGTTTCCAAGGCTGTAAACGCTTATGGGAGCAGAGGGTTATGGGTCTCCTGCACAGCAACTAGTGGATTTGAACCACCAACCCCGTGGTTAGTAACTTAATGGTTCTCCAAAAGCACTATCAGAGCTTCTTCACCACAACTATGGAGTGTTCTTAGGAGTCCCAGGTATATTGTGGGTTGACCCCTGGGCTGCAAAGTACAAGGTTGTTACTTCAAGCCTACCAGTCTCAGAACTCCTATAAGGAGACATGAGTCAGAATGGACGTGATGGCAGTGAGTTTGAAGCGAACCTAACTCATATTCAAACTAATGGCTTTCCCCTCTTCATGCCTCAGACAAGATCCTGGTTAGACAAGTTATTATGAGTTTATTTTGGTGCCAAATAATGCACGTTTTTTTTTCATAACATGCAATTTCCATGAAAATTTTGAAGACTTCTTAATATGATTTCTTCACATATGTAAGCTAGCTGTCTCCCCTCAATCCTCTTCTTTCTCTCTCCAGGACACTTTATAATATTAGTACCTGATCATTGTATTTTCTTTACTCTTTGTAGACTGCACATTTGCTGCTTTAAAGATAAGGTAGCTATAGAGAGCCTTCTACTTTATCCTCTAAGATGTCTCCAAGCTGAAGTCAATTTGATGGTCGTGGGTAGGTAAATAGCCCAGTTATTAAGTGAAGACACTGCTGAATTAAACTTCGTGAGAGTTGGTGTCGTCAGTGTCATTGAGTCAGGTCCAACCCGCAGCGCCCCCGTGCACAACAGAAGCAAACACTGCTCTGTCCTGTGCCAGCCTCACAATTATTCCTGTGCTTGATCCCATCGTAGCAGCCACTGTGCCTCCTCGACAGCTTTCCTTTCCTTCACTGCCCACCCCGCCCGCCCCTCCACTTTACCCAGCACGATGTCCTTCTCCGGGGACTGGTCTATCCTGACAACATATCTAAAGGATGTAAGAAGTCCCGACATCCTGGCCTCTAAGGAGCACTTTGGCCTTACTTCTCCCAAGATAAGGTTTGTTTGTCATTTTGGCAAACAGCGGTACTGCCAATATTCTCCACCAGCACCACAATGTTAACCTATCTCAGGTTTTTAAAAATCGTCCTTATTCCACTCCCAACTTTCACATGCAGATTGCCAATTGAAAATAGCATGGCTGTATTAATTTTTTATGATGTTGCCTATTGGTCCAGTGGTCAGAAATGTAGTTATTTTTACATTAAGTTATATATAATCCATATTGAAGGCTGTAATCATCTTCAATAGCAAGTGCTTCCAGTCCTGCTCCCTTTTGTAAGCAAAGTTGTGTCTTACCTCATATTCCAGGTTGTTAGTAAGTCTCCCTCTGATACTGAGCCATATTCTTCTTCATATAATAAAGCTTCTCTCATTACATTTTCAGAATTCCCTTTCGTTTACAGTTGTTTCCAATAGTTCAATCCACAGTAGCCACGACCCAAAGAATTAAATTTTTCCTCTTATTCTGTTGGGACTTTATAGATAAAAATGCTCCTCAAATAGTTCCAAGGATGTCTTATCCTGACTTGAAGCCATTTTTTGGTCATTACTAGCATCGAGGTCTCTGCTGCTGAGCACGTTTCAGATCACTTGAGACAGCAGAGTTTTACCTGAGAGTTCAAGCGTGCACCAGACAGAACAGAATCAAGTGCTCGATTGGTTAGAACAGAATTCAGCACTACGATAACTCCATGGAAGTTAGAAAAGTCATGGGGAAAAATAGAGAGTAAGCAATACAGTGTGCCTTAAACGATGCATAGATATTTGTTAAGGAAGAAGTGAGCTGGTTATTCCAAATGACGACGTGACCAGTTCATATTACAAGTCCTTGCTATTCGCATTTGACTGGTTGATTCCTATCACCAATCATGATTTTCACATAATATAAATAACAGCTTTAAAATGTCAATCCAATGAAAGTTAGGTGAATGAGCACATGATATGGAGTCTACTCAGTATTATGTCCTAGAGAAGTCAAGGACATGAAAACAGAACTCATGCCTGCCTGTGCTATTTTGGAAGAGATCCCTCCGCCCCTCCGCCCTGTATATCCCCGTTTTCACTCCAATTCAAGACAATGGGATTTTATCAAAATGGAACATTTCTACATAAAGCACATTGCTTTGGTAAAATTTCCAAGGATGAACTCAACTTTGCTAATTTAAAATCAAATTATCTTTGTTTTAATTAGAAACTCAAACTTCTACTATTTAATTTAATGTTTCATACCCTTAAGTACCTTCTTCCATAACCCTCCCTGATGCTTAGAGAAAACCAAAGAAAAACACAGTTTGATTTAATAAATTCTTGATTTAGCATTTCAATAAAATCACTAATAAGTTGCAGGAATAAGTCACTGTTGGACTGAAACCAACAACATAATTACCCTGTGTACCCTGGGGTTCTTTATCAAGGAGCAGTCATTTCATAAGGCGTGATAGAATTTAACACTTCAATAACCAGGAGAGAGTTTCTGTTTAGGAACTGTTTTCTTATTTGACTTTCTTTTCACTCTTACATCATATTTTCATAAATAAAAAGGGCTTGTTTATAGAAAAGCATAATATACCATCCTGGATTTAAACAATTGTGAGATAAATGTTCCTCTTTTGTTATTCAGCTCAGTATGCACTCTCACTCTTTTATCCTGTAGATAAATAAGGCATGGACAATTTAATAGCCTGCTATAACACCATTGATGATATTTTATTATCATTTATGTTTATTTAACTTAAGATAGTGTTGGGTATGACAGAAATCACTAAAATAAAAATCTTTGGATAAAAATAACTCTTACCTATTGACTTTGCCGCCATTAAAAATCAAAATGAGAAAAAAATAAAGCAGATTTGAAGTGTAAAGACATAAAGATCAAGTAGAAGTAAATGCTTCAGGGAGCCAACCAAGCCCATTTGGACTTTTGATGAGAATCAGCCAACAAAAATTTAGAATCTATGCTGTGGGAAGATGGTGAACGCCATGTCAAAAGACCTTTGACTTGGTTTTTAAAATTACGTTCGTGTATTGAAAGCCTACTATATGTAATGCACCACCTTAGACCTGTTGCATATATTATGCTGTCACCTCCAAACAATCCTATCTAGAGGTCCTGTGACACTCTCCCCAAACGCCATAGTCAATAACAGTTACATCCCCTGCTTAAATCTGACTGGAAGAGGCAAAACTAGGAACTAAGAAGTCCAGTGAGTGTAACAAAAACTATAACATCTAGCCAACTTATCCTCTGACTTATAGGAACCTATGGGACAGAAGAGAACTTCCCCATAGAGTTTCTAAGACAGTAAATATTTAGAGAGGCAGCTAGATGGTTCGAACCAGTAACTTTTTGGTTAACAGTTGAGTACTTAAGCACTGTTCCCCTAGGGGTTCTTCATTGTAATAAAAGCCACCTTTTCACACCAATTACTAGTTAAGCCATCTGACTGGGTTAAAGGTATATGCCATCCTTGCCCTCAAGTAGTGTTGCCCTCTTAATTCTTTGTTTTCAGATGTTCAAACTTACGTGTTGATCCTACTTTAAGCTTCGTTAAATGAGGTGGAATGTCTTTCAGGGAAGGTGTCTCATAATGAATATAATTTTTTTCATAGTTTAGCCAATGGAAGGCTGGCTAAATAACAGAATTCTGAATTTACTTAGTAGATAAAACTTATGTCGAAGGCACCTGGGTGCCAAGGGGATCTCTCATATTTCTGATACCCAGTCATTGTCCATCTTGGGCATTTGAAACATAGATGCTTGGCACGAGAGGAAAAGCATCCATGTTGGGACCATCTGCCCAGCAGGAAGAATTTCATTCTCCGGAAACAGTCCTGCACAATCCTGGAGCCCATGCCTTTGTTGTAGCCCCAGCCTACAGTCTCTGCTTTCTGCATGAGTGAGCAGACGCCGGCCACACGCTTTCCCGTTTGTGAGCGCGGCACTTAGCAGAGAGACTCGCACAGTCCATACCTGTGGAACCAATAAGATGGATGACATCTGACAATTTAGAAACACTGACAAGTTTAGAAACATTCTGCATGTTAATCCTTCAGGTAATAGGCAGTGCCTTCTGGCAACACAGTCTTATTATTATTACATACATTTGAGCTTCAAAAAACAGATACAAAAAGATAAGCAACTTGCTTACATTTATACCAGTTTTAGTAACCGAGGTACTTTTAGACATTTGTCTAATTTCAGAATGATTAAACGCTAAATTGATTTTCTACAACAATCCTCGGATTTAACCAAATTGGAGGCACTTAAATGCATGTAAGAAGAGACTTACTGGATATTGGGAATACGTGGACCAGAAGCTGGTGCCTGCTATGATGACACGCGTTGGCAAAGTCTTCGTGGCTATTTGCATAATCTATTTTAAGAAAAGGAAAAGTCTTTATAATATTCTCTGCTTTGAGGCAAGGCCCATCTGACATCAGCAATGCTATCTCTTGCTGATATTCCTCTTCTGAATCTGACACAAACATGCGGCAGTTGCCTGACAGTGTACTGCTGTAGTCATTCTTGGATGATTTTCAGGAAAAAATGTATTTGTATATGATATCAATGATATTGTTTTATAATTCATCCCCTCTGCTAGGTGGCCTTTCTTTGGAATGGGTACAAATATGGAACTTTTCCAGCTGATTGGCCAAGTAGCTATCTTTCAAATTTCTTACATAGACAAGTAAGAGCTTCCAGTGCTCCATTAGCTTGTTGAAACATTTCAATTGGTTTTCCATCAATTCCTAAAGACTTGTTTTTTACTAATGCCTTCTGTGTGATTGAACTTCTTCCTTCAGTATCCTGGGTTCTTGATCATATGCCACCTCATGAAATGGTGGAAGGTTGGCTTGTTCTTTGTGGTTCAGAGTCTTTGTACTACTTAAACCGTCTTTGGGTGTTTCCGGCATCATTCACTATTTGCCATGTAATCTTTTAATATTACAACTTGAGGCTTGATCTTTTTTCCTTCGGTTGTTTTCTGTTTAAGACACATGAATCATGTTCTTCCATTTTGGTTTTCTAACTCTAGGTCTTTATACACCTGCAAATACATGCTCCAGCAAAAGGTGAGAGCCATTGAAAAATGTGTCCTGCCCGTCCTGTGTGTCGAAGAACTAGATCTATAGACTTTATTATCAACTAATGGTGCATTTCATATTCTCCAATTTCTCTGTACTAATTGCCTGTCTCACTATTAACATAGACAATTAGAAAAGAGCTGAAAAGGTAATAGAATTCTCTCCCAAGCCTTTATACCATCAGGGAACATTAATTCTATTAATAATAAAAGACTTCCAATGATACCACCACTATCTCTGAGGATCTGAAAACATTTTCTATTTTCCTTAGTTTTATTCTTATTGTCTGAGAAACTTGTATTTTCAGGTCACTTGTTCCAGGAAGTCCAGGCAAAATGCTTATTCCTTCCAGCCAAAAATTTCCGGTATCATATAATATTTGTGAAATAGGAAATGACAAAGAATCAAACCTTCAGAACATTTCTCCCATCCATCAAATATGAAGTGACCCTGGCCTCCATAGGATATTGATTTTAATATCATTCGAATAATTTTCTATGATCTAGCATACTGCATTGTTTTCTTTGAAGGAAAATAAAAATACAGGAAAGAAAGGAGGAAAGGAAGACAGAAAAAAGAAGGAAAAGGACGACATCATTTATTGAAAACAATGAAGAATTTCTTTTTGTTTTATCCAGTAAACATTATTTTTTTTAAACTTATTAGCACATCATGGACTGTGGTACAGCTGATAGCCAGTAAGACTAAGTGAGGTACAATGTGAGTGGATGCTAAATTTGAAGTGCATATTTCCCCAGAGCCCCAAAGTAAATAGTAGTATATGCCCCTTGATGCTTACGGAAACATCCACAATACGTTATTGCAGAAGTGGTGTTCCAATCAGCTGTTCACATTTTTTGTCTAACCCTTTCTTTAAACATTCCTGGGTATTCCCTGTGTTTTGTTTGTTTGGTATATATTTTGTTTATCAGCTTACCTGTCTTCACTAATTTTATCTATTCATTCTTCAGAACTTTCAGAGCTGGTTTTGAGAAATTGAAGACACTGATACACTCTAGATATTGTCTTCAATAACAAAAATATGATTTGGTTATAGAACTAGGCAAGTGAATATTGAGTAACTAACGGGGCCATTCATATTCTCTAGTCTTTCTGTACTGATTGCCCGCCTCACTCTTAGCAGAGACAATTAGAAAGACCCACAAGGATGCTCTAGTGGAACCAGGGCAAGCCTTTGCAGGGGGGTGGTAGGAGGACACTGCCACTACTTTGCAGGTTTGTTCGACCTCATTGTGGGCTTGACATTGACTCGCTCTAAAGTAAATTTGTTGTTGCACTTGATTCCTGAGAGATCACTTTAAACTCCTGGAATTTCCTGAGTTATTTAGAGGCCATGGTTTTAGGTCTCCAGCCCACACCTGAGAGTTTACGCTAATGAAGTGAGTGGAAGTGAGCTGACTCAATGATGCATGATTCATGGGGCTCCAATTAAGACTCTAGCCAGGAACAATCCATGAATGTCGCGGTTGGTGAAGAATGTCCATTCTCTTTGGGATATTTAAGCTCTACCTTAGGAACTGCATCCTAAGTATCTTTTTATTTTTACTCTTTGGTTATAATAGCACAGCAATTATAAGTTTAGTACTTTCTGTGAGTTCAATGAGTCATTCTAGGGAATTCTTGAACCCAAGGGATTAGTGGGAGCAAGCAGGTAATATTTGAGTGGAGCTGAGAACCTATAATCTTAAGGCAGGTATCCTGAGTGACCAGAGGGAATCCCTGAGTTTTATCTGAAGTCGGGGGGTGGGTGTGAGGAGGATAGGGGTATGGCTGACATCCTGATAGAGCAATGGGAAAATGACAAGTTTGTAGCCGCTCTGTCAGAAGAAGGGTACTGTGGGGGACTCGGTGTGCATCAGGCATCTGATATTTGGGAAGAGACGGAAGTCTAGAGAAATATGCTTTTCAACGTGTGAGCGCTGCACTGGCTCTGGGTAGATGAAGAAAGGATGCCATTGGAGCTGGTGTCAGACCATAAGTGACAGAGAAGTCAAACCCGCAAAGGAGCTACTGATTTGTACCAATTATGGTCTGAGTAGGTGTGCTATCTAATTCATAGGGTATCATGATCTTTAAGAAGAATATCAGAAAATAACTTGTATCAAAGATGCACGAGGCTTTTATCAGTAATGAGGGCTTTATTGCTTCTCTTCTTTTATGTGTGGTGCAGGCAATCTTTAAAATTAACCCTTGTGAAAACAAAGCTCCAGGTAATTCACCTTAAATTGCAACTCACTTCTGAGGGACTGATATATAATACCTATAAAGTTCAACTTTGGGGCTAAAAGATGTAGTAATAATGGAAAGGTCACAATAATTCAGTGGAAGGCAACTCTTGTATATCAATAGCCAATCACCCATTCATAGCTGGAAGTAATGAAGGAATTGTAACTATCATGAATATTCCATATTAGGCTTTAATTACCTAGGCAGGAATTTGAGCCTTGGTGATTTTTTTAATGAAAGGTAGGCTGATTTCCTAATTTAGGATAATTCATTTTAAAAGCTCATTAACTACAACATTCTACAATTCAACTAGTGTAGGAAAAAAAAAGGCAAAGGTGAAGACACTAAACCTACATTTTTAAGGGCAGATCTTGTCAAGATCTGTGTGTGTGTGTGTTTGTGCATATATATCCAATAAAAGATTCTTTACCGATTTGCCCTATCTTCATTGTGCTGTAGAATATTAACTTTTTAGACTCTGCCAAAGCGAAAGGATGACTGACCCTGTGTTCCTCAGAGTACTAAGGGTATTTTGGATGCTGTGAAATCAGGTGGACTATGTTCTAGTGGGGGGGGGGGGAAGGTGGAATTTGACCTATTTTCTTGAGAACATGTACTTAATCTCACACATAGTTAAACCACTTTTCTTTGAAATGATGTCTCAAGCTGTATGGCCATCTGAAAAAATTTATCTCCATGAACTTATTCAAGGCTTCAGCTGGTTGATAGTAGAAACATAAGCAAACCAGCAAAATTCTTACATGGTTTACAATAAGCCTTTATCTTGAATTTAGCCAAGAAGGAGCAGCCTGGGTTCAATCATAGGACCTGGTGGTCTGATGGAGTCTTCAGGAAAACACGCTGACGTCTCTGCCTCATGGGCCCTGCTCGTTGCCATCATTCCCCTGAAATTCATGAGTGGCACCAGATTATTACCTTGCATTTATGTAGCCTTGCATTCTTCATGCGATACATTCAAGTTGGCTGCTCTTAAATATTCTTTTCACGTGTGCTTAAAAGGAAATGAATTGCCACCCACGAGAGCTGCTTTAATGTTCTCTAAGCATATTGTTTGCACATTTGATTGTAAACTATCAATAAGTGACTTCTAAGCCGATTTTTTCAGTGTGAGTGAGAGAAAGCAGTGTACTCTTAATTACTGTGACATGTGCACCCCTGCATTATACACTCAAGCATAATTCTATGATTTCATACATTAAAGGAAAGATGGGAATAACTGATCTCGCCTTATTAATAATTGCTATTTCTTTAAGGAAGATAGATTGAGAGGCTTATCTAGAGGTTTTACTTTAAGTAGTCAGATTAAAGGCAGTTATAAAATAGCTTTTGAAGTCTCCATGCAATTGGAGCTCTTTGCAGTCCATTTTCATCACAATGGGATTTTAGACGTGAGTGCAGGGGGGGAAAGACCCAGTCTGCTCTTGACACAGTGTGGAATGGCTCTTTTCAGTGAGATCTGTAAGTAAGATTTTGTCCAGACTGCTAAGAAACACAGATCTCCTGGCCTCATTATTTTTAGCTTGAAAACCTATTTCCTCATAAAAGTAATGACTATTCTACCAAATCTTTTCTCGCCTATTAAAAAGTGAAAAGAACTCCTTATTTTGAAAAAAACTAAGTGTGAAAGAAAATCCCATTACCTCAAGTTCCATGTTTTTATTACCCCACACTGTCTGGTGGGATCAGCATTATTTAAAATAGGAGATGAAAGCATAAGATACGACCTGAGAAATTTAGAAAATGGTTCATAGATAGTGTGTGGGGAGGGTCCTCAACATGCATTAGAAAGGCAATATATATTTGCCCAAGGGGAAAACCTGTAGAAAAGACCGCATCGCTTTGAGGAAGAAATGGGACTGTCTGTGTTTAGGTCTCCCCAATAGAGCAGTGGTTAGGGACTTGACTACTAACTGAAAGGTTGCTGGTTCAAACCCACCTAGAACTGACTAGGAAGTGTGAATTGGTGGTCTACTCTTCAAAAGCTGGAGCTTTGAAAGCCCATCAAGCAGTTCTCATCAGCACACATGGGGTTGCCAACAGTGGGGAAATTCTCAACGGCAACTAACAATAATGAAATTGTCTTCTATCATGGTTTTTCCCTGTTCAGGACAGTGTGTTTTGGTGTTGCTTCTGGACAGGGATGCAAGCAAACCAGCTAAACTCATTGCTATTGAGTCGATTCTGACTTAGAGACCCTCTAGGGCAGAGGAGGGGTCCTGGTGGCTTGGTGGTTACACATTGGGCGGCTAACTGCAAAGTCAGCACTTGAAACCACCAGGCTGCTGTGCGGGAGAAAGACGAGGCTTTACACTCTCATAAAGAGATGCAGCCTGGGAAACTCCCAGTGGGCAATTCTACCCGGCCCTGTAGAGAGGCTCTGAGTTGGCATCGATTTGATGATGGTAAGTTTGGTTTGTGGTACAGGACAGCAGAGAACTGTGTCTGTAAGTTTTCCAGGCAGTAAATCTTTACAAAGGCAGCAAGTCTCATCTTTCTCAAGCAGAACAAGTAGTGGTTTCAAGCTGCAGCTGACCTTGCAGATAGAAGTCCACTGCAAACCCATTCAGCACCCAGGCTTCTTCCAGAGAAGAATTTAGTTAGATTGCTTCAGTAGCCCTGGACAAAGTCCAGACTTGTACTTTCTCACAACTCCGATGAACACTGCTGGTGGCATCGAGAGGTCCCTATCCTCTATAGAGCAGGAAGGATATCATACCCAGGAGCAAGGGGGGGGGGGACGAAGAGGGATGAGAGAGAACCTGACGGAAGCAACAGGCTCACTAAATCCTCTCTCAGAAGCATTTTAGATCACATCCACCATGGGTTGGCATTGTCTTTATTTTTTAACTACTGGCTTTCTTAGTTTATTATATAAGGCAGTCTGTGGCTTATGAACACATTTTGTTCCTAAATCTATTTTTTTCTTTCTCTCTCTTTTAACCGTTTTATTGGAATATACTTCATGTATGGCACATCTCAGTCATTTAAAAATATTAGGAAGTGTTGGGCAGTCATTACTACAATCAATATTTTACATTTTCTTCCCCATTGATCCTCAACTTCCCATTTCATAACCCTAAGGATATATTAACCTAGTTATTACCTCTAAAGGTTTACATATCCTGGATTTTCATAAAAAGAAAATCATACCAAAATAACACCATAAGCAACCAAAAAAAAAAAACCCCACAGGTAAACATCAGTCTAAAATAAAGCAGAAAATAATTAACAGTAGGACAAGTTAAAATAGGTCAAAAGACCATTTTGGTTTGGTTTGGTTTTCTGTTATCTTCTGCCGTCCTGTGGATTGTGGCTGTTGGTATGTTTATTTTGCTGTTATTGGTGGGTTTTTGGTATGGTTTTATTATATGAAATCCAGGAGGGGTAAATATATAGAGACAGTAACTTGATTTATTATTATGGGAAGGGAGGTTGGGATGCAATGGGTATTAATGATGATGAGTACAAGAATGAACAAAATGTTCTAAAATTAATTGTAGTGATGATTGTTCTACTCTTTTAAATATATTTAAACTGTTGAATTGTATAGTATGTGAATTATATGTCAACAAAACTGTTTTTTAATTAGTCAAAAAGGAAAACAAATGATAAGATGTTAAATTTTCAGCTAACTATATCATCAGAAATCCATTTTCCAATACACTCTAAGGACAAAACTATTGTCTTCACTGGTCAATGTGTCAAGGGTGTTTGATAGAGGCTTAGTTCATGTGGGGACTCTGCAAAGGGATTTGGGGTTCACTGTCATCTGCATCCTTCTGAACACGGAATACTCTGAATTTAAGGTCTAATATGACTCCCTCCTCTTATCTTGCGTATTATGATTTACAATCTTTGGATCATCAGGCCTAGTGTACTAGTTCTGTGTGGATGTAGCTGAGACCACAATTAAATGATTGCTGGTTTTAAGATAAGCCTCTAAGACCCGAGGCACTATTCTTTCTGATAGCTAGGTACCATAAGTTTTCCTCACAGCACTTCGCTATCTATAGCGCTGATATTTCAGTGACCACTTCATTGTATTGCTATTTGAAAACTGCATTTGAAAATTGTGAGTTTAAGATCCCTTTCTGTGCATTTCAAAAGTACAGCACGTTCTACTTTTGTGGAGAGGAAATAGAGAAATAGAGAAATAACCGGAGAGCACATGTGATTAATCCTTAGGTGGAGTTTTAAAATTTACTAAGGATTAAAAACAATAATTTTGGGGGGAGCAGAAATAGTGAAAGATTGAAATAAAGCTTTCAAGTTGGCAGGGGCTGGTTATCATTATAATGTCAAGACTGAATGTTAATATGATGTTATTTGACTTCAAAGTCTGAGTTGCTGGTAACACGAAAGCTACCCATCTCTAAAACCCTAGAATGTTTGTCTTATGCACCCCAAACCAAGTGAAGTCATTACTGTAAGGTCAAATTCAGTATCTCATAAATTAATGAATTAATAAAGTATTAAATAATGTATCCCAAAGCTGTACATTTTCCTACAATGAGACTCAAACATGGAATGCAAATATGGCAAATTCTCTTTGTTTCCATACCTTCCTTCCATATGCTAACAAGTATTTTGGAATGAAAATCACCTGCTCATTAATATTCATTGAATTCACAGAAGAAAATAGTACTGAAAGAATAAAAGTGGTTAAACCACTTACAATCAAGAGAGAGCAATAAATGAATAAGTAAGTAATTTTGGAATCAATACACTGATAATGGAGTTGAAGGTTAGGTCTAAACGCTATGCCAGGAAGTTTTCTAAAGTGGTTATAGATCAGGGATTCTATACTATCCTCATCCCTAAGGGCCACTGGCAGTGCCATGCATTAGGTGTTCCACTGTTAACCTCAAGACCCAAAGTCAAGCCCACCAACCTCTCTGTGGGAGAGAGATGAGGCTCCTTTGCTCCCATGAAGATTTACAGTCTCACACTTTAAATGAAAAGACAAAAATCGACTAGAAATCAAAGGATGGCAGAAATCTATCAAGCTAATGGCAACCAAAAACCGGCAAGAGTTGTAATTTTCATCTCTAATAGAATACATATACACGGAGCACTCCACTCAATAGCAACACAGTACACAGTTCCCTCCTGCACCAAAATAATCCACAAAATTCTGGCCAGTGGAATTCGGTAACATATCAGAAAAGTAATTTTTCATAACCAAGTAGGATTCATATTAGTGATGCAAAGAAGGCTCAGCATTTGAAAAACAATCAGTGTAATCCATCAAATAAACAAGACAAATAATAATTACCACATGATTGTATTGATACATGCAAGAAGAGCATTTGACAGTATTTGGCAGCCATTTCTGATAAAAATATTCAATAAAGAGAAAAAGAAATTCTTCAACATGAGAAAGACCATATACAAAAGTCCAACAGCCAGAATTATGCTCAGTGGGGAAAAACAAAAAATATTTCCTGCAAGAATGGGAACTAGCCTATGATGCCCCCTCTAACTATGCTTATTTGACATGGTGCTGGAAGTAACAAGAACCATTAGAAAACCAAAAGAAATCAAGGGAGTATAATTGTGCAAAGAGATGAAACTCCTCTATTTTCATGCATAAAGAGAACCCAAGGACTCCCCAGAAGACTGTTGGAAACAATTGATAGATATAATAAAGTAACAAGACAGAACAGTAACAAGCAGAAATCAATTGTGTCCTATACCAGAGAGATGGGAGCTTTGAAAGACACCAAGAATACCATCTATAATAGCAACACAAAAGATGAAATACTTAGGAGTAAACCTAACCAAAGAAACAAAAGTCCTGTATAAATAAAATGACAGAACATTAATACAAGAAACCAAGAGAGACCTACACAGCAGGAAGGATATTCCATGTTCATATATAGCAAGACTTAATATTGTGAAAATGTCAATACTACCTAAAGCAGTCTACAAATACAATGTAATTCTAATCTAAATTCCAACTTTATTCCTTAAAGAAATGGAAAAACAAATCACTAACTTCATATATAGAAGAGAGAGACCCAGTATAAACAAAAAACTTTTCAAAAAGAAGAACGAAGTAAGAGGCCTTGCTCTACCTGAATTCAAAATATATTAGCAACCACAATAGTCTAAACAGCCTGGTATTGGTACAATGGTATCGGACATATGGCTAATATCAGACTTATGGACTTGGCCTGGACTGAGCTGAGATGTTTTCTCAACATACAATTTCTCTTTGATATAAAGCTCTCTTTTATACACATATGCATGGCTATAAATTTGTTTTCTCTAGTCAACCTGGACTAACACAATTCATATCAAAATCCAAATGTAAAAAAATAAAGAAATCATTAAGGTTATTAAAAAGAAAAGAAAGAAAGAAAGATGCATCAACCACTGGAACAGAACAGAAAACACAGAAATAAAAATATTCACCTACAACTGATTTTAGAAACAGGACAAAAAGACTAAATGGGAAATGGACATCCTCCTCAGCAAATGATGCTGGAAAAATTGGATTTCTACTTGCAAAAGAATGAAGCAGTAATATTCCTTGACCCATGCAAAAGAACCAACTCCATATGGATTAGTGACCCAAATGTAAACTCCATAGCTTAAGAGCTTGTGGAGCCCTGGTGGTGTAGTGGTTATAGATTAGACTATTAACCTGAGGTTAGCAGTTTGAAACCACCAGCCACTCCGTGGGCAAAAGACAGGGCTGTCTGCCCCTGTACAGAGCTACAATCTTGAAAACATGTGGCAGTTCTACCTTGTCCTCTAGGGTCACCAGGGGTCTGCACCCACTTAATGGCACTGAGATTAGTTGTTGATTTTTTAGTGCTCTCTATATGTATCAAGGGCATAGACATACCTCCAACTATAGTAAAGGAAAAACAATGGAAGACAAAATAGATGGCTGGGACTTACTAAAAATAAAGTACTTAAGAAACATCAAAAGATTTTATCCATCCAAAGATTTCATCACAAGAGTAAAATAAGAGGTCAAGGATTAGGGAAAATCTTTAAACAATGACACAATGGGTGAGGGACAAATTACTAAAACCTATAAAATTCTGCAAAATTTCAATAATAAAAAGATCTTATTCATAATGTGGGCAAAGAACAAGAATTAGCAATTCACTATAATGACACTTGAATTGCTAACAAACCCATGATTAAATACAATCTCTAGCCATCCAGGTGATGAAAACAAAACAAAGATGCAATATTACTTGATATCTACAGTGATAGCCCAACCATTATGGAAAGTGATGTGGCTCTACATAAAACAAGTGGGAATAGAAATATTTTATTTCCTTGCAAGATGTCTGAATACAAAGAAAGCAAACAGACATATGCTTTTCCATGTTCATTGCAGCACAATTTCACAATAGCAAGAAACTGGAAAAAACCCAAAGCCCATCAGAAGAATGGATAAAGAAACTCTAGTACACACACAATGGAATATTATGTATCCTGAAAAAAACAATGGTGAAACCATGAAACATCTCATGACATGTCGGATCTGGAAACTATTATGATGAGTGACAGTATTCAATCACAATAGGGCAAATATTGTAGAAGTTCACTATTATAAGGATGAGCACCAAGACGAAGGCAGGCTTCTGCTCTCAGGAGATGTAATCTATGAACCTAGTCTTACAAACAATGAGGTAGTGAGCTTTCCTGGTGCCCATGCACCATGGCTCACCCTTTTAAGTGTACGTCTTAAAAATCTCTTTAAGAGAGTTGGCAGAGACATATATAAAACCATAGATATATAAATGGATTATGGATCCCACTTAATTCTAGCTACAACCTAAGAACAATTCATTCATGTGGCATCCATGGTCCTGCTTGATGCTCACTATCATGAAGAGATTGCTGAAGATATGGGTGGCTGCAGCAATATGTGGTGAAGAAACTGGATGATGCCTGCCTCTTCGAATATCATCTGGAATCGTAAAGGCTTGTCTTCAACCATCTGAGTGAGGTCAAGCAAATCCACGTGGAATAAGAACACTAGGTTTCGTGATCCAAGGATTACAAATAATAAACCCAACTCCAGAGTCCTGGATGATATCAGAGCTTAAATTGTGAAGAAGATCTAGTTTACCACGGAGGGCAGTGGAAGCCCAAACTCCATTTGCAGAGACCCTGCATGGATTATGTCTTTGGTGAATCCCCTCTGACCTTAGTGGAGGGATATGAACAGCTTTGCTATCGGACAGAGAACATTATCTATGATGGCAGGTGTAGTTAGGTCAAAATGTAACTAACACTTTCTCATTTGATCTCTTTTTGGACCCATTTTAAAATTGTTTCAGTTTTTAATATCTTCTGTCTTTTCTATTGAGGTTTCTCTGTTTCATTTTGCCATTATAGTTGGTTCCTTGTTGTTTTTATTTTGTGTAATTTTCTGTATATTAAACCCAGATTAGATAAATCTATAGAGACAGTGACTGGATTAATAATTACCTAAAGGTATGGCAGGGAAGGCTGGGAAGAAATGGATAGCTACGGAGAAAGAAGAAAAATTCTAAAATCGATTATGGTGATGATTGAACAACTCGTCAATATAATTGTACATTGACTAGTGTGACATGTGAAATATGAGTTAATACAACTGTGCAAAAAGATTGATAGTCTCAGAAACCCCATGTTGTTGTTGTTAGGTGTTTGTTCTGACTCACTGGTCCTGCCTATATAACAGAAGAAAACACTGCCCAGTCCTGCACCATGGTCTTAATTGTTGTTAGGTTGGAGCTCACTGTGTCCATCCTTCTTGTCAAAGATCATCCTCTTTTTCACTGTCTACTTCTTCACTGGGCATGAGGTCCTTTTCCAGGGTCTGATCTCTCCTGATAATATGTCCAAAGTTTTGTCATCCTTGATGCTAAAGAAAATTCTAAAAAAGTTGTTCTTCCAAGACAGATCTGTTTGTTCTATTGATAGCTCGTGTACTTTTAATATTTGTTTCCAATTCTTTGATTCAAATGCATCGATTCTTTTCCGGTCTTCCTTATTCAATGTCCAACTTTCACATGCATTTGAGGCCGATGGAAACACCATGACTCGGGTCAGGTGCACCTTAGTCCTCAAAGTAATGTGTTTGCTATTCAACGCTTTTTAAAAAGTCTTATGCAGCAGCTTTACCAATGCACTGCTGCTTCCATGAGCATTGATTGTGGATCTAAGCAAGATGAAATCCAACAACTTCAAGACAGATAACAATCTCTACACGTTTTTTGCTGTTGGGACCTAGGATTCCCAGTTAGTATACTTTAAGGACCAACTGCTTTTGATAGAGGTATTTCTATAGAAATGCTTTTGTTGAGATGGGAATTGTGTGTTTTGTGAAACTCGAATTGCTCAGGAAAATAAAGTGACGATCAATTCCTATTTCTAATCCTTTTCCATGCTCACTTACACACCATTCACTCTCACCCCATAAAGTAGTGTGAACATATCAATATATAAAATGAATTCCACAATTTGCTGACATTATGTTTCAGCTTGACTCTGCTTTGGGCTTCCTAGCTTCCCAAATTAAATGAGTTGATGCCTACTATTGATGCCACACATTGTAACAGGCTAACTAACAGCCGTAACAAACTGATCAAGACAGAGTTGTGCTGAATGGTTCTAATTAAAAGGTAAGTAAAAATGAAACTGCCTCTTCTCAACTCAGGCTTCATTCACTGCCTCATCCTTCCCTCCCCAGCTGAAATTCCTAAACTGAAATATGTTTTGGTCCTCTCAGCCTTTATTTCCAAGACAGCTAAGAAAAGAATGATGATAAAAACAGAGATAGATTCATTAGCAATCTTGCTTCACTCTATTTTTAAAAGAAATAAGCCTAGGGACATAAACTGATGGAAGTTCCTGTTTCAGCCAAGTGTGGCAGATGAAGGAGTACTGCAGCAAAGACTGGATGCATTAAGGAAAGGGGTAGTTGATATATCTAAAAATAGCTTTTAAATTGGAAAAGTTGTAGATGATTTTACCAAACCATGAAGGGACTTGGCTATTTTAAAAAGATGACCATGAGAAATGATTCATTCTGTTGATAAGAAAGCAGTAGCATCCCTTGAGAAAGTTGAGTTAATAATTGATAAAATATATTACCAAAGAGTAATTAGTGTTTGTGGGATATTTTCAGAACACTTAAACCTTTCATCTTCCAATTTCACAAGGCATTAGCAAGAGGGAAAATCGTTAACCATCACACGATTTGAGCATCACCAATCAGAAAGGATGGTAACCCCTGGTGCTTGATATGTGGTCATGAGGATTCTTTGGTTAATCAATTCTAATAACTTAGCATAAAAATGCTGTTCAGGAAGCCACACAATAAATGAGTAAATAAATAAAATAAGTTCACAGTAAACTAAATGAATATAGGTCCGTACTTATATATGACACTTCCATTTCCAGAGATATAAACCTGTAATAAAGAAACTTGGACTTGGCCTTCTGCAATAACTACCAAGAAAAGAAACAACACATAATATATGAAATAGCTATTTAACTATTATACAATTGGAACCTCGGACTGTATTTCCTGAGAGTAGAAAAAATGAATTCACCGCTATAATTGCTCCAAATATTTTGCTAGGAGTTTCTTTTCAGATGGAATAAAAGACAACTTCCGGTGAAAGAATACAAGGAAACTGTAAGCTGAGAAATACTTCCCATTGGTCCTACCAACCTATGCAGGAAGAAGCACATGACATATTTTTGATTTTCAGTAGATACTCTAGAGCAGCGGTTCTCAACCTGTGGGTCGCGACCCTGTTGGGGGTCAAACAACCCTATCACAGAGGTCACCCAATTCATAATAGTAGAAAACTTATAGTTTTAATGAAAATAATTTTATGGTTGGGGATCACCCCCAACATGAGGAACTGTATTAAAGGGTCACAGCATTAGGAAGGCTGAGAACCACTGCTCTGGAGAGATCAAACCCTACTCTTGTGGGTAATTATTTGAGAGAAGAGTTACACCAGTTTTTTTTAACAGACTTTTTAAAAGTCTCCAAATAAAATCGAACTGGTTAACATACAAATGAACTACCCATTAAAATAAAAACCAATTTCAAAACAATGATCACAATATCCAGCCTGTAATAAATAAGGCATAGACATGGGGAGGAGTAAGATGTCCAAACTAGAAGAGGAAATACAAAAACAGAACTATCGAGAATAGAAATGACTGCATTATTAAATTTAAATGTGTGCAAGAAGATGTAAACATGAATAAATGAAGAAAACTCGTGGAAATAAAATGAGGAAGGTTGGAATTCAAGCATTCACAGAACAGATGGAAGAGCAGATTAGGCACCCTGGAAGTAAAGACTAGTGAACCTAAAGACATACAGACACCATACAAACTGAATGACATAACAGAATAAAAGTTCTCAGTAACCTGTGACTCAGTTTCCAGTAGTCTAGTATATACCTCGTATACCGGAATGAAGAAAGAATGTGTGCAGAGGGTTGACTTTTTTCCTTCTTCCAATGTGATTAAAAATTGAATCTTTACATATGAAGAAGTAAAGAAATTCACAAAGATAAATAATAACCAATACCTGAAAAACAGTAATAAAACTGTCAAAATCAAAAGTTATCACAGAAAGAGAGTGAGAGTGGGGGAGGGAGGAGAGAAGGAGGGAGGGAGAGAGTGAGAGATTGGTGAAGGGAAATTGCTTTCAAGCATACTTTTGGAAAGCCCAACATATATGTGGGTCGTATCATGCAAATAGGGCCAGGGTGGGGAATGTCTGGCTTATAGGCCATACAAGGCCCATAGGTCATCGGTATCAGATAATAATATCACATGCCTTACCACAGAGAAGCTGTTCGAGCCATCATACTACATATGAGGTCATTAAATGTTTGACCAAATAGACTAATTTTAAGTTAATCATTCTATAGGGCCCTCAAAAGATATCGTAAATATCCAAATGGACCTTATTGGAAAAAAGTTTCCCCATCTCTGAAATGAGCCATCTCAGAAGCAAGAAGGGGGCATTAACGACTCAAGAGAGAAGAGCCATGAGTGGAATGCCCCATTTGGACCATGAGGTCTCTGGGAGGAGAGAGAGGAGAGGCAGAGCAGCTGGTTTCCCAGCCCACGGGAAGAGTAAATTAAGTATTTGGGGCCAGAGACTTGTTTGCCGAATAGGGTACCTTTTTGGTATTTATCATCATTAACGGAGCTAGATGATGTAGCAGGTCAGAGGTCAAGGGTCACATGGCTGAGTGATCAAGGACCAAGAAGGTGTGCCTGTGGGCCATGCTGACCAAAGATGCACTGTGCCTGGATCATTTCTGACTGTAACTCATACTGTTAACTTTCCTAATAAATCATTCCATACTAGTGAGTACAGCCTGCGAGTCCAGCGTGGCTCGGGCAATTGTCTGTCCATCCTAGCAGAGAAGCAGAGCACTGTTGTAGCGATGGTAGGTGTCAGAATACGATGGAGAGGGTTGAAGGGGGGGAGGCATGTCAGATTTCTGCCTCCTAGGGTTGATGTGGACTTAGATTCTGTCCCCACTGTGTACTCAAAAGAGGTCAAGCCTGGCCCTGTGATGTCCTCACAGAGCGAAAGAGAGAGAAATTGCCTATAGGGGTGCTGTCAAATAAAAGCTGTATTTCCCAGAAAGAAATGTCGAAGTAATAACCCCTGACACCTGGGAATGTAACCTTCTTTAGAAATAGATTCTCCAGATGCAATCAAGTGACACGGTGTCATGCTGGATTAGCGTGGGCCCTAAATTGAATGAATAACCAGTCTTTAGAAGGAGAGAAAGATGTGGAATCTCAGCGAATACGTCCATGTGAAAGTGGGGAAACGAGATTGGGGTGAGAGTGCTACAAACCAAAGAGCACTAAGTATTTCTGCAGCCACAGAAACTGGATGAGACGCAGGAGCCTGCCTTCCCACGGCTCTCGTCGGGAGCATCACCCGGGTGACACCTTCCCACTCAGAGCCTCTCAAATGGTAAGAGAATAGGTTTCCATTCTTTTTAGCCACCTGGCTTGTGATGATTTGTTATGGCAGCCCTGGGAAGCTAACACAATAGTTAAAAATAGAAATAGCCCCTGACTTTGCACTAGAACCTGACCCAAACCTGAGGGAAACATAACAACATTAAAAAGAGCTGAAAACAAAGCCAGAGACGGTTGTCTTCCTGAGTAAAATTATTCTTTAAACATGAATTCGAAATAAATATATTTTCAGGCAAGCAAATACCAAAATAGGATTCATTTCCATCAGACCTGAACTCGAACAAACCGTGAAAGTTCTAGAGGGTAACGCAAGATGAAACCAGATGGAAATTCCTATCTAGGCAAAGGGATAAATAGAATAAAAATGATTAATATAAAATATTTTGTCTCATTTAGGAATAATTTATTTAAAAGTACTATTTAAAGCAAGAATGTTATATTGTGGATTAATTATAATATATAGAAGTAAAGCACATTAAAGAATCAATGTTGTGTATTTTCTATAGAAATATCCAGTTGATAAAGAATACTTAACTGAAAATACTTTCTTTATTTCTTTGAATTTCCTTATCACTTTCTCTAAAAAATAAGTAAAACTACTTCCAGGATGGGAAGATGAAGTAGAGTATCAAAGTTCTCAATGAAATATGATTTAGTCTAAGAGAGAAAGATGAGGTTTCCTCTTCCCACACACTTACAGTCTCAGAAACCTACAGGAGGTGCTACCCAGTCCTGTGGGCTTGCTGCGAGTTAGAATTGGCATGATGGGAGTAGTGAGGGAGTGAGCACAGACGAAAGGGCTCCTGGACTAGTAGTATACTGGGTTGTGCTGTTAATTTCAAGGTCAGCAGTTTGAAAACCATCAGCCACTCCTTGGGGGAAAGATGAGACTTTCCACTCCTGTGAAAAGTTAGTCTTGGAAACCCACAGGGGTGTTCTAGTCTGCCTGACAGGGTTGCACTGATTTAGAATTGACTTGGTGACAGGGAGTGAGAGGGAGCGTGGTCTAGGTGTCACTGTCTGCTAAGCATTGGACTCGCAACTACGTGGGTGACTTCTGTCGGCCAGTCCACACGAGAACGATGGGGCTTTCTGCTCTACTGAAGATTTATAATCTCAGGATTCTTACATAGCATCCCTGTTAGAATCACCTCCATGATAATTTTGTTTCTGTTTTCAACATGTTTCTTGATTTTAACAGGGTCTAGTTCAAGGCTGACCTGCTTCTGAGTCCCATTTCTGCGAAAGGAATTCTGTTACTCCGTTATCCTCACATGTCAGAAGAGATCTTTGGTTATCGGGCTTGGGAACTGGTCTATAAATTTATCTCTGGCTAAAATCAAGCTTCAGTAGAAGTCCTGGTGGCATCATGGTTATATGTTGGGCTACTAACCAGAAAGTCACAGTTCAAAACTACCAGCCACTCTTTGGGAGAAAGACTGGGCTGTCTAATCCTATAAAGGATGGCAGTCTCAGAAATCCACAGCGACCGTTCTTCTCTGTCCTATAGGGCCACAATGGGTCAGAATCTACTCAGTGGCAATGGGTTTTGTCTTATGTTAGGAATAACTTAAATCCTGGACATTTTATATAAAGCCAGAGGAAGAAACATCAAGGTAGGGAAATAAAGACACATGAGCTAGGGACTTCAAAACCTACAAATTTTCCTTGTGATGAGCTGCCTGGGTTTTGCTTTTGCCTTGTATATCAGAGAGTAATGCCTGGCTGGTGCCCTCATGTAAGCATTGTATTGCTAAATGCAAGGTTAATGGCTCAAACTCACCAGAAGCTCTTCAGGAGAAAAAGGAGACTATTGGTTCCTGGAAAAATGTATAACCCTGGAAAACCTTTAACGGATCAGTGTGAATCAGAATTTACTCCATAAAAGTGGGTTTGATTTGGCCTTTTGATAATACAGAGCTGGATCTGATGAAGTCAGTAACCCTGAAACCTCAACAGGTGCAGGCAACCAGAAAGCTTGAGCAAAGCATTATCTCTCTAGCAAAAAGACCAGAAAAGAGAGAAACCAATAACAGTTAACTAATGTTAGACAATTAATATTCTGATTCTTCCAAACATTAAGGAAAACATGAAAAAGTGCAGCCCAATTAACACAATATTCCACCAAAGACTAAGTGGGAGCCCAAACCTCTACACTTGCCCAGATGTAACAAGGTAAATCAAACACCTTGAAAAGGAAGGTATGGTATCAACAAACCAAGTAGAAAGTTGGAACGTTGATTCATGCTATATGGTAACAAAGCGTTGGTCTCCTCCCCCAGTGTCGCTGGAGGCCATAGCCTGGACTTCCAACCTACCTGAATTTGCCACATCTTGCCCACCCTACTGGGGCTGTATCAAAGGAAGACAGCTAAAACTGAAAACTTAAATAATATTCACAGTCTGTTCGCACGACACTCTAAATGCTTGGATTTCAGTTGAAAATCCCTCGCCTTATTTAAGACTGGGGAAACCTGACCTTGAGTGAAGAAGCCAATCACTAACCATCAATACTGAGATGGGGGACATAATAACACTAGCTGACAAAGATGTGAAAGCAAGCACCATAACATTTCTCCAACAAGCAGTTACAAGAACACTTGAAACAAATGAAAGAACAGAATGTCAACAAAGCAACAGATTGTCTCAGAAAAGAAATAAAATTTACAAAGAACCAAATGGAAAATTTAAGACACATCCAATAAAGCCCTCAATAGTTAGTCTCAAGAGAAGAATAGAAAGGACAGAGGAAAGAATTAATGAAGTGTAAGAAAGAACAACTTTACCCAAACAACAGAAATAAATAGATACAAGGCCATGATAAAGCTATGTCGAAAGGCCTAACCTTTATGTTATAGGACACTCTTAGGAGAGAAGCAATTGGTTGACTAAAAAGTTATCAAAGAAATAACAGATTTAATTAACAATATAAATCAAACCATTCAAGAAGCTGAAAATATCCCAAACAGAGGTAAACTCAAAGAAAACCCACACCAGAAAACATAATCAAATTATGAAATCTATAAACAAAGAAAAGGTCTTGAAAGCTACAAGTGAGAATCCACAGTGTGTCCAAAGGGAGGAAACAATAAAATGGATGTCGCATAAAAAGCAGGTTTAGGAAAAGGAAAGGTAAAGCAGTTAGCAAGTGCTGGAAAACAAACAAACAAACAAACACAAAGCAAAACCAAAGTCTATTAGCCTAGAGTTAGTTTTATATTCGATGAAATACCTCAGAAGATGAAGGTCAAGTCCAGACGTTCCTCAGATAAAACAACACTATGAGCATTCGTTATAACTGATGCACTCTAAAATATGGCTACAAAAATTTCTCTGAACAAAAATAAAATGAAAAAAAGGGTCTTACAAAGATTCAGATGGAAAAAGAACAGTGAAAGTGTAGAACATTGGTAAGTACAATACATTTTCCTACTCCTCTGCGGTTTCCTAAATCATATTTGACAGTTGATTTATATGTCAACTGGCTGGTTGGGATGATATTCTCCCATGATGTGAGCTAAGAAGACATAATTAAATTCTTATGTGAAATATGTATCATCACACCCATAAATGAGATAACAAGTTTGGGACAATGTATAGAGAACAAAATCCATTAATAATAAACATGGGTGAAGTGAAACTTGGAATGAATTAAAGGTAATGGATATGCAATATGATTAAGACAAGAGTGGAATTGGCAATGCAGTGTTCTACACGAGTGGGTGTGTTTGTTTGTGGAATGTACAACAGCACCAACAAGACAAGGTGCCCAAGATGCGCATGTAGAACCAACCAATTCATGAGACTTGGTTTCTTGGTTTGAAGGCTTAAGATCATAATTTCTTGGGATACCATACTCCATTCACCTAATATATATATATTTAAGTGTTTCTCTTCTCTCTCCTTTGGGGGGCATAGTAACTGAGATTTCAGTGCTTATGAGAGACTATCAAACTTTTGGTCTCTACAGAAAAAGAAGAAAGAGAGTCATGATTAGAAGGAAACCTAGAACATGTCCCTAATTGTCTCTGAGCAATTACCTACTTTTCATTTGGAATGGGAGTGTCCAGTCAAAAATTTCATAGCATAATCCTGATCAAAAGAGGAAAATGTGGACCAGAATTTCAAATTCTCATAGAATCCAGAATTTCCAGAACCACTGAGATTTGAGGATCCTTCTTTACAAACACACACACACACACCATGCTTTGAGATAATTTTTAACCTTATGATATAGGCTTAAAAATACATATCTCCTGCAGTCATCTTTAAACCAAAAAAATTAAAAACCTCATTAATGACGAATGTCTACTTTGAGCATTGTGTTATTTAAAACCACTATCTATTTGGGTTTATAGTAATAATTGACACTAAAAATGAAGGATGAGATATGTAGGGGGTGATTTGATGTTGATAGTGGCAGAATGGCATAGAACAGAAGCTTGTCAAGAGAATCGGGTTGAACATGTATAAACTGTTGAACTGGGGTATGATTTTCATATATTTTCAACAAAGAAAAAGCAATTTTAATTTTTAAAGATTTTGGGACATAACAAACTCTGACACTTAACCCCAATTCTATTCTCAGAGGGTAAGAGCTTGATTGTAAGAAACTCTATTTTGTGTGTAGAATAAAACCCTTAGCAAAATGAAGCATTCACATTATAGTGGTTTTTATGGTTGTTTTGGTGCTGCTGCCGGGTGCCCTTTAATCAACTCCTGCTCATAGCAACCCTCTGAACAACAGACTGGAACACTGCCAGCTCCTTTGTTATCCTCACAAATGTTGCTGTTTGAACCCGTTTTGCAGCCACTGAGTCAATCTCATCCAGAGATGTCCTCTTTCCGACTGCCCCTCTACCATACCATGCCAACATTATGTCCTTCAGGAGAGAACTAACCTCTCCTGACAACATGTCCAACATCCTTGAGCTGAAGTCTCACCATCCTTGCCTCTGAGGAGCATTTTGGCTGCACTTCTTCCAAGGCAAATGTACTTGTCCTTTTGGCATTTCATGGTCCTTTGCACACTCTTCACCAACACCATTGTTCAAATGCACCAGCGTTTCTTTAGTCTTTCTTCTTTAATCTCCAATTGTCACATTCAGATGAGGTCATAGAGCATACCATGGCTTGGATCAGGTGCATGTTAGTCCTCAAAGTAACCTCCTTGCCTATCAACAGTTTAAGAGGTCTTGTGCAGCAGACTTACCCAAGGCAGTGCTTCATTTGCTCTTTTGACGGCTGCTTCCATGATTGTGGATCCAGCACGATGAAATCCTTCACAACCTCAATCTTGTCTATTTATCATGATGTCACCTAATGGTCCAGTTGTGATGATTTGGGCTTTCTTTACACTGAGTTCTAATTCATACTGAAGGCTTCAAGTCTTCTTCACTTTCATTGCTGAAAAGGTTGTATCATCTGAAGATTGCAGCCTCTAGTTCAGTGGTTCTCAACCTGTGGGTCACGACCCCTTTGAGGGGTCAAAGGACCCTTTCACTTGGATCGCCTGATTCATAACAGTAGCAAAATTACAGTGATGAAGTAGCAACGAAAATAATGTTATGGTTGAGGGGTCGCCAACACATGAGGAACTGTAGGAAAGGGTTGCAGCATGAGGAAGGCTGAGAACCTTGTCAAAGGGAGAACTGGGTCGTTTTTTGTTTTGTTTTGTTTTGTTTTGTTTTAGATCGACTTGTTTGTCACTAAAGACCTCAGGCCACTTTAATTTTTTTCTCTCTCTATTTTTTTTAAGGAATCTGGAAGAAATTTTTGTTTGCTTGTTTGTTTTTAAAGAATCTTGCTAAATATATTTAACACCCCATCTCAAGAAGGGAAATAACAATATCCTATTAAACCATCCCCATGTAGGGATCCTTGCCAACTTCAACCTTGTCCCCTTTTATCATGATGCTACCTATTGATAAAAACAACAAAATAAAGCTTTCCTCCAATCCTGCTGCAGCTTTCTTCATATAACCCAGCTTCTCTGTATTTGCTCACATGATACTGTACAACATAAATCCAATAGGACTATTGTAATTATTAGGATAACTATATTAAATGTAGAACATACTAAAATCAACTTACATAAAATAGAATGGTTTAATTTCTGGAAAAAAGGAATTCTGACAATTTGTGTGAAGTAGAAAAACTATTTAGAATGCACACTGAAGGAATACAGGAGGATATGTATGACATCTTAATAGTGGTAGTAAGATTATTTACTAAAAATTAGTGTTCTTCATGATGAACATTCTCACCAAATTATGAATTTTTAAAAAAGCTTTTCACTTTATCCTAGATTTTAGGAATAAAACCTCCAAATCTCTGCAAACCAGGTCCACTGTCACCAAGTTAATTCCCCAAATAGCACTTGCAAGTGCGAGCAGACAGCCTCATCTTTCTTTTGAGGAGGAGCTGGTGCATTTGAACTGGGGCCTTGCAGTTCACAGCCCAATAGTGTATAAGGTAAAGATATGAAATTCTATTTTTTATGCTAGCAAGACACAAACTAAAATTGAAATCTAGACTACCATTTACAATATCACCAATTAATGAACCTAGCAAAATATAGGTAGGAACTCTGCAAAGGAAATCAAACAGTATAAAGAGAATGTTAAGAAAACATAACTAAAAATCAGAACACATACTATTTGTCAATTATGAGACTTCATATTTTAATCAAGGTATGCAAGAACAAGGGCAAGAACAGACAGCTCCCAGGGTCACTGGGCCACGAGGGCCACCCCTTGTTCCAGATGCAGATGCAAGCAAGCAGGAAGGTGAAGAGCAAGAGAGACTCAGTTCTCCTCGGTGTCCCTCTTATATAAACACTACAACCCCAAGTATGCATCTCCAGGCTGCAACTGGACCCCACTTCTAACAAGTGCCAGGTCACATAGCTTTCAAGACTGTGTAAAATGTTTCTGTACTAACCGGAGTCGATGACCTGGCATCCAAGGAAGGGCCAGGAAGGCACACAAGGAGTGCTTCTGTGGTGTTGAGATGGCTTTAAGCTTTTATTTGGAGCATGCTGATGTGAGCTTACGTAGGGGTAAAAGTTGCCAGTATGGACACGTAAGATTTGTGTACTTCACTGCATAGTATTGTGAGGATGGTACGGGACTGGGCCGTGTTTCAATCTCTTCACTCAATGGTCTCCCCCCAAATAGTTGACATTCTTTAAAAAAAACACCAGCAGACTCATTTTTATAGCAGTTTTCCCTTTACAGACCAGTTACCCCAAGTTTACAGGTAGCCCCCCACCCTAACCACAGTATTATTAGTATAAGATCAATACTTCTCATTTGTGTGGATTCTAATTAAGGATAATACACAGTTTACATTAGGAGTCACACTGTTGCTGGTGACATTTCTTTTTCTGTAGGTGTTTTACTTATTTTTATCTCATTTAACCCTCATAATATTCTAAGAGAAATGTGGCTTTGTTTCATATTTCCCATCTCAAGTCACAGAGGAAATTAGCCTACAAAGCCACGTAGAGGCAGATTTGGATCTAGGCCCTGGCTATTTTTCTCCTTTTAATCCCAATACTAGAGGGCAAAGTAGACCGAGGACAGAGGATCAGACCAAACAAAGAGCATAGAAGTATTTAGTTATTTCATTATTCCCTTGCATTCCACTTACAGAAAAAGTGCTCCAAATCTTCATTTTGTAAATCAGAAACTCCTTTCTGGCTGCAAATTCACCCAGACCTAAAATATTAAAAGCACACATACATAACACATGCTTATGATTTAACTTTTAATGATCCATCACCTATAATCTGTGTTTTCTTTTTTCAAAATCTAGGACTTGAGTATGGTTGTTACCAATAGATTTATTTTCCTATTCATGTAAAGATTAGAACTTCTTTTGGGAAGGAGGGAGGAGAAATGCCATTTCAATTCCCTCATCAGAATATAATAGAGTCACATAGTTGAAAAGGTATTTCAGCACCGCAGGCGCTATCAGGCGTGGGACCATCAGATACCACGCTCATCCTCATGCTCCCAATCGGAGGCCATTACACACTGCACAGGACACTAGTCTCTGAGGTAACACAGAGAAAGAAGATTTGTACAAGAAGTCATTCTGCAGTGGCAAGTGTGCCAGGCCCCGCAGGAAACTGCACCACAGAGGTCAAACCAACCAAGGCACGGAGCACAGGGCGCAGGAAGGTAATATCAAAGGAGAGGCTTATTGGATTGACTTCTGAAACACATACATGTACAAACTCAAAGTTGATTAAAAATGTTTGATACTCCCCATTAGATCAATCAATATCCATCTACTAACTTCAATCCCTTCATGGCCTGCTTTCCATCTGATTCACGATGTGCACTTTTGAACAAGTTAGCATCAAACCAAAGTGTGCATGGCCTTACAAGATACTCTTACACATCACTAATGAACTTGCCCCTGAATATGAACTCAAAGGAAGGTTATCTTTTCTCCGGAAACTGCTGCCTTCCATGGCCTTCTATTTGTACATCTGCTCAGCTTGTGTCATTCTGGTTTTTTTTAATGAGTAGAAGCCGTAACAGAGAGTCATGATCTTTAGTTAATATTTGCAATTCAAATGCACCCTCTGTGCTTCTTTCTGGCGAGAAAGAAAAGAAAACAAACACCAGCTTCTCGAAGTCATTTTCAGATTGGTGTTCATTATAGGAACAGGTTGAGAACAAGAGCATGAATTATATAGTATTTTCAAATACTTGAGTATAATATTTTACTGAGAATTCTTTTATGTGGTCAGTTGATTTGATGTTTTTCTTTTTGTGTGAATATCATTCCCTCATGCGATGTCCTCCTCCAGGAGAGGGAGCAGTTCCTCATCTCACATATTACAGAGAATTGATCTATGAGCACAGACAGAATTTTCTGCTCGGGATTATCAACCACTGTTCTGGTTTCAGCCGGATTTCGTTCTCTATCTTTGGGAGCAAGTTCCTTGGTGCACGGATACATTTGGCAGAAATTGTCAGAAGAAAGATACTGCATTCATCCTCAATTTTGATAACACATAAATAGAAATTCCATAAAAAGTGAATTCATAGGAAATGGGTATAAACTAAACGAAAATAATCTAGAGTGAAAGAAGGCCAGGGAGGCCCGAGAGAGAGGTTACATGGGGCCAGAAAGGTAAAGACACAGGGATGGAGCAAAATGTTTCATAATACCCTAAAGCTACTTAGCAGAGATTAGTGGGGGGAGTGGACTTGTGCTAACACCAAGCAATAGATAAGGTACATTTTTAAAACAAAAAATAGGAAGTGGAAAAAAAGGGGGAATAGAGAGAGATGGGAATGAGAATCATTTTGAAAGCTAAATAATAATAATAATAAACTTTGGGACAGCAGAAGTCCCTGAATATTTCTGTGTACAGGTAGTAGCCATTTAGCAAATATGATGTGTATTCATCTATAGTATGTCAGTCATTGCTCAGAGTTATGCTATACAGACTAGGAAATGTATACTTCCTGGCTGAGTCTAGGCTATAGAAGAGCTATTTCACATGTTGGATGGACATGGTCTAAAACAAGGAGCCCTGGTGGTGTCGTGGGTAAGTGCTTAGCGGTTAACTGAAAGATTGGCAATTGCTCTGACAAACTGCTTTGCAATAGAAAATGTGGAGGCCTGCTTCTATAAAGATTTGAAGTCTTGGAAATCCCATGCGAAAATCTCATTCTTGCTAATAAGGTCTGGTTGGAATTCCGTTAATGGAAATGCATTTGGGTTTTTTTAGGTACAAAGTCAAAAGTTGGATCAGGAATCCTCAGGATCTCTCGGATTTCCTTGCTTCATGAAGTACCTTCCCGATGGGTTCACCTTTGGAATTATGCTTTCCCATCATTCACCTTTCCTCCTCCAGGAGTGATGGTTCCCGGAGAGGAGTGTGTGATCTAATGAGAGACTCGCAGCATCTTCATTCCTACCCAAGGGGCAGGAGTGTCTCGTTCCTGAACTCAGTGCATAAGGTGCTCTGAAAACAGAAAGCAAGCGCGCAGGAGACCTCTGTGCAGCTATGGTAATAGTGCGGGCTGTAGGTGCAGGCTCTTTGAGATCTAAACAAAGAAGGATAGAGAGGGAATCTGGAAAACTTTTTTTTCTGGTCTAGAAGCAAACGGAAACACCACCCTCTTTGTTTGTATGAGAAAAACGTCTCAGTAGCTTGTTCGTATGTGGGAGGGACAGCCCCCGTCTCTGCTGAGCTGTTAAAATAGCACCAAATGGATAAGAAAGCAGAGATATGGCTCTGATTCCCAGAATAAATGGACTCTTCTTGGGTAATATAAATACTTTGAAGCTGCACACACAAAGAATCAACTTTTAAAGACCGGAAATACTCAGGCAACTCCAGAAACAACCTAACAAGAGAGAAGAGAACGTGAAAGAGACCCTCCTTCTATCGCCTACTTGCCAAATTCCCACATGAAATCAGGCATTGCTGGACACCTCGTACACAATGTGCACCGCTTCATTATACAAAAACTCTGCTGTGATGTGAATTATTATCCGCTTTATAGGTAAACTGAAGCACAAAGTAAGCAACAGGGAGGGCGTGGTCACTCAGTTTACTTCCTGCTACACAAACTGAAAAACAAACTCACTTCATCGACTTCATGCTGACTCATCATGAGCTCATTCTATATAGTCATCATTTATAGCCAGAGCTACATTATTCTAAAGCCCATGCTCTGAACCGCCCTATGCTCCTCTTAAGGAAGATGCAGACTATAGCTCACAAATTTTCTTTTACACACTACTTTCATTTATTGTTTACATTCAAGTGTCTTAAGAACGCGTGTTCTAAGTTTCAATGGTGTTCTAAGATACAACTATAAATATCATTTCAGATGGAGCAAAAAGGAAACAAACAAAAATAAATAGAGACCTAGAGAAGAAACGTGGTCTACAGGATGAATAATTTGGATGAGCTATGGCCTCATCTACCCATAATCATAAAAACGACAGGTCCCCTAATAGCACTAATTACAATTCTGATCCACAACAGGTTTTGAAAGAGAAATGTGGGAGAGAATATAAATTCTTACTGGATAGGTTGAGACTAGAGGACCCTCCAAGACACGTCATAAGTTTTGAAATGAAACTATCCCTTTTAAAGTACCTTTGAGCAAAACAATAACCTAGCTCATAAACTAAGAACACCGTCACGTTTTATTTAAGCATTGTAGGAGTTAAATCAATACATAAGACTAAATCGTCAATAATTACTGTAAAACAAAGATGAAAGGCAGGGAGTCTCATTTTCTGGAAGCCAAATGTGCAGAAGGGAATTAAGGAGAATGCATGAACATTGTGAAACACAATCAGTGTCTCTGAGCATTAATTACAGCAACTGTTGAATGGGAACAACTTTCTATGTAGATTTTCACCGAGAACACAATGAAATATTAAATACTCAAAAAACTCACTGGCATGTGTCAAGTCTGACTTTTAGTGACCTATAGCACAGAGTAGTGCAGCCCCTATGGGGTTTCTGGGACTGTAAAGCTTTACTGGAATAGACAGCATCATCTTTCTTTCCCTGGGATTCCTGGTTGTTTTGAACCGTTGACCTTGTGGTCAGCAATTCAATTTGTAATCCACTATATCACCAGGGTTCCCACAATAATGTATGTACATCAACCATTGCCATCAAGTCAAACTGACTCATAGCAACCGATAGGACCAAGGAGAACTACCCCTGTGAGTTTCTGAGACTGTCTCTCTTCAGTAGAATAGAAAGCTCTCTCTCTCTCTCTCTCTCTCTCTCTCTCTCTCTCTCTCTCTCTCTCTATCTATCTATCTATCTATCTATCTATCTCCATCTCTCTCAAAAAGCAGTTGGTGGTTTCAAACTGCTGACCTGGTTCTAAGGAAAGAAATCAGGTGTCTCATTCCAGTAAGGTGTGGCCCTTCTTCTCAAGACTAGAAAACAGAGATTTGGTGTGTTGTTAAGAGTTTCATCCAATTTCCTGTTTGGGACATATGTCTGCTGAATGCATATTACATCTTTTAAAAGCCGAAATGGGAATCCATTTACGTATGTACATTAGTTTACTTTCATATTCTTTTTGACCATCCAGCCCCTTCCTTCTCCCGTGCCCTATGGCATTAAGGCAAGCATATTAAAAGTATATGAAAAAAGTTCTGCCAGCAGAAGAATCTAATTATAGCAAGCAGAAGCAGAGGGGTTTTTCCTTGGGTTCACTGTCTGATATTGGCTAGCTTTTTCCAGGGCTGTGTTGGGACACCAAGCTTAGTTTGAGTCCTTTGTGTTTGTAGGGAAGTGCAGAGGATGTCTTTTGGTTACTAGTAAAAGACTGTGTGACTGTGTAACTTATGTGGCTCAAACGACAAGGGATGTACTTTGTAAGAAAAAGAAGTGCTTTGGGCAGCACTTTATGGAGGGTAACTAGGGCCGAGGAGCTGTGGGTGAAGAGGGTTCTCGGTTCGGTTGCTGATCACCAGGTTCGCATCGGCACCCATCAGTTACTCCTCAGAAGAAAGAGGAGGCTTTTATTCCCATACAAGTTCATACCCTTAAAAATCCACAGGGAAATTCAACTCTGTCCTATAGGGTCATTATGACTTGGGATCGACTTAATGATACTGAGCTTTTTAACTTGGCATGACATAAATTATTCATAAGGCTGATGTTCCCTAGGACATTATATAATCAATATGCTCCCCAAATCACAAAATTAGCCTAATTCTATTTCACCAGAGTTGGATCTCAAAATGAAAGGTAGAAAAGTGATTAATCTAGTCCCAGCAGTGTAGATGGTTAACAAATCAACTACTACACTAAAGGTTAGTGGTTTGAAGCCACCCCGCAGCATTTGGGAAGATGATCCAGACTGTCTCTTTCTGGAAGATAAGGCCTTGGAAACCGTAGGGAACAAATGTACTTTGAAAACATAGGTTGCCAGATATAATATTTAAACATACATACTAAACCTTCTGAGAAGAATATTTTAAATAAATATTATTTATTAAAGAATCATAATAAATCAGGGACAGAAAAAGGCAAGGAATACAATCTCAGAAAACTGAAATTTTGTATGTTAACTGACATTTTAAAAGTCATATTAACTATTAATTATTCCATCGAGTGCTCTAGACGTAGACCCAAAGGTTCAAACAGAACAAGGGGGTCGTGTGGTTTAAAATCAGGGAATGTGTGCTTCTGTGTGAAATCCTTTCACCGTGCTTATTCAGTCTGAATGCTGAGCAATTAATATCGTTTATTAAAAGGGAAGAGAATCTAAAGCACCTATACTGATAAAGGTTTTTAAAAAAATACTACAGCCTTCAATATTGATTACATGTTAACATGAAGAAAAAAACATACACAATAATAAACAGAAAGATGATTAAAGTGGTCCAGGGTTTCATTTTACCTAGATCCACAATCAGCACATATAGAAGCAAAAGTCAATAAATCAAATGATAGATTCGTCAAATCTTTGGCAAATGCCCGTTTAAAGTGTTAAAATGCAAAGATGTCCATTTAAGGACTAACGTTGCCTCGACTAAGCTATGTTATTTTCAATCACATCATATGCATGTGAAAGTTGATCAAGGAATAAGGAAGACTGAACAAGAATTGATGCATTTAATTATGATGTTGGCAACATTTTTGAATTATGGTGCTGATGAAGTTTATCTAATATACTGTGGACCACAAGAAGTCCAGGTGGCATAGTGGGTTATGTGTTGGTCTGTCAACTGAAAGATCAACAGTTCAAAAGTTCGAAATCTTCAGCTGCTCAGCAAGTAAAACAGAGAAAGATGGGGCTTTCTGCTTCCCCTAAAGATTTCCAGCCTGGCAACCCCCAAAGGGAAGTCCTGGTCTGTCCTGTAGGGTCTTGCTGAGTTAGAATCAATTTGATGGCAATGAGATGTTTGGTTTTGTTTTGATAGACTGTCAGAAGAATCAACAAATCTGTTTTGGAAGAAGTACAGCCAGAAGGCTCTGTACAAGTTAGGCTGTCCAGACTTCCACTTTTAACATGCTGTGAGCATGAACCAGAGTCTGTATAAGGACATCATGCTGCTAAAGTCAAAGGGCGGCAAAAAGAGAAAGCCTTTCATTGAGATGGAGTCACACAGTAGCTACAATGATGACTTCAGACCTAGGAAATATGGAGAGAAGGACAGAGAACGGAGAAGCATTTTCGTCTGAGGTACAAGAGGGCTTAGGTGAACCAGAACTGACTTGATAGTACCTATGAACAAGAACAGAATCATATTGGTTCTTAGTGTCTATTTCTTGGCATCTTTTCCACAATCAATTTGTCCTTTTTAATTCTCCTTATCCCCAATCATTGTTAATAACCTTCAGGACTCACTTCCAATGCAATTCTAGATAAGAATAGTGCATTCACTTATAATAAGTTTTCATTCATTTATTACCATGAAGAAACAAGACACACTGCTTCCACTTGTGAATAATTACTTTAGAAAACAAATCCATGATAAATCAATACATTTCATGCTTCATCTCATTCCTGTTGACAGTCGTAGAAACCCAGTGCTATTTTAATTGCCACATTCTAGTTTGCTCCTCCATGCCACTGATACTTCATGATAAGTTGACATCTTTGATCAATAATTCAAAAAGAGTCTAATTTAATGGAACAAAGTTTATGTATGCATGAAAAGGAATCACTTCTCTAAAAAGCACTTCCAAAGGTCATGTGACAGTTACAATTAAGCACACCTTGCTATAATTATCCCTCTACATCCATTATTAAGATTAGGAGTCACATGATCATTAGCTGTTGGTAAAATGCTTATAAATACGTTTCTTTCTAACCTTATTCACTAAGCGCACTAGTATGTACTTTCCCTTTTGATGAGTAAGCAGACCCTGAAGAAAAGAAGGCATTGGGAATGTTCATTCAAGTCCAGGAAAAGAATGAGTTCCTCTGTTGCTCTCAGCAGACTTTAGCTATCAGCCTGTGCTTCGAACACGTCATATCAAAGTGAGCATCTTCTATGAGGTGGTCACTTCCATAGCAAAAACACAAAAAAAACCCTGACAGTGTTATCAATGAGCAGCAGATGTTTATTGGTGTGCTGGGGCCAGAGGCTCTCATTCCAAGAGTAAGACAATCTCTCGCAAAGGAGAAAAGCACTGCAGTAGCAGTGAACTTCGTGATATCCGGTACACTCTATAACTAATTGGGCGTGAAAACCATTTCTATTCCAAAGGATGTGAGAGGGAGAAGCCACAATTCCTGCCTGAATAGTCTGTTTGGCTAGTTTTAGCTCTAGAAAACTTCATAAATTGAAAGCCTTGGGTACTCATAAAAAAAGCTTTGGAACTTAGGTGGATATCGGTAATTGGGAAGTAGAGAACCTGAGAAAAAACCTAGATGGTTAAGCTATTTTCACATCTTAAAAAGAAATAAAATACAGGGAAAATGAATGCATGGATTTAAGTAAACAAAAAGACAATAAGGATAAAATAGTCTTGCTTCATTCTCTTCAACAAGTATAGACAGATAACTAATGGATGATTATTATTGGTATTTTTTGTTTTTGATAAAAAACTGTTCCCCATCATGCAGTAAATAAATCTGGGTTCAAATCCTCAGAAGTTACCCATAAGCTCGGTGGGTTTTGGAACAGACCCAAAAGGTGATTTAAAAGGGTTTTGGATTTATGATGAAAAAAAACCCAAAAACTTGAATGAATAAGGTAGATAATTGAATCTCACTGAATCCCACTGAATCCAATACATAGTTGACTATTTTATTTTAGGGAAGCCTGAGGACCTGAACATCATCAACTGAACCCGGAGACACTTTTGTCTGTAGTGCTGTCACACTTTCTCTGGAGTTCTGCCATTAACTATTTCCATTTCTGCTCAAGGTGACAGTAATGCTCATATGGGAAACGTTTCAATACTTTACACCTTTTGTTAGCTGACTATATTGAAATAAATCTTGTTTTGTTGATCTTACTTTTGACTCACAAATCCAACAGTGATAAAAGATCAGTTGCAGATGGAAATCTACCATGAAAAGCTGGTCTCTTGTTGGTTTTTCTGGTTCTCTATGAACCTAACCAAATCCCACCTTGCACCTCTGTGGCCATTCCATGATTAGAGTAAACCAAGACTTTTTCCTTATTTGATTACGCAAGCTTTGTCCTTTGTATCCTTCAGTGATAACAGATAAGATCTCATCTAAAGTGGCTGATACTACTTGTCATTAAGTATTTCTGTTCCAGTTCCAAAATTACTCTGAGGAAGAATTTGATTTTTCCCAGTTGGAGCACATTTTCCGCTACTGGACTCAACTGTAGTCAGAGATTGAAGTCAGATGGCTGCTACCCCCCACGACGCTCATTTATCGTCTCAGAATAAGGAGGAGTCATTTGGGACTTTTGAAGACAGATACATGTACAGATGGGAAAAAAAGTTTTAACACCTGGAATATGTAATACATAAAATGATGCTCATACCTAATTTATTTCCTCCCACCATCCCTGTTTGATTCTTCTTCTTAACACTTATCCCCCAGGGCTATAAGTATATGTAGTCTAATGTCTGTCTCCTCCCATTAGAGTAGCAGCAAAACAGTGAAATTATTTCTCTTTTCTTCACAGTAGGATCGATAGTGCTTGTAATTAGGAATAGTAATAACAACAGCAATAATAAAAGAATAAGTCTCAAAAGAGGGATAAATATCATGGAAGTGAAATGTGATCAGTTAATAATACCTCAAATTAAATAAGATACTCTAAATTAGAAGCTATCATCTTTGTTGTTAAAAACGTATATGGCAACCATTTATTTCTACATGTATAATTAAGCACAATGTTTAGAGTCTTTGAATTGCATAATCATATACAATCTCTTTTTCGCACTTGTTCCTCCCAAATTCCCACAATCTCCCTAACCCCTAAGGTTTCTATCTAGTTTTTTGAGTTGCTGCTGTCATTTCAGTCCCACATAAGTCAAACTTCCTGCCCCTGAGTCAGTTCTGACACATGGCGACCCTATAGGGCAGGGTGGAATGGTATTTTTTGGATGTTCGCAGCTGTCAATCTTTCTGGGAGCAGAAAATAGACAGTTCTTAAAAGATCATAATGTTCGTCTTCAATCTGTCTAACTTTCTAAAATAGCTATAATAGCGAACAGTTAATGAACTGATAGAGAACAGTTAATGAAAATAGGGAACAGTTGAAAAAGCTGGTAGGAGGCAGGGATATAAGCCCGTTCCTTCTTCTATCACCATATGTCTGTGATATTGTATAACTTCTCTCTGTAGTTTCCTGACAGGGGAGCTTCTTAAGCCATCTGTCAAAACCCGAAGGTTAGTCTGGTTCAAACGAAAGGGTGGTTATTTTTGCCTGTAAACCCATTTTGCTGATAACCCCACATCTAAGACTTCCTCCCCTTAAAATTTGTGTCACACCATTCAGTGCCTGGAACCATGAGAAGTCTGCTTAAAAATCTTTCTTCCTTGCCATTTTATAACAAAATAAAAATAATATGAATAGGTATCTCCAAAAACTTCCAACACTGTGAAAACGGTTCTCCTGAAATACAGAAATCTTTATTGTCCTGGCCCCCACCCCAGAGGACGCCCCTCTGCAGCCTGGCCACGCACTCTTTCAAAGCGGCAATCTCGGGGTGCAGGTGAAAGTCGCAGGTGAAATTTCATTACTGCTTCTCATATGCCCGTGAGGACATCCCCCCTTCCTTCCTTCCTTCCTTCCTTCCTTCCTTCCTTCCTTCCTTCCTTCCTTCCTTCCTTCCTTCCTTCCTTCACTCCCAGAACACATCCATCACTTAGGGGCAGGGCAGAGTTTGGGGAATTCGAGATTAAGCAAACAATAATGCCACAGATGAGTTCGTAAAGAGCAAACCCGGGTGTATGTGTGTGTGTGTGTGTGTGTGTGTGTGTGTGTGTGCGCGCGCGCGCGCTTCATGATGTTCTAAAGGGAGAATGGATCTTTTCTTCCCACCTCACCACCATGTGACAAGCAGTTGACACAGGAGGGCTGTCTTTTGTGGCTAACAAGAAAGCAAGGCATTTGAAGGGCCATCAGCATGTTCCTGATGAGACAGTTGTTTATACAAGTTGAATGGCATCACTGTAGGTTCTTTGGCCCTGATGACTCTTCTTGATGCCATCTGGACCCAATGATTGAAGACAGAGGGTTGCAATATCAATCGCCTACCATTAATGAATATGACTCTCACAGCGACCGTGGCAGACAGAGGACACCGCCCCTCTGGGTGTCGGAGACTGCAATTCTTTAAAGGAGCAGACAGCCTAATGTTTTCTCTATAGAGTGTCTGGTGGTTTCGAACCAATGACCTTCTGAATAGTAGCCCAACAAGATCGCTATGAATCTATGGCTATCATGATGTCAGTGATTCTGACCTTGTTTGAATGAGAATGGGATGAGGTAACATGATATTAATAAGACAGAGAATTTATGGAAAACTCGACTGGGCAGGGCTAACCATAAAAAGCAAAAAAAAAAACAAAAAACGAAACCAGTTACCATTCAAGTTAACCCCAAGTGTTGCAGTATATGATTTTCAAGGCTGTAAGTTTTAGAAGCAAATGATTAGGTCTTTCTTCCATGGCTCCTCTGAGTGGTTTCAAACCACCCACCTTTCAATAAATAGACTGACACTGTTTGTACCCTATATACCTATATGCACATTTACAATCACACATGTGTACACATACACATATTCTATTTAGTGATTCAATAATCACTTTATATATTTGTAGTGCTTTAACTCAAATTTACATTTTTAAAAAGGTATTATTTGTTGAGAACATACATAGCAAAACACAGTAGCAAAATATACCCGGTTTCTACATGCGCAATGACGTTGATTACATTCCTCAAGTTGTGCCATCACTTTTACGTCCCGTTTTGGGGTGCTTCCTCCTGCATTAGCATCAGCTCGCTGCCCCCTAACATGTCCATTCACTCCTGCAAGCTGCGGCCATCAGCTGGAGGCTACTGCTCAGGCAGACATTTTAAAATTAGTTTGTTTGCTTTTTACGAAGGGATTCTATGTTTGATAGAAGCTTTAAAGATTATCTCAGGGAAATTAATTCCATGGTTTATCCAGCCTCCTTGGTTCTCCAGTATCTGGAGTCCATAAGAACTTTAAATTCTGTTCTAAATTTCTCCCACTTTGATCAGAACTTTTCCATGGAATCTGTGATCAAAATGTTCAGTAATGGTAGCCAGGTACTATCCCACTCTTCTGGTTTCTTGGCAAAATTGGCAGTTGATGTAAGTAAGTAGCCAATCATTCACCTTCCTCCTCCTACCCCAGACTCTCCACCCACTGGTTTCTTGGCAAAATTGGCAGTTGATGTAAGTTAGTAGCCAATCATTCACCTTCCTCCTCCTACCCCGACTCTCCACCCTCCTTCATGCCTCTACCTGACTAGAAGCCATTTATGCTTTGGAAGGTCATGTACAAGCTTTTAAGGTTGTAGCCTCTGTGTTTGAACACAAGCATTCGTTGCTCAGATTGCAAATGATTTGTTTCCCCTGCTCACTATAATTAAGTAAATGTTCTAGAGATTTTACATTTTGTAATTCCTGTTTTCTGTGTGTTGTTTTGAAAATAAAATTGTTCTTTAAAAAATAATTTAAAAATAATTATATTGGCATATAATTCACAAGTAATGTACTTCAATAGTTCATTGTATTAAGAAGGGTTGTGTAATCATTTCGACAATCTATTTCACTAGAATTTCTTTAGTGATTACTTTTTAATTAGGTGAAGTTATCCTATTTTATTTATGTATTTTCTACTGATGTTAACAATACTGCTTACGCATACATTAAGAACTTTATGTTGGCAATATGAAAATCAGAAAAGTTAAGTGCTTTGCCCGAAGTCACACAGCAACTTATCTATAAAGCTTTTGGAATATTTGTAAATCCTAAATAGTAAGTCCACACGCTGTCTCATTATCTCTCTCTCTCTCTCTCTCTCTCTCTCTCTCTCTCGCTCTCTCTCTCACACACACACACACACACACTAATCCGTCCATGATGCAGCTGGCAATCTGAGGGTAAATGGCAGCAGGTAAGAAAATGAGGTAACAGCTTGCTGAAGACACAATTGGCCCTTGGATAATGCATGGATAAGGGGATGCCAAACTCCCATGCAGTCAAAAATATGAATATAAGTTAGTTAACCCTCGAATAACATGGGCATGACCTGTGCAGACCACTTATATGCGTATTTCTCCACTCCTCCCCAACCCCATCCGCGCCTACTGTGGTAGGGATCGATGCAAGTATCGCCTTCAAACCCATGTGACACCCCATTGCATGCAAGGCTCGGTGGTACTTTCAAGAAACCCAGGGGGGAAAATCTAGGCAGCATCCCCCAAAACACTTTCTTGGTAGCATTTTCCTCCCGTAAGAAGAGATAAGGACTGAAATGCAACATACATCAAGCAGGGGAGACAATGACAGCATGTCAACCACAGGACATTTTTACATGGAGTTATGAAAACGTGACTTCAAACTTATTAAAGGGGTGGAAAGATCAATGCATTTGATGTTATTGAAAAAAACATTAAGAATGTGAAATAGCTGGCTATGTCCAAACCTCTGCCGTGGCATCAGTTCCCCTCCAAGCTGGATATGGAGGCTAGAATTCTGCTTCCAAGGAAGACAAAGCAGTGTTCTCTCTCTGTGTCTGAACTCTCTTTCTCTCCTCTCACCTAGCGCCTTCTTTCATTTCCTGGGGAGAAACTCATTTTCTGGTAGGGTTTCTTCCTTGATGGTAAAGACAGTAACCTTTCTTGGAGAAGTCCATGTGCACATCGAGCCTGGGGTAGTCATGAACCTGAGGGGCTGCTTCAACTGGGCTCCAAAAAGAGTCCTCCAATTGTCCTGTAGCGGAGACAGGGTCTTTTCACAGACTGAGGTCCCGCTTATCTGAGAGGAGCAGTGGGCCAAATGTGGGAACGTAGGAAAGACAAAATGACTACCAAGGCCATGACAATGTAAGCCACTCAGACAAGTTTCTGAGTGTCATTCTGAGCTTTGGGTAGGAAACCAAACAAGGCAGTCACCAGGAGATAAAGACCATTGTCGCTGGGGAAATAACAGCAGTCTCAGAGACAAAAGCATTCAGAGAGGCAAAAGAGACCAGTTAAACCCTTATGCCAGCGGTTCTCAACCTGTGGGTCACGACCCCAATGGGAGTCAAATAACCCTTTCACAGGGGTCACCTGATTCATAACAGTAGCAAAATTGCAGTTATGATGTAGCAATGAAAATAATGTTATGGCTCATCTCCTCCCCACAACCTTTCGATAAGGGGATGTCCAATTACCTACAGAGGGGCTTTGGGTCTCCACTCCATACTTCCCTTCATTCACAATGATATGATTTTTTTTCTAAGGATAACTGATACCTGATCCCTTCGACACCTCATGATCATATAGGCTGGTGTGCTTCTTCCATGTGGGCATTGTTGCTTCTGAGCTAGATGGCTGCTTGTTTGCCTTCAAGCCTTTAAGACACCAGACACCATCAGCTTTCTTCACCACATTTGCTTATGCACCTGCTTTGTCTTCAGTGATTGTGTCAGGAAGGTGAGCATCATAGAATTCCACTTAAAAAAAAACAAAGTACTCTTGTATTGAGTGAGTGCTTGAGTGGAGGCCCAATGTCCATCTGCTATCTTAGAACTAAACCTATAAATATATGCACATAGATGTCTTTCCCCATCCTCATATATATATTTGCATATGTACATGCCTTTATGTAGACCTCTATAAATGCTCTTTGCCTCCTAGCTCTTTCTTCTATTTCCTTGGACTTTCCTCTTATCCCACTATCATACTCAGGATTCATTTGGGTTTTAGTAATTCCTCTTGGTTACATTACCCTTGATCAAGCCCTATCAGGTCTACTACACCCTCTTCCCCACCTATTTGGAACCCTTGTTGTTCCCTTGTCCTTGGGTTTCTTAACACCAGTACCTTTCCCCCCACCTCTTCCTTTCCCATGTTCCCTCAGGAACTCTCCTCCTCTTCCTCCTCCTCTCCCATGTCGCCCTGGGAACGGTCGGTCCCACTATTTTCTCCTCCAGATTGTTCATTCAGCCTATTTTATTTAGACAGAACTTCAGTGATAACAACATGCACAAAAACAAGACAGAGCAAAACCAAGCAACAAAATAAACAAACCAATGACTAAAAACAAAACACAACAAGAAAGAAACGCATGTAGTTAGTTCAAGGACTGTTTGTTGGCCTTTCAGAGTATTTTCCAGTTGAGTCTGTTGGGACTCCAAGCCCTGGCCTCAAAGACTATTTTTGGTATTCCCTGGGGACTTCCTTGTTTTGTTCCCCTTGCTGTTCTGTTGAACACCCTTAGTGTTTTGCCTCGGTGTGGTGGGATCAGACTGGGCAGAATTCCAACACTGTGTCTCCAGTCAGGGTACAGTGAAGCAATCATGAAATATCCAACTTTCCTCTAGTTCCTAAATGCTTCCGCCCCTACCTGCCCCACCCCCCACTATCATGATCCCAATTCTACCTTAAAAATCTGGCTAGACCAGAGAATGCACACTGGTACAATAGGGACAGGAAACACTGGGAATCCAGGGTGATGATCCCTTCTGGACCAGAGGTGAGGGTGGTGATGCTGGGAGGATGACGGGAGGGCGGGGTAGAGAGGGGGACCAATTACAAGGATCTGCATATAACCTCATTCCTGGGGGACTGATGACAGAAAAGTGGGTGAAGGGAGACATCAGACTATGCAAGATATGACAAAATCATAATTTATAAATTATCAAATGTTCATCAGGGAGGGGAGAGCAGGGAGGGAGGGGGAAAATGAGGAGCTGGTGCCAGGGGTTAAGTGGAAAGCAAATGTTTTGAGAAAGATGAGGGCAATGAATGTACAAATGTGCTTTACACAAATGATGTGTGTATGGATTGTGATAAGAATTGTATGAGCCTCTAATAAAATCATTTTTAAAAAAGATTACATACTCAAAAAAAGAAAAAAGAAAGCAATGTTATGGTTGGGTGTGTGTGTGTCATCATAACACGAGGAAGTGTGTTAAAGTGTCTCAGCATGAGGAAGCTTGAGAAACCATTGTCTTATGCTATTCCCTGCATGATTCATTTTCTCCCAACAACATCACAGTATTCATCTCATGGACCAGGAAAACAGCTTCAGAAAACAGGCTTGTGGTTCTCAGTCATTGCTTGGTTTCTTCAGTCTGACCCAAATAGCTCTACAGGAGAGATAACATACCTACAGGAGACTCTGAGTAGCTAGCTGTACTTCTCAATGGTTGTGTGCACACCCACGTGCACATGCAAGCTTGTCAGGTAACCTTTGGGATGTAACCACCACAAAGCCAGTCATTGAAAGGGCAATGACTCATTATCATTTCTCATAGGATAAATTGGTTTTTGTTTTTTGTTTTTTTTCCAGATCTCACTATGTGTCTGTGTTCAACAAAGAAGTTTCACTGATAGATGTGACACATGGTGGGGACCTGTTATTAACTGAGAATATTCTCCTCTGTTTGGTCTCTCTTTCTATAAACAAACTCAACTGGTATCATGTGAAGATCAAATATGCGAATCCAGTAGGTCTGGGAGGAAATAGGAATCTACCGCAAGGAGTACAAGAAAGAAGAAAATGGTCTAAAGTCGATTGTGGTGAAGGTTGCGTAACTCTTCTCAGCATGACAGAACTATTGGATTGCATGATATGTGAATCATAGAAATCAAATTATTTTTATACAATATTCAGTTTGGGAAATCTACTGTTTGAATCACAAGTCCTAGAGCCAGCCTAGGGAAGCCTCCCAAGAATGGGGAAGTAGAGTAGACCATTCATAAAATGAGTAGAAAAAAATCACATTGAATATTGGAGGACTCATTGGGATCAGAAGCATGTAAGGGCTAATCTGGCCCTATCCCCAAAGTGGACACCACCAGGGGAGCAAGGTTCTGTTGAAATGTACTTTGTAAAATCCCACCTAGCTTAGCTCGGCTATATCCTGAAACTTAGAGCTTGCTGAGTTGCCTGTTGTGTTCATCATACAACAGGGGTGCTTGGTCACTGACCATCAACAAGTCCTTGAGTGGTCAGCAACTCAGGGAATTATATTTGAGAAAACCCGACTTTTAATTTAATAATGAATTTATCCATCTCCACTTAAACTCTTGGCACATCAATTAGCTTTGGGGATGAAAGTAAATACAAATGTAATTTATCACTTTGTCAAGTTCAACAAACACTACGTGGATGTGATCAGAGTCCCTAATGTAGATTCATGAATTCACATACCTGACAAGTATTCATTAAGACCCTATTTGCTAGCCTGCTTAGCTCTACTTGTTCCTTAAGATTTAAAGTGAACAAGACAGGGATTTTTAAATTTTTGTTTTGTTATAGTCACTGAGATTGTCTAGTTCTGAAGCTGAAATAAAGATATAAATAAATGCTATGGAGCATAAGGTTAGCCATGCCATGCCAGAGCTGATACGGAGCCAAAAGTAGGCGATAACCTGGAGAGCACATCACTGAATTAGTTCATTTAAAGTTTATAACCATTTTGTGAGTCAAGTATGGCTATCAAACTCCACAACCAAACTCACTGCCATCGAGTCAATGCTGACTCACAGTGGCTTTCCTGGACAAGGTAGAAGAGTCCCTGTGAGCTTCAGAAACCTAAATTAATCTCAGATACATTCCACAAGTTTCCAAAAGGGATACAACTAGCAAAGATTTGAGTCAATATTCAAAACTAGGAAGACCTGATTGGGAATATCTGCTTTTATACATAACGTATCAATCCATCATTTATTTGTTTTCTATACTAATAGTTACTGGTTGCCACATAACAACTTATCACCAATTTATTAATTTCAAATAACATTTAGTTTATGGATTCTATGGGTCAAGAATTCAAGTACAACTTAGCAGGGACCTTTGCTCTGGGTCATCTCCAGCCTGGAATTAATATGGTGACCAGGTTGTGGTCTCATCTGGATACTCAACTGGAGAAGAATCTACTTCCAGACTGCCTCAGGTGGTTGGCGGAATCCACTCCCCATGGTTGTGGAACTGAGAGCTTTAGTAACTTGCTGGTGTTCGGCTGTAAGCAGTCCTTCCTTTCTAGAGGCTATGTATTGTGCCTTCCCTGCCTGTGGTTTCCTCCATAGACAACTCACAGCATGAAAGCTTGCCATTTTAGGGCTAGTAGGAACACAGTGTGAATCTGATAGCACTATTATATAAAACATTCAAGAAAGTAAAATTTCTATCTGCTTTGCCATATTCTATTGGTTAGGAACAATACAAAATTCCTAATCATGCTCAAGGGGAAAATTTAGAGGGTACAAGAGAAATTAAATAGGGCACAGGAGACAGGACTTTGGAGCCCTTTACCGTCTATTTGACACTCTGGTGGCAGCCATTAAATTTTATTGTGAGTTTTAACTCAAAGCTCATGAACATTCAATGCCACAGGGAATGCATGTGCATGCATAAATACTAACATATGTGCACTCTATGACAGCCTCTCATATACACTCAAACGCTTACATTGCAACAGCCTTTCTACACACATGCAAATATACCTCTACCAACCTTCATGAAATCACTGCAAAAACATTTAATTCTTGGCACCAAACTTTGAAGATTTGATTCAATACAAAACAGCCTTTAGTCTTACTATTTCTTAGAGAGCTGATAGTGAGTGGGAGATGAGAGCGCTATTAATAAAAGCTAATCTATTTCGTTCCCTGCAAGATTGAAAAGCAGAAGGGTACAGTTTAATCAAGAAACCTTGGTGGCCATAAAACAGGCCAAAATATATGGAGAGTAAATGGTCCCTGATAGAATTCTATCAGGAAGGCAGTCGTGCAACCAATCCAAAGGTTACTTTGCTGGGCTGGCGAACAATGGACACTGAAAGACACTGCAGTCAATGAGGCCTCTTACCTTGAGAAGGGCAATGGACTCAGGGACTTGTTCAAAAGAGCATCAGGATGTTCTACAGATGGGGAGCCAATGCAAAACTATGACTGACAGCTCAAGTTTGAGCCACTCATTTGGGAACACTCTGGATTTAGCACGATTTTTCCACCTCAAAAGAGAAAGGCTGAGATTCAGGGGTTAAAAAAACATCCTCTTCTCTAGTGATGGGGTCATATCAGCACTGGGCTTCCTAAGAAGTATGAGGGAAATGATGAGACAGTGGGGAGAGGAACAAAATCATTCAGCTATGTTCCCAACTGCATGCGCTGTGATGGCAGAAAAATCAATACCGCAGTCAATTACATTGTCTTTGAACATGGATTTGGAATCAGGTGGACGTACGCTGAAAACCGGCTTGCTATGTTCTAGTTGTTAGACTTGTCAGATTACTGTTCTCTGAACCTCGGTGAAAGCAAGAGGGACATGGCTGCTTAGTGCAAGTGGAGGGAGACAAGCATGGAGCACTTTTCACCGCACATCTCATTTACTACGTGCTATGACTAAGCCAGTTCTTCATCAGAACGCTTCACATTGCAAGCAGATTAGCCTAAAGTAGATTAAGCAGATGTAGAATAATGTTACTATTTTACTAAAAGTATATTAATAAATAAAACCAAAGAAGAATCAATGTGTTTGAAAATAATTGTCATTATGGCTTTGGATTACAAACTGACACGGTGTTGAGATACAGAGATATGTCAAACTCCTCTCATTCGTCACAATTCAGCTTGCCACACCCTTGTTGAGTACAGGGAAGAACTGGAATTAAGAAGGTGGCCTAGAGCTAATATTTCACAGGTAAGAAAAATGAGATAACGTTGCTTTTTTTCCCCCATTGATCAATGTTACACACACACATGCTTGTTGCATGTCCTACACGGGGGATTCAAAAAGTTAGTGGTAATATTCCATTACCTTTTCATTTAATTTCTCCAGAAACTTTGTGAAGCCCCATTATATTTCCAGCATCCCTGAACAGGCCAGAAACGTAATCACTGAGTCAGGTTCAACTCATGTTGAACTCATATTCAGGAGAGAACTAGGCTCCATGAGGTTTTCAGCGGCTAGCTTCTTTAGAAGTAAACTGCCAAATCATTCTCCTGAGGGAGTCTATGGGTGGAATCAAACTGCCAACACTTGGTTAGCAGCAACTAATTTTCTAGCTACTTAATACTGCCCATGGGAGGGTCTGAGGCTAAGCTATGTTCGTAAGCCTGAGGTTTGTCCAGGGAAAAAAAGTGGAGTGGCAGGAGTGTGGAATGTGAAAGAAGGAAGAAGAGGAAAAGGGAGGAAAAAGATTGAAAACATATGAAAGTGGTAAAGATGGAAAACGAGTTTTGCTCTTTGATATGAATCACAGGAATAAAACAAAACAGAAATCAAGTTTAAAAAAATATATTGTTTTGTTTTAGTTACAAGAAAACCTTACATATTGTTGTGGCTCTGTCCAACATAAAATTATCTCAAACTCTGCCTCTGGACATAGACTGGAGCTAATATTGGTATATATATATTATACACACTCTGTGATTCAGGACTGTGCCAGGTGCTGGGAATATAACGGTGGAAGATTTCAAGAGTATCCCTCATTTGTGTCACAGATAATATGCAAATAAGAGTGGGCATGGCTACAACATATATTTTGTTATGGAGACACGCCCAGGGTGAAGGGGAGTCTGTTGTTGCTAGGTGCTGTCATAGCAACGCTATAGCATGAAACACTGCATGGTCCTGCAGGCCTCACAACTGCCCCTGTGATGGAAACGATGTTGCAGCCACTGTGCCCATTCTGCTCATTGAATGCCTTCTTCATTCTCACTGCCCCTTGACTTTACCAAGGATGATATCCTTCTCCAAGTGTCTCCTGGTGGAAGAAATAAAGGGAAATTCCAGCAGGGAGAATAAAAGAGTTATGGCACAGGTGAGAATTCCAATCTCAGCTGGCACAAAGTCCGCAAGAAAAGAAATCCCAGAATGCTTAGAATGAGGTCAACTTTTTATTGTTATTTTGTTTTTTAAGAGAGATTGCAGAATAAGGGACTGGACCTAAAGTAATTTATAGGCCAGCTTTTTAAAAAAATTCAATTCGTTTAGGAACTCAAATAGTGCACTTCGTTTTACTATTCAATTCCCTGAGTTTCAGTGGTACACTCTCCAAGAGTCTTCCTTCTCTGACCACCTTCGCTAAACTACCATGTTGAGCTCATATGTTCCTAGTGCTTATCTTGTTTTATTTTCTCATTAACAATTGTTATTTCAATATACTCAAATTATAGAGAAATATTACTGGTATCCTATTCTAGTAAACTTTACTGGAGATCCATCCATTATCAGAATATTGACAGACTGGTGCCAGAAATTCAGGCTGGAATCAGAAGAGGCTTTGGATCAAGGAATATCATAGCTGATAAAAGATGGATCTTGGTTAAAAGTAGAGGATACTAGAAAGAAGTTTACTTGTATTTTATTGACTATGACAAGACATCCGACTGTGTGTATTGCAACAAACTATGGAGAGTTTTGGGAAGATGGGAATTCCAGGACATTTCATTGTTCTCATGCAAAACTTTCACATGGATCAAGAGACAGTGGTAAGAACACAACACAGGAACACAACACTGGTTTAAAATCAGGAAAAATGCGTGTCAGGGTTGTATCTTCTCAGCATACTTATTCAATTTGTATACTGAGCCAATAATTAGAGAAGCTGACTTATATGAAGAAGAATGTGTGATCAAGATCGGAGGAAGTTTTATTAACAACTTATGATATGCAGATGACACCATCTCGCTGGCTGAAAGTGATCAGGAGTTGAAGCACTTGCTGATGAAGATGAAGGATTACAACCTTCAGTATGAGTTACAACTCAATGTCAAGAAGAGCAAAATTCTCAAAATTAGATCAATAGATAACATCATGGTAAATGAAGAAAAGACTAACGTTGTTAAGAATTTTGTCTCACTTGATCCTAAAATCAATGTTTATGGAAGCAGTAATCAAAAGTCAAGAAATCAAAAGACCTAAAGAGATCTGCCTCACAAGACTTCTTTACAGTATTGAAAAGCAAGGTGTGACTTTGACGACAAACTTGTGCTTGACCCAAGCCATGGTATTTTCAATTGCCTCCTACGCATGTGAAAATTTGACATTGAATAAAATAAGGACCACCCAAGAAGAATTGAAGAGTTTGAATTCTGATGCTGAGGAAGAACACTGTAAGCACCACGGACTGCTAAAAGGACAAACCAGTCCGTTTTGGAAAGAGTACATCCAGCCCACTCCTTAGCGGCAAGGATGGTAAGACTTTGTCTTATGTACTCTGCGCATGGCAGCAGAGACCAGTCCTAGAGACGTTCACCATCCTTGGTGAAGCAGAGAAGCAATGGAAAAGAGGAAGGCCTCGGTGAGACAGACTGACACAGTGGACGGAACAATGGGCTCAAGCATAACAATAATTATGGGAGGGCACAAGACTGGGCACTTCATCCTTATGTTGTGCATATGGTCACTAAGAACAGACTTGATGGTATGTGTGTAGTCCATCTGTCCCTTCAAGCCAAAGTCCCATAAAGGAGGGGTTGTGAGCTAATGTGCTCCCATAAGCCACTTCCATATTCATTCTTCATGAATCATAGAGTCTTCATGTTTTTATGCACATATCCTTTTTATGCAGAAGACACAAAAGCATATACACCATCATGCACACCAGCTTATAGGAAGACTGGTAGGTTATTTGGGCAAATGGTATTTATGACTCTGTCGTCTGGTTCTTGGTTTTATAATGTGAACCATCAGTGAACTTTTAGAAAATGAAAAGCCAAATTCTGATTGTTTTTGGCAAAAAGCCTATTTCCTATTAGTTTGTTTGTAAGGGAGGTAGGAATCTATGATTTGCTGTTGCTAGTTTGATTTGGTTTTCTCTGGTCATGATAAAAGGGTGTGAAAAGCGGAGAAAGGTTTCCTGAGGGAGAAAATCCCACAAAAATAGTGTTTGCTTCCACCCCTCCCTTGTTTACCTCCCCCTTCTTTTCTGCCTGTCTCCTTTTCTTTAAATTATACAAGATGATGTTTGTGGGGTATTTCCTGTAGGCCAGGCTTATGTTACATGCTCTATGCACATTTGGTTCCATCACAAAATGTCCAGAGCTGGTCCTTGAGTTCACGAAAGGAAATGTCATCTGAGGTCATAAAGCTAGTAGATCAGTTCACTTATCCATGGGCTTAGTCATTCATTAACTCCACGAACGTGCATAAGTCAGATATTATGTGCTCTTGGTCTTGACCTCAGGATGCAGCAGTGAATTAAATGGACACAATCCCTCCCTTATGGAACGTGTACTCTAAGGGGCAGATGGACAGCATACACACAGAGAGACACGAATAAGAATAATATGTGAGCATACTAGTTCCCCTCTGGGACTCCTTATAGTCCTTCCAGGGATTTAGAATCATCAGAAAAATGAAAAGAACTTGAATATATTTTTACCTTTTTTTGCTCCAAAAAACCTTGATTTCAGTGGCACTGGGGATATAAGCCAATGTCATAGACTATTTTGATGCTTGTTTCTAATTTAATGAAAACAAAAATCAATGCTATAGCGCTCTTCAATATAGAGCTTGGTAGAGATGACAGTGAGAGGGGAGAGAAACATCTTGCAGGTTTTAAAGCACAAAAAATCAGTGATAATAAGCAGGTGCGATAACTGTAACAAGGAGACTTGGTGGAACAGAGGTTAAGGTGCTCGGCTGCTACCCCAAAGTTGGGAAGATTCAACCCATCAGTTACTCAATAGGAGAAAGACATAGTGATCTGTTGTCATAAAGATTGTAATTTTGAAAGCTGATGGGGTTCTCTTACTCTGTCCACTAATGTCCTTCTGAATTGTAACTCCTAGTTTGGAAAGGATAAAAGATTATATTCTGCTACAAGGAAAAACGTCCATTTTACATCTCCATTGTGCAGCTGGGTATAATGCTGAAGCTAGATGCAAAGACCATGGCTTCTTCGAAAGTGTCTTAAGCCCTCTTGATTCTAAGGGATGGAAACCCAAGGCTCTTTTTCGAGTTCAGGTAGTTGTTATTGAGTTCCTAGTGTCTTTATTCATGTTATATACCTGCCTACTTAGAAGAAGAGTTTATAGTCATCTAAAGCAGACATGCTTTGATAACAGCTGAATATCGACATGATCTGGGCTCTGGCAAGAGAGAGAATGGTTCTGTTGCGGTCCACCTAAGGCCGGCTGTGGATGCAGGTACAGCGAGGGGAAGAGGGAAGGACTTTTCATTTAATATATCAACATGGAAAACATTTACTTTTGCTTGCTGACATCTCATTTAAAATTCCAACAGTAGTAAGTGGGTACTAGGAAAAGTGTTTTCTCCTTTATTCGTGTCCCCAAATCATTTGGGAATCCTTTTTAAAAAGCAGCTTCCAAAAGCAAGGTTACAGAAGCTATTTTTCAATGACTCTGAAGTGAGGTCTAAATCTTGTCATGAATTAGCTAATATTCTGTGTACAATTCATCAGTCCATTCCTTTTATATTATCCCCCTGCCTCTAGCTCACATTTCTACCATTCTGAATATGCCCTTAGTCCATCTGGGGAGGTGAAGGTAACCTATTGTGCAAGCTCCCCTGTAAGACTGGAATCGTCTGTTCTGGCTCCTGCAGACTTTTGCGTTGTACTTTGCGTCTCTAGAGATTACAATCCAGAAAGTCTTATGGGAACATTTCTGCTCTGGGACAAAGTGAGTTGGAATTGACTGGACAGTGAGAGCAGTTTGGATTTGGGTATAAAACATACTAGGCAGAGACGAAGATATTATTTTTGGTGTTAGGTGCCATGCAGTCTGTTTCAAGGCATAGCAGCCTTTTGTACAACAGAATGAAACACCACCCAGCCTGTATCATCTGCGGATTTATTGTCAAGTTTGAGCCCATTGCCCTCACTGTATCAATCTATCTAATCCGGGTCTTCTTTTTCAGTGCCGTCTACTTAATCAAGTCTGGTGTCCTTCCCCAGGGACTGGTCTCTCCTGACAACACGTCCAAAGTATGTGAAATTAAGTCTCCCTCGCCTTTCCTCTAGGGGCATTCTGGCGGTACTTCTTCCAACACAGATCTTTTTTTTTTTTTCCTTTTGGCAGTTCACAGTACCATCAATGTTCTTCCTCAGCACCTTAAATCAAATGTGTGCATTCTTCTTTGGTCTTTCTTATTCAATGCCCAACTGTCACTTGCATAGGAGGCAATTGAAAATACTATGGCTTTGGTCAGGCACATCTTAATACTCAAAGTAACATCCTCACTTTCCAACATGCTAAAGAGGTCTTGTGTAGTAGATGTATTGAATGGAACGGGCTGTTTGATCTCTTGATGGCTGCTTCCAGGAACATTAATTATAGATCCAATCGAGACAAAAATCCTTGACAACTTCAATCATTTCTCTATTTACTATGATGTTGCCTTCTGATCTGGTGGTGGGGATTTTTTTTTCTTTACATTGACTTGTAATCCATATTGAAGTCTACAATCCTTGATCTTATCAGCAAGTGCTTCAAGTCCTTACTTTCAGCAAGCAAGGTGGTATCATCTGCATATTTCAGGTTCTTAAGAAGCCATCCTCCAATCCTGACACCACATTTGTCTTCATATAATCCAACTTCTCTCCAGACAGTGATAAAGATGCCTTATTATCTTATTATTCATGAAAACAATTTGAGAAGATCCATATTTCAGTCTAATCCAATAATTGAGGAGGTCAATGTCAGGAGAGGTCCAAGAACTGGGCCAGTGGCACCAAGAAGAGCACAAGACACGTGCATCTGTTACACATGGTCATTTCTTGTGTGCACGTGTAATTCTCTTTGCCAGGTGGTGCGTTGGTTCTGACTCATAGCGACTCTGTGTGCAGCAGAATGAAACTGTGTCTAGTCCTGCACCATCTTTACAATTGTTGTAGTTGAGCCCATTGTTGCAGCCACCCTGTCAGTCCATCTTACAGAAGGTCTTCCTCTGCTCCCCGGCCCCTCCACTTTACCAACCATGAGGTCTTTCTCCAGGGATTGGCCTCACCCGATAACATGCCCAAAGCGCATGGTTTCTTGATTAGTGACTAATCATTAAAATGCTGATACTGTTTAATCATATGTCCATGAAGGGAGAGGTGGTGGGAAAGAATAAAAAATCTACACAAAAGATTCAGGTGACTTCTCTTTTTTCTGACTTCTCTTTTGCCCAGCCCCAGGATGGGTGTGTGTACATGGGTGTGGTCATGCGCATAGGTGTTGTTTCGGGGTAAATGAAAAAGTCTTGCTAGAAGATTATAAAACCTTTATTTAACAACAATCTCAAATATACTCCTTCTATGTCTGTACACTTCTCTCTCTCACCTTTCCAGGAAGAATTCTAGTTTCTTCAAGTGACATCACATCAAAAGAGCAGTATTGTCATCTTGAAGGATCTCCAATTTGAAATGTTTTGAGCTTCAAGAAAAAAATCGTATCAGAAGGGGTAAACTCAGTGCCTTGGGGTTGTTAGGGCAAGATTGCCCAAGGAAATTTTGGGAGGACAGCCCTTGATACCTTTGAAGAACCCATAGATGCATTGTCAAATAGAAAAAAAAATCCTACAACGTCCTTTGCCAAGTTCTTACCAATGTGGTTTTCACTTTTCTTCAAATTTCTTCCTTTTTTGTTTGTTTGTTAAGTGTCTTTCAAAAAGAAATCCACCAAGCTTACTTCTTGGTAGTCCCAATAAAAAGTCAACATAGTCTTCTGAGCTACCCTCTCCGCCTTGAATTTAGCAGATTCCTTGGATGCCACGGTTTGGATTGAAACTCTTCATGTTGAAGTCACCCTAATGCGACGAATAAACGTGTCACACTGAGAGAGCTTATCTGTAGTCATCCATTGATCACAATAACATACTTCCATATATTTTGTTCGGAATACAACCTTGTATGTATAAACTGTAACCTGAATAGCAATACTTTGTATACTAACTAGTGTGCATACATTCATGTTGTGTATATTTTTGTGTAACACTGTGTTTTGCATATGACAGACCTGAAGGAAATAATCTTCATGCAGAAAAAAAAACTGTGTCCATGGTCATCAGAAACTTATATCAAACAGAAAGCTGCAATAATTAAATCTGATCAATAGAAAGGATCATTATGAGTTTCTTAGGTCACATGTATTAATTCCATGTCATTCTAATTTCCAGGCCTCAGCCAGTTTCCACCACATCTTCTTACTGCATTTCACAATCAATTTTCAATTTAATGTTGTAGACTCTGTTAGAAGTTAGATTATGTCACCAAAGTTGCAAGAAGAAATCTTAAGTCTGTGAAATACTAAAAATCTAGGTGACAACATGAAGGTCTAGACTACTTACTGGGTGAAGGTGTGTGTGTGTGTGTGTGTGAGTGTGTGCGTGCGTGCATGTGCGCGCGCATTTGGATGTGTGTGCATGCAAAGAACAGCCAGGACATAAGATGAATACCTTGTCCATGCAGAGAGCAAGATAGGTTGATGCCAGTCAACAGTTGACATCAGGTACTTGATCTCAATAATGAACACAGATCTCAGTAAACTCCCTTTCGAAAGGAGTGGACTTGGTGGTGAGTTTCTCAGGTCACGTATGTTAGCTCCTTGTCATTATAATACCCAAGTCTTGATCACTCTCCAATACATCCTCTTTCTGCCCTCTCAAATTCAATTGAACGCATAGAGTCTGCCAATGGCTTGGTTGTACATATCTTAATTCACACAGAAAAATGTAGAGCATTTTGTGCAGGGACCTTGCTCATAAAATACAAACAGCATTAAACCATCAGAATGAAAGAAAATCGCATTTCATAAATTTCCAGTTTAATCTATATGTAAATTTAACCAACATTCTTAAAAGAATAATAATTCATGAGTGTTGATGCTTACACCGCTTGGCAATTTTTTTATTACTTTGAGTAATGAACTAGATACAAACAGCATTCCTATAGTTTACAAACACGGGTGCTTGGCTATCTGGATAGGTAGAGAGATCTATCTTCTTTCAGTCAAAAACAAAACAAAAAGAACTACCACAATGCTTCCTAGGCTAACAAAAAGAATAGTGATACTGAACAAAAAATCATCTGTATTTTTTCAGTAATTTGTATTGAAAGGGTTTTTAAAAAAAGGTTTAGTGTCCCCCTTTCCATATTTTTTTCTAACTACTATATAAGGATTCCTGGAATTCTGAGGGACCAACCAATAGGCAACTCCCTCCTTGCCTTTGAATATTTGATAACTGTGCTCTCACTTTGAAAAGATTGAATCAGCTCCTGCCCATCACACATTTTCCACCACAATAATGATCGCTTGCTGGACATGCAGTTTTTATATTTCTGAAAAGTCTTTGATGGGACATCCCCTCACAGAAGGGTCACAAGGAAGGGAAGAGTCAACCAGAGGGAAGTATAGTCCTGATGAAGCACACAATCCTCCTCTTGTTTCTTGAGACTTCCTCACCCCCCCACACCCCCACTATCAAGACCCAGTCCTGCCTTTCACTGCAGACCAGGCCACAGAATATACACAGGTACAGGAAGGGGCTCATGACACACGGAATCCAGGAACAGAAATGAGAGTATCAATACTCTCATAGGGGGATGTGGGGAGAGAAGGGGGAAAAGAAATCATGGAGGAATAGAGACAGCGGTCAGTGTAAGATATGAAAATGTTCATTTATAATTTATCAAGGGGTCACGAGGGTGGCAGGGTCAAAAGAGGAGCTGAAACCAAGGGCTCAAGTGGAAAGTACATGTTTAGAAAATAATGATGGCAACAGATGTACAAATATGCTGATACAAGTGATGCATGGATTTTTATAAGGGCTGTAAGAACCCCCAATAAAATGACCTTTAAAAAAAAGGAAGACTTTGGGCGGAGGCAGTTGGACAGCTGATTACGGTCCTCGAGTACTCTGGTTTACAGTTCTGTTAGGCAGATTCTGTGATGGTACTCGACGACACCTTTGCCCTTATTGCCAGTTTTCTTGCAATTACTGCGTGTGCTTTGACTCACCTACTATAGGCCCCACAACATCTGCTTTCTCCTTCCACCATCCACACTATCACCCCCCGTCCAGGACTTTGGAGGAATCATGCAGACTCTTGCTTCCTGTGTATTTCCTCACCATTCCTCACGGGGTGCCAAGAGTCAGCTTCCCAACACAAAACGGAGGAACCCGAGGATCCTTCGCACGAGCTGGAAAACCGTGTGTGCGCCACTCCCGCCTGCCTCACCAGCTCGGCGCGTTTTCCTGGGCTGCTCACACTCCAGTCCTGGGACGCCCCTCTGTTCCTACACCTGCCCCCTTTCTCTCACTTCTGTCTTCCAAATGTGTCCCTCTGCTCAGCTGGCTTCCCTCGAGGGAGTATTGCATTTCTTACTTAACAATTCTAATTAAATAATTAATCTCATCTATAAAAGGGGAATAAAGAAACCTTAGATCAGAGTTGGTGAATCTCTTCAAAAACAAAACACAAATGTACTCATAGTTACAATAAATTTTAATTTCCTAAATATATTCAAACAGTTAACGTACCATCTGCTAATCTTCACTGAATTGTATTTGAATATATGCATGCCCACATCTCACTGCTTATAAACTCCAGGTTGGGCATGCCCTTTAAGAGATTTGTTTATTTCATTTCAGAAATTCATTAAAATCATTACGCATCTTCCCCGGAAACATCATCCTCACAGCTTTTAATTACTGTCTAGATAACAATATCTTTCAGAATGCCAGAGCTTTGTCAAATGTAGGTGCTAGATGGCTATAATTTTCAAGATTGCTACTTTGTTCTACAACCCATTTAATGAGTTAGTAAAAACAATTAATGGGATTTATATACTTTTACAGGATCTAACGGGAAGAAAAAGAAGATTCCAAATAAATGAGCAAGTAAAGGAACATTAATTAGCATATCATTTGTAATAGCAGAGTGTGGTGTTCAATAATTTGAAAATTAATTGAACTTTTATGTTGATGTATAAGGTGAAAGCATAATCAAGTGTGTATTGAAATAAGATTAATTTTATTCTAATAAAAATTATCCACAACACTGATGTCTTGAACAAACAAATGCATCCTCTTTAAGTGTTATCAGTAGTAAAGCACCCCAGGAAGGAGAAAGGACTTCAGTGTCATATATGTATGGAATAGCAAGGGCAAGGGGTTCAGAAAAAATGTCAATAGAAATGAGGATCCAAGGATACATGCTATTAACTTATGTAGACTGAGTCCAAAACCATTAGAAATGTTAATGTACCAGCCAGAAGATGGTTAAAGAAATAAAGTAAATAAATATTTGAAATTGGAAGGCCTTTGGCATATAATGAGTAAATGTATTCACGTTATGTTTATGAAATTGGATAATAACTATTTAACCTACCCAATTTACAGCATAGTGAATTCCTATGGAGATTCACATAAACCTCAGTTGTGTTTACTCTAGACAGTCAAAATTGTAGTTTATCAGAAAGGGGTTGGGGTTATTTGGGGAAGTAATGTTTGTTTTGGAGACAGGCATATGAATACTGAATATTTAATAAGCAATGGGGGGGGCACATGATTGTAATTTAACCTCAAAAAGAATGATGATGAGGAGGATGACTCTGACAATAGAGAGAGAAAGGGAGAGAGATTGCGAGCGATGTTAACAAATGGAGAGTTAGAAATTCTGGATAAAGAAATACCTGAATTCTTTGTAGTCTTCTTTCAAATTTTTATCAACATGAATTTCCTTCAGACTAATATTTGGAGAATCTGGATGAAGGGTGAGTTTGTATTGTTCTTTCAGTTTTACTCTCAGTTTAAAGTCGTTTCATAGTCATTTTTTTTTAATTCACAAGCTTTCACTCCAGAGGCCTGACTGAAACTCCAGTCTCCTTGTCAGCGCTCCCCATCTTCTCTGGGAGGCATTTTATGATTCATCTCCTCCCCAGTACTGGAAGAGTTTAAAGCTACTCTTGATTCCCTTTTTGCTGGAAATGAGAGCATTAGTACTTCATAGAAACTAAACTAAAACGAACCCACTGCCACTGAGTTATTGCCAACAATAGTGACCCCGCAGAACATCGTATGCTGATAAGAAGAGCTACATAAGAGGGTTTGATTTATCGCCCACATGAAGCGTTTAGCACAGTGCTGTAGGCGCTTAATAAATATTACCTATAATTACCAAGTAGATCAGTGTATTGAGCATTACACTCAATGTATCATTTGTGCAGTGTTGAGAGATCAGGATGCGGACAGGGATCGAGGCCACCTCTTGGAGGGAGTCGAGTGCTTTAGCAAGGACCTTATATTTGATTTTGTAGCCCCTGGGACATGGTTTAGTAAGATTTGCTTCTGCAGCGGTCTCTGGAAATAACATGAACAGGAGGAATGAATGACTAGAGATGGATAAGTCACTAACACTTTCAGGGGCCAATTTCCTTAGCTAGATCATGGATTTAATACCAAGGAGACAGGATCCTTGAGAACACCTTAAGGCCCTTGGCCAACTAAGCCCAAAGAGCTGTGTTATATTATAGAAATAAAGGGACTTGGCACTTCCAGCCCCTGGTGTTCAGCATATAGTTCAGTAATTTAATTTCACTTTAAATGAAAAAAGTGCCCTTTGATAAGCTATGAGCACATGACAACTAAATCTTTAATGCAGGCTTAATTGCTGAAAATTCCTCTTAAGGAAAATAAATTGTTGACCATATATATTGAAGTTAATTTTTTAGTCTTTCATTTAAAGACTATTGGAACTAAGTACTTAAAACATACAAGAAAGTAGTGTTTGGTATGTTTCAATTTGTTGTAGGATGGAGCAAAGTCACATCAGCAAGGATGTATACAGCCGAAGGGACATGGGCAGGATGGGGCTGGTAGATGCCGTGGATTCTGTGGAAAAGTCACACCCAGTCAAACAGGCAACGTTCAAAAAGACAAGAAATGAATGCAGGAAACCAGGCAGAAAAGGGTTTAGGGAGACACAAATTGGCTCGGTATGAAAATGAAGGAAGGATTCTATATTCATCCTGAACTAGGCCAGGCAAACTGCCGAGCTTTCTATAAGCAGTCATGATGTAGAAAAACAAAACCGAGAAAAACAGACAAGCGAAAACCGTCACTACCATCAAGCCTAACCCAACTCATATGAACCTATTGGACAGGGTAGAACTGCCCTGGGTTTTCAAGACTGAAACTCTTTATGAGTAATAAAGCCTCATCTTTCTTTTGTGGCATGACTGGTGGTTTTGAACTGCTGACCTGTATGTTAGCAGTCCACTGCATAACCCACACATTTTAAAAATTAGGACAATGTAGGCTCAAGGTCCTTGGATGATGACAAATGTTGGCAACTAAACCAAGGTTTGAAGTCCACACAGAGACATCTTGGAAAAATGGCCTCATGAAATGCTTTCAAGAAGCTTAGCACAGTATAGCTCAAATCTACTCTAACATACACGAGGTCATCCTAAATTGGAATTAATTTGAGGACAACTGGTTATGCTTTAAGAAATTAATCTGTGCAGGAGCTAAAGTTTGAGTGGATAAACTGTACCTCTATATCATAATCATACCAAAGAGAAAGCCAACTGATTTTCTATCTTTCGCAGCTGGATTCTTTCTCTGCAAACACAATGATGTTTTCTCAGACAACAATTACAAAACTTGGAAAAACAGATTACCAACTTCATATGGAGAGGGAAGCCCAGAATTAGCAGAGAACTCCTCAAGAAGAAATACAACCTGGGAGGGCTTGCTTTACCTGATTTCAGCATGTCCTATACGGCCACAGTAGTCAAAATAGTGTGGTACTGGCATAATGACAGATATATAGACCAGTGAAAAAGAACTGAAGACCCAGAAATAAAAACATCAGCATACAGGAAACTGATCTTTGATAAGGGCCCCAAAAATATTAAATGGGAAGTAGATGCCATTTTCAATAAACGGTGATGGAAAAAATGGAAATCTACCTGCAGAATAATGAAACAAAACCCTTCCCTCACTCCATGCACAAGAATAAACTCAAGGTGGATCACAGACCTGGAGATAAAACCACAAACAATCAGGGCCATCAATGAAGGAACAGGGACAAACCTGAGAACCTTGGCTCAGGGATTACACAGGCTACAAGAAATAGAGAAGGATACAAATACAGAGGAGACACAAATAGACAAGTGGGCTCTACGGAAGTTAAGACACCTGTGTACACCGAAAGAATTCACTAAGAGAGTAATATTAGAGAGTCCACCGACTGAGAAAACATCTTCAGCAAGGACACATCAGACAGGCCTTATTACCAAAATCCACAATACTTTGCAAGCTTACAATAAGAGAAAAACCAAATGTCCACTGAGGAGGTGGGCAAAGGACCTGAACAGAAGTTTCACAGGGGCAGAAATCCAAATGGCCAATAAACATATGAGAAAATGTTCCCGTTCATTGGCCATAAGAGAAATGCAAATCAAACAACTATGAGATACCACCTAACACCCTCAAAGACAGCCCAATTCAAAAAATCAGAAAGGAACCAGTGTTGGAGGGGCTGTGGTGAGATAGGAATCTCATCCACTGCTGGTGGACCTGTAGGTATGTACAGCCACTATGGAAATCGATTTGGCGGTTCCTCAAACAGATGGAAATTGAGTTACCATACGACCCGGCAATCCCTCTGCTGGGCATATGCCCAGAAGAAGCAAGAAACAAACCATGGCCAGACATTTGTGCTCCAATGTTCATTGCGGCACAGTTCACAATTGCAAGGAGTTGGAAACAACCCAAATTTCCATCAACAGACGAATGGATTAAAAAAACTGTGGTACATACATACAATGGAGTACTATGCTTCGCTAAAAAACAGTGATGAACGCATGAAGCAGATCACCACATGGGAAGAACTGGAGGCAATTATGTTAAGTGAAGTGAGCCAAGCACAAAAGGACAAGTATAACATGAGTCTGCTGATTTGTTTATTTATTTATATATGAAAAAGAGAGAACAGAAAGGTAAGTGCAAAAGGGGCACAGAAAAAGCTACTGTATACAAACACTCCAGGGGTGAGGTCCAGAGAGTAAGGCAGGGGTGGAGGGAGGAAAGGGGAAAGGGGGAAAAATAATGTGTGATGTGGGAATAGGGCACTGACCCACCCAAGGGGAGGGTATTGTTTGTGTCTCCACAGGGAAAGAGGGACCAGATATAAAGCCAGTGTCAGACGAATGCAGTGTGTCTGCAAGGAGTGGGGAGCCAGTGCAGGGGCCTCAGGGCTCGGCCCCCACACCACCTATGTGGACAACTGCCCCTCACCCCAGAAAAATTTACTTGAGAGGACAGCACTGAAGCTATAGCTAGGGGAAAGGGGCATGTCAGATCAGCACAAAAGGGAACAAAAGGAGGAGGAGGAAGAGAGAATGGACCACATCCTGGCCCAGTAAGCCTGAAGGATGATATTCCTGCTCTGACAGCCAATGAGCAGAGTGGACAATATGGCTGATCCAACTAGGAGACACATTGTTGATGGCCCAGGGCCCTAAGGGGGGCATCACTGGAGACTCAGGGCCTGAACTGGCCCAGACTGACTCTATGACACTGAGGCAACACGCTAAAAGTGTGCGACACAGCAACAGTGGGAGCAGGGCAGGGATCCCCACGAGGGAGCACAAAGGACAAACTCTGGGGCCAGACCATGGTACCCCATTGGACCTGACTGAAGGACACGACTAGAAATCAAAAATCAGACCTTGATCTATTTACAGGTTTTTATTTCTTTAAAATTCTTTTCTTTTAATTAATTTATTCTTCTATGGGTAATTGATTTCCCTTTTTATTGTCATAGCTATGTTCTCACTCATTGCCTATCTTGCAATGACTTGATTTTTGGTGCATATTATTATCTCTACAGATCTATCTAGATAAGATGGACTGGACGAATAGTCTGGAGGAGAAAACAACGGGACCAATGGTTCCGGAGGGACATGGGAGTGGGGGTGAGGGGGCAGGGAGGTGGTGCTGACTAACCCAGGGACAGGGGAGCTATAAGTGATCGAAAATCAGTAGCAAAGAGGGTATGCGTGACCTGGTAGGGAGTCAGCAAGGGTTAGGTAACCGAGAGAAATTACTGAAACCCAAATGAAGACTGAGCATGATAGTGGGACAAGAGGAAAGTAAAAGGAAATAGAGGAAAGAACTTGGTGACCAAGGGTATTTATAGAGGTCCAAAGACTGGAATGTACATATGTAAATATATTTATATAAGTGTGGGGAAACAGATCCATGTGCATATATTTAGAGGTTTACTGTTAAGGCAGCAGATGGACATTGGGCCTCCACTCAAGCACTTACTCAATGCAAGAACACTTGTTTGAATAATTGGCATTCCAGGATGCATACCTTCCCGACATGATTGCTGAAGAAAAGTGTGTGCATAAGCAAATGTGGTGAAGAAAGCTGACAGTGTCCGGCTACCAAAAGATATAGCGTCTGGAGTCTTAAAGGCTTGAAGATAAACAACAGGCCATCTAGCTGAGAAGTATCAAAGCCCACATGGAAGAAGCAAATGAGCCTATCTGACCACAAGGTGCAGAAGGGACCAGTTATCAGACAGCAAAGAGCTAAAAACCATATCAGTGGGTGCCCACCTCCCTGATACGATCAATGAAGCCAAATGTGTGCACAAGCAAATATGGTGAAGAAAGCAGATGGTGCCCAGCTATCAAAAGATATAGTGTCTGGGATCTTAAAGGCTCAAAGATAAACAAGTGGCCATATAGCTCAGAAGCAACAAAGCCCAAATGGAAGAAATACACCAGCCTGTGTGACCACGAGCTGTCGAAGTGATCAGGTATTAAGCATCAGGGAATATAAATTCATATCATTGAAAAGGTAAGTGAGTGCAGAGTGGAGACTCAAAGCCCAAAGGTAGCCAACTGGACACCCCTTGATGAGGAGCTGTGGGAGGAGATGAACCAGGCAGGGTGCAGGGTAGCAATGATGAAACATATAACTTTCCTCTAGTTCTTAAATACTTCCCCCTCCCCTCTATCATGATCCCAATACTACCTTGAAAATCTGGCTAAACCAGAGATGTACATTGGTACAGATAGCAAGTGGAAACACTTGGAATCCAGGACAGATGACTCCTCCAGAACCAGTGATGAGAGAGGCGATGCCTGGAGGGTGGAGAGAATGTGGGGTAGAAAGGGGGAATTGATTACAAGAATCTACACATAGCCTCATCCCTGGAGGAGGGACATCAGAGAAGAGGGAAGGGGGAGATGTCAGACAGTGCAATATATGACAAAATAATAATATATGAATGATGAAGGGTTCACGGGGTGGGGGGGAGTGGGGAGGGAGTGGGAAAATGAGCAGCAGATCTTAAGGGCTCAAGTAGAAGGCAAATGTTTTGAGAATGATGATGGCAACAAATGTACTTATGTTTTTGACACAATGGATGTATGTAGATGTTGTGATAAGAATTGTACGAGCCCCAATAAAATGATTTTTAAAAAATTTTAATAAATAAAAATATAAAAATATATAATTTTAATTTTTTTCTGATCGATATAAATATATCGATCAGAGTGATATAAGTAAAAAAATACAAAACTACCTTGTTCCACATCAATCTGTACTGGCTATGCTTCCCTTATTTGCTCTGAAAAGAAATGTCATCAATGGCATTTTGGTGGGACAATTACAATATAACAAAGTACAAAGCTTCTGTAACAAAATTTATCTTTCACATTCTTCCCAGTTTCTGACTTCAAGACAACCCGGGGTCAGTCTGTGTCAATCATTATCTCCTCTCACACAATCCCATTTCTAGTCTAAAACCTTGGCTTCTCATTCCTTTCCCAGATATCTTTATTCAGAAATTTCTCTCTCTCTCTCTCTCTCTCTCTTTTAAGAACTAATTTAAACTATATTTCCAGTTTTTCATTAGAAATTAACAAATGGCTCAAAATAAAACACACAGATCTATGCATCTACATGTGAGTCTGTGTAGATACAGATAATATATACACAGACACAAGCATATATACACATAGGGTTTTATTATTATTTCCTTAATATTTCTGACATCTTATTGTCATTTTAATAATTTTTTTCATTTTAATGATAAATTTCCTATTTGTTTTCTGATATTTTGAAAAATAACTGCACCTCCAGGTTACATCTTTATTTTTCTTTATTCTTCAAAAATTAATTTCAATGTATTACTTTAGAAATGTTTGGCTATTTTCTTTTCCTGTAAGTTCTTATTGACGGTTGAATAGAAGTTGATCGAACAGGCTGGTTTTCCATTCGACCATGCATACACATTGTTATTTGTGGCGTGGGGTGTAACCCCCACAATATAATAGCACTCTTCTACTTCCTACCTGTGCTTACTGGTTCCATTTGTCCTTTCCAATCCATTCCTGTCTTCTGAGCTTTGTATCTTTGGACAAATGCTTACTGTATGCTATACTGCATCTTTGATGGTTGGTTGGTTGCTTTAAGGATTTGTTCTAAGGATTTCCTTGTGTTGTGGTTCACTTCCTAGGCCTATTATTGGGCCTACATTTGAGCTACAGAGATAAGCTTCATTGCAGATACCTAAGGGTGATTGTATCATGGGTTCCATCAGCTTATATACCTGGCAATTTTTATTTTGAACTTGGTTCCACATTTTTCTCCCACTCTATCCAACTCTTCCTGTTATGACCCCTTTCAAAGTGATTGGCACTCTTAGCCAGCACGATCTAGCTGTTGTCTCAGAGTATGGAGTCTGGCGGACTAATGGCTCCAGGTTATCATTCCCTTCATACTTGGTTGTCCTGGGTAGGAAGAGACTGATCATTGCACCTCAGATTGCCACTCCATAGCTTTTGAGAACTCAGGAATTATTAATCAATGTAGGACATAAAACATTGTCTTTGTGGACTAGACTATGCCAATAGATATTGATGCTCCAACACTACTACATTCAGACCCCTCACCAATCCACCCATCCCCTCAAGATTCTTGGTTATGGCTAAACGTTCATATCTCTGCCCCATAGGCTATACTATATTCTTTGATCCATATTAATAACTAAAAAGGAAAGAAGACGTTCTACAGAACAAGAAGAGCCTTTTATAAGCAAAAAAATTGAAGTGGGAAGCTATTGTTTCTCAATATATCATCCATGTAGGTATATACACTTCTGAACATGTTTCCATTTCTCTAACCCTTCTCTGTAAAATTCTGTACTCTTACATTTACATCGAATACAAATAGCACTTTTGAAATCCTTGAGGTTCTCAAATTGTGTTCCCTTCCATGTTATTTGATTTTAGGGAACAAAATGAAGTCTAAATAGGTGAGATACGGACTATGGGGCTGCCACGGTAATGTTTCCCACTGAAATTCCCATCCAGCAGCCCTAGCTGCTCTTGAAGAATGAGCAGCTCCATTGTTGTGATAGGAAAAAGTCCTTAGTACAACTTTCTGTGCCTTTTCCTCACCAACGCACTTTTAAAAAAATTCTTAAAACGTTTTTCCTCTTTTAGAGTATTGAAAAGCAAAGATGTTAACTTTGAAATTGAAGGTGCACCTGACCAAGTCATGGTGTTTTCAATGCCCTCAAATGCAAGTGAAAGTTGGACATTGAATAAGGAAGATTGAACAAGAATGCCTGTCTTTGAAATGTAGTGCTGGAGAGGAATATTGAAGGTATAATGGACTCCTAGAAGCAAAACTAATCTATCTTGGAAGAAGTACAAACCAAATGCTCCTTAGTGGCAAGGTTGACCATGTCTGAAATACTTTGAACATGTTGTTAAGGGAGACGATTCCGGGAGAAAGACGTCATGTTTGGTAAAGTCGAGGTGCAGTGACAAAAAAGAAGGTCCTCAACCAGATGAATTGACACCATGGCAACACTAAGAGGTCCCAGCACAGGAACCATTGTGAGGATGACACAGGTCAGGACAGTGCTGTGCATACAGTTGCTATGGATTGGAACCTTCTTGAAGGCACTTCGCAACAACAAAACTTTTTTTCCTAATCCAAATCCTAACCAAACTCACTGCCATCTAGTTGATTCCAACACATTTGTCCAAGGAGAATTGTCTCTGTGAGTTTCCAGGACTGTCCCTCTTTACAGAAGTAGAAAGACTCACCTTTCTCCTTTGACCTGTTGACCTTTGGGTTAGCAGCCCAGCATGTAACCCACTACACCACCAGAGTTTCTCTTTTTCTTAATAAGTTCCCTTAATTATCCTGTGACCTTTGAGAAAAATCGATCGGTAATAGTTAGTTCTTTGGAATCCCCCAAAAGAGTTAACATACACTTTTGAACTAAGCCTCTCCTTACTGAATTGAACTGGAGCAGCAAATCCAGCCCAGGGTGGAATGGGTTGTTGGAACATCACTTAGCAAGAAGGGGTTGGAGGCCTTGGCTGGAGGAGGTATGGGTGTGTGTCTATGGTGGGGGTGTGGTGAAGGTGGGGATCCACAAATTTTTATCGCATTTCCTGTTGAGCATCATTTAAGGTGTTTGTTTCTCCCTCACCACATACGGTGATGTAACAATGGAGCATGCATCTCTTTTTGCAGGTGAAAATTCCTTCAAAGTAGTCCTAGCAGTAAAATCATTTAGCCAAAAAGTTTATAAATAACATTTATCAAATATTATTAAATACCTCTGAAAAGAATATATCACATGCTATAAAGTATGAAAATCTCACACTCATTCATCCTTGCTCAACCTTTTGAAATCATTTTTCTCTAGGTTTATGCAAGTACGATAGACATGAAATATTATCTTCCTGTTGTTTTAATTTACATTTCCCTGATAATGTCAGATTAAGCATGTCCGGTGTACTTATTTATCATTTGTGAAATACATTATTTGTCTTATATCCTTTGTGAATTGCATTTTCATACACTTTTCTCATTGGGTTATTTATCTTTTACATTTTGACATGGAGCTTTCTATAAATTCTGGATACTTATCCTTTGTCAATTGTATGCATTTTAAATATCTTCCCAAGTTCGTTGCTTGCTTTCTGCTTGTTTCTGATGCCCTCAGATGGACAGATGCTTTCCTTCTAAAGAAATCAAACAGCCACAGTTGCCACTAATCGGTTGTGCTTTTGGTGTCATTTTGAAATGCAACAACTTCTAAACTTAAGGCATGAAGTATAATGCCCTATGTTTTTCTCCTACATGTATCAAAATGTTAATTTCCACATTTGACCTTTCAACTGTCAAGTTTTATTTTGCATGATTGAACTTATGCACATCTCCCTATCAACTCTATATCCAAGTGCCCCCTTTGTTCTTTTTACTAAACCCTTCTTGTAAGAGCACTCCATTTCTGTCTTCTTCATGAAGGACCCCTCACTACTCAACCCCCCCCTGACTTATCCCTCCTGGGATTGCTAAACTATCACTGAATGTTAAATTACTACCCTCCCACCAATTACATGGAATATGGCCACAGTCGCCAAACTAAGTGAAATGGGTCAAAATGAACATAATGAACGGGGGGATGTTATAGTTGTGGTGGGGAGAGGAGAAACGACCCACCTTCTTCAAAGAGCAAAGCTCCTACACATAGCTACCAACTGTTTCCATGGAAATAAGTACCCCAGGTTTATATTTGACTTTTTATACGAATCCCTCAATATTTAAAGTTATTTTTAATCAATAGGATGGGACCTATAACATATAATATAAAGCGGGGTGTCTCAATTTTTGTTTTCATTATCAACTCGCTCCTCCACTCGAGAGCCCTTTCAGACATTGATTCCCCAAACCAGTTAGGCATAGCATGAAACAATGAGGATTTGCTCAGATACGGTTGCTATTAAATGGCCAAGAAGCTATTGTAATATTTAAGGGTTTTTTTGGTTGTTTTTTTTCCAAAACCAATTTTCACCTTGTGAATGCCTGACCTATGGATTCTGAATCATTCTATAACCTCAAGTTATCATCTTTCTTCTCACTTAAAACATGAGTTGCTGAGAACAGTGATCTTTACTCTGCATCCACACCTTGCCCAGCACAGGACCATGTACCTGACACATGCTCAGGAATAGTTGACTGGTTGTGAGTTAGTAGAAAACCTAATAGTCCACTTAGAGTCTGATGAGAACTTGGCAGGAAATTCTGTAACACGGTCGAAGTGGTTTCCCACCTAGAGCTCGCTCATCATTCCAAACAGACAAATGGCAAACAGGCAAAATTCCTCCGAGAGTCAGGCCCATTCCTCCATTGGGGTGCAGAATGCAGTCTTTTGCAAGAGGACTTACCATGTCCCTGGCCCGTGTCATGGAGTGAAGTCACACAATTCTCAGAGCACAACACAGGAATAGAGAAAAGAGAAAGATTGCAACCCGACTATCTCCTAAGGATACCCAATCAACTTCCAAATGCTCAGTTCATAATCTCTGCAGTGTATTTCATTCAAAGCTCCAAAGCGTCATTCTTTTCCTCGTATGTACACAGGTAGCCCATACAATCATACAAAGCCTTAAATCTCTGGGGCAATCATCTCAATTGCATCCTATTAGATTCAAGTCTGTGTTTGTCAGAGACCTTTGGGGAGAGTACTTAGCCTTTCTGAACTTCAGTTTTCTTCGATGCAAAGTTAGAATCACCATAATATCAATTTTAATATCAATGTTTGCAGAGGCCAAATTCTATAGCTCCTTGCCGCACGAACTCTGAGTCCATCAGACATGAATTTGACTCCCAGACATGGAACCGAGTGACTGGGTGACCTTGCATATGTTACAGGGTCTCTCTGGGTATTATTATGACAAATAGATAATGTTCATAATACTTATTTCACTTGGTTGCTCTCAGGATCAAATGGCATCACATTGGAAACATCTGCGATATGATTACTTGAATTAGTGGGTGTAAAAGAAATGATTACACTACAAAGGCCACAGAGGTTTTATTAATTATCATTATTGCGAGCTGCTTTATTCTGCATTGGGATCTTTGTCTGCATTCAAATTTCAGTGAAATATTCTTTGTTTGCTATGGACACAAACAGTCTAGAAGAATGGTCCTTTCCAGTAAGATGTGTATGGTTCCCCCTTTAGGAGGAATGTGATGATATACATATTTCCAATGCTACCTTCCTGAAAACCCACGCTGCTTAAGGGGCCAGAGAATTAGAAAGTGAGTTCTTCAGGGGGATATTCATAAAGAAGTACCTGCTAACTCCACAATGGCACTCCAAGAGCCTGACCACATGCAAAAAATAGACCCCAAAACCAAGAAGGGGGGTGTCTGAGTGTCTGTGTTTTTACGGCCATCCTTTTTACACCATTCAGGTGACTCAGCCTTTGCCTTTCTTGAAAATTGGCAGACCGTTTTCCTTGAATTTGAGATGAATTATAACACAGTGAGGAGGGAAGAGAATTTGAATCCCTTGTCTGGTGAGGAAAGAAAGATTCTTCTGCAGTTTTCATGCTTACCTTTCAAACTATTGTCCAACTTAGACGTGCACCTGAAGTAATAAGAACACCATGGCTTGGGTTAGGTGAGCCTAAGTCCTCAAACTGACATCTTTACCCTCCAATGCTTTAAACGGGGTTTCTGCAGCATAGTTTTACAATGGAATAGGATTTCTTGACTTCTGCTTCCATGAACAAACTGGCAGGGAAATGATGCATTAGGTCGTAGAATATCATTAAGAACCAATAGTATCAAAGAAGTCAAAAAATCACTAAAGGATCTAGTGAAAACAAAGACCTAGGATTTCCTGAAGTATCAATAGAAATGGTTCAACAAATGGATGCAGTGCTAAAAAGCACTCACTAATTTATGCCAAGAAAATCGTAAGACTGCTTACTCATCAACAGACTAGAACAATTCTATATGTGTGTCCATTTCAAATAAAGGAGACCAAAAATATGGAAATTGTCAAGCAATGTCATCTGTAACAAATTCAAAGAATTTTTAATGAAAACAATTCAAAAATAGTCAAAGCAGAACATTTCCAGTGCATTTATGTGTCACATAATCACGTACAATTCAGCAGAGGGCATGGAAAGAGGGACATAATTCCTGATGTAATAGGATCTTGATTGAAAGTAGTCAATACTAGAACTATATTTATTTATGTCTATTGGTTATTCAAAAGCATTCAACTGTGTAGATTATAACAAAGTTTACATAGCACTGTGAAAAATGAGAATTCCAGAATGGTACTCATGCAGAGCCTGTACATAGATGAAAAGACAGTTGAACAGAACAAGAGGATGCTATGTAGTTTTTAATCAGGAAAGGTATTTGTCAGGTTTGTATACTTTCAATATAAGTATTCCATCTCTATGCTGAGCAAATAATCTGAGAAGTTAATCTACATAAGAAAGAACATGGCATCAGGATCAGAAGAAAGCTTACTAACAACACATGATATGCAGATGACACCACCTACCTGTTGAAAGCCAAGAGAAGTCACAGCACATACTAATTATGTTAATTACATAATCTCATGTCAATTTGAAGGTATTAAGAGTGAAGGGGTTGGAGGTTAGCCTGTCAATCAGGTCACCAACTGATGATACTTTCTTGTGGGTTTGACATTCTTACAAAGATTCTGGGAAAAATCTCTCTCTCTCTCTCTCTCTCTCTCTCTCTCTCTCTCTCTCTCTCTCTTTCTCTTTCTCTCTGCTTAACATTCCTGTGGAAGAGCCACATTGCTCAGAGAGCTGGAGAGTTACATGAAGACCCACACCAGTGCTGTGATGCTTCCACAGGCCTTGGATAAAAAAGACTTTTCACCCACTGGCCTGTGATCTTCTTGCATTCTGCATCATTGAGTGCTGCTTGAGTCTGAAGAGGAATTTATAGACTAGCATCAGACATATGGACTAATATTGGACTTATGGACTTGATCTTGGCAGGGTTGGGATGTTTTCTCCATATACAATTGCTCTTTGATTAAAAAAAAAAGTTCTCTCAAAGATACATGAGTAAAAAAATTAAAAAAAAAAGATACATGAGTGTTTTCTGATTTGTTTCTCTAGGCAACCGGGCCTAATACACTAATGAAGATCAAAGACTACTGACTTCAGTATGTATTACACCTCAGTGTATAGAAAACAAAAACACAGAGAAGAGACAAGTAAACTATTAATCACACACACAAAACAAAACCACAAACACTAATAGAACAGAGGTAGAGAGTAGGAATGTTAATCAGTGTTTATCAACCTGACTTGATGATGTTCATCCCTATAAGGAGGAAAAATAGGTGTGAAGACATCTTAATGTCAAAATCCTTTGGGATATTTCACAAACATTTTATATACCACTTCATGACTTCTAAACTCAGTTTCACATGATCAGCAGTTTGAAACAGCCAGCCTGACTGTGAGAGAAAGATGAGGCTTTCTGCTCCTGTAAAGGTTTACAGCCTCTGAAAATCTACGTTCAACACTGTCATACGGAATTGCTACAAGTAAGAATTGATTTGATGACTGTAAGAGATACAGTTCAATTAAACATGTTTGGATGAGTAAATATAATAGTAGGTATTAAGTTATCATTAAGTACTAGCACTGTGCTTTATATGAAATATTTCATATTCCCAATTACCTCAGTAGCTTGGTTTATTATCAGTGTAATTTTATAGGAACAATATACTAAGATTCTACAAGCTAAATTACTCACTTATGTTACATGACTACTAAGAAAAAAATCCAGAAATTTCATTATGGCTAATTAGCTATGACTCATTAAGTAAATCCATATGACTAACCAGCACACTATACTTTCATGACTGGAACTCGGGTGGCATAGTGGGTTATGTACTGGGCTGTGAATCACAAGGTCAGGATTTGAAAGCATGAGCTATAACTCAGGAGAAAGATGAGGCTGTTTAACCACATACAAGATTGACAATCTTAGTGTGTTAGATGGGGTTCTCTAGGGAAACAAAACCAGGACACTTATGAATACACATGCACACACACGGCATGAAGGAATATAACAGTTAATTAGTCCACACAGCAGTACACTTCCATGGAACAGTTAATATACTTGAAGTCCTTCAGCTCATGAGGGTTGCTGGGTCCAAAGTTAAGTAAGAAAACAGCTGAATCTTAGGTAGGGCAATGCAGGCAGTCCAGTCACAGGCAGCAAACAGCAGGGTATGTCACCAATAGTCAACAAGACAACAGGATCCAACAGGCCAAGCTCAAGGGATATAGACACCAGCAGCATGGTGAAGCAAGTCTCAAAGGAATCTCAAGCTTCATCGACATGATCCTTGGGTTGGCAGTCACACAGGGAGTGTAGTTCACACATAGAATTAGCAGCTGATTACCACAGAGAGAGTGAGAGGGAGGCGGGGCCTGCTGAGCCATTTAGTTTTTTGCCCTCCAATAAACCATGACCTTATTAATCCCACATGTTCCTATTGGCCAGGTTGGCACCATAAACCTACCTTCCACAGTCTATCCCTTACCAACTTGGCACCTGAGTATGTTAGACAGGGTTAGTCAGGGTGTGTTAGACAATTCTTTAGCCATATATAATGAATGAAATCACACTTACACACATAACAGCATACATCTATCATACACATAAATGGAAACACACTGAATCTAATTGTATCTGGTATATCATACATGAACAAAGAGAAGATGTTCAATAAGCACATTAAGAAAAGATTAAGACTGACAATCACAACCTTGCTTTTGCATTTGATGACGTGGTTATAACTGCTAGGTAGAACTTCTTTCTTCGACTACCGATTCGGTGTTACCTTTGCCCTCTATCAGCAAGTCAGCTGGCTGTAGTACTTTGCCTGGTGGGGTGACTGAGACCTTAATTCCTTAGGGGTGTGGGTCCTTAGACGTCCTGTCAGAATTTGGTAGCTGTCGTTTACTATTTACTTTAATCACAGGGTATGATAGTACATGGCCTACAGGATCTCCTGGATTCTAGACATATTCTTCTTTATCTCCATGATGTAGCACCAGTCCAATTTCTCCTTGGTAATCAGGATCAATCACACCACTCAGTACAGTGACACCCTTTCTGACCTGTTGGTCCAAAGGCATGAGAAGTCCAAAGTGGCCAGGGGGCATTCTCAGCTGCCAGTCCAGTGGAATCCATGCTGTTTCCAGGTGGGAGAGCTCCTTCCTTCGGGACTAGGACCTCCAGGCCTCAAGTAATAGGATTGTTGGGACAGGAAGCAAAAATGCTGCAAGTGGATCAGTAGGAGTAATGGTGAGTGATGCCACTCCAGCTTCCACCCCTTGGTTCCTGGACCCATGAATCCTGGCTATTGGAGACTTGGTGCCATATCTTGGCTGCTGGTTTAGAGTGTGTACAGTCTCCTGGAGAACATTGCCCCAGCCCCGCAAGTTGTTGCCACCTACCTGGAGCTGTAACTGTTTCTTTAGGAGCCTATTCCATTGTCCTATCAAGCCAGCCGCTTCAGGATAACGAAGAACATGATATGACCAGTGGATTCCATGGGCATGGGCATGGGCCGATTGCCACACTTCATTTGCTGTGAAGTGAGTTCCTTGATCTGAAGCAATACTATGTGGGATACCACGACAGTGGATGAGGCATTCTGTAAGTCCACAAATAGTTTTGGCCGAAGCATTGAGTGCAGCAAGACAAACACATATCCAGAGTAGGTGTCTATTCCAGTAAGAACAAAACACTGCCCTCTCCATGAGAGAAGTGGTCCTATGTAATCTGCATGCCACTAGGTTGCCAGATGATCTCCCCTAGGACTGGTCCTATATCTTGGACTTAATGTTGGCTTTTCTCAGCAGTGTCAGTGGCCAAGTCAGCCTTGATGAGTGGAACTCCATGTTGCTGTGCCCTTGTATAGCCTCCATCCCTGCCGCCATGTCCACTTTGTTCATGTGCCCATTGGGCAATGAGAGGAGTGGCAGAGGAAAGAGGAGGACCAGTTTCCACAGTGCGTGTCATCTTATCCACTTGATTGTTAAAGGCCTCCTCTTCAGAGGTGTGTTAGTCTGGGGAGACCAGAGAAACAAATCCATAGAAACACATGTGTATAAGAGAGTTTTCTATAAAGGGTGATTGTACATTAAGAAAGCATTCCAACCCAGTCCAACACAAGCCCGTATGTTTGGTATTAGCCCAAATGTCCAATAAGAATCTATAAAGTCCTCTTCAGACTCAGGAAACACATGCAATGACACCGAAGATCAGAGGCCAATGGGTATGAAGTCTTGTGGGTTCAGCAGCGTTGTAAGCATTTCATCGCTGGGGGTATCTGCGTGGCACTCCAGTTCCCAGGGCATGGTGTCCATCAGCTTAGTGCCATATGTCTTGACAGTTAAAGTGTCTCCAAGGGAGGGAGCCAAGAGAAAGAGAGAGGCGTCTCCTGCCTCCAAGAAGGAAAATACCGGAATTCCAAGAATTCTCAGGAGAACACCATGCCCACACAGAGGCCTCATTGGTTATATCTAGATTGATAGACCAGACTCCACCCCTTCACTTGTAATCCTCTCAAGTTGACACAAGAATATGTAACTACCACAAGAGGTAACACTTTGATGAGTCTTCACATGAGACACGATTATTTTTACTTTCTTTGCCCATTCAGAGAGGTCTATGCACATGCCTCTTCCCCACACCTCCTTTTCACTAATTTTCCAATCATGGTCCTTCCAATTCCTTGACCATCCAGCCAAGCCATTAGCCACAGCCCATGAATCAGTATACAGTCTCACTTCTGGTCATTTTTCGTTGCTGGCAAACTTAATGGCCAGGTGCACTGCTCCAAGTTCTACTCATTGGGAGGATTTCCCTTCATCATTGTCCTTTAAGGAGATCCCAGAAAGGGGCTGTAGTGCTGCTGCTGTCCACTTACGAGTGGCACCTGCATGTCGTGCAGCGCCATCTGTAAACCAAGCCTGAATTTGCTGTTCTTCAGTTTAAATTATCGTAAGGAACTCCCCAGGAGGCCATAGGTGCAGACCGGGGGAAGGAAAGTACTGTGACAGGAGTGGAGACTGTGAGCATTTGTGCCACTTCTTCATGCAGCTTACTTGTCCCTTCAGGTCCCATTCTAGCCCATTCTCATATATATCACTTCCATTTAACAAAAGAGTATTGCTGTGCACGTCCAACTTAGACTCTGTAGTTCAGACAAAACCCAGCTCATGATGGACAGTTCAGGCCTCAAGATGACTTGGTGGCCCACGGTGAGGTGTTCAGTTTCCTAAGGCCCAGTAACAGGCCAACAGCTATTTTTCAAAAGAAGAGTAGTTGTCTGAAGAAGATGGCAGGACTTTACTCCAAAATTCCAATGGTCTACACTGTGATTTACTGATAGGGGTCTGCCAAAGTCTCCACACTGCATCTTTATCTACAAATGACACCTCTAGCACCATTGGGTCAGCTGGATCATATGGCCGGATCATGCATAGCAACATGAACCTATTGCAGAGCCTTTTCCTGTTCTGGGATCCACTCAAAATTGGAGGCCTTTTGTGTTCCCTTGATAAATAGATTGGGGTGGAATACCCTAATGAGGGATATGTTGCCTCCAAAATCCAGATTCCTACGAGGCATTGTACCTCCTGTTTAGTTATTGGGGGGTGGGGGAGGCAGATGCAATAGCTTATCCTTCACTTTAGTAGGAATGTCTCAACATGCTCCACACCACTGGACCCCTAGACATTTTACTGATGGAGGTGCCTGAATCTTCCTTGGGTTGATTTCCCAGCCTCTTACATGCAGATATTGTACCAGTGAATCTAGAGCCTTTGCTACATCCTCCTTAGTGGGTCCAGGGTCCACGCACCATAATGTCATCAATATAATGGACTAGTGTGACATTTTGTGGAAGAGACAGGCGATCAAGTTCCCTTTGGACTAAATTATGGCACAGGGTGCAAGACTTGATGTACCCTTGGAGGAGAGTTGTGAAAGTGTATTGTTTCCACTGCCAGCTGAAGGCAACCTGCTTCCTGTGGGACACTAACACTGAAGGAAATATGACCAGGACTATATTCCCTAACCTGTAACAGGGAGTCTGGAAAGCTAATATTCCATGGTAGAGAAGACACCACTTTGGTAAATTAGAGAAAAAGTCCAAGTATATTATCCTGCTTTAAATATAATTCCCACAGATTCTCCCCTAACAGCTTTACTCCCTTAAAGCAAGAACATGGTTGATTCTATCTCCCCGAGGAAGCAGACATTCTTTTGTTATCTCCTCCTGCCACTGCACCCAGTCCTATTCATATCTTCCCTTATACAGGTGTTAGGTTTCCTCACCTGTGTGCTCAGGGACCTTTAGTGAACACCAACATTCTGACATATGTAACTACTAAATATGTATGTCTTGTGGCTACCTATAAATATGCCAAGATAGTAAAGACACTCTCTCCCACTCTCTCTTCTCACACCTCCACAGTGAATCATCAAGAGGGATTGAGGTAAGCATGCTACCATAAATTGTGTCTCTTTTATTCTCTCTCCAATCTCCCCTATCTTCTACGAATTTACTGTGATTTTTATGTATTATAACCATGCAATTGTGCCTACAGAACCCTCAATTGTTAGAGGCTGGTTTCCTCTGACAGCTTCTGGTGGTCCTTCGAGACAGGTATTGAAAAGAAGGAATTGGCCAGATCAATAGCTACATACCAAGTACCAGGAGAAGTATTAATTTGCTCAAGCAATGAAATCACATCTGGAACTGCAGCTGCAATCAGAGTCACCACCTGGTTAAATTTACAATAATCCAGGATAGATATGTTGTTTGTTGTTTTTTTTTACAGGCCAAATGGGTGAGTGACAGGGGAATGCGGTAGGAATCACCACCCCTGTACCCTTCAAGTATTTCATGGTGGCACTGATCTCTGAAAATCCCTCCAGCAATGTGGTATTGATTTTGGTTTACTGTTTTCTACATTTCAGGGATCCAATATGGGGGGTAGGCTAGTTACTAAGAATGTCTGCTCTAATGATGCATTCCGGAACTGGGAAAATAATAACAGGATGGGTCCAGAGGCCCTCTGGAACCATAGTGAGATGTGCCTGAGCTCAAACTTTATTGAAAACTTGATCTCCATATGCCCCCACTCTGACTGGTGGGCCTTCAAAACATTTTGGGTCTCCTGGATTTAGTGTCTCTTCAGAGCCAGTGTCCAATAATCCCCCCAAAAGTTTGAATATTTCCTTTCCCCCAGTGACCAGTCACTTGTGAAAGGCCACAAGTCTCTTTGGGGAAGGCTAGAAGAAAGACTAACAGTATAATCCTTCACTGATGTAGCAGGGTCTTCCTTCAAAGGGTCCTGGCCTTCCCCTCATTCAAGGGGCTGTGGGTCTATAAACTGGCTCAGGTCTGGGATTGGATTAAGTGGTTATGACTCTCTATTCTGCTGTTCACCTGATCTAGCATTCATCCACCTGTACAGATCACATATTTAGTACGTTTCCCATGCATTTCACTCCTAGGGAAACCGTGGCTAAGTAGCCAATGTCATAAATTCACACGAGACAGGTTGCTTTGATTTACGGAAACCTTGCTGTCCATTACAATAACCATGTCCACCCTGTCTCTGTTGATTCAGTGCTGACACCTCCCCCTACAACTAAAGGGTGCAATCAGCCCCATTGTAGGCAAATGTTGGAGTTCACTTAGATTAATTCCCACTGTTAATCGTGGTGTACATAAAATAGCAATCACAGCAGTCTTCAGAGTTGTTGGGGTCCACTTCACAAACTTGTTCCTTATGGTTTTCATGAAAGATATGTCCTTTGAGCACTCCCTTTTGGGGTCTGTGAAATTATTCTTATAGATCCATTCCAACATACCAATTTCCCTAAATTGGTTTAATCTAGGTCATCTGGCAGCCCATGCTTCAGTGAACCAACCAAATAAGCAATTAGATCCTCTCTTAACCTCTCTTGCTGAGACATTGAAAGAAGAATCTGTGCTTTGGGGCCCCATATCAAGAAACTCAGACTGGTCTAATGTCACATGCCTTGCACCAGTATCCCACACCCTTAGTCACCATTCCCAGCAATATTCCCCAGGCTTCATGTAGGTATTAGAAAACTGAAGCAGATCTTTGAGTATAGTGTACTTCTTCCTGGGTCATCATCTGAACCTCACCTTTAGGACCTTTCTGAGACTTAATTCTAGTTACAGGTCTAGAGGAAATAATGGGTGTTGGGGGTGTTTTCTGGGGACTCTCAGCAATATCTTATAAGGCACCTCCCCTAGGCAATGCTACATCTGCAGCCCCACCTGGAATTTCAACTTGAAAAGGTTACTCTGTTCAGGTGTGGGTTGTTTTACTGACAGTCAATCCCTCAGGTGGGAAGGGTGAATCTATTGACTGGGGTGGTTCAATAAACTCTAGAGCCTCAATATCCAACTCTTCTGGATGATCAGCCCATATGTTTCCATCCTATGCTTCAGGGTCCCAATTCTCTCCAATTAATGCCTTTAATATGAGACACTGTTCTAGACCTGAAATTCAGCTGATGCTATAATTCAGCTACTCATTTGACTCTGGATTTGGTTTTTGGCAATGTCAGATCTATTATGAGAGGAGAGAAGACTCTCCTTTGTAGCACATGCAGAAGCTTTGAGGTCTGTTATTTGGCACCTGAGACGTTCTGAGATTCTGAGATTATCCTTTTCCTTGGTCACGTTTTCTATTGTAAGGAGGACCAGCCAACCAGATTACCTATACTTCTCATCCTGACAAAACTGCTGGAAGATATCAAACACACGAGCACCCAGAGCCTCTCCTCTCACCAGCACTTCATCTATTGGTGGTGAAGCTGTGGATATTAGCTTAGCTACTTCACACCATGGATGAACACCACCAGCTCTAGTCAGAGTGGCAGACTTATCCATGCCTTTGGGGTAGAGAGAGCTTCATCAGTGCTGTTAAGCCGAATCAGACTGAGAACCAATTTGAGAAACTCACATTTATGATCTTTTTTGTCTAGAACCACTCCAGCCACCAATTGTATTAGACAGGGCTTTCAAGAGGAACAAAACCAGGACTCTTATGAAGATAGATAGATAGATAGATAGATAGATAGATACATGATAGATAGAGATACAGCACAAAGGAATATAACAGCTAATTAGTCACTCAGCAGTATAGAGGGCTCATTTCAACTCACTTTTGTGGAACAGTTAATATACTGGAGTCCAACTCCTGAGGGCCACTGGGTCAAAGGTCAGGTAAGCAGGCAGATGAGTGTTTTGTAGGGCAATGCAGGCAGTCAGGCGACAGGCAGCAAATGGCAGGGTGGGTCACCAACAGGCAGCAAGCCAACGGGATCTGACAGTCTCAAGCTGAAACGATGTATAAAGCAGCAGCATGGTGAAGCAGGTCTAGAAGTAACTTCAAGCTCTAGTGACACAATCCACGGGTTGGCATTCCCACAGACAGTGCAGCTCACACGGTGAGACAGAGAACTAGCAGCAGCATGCTGGCCCGATCACCAGAGTAAGACAGAGCGTGGGGATTGCTGAGCCATTATCTCTTTGCCTGCCAATCAGACTGCGACCTTATTAACTCCACATGTTCCTATAGGCCAGCTTGGCCCAATAAACCTACCTATCACACTTAACAACCCACAGGGGCAATTTTACTCTGTCCTTTCGGGTTGCTATGAGATAGAGTGATATTTTCATGGACGTTTTCAACCACATCATTATAGGGTGCCAACAGTTCACTTGCCCACTGACAAAATGGTCATATCTTAGGGAGAAGTTCAGAGGAGTCTGTTTGAGATGCATATGATCCACCTTTCTGAAATCCCATGATCTGAATTTATTTACATACATCCCAAAGTACACACTGTTTTTACACATTTAGGAATACCTTATCAAGGAGGATGTAGAATTGCTTTGTTTAGTCATTTTTAAGAGAGGATAGAGTCATCCTGTCGACTTTTATAGCAGCACCTTATAACTCCTCAAAGCTTTCTATCATTTTATCATTGAAGAACTTGGTGCCATATCTCCATTAACACATAAAGTCATTTTTGCAGCGACAATGATCAAACCCAAACCACACTCATGGGCATAGAGCTGATTCTGACCCTGTGGGAGAGCATACAACTGCCCTGTGACTTTCCAGAATTTTAATGGGAGCATAAAGTTTCATCTTTCTCCCACAGAGTAAGGACCAATGTTAATCAATAACAAAGCCAGGGGGATTCAAATCTGCCAACTCCTTATCTATAGCTCTTTCTGTGCTCTCCTCTTGTTTAATCATCTGCTCCGGACATGTTGAAGATGGGAAGATAGAGCTGTTGACCTCAGTGAACTCTGACTGGATCAAAACTGCCACAGGATGCTTCGCTCCACAGATCAGACAGAAATCCTTTACAGAAGCATGATGTTTGTCCTCAAGTGGGCACCAAGAAAGACTCTTTCCTTCTCTCCTGACCTTGGCATTTTTACATAGGGCAGATAGAAGCATTATGCCATCCCATTCTTCAGTGTGAATCCTTTGGGATATCTAGCATCTTGATTTGATATAAAATCATAGGTGTGGGGCTCTGGGAAGGGCATTTTTTTTATATTTTAATGAAATTAAAGCTCCGCATCACAGAATATAGAAGTTTTAACATTAAAACCAAGCATTTAAAAAATATGTGTTGCTCAAAACTTCCCAGAAATAAATAAAAAACTTAAGAGTACTCATGCAACTGTTTGCAATCTTTTAAATGGAGATTATGATTAGAAATTAGTAGAGCAATTTGTTAAATTGATCCCACGTTCAGCTTTATCTGGCAAAGAATGTCTATTGTCTCATACATGACGCAATTACTCCTTATTCAATACTTGTGTGTTTCTTCCTGTCCTTACAATAATACAGAATTCAATGTGATAAGAAAGATCCATTGAAAAGAAAAAAAAAACTGAGTCTACAGGCAGTAATGGAGACAGGCAACAAACTCTAGGTGAAAACTCAGGTATAGAAGAAGCTAATCTGAAAGTGGTGATTACATAAATTTTATTAACATCTTGTTCTTCAGGGAGATAAAATTATGGATTAGAATAGAAATGAAGAAGAAGAGATCCTTTAGCCAGGGCTTTCTAGAGAAGCAGAATAAATGATAAACTAAATTTATTTCTTACTTGTGTATGTGTAGGATTTAGATGGCATGATTGTGGAGACCTGACAAATCTTTTAGCTACAGGTCAAGAGACAGACTTGAAAGTCCTATGGTCATATGTCTCCACATGTGTAGGCCAGGTGATGGAAAGAGAACACATGTTAGATTACTGGCATGCCTATTTCTAGTCTGGAAGTAAAATATACCCCATAGGAAAGTGGCGTTTATTCTGCCTTAAATGAATTGAATAAGATCTGGCCATATTATGAAGGGTTACCTGTTTTACTTTGTTTAGAAATGAGAGTAGGTTAAGTAAACAGGTTAAGAAAGGCGAATTGATGTGGATAGGTTATGATGTTGATACGTATGCAGATAGATGGAATGAGCCTTTTGATTTCCCATTGTTTTCCACTCTCCCTGGGAAAGGCTGGGGTTCGGGTGGCTGCCCTGGATAGGTGAAGATTTGTGAACCTGAGTACATGGCAACTCTTTGGGGATCAAAAACTAAGAACATCCACTGCTGTGCACAAACTGTGCATGCATCAAAAAGCATTTTTAAAAGCAAGCTTTACTGCACAGCGTACCCAATAATGCAGCACCAGGATTCCTAATCCTGTATACTCGGTGGTACCTTTGATTCTACTTAATGATTCTTATCCCCCGGGAACCTGTAACTTAGCTTCTAGAATTCCCCCTTCTGAGATAAACTGCATACTTCTTTGGATATAGAGCTCAGCAGAGGAGGAGACCACAATCAACACAGCTGAAGTGATTCTCAAAGCTCTGGACAAATCCTACTTGAAATACTCCTAGAAAATCCAAAGCTTTAACCAGCAGTAATTACTTTGTGAGGGAATGATGACCCTGGTTTATTAGCTGTCTTTGTAGCTGCCTCTTTCTGACTCTCCCTTTTCCCTCTTTCCTTCCCTTTCTCACTCTTTCTATGTGTCAGCCATCTCTTCCTGTATAATATGACAAGTCTGATCACTTTACTTTCGGAGAGTATAGCTAAACTACTTAGAAGCCCTTGGCATATCAAAAATCATTGGGGGTGGGGCAGGGGAGGCAAATATAAGTCAAAACAGAAACTATTTGAGTATTAGATAAGTTAAAGAAAATGTTTCCAACTTTATTAGTCACAGTCGTAAATATTTTCTAAAGATGCTGCCCTGATGGCTCAGTGGTTACAGGTTGGGCTGCTTACCGCAAGGTCAACAGTTTGATATCATCACTTGCTTTGTGGGAGACAGACCGCTGTCTACGCCTGTAAAGAGCTACAATTTCAGAAACTCACAGGGGCAGTTCTACTCTGTCCTACTTGACTCCAAGGGAGTGAGTTCAAGTTTTGCTTTACTTGCACATTTAAAATATGAAGAGCAGACTGGATAGAGAAAATTGAGTTGCTTGTGTCAGGAGTAAGAAAGAACTTAAATATACACAAAAAACGTGTTCAGCTGCTGAAGAAAGAGTGATATCTACTGGAAGGAGACTCACATTTTACAAGATGTCTGACGTTGGCCAGTCCACGATCAGGTCAATCGCTCAGCAATGCCGTCAAGAAACCAAATGTCCCCTCTGATTTTGCTGTCCTCAGAGTCTTGTCCTTTGACTCTTGCTGGTCTCACCTGCCCTTCAGAAGGTGGCCACTCAGAGTAAACACAGTGAGTGTAGGCAACATGGAAAGGCTGATCCTATGATGTCTTCTACCAGTAGAAGCCACAACCTTCTCTTTTCCTCTTTCATGTTATTGATCTAATTAAGTTTCCTCTTACCCTCTAGGTATATGAGAAGTTGGAAAAGAGGCCACAGAATTATATTTAATCCCATTTTTTTCCCCAAATTTCCCAAAGACATAAAAGCAAATAAGCAAGAAAAAAAATATTGTCAGGAAGAAGCACTGCTGGGTCAAAGGATGATAGTTGTAGATAAACAATTCAGAGTACCATCCAGTTTCTTGATCCAGCTCAGGCTGTTGTTGAAAGACACACAAAGACAGAAATTGAGAAGGTGTGCAATGAGCCTCCTTATTAACCTGAAGCATTCAACATGAAATTATGCTATCGAAAACCAACTTCCTCAAATGTGCTTCAGTGAAAATTAATCCTGGAATAAAGTCCAAGTGTATATATGTTCCTACTGTCAAACACAATGGGAATTCTTAATGTATAATAGTAAGGCAAAAACTCTGATAAGCCCTTCAGTTAAAAAAATATCTATTTCTCAAATTATGAAACATATGCAAAGAAAGTCATGAAACATACACATATGAAAGGAATTCAAAAGTTCATGGAAAACAATGATCTATAATTCTATTTTTTCATGATTTTTTGAAACCCTTGTGTGTGTGCGTGTGTGTGTTGATGTGCCACTTTACATATTACCAGTCCTCCAAGGTACTTTGTAAAATGTTGTTAACTCATTCCTCTTCTTTTATAAGTGTGCAAGACTAACCTTGATTTTTTTTTTTTACTGAGAGATTTCCTGATAAATCCACTAATAATTTAGCTTAGTGACAACAGGGCTGTTCATCAAAATTGCATTTTCTTCTTTTTAAGTTCAAGCAAATGAATCCAATTTCAATGAGTAAACAAGTTTACTGTTTTCATTTAACAAGGCTTTGGTAAAAACGAATAGTCATTTTTTTAATGTAAACTGAAATTCAAAAAGATTGAGAGTCAAAGTGTAACACGAAAACAAAACAAACACTATATGGTAAAATTTAAAACTATTTTGAAAAAGCCGTTAGGTCCACTGAATTGGCTCTGACTCACAGAAACACTATGTATAACAGAGCAAAATGCAGTCTGTTCCTGTGCTTTTCTCAGAATCATAACTAAAATTGAGCCTATTCTTGCCGCCGCTTTATCAAAAAGAAGATATGAGTAATTTCTACTGGCATGATGTGGATGAAAATTTCCTGTAACTGACTTTAAGTAGCACTCTTATTTATCTCACAACTCTGCTTCAAGATAGCAAACACCGACAGACTTGAAGATCTAAGATGTGACATTCTACACTTTCCATCGCCCTCTCTGTGTCCAGCTCTATCTATTCAGTACAACAGAGCAGGAAAACTCAGATAAATCAGAATACGAAAACTAAATATAGCTAAGTGTTAGAATCCAGTAATATTGACCCTAATGTTCATGGTATGTATTACATGCTAATTGACATCAAATATGCTAAATACTCTAATGTCATTGTTTGAGAGATGGAAATGGGAGTAATCCCACTGTGATGATATGCTGGCATAAAAGAGGGTCAATCACAATCAGACAGACAGACATTGGTTCTGAAATAAAAATGAGAAAATCATAAAAAGACCATAAAGATTTTCAACATGATTTCTAGAGATATCGCCTTCAACTCCAAAGATTTTTTTTGGATAACTAATTATAGGTTTGGGTAGCTTATGACTCATCTAACACAGTAATCATTACAGTAATGCAAATTGAACTACCATGACTCAACACTGTTAACTGTGTCTCCCAAATCTGAAACGCAAACCCATTGGCTGTCAATAGAGTCAATGTCTGAGGACCTCAGAAGCATTTTATTGTCAATCTGAGCACAGGAAGACTGGTGGATCTGAGTTTTAATGTTCAGATAACATGTTGGGGAAAAAATCCAAGAGCAAAAATGCTCGCCGTGCTTTCTCTTATACCTCTCCCTGGAAACCACCTCAGCAGTGGATGCTATAAAAGAAGTGAAGCACACACCCCGGGGAGGACACATGGAGCCCAAGAGAGGTCCAGTAGACACACACGGCAGAAGGGGCAAATTCTATAGTGATTTGAATGTATGCCTCTCCAAGTAACTGGATAACTTTTGTCTAATTACCCCACCTAGCACGTACACTTCAGCTTATGTTAGAAAGCACATCATTTGCTTATCAATGACTTCTTGGGTTTTCTGTTTCATTCCAGATCTTCTACACTTTTCTCTTAGCACAAACCTTCCCCTGATTCTCCCAGCCATTGCTCAGAGATATTAAGGTTTAATTCAAGGACACCGAGATATTAAACAGTAGATATGAGTAACGTTAGACTGAGAAAAAGATTCACTGACACTCATACACGTATAAAAAAGAGCCTTATATCAAAGAGAAATTTTATATTGAGAAAATATCCCAGCCCAGTCCAGATTGAGACTACTGATATTAGCCCATGTGTCTGATACTAGTCTATAAATTCCTCTTCAGAGTCACGCAGCACATGCAATGATGCCAAATTCAGGAAGATCACAGGCCAGTGGGTGAAAAGTCTTGTGGATCCAGTGGCGGTGGAAGCATCTCAGCACTGGTGAGGGTCTCCACATAGGTCCTCCAGCTCTCTCAGTGTGGCTCTTCAAAAGGAAGGTGAAGTAGAGAGAGAGAGAGAGACTCCTCATAGTCTCAGCATATCTTCATGTAGCTTGTCAACAGGAAGATAAGAGCGAGAGAGAGAGAGAGAGAGAGAGGAAGTTCCCAGAATCCTTCTCATGAGAAGGTCACACCCTCAAGGAGGCATCATCAGGCTGTGACCTGATTGACAGACTGGACTCCACCCCTGCTCTTATTTATCACATTGACATGAAATTAGGTAACGACCACACGCAAATGTGAGCCAATTTCTGTCTCTCTGATGCCAAAGTCTACCTGTGCTCTTCATTTCTCAAATAGGGAAAAAACATTCAGACACTGTCCTAAGACAGTGGTTCTCTACCTTCCAAATGCCATGACCATTTAATACAGGTCTGCATGTTGTGGTGACCCATAAAATGATTTTCATTGCTACTTCATAACTGTAATTTTGCTACTGTTATGATTGGGCGGCCCCTGTGAAAGGGTCATTTGACCCCTAAAAGGGTCACGACCCACAGGTTGAGAACCACCGGTCTTAAGAGGAAATAGAGTTGGGAGTCCTAAGCCAGATCTGTGTGGATAGTCCATGCCCTTAAGAAATTCAGTTTTGTGGTCTGCAGAGAATATATAGAGGGGGTTGGTCAGATTTTAATTCATGAACTCTACTTCAATTTTTACAAGTCTGTAGTGTTCATCCTAGAATCAACAAAATGTTGGTGAATCAAGTGGGGAAGATGCTATGGAGAAGTGAAGAGGGAAAATTCAATAGAGGCATCTCACTGTACCATCTCTGTATGAGATAGTCACCTAATGGCTTTATTGTGGGGGGAAAGCTGTTTGTTCCTTAGGCAAATGGGACAGGACCAATGCATTTCATGGCCCAAGGTCGTGAAAGAATGTTAACAGCTCATCCCTGGAGAGTTATTGACCTGTATTTCTGTCTAAGATTAAGAAGGATGCTTTGCCCCTTGTTCCCGGCACAGGCTGCTAAAAGCAGCCACCTTCAAGCTTATCAATTTCTTCATGGTCCCAGCCTCACCCTCCTCTCCTGTCTATGAATAACTTGGTTGAAGTGTTACTGTTTCTTTGTATTAAACTACATATGTCAGGGTTGTATCCTCTCACTGTACTTATTCCATCTTTATACTAGAAAATCATCAGAGAAGCTGAATTATATGAAGAAGAATGCAGCATCAGGACTGGAGGAAGGTTTACTAACAACCTGTGATATACAGATGACATGAACTTGCTTGCTGAAAGTGAGGAGGACTTGACACACTTGCTGATGAAGATCAAGGATTCTAGCCTTCCAGATGGATTACATCTCAATGTAAAGGAAACCAACTTGTTATAAGTAAGGCAATAAATAACATCATGATGAGTACAGAGGAGATTGAATTTATCAAGGATTTCTTCTTTGGATCCATAACCATTACTCACAAAAGCAGCAGTTAAGAGATAAAGGGGGGCATTGTGTTGGGTAAATCTGCTGCACAAGACCTCTTTAAAGTACTGAAAAGTAAGGATATTACTTTGAAAACTAAGGTATGTCAGACTATTTTCAACCCCCTCATACGCTTTGCAAAGTTGGGCACTGACTAAGGAAGACAGATGAAGAGCCACTGTGTTTGAGTGAGGGTACTGATGAAGAATATTGAGAGGACCATCAACCTCTTACAGACCAAACACATGTGTCTTCGAAGTACAGCTAGAATGCTTCTCAGAGGCAAGGATAGCAAGACGCCATCTGACGTTCTCTGGACCTGCTGTGAGGAGGACACCATGCTGATAAAACAGAGAAGTAGCAAAGAAAAAAGAAGGCCATTAAGAAGGAAGGACACAATGACTGCACCCAATGAGCCCAAACATGAGAACAATTGTGAGAATGTGAGGGTGGAGCGGGACTGGGTAGTGTTTTGCTTTGTTGTACACAGGATTGCTATGCACCAGGACAGACGAACTGGAGCCTAACCACGACAAAGGTCCCTGATGAAAATCGCTTTCAGACTGGTGCGACAGTGCGCACAGGCTCAGGTGTGTGCTGGGCCTCACCTAATGGAGTCCAGGGCATTGTCATCCTTTGGTCAAAGCTCTGAGGATGCGGCCCATCATGCTCCCAATCAAGATCGCTGTTTCCCAGCAGGAACCCTGCGCTCTTCCTCATCCACGAGCTCTTCCACTGGCACGAACAGTTCAGTCAAATTACTGAGGATGCAAGTATTTTATAAAGACCTCAGTCATCTCAAGTATAATCAGGCCTCTTGAGTGAGCCTCCCCTGGGGATAAATCAGCTGGACTTTAGTGGAAAGGAGGATGCTTTGAGCCTCTGGGCTGAGATAAAATCTATATATATTTTTTTTTTTTAACAGAAATGTTGCGTCTTGGAAACTTAATTGCGGAAAACCCATGCATGTCCTCTAAAACTAAAGTTACAATCCTTTCAATCTATTAGCCCTCTTAGTATTTGTTTATCTTATCAAAATATTACATTCAGCATATGAAAGCCTTTTTATAGCCTTCACGAAACGTGCAAATGGACTCTTGTCACTACCAACACAGTCACCAGGACCGAATGTGGAGAAAGAGAAATAGCTTACTTTTCCTACAAACAGTAAGATAGGAAACAAAAGGCACAGACCACACAGCTCAAGCCCAGAACACTGTGGTCATGAAGACGTACCGTTCAGTCAGACATCTGACTGCCGTAACTACTGCTGCGTCTTTCCTAAAACGTTTGAACACTACCCATAACCGGTCATGGGGTTAAACTAATTTAACAAGTGGTCCATCACCCTTCGGTTCAGGTTACATATACAAAGCGATGTACCACAGGGTATTTTATGATGTCATCAGTTAATACTTACATAGGACAATAGAAGAGGTACACACAACTATATTGTGTTCTAAAATGAAGAGCCAATACCAAGGGCTCATGGAGAAAGATGTTTTGAAAATGTTGATGGCAACAAATGTAAAAATGTGCTTGACACATGGATATATATGGATTGAACCCCAAATAAAATGATTTTTTTAAAGTCTTAAAATATTAATGAAAAATATTAAGTCATATCTGACCAAGCAACATAATGTTATTAAAGATATCTTGCATCTGGATTGGCACCCTCACTGGCAATGTCCTTCAGTTTTATCCAAGCATCATCAGCTGTGTGCTTTATCCTTAATCGTCTATTTACCGTAGGAGTAGGATGCCATTCCTTTAGAGGTAGCCCAAGTGGGCAATAGTCAGTGTTTGATTTATTAGAAACAGAAGATTTCTCTGCTCTGAACATATTATGTTCATATTTGCAAAACCTCTTTCTGCTTCAGCTGAATTTAAAATTGTTCTAATAATATTTTTAGCTCTTTGAATACTTTCAAGGGTTGTGTAATTCACTCATAATATGCCGTGGGACTTTGGAGCGTAACACAAAGCTCGAGAGAATGATAGTGTGTCACCTTCTGGTTGTTTGCCACTTTTTACATGACATGTTTGTTTACTGAGGTAACACATGCAAGGGAGTGAAAATATAGTATTTCATCAAAAGTATAATGAGTTTTGTGAAATGAATAAATAAATATTACAAACACAGTTCCATCTAATTTTTTATACCTATAGAAGGTATGAACATTAATACAGACGCTGAGAATATGCTGTTACGGAGATGAACATTAAAAGAGTAAGCAATGTAAATTTGTGATTACCACATGGGGTGGCTGCCCAGCTGCCCAGCTTAGAGAGAACCCTGTAACAAGTGCCATTTTAACAACTGGTTCACTGAATTCAACCAAAATTGGGTATTGGCTCTGCCAAACCAGTGAAAACCAGGTGAATTCCACCACTGCCCGGAGTCCTATAAAACTGTATAGTAACCATAACTCTAAGAACTAGTGAGAAAAAGTTTTGGATAAGGGAATCATTAGTATTATGATTGCTTTTACTTTACCCCTGTTGCCTTTTCCCCCTTGCCCTTTCCTAATACACTTTTCAGAAAGATAAGGAAAAGGGGGAAAAATCAATAGAAGGAAAAAAATCCACTTTAAAGTTTGTCAGTAAAAGGGAACCCGGAATTTGAGAAATTTCACATTAGAAATTTTTACTTTGCCCATTAAATTAAAGTCCAATGCTTGACCATCACTGGGTCTTTTTATAGCTTATGTTCATATTTCTGCTAGATGCGGTCATGGAGGGCACTGCACAGGTACATTGACATTCTTTTTCTTTTATTTAACTTTCACTTCCTTTCAATAGTGGTGTCTGGGAGTTGGCCAGTCATTATCTACTTTTAGTGCTGACCTGCCAGGAAAGACGTATGAGTTTAAACTGGGGGCATTAAAGAGGGATGAGGGTTTCCTTTAGCCATAGTGCTGACAACCAGTTGCTTTGGAGTCAACTCAAAATGCTGAGAGTTGTTTAAGAAACACCGTTGGATCATTTGTTTTCATCATTTTTCATTTCCTGTTTCAGTTTGTAATACCTGGAGGTCTTAGGAAATAAGTGCTATTCTAGACAAGTTTTATTCGATAAACATCGATCCATTTTGCGCTTATTCTGATTGGAGCTGAAGTCAGTGCTCTATCTTCTGAGTTTTTATTCCTCTGTATTCCCAGTTGGGCATCCTGGGCTGAGCTATGGCTGTTGGTCACAACATACTTTCAAAACAAGCACGACCAGCATGCTCCACTTCAGCAACGAGTGAAAAGTGGTGGCTTACCTTTTCCTCTTATGTGGAAAGCAAGCAAAATTTTATTTTCAGGAAGGATAGAATTGAACCCTTGTAAGTGTTCTCATCTGTGTTCTGACATACTCCATTAAAATCAGAAGCAAGCAAGTTACCGGTTACATGACCTTGAGCAAGTGACTTCCACCACTCAAACCATCTCTGCATGTGTTAAATACAGTTAGGAATGCCGTTTTTGTTAGGTGCCATAGAGTCGACTCCGGTTCACAGGGATCCTCTGGACAGCAGAGTGAAACACTGCTGGGTCCTATGCCACCCACCCCACCACTGTTGTACTTGAGCCCATAGTTTCATCCGCTGGGTCAATCCATTGCCTTAAGGATCTTCCTCTTTTTCATTACCATCTACTTTACCAAGCATGATGGCCTTCTCCAGGGATGAGAGTCTTCTGTTAAGTCCAACGTACATGAGACCCAATCTAGCCCTCTTCGATTCTACTCTGGCTGTACTTTATCCAAGACAGAGTTGTGTTCCTGGAAATCCTAGGTACTTTCAATATTCTTCACCAAAACCACAATTCAAACGCATCAGTTATTCTCCCTTATTCATTGTCTAATTTTCTTTCCCATGTATATGAGGCAATTGAAAGTACCAAGTACCATGATTTCATGAGGTGCACCTTCCCCTTCAAAGTGACATTTTTGTTCTTTAACAGTTTGAGGTGGATCTAGATGCATTAAAGTGATATACACTTTACTTAGAACTTCTCTTTGCGAAAAATGCTCTTATTGAGTCTTTAAAACACTCTAAAAGAAATACTATTACTAGCTGTGGGCAAATCTACTGTGCAAGACCTCTTTAAAGTATGCATATATCACCTTGGTACCTCGAGACTCACCCAGATTATTGGGTTGGGAAGGGAGAAACACTAGGGGAAGGCATTAAAAGGAAACAAAAATGATCAGAATAATGGTATGTTGTATTTAGAGATAAGTCAGATATGTGTGTGCAGTGTGTTGTTTGAACTAGGAGTAAGTGAAGGGTCAACAAACCAACTCCCTGTCCTGGCATTGATGCCGACTCACTGTGACCCCGTGGGACAGGGGAGAACTGTCCCTGGGAGTTTTGAGACTGCAGCTCTTTATGAGAGTTGACATCCCTGTCCTTTACCCTCAGGGTTACTGGTGGTTTTGAACTGCTGATTTTGTCAGTTGCAGTCCAATGAGTAACTATTAGGCCACCAGGACTCCTAGTAAAGGGTAGTAAAGGGTAACGCACATGTATTCACACTTGTGGATGCTAATTTCAGATATATAGGAGTCCTTCACACACTTCTTTTACTTTTGAATGGATTCAAACATTTTTATAATTAAAATATAAAAATTGAACTAATAGAAACAAAAACGTTCATGCCCTGGCCCTTCAGAACTCTGAAGAAAGCACACTGGCCAGTGTTCCCTTAGAGCGATCCCTGGCCTAGGCATAGAATTCATCTATCCTCTAGCTTGTCTTTTTTATCTTATTCCAGAAGAATGTTGCAGCTCTGTATCTTAAGACGGGTCTAACAATGTACCAGGCAGTGGCATTTTCTCTTCGAGGAGTAAAAGCCAGAGCACGTAAGAGAGAGCCAAGTCCCCAAGGACATTGTCTCCTTGGCTATTTACCTAAAAGCTCTGGCAGGTGAGTCTATGCTCACTTGAGTTGGTAGAGGAAAAGAAAGTCCCAGAAAGAGACCCACTGGAAGCTTGACAGGTGTCAGAGGAGATGCTTTGGCACAGATAGTAATTGAAAAGCTAATATTGAGATGATGAAGAAGGCATCCTTCTTTGCTCTCCTCCTACAGTTGCCTTCTCACCTGCTCTTATTCCTCCTTCTCATATACATGTGGCCCCCTAGCCCTGGGAAGCCCCAGGTGCACGCGGGCCCCTAGCCCTGGGAAGCCCCAGGTTCATGCGGGCCCCTAGCCAGGGGAAGCCCCAGGTACACGCGGGCCCCTAGCCCTGGGAAGCCCCAGGTACATGTGGGCCCCTAGCCCTGGGAAGCCCAGGCACACGCGGGCCCCTCCCTGGGAAGCCCCAGGTACATGTGGGCCCCTAGCCCTGGGAAGCCTAGGCACACGCGGACCTCTAGCCCTGGGAAGCCCCAGGTACATGTGGGCCCCTAGCCCTGGGAAGCCCCAGGTACATGTGGCCCCTAGCCCTGGGAAGCCTAGGCACACGCGGACCTCTAGCCCTGGGAAGCCCCAGGTACATGTGGGCCCCTAGCCCTGGGAAGCCCCAGGTACACGCGGGCCCCTAGCCCTGGGAAGCCACAGGTACACGCGGGCACGTAGCCCTGGGAAGCCTCAGGTACATGCGGGCCCCTAGCCCTGGGAAGCTCCAGGTCCATTGCTTCAGCATGGAAGCGATGTTTCTGAATCACTAGATACTGCCATGCCAATCAACGACTAGTTCAAATTTCTGTGATTATGAAAAACTCAACCAGTAGGTATGAGTCTGTTTCCACTGTGTGTCTAAAGTCTGTTTTCTTTTTCTTTCTTTCTTTCTTTTTTTAATCTTTTTATTGGGGCTCATAAGGCTCTTATCACAATCTGTGCATACATCAAATGAGCAAAGCACCCTTATACATTCGTTGCACTCGTCACTCTCATAATTCACCTTCCACTTGGGTTCCTGGAATCAGCTCGGTTTCCCTTTTTTTTCCCCCATCCCCCTCCCTCCCCGATCCCACCCCTGGTCCCTTGATAGTTTATAAATAATTATTATATCTTATCTTACACTCCCCGGCGTCTCCCCTCACCCGCCTCCCCCTTGACAATCTCCCAGAGAGGAGGTTACACATAGATCTCCGAGATCGGGTCTCCCTTTCTACATGCCCTTCCCTCCTGGTGTCGCCTCTCCCACCGCTGGTGTTGAAGGGTTCGTCTGTCCTAGATTCCCTGTGCCTCCAGATCCCCACTGCACCGCTGTACATCCTCTGGTACAACCAGGTCCGCAAGGCAAGGTAGGATTGGGGTCATGATGATTGGGAGGGGAGGAAGCGTTCAGGAACTAGAGGAAGGTTTTGAGTTTCATTGTTGTTACACTGAACCCTGTGTGGCCAACAGATTCCCTTTCAGACGGGTTCTGACCAGGGATCTGCCCCAGGAAAGGTTAAAGCCGAAAACCCCTGTGGAGCAGGTACACTCTGTCACCTTGTGTAGCTAGGAGAGAAAGTAGGTTCAGCAGCACTTAACAGCTGACTTGGACTAAGGAGAAAATATACAAAAATGTGGTTAAGTATGTTTTTATTCTGGGAAGGGGCAGGTATTAATAATCTAATGCTGTTTATTAGAATATCCCTCAAACAACTTAAATATTTATTTTCTAAGAGTTTCTTTGGGTCATCAATCCATGTGTGGCCCAGCTAGCTGTCCCTCATGATTGTCTTCCTAAGATTGCAACCGCGCTATTAAACGGGCCCAAGATTTAAGTCAAGGAATATCCTGTATTCATCTCACTTCTGTGGCTATTAGCAGGGTACAATTTTTTGCAGTTTGCTTAAAGACCTTTTTTAACACTCTGCCCCAAACCTTAAGCTCTACCCATAATCCATCTCTTTTTCTTGCCTTCCTATGTCTTCTACATGACAAGGAACATCCATGGATACACAAACCTTAATTTTCAGTAAAGTTGGAGTTAATCCTCCTACAAAATAATGGAGAGCAACTGCTAAGAAAGCCCACTCTGACACAGCTGGCTACAATCCCATCTGCCCTCTGGAGGGGAGAACTCACTGAGCAGGAAGTCTCATTCAGGGAACCGCATTGAACACAGAGGTGACATTTCATGTGGCCCTTCTGTGGATTATACCTCCACTCCCTTTAATGTCCTCTCATTCTTCACTCTCAGAGGTGTGAGCAGGAGGAGGGGACTAATTCCAGTGAACCACTGCTCCTGCTTTCTGACAGAGCACTGTACATAAATATGGGCTGCGGAATAGATGTCCCTATAAAGAAATGAAATGAGAGACCATTCCTTCACTGTAAAAGACCGAGGACAAGGCGTTGCTCTACTCTTGTTGAGGAATGCTTACTGTATTGAAACAATTCTTTCTTTCTCTTTTGTTTTATGAAAAGCCATATTCCACAAAAAGGACAAGATAATTTCATCCTTGTCCTAAGGCAGACACATGGAAAGGGTATTCATAGACCCATATTTGCAGATGACAGGCATAAACTTCAAGATCCGTATTGGTATCCATTCAAAAGAATGGTGACTAACCAGAATGCATAAATGAATGCACAATATCATTAATCTTCTTTGCAAATGAAATCCTACTTGTATTTCAAAAAGAAACTCATCCATGAGGAGTTGCCAGAAATTCAAGCAGGATTTAGAGGAGGCTTTGGCAAGAGGGATGGGTCCTGGGTAGAAGCAGAGACTACTAAAAAGATGTTTACTTGTGTTTTACTGACTGCAAAGCCATTCAGTTGTGTACATCATAATAAACTATAGAAAAATTGGGATGCATGAGAATTCCAGAATACTTCACTGTGCTCATTTGCAACCAGTGCATAGACCAAGAGGCAGCCAGTCAAACCAAGGGATAATGCGTAGTTCAATAGTAGGGCTGCATCTTTTTACCATACTTATTCAATTTATATGCTGGGAAAATTGTCTGAGAATCTGAACTACATGGAGAAGAGTGCAGGATTAGGGTGGGAAGAAGGCTTGTTAACAACTTGCAATGTGCCGATGGCACCACCTTGCTCGCTCAAAATGAGGAGGCCTTGAAGCCCTTGCTGGTGGAAATCAAAGACTGTGGATTGTGACTCGCTGTGAAGAAAATAACATCCCCTACAAGCAGACCAATAGACAAGATCATAAGCAATGAAGAAAAGATTGAAAAGTTGTCAGTGATTGAATGTTACTGAGATCCACATTCCATGCTGCTGGAAGCAGCAGTCTGGAAATGGAACAAGGGGCTGTATTGGGAACGAGCTCTTAAAGTGCTGAAGAGGCAGCATGGCACTTTGAGGGCTCGGGTTGGCCTAACGCGAGCCATGGCATGTTCCATGAGCACATATATGCATGCGGAAGCCGAGAATGAATAGGGAGACTGCAGAATGACTGATGCATTTGAACCAAGCCATTGGCAAGATTATGGATTGTACCATGAACCATCAGAAGATCAATCAAATCCACCTTAAAGGAAGTACAACCAGGGTGTTCCTTAGAAGGGAGGAGGGAGAGACTTCATCTCATGTGCCTTTGGCATGTTTTCAGGACAGACCAATTCCTGAAAAGGGATATCATACTTGATATAATAGCAATAAAAGGAGGAAGACCCTGAGGGAGATGGATTGGCACAGCAGCTACCGCCATGAGCTCCAGCCTAACAATAATCATGAGGATCGTGCAGGGCCAGGCAGTGTTTTATTTTACTGTACATAGGACTGACTCCACAGCAGCTAACAACAATGATGCAAGGTTGTTGTTTTTAAATTATTACTATTTATTATTTTCTCATTTGTTTAAATATCTCTTGTTTAAAAAGTAAGATAAATTTCACACATATACAACGAGCCTGTAGGCCAACATTGTGGGCACGTTATACCAGGTTGCCTTATACTGCCATGACCCGTATGAGATTCTGACTTCCTTGAGATGCTCTTAGTTGATTTTTATGTAAATTCTTATAGTTTGCGGGGAGAGGTTAGGGCAAGGATAATGGGTGCACTTTGCATCCCCAGGGCTTGCAATAAGCCAAATGTAGAGACCTAGCTCAAAGGAACCGGCTTCACTACTGTCCACCCCAAACAGGAAGAATGACAGAAGCAATGTTGAGAGCCTGTCCAATGAGATGAGGTGGGCCCAGGGATGTACACCTCAGAGATATCTCAAGAGGCTTTGTTGTGATATTTGGAAAGGATATACTCTACAGAATGAAATAAATGCAAATTACACTCACAGGTTCTCAAGGCCCATCAAATGCATAACCAAAATATTTTAAAACCATTAGAAAAACAATTACACAGGATTGTGAATTGCCTGCATTCTCAGCCATAGTGGCAGCAAAGTAAACTGTTTGAATCTTTAAAAATATCAATCTGACAAGAGGTAATAAGAGTCATAAAAATTACATGCTGTTTGACCTAGTAACATCATGGCTGAAAGCTCATCCTAAGGAAAAATTAACATTAAGAGAGGAAAAACTGTTTGGAAGTGTTCTTGTAGCATTATTTGTATTACCAAAAATTCTAGAAGTAGTCCATATGCAAGTACAAGCTTGTAAAGTTCAGTGTGTCACCTGTATCACGTAGCCCAAGTACACGAGCCCTCAGACGGTCATGTTGATGCTCAGAGAAGTAGAGTGGGAATTATCAAAGCAGTATGAGGTCTTAGAAAGAACCGAAGTCATCCCACATAACCGGGGATTAGCAGGATCCACTGAGGAATTTGTCAATGCAGATCTAAAGACTCCATGTTTCAAATGCTTATTCCCTATGCTGGGTTCTCTAAGTCCTGCTCTTTGCCATCACACCATTCAATTAGGTTTCTGAGAGATCAGAAGATATACTGCTACTGGCCTCTACAAGGCTAACTAAAAGAACATGGACAATCTCCCACGGCCCTGCCAGGGTTACATCTGAAAGATTCTTCCCAAACATGAAGTTAGGGCTGTAAAAAAGGGAAGCCCTGCCAATTCTAACTATTTCTGCTTATTTACCTGCCTGCTACAAAAACACATGATTGTATCAATTCGTCCTAAGAACGACTGGACCATGTGAAACTCTGTCTCCATCACCCTGAGACCAGAATAACTAGCTGGTGCCTGGCTACCATGCTGACTACTCTAAAAGGGATCATAATAGGGGTCCTGGACAAAGTGGGAGGAAAATGCGGAACAAAACAACGTAAAAAAGACTAAGTTTACTGATCTGAGAACGATTTGGGAAACCCCCAAGACTATACCTCTGGGCCATTTTTCTCGTCCAGAACGGAACTCAACTTTTTCGCTTAACTGGATGTCAAGCAACAGGAAATTCAAAGGATGAACCAAAATCCTAGGTAACTTCCTGTTTCTCAGAATGTTCATCCAAGTGAAATCAAAGGACTGCATTTGCTCTCTGACAACCTCAGAAGGTGAGAATGGATAGTAAAGAAGGAAGAATAGAAAGAGCAAAGGATGTGGGGAAAGTGCTGTTGTGTTGTGGGTACTGCAATCAATGCCACGAACCTTAAAGTGTCGGGATTGTTGAATAGGAAGTTAATGTGCCCTGTAAGTCTCACTCAAACTACAAGCAAATAAAAAAGACTCTAGCACAGAGGTTCGCATTCTGTGGGTCGCGACCCCTTTGGTGGTCCAATGACCCTTTCACAGGAATCACCCGATTCATAACAGTAACAAAATGACAGTGGCAAAGTAGCAATGAAAATAATGTTATGGTTGGAATGTCACCACCATGAGGGACTGCATTAAAGGGTCGCAGCGTAAGGAAGGTTGAGAACCACTGGTCTAGCAGAAAATGTCTGATAAGTAGCTGACTGACATCATGTGCATGCATGTAGACTGGACAGTCCTATAACAATAATGTATCATCATCAAGTTCATTGTTTTCTTTTAAAGATGAGTAGCTGCAGCATACCTTGCATGGTCCAGTCTCTTCACCATTTACATCTCCCATGGGCTATGTGAAAGCTACCTCTGGGCAGTTGATGCTGGGGCAGAGATGATGGATGATTGCTGGGGAACGTTCTCAAGGACAAACCTGTGGGAATGAGGAGAGCAGGGTTTGATGGGAGGAGAAGTTGAGAGGAGATCATTAACTCAAAGAAAGGCTCACTCAACCCAGCTGGAATATTGGAACAAGGGCAGCTATGCAGGGTTGACCCTGGCTAACATGAGACATCTAGGACTTGGGTAAATCACTGGAGGAGTCATTAGAAGTGACCTCTAATGGGTTTCTGTGCATTTTTTTTTCCTTCTGTGACTCTTACAAAAATGTTTGGCTTTCAGTCAGTCCTCTGTGTTTGCTGAATGAATAAATGAGTTTATAAATGAATCATCATTAAATCTGGCCCGTGGAGCTACATGGGAAGAATCTAATATTCTTCCATATATAAATCATTTTGAACCTGAACTTCCAGGTCTGCCCTTGTTTAATCATCTCACCAGGACAAGGTTTGTAAGGTCTTTTACTCAATCCTCAGGTGACAGTTTCAAAATTTCATCACCAATGTGGCCGACCTTTCCAGGCTGACATGAAGGCATTCAAGGGTTTGACTCAACGTTTATAGAGTGAGTTCTTTTTCTCCACAACCAAGATAGGATGGTGCTATGTTAGTCTAACATTCACCTTGCCTCGTGTGGCACTTCTAATAACCAGGACTCATCTTCAAACTGGGAAAACCAATAGTAATTATTTGTAAATTCTAGGCAAAGTGGACACTCAACAGCATTGCCTGAAATAGGTGTTCATTTATTAAGCAAATGTTCACAACTAAAGTTGTTAACCTCTTATAGAACTGTGAGCTGATAAAGCTAAGTTTAGCAAAGCTCATTAGTTAACTTACCACAGCAAAGTCCTTCTCTTTTTTCACTCTCCCTACCCACCCCCCACCCATCCCACACACACCCCTCACCCTGCTTTTTCCTCTGTGGACCTTACCATAGGAAAACTCTTCCTCTCCCAGGACATAATTAAGGTTGTCAAGAGACTCAAATAATAATAGCTAGCACTTTCTTGAAACCAAAATTATTCTTTGTCTACAATCTTTTTACTTGTATGTCCTGTAAAAAGATCTATAAAAGAAAATGGGAAGAATCCATGGATAGAGTTAGAGAATATAGAGGTGGAAATGACTTTGTTACAATCTATAGTTTAATTACTAATATTCTGCATATTTAATGAAAATGGTCTCCTTTGAAGAACTCTGAAAATAATTTGCACAATTCATTCCTCCATAAAAATCTACCATCCACGGCTGGAGCCAAATGGGTGAACAAATAAATGTGGTGAAGAAAGCTGATGGTGCCCGGCTATCAAAAGAGATAGTGACTGGGGTCTTAAAGGCTTGAAGATAAACAAGCGGCCATCTAGCTCAGAAACAACAAAGTCCACATGGAAGAACACACCAGCCTGTGTGATCGAGTGGTCCCAAAGGGATCAGTTACCAGGCATCAAAGAACAAAAAATCATATCATTGACTGCACACCTCCATGATAGGATCGCTGAAGACAAATGGGTGCGTAAGCAAATGTGGTGAAGAAAGCTGATGGTGTCCGGCTATCAAAAGAGATAGTGTCTGGGGTCTTAAAGGCTTGAAGGTAAACAAGCGGCCATCAATCTCAGAAGCAAAAAAGCCCACATGGAAGAAGCACACCGGCCAGTGCGATCACGAGGTGCCAAGGGACCAGGTATAAGGCATCATGCAAAAAAAAAATACAACAAAATAAGTGTGTATATGTATGTGTATATATGTGTATATGTATATATATACCATATTAAATGAAGGGGGAAATGCAGAGTGGAGACCCAAGGCCCAAGTGTCGGCCAATGGAGATCCCCTCATAGAGGCATTTAGGAGAGGAGATGGGTAAATTAGGGTGCGAGGTAGTACCGATGAAGAACACAGCTTTTCCCCAGATCCTGGATGCTTCCTCCCCCCAACTACCATGATCCAAATTCTACCTTGCAGGCCTGGATAGGACAGAGGCTGTACACTGGTACATATGAGGGCTGGAGGTACAGGGAATCCAGGGTGGATGATACCTTCAGGACCAAGGGTGTGAGGGACGATGCTGGGAGAGTGGAGGGTGAGTGGGTTGGAAAGGGGGAACTGATTACAAGGATCCACATGTGACCTCTTCCCTGGGAGAGGGACAGCAGAGAAGGGGGGAAGGGAGACTCCAGATAGGGCAAGATATGACAAAATAACGATGTATAAATTACCAAGGGCATATGAGGGAGGGGGGAATGGGGAGGGAGAGGGAGGGAAAAAAGAGGACCTGATGCAAGGGGCTTAAGTGGAGAGCAAATGCCTTGAGAATGATTGGGGCAGGGAATGTATGGATGTGCTTTATACAATTGATGTATGTATATGTATGGATTGTGGTAAGAGTTGTTGGAGTCCCTAATAAAATGTAAAAGAAGAAAAGAGGAAAAAATGATTAGGGCAAAGACTGTACAGATGTGCTTTATACAATTGATGTATGTATATGTATGAACTGTGAAAAGAATTGTGTTAGCCCCAATAAATTGTTAAATTAAAAAAAATTTAAATTAAAAAAAAGTGTTAAAAAACATTAAAAAAAAAATCTACCATCCACTAAATGCTTTTCTCTAGTCCTCTCCCTTTCCCTGAGAGAAAGAGGCTAATTTCTGCTTTAAAAATGTACCGATCTGAGAAACCCACAGGGTCAGTTCTACTCTGCTCCATAGGGATGAATCAGAATTAATTTGACAGCAATGAGTTTGAATTTTTCTCATCTTTGTATTAAACCACACTGACTATTCAGTCAATTATATACAGTGGGGAGGCTCTCTCCAGTCAGATTCATATATTGTCTTGGAATACTATCCATCAGTCATTTATTGAGCATCATCCACTCTATATCCAGTACTTCAGTCTGTCACCATAAACTTAAACAATATCCCTCATAGGTAATGACTATTATTTTTATCTTTTAAAGACGAGAATACTGACTCTCAGAAAGCATCTCAATGCTGGCACTGGTCTCCACATGTCTCCTTGAGCTCTGACAGTCTCAACAGCAGGAAAGGGAAGGCAGGGAGAGCTTTGGTCTGGCCTCCAGTGAGCTATTATCTGCCTTGCACCTCCACATGAGGTCAGAGAGCTGTGACCTGATTGACAGGCTAGACTCCACCCCTTCGCTCCAGTTGACAGGAGTTTATGTAACTTTCACACAAAGGATATCATTGCTGATGTCATATGGATCTTAGCTGAATGCAGAGAATACTAGAAAAAATGTTTACTTGTGTTTTGTTGACTATGCTAAGGCATTCAATGGCATGGATTATAACAAACTAGGAATAGTCTTGAGAAAAAACTACGTCATGCTCATGTAAAATTTATACATAGATCAAGATGTGGTTGTGGGAACAAAACAAGGGAATAGTGCATAATTTAAAAACAGGAAATATATGTGTTAAGTTGTACCCTTGCACTGTACTTATTCAATCTGTATGCTGAGCAAATAATTTAAAAAGCTTGACTATATTAAGAAGAACTCAGGATTAGGAATGAAGAAAACTTATTCATAACCTGAGATATGCAGATGACCCAACCTGGATTGCTAAAAGTGAGGAGTGCATGTAGCACGAGCTGTTACATATCAACGACTGCATCTTCCATACGGGTTGCAGGTTAATATGAAGAAAGCCAAAATACTCCAAGGGCTCAAATAGATGAACAATTATGTACATCCTGCTGCACAGAACCAGGCAATGTTTTGCTCTATTACACCTACGTCGCTCTGAGTACAAATAGACTTGATGCATTTAAGGACAACAGCAACATGTACATATGTTGTCAACTCTTAAATTCAGTGGTATTTCATATACATCGCTAAGCAAAGGATAAGGGCCTGGTTGCAAGAATGGAATAGAAGGTTCAAATGTGAGAAAGGAAAATAACAAGAATCAGAAAGCATCAAATATTGAAGAAGAGGAGTTTGCCTTAGGAAAATGAAGGAGACGTTAGATCTTTAAAAAATAATCATAATAAAGTGACCCAAAGTCTTACAAGTCTGAAAGATTCGGCTATCTAGAAAGAGGAGTTTTCCAGGATTCCGGGTGAGGCAGAAGGACAGCATATTCATCTACATATCACTCAGCAAGTACAGGCCTCCTACCTACTGAGTGCCTGGAACCTAAACAGAAAAGTGGACTCTTCCTGATGGAGACTTCCCAGGCACTGTGGCTTCCTCAGGATGAAGACGCCTCAACCGTAACGAGATGCTTTGGCGAAGTCAAGACCTACGCTTCGTTTCCTGTTGAGTCACTTAGGTGCTGCATAACTTAGAATAAAATAATTTTCCTCTTGGACCTCAGTTTTCCTAGCTGTCCCAGGGAAAACTGAACGATGTCAAAAGCTTCCAAATGCATTTAAATCTGCACTGAGCTATTATAACAACCCGTTTTTTAATATACTAGTATTTTTCATTTTAGTTGAAGCATGATACACAAAAATTTAGTAGTGTATACAGTTTGCTGAAATTTCACACACTGAATTCACATGTGTCATTTCACCTGGTAGTTACATCATATGGTGTCAACTTGAGACTATTAAGAGAGAATGGGTGGAGTCTAGCCTGTCAATCAGGTCACAGCTTGATGACTTCATTTTGGAGGCATGAAGGAGATAAATAGCTCAAGGAAGGCCACATACATTCTCTCTCTGCCACACATTCTTGTTGACAACACACATGGAGCTATGCTGATGGAGCCAGAGCCCTGGAGCTGGAGGAGCCATATGGAGACCCATCTCAGTGCTGAGATGCTTCCACCATCACTGGATCCATAAGACTTTCCATTGACAAGCCAGTGATCTTCCTGCATTCAGCATCATCGTATGGGTTGTATGAGTCTGAAGAGGAATTTATTAGATTAGTACCGGACATATGGGCTAATATTGGACTTATGGACTTGATCTGGACTGGGCTGGGATGTTTTCTTAATATACAATTACTCTTTATATGAAGCTCTTTCCTGTACGCATACGAGTGTCTATGAATTTCGTTTCTCTAGCCAACCCAGACTGTGATACCTTGGAAATGGCCTGCCTGTGCTCTCTTCCTCACACTTTCCATCTCCTCCTCACTATCCTGGCTTCTTCTATCAGTGCACATAAGCTTCTCTGGTTTAGTCATTTACATAAATAGAATCATACAGTATAAACTATTCTGTGTCTGACTCCTTTCATTCACCATTAAATTTGTGATATTTACTGACGTGCTTTTGAAGGGTTTATTCATGCTTGTTTATAAAATAAGAAAATAAGATATGCTTAACATCAGACTAGATTTATTTAAAATAAATGGTCATTGTCTTATTTAAAATTATGCCCTTGAATTTTGTGTTGTTTCATTTGGGTGAAAAAAAGTTTGGCCTTTTCTTCCTTGGAACACATTGTTATAGCTAGAGGTTGATTTCAATGTTTTTATTCATTTTTTTAAGTTGGATATGTTCAATTTGAAAATCCATTCCTAAATTTCAGTATCCTAAAATATTTTACTAATATGATATTAAAATATTGTAATATCCTACAATCCCAAGTCAGGAGCCATACATACTAGGCTTGTTGTCCCTGTGGTTTCTGGGTTTTGGTTCTAGCCTCTTAGCCTCCTTTGATGGTCGGTCCTCATGAGCAGATTTTCAATGGTGCCCAAGAAAGCCAATTACCAGCTATTGAGGTTTCTTAAATAGCATAGAGTAAGGCAAAGTAACATATGCTGTTTATAAAGCAAACATGTAAATAGTAAATAAAAGCATCAATTTCCTTAAGTTATCTGGCCAGACAAGCCCTTATCAGCAGACCTCAAGAGATGCCAGGAAGTTCTGGATTAAGACAAGGGATGTGACCCACTTGTAGGAAAGATTAGACAGCTGAGATAGCAAGTGTTAGATTGATGCTCATACACTGCACCACTAGGTACCTGGAAAGTGTATGATGTACCATGGGAAACACTCACCGATCAAAGGAGATCTTAAAACATGTAGGTGTTCCTAGCAGGTACTGAAGAAGCAAAGAAACAAATAAAAAATGATTTCATTATTTGGGACTAAGATAATGTAAAACATTCTAGTCATGGGTGAAGTAGCATACATGTTTTGTTGCAAACAGTAAATATTGTGTTTGATTTCAAGTCTGTCTGCAATAGCACCCATGTAGCATCAGACTTACATCCTGTGTAGAGAGAAATCTTTAAAGAAATATATCATACATGCTCATACATGGGGAACAAGGTTCCTAGTACACTCAGCTATTAAGGAAAAATCATCTGGTGAGGTAATGCGATATGAGATGAAATGTTCTATAAAGATCTATTCATAAGAGAAGCCTCCTGCTCTGGCAGAATTCAGAATTACCTTCCCCAGGTGAGCTCAATTATGTATGGAGGCTTTTTCTGTTGAAGAAAGCCATTATGGGACAATTCTACTTTAAAACAAAATAAGCTTGAGGCTCTGTTTTGCATTACCACCTGTGAAAAATGCAGTGCCAAATTATTGCGCATGGACAGTTTCTGTTCCATAACTGAAATAAGGTGCATTAAGAATGCATTCTCATGAAACGTATACATTATAAGTATAAGTATACTTATACTATATATTTATAAATATAGGCACACACATATATATACGCACATGTTTATATACATATGTGAGCACTTCCAAACATTTGTGGGAAAGTTCCATTACTTTCATTTCCAATTTTCCACTAAATTTTTGAAGCCCCTTGTATGCATATGTGAATATGTGTGTGTGCATAAATGTGTGTATGTTTATGGAGCCCTGGTGTAAATGGTTGATTGCTCTACATTGTTGCTACCCAATTGGTTAGTGGGTGGAACACTCCTAGGGACTCAAGAGGAAGACATGGGGTTCAGCTTTTGGTTAAGATGATAGCCAGGAAAACCCTGTGGGGTATTTCTTTGCCACATGGGGTTGCTGTGAGTCTAATTGACTCAATAACATCCAATTATAGCAAATTATATGCTGAAAGCTATAAAGCCATCACTATATACTGGTATATTATTTGTTACAAATTTTTTCTTGCTAGAAGGAAAATAAAATTATTTGTTGCTATCTGGTTAGCGTTCAACATGTCCCCATTCCTATTCCTGCTGCACTTCCATTTTCTATTTGTTTAAATTCTCAACCTGTGAGTTCTTGACATAAGACAATCAAAGCCACTTCCCCCTAGTAAGAACAAAGGAAGCCATGTTGCTTCCCTTCCCCGTGTTTTAGGGTACAGATATGTATAGAAGAGTAGTCCAGGGCCCTCCACCCAAGGCAGTCAGAGCATGACTCATATCTATGGCACCTAATTGGATGAACTCTATCATGGCCACACCCAATCAAGCCTCCATGAGAGACCACGCCCCCCCGGGTTGGTTAGGAATATTAGTGAAAATCCGTTTTCATATTAGTGAAAATCCGTTTTCTGCAACAGTGTCTGAGGGCAAGACTGTTCACATTCCTGTTTCATGGTTAGAAGGGATTCAATGAAGTTTGAATTCTGAATCCCCGTATGGGACACTTCAAGTGGAATTGAGCTTTCACTGTTACCTGTAGCAAAGCTAGGAGCCCTGGTGTTATAATGCTTGTGTGTTGGGCTGCAATGATCATGGTCCACAGTTCAAAGCCACCAGCAGCTCGGTAAGAAAGCTTTCTACTCCTGTAAGTAGTCATAGTGTTGGAAACCCACTGGGGATGGCTATGAATCAATGGATCAGTTGACGCAATGGCAGTGATTTTGTTAGCAAAATTAGTGCTCATAATTTGAACTGTAATACTCCTGGAATAACCCAGGAGTGGAAAGGCAAACAAACTTGGTCAGTTGGATGTTCTTTTCTAGGACACTGAATCTTGATCAAGTGACGCTAAGACTATGGTACCGTGCGAAGGTAAGATACACATGAGCTACACTGTCCCTTTGGGAAGATCTTCTCTGTAGCTGCCATTGTTCTAGTCCTAGAGCTAAAGATAACTTTTCATTTAATCTCAGTCTGACCTCTAAAATAATTTACTTATTGCAAAAGTAGATATAGGTATATTTGAAGCATTGCAAACAGGTGTTTGACAAAACTATTGTCACTACCTTATATTGCCCAGAGGCTGAGTGCAAGAATAACAGGTCGTTCACAGAGGCTCAGCTCAACAGGTATTTCTCCCAGGAGAAGGCAAACAAGTATCTTAAAATCTTGAGAGAGTATAATTTCAAATAATAGATGTGTTTTTATTTTCAATTGAATGCAAGAATAGAAATAACGATGCAGTTTTTCCGCTTCAGGATATACTATTCCCAAGGCCCTTGTTTTAATTTTTACTGTCACGAACAAATTTCATTTTAATTAACGAACATTGTCTTCACATGGCAATGAGATAACTTTTCTTCTAATTAACATCCCTTCTAGCTTATATGCTCATCCTCAAATTCCACACTTCATAGGCAGAGGGGGGACTAGGGAGAGAAGAGGTGATGTGGACTTCTCTTTCCCTTTCTATCGTGGGACACTTCATTCTGAAGTCTGCTGCCCAAGACTTCACTCCAGAAATCTAGTCTTTTCTTTGTCATTGGACACTTGACCCAGCTTGAACTTCAACTGTTTCTTGACCTCCAAGAAAGCCTTAACTTTCTTGGTTTGATCCCATGGTCACTGCAAATGCAGTTTCCTTTCCCTGTTCCCAACTTCCATCCCTCTCTCGTGTCCCAGATCCCAAAACACAGTCTGCTGAACTTGGAGGTCTCTCTGAATCTGAACACAATCTATGCCACCCTGTTCATTAGCAGAAGAGAGAACAGTAAATGCTGGTCCTTCTGGTGGAATGGATTTGGATTTGGGCTGCTAATCTCAAGGTTAGCACTTCAACTGCACCAGTGTCCAAAGGAGAAAGATGCATTTCTGCTCCCATAAACTTTTACAAACTCGGAAACTCAAAGGACCAATTCTATTCTGTTCTATTGAATCACTGAGTCAAAATCAACTAGATGATTGTGAGTTGGGTTTGATACTATTCCTTATCACAGACTTCAGTCATTTAATTTCTTTAAATGTCATTTCTACATAGATAAAATGGATCTTTTAATAACACCTACATAATTAGCTGGGATGATACATTTGCAGTCTTTTGGAGGTCCTAACATTTAGTAAATGCTTATTAAGGGTTCATTTGTATTCTAATTTGGTATATGAGCTTTCTAGAGACCTTCATGTTATTGTTTACAAGGATCCCAGTAAGTCAAAGTGGTCCCAATATCAGGAGCCCTATCTGTGTGTGTGTGTGTATGTGTGTGTTATATAACGATAATGCAATGTCACACCTTCTATACCAAAATTTCTTTAAACAAAGTTTCTAGAGATGATGATACATTGCACAAATTTATCCATACCCTTCCTCACCTAGTTCCCACCAGATCCCATGCTACCAAAAGTAGGCGGTATAGCCAAAGACTCCCATGAAAAGAAAGATCATAAGATGCTCAATGCGATGGAAAGTACCAGAGAATAACTCAGAGACAGAGTGCTTGGTGCTCAAGAGTAGAGTGACAGTGATGCTCTAGCCTGGTGGTCACAGCGGGGAAGACGGAAACTGGGAATGCCTCACTGAAAGGTAGGAAGATGATTAAATTCCCTGAGAAAAGGAGAAAACGGTATATGCTGGCAGATGGTTGAAATCAAGAGCTTAGTTGAACCCAAAGATAAAAATTAAGGATAATAAAGAAACAAAAAGGAATAAGAGCTATTACTGTGTACAGGTACCTACTGAATCTTACTGATTTTAATTTACACCATACTCTACAAGGCAGCATGATTCACTACTTCTATACCTTTTAAGAAGAACTCAGCTACTAATCAAACATTTAGGACTTCAAATTTATCCAGAAGTATCCAAGAAGCAAAGTCTCAGTCTTGAATATCCAGCAGAATGCCAGACTTACACGCAAATACAGAGGGGGGGGGGGCTTCAAAATATTTGTGGGAAAATTCCATTTTGTTTTAATTATATTTTTTCCACATGCTTTTGGAGCCCTCTCCTGTGACCGAGTGCGTGTGGGATGATTGGATATTTTATCAACTTGCCTGACCTTTGCTGTACCTGCCTGCAGGTATGGGTAGAGTCTACCCTTTCAATCAAGACATGGCCTAATGACATCTGAAAGGTGTGACCTTGTTCTAAGAGGTGCTGTGGAAAAGTCCTCCCTCTCTTGACCCTCTTCACCTTCCTGCTGGCCCAGATTCTGCTCTGGCTCTGGGATCATCAGTCCATGTTGCGTTCTGACCTGGGAGCGGCAGTGCCTTCCTATGTACCTATCAACCTTGGATCTGTGTAACTCTGCACCCACGGAGCGTGACCTCCCTTGCTTCCTCTGTCACCTTCCTGCTTCCTCAGCTTGTAGCCGTGTGAGTCTGAAAGGCACCAACTAGCCTCGGGCTCAGGGTCTTGAATCGGGCCAGGCAAGTCTGCTTTGTTGATATACATTTCTTTCTTGATATAAAGGTATTTCTTATACATATATGAGCATACTTGATTATCTTTTTCTAAAATAGCTAACCTAACACAGTATGTGTCTCTGAAGAAAAGAGTACACTGAAGTCGAGAAGCCAGAGAACTTAATAAGAGTTATGCAGCTAATACATGGTGACATTAGAATTTGAATTGGGATTTGTGCATCTCATTCCATCTTATGAGATTAGCCCCTCTGCCCTACCTGGTAATCTTCGTAATTCTGGGCAGGTAGCTGAAACTTGATCTCAGACACGTAAATCAATAGGCCAGTTCTCAAACCTGATAAATAAAACCAAAGATGTCTTCGGAGCTATGGGGGCAACCTAGAAACAGAATCCCTTTGGCAGAAACAGGATTCTGAATCAGGTCAGCATTGAACTACACCATGTTCAAAACAAAAACACTGTCATCCAGTTGATTCTCACTCAAAGTGATGCTGAATAGGCTTCCTGAGGCTGAACTCTGTACTAGAATGGATACTGCATCTGTCTTGATGGAGTGACTGACAGTTAGAGATACCCACCTTGTTAGAAGTCCAGGGAACACTCGGATAAGGCTACTTAACCCAGTGCCATTTCCTCTAATGGAAGACGTTCCCCTTTAGGGTTTTGGCCTAAAAGGGATCATCAGAATCCTGTGTCACCCGTGGTTTATACAAAATGTTCTTTGGAAAAAGTTTTTTTTTTTTTTTAAGTGAGTGACTTTTATTTTTGCCACAGGTGAAGGTTATATGGAAATACGTGTGAGACTCAGGCTGAAAAACGGTGCTTTTAGTCCAAAATGATGTGTAACAATCAAATGGCAGTATTGATTTTCTTGTGATGCTCATAAACTGCCAGTGAAAGTATCAATGTCCAATATTTTCCCCATTTCCTCAAGCCTATTGAAGTCAATAAAAGGTTGATAGAATTGAATAAAAAATTAACTTGCCTCTGGAGTATGAACCAACCCTGAAGAAACATAAATAAGTGAAACATATAATGAGTAGCTTTAATTGTAGTATTTAAACTCGCCCTGGCTTCCCCTACACCATTAATAGGCGTTTTAATTAAACACTATCCTAATTCAGTTTAAGGGGGCCCTGGGAGCAATATGTTTTATCTCCTCAAATGTCTGGTGTGAAGGAAAGCCATGCTTCTGCGGTTTGTCCTTGTGAGGCGAATCAACCTAGAGCTCCCTTGTTGTTAGATGCCACCAAGTCAGTTCCAACTGATATTGACCCTCTCTGTGCACAACAGCAGGAAACTCCGCCTGGTCCTGTGCCATCCTCACCATTGTTCCTATGCCTGAGCCCATTGTTGGCGTACCTGTGTCAGTCCATCTCCTTGAGAGCCTTCCTCTTTTTCACTGTCACTTGACCCAGCATGATGTCCTTCTCCAGACACTGGTCTCTCCTGCCAGTATGTCCAAAGGGACAAACAAAAAGTCTTGCCATCCTTGTATCAAAGGAACACTCAGGTCATAATTCTTCCAAGACAGATTCGTTTGTCCATCTGTGACTCCCAAATTGCTCTTTCCCTGCTCACTTGAGGTATCAGGGAGGGTGGCAGTGGCTTGTTTTAAGTGATGGAGGAGGTGTAGTGTTTATTTTACATGCGCTCCTAGGTGCTCATGTCCTCTCTAACTCTGCGGTTCTGATTCTATCTTGCTCCAAATGGACCACCTTCAATTTTGCTCCAGCTACACTCACAATCACCTCCACTCCAAAGAATCTCAGAGAAATTTTCTACAACAAACATGATCTTCACATGTTCACATCTTTGAAATCAAGATACATCTTGGAATTAATATGCTACTCTGAAATGTATTATCGCCCTCCTAATTCATAATAATAAAATTCATTTATATTAAAAAGAATCGATGTACTATAATCACCCTTATCAGCCAGGTGGCTGTTATGGTACTCTGGTATCAAAACCTTCTACAAATGCCATCATTAAAGCCTGTCAGATTCAATGGACTATGAGTGTGTGTGCCTAATATGTACCATCCACTTTCCAGAGGCTTCTGTTATTATCTATGGCAGCTTAATGCTGTGAAACCATCACTGTCAGAGTTCTCTCTAATATATGCAACATTTATTTTTTCCTCTTACGGAAAAAACAGGTTAACTGACCAATTCTACTGATCTGAGCCCCGGTCAGCTGAGCTCACGTTGTGTGTCTGGAATCAGTTAAAGGTTGTATACATGTATGCAGGGGTTAGAGCTAGACTAGCTCTTGTTTGCAGATTGGCCAGCTCTGAGCTGGAAGAACTGGACGCTTCTACTTTGTATCCTGGGGGAAGTTAGTCTCAGCTTGTTCTTCTGGTGCTGACAGAGCTCCAGGAAGAGGAAGTGGACTCTATAAACACATTTCTCAGCTTCTATTTATTTAACACAGATTAACACTCCCTTTGCCAAAGAAATTCATATATTCAAGCACAGCATCTGAAAGAGAAGACAGAGAGCTTTCCTATAAGGGGACAATTAATTGGAATCATTGTTGAAATCATTTACAATTGCTGGGCATCTTCTGAAGAGGCAATTCTGATTAACTCTATGTGTGGAGGTACTATTTCTAACTTTATATTATTGCCAAGTCAACTAAAACTTTCAGAAATACCGTGAAGTGAAATTGCTTAGATAGAACTCTTACATTCAGATTTCTGAATATTCATTCATATTCCCAGCACATGATTGGGTGGGACCATGTCAACAGAAGAGATTGGACAGTGTTTTCATTCCTCTGGCTACAGGAACCTCATCTCAAAAGCAGAGGGGAAAATCCAATGACCGGCAAGAAAAAAAAAAAAAGAGCCACACCTGTACAAGAACCCTGGCTGATGTGGCACAGATGCACTAAAGACACTTAGACCAGGAGACAGAGGAGAGGAATAGTGCCAATATCATGGGGCGAAATGACTTCCTTGCTAATGCAGCAAGACAGAGACCAAGGGACCACGTGCCTGGGAGGCTGAGGATCAGAGAGAGAGAGAGAGAATATCATCATGAGTTCTGTGTAGCCATTGCTGTGCCTTATCAAGTCCATGAAAGAGCAGAGTCCTGGTCGAAAGGGTGGTTGTCAGAATAGGACAAAGAAGGACCAAGGGTAAATGTGTGTCTGACCTTTGCCTGTGGCACTCAGCCTCGGGCTGGCATGGCCTCACATTCTCCTTCCTCCTTGCTTAGCCAGGGGTCAGATGTGGTCAGAAAGCACTTTTCTCTAGAGGTTTTGTAACGTGTTCTCAATAATGAACTAGGTGTGAAACTATTAAGCTTCACTTGTCTTCTTGGGTGTTACTTTCGGGAGGGAGAGGAATCTCAGTGTTCACAGGAGAAAACAAGATACTAACAATGATAGCAACAACAAAACAGCCTTGGCATTCAAAGACAAATGAACTGCTGAGAGTATTGAGGAAAGAGTGCAGCTTTAAAAAATGGGTCAAGGAGACTGATATAAGATCTTCATGTAGTCTCCATTTTTTTCCACCATAAAGCTGGAAAAGGACCAATAGTTGAGGAATTCAAGGGTCATAATCTTGTCAAAACTAGTGCTTACAATTTTGATTTCATTTAAATAGCTTGTCAGAATTTCCCGACTCTGAATTCATAATCAGTCTGATGAGGGATGATTGATAATAAATGCAGAACAACTAGTGCTATTTGTGGTTAGTTTTTACTTATTGCTAGTCCTGTCCAAAAGGATAAAGCTCAAGTGCATTTATTCTATAACTTTAACGTAATGATGATTTTCTTCCAACAAAAATATCTTTATTACTTATTTAAAAGCAAGGAAGAACACTCCTTTCATGTCATTTTTAGTTCAGAATTATACCATGGGGATTTTGCAGATTACAATTTTATTGTGTTCTTCGGTCTCATTGATCTATTCCAGTTAGTAGATTCTCTCAGACTCAAATGCCCACTGACAACGAGGTGCAGGCAAAAGACTTCAGACAAGTAGGGTACCTGAATATTTTTGTTTCTCATGCTTGACCAATTAAATAAAATTTTCTCTGTAGGCTGCACTGGGAGCGACAAGTTTAACAGCCTGGTGAACAAACAGTGGAGTTGCTGTCACACTTGAGTTGCAGTCTGTTTAAACTTCAAATAAGCTGCAACTCAGGACTCCCATCCCTGAACGTGTGGGCTGGAGAGAGCTTCGGGATATCTCATGCTTTAGATAATTGCCTACATTTCAAAGGGTGAGGTCTCTAGATTCTTAAATCAGGGACCAAACAAATAATAAATTGAGAGTCTTTTGAAATTTTCAAGGAGAAGGTTCTCTTTAAGAGTAATCATAGGGGAAAAAAATTAGAGATGTGAGCAAAGTTAAGTTAATGCTATCCCCAAAGGAATCACAAGTGGATCAAACGTTTGATTGGTAACCGTGAAACCTCATTTGAAGCTTTCCTGCTTTATTTACAAATATAACCTGAGAAGTAGCAGAATGTTCTGTATCCACATTGCCATTTCAATCAGCAATCCTTGGAAACTCACTCCCTCTCTCTGTGTCTACCATCTAACATATCATCTATAACCTATCATCTATGTTGTTATACATCTATGCTGTTGTCTTCATCGTGGTTACACACTGGGCTGCTAGCCATAAGGTCAGCAGTTTGAAAGAACCAGCTTCACCTGGGCTTTACAATCCTGTAAGAGTTTCAGTCCTGAAACTCACTGGGGCAGTTCTTCCCTGTCCTATAGTGTCACTATAAGTCAGTATGTGTCTACTTGATGGCAGTCTTTAAGCACTTATATTGATTAGATATAGAACAATCATCTTTGCTGCTATTTATGCTAGTGGATTAAGGGCTCTGTTGGCACTGCCAAGTAATAGCTGAGCTGCTAACCTCAGCCTGCAGTTCAAACCCATCCATCACTTGCTGCACAGAGAAAGATGAGCCCATCTACTCCGCTCAAGATGTCCAGTCTCAGAAAACCTATATAGTAGAATTGACATGATGGCAGTTGTTTGATATCCTAGATAATAAATACACTTTGGTTTCTTTTAGTTCTTGGGTCTCCAGCTGCAGAAAGTAACAGTATGGTTAATGCTTGGGTGAGTGGAAAAACAATGCTTTTATTTGTTCATTTCCCAAAGTTATCACAATTAAAGATGCATTTAAGAATTATTCAGGATAATTACATGTATCCATATAATACACTATTGTGTAGCCATTACTAACGGAGTGTAGCTGCATGGACTGATATGGAAAGATGACTTAGATTGACTGTCAAGAATGGAAAAAGAAACAAGCTGCATGAAACAGATTATACTGATAGGCGACACTGAGGCTCAAATTGTCAGATTCCTCTTCATACATACGTGAAATATACCCAGACACATCAAGACAAGGACACAGAATCTAGACACAGCAAAACCGGGACACAGGTGAAGACATAGTGATGATAAAATTGCAAGCCCCCTCTTGGACAGGCATGTTTATCATTCAAAGTTGATTATTTTCCTGATCTTTTGCCCCACTTCCTGAGAAAATAACCCGAGTCTTTTGGAGTCTCCTGAATTTGAGACACCTTTGTTATACAAATTAATGGGGGCTGGCTAAGCCAAAGAGACCACCTAGTAACTAGATACTACCCGATTTCATCTCAGGAAGGTGTGGAGGAATAAGAGACATGATTTCCATCAATCATGTTAAGATTAGCCAATGGCTAATTTTCTACTCTATTTTCACCTTAAAAAAATCTCCTCGTGGACTTCTGGGAAGATGGCGAGTGGGTAACATATACCAGAGGGACTCTGTAGAATTCAGCCAAGGATTTGCTTAGAGGGGAATCCAACACTGCTGTAATGCAGGAGGAACATCATAAAGATAAGTAGGCACAGAACCCCAAGGTTTTGAGGGGTTGGGGGCTTTAGGCTTATCTCAGTGGAGGTTAGTTAGGGCTTGACTTTGGCCCCACCACTGTTTCTGCCAGAGCCAGGACCATTTGGAACTTGCAAGGGTTAATTAACTAAACACAGCCACAGTTTGCTGAACCTGCCTCAGAGCAGGCACTAAATCCATGCAGATCTAGGGGCAGAGTTAGGGGTTCAGCTACATTGTTAATTTTGTTTCCCTCTCTTCTCTATATCCCTGCACAGTCAAGGCGGGCTATGTAGGGGCTTTTGATCAACTCAGCCACCAATTGCTGCAGCCGCCTCTGGGCAGGGACAAAACCCTTGCAACTCCATAGGCAGGGATCAAGACTCAGCTACATTGTTACTTTTGTTTCCCTCTCTTCTCTATATTCTTGCACAGTCTCAGATTGAATTTCTATTTTTTTCTCCTCTTTGCATCTTTCCAGTTCTCTCACACTCCACTGCTGAACCTCCAGACTAGCCTAGAATGTCTCTTAGATTAGGCAATTTACCACAGCTCCACACCCAGCTAGGTGAGCTCCACCCTGTGCAGCTAGCCCGGGGCTGGGGATAGCCCCGCTGACCTCCACCAGGGGATACTGTGCCAAATTTCTTACCAGTGAATTCCTGCCTGTGTGCCTGGGGGCCTAGGGCAGCTCAGCCAACATGTGTCCAAGTTACAAGCTGCTGCAGGAACCTCTGCCTAACCTCTGTAACACCAAGGCAGGCAACCCACCAGCCTTCTGGGGCACTCCCCTCAGAGGGAAGCCACAGGAGGATAAGGATAAAGTGGTAGTTAATTCCATAGTTAAATTAGCTGTAGGTAGTTCAAAGAAGCATCCCTACACGTCTCCCAGAGAGAGCCAGTACTCTTTGACTCCCTGGAAAATGGCACCCGGCTCCTCTAAAACAACGCAACATAAACAGCCATCAGCCCCAACAACCTCAATGAAAAAAATAGGAGAAACAAAAGGCAATGGCAGAGGATGTGCTGAACATAATGACATGCATAGAAGAAACAGACATTGAACTGCCACAGAAAGAAATTTTCAGAATGTTGCTTGGAGTCATACAGGATATGAGGGAAACAATACAGAAAAAGAATGAAATGATAGAGGAGATAAAGGTCATACACGAAAGGGAAATTCAGGAGCTTAGGGAGGAGATAACAAAAAATGAGTAACAGAAACTTTCGAATATCAACTGGAGGAAGCAGAGAGCCGCATCAGTGACTTGGAGGACAGCCAAACAGACTTTAACAAACGTGAACAAAAATCTAATATGATCATCAGAGAAGCTGAAGAAAACCTAAGAGCCATACCTGATGCTATGAAGCGGAACATTAGAATTATTGGCTTACCAGAGCAAGACACAACAAAGAAGTAAATCTGCAACAATAGTGAGAGAATTATTGGAGGAAAACTTCCCCTGATTAATGAATGAAAACCAGGCAACCATTCAGGGGGCTGAAAAAACACCAGCTAGATTGAATCCCAAGAAGAAGCCACCAAGTCACATAATAAACTACCAAACTTTGAGGAAAAGGAGAAAATCATGAGAGCAACTAGGGAAAAACAAACAATAATATATAAAGGTTCCCAAATAAGAATATGCTCAGACCTATCTGCAGAAACTATGAAGAAGATAAGAGTGTAGAGTAACATGTTCCAAAAATTGATGGAAAACAATGCAAACCCAAGAATACTCTACCCAGTCAAATTATAGATCAAGATAGATGGAGAAGTAAGAGTCTTCCCAGACAAGAAAAAACTCAAAGAATACATTAGAAGATCCCAAGCCCTACAAAAGATTCTTGCTGACCCCATATGGGCAGAAGAACAACACTCACCAAGCATAAAGACTAGGCCACCATATACAACAACCTCACCCAGAGGGTAACAAAGAGAAAAAACACCCCAAGATAGCATTGACTTAAGGAAGGAAAGAACTCAAGAATCACACACACACACACACACACACACACACACACACACACTCAACAGACTAATGAAAATGGAAAGTAGGAAAACACCCAACACAAAAGGTACAAGATGGCATCACAGATCCGCAGATGGAGATAGTAACCATGAATATTAATGGCCTGAACTCAGGCATTAAATGACTGAGACTAGCAGAATGGTTTAGAAAACACAACCCATTAACCTGCTGCCTACAGGAGACACAGCTCAAGGCTACAGACAAAAATTGGCTGAGAACCAAAGGCTGGAGAAAGGCATACCAAGCAAACAGGAGTTCAAAAGAAACAGGGGTTGCAATCCTAATCATGGATAAAATTGACCTCAAAGTGCAAACCATAAAAAGAGATAAGGAGGGACACTATGTAATGCTCCAGAGAATGATAGACAAAGAACTACTAAGCATTGTAAACATGTATTCCCTGAAGGAGAGCCCTGCTGAATATGTCAACCAAACACTCCAAAATATGAACAAAGAAATCACAGCTTCAACAATTATAGTGGGTGACTTCAATACACAGGAAAAGAAACTCAACAAGGAGGCTAGAGATGTAAACATTACAACTAAACAATTTGACCTGATAGATATTTACAGAGCTTTTCACCCAAATACAAAATAAGTTCACTTTCTTCTCAAGTACACATGGCACATATTCGAACATAGATCACATGCTGGGGCATAAGGCGAATCTACATAAATTTAAGGACATTGATATCATACAGACCTCTCTCTCTGACCACTGTGTCATAAGGTTAGAAATCAACAAAAGGAAGAGAAAGAAAACAATTGAAAACAATTGGATGAATAACTCTCTACTGTAAAAGGAGTGCATACAGGCACAGATCAGAAATGAAATTAGGAAATTTCAAGAAATCAAAGAATGAGCACAAAATGTTCCAAAACTTATGGGACACAGCAAAGGCAGTTATCAGAGGAAGTTTGATAGCAATACATACACGCACACCTGAGAAAGGAAGAGAGACTCATGATGATATGCTGGCACAAAATTTACAACAACTAGAGCAGACAGGACAATCCTACTAATAGTAAAAGAAAAGAAATAATAAAAATCAGGACTGAGATTTAGGAGAGGGAAAATAAGAAAAGTAAGGAAAAATTAACACTGCTAAATGTTGGTTTTTTGAAAGGATAAACAGAATTGACCGACTGTTGGCAACCATTAGTATTATTCATCACATTGACATGAAAAACTATAAGAACCACATGATAATATCAATTGATGAAGAAAAACATTCGACAACATCCAACATCAATTCCTGTTTAAGACACTTGAGAAGATAGGAATGAAAGGAAAATTCCTCAAGATAATACAAGCTATATATGAAAAACCAACAGCCAACATGGTAGTCAATGGAGAAAAGACTAACACAATCCCACTGAAAAAGGGGACCAGACAAGGATATCCCTTATCCCCACTTTTACTTAATATTGTGCTAGAAGTTTTAGCTAACAGCATAAGACAAAGGAAAGACATCAAAGGTATTTGTCTGGGGAAGGATGATATGATTTTATATATGGAAAATTCCAAAAGTTCCTCAAGAGCAGTACTAGAAGCAATTGCAGAGTTTAGCAGAGTGGCAGGATACAAGATCAACATACAGAAGTCCATCGGACTGTTATACACATTGGATAAGAGCACAGAAAAGGACATGAAAAAGGTGGTACCCTTCACAATAGCCAAACACAAATTGAAATACTTAGGGATATACCTCACTAAAAGAACACAAGGTCTATACGGGGAAAACTACAGAACACTATTTCTAGAAACCAAGAGGGACCTCATCAAATGGAAGAATAATATCCCATGCGATTGGAAGATTCAATATAGTCAAGATGTCTGTTCTGCCAAAGGCACTATATAAGTTTAATGCAATCCCAATACAATTACTCTCATCTTTATTCAAAGAAATGGAAAACTGATTACCAACTCCAAATGGAGAGGGAAGAAGCCCAGAATTAGCAGAGAACTCCTCAAGAAGAAGGACACAGTGGGAGGGCTTGATTTACCTGACTTTAGCACATACTATACAGCCACAGGTGTCAAAACCGCATGGTATTGGTACAATGAGAGATACTCAGAAAGAACTGAAAACCCAGAAATGAAATCATCAGCATACAGACAACTGATCTTTGATAAGGGCCCAAAAAATATCGAGTGGGAAGCAGATGCCCTCTTTAACAAGTGGTACTGGAAAAAATAAATGGATATTTACCTGCAGAGAAATGAAGCAAGGCCCTTATCTCACTCCATGCACAAGAATAAACTCATGGTGGATCACAGACCTTGAAGTTAAACCCCAAACTATTAGGGCCATCAATGAGGGAATTGGGACCAACTTGAGCACTTTGGCACAAGGAATACATAGGCTAACAGAAATAGGGAAGGGCACACAGAGGAGGCACAAATTGACAAATAGGATATCCTGAAGATTAAACACTTGAGTATATCAAAATAATTCAGCAAGAGAGTAATAAGAGAGTCCACAGACTAGGAAAGCATCTTTAGCAATGACACATCAGACTTAGGCCCTATTACTAATATCTACAATACTCTGATAGCTTCCAAAAAGAAAAAAAAAACAATTGTCCACTGAGGAGGTGGGCAAAGGACCCGAAGAGTTTTACAGGGTCAGAAATCCGAATGGCCAACAAATATATGAGGAAATGTTCCCAATCTTAGCCATAAAGAAATGCAAATTAAAACTATAATGAAGTACCACCTAACACCCTCAAAGATAGCCCAATTAAAAAATCAGAAAGCAACAAGTGTTGCAGGGGCTGTGGAGAGACAGGAACTCCCATCCACTGCTGGTGGACCGATAAGTATACACAGCCACTATGGCAATCAATCTAAAACAGATGGAAATCGAGTTACCATATGACCCAGCTATCCCCCTACTGGGCATATACCCAGAAGAGGCAAAAAACAAACCAATGCCAGACATCTGTGCTCCAATGTTCATTGCAGCACAGTTCACAATTTCAAGGAGTTGGAAACAACCCAAATTTCCATTAACTGACGAGTGGATTAAAAAGCAGTCATATATACATACAGTTGAGTACTATGCATTGCTAAGAAGCAGTGATGAATGTATGAAACACATCACTGCATGGGAAGAACTGGAGGAAATCATGCTAAGCAAAGTCAATCAAGCACAAAAGGACAAGTACAATATGAGTCCACTGATGTAAGCTTTAAAAAAAATGCAAAAGGGGCATAGGGAAAAAGCCACTGCATACAAACATTCTGGAGTGAGGACCAGGTAATATGGCAGGGACCAGACGAAATACAGGGATACATATGGTAGACAACTAAAGGAGGTGGGGAAAGGAAAAAGAATAGAAATGGGAAGCGGGGGCACAGGGCACTAACCCACCCAAGGGAAGGGTATTGTTTATATCTCCACAGGAAAAGAGGGACCAGACTTTAACCAATTGTTCCAAGATGTGAATGCAACATACCGACATGGAGTATGGAACCAGTGGAGCGTTCTGGGGAGCCGGCTCCAATCCCAACTACTACATGGAAACCTGCTCCTCTCTGCAGAAAAATTTATTTCAAGGACAGCATTGAATCTGCAGCTCCGGGCGAAGGACATATCTGATCGGAGCACACAGGAGCAGATAAAGGGGGAAGAGGAGAGAGTGGAGCACATTCTGGCCCAGCAGGCCATGAGTACAATATTCCTGATTAGAGTAGCCAGTCCACAGAAGGATCACATGGCCGGCCCCATTATGAGATATGACGTCCCTCAGGAACCCATAGCGCTACAGGCGACAACACTGGAGACACAGTGTGGGAATTGCACCTGATGTGATCCCGCCACACCAAGGCAAAACACTAAGCGGGTGCAACAGAACAGCAAAGGAATGGGAGCAGCGAGGTCCCCAGGGAATATTGAAGGTGGACTTTGGGGCCAGGGCGTGGTGCCCCAACAAACTAGACAGAAAAACATTCCTAAAGGCCAAAAAACAGTCCTTGAACCAACTACAAGCTTTTATTTCATGTTGTGTTGTGTTTTGTTTTTTTGTGTGTCATTGGTTTGTTGTTGTTATTTTGTTGTATATTGTTGCTTGGTCTTGCTCTGTCTTGTTTTTCTTCATGCTATTATCTCCACAGGTCTGTCTAAATAAAATAAGCTGGATGAACAATCTGGAGGAGAAAACAATGGAACCAACAGTTCAGGGGGACAAGGGAGAGCGGGAGGTGGGGAGAAAGGTAGTGGTGTTAACAAACCCAGGGACAAGGGAAAAACAAGTGATCCAAATTGGTGGTGAGGATGGTATGGGAGGTTTGGTAGGGCATGATCAAGGGTAATGTAACCAAGAGGAATTGCTGAAACCCAAATAAAGACTGAGCATGATAGTGGAACAAGAGGAAAATCAAAGGAAATAGAGCAAAGAGCTGGGAGAAAAAGGTCATTTATAGAGGTCTAGATAAAGGCATGTACATATGCAAATATATTTATATATGAGGATATGGAAATAGATCTATGTGCATATATTTATAGGTTTAGTGTTAATGTAGCAGGACACTGAGTCTCCACTCAAGTACTCCCTCAATCAAAGAATAATTTCTTCTATTAAATTGGCATTTTATGATGCTCACCTTCCCAACACAACTGCTGAAGACAAAGTGGGTGAATAAGCAAATGTGGTGAAGAAAGCTGATGGTGCCCAGCTATCAAAAGATATAGTGTCTGAGGTCTTAACGGCTTGAAGCTAAACAAGCGGCCATCTAGCTCAGAAGGAATAAAGCCCACATGGTAGAAGCACACCAGCCTGTGCCATCACGAGGTGTTGAAGGGATCAGGTATCAGGCATTATCAGAACAAAAAATCTTATCACATTGAATGATGGGGGTAGTGTGGAGTGGAAACCCAAAGCCCATTTGTAGGCCACTGAACATCCCCTTACAGAAGGGTCTCAGGGAGGAGATGAGCCAGTCAGGTTGCTATGTAGCAACAATGAAAAATACAACTTTCCTCTTAGTTCCTAAATGTGCTCTGCCCCCCCCCCCCCACACACACAGACACGTACTTATCATGATCCCAATTCTACCTTGCAAGTCTGGCTTGACCACAGGATGTAAACTGCTATAGATAGGAACTGGAAACACAGGAAATCCAGGGTGGATGATCCCTTCAGGACTGTTGGTGTGGTGGCGATTCTGGGAGGGCAGAGGGAAGGTGGGTTGGAAAGGGAGAACCAATGATAAGGATCTACATATGACCTCCTCCCCGGGGGACGGACAACAGAAAAGTGAGTGAAGGGAGACATCGGACAAGGCAAGATATGACAAAATAATAATTTATAAATTATCAGGGGTTCATGAGGGAAGGGGGAGTGGGGAGGGAGAGAAAAAATGAGGAGCTGATGCCAGGGACTTAGGTTGAAGGCAAATGTTTTGAGAATGATGAGGGCAATGAATGTATAAATGTGTTTTACACAATTGATGTATGTACGGATTGTGATAGAGTTGTATGAGCCCCTAATAAAACAATTTTAAAAAGAGTTGCATGAGTCCCCAATAAAATGATAAAAAAAACCTTGTAACTGCCCCCATTAAGCTCTCCTTTCACTTTTTCCCGTGAAATAATCAAATTTCCATCTGTCATATATATATTATACATTTTTATCTCTGTACACCAATTATTTTTAACATCCATTTGACATATTTCTCTATCAAATGTGTGTATGTATGTACTTTTATGTAAATATTTTATAAATACATACACAATCCTCTTACATATTCTTGAGACTGCAAAAGAAAACTGTAAGACTAAAGTCCTGATTAAAGGAGGACATCTGTCAATGGTTACATAATGGAGAGTGTCACATGAGGCTTTATAGCTTAAAATGCTAGATCTGTATTATATCAACACTGCAAAGAAAACACCCAACTGAGGGATAGGTTGCCTCCATGTTCCAAAGATGCCCACTAGGCATTGTGCCTCATGTATAGCTGTTTGGGGATGGGTGGATGTCATAGCTTATTCCTCACTTTAGTAGGAATTTCTCAACATGCCCCACACCACTGGACCTCTAGAAATTGTACTGATGTGGAGGTGCCTGAATCTCTCTTGGGTTGATTTCCCAACCTCTTGCACACCGATGTTGTACCAATGAATCTAGAGTCTTTGATACATCCTTCTTCGTGGGTTCAATCTCCATAATGTCAACAATATAAAAGACTAGTGTGACATTTTTCAGAAGAGACAGGTGATCACGTTCCCTTTGATCACCTAAATTATGGCACAGTGTGCAAGAGTTGATGTACCCCTAGGGCAGTTATGGAAATATATTGCTGCCCCTGCCAGCTGAAGGCAATTGCTTCTGGTGGTCCCTTGAGACTGGTATCGACAAGAAGGCATTGGGCAGATCAAAAACTGCATACCAAGTACCAGAAGTATGTATTTGCTCAAGCAATAAAATCACATTTGGAACTTCATTTGCAATTGGAGTCACCACCTGGTTAAGTTTACAACAATCCATTGTTATTCTACAGGATCCATCTTTTTTTTTTTTTTTAAACAGGACAAAGATGTGTGTTAAACGGGCATGTGGTAGGAATCACCATCCCTGCACCCTTCAAGTCTTAGATGGTGGCACTAATCTGCAATTCTTCCAGAATGTGGTATTGCATTTGGTTCACTGTTTTCCTAAGCAATGCCAGTTTTAATGGTGTCCATTTGGTCTTTCCTACCACAATAGCCTTTATTCCACATTTTAGGGATTCAATATAGGGGTTCTGCCAGTTACTAAGAATGTATATTCCAATGATGAATTCTGGAACTGGGGAAATAATGGCAGGATGGGTTCAGGGACCCATTAGACCCACAATGAGGCATACCTGAACTAAAACTCCATTGATAACTTGACCTCCATATTCCCCTGCTCTGACTAGTGGGCCTTTAAAACATTTGAGTCTCCTGGAATTAGGGTCAGTTCAGAGCCGTGTCCAGTAATCCCTGAAAAGTTCTATTATTTCATTTCCCACAGTGAACAGTGTCTCTTATGAAAAGCCACAGGGCCCTTTGGGGAAGGCTAGAAGAAAGACTAACAGTATAATCCTTCAGTGATGTAGCAGGGTCTTCATTCAAAGGGTCGTGGCCTTCCCCTCATTCAAGGGGCTGTGGGTCTGTAAACTGGCTCAGGTCTGGGATTTGATTGAGTGATCATGACTCTATTCTGTCGCTCTCCTGCTCTAGCATTCTTGCACCTGTATAGGTCATATAAATATTTAGTAGGTTTCCCATGTATCTCACTCCTAGGGACACTGTGGCTAAGTAACCAATGCCATAAGTCCACATGAGACAGGTTGCTTTGATGACTACAGAAAACTTGCTGTCCATTACGATGAGCACATCTACCCTGTCTCTGTTGATTCAGTGTTGACACCTGCCCTCTACCAATCAGCCCATGGTAGGCAAATGTAGGACCAATCAGCCCATGGTAGGCACCAATCAGGGACCAATCAGCCCATGGTAGGCAAATGTAGGACTTTTCTTAGGGAAATTCCCACTGTTAATACTGGTGCACATAAAATTGCAATCAGAGCAGTCCAGAGATTTTGGGGACCACTTTACAAATTTATTCCTTATGGTTGTGGTGAAAGGTATGTCTTTTGGGAACTCCCTTTTGGGGCCTATGGGATTATTCTGGTAGATCCATTCCAACATACCAATTTCCCTATTCTTTTGGATCCCTTCTTCTCCAATGTACCAAGGTAGGTGGGGATACTGTGGATATTGTCTTTGTGACTGCACACCATGGATTAACACCACCCACTCTAGTAAGGGTGGTAGACTTATCCATGCCTTCAGGTCTAGGGATAGCATTATCAGTGATGTTAAGTTTAATCAGGCTGGAGAGCCAATTAAAGAAGCTCACATTTATGACCCTGTTTCTCTAGGACCACTCCAAATGCCAATTGTGTTAGACAGGGTTTTCTAGAGAAACAAAACCATCACATTTATGATTACATATTCATAGATCGATAGACACGTAGCTTGCTAGCTAGCTAGATATGTACATACATACATACAACACAAAGGAATATAGCAGCTAATTAGTCCACACAGCAATATATAGGGCTCAGTTCAACTTACTTCCATGGAACAGTTAATATACTGGAAGTCCTTCAACTCATGAGGTCCACTGGGTCCAAGGTCAAGGAAGCAGAGAGCTGAGTCTTTTCATGGACAATGCAGGCGGTCCGACTACAGGCAGCAAACAGCAGGGTGGTCACCTACAGTCAGCAGCTCAGGAGCTTAGTGAAGCCGGCCTAGAAGCAAGCCTACATGATCCGACAGCCTCAAGCAATGTATATACTAGCAGTGTGGAGAAGCAGGTCTCCAAGGAACCTTGAGCTCTAGTGACACAATCCATGGGCTGGCTGTCCCACAGGTAGTGAAGCTCACCAGTTGTGTCAGGGAACTAGCTATAGCAGCTTCATGCTGGTCTGATCACCAGAGAGCAAGAGGGAAGGGTCAGGGGCTTACAGCGCCATTTATCTCTTTGCCCTCCAATCAAACTGTGACCTTATTAATCCCACTTGTTCTTATTGGTCAGGTTGGCCCAGTAAACCTACCTATCACTTTACCTATGGAAACAAAGCATTCAATGGTAGAGTAGAACTGCCCTTGTGGATTTCTGAGACAGCAACTCTCTCTATGAGTAGAAAGCCTTATCTTTCTCACTGATCTTGGAGTTAGAAGGCCAACAGGTAACAACCACAGACATCCCTTGATGAGTTACACTCTCACAAACCCACAGGGACAGTCTACCCTATCCCCTAGGGTTGCTATGAATCTAAATTGAATGAATGGCAATGAGTTTGCTTTGGTTATTGAAGGATGTAGGGTTTTTACTGGAATTAATTATAACAGTTTGAGTGGGCATAGAGATTTTAATCATAGTCATATGATATGTACAATATACATTTTCTAGAACATGTGGTAAAACTGTCATGTTCATTATAAAACATTTCTCAGGGATATCTGGTATTGGGGATTGACACTGAATCCCCTTCCTTGGAAACTGCTGGCTCAAGGGAAATTTTCCTTCTTGCATTAGAGCGTAAATTCTAAGCACTAGGTTTACAGAAGACTATGGTTTACAGTGAGAGCCTCAAATCCATTTTGAGTCTCTACATAGTTTCGGTTTTTATGAAATTCTTCTGACCATTATGAATAACTTTGTCCCTAGGCAGAATATATTTGAAAGTGAATTGCGATGGCTGACCTAGTCAGTCCAAGAATGAGTAGACTAGTTTTATGGTCTTGCCTACCTGAGTAATTGATGGTGTACTATGGTCACATAGCCAAAAGTCATTCTCTAATTCCTGAACCAATCTCATGTTTTCTATTGGCAGTAGTTTGTATATCGCAATAATGATACTATTCCCATTTCTGTAAACTCAAATTCAACTATGGTGTATTGATCTGCTACCAATCATAATTTGCTGACACTTTACTTTGTTCTCCATATCTTATTTCAGTGGCCAAGTTTGTGTGAATCCTCAAATGCCACTATGATCTTATGCTAATGGTCTCGCTCATGTAGCTTTGTGTTTGTCCTTTTAAAGATTCAATAAATGAGTCTCTATAATTTATTTCATGTTAATTTATATTATATGTGACCAAACTCATGTTATTCTCCATGGCCTCCTATGCATGTGACACTTGGACATGCAATAAGGAAGACGAATTGATGCATTTGAATTGTGGTGCCAGAGAAAAATACCGGAAGTTCCATGGATTGCTAAGGGGACAAAGTAGTCTATCTTGAAAGAAGTATAGCTACAATATGGCTAAGGATAGTGGCAAAGATGGAAAGACTTCATCTTAGATATTTTGAATATATTGTCAAGAGAAGACAGCCCTTGATAGACATCATGTTTGGTGAAGTGGAGGGGCAGCGAGACATAGGAAGGTACTTGACAAGATGGATTGACACAGTGACTTCAACAATGGGCGCAGCCTTAGCAAAAATGTGAGGATGGTGCAGGACTGTTCAGTTGTGCTTAGGATCGCTGTGGGTCAGAACCATCTCGATGACACCTAACAACAGCAATTACATTTGAATATGGGTCTCTTTTCTCCCCTAGAACCTAGTTTGTGGGACATTGAGATGATGTAATGGGTTGATTCAAAAGTCAATCCCCTCCACCCGAACCTGGTGATGAAAGGAATATTTAAGAGCATCTTATACAAATGTGTTTGCATCAAGACCCCTGCCCTGGAGTGACCACCTCTCACATCCTGACTTGATCATGGAGAAAACACCTCCTCGGCCACAGATAAAGAGCCGAGTGGTCAAGCATCGGTAACTACAGCTTCAGTAGTGGAGACACCAATTCAATTCCTGACATTTTGTGTTGGTCAAGGGTTTAGGAGAATTCCTGTCTTACAGAAACTTCCAGTTGTAAAATATTTCTCTGTCGTGTTGAAAAATATGTAAATCAAGAATGGTTCCTCTTAGGGTTAGGCTTAGTGTTAGGAAGAAAAGAGAGAGAGAGAAAGACAAAGACAAAGAATGTCTCCTCGAGGATCAGGACACCCTCTCTCAAAATGCAATCACAAGGAAGGCCGACCAGCAGCCCCGGCTTCCTAGACGAGGTTAGCATCATTTCAGGGATCCTCACATCAAGAGGGATACCTTGTCACTGAGCGCTCTCTTGATCCACCATGTAGAATTGTTCTGGTTTTTAGTATGTTCTGCTTTGTTTAGATTAAGGGTTTCTCTGTTTCATTATGTCATTGTTCTGGGGTCATTTGTTCATATTGTGTCTTGATTTTATATATTTTCTGTATATGAAACTGAGATTACGTGTCTATGGAGACAATAACTGGATTAATAGACTCAAAGGGACATGGTTGGGAGGTTGGTGGGGCATGAGGTGCTAACAACAATGGATACAAAGAAGAAATGTCCTGGAATTGATTGTGGCAGTGATTGCAAAACTCTTATGAATATAATTGAACTATTGAAATGCATGATATGTGCACTGCATGCCAGTAAAAAGGGTAAGATAAACAAAATAATTTAAAAATAATTTGTATCTTCTTAGCTCTTAATAAAATAGCTTTCTTTTTAATCTTTGCACTTTCTTTATGGTGGAACATTTTCTTGGGTCATATTCAACCATCAAGGAAAAGGAGAAAAGCATTTGTAAGCCAACAGGATATAAATGGTTTGATTTTTATTTTACTGTTTTAGAGTTTAATAAAAAAGGGTTTAGGAGGAAAGAAGGAAGGAATGTAAGGTGGGGGATTTCAGGATTCAGGGTCACTTTTTTTCCTTCTTTTTCCCTCAAAGAATACTAAATTAATAAATAAGTAGTAAGATGTTGGTGCAGCTGGAGATGAGTTCAGATTTTCTGCTGAGCCCTTTGATATCATCCTCGTGCTCTCGCTCCCATCCCAGTTATTGGATCCTTTCAGGTCCCTTCCCAGCTGGTCTGTGACGATCGCGCCTGTCTTGGTTGTGATCACAGCCTTGCTCTGCTTTGGAGTGCCTGTTCTTCCATCAAACCCTGATCCAGGTTTCGGGATTTACTAGGATCCTTACTGGAAGAATGATTAAGCATTTGGCTACCAACTCAAGGTCAATGATTCAAACCTTCTTGGAGAGAAGAATAGTCCTAGTGATTTGTTCCCTTAAAGATTAATTAACTCAAAACTCACTGCCACTGAGTTGATGATGACTCATTGGGACCCCTACACCCTTACAGATTAGAACCAAGAAACCCCCATGAAGCATTTCACCTTTGTCATATAGGGTCACTATAAATCAGATTCATGTTGACAACACACAACAACAAAGCCGTCATGCTATTGACAAAAAGCTTCCAAGAACTAGCTGCTTCTGACTGGTATTCAGAATCTGGGTGCTTTTAAGAAGGGTTCAGTGTAGCAATAATGAAATTCACAACCTTCCTCTAGTTCTTAAACGCTTCCTCCCTTCCATCTATCATGATCCCAATTCTACCTTGCAAACCTGGTTAGACCAGAGGATGCACAGTGATACAGTTGGGAGCTGGAAACACAGGGAATCTAGGACAGATGAACCCCTCAAGACCAATGGTGAGAGTGGCGATACTGGGAGGGAAGGGGGGTAGAAAAGGGGAGCTGATCTCGGGGATGTACATATAACCTCCTCTCTGGGGGATGGGCAACAGGAAAGTGTGTGAAGGGAGGCACCGGGCAGTGTAAGATAAGATAAAATAATAATTTATAAATTATTAAGGGTTCATGAGGGAGGGGAAAACGGGGAAGGAGGGGGAGGGGAAAAAGGAAAATGAGCTGATTTCAGGAACATGACTGGAAGGCGAATTTTGAGAAGATGAGGAATGTGTAAAGGTGCTTTACTCAATTGATGTATGTATGGATTGTGATAAGAGTTGTATGAGCCCCAATAAAATGTTTTTTTTTTTAAAGAAGAAGGGTTTGATGGTCTCATCATGAAAGGAGCAAACTAGAGACTTCATGACTACTCACTCCTCCATCAAGGGGGGTCAGGATACACGAAGAATTGTCTACTCTTCATTTCCTTAATGCTTCGGGAAATGCAGAGGGAAATCTGAAATTTGCAATGGAAAATGCATTTTTTTCTACAGGATAGCAGTTGAATGGAGGAATGCTCACAATTACCTGTTACTTCTGCTCTACTAGAAACTAATTCTCTATCACTCATCGGCCCCCACAATCAAAAAACCCCTCAGTGCTCTAGACAGGGAACAGGGACAGGAATGCCTTTTGAGGTAGCCCAACAAATAAGAGAGGCAATTTCTATTTTCAAGTGACTCACAGTTTTCAGATTCAGGATACTTATATATACTTCTGATGCTTTTTTGTTTTTAATTTTTCTAAAAAAGGAAATTGCAACGTCGGGTTTTCTCCTTTAATTCTTCCCCATTAACTCTACGAGAAACAGAATTGTAATACTCTGGCATCTCTGGTTTCTAAAGCATGGGAAAGGGGAGAACACAGCGCATTCACCCTCATCACAGGCTGTACGATGATGGCGTACTCTCCAGATCAGGGCTCGCTCACTGAGTCTGAAAGCCAATGAGTCATTTAGGCAAATGGCTTTATCCTTATTAAGGAACACAGGAGGCGCATGGTTAGGACCACCTCTCCACTCTAGACAGAGAAGCTCTGGCCTTGAGAAAAGCCTGGGAAAACATTGGTTTGGAATCATCCTAGGGAAACAGGGCCCACCAGGTGAACATTTCGCTCATCTACAGAAGAAACACAAATGGAGGGAAAAGCTGTCTGGATTTGGGCTTTCCTATTGATTTTCGAGAAGTCTACTGGTGTTACGCAGCCTGATATTTCCATTTTGTTTAGTCGTGGTTTTTCTTTAGTAACCAATCATATGCTAATGCCTCAGATAAACCAAATGCATTAGATCATTAAACAATATATCTTGACTTGATTGGGGGTTTTTCTTACACACAAAGCTCAATGTTCACTTTAATGAAATCCTAGATTTTCTCACCTTTCACTGAGTTATAGAGTCTTCCTTTCCTGTTTGAAGTCCATCTTGATAAATGTGAATTTTAAAAGATATGGCTGGGTAGAGGCCCCAAGATAATTTTGTTACCTGATATATGAGCTTACTTCCTTCAAACCTAGGCATGTATAGACTGGAAGCCTACTAGGAGTAGTTTTTACCTTACTCTTGTTTCTTGTTTAGCTATCTTTCTGCTAAAAGGGCAGAATTAAGCCATTGCAACAATGATATGGCAGGTTTTCAATCTTTTGGTTTTTCTCTTCCTCCCTCCTTCCTATTCTTTTCCCTTCTTTAGATTTTCATTTCTCCTTCTTCATCCCCCTCTTCCTTTGCCTTTTCACTACTTCTGCAGCACTACACAAAGGCTGCCCTTCCATTTGGAGGGAAAACAGATCCTTTATCTTTGAAAAGGCTTGTTTCCACGCCTTTGGCCCAGGCTGTGTTTTCTGATAGGGTAATGTGAAGGTAAAACCCAAATACCTCTGTCCAGCGGTACTTCCTTAAGAGGACACTAGTTTTATGAAGACATCAGTAAAATTATCTGTGATGGAGACAAAGGCAGTGCATTATGGTAGAGGCAGGCTTATTGGCTTATGAGGCCCATTTCATTACATATTAAAAGCCGAGGCATTTAGAGAACATTTAGCCACATTCTATTAAGGTTAAAGTGGCCGCCCGCTCAAGTTTAAATGGTTTTAGCCTTTCTATTGTTTTGAGAATCCTCTCTTCCATTAGGGAGTTAAACTGAGATGTGAAGTGAGAGACCTGAGATAAGAATCAGGAAATTAACTCCTTATTCCTTGTCCTGTTCACCAGCTCGGTGACCTCACATAAGGCAGTTAGCGTGGGCTCCTATGGAGATGAAAAAGAATCATCTTCCAGGCTGACTGTGAAGATTTCATAAGCTATGAGAGCCACAGCACAGGTAGCACGTCTTACATAGTGTGGATATGATGTGGTCAAATCTCAATGGCACGCTCGTCTAAGAGTGTATTCAGCACGATCCTCCAAGTGAAGGCATTTCCTGAGACACCAGTGAGGTAAAACCATAATGTTCAGACTTTGAGTTTGGCCAGTTAACCAGAGAAACAAATCCAAAAACAAACAAACAAATATATACATATATATGTATATATGAAAGTGCTTTGTATCAAAGAGTAACTATATTAAGGAAACTACCCAACCAAGTCCAGATCAAGTCCGTAAGACCAATATTAGCCTCTAAGTCTAACTAGTTCATAAATCCCTCTTCAGACACACGTACAATGATGCAAATCTTCAGGAAGATCGCAGGCTGGTGATGCAAAGTCTTGTGGCTTCAATGGTGGTGGAAGCATCTCAGCACTGGTGTGGGTCTCCACATGGCTCCTCCAGGTCCCCATGAGTCTCTTCAACAGGAAGGTAAAGCAGAAAGGAACTCTCAGGTCTCAGCTAGTCTCCTATGGCCTTGTCCACAGGAAGGTGAAGGCAAAAAGGGAGGGAGGCTGGTGGTTTAACAGAGTGCTTGTCACATGATCAAAATCAAAACGGAATCATTGGCTCTGGAATCCATTCCAACTCATGGCAAACCCATGTGTGTTGGAACAGAATGAAGCCCCATGAGCTTATCCATGCCTGTGCTCCTCTGGAAGCAGATCCCCAGGCCTTTCTCCTGAGCCATCAACCATTTGGTTAGCAGAACGCCTGTCTAGTAGCAGAAGCCCGTTTAGTCGTAGTGTACCTAACTGTTGGTACCACTTCCGTCACATGATAAAACACCATAGATTTTAATTTAGATGAAAAATATCTATTTCTTGCTCTCATTTGAGTGGAATCAGCCAGGAATCACAATTGAGATGCTGTATGGTTGGTCAAAGACCCTTGTTAGGACTGTGGGTTGGGCATTTGGCTGTTTGTCAAAAGGTCAGTTGTTCAAACCCACCAGCTCCTGAATAAGCGAAAGCGTGGAGTGTCTGTTCCCATAAAGATTTACAGTCTCAGAAACCTTATATAGCAGTGGTTCTCAACCTGTAGGTCATGACCCCTTTGGGGGTCAAATGACTCTTTCACAGGAGTCATCTAATACATCCTGCATATCAGATATTTACATGATGATTCACAACAGTAGCAAACTTAAAATTATTAAGTAGCAATGGAAATAATGTTATGGTCGGGGGTCACAACACGAGGAACTGTATGACAGGGTTGCGGCATTAGGAAGGTTGAGAACCACTGCTCTACAGGGTTGTGATGAGTCAGAATGAACTTGACGGCAGTGGGTTTGGTTTTCGTTTGGAGCTGCTCTGTTAACACAAGGTCAATATTCCAACCCTTCTCTGAAGTTCCTTTTTATGAAAGGTAAGCAAACGTGTCTCATGGTCAGCTGCATTGTATTTGGATTTTCTTTCTTCTCCCTCTGCACCGCCGCTCCCTAACTTCTCTGTGGGATAAGGCAATAGCAACAGTCCAATGTTAAAGGGGACGACGGCCAGAACCCAAGAATGAAAAAACCATCTTACTTCTTCACTTGTGTTCGTTTCTTAGCAATAATTCCTCAAACAATGTCCTCAGGAGCCACACAGCTATAAGTACAGACATTTTCCTCCCTAGGACCACGTAGGCATCAAGTGTGTCTGCATCCACATGGAAGGTTATGCCCCTACTTCCCTGGTTTCAGCAGCTCTCACTCCAGCCCAACTCCAACCAAGACAAGGGTGGGTGATGCACAGAGTGACTCTTCCTGATCCCATGGAAGGAGTGCAAAGGTCCTGCCGGAGAACAATGCTTAGAATTGGACTGCAACTTCAGGTGTGACCCTCTCTCCTGGAAAATGATGGTATTGGATGAAACATGGAGATTTTTCTGGGAGAGGGCATACCAGTGCCAAAGGCCAAAGATTAAAGGTCAACAGGAATTGCTCTTATTCCTTCCTGTTTGTTATTCAGAGGACTGTCTTTCTAACACCTTTGCAGGTTTACATGGATCCTGCCTTTTGGTTGGTGCTGCTGAGTTGATTTTCTACTCATAACAAGCCCGTGAGAAGGAGTAGAATGGCTCCATAGGGCTTTTTTTTTTGGGGGGGGGTCTCATTTTATGGGAACTGATTGTTAGGCATTTTCCTACTAGGTAGGTTCAAACCACTAACCATTCAGATATCTGCTGAGAGCTTGCCAATTGCACCACCAGGATGCCTTACGCTGATTTTACACGGCATTATTTGAATATGTATGCTCTCAGCATGGGTCGGGATGAATGTTTCTACCACCCTTCAGCTGTATGACTTTAGATATGTGTTTAATGTAACTGAGCCTTGATTTTCTCATCTGTATGATGGGGTAGTCATGCCTGTTTGCCTACTTAGGATCTGATCAGTAAAATCCTACATCAGTAATTCGGAATGTGTCGGGTCTTCAACTGAACAAGCACTTAACATGCTGTCTATGCGAAGCTAATCTGTTACAGATTCCATCCTCTTGTCAACAGATAGTCAAGAGATCAAAAGAACGAGTTGCATTAAGTCAATCTGCTGCACAAGCTGTCTTTAGAGGATTGAAAAGCAAAGATGTTACTTTAAGACCTAAGGCGTGCCTGGTTCAAGCTGTGATATTTTCAATTGCTTCAGATGGATGGGAATGTTGGACATTAAATAAAGAAGACTGATGAAAACTCAATGCATTTGAACTGTTGTACTGGAGAAGAATATTGAAACTACTGTGGACCGCTAAAAGGAGAAACCAATCTGTCTTGGAAAAGTATGACCAGAGTGCTCTATACTGGCAAGGATGACAAGACTTTGTCTTACATAATTTGGACATTTTTTTTCAAGAGAGACTAGTCCCTGGTGAAGGACATCGTGTTTGGTAAAGTAGGAGGGCAGCAAGAAAAGAGAAAGGGCTTCGAAAAGATGGCTTGACCTCATGGCTGCAGCAATGCAACTCTGCACGCAGAGCAACAATGGTGACGATGGCACCGGACCGGTCAGCGTTTCCTTCTGGTGTGCAGAGGTTACTGTGGATTGGAACGGGCTTGATGCACCTAACAACAACAACAACAACAACAACAACAACTTTACTCTCGGTACCAACCCTCCAACTCAATCATAACTTGTGATCTTTACAGGGTTAGTTGAGCTAGTTACCTAATTTGATTATTCCATTAGCCCAATTCCAAACTGCCAGTGGGCATGGAGCATGAAAAGTCATTGCTTTGAGAAAACAGTCAAACTGCTAATAATTAGACATCATTCTCTATACTCTCCTAATATACTTGCTGCTTCCTATTCTCACTCAGAGTCTTCCACTAATAAAATTCTTTTAAAACATAGTTTTATTGTACATTGGTCACATAGCACACAATGTAATCACTCAATCATATTAAGAAGAGCCATGCAACCATCACCAGAATCAATTTCAGAATATTTTCTTCTCATATGTATTGCTGTTAGCTCCACATTTTCCCCCAGCCTCCCCTGCTGTACCCGCAAGTAATTATTAGTTATGGTTTTTAATATTTTCTGCTTTCTTTTCTGTGGTGTATTTTCTCTGTTTTGTCATTATTGATGTTGTTTTGTTTGTTTGTGCTTTGTATAATTTTCTGTATACAATGACCAGGATAGCTAAACCTATAGAGGTACCAACTTAATTCTGAACGTTTCTGCTAAGATGATTCAGTGAATGACAATTCTAAAATAAGAAGTGAGAAAAGAAGTTCAGTAATGAAAGGGAAGTCTTTGCTTCTTGCTCGTGAATTAATTTAGTCTAGATGGAGTAAATAAAGCCTTCAGTTCATAAAAGCCTTAAAGCATTTGTAAGCTGAGGTGAACAATTGAGCGTTTCAGGGTGGGGCAGATGACTTCTAATGGTTCCCTAAATTGCATTTTCTAACATGAAAAGAGTGTTCTTCCCACGAACAAATATCTACATCCATCATCTTCCTTGGGCACATACCATAGTAGGACATTTCAGCTGGAGTGATATCTTACATGTCCAACATTCTCTTTCCACCAGCGTGTGTTAGAGGACCATATGCTGTTTTATTTAAAGATTCCTCTGAGATGCCGTTGAAAGCCTGGACTTGTTCCAAAGGGGTGGGGATACTTATGTATATACATTTTGTAGGCAATCTTTAAGCTGGTATAAGCCTTGAAGCCCTTCCAAGAATCTTCCAGGCAGATATGAATGTTCATTAGAATTCCCTGGATTATTGGTAAAATGTGAACATTTATTCTTACTTCTCTTATCAGCATCAACAAAATACAAATTCTGGAGCCAAAATTTAACTAAAATACTGGAGGCTATTCAAATGATGTAGCTTGGGGACCATACTTAGATGCTATTTGTAAACACAGCCATCTTTTTACTTACTTTGTTCTGACACTATCAGCCATGGCTTTCTTGCCATGGCCACCAGTTTAAAGTCCATCCACTCAGAAGAATGCAAGGCAGGTCAGGGGGCAGGTGCAGTGAAGTGAAGTTCCTTGGTATGGCTCTTCTATCCATAATCTTTTTAATTCCACCAAAATGCCTGTGGGGAAACATGCAAATAAGCTATAGAAGAGACACACTCAGGGATTGGGCAGTTTTGCCCTTTTACTGGCTATAAAAGTAAGCCATTTCAGAGGCACAAGAGGGAAGTCCTAGAACCATCAAGAAATAATCAAAGAAGAGCCACTAGCAGAATGTGTTTGAGAGTCCTGTCTGAAGTGGCCGAGTCAGCAAAGGCACCAGAGAACATATGAGACGGAGCAAAGAGCACGAGGCGGAGTGGCTAGTCCGGTTCCTGGACAACTCTTTCGCTACAAGACCCTCAGTGAGTGTTGTGTTATGTATGACTTGAGAGTGATATGTATCATGAGAGAGTAGGGAAAGAGGCTGAGAGGTGGAGGACCAGAGAGAAAAACACCTACCAGTATGAGCGAGAAAAGGCGCCCCAGATAAAAGAACTGTATCCTACACAGTTTGTAGCCCATTAGCTTTCCTCATAAGCCCTGAAACTATGGGAACGGTCTGTGAGTGTGTTAGTCTGGGTAGACTAGAGAAACAAATCTAGAAACATATGTGTATACGAGCTTTATATAAAGAGTAATTTTATATTAAGAAAACATTCCAGCCAGTCCAGTTCAAGTCCATAAGTCTGATATTAGCCCATATGTCTGATACCAGTCTGTAAATTCTTATTCAGACTCACGAAACACATGCAATGATACCGAATACAGGAAGATCACAGGCCAGTGGGTGGAAAATCTTATGGATCCAGTGGCAGTGGAAACATCTCAACGCTGGCAGAGGCCTCCACATGGCTCCTCTAGCTCCAGGACTCTGGTTCCATCGGCATAGCTCCGTGTGTCTTGTAAGCAGGAAGACCAAGCACAAAGTGTTGGTCTGGCCTCCAGTGAGCTATTTAATCTCCTTAGCGCCTCTAAATGTGGTCATCAAGCTGCAACCAGGTTGATAAGCTAAACTTCCCCCTTTAACTCTTAATAGTCTGAAGTTAACGTCAGATTATGTAACTACCACAGTGAACGCTGTATGATCATCGCAACAAATTGTGTAACAGAGTGTCATGAGAAGGATTAGTGTCAGAATAAAGGGAGTTGGAAGATTGAGGCATTTCTGATATGTTTCCTATGAATCATCCTGAGCAGGTGTGGAATTGGATCTTTCTCCCCCTTCTATAGCTGGAAGAGTTCAACTATGGCCCCACATAATTTCCTCACCACACGATAGCATTTCCAATTTAGGGGTGTGCGTGCTAGAAGTTTCCTACGAGACCTTTTCTCCTCTAATGATTCTAATCAAGAATGTTGTGATAAGTGAAGAACTTTTAACTAACGAACAAGGCTGGGATGAAATGGCCCATGAGTGGGGCTCCCATATCCCTGCCACTCTAATTAAAGAAGATAATCAGAGTTATTGGACATTTGATATCAGGGCACAAGATGATTCCCTTATTAATATGTCTGCCCTCAATATTTCTTTAGGATCATCAGGGTAAAAACAAACACAGGCTTCTACAGATTATCTCTAGATAACAAGATAGGGTATATGCATTATAGCACTATCGAAGCCAATTACAAAGAGGAATGGAAGTCATGAAACTGAGTAAGGATGGATAACAGAGCTAAATCAAACTGACTGCCATCAAGTCAATGCAGACTCATAGCAATCCTATTGGACAGGGTAGAACTGCCCCCCTGTGGTTTCCAAATTACCCAAAATCAGGATCAAAGAAGCGGATTCAGACTTTCTATTCATGCTCATAGTTTTCCTATCATCACTCTGAAATGATTTATAAAGTCATTTATTAAGAAATTTCCAATTTTGGACTCAAGATTTTCTAGAACCATGTAGGCTGGAATAAAACCCGCTGAAACTATTGGCCTAAAATAATCTTTAATACTCAAATCAAAAATACCTGGTGATGTTTCTTTAAGACCAAAGGGGGCAAAAGAAAAAGCTTAGCTTACCAAATGAAAAATGTCTGCCTCAAGCATTACACTTTTAAATGAACTATATCCATCTGGGATCAAATGGAGAACAGCAACTAGAAAGATTAAAGAGGAGCCTCTGGGACCTGAAAGTTTTATGTGCATACAGGGTAAAGTATATCGATCTATGTACATATATTTATATGCTAAGTGTTAAGGTTGTAGATGGACATTGGGCCTCTACTCAAGTACTCCCACAAGGCAAGAACACTTCGTTCTAATAACTCCGCATTCTGTGATCCTCCCCTTCCTGACCTGATCGCTGAGGACAAAATGGGTGCATACGCTAATGAGCTGAAGAAAGCTGATGGTGCCTGGGTATCAAAAGATATGGCATCTGGGGTCTTAAATGCGGCCCTCTAGCTGAGAAGCAACAAAGCCCACATGGTTGCAACACACCTGCCCCTATGATCATGAGGTGTCGATGAGATCAGGGATCAGGCATCAAAGACCCAGAATAAAAATCATATTGATGTGAATGAGGGGGAGGGCAGGGTGGAGACCCAAAGGCCATCTATAGATAATTGGACATCCCCTCACAGAAGGGTCACAAAGAAGAGATGAGCCAATCATGGTGCAGTATAGCACCAATGAAATACATACAACTTCCCTCTAGTTCTCCTCCCACCCCCCACTCACCATCATGACCCCAATGCTACCTTACAAATTCCGCTAGATTCGAGCATGTATATGGGTACAGATAAGAGCTGGAAACACAGGGAGTCCAGGACAGATAACCCCCCTCAGGACCATTAATGAGAGTTTCAATACCAGTGAGTAGAGGAAAGTGGGGGGAGAAAGGGGGAACCAATTACAATGATTGATATATAACAATACCCCCCTTCTCACCAGGGGCGAAAAACAGAAAAGTGGCTGAAGGGAGATAGTGTTTGGTGTAACACATGAAAAAAATAATAATTTATAAATTACCAAGGGTTCCTGAGGGAAGGAGGGTTGGGGAGGGAGAAAAAGAGAGAGAGAGAAAGAGAGAAAGAGAGAGAGAGAGAGAGACTGATATCCAGGGCTCAAGTAGAAAGAAAATATTTTGAAAATGATGATGTGCAAGTGTGCCTGACACAATGGATGGATGAATAGATTGTGATAAGAGCTTTAAGAGCCCCCAAGAAAATGATTAAAAAATAAAGGGGAAACAACTCAGAAAATGTGTGGGGGGGTAGTTACATACATTGAAGAATGTAATCAGCATCACTGAATTGTACATGTAACTTGAAATGATGTACATTTTTTCTATGCTCAACTAAAACATGTGTGTGTGTGTGTGTTTAATTTCAACTTGAACCCACAGAGAAGGGCAGTCTTATCAAGGTAAAAGCTGAATCCCACTTTTTAATAGCTAATTTTGAGTAAGTTAACCCCTCTGAGTCTTGGTTTCCATGGGATTAGGATGTGGATGATAATCTACTTTAAAGGGCTGTTGTGAGGATTAACTTTTAAAATGCAGAGAGCTTATACAATGTTCTTGTAGAGCATTGCTCAAATGATAAGATGCGTTTTGTTATGAAAAGAGAGCTCCTGTCATGTGAGTGGCATATCTGGTTCTGGCATATTTGCTCCTTCTCCAAAACCCAGCACCTACCACTTATATGAAGAGCAAGAGGAACCTCTGATGACTCTGTGACAGGCCCAAATCAACCAAACCAAAGAGCCAACCAGTCACTGCTGACTCATAGTGTCTCACTGTAGATTTCGGAGACTAACTATTTACGAGAGTAGAAAGGCCAATCTTTCTCCCACAGAGCTGGTGGTTTCGAACTGCTGACCATGCAGATCGCAGCCCAACATATAACCCCTACCCACCAGGGCTCCCTTGATTACAGGCAGTGTCTGAGAAACTAACAAGATCTGTTCCTGTGTGTGTGTTTATGCTGAATTTGCAGTTAAGTTGCAACAGGTGCATACAATTCTTATTTAGACTGCTTTAGTGCAGGGCTGTGAGTCAGTTCATTCTGTCTTGACAAGGCTGAGAATTTACATTTCCTCCCTTGATATACTGAACTGAAATCTACATTTGAACAATAGTTCCAGAGATATAAGAATGTATACATAAGAATCATTTGAGGGTATTGATACCACATATATTGAAGCTCACTCTTTAAGGGCTTTATATGTCATCCTGGACTAAGTAACTTGCTCTGAAGTCCAGCAAAAATACAACGGGGCTTCAAAATCTTCATAGAAAAAAATGAATGGAATGCTCCTAGCTTTTTCGGTTGTGTGAACCTTCTTCTTTTTAGCAAGCACTTTCAGGGAAAGAGATACACAATTTTTTGAGCCCTCTACCCAGAGGGCACCTTAAAAAAAAAAGAATGGATAGTGGAATTTTTGCATGAACTTTTCCTGCCCTATCACAACATGCATGTGTGGACCTGACACTTGGGTATCAAAGTCCCATATCTTTCCCCAGTGGTGGTTCCTTACAGACTAGAACAGAAGCTGTAGCCATGACATACACTGGATGCAGCAGTGGGTCGCTCCCTTCAAACCAATATCCAACTCACAGCTGTTGAACAGATTCCAACTCATAGTAACGCTGTAGGACAGGGCTGACCTGTCCTTGTGGGTGGTGGGTTTTTAAGATTGTGAATTTTTACAGGAATAGAAAGCCTCATCTTTTCCCCATGGAGCTGCTGGTTGGTTCAAACTGGTGACTCTGTGGCTAGCAGTCCAACTGGTAAGCCAGTAGGCCACCCTGGCTCCAGCCAAAGACAGACAAAGGCGGGGCTAGTCCAGCAACCAGTTGAACGCTGGGTCAGAAAGAGGAGCCACTGCTGTTTCTCTCTTCTTGTAAGACCTGAAATGTGTAAATTGCACTGCTAAGGCCTCAGCTCCCCAGTTCCATCTCCTGTGAAATGGAGATAATAAGAATATCTGTCATTCTTCTCTCCGAGGACTCTGATGGGACTATAACAGAAGCAACATGCTAAAATCCTGTTGAAAGTGAAGCATTTTGAACAGTGAGAACACCCATTACCGATCTAAAGTGTATAATAATGTCCGGAGATCGGTAGCAGCAGAGACATGATCTCTTGAGTGCTCAGGTCCTTTTGTCCTCTACCTTCATTTCACAATAGGCTCTGTTCTCTTATCATAAGCCTTGCGCAGCAAGACACCACCTTTGTGTCTTGTGAATCCTTTGATGGTTGTGCCCATTAGTTCAGAGCAGAGCCTCTATTTCTCATGGGTGGTCTATACACATTTCAGACAATCCAGCTCCTGGCTCCTCCTCACACTGGCCACACCTCTTGGCCACCATCACTTCCAACCACTCGTCCGGTTGGTGCTGCTTGCCATCATGCCCCCCAGGAGCACAGGTGCATTCTCCACACTCGATAGCTGAAGGAAAAAAGGAAATATAATTGAAATATACGTAAAGCCAGGTCACAGATCTTGCATATAAATTAGAAAAAAATTTTTAAAGGCAGCTGAGGTGTCTCCAATAGAGAGCGTATTAAGTAAATAAAAAGAAGTCTATTTTCTGAAAACTGGGTGTGTGTGTGGGGGGTAAATATCCAAATTAAAAGAAGTTAACAACATTCAAAATAAGATTTCAGAATACAAGTAAGGGCAATCACGTCTTAACTAGTGGCATCAATATTTGATTTCTCATTGAGCATGAAATAAGCTAGCATCTATTGATGTTATAAAACAATTAGTGTTGTTTGGTGCAGTCAATTCAATTCTGACTCAGGATGGCCCATGTGACAGGAGAGAGCTGCCCGAAAGAGCTTCTCTGGCTGTAAACTTTATTCAAGTAGAATACCAGGATTTTCTTTCATGGAGCATGCCTGGATATGTTCGAACCAACAATTTAGTTCTTAGCCATTGATACCACCAGGGCTCCTTTTTCGGTTGTTGTTAGGTACGGTTTGATTCAGATGCACAGTGGCCTGATGTATACCACCACCTGGTCTGAAGCCGTCTTTACAATGTCTGTCATGTTTGGGGCCATGAAATCTTCAGCTTTTTTGCTGACCCAGAAAGTTATCAAGCATAATGTATCCTTTCCAGGATACTGGTCTCTTCTCTACTGATAACATGTCCATCATAGATGAGAGAAAGTCTGACCATCCTTGCTTCCAATGATCATTCTGACTCTACTTCTTCTGAGATATATTTACTTATTCCTTTGGAAGGTCATGATATAATCCACATTCTTTGGCAACATCATAATTCAATGCATCTTCTTTACTAGTTCTTATTCTTTGTCCAGTTTTATCATGCATATGCGGAATTGAAAATACCATGGCCGGGTTCAGGTCCACCTTAGTCCTCACTGTGGCATCTTTGCTTTGGTTCTGAATCATTTAGAGAGTGTTTTTGCAGATGTGTCTAATGCAATATTTCGTTTGATTTCTTGGCTGTGGCTTCCATGGACATTGAATGCAGATTCTACTAAAATGAAATCATTGAAAAATTCTGTATTTTCTCCATTTATCCTTATTTCACCAATTGGTTCAGTAATAGGGATTTTTATTTTGTTTTTCAATGAATTGTAATCCATACTGAAGGGTATAATCTCTTTATCTTCACTAGAGAGTGCTTCAAGTGCCTTTGCTTTCAGCAAGTAAAGTTGTGCCATCTTCCTATCACAGGTCGTTAATGATTCTTCCTCTAATCTGATGCCACATTATTCTTCATATAATTTAGATTTCTAAATTATTTGCTCAGCATACAGATTGAGGAACTATGGTAAAAAGGAACAACTTGGCACATACCTTTCCTGATTTAAAACCAGGCATTATCCCCTTCTTCTGTTAAAACAACTGCCTTTTGGTCCATGTGTAGGTTCCATTAAGCACAAGTGTTCTGGAATGCCCATTCTTCTCAATGTTATCCATAGTTTTTTATACCTCACACAGTTGGATATCTTTGAATAGTCCAACACCCCTCCCCCTCACACATACACCCCAAATGAACCCCACAAATAAACATCTTTCTGGTACTTTTTTTGCTTTCAGTCAATATCTGTCTTATGTCAGCAAAAATATTCCTGGTCCCCAATCTTCTTCTGAATTTGGCTTAAATTTCTGGTAGCTGCCTCTTGCTATGCTGCTGTAATAGATTAAAATTATATTGAGCCTGAATGCCATCCTATTGATATTGCTTTATAATCTGTACATTTTATTGGGTTGCCTTTTGGGGGAATGGAGACAAACATGGCGCTCTTCTTGTTGAGTAGCCAGCAAGCTGTTTGAGCTTTCTTGGCAAAGACTATGAGTTCTTCCAGAGCTGCACCAATTGGTTGAAACATGTCGGTTGGCATTTAGTCAATCCCTGGAACCTTGTCATTCACTAATGCCTTCCAAACAGCTAATCTTTCTTCCTTTAATACCATTAGTAGTTGATCATATGCAACCTCTTGAAGAGGTAGATTGTTGACCAATTACTCTGGATACAATACTCTGTATAATTCTCCCATTTTTCTTTTGAAGCCTCCTGTATCGCTCAATATTTTCCTCATCCCAAAACTCCAAAAGCAAACTCATTTCCTTGGAGTCAATTCTGACTCAATAGCCCGATGAAAATATTAGAGATTCTTTATCATCTAAATATCTTTCTCCTGAGGAGAAGCTGGTGGGTGCAAACCACTGACCTTATGCTTAGCAATGTATAAACCCCATTTTTGCTACTAAGGCATCTTCACACGGTTGCAGAAGTAAATTCCAAGTCTGTTGATCAGGAACTATAAGCTTCTCTTGGTACTCAGTTACAAGAGTTGATGAACCTGATTGTTCCAGGGTTCCTATTTTGCTATAGAATCCTTAAATTTTGAAACTCAAGACTTGACTTTTCCCAAGATTTTTTTTTTTCACCTTAAGATATGCTGGCCACGTTCTTTCCTGGGGGTTTCTACCCACGTCTTTGCACGTTTTATAACAATGCTGAGCTTTGCCTTCTATAGCTGTTTTATGACATTTTCACTTCAGCTCTTTCCTTTACCATTTCTTTCTTTTCCCCAGCTTAATCGCTGTCCTCTAAATACTCGTACTTGCTATTCCTTTACCTAAAACATACTTACACTGAGTTCCAACTCCCTGCTTGTTATGGCCCAGCTTACTGGCAACCATGCCGCAACCTTCATGATCATCCCAGGCAAGCGAAGCGCATCTGACCTTCACTTCTGTAGTCACTGTGTCGTCACCAGATGACATGCATATTCTATTGTTTTACATGAATATTCGGATGTTAATTCTGTATGGAAGATATTAGTATTTGTCCTGGTATATAGATTGCATTCCTTCAATGTTAGTTATCATTACTATGATAGATAAATGAAAACATCCTGAGTTGTGTGCAATTCTGTGAAGGTGTTGAAGCTTCTGTATTGAAAAAATGACTTTCCCAGAGGCAATATTTACCCTAGCTTACCTTACTTTCCTTATAAAAACCAAACTTCCTGCCATCAACTCAACTCTGACTCATAGGAACCCTTTAGAGGAGGGGACCTGCCCTTCTGGGTTTCAAGATTGTAATTCTTTATGGGAGTAGAAAACTCAAGTCTTTCTCCTTCTAAGCAGCTGCTGGTTTCAAACTAATGACCTTGCTGTTAGCAGTCAACTCGCAACCACTACATCACCAGGGCTCCTCTTCGTTCCTATAAGGTGCCCATAAATTTCAAAAATACATTTAATTGTCATTAAGTAATTCTTGAGGGATGCGTAGAAGCAGAGATTTACTTATTTTATGTACATATAAACTCTGACTGTTTTCGCTTTCAGGAAAGGATTGTATATTTAGCAAAGCAAAGATGAGAACAAAGCCAAACTTAATGAGCTGTTATATTTTAATAGAAATACTAGTATTAGATGTAAAGATGACTGCCAAATTTGGGGAATTTCTGTAAACACATGCATGTGATCAACTGAAAAAGAAAATTTAATGTTTCCCCAAATCAAGGTATCATCTCCCCCTAACTCTCCAGCTTGTGAGTACATTTTAATTATGTGTACAAGGTTCTCCCCAGTTTCATAGAGAATGCATAAGATGCTGAGACATTGGGTCAAACCTGGGATAGCCTTCAGGGAAACTATTGGCTCTCTGTCATCAGAAGGCAGGTATTTGCTCTACTTTTAAGATCAGCTAGTAAACGGAAAAATTGAGATTCGAACTCACCTGTCTGCCTCTATATCTACTAACTTTTCTTCTACAACACCCTGCCTTCTCTGCCATCTGACATTTGCCCTCATGATTAGGATAGAGCTCCAGGTCAGAAAAGGGAAAATGTGAGTTTATGTAAGCAAGCCAGTTACCTTAAAGCTTTAAAAGATAATTAAAATGGAAACATAAGGAATGATCATCAACCCAAGTTTTCATCTCCAATGTCTAAAAATAATAAGATGTTATTGTCAGTTCACCAAGCACAGATCTCAAAATTGAGAGGCTACGTTGCATTCAATGGCTCACCCAAGGGTGGTTTTCAAGACTCTAAAGACAGAAAAAACAACATACGAATATCAATAGGGAGCATGTGAGAATAATATAATTGCCACTGGAGGAAAGAATGAAATATAACAGTCGCATTAAAGATATCTATGTTCACATCAAGGGGATGGTGCTTTAATAACCAGAATTTATTTCCTCCTCAAATCCTCTGCAATTCACCCAAGATGAATGGTTTTACAAACATATTTTTTAATGTTCTGCTTTAGAAACCCTCAATTGGTGTAGAAGGCAAGCATAGGCTTTGAAATCAGTGGATTAAAGTTCCACACTGCCCTGCTCTGGCCTGCAAGTCCCCCATGTGACTTAGTCTTGTCACTTATTTTTTTCTGAATCCATTTCTTCTTTTGTTTAATGGGTATGATAACCCTGTTTTACAGAATTATTGGGCAAAGCAAATAAAATCATGAATATATAAGCATAAAAAATAACCAACTGGACAAATTTAATCACCAAATCTCCTGTATAAAGTTGTTTTGATGAAAACAGAATTATTACATCTAACTCAATTTTTGTTTAATTAGACTGTTCTTTTTATCCAACTGTTTGCCTGAAATTTCACGTTTACTTTCCTGGCAAGCTCCTATGATCTGGTTAAAGTAGTGCCGAAAGGACGTGCATTACATACGGGGTGTCTCTCTGCAGCCAAGCTCCCATGTGGAAGGAATAGGCCTCAAGGAGGGGGATTTTAACACAGATTCCCTCCTGTTGCCAAATAGTCCCCTGAAATAGCCCTTTCCTGATCAGGCCACAGAAACAAGGTCCCAATGAAGAGCCTTACACTCTGGCCGAGAGTTTCACTGAAGCACTTTTAAAAGCAAGAACTTTGGTGTTAATTATTAGTATCAGCTCCAGCCTCGAAGAATGTATTCCAGCAAGTCTGGACAATTTTATGACCTGTTCCGAAAAGCATTCATGGCAATGATTCTTACATTATGGTGCACATTTTGCAGCCTAGCTAACCTATGTAAGCATTTATGTCCACTGAAAATTTTCCCCCGTTTCTTTAACCCTCCCTTTTATGATCTCAATCAAAATGGAAGGAATCAGTGATTTCATTGTAATCTGCTTGTTTCTCCCTCTATACCTGGTCCTGTTGAGAACCCATTTTCTGAAATCACCATGTTGTTACCTGTGTAAGCTGGTGGCTTACCATACAGATGTCAAAATGTCAAATAAATCCTCTCAATTTTCATTTAACGTCTGAGTGATTTTCCCATTCAACAAATGTCAGGTCTGAAAATATATAAATGAAAGCAAACACTTAGATGTAAAATCATCAAACATTTGTACAATTTCAAAATGTAGCATAAATACCAACAGAAATGTAAATTATGACTGGCAGATGATTGCCATTGGTTAACATCGTGTTGGCAGTGAAAAAAGGAACTGAATTTTTAAAGCTGAAAGCTTTAAATTACAGTCAGCACTGTTAGGTGGCGAGCATACAGATTTAATAAGTTTTAATGAGCTAGTGCTGGTTAGCATTTTGGAACTCATTGGAAGTAAACACACACATGCATACACAGAACTCACAAGACATCAAGTAATGTCGGATGCAGCAGATCAGAGCGCATAGCATTATTGAACTAGTAGCACAGAAACCACATGCTTCTTGTACTCAGCATCATTGTTCTTAGGACACAGGGACCCTTCATTTGCTTCCCCTCCAAAAGTCGTACATTGTGAAAATATCAGCACCTGAACTTAAATAACAGCTCTCGAGTTTTGGAAATTCCTCTGAACAAATGTACGAAACATGGAAAGACCTAACCATGTGCAAGGCAAAACAGCTATCTTCAAATGGCTTCCCCAGGAGGACCAGCGGAGGAAACAGGAAGAAAGAAGACAACATGGGAAGGAAACCATCCCCAAAAAAGCCACACCCTTAATGCGGGTGTTATTGCAGTTCTTAGTTCTAGTAGGATTTGAGCTAAAGATCACACCCCATCACACACACACACACACACACACACACACACACACTTTTTGAGGGAGAACATGTATGTGGGAAATGATAAGAGCCCCTGTATATTTGTGGTTCGTAAATAAAGCGAATAAACCCCTTCACGGACCTGAGAGAGAGAAGAGTGGCGGACATAGCAGTGACAGACAAATGCATAAGACTTAACAGCAACAGTCCTCTTAAACTCTATCAAAACTAGTATTTTGGGAAATTAATTTTTATTGGTATTAACGTCGATCCTACTCTACACAAGAGGAAATTCGAACTGAACCCTATTTAAATACCTTGCCAAAGACACGGAACTCAGGTTTACGCTCCGCTTTTCATCAAGTTGGCTGCACCTGAAAAGGTTCCCATGTTTCCATACTGCAGACAAACCTTAAGAACATTAGACGCTTCCTCCTCCATGGAGTTGAGGCAGATACACTTGGTAAGGAAAGTTGACTCGCTGCTTTTGAGGGCATAGACTCTTCAACATCCATGTAAATTTGCAAATGGGAAATTTATGGTCTCTCCTACAGTCAGCCCCTGGCCTTGTTCTGACCGGTGATACTGAGCTTCTCCATGATCCCTTTTCATAGATGTTGTCAATTTCATTCCCGGGCATTCCATCCAGTGAAGTCTTCCTGTATAGTCACACTTCGTGTGGCTAACAAAAAAAGTTACTTGCAAGAAATAAGTCACTGTTCTTACCAAATTATACCATGTGATTGGTCACATCGATTCTACCGACAAAGGTCTAGTTTCAAACCATAACTTTCCCATCCCAATCACCAGTAAATATCAGTGCATCTTGATTACATGTTTGTTCAGTTTTACTTGGAGCCGTAATCTATGCCCATGGAAAAAGCAGCCAGGAAATCAGATGCCATTGGGCGGATCTGCAGGAAATGTCTCTTTCAAGTATGACAAAGATGTCCTTCTGTGGGTCAAGGTGCACTTCACTCAAACCGTGGCATTTTCAAGAGCCTTGCTGTATTCATGCGAAAGCTAGGCAATGAATATGGAAGGCCAAGGAAGAATTGCTGTGCACGAATTAGGTGTTGGTGAAGAATATTGAATATACCATGGACTGTCAAAAGAACAAATAAATATGCCTTGAAACAAATATAGCCAAAATGCTCCTTAGAAGCAAAAATGGCAAGACTTCATCCCACATACTTGAGACAGATTATCATAAAGGACCAGACCCTGAAACAAAGCACACTGGATACAGTAGAGGACCAACAAAAAGAAGACGCTCAAGGAGGTAAATTGATATGGTGGTTGTAACAATGAGCTTAAATATGGCAATACTTATGAAGATGGTTCAGGGCCATGCAGTTTTTCTTTCTGTTGGACAAAGTGGCACTGTAAGTAAGAACTAACTTGATGGACCTAACAATAACAAAGCGATACTAAAAAACAGCACGTGTGTGCTGGTAGTTGGCAATATGAAATACAAGACTTCAGAGGAACACGATCTTACTAGTTAGCACACTCGCTTGGAGTTCTCAAATGTCAGTAGCCAACACCTGTGTAACTTAGACATTTAATAACTTAATGGACTTGCTGTATGTCACTTACCCAAGACCCGGCCCACAGTGTCCCTGCTAGGCTTGTAAGACACCATTAGAAACAAATGACACATTAGAGTCATTTCTTAAATGACCACGTATCTAATCTGACATAACCATTTTTATTTCCAAAATTTTTCAAAGGAAGTGATAATGTTTAGTTGGCATGATGTTAAATTTTATCACCTACAGTCTTTTGCTTCCTAATACTATGAAAACTACGCATTTGACATTTAAAACCTGTTTCTAAAGTTAGAAATACTCAGTAATGTTTAAGAAAAGTCCAGTTTAAATTAGAAAAGTGGCCGTGGTATCAATTGATTGCTAAGCTAGGGAAAGGGCAGGCGAAGGCAGCCAGTGGGATAGAAAGAATTGCTGCCTCCATAATGTATGGCCTTGGCACAAGAAACTCCATTTTGAATCAGGCGCTTCCATGTTAGTTCTTGAAACTTAGCCCTCACCGACTTCCCCCGCCCTTCGGTACACCACAAATGTCCAAAAGTGCGTGTTCTTACAAACAGGATGCTTGCTCAGCTAGTTTGCCTAACTCCCACCCAATTCCCAGAAAATTTAATGACTGCTTCCCTTTTTTATAATCCCTTGTGTAGGCACATTTCTCCCCCTACCCCTGTGCCTGCCAGCCAGGGGGGTATAAGAACACAGCTCACACTTCCCTCTGCGCGGCTTCAATAACTCAATACCCTGAGTTGCTGATCCTGCCCGCAAGCTTCTCAATAAAGCCTGCTTCTAAAACTTTCTTAATTGGATCTCTGGTTCTGTTTTGCGCCCAAATAAACCTTACACATAACTCAGTCTGTCTTTGCACAAAAACTCTGCAAACCAGAGACTATGTCCAGACAACTGTGTATACTAGAGAGACCAAAGCCATCAACGTAAAAGAGTTCATAAGAATTCACTTCATTGTCATCCAGCTCGTGGGTGCCACCAGATTGCCCAAAGAGCAGTATTAATTGTCAGTTTTATGTCAAACGCCCACAGTAAGGCTAACTCTAGGACTGGGTTTCGGGGAAGACTGCTGGCACTTACATTACACCTGAAGACATGGGGAAGGGTACGCGTCTGGGTGAGCCGCACACGCCACAAAAAGTACAAGCTACACCTGCCAAAGGGGTCATCCATTCAGTTAATTACTTTTATCTTTATTCAGTCTTGGCTATCTCATTGACTGGGCCATCGCAACCTGAAGAACACTCACACATTCTAAAGTAGTCTTTCATCACAACGATCAACGCAGTTGTTTTACCCTTTAGCAAAGGAGACTTTTCAGGTGCAGGATAAATGGAGAGTCCACACCTGTTGAAAAGTTGTCGTTGCTCCCCCCACCCCCACCTCCATGACTGGGTCCCAGCTCTCCCAGTGTCACCCCTGCTGGCAGCAGAAGCCTTCTGCACGCCTCTTGCCCTGTGCTAGCAATCTCTTTCCAGCTCCATAACGTGAGGGACAAGTCTTTTTTCAGGTCATGCAAGGGAGGGGGGGGGTTGCTGTCACTGCGGTGTGGATCTTCCTAGAATTCCAGAACAGTCACAAGCTTAAAGCATCATCTCTGGAACACACACATACCACACCACACCACACTACACACACACACACACACACACCACACCACACTACACACACACACACACCACACCACACTACACACACACACACACACCACACCACACCACACACACACACACCACACCACACCACACTATACACACACACCACACCGCACCACACACACACACACAACACACCACACCACACTATACACACACCACACACACACACACCACACCCCCCCCACACACACACACATCACACATCCCACCACACCACATACTGGGTGTCAGAAATGCTGCACCCAGCCGAGTGACCAGACACATAGTTCATTTCTGTTCTTGTCCCCTGTTCCCTAGAAACCTGGGTCTTACAGGGCTTACTTGAGTCACCAATAACGAGGAACTGGAAAGTTAGCTAAGGGGATCCCCAAGTGCCCACACAGCTAACCTTTTCAAGGCCACACCCTGGGTATTGGCAAACACCCCACTCTTTGGGGCCAGTGTGCCTGGCGGTAGGGATTGCTTCTTGGGACATGAAGATGAAAGTGGATGAGATGGAGGCCCATCTTGGAGAAGGGTTATGATTCCCAGCGAAGGCAAGCAAGGGCTTTATCCCCCACCCCCTCCCTTACCTACCACCCCTCGGCCTCGCCTCACCTCTGGCACCAGCCCTGCACTGCTTCTAAACTCCCAGCCCTGGGGTGGTGAGGCCATCAGGCTGTCCTGGATGCGCAGTCCCCACCAGTCAGGGCGTCCAGATGACTGCTGGCTTCCTCCTGGTCTGGCTCCCAAGTCCCCTTCTGTCCCCTGGGGAGGACTTCCGCTGCTTCTCCCCTCTGACTCGCTACTGTACAAACCACTCAGAATTTGCAGCCACTTAGGCGGGGCCCAGTGTGGTGAGCGCTGGTTTCAAAACCCCTAGTGCGGGGACCCCCTGCGGTGGAGAGACTAGTCTAGGGTGCAGCAGGGACCCAGAGGACCCAGAGCCCCGCGCCAGGAAGGAGCAAGTTCAGCCGGGCCAGGGAGCTGCCCAGGAGCCAACTATCCCATCAAGGAGCAGAGAGGGGACCGGCCTTCAAGGGGCCGGAGGCGGGCCGGGGGCGGGCAGACGCTCAGGACCCCAACTCCATGCAAGTTGTGCGGCAGCGGCGGCGGCAGCGGCTGTGGCAGCGGCGGCAGCGGGCAGAGAGAGGCGCAGGCGGCGGGAAGCGCCGCCCAGCTGGCAGAATCTGGGTGTCAGTAGGGGTGGGGTGAAGGGGGCTGCTAGGCTGGGCTCGCCACCCCCTCCCCCTGCCCCTGCTTGGCCAGGGATTGCTCCCAGACTTCCCTCCCCTGAGCTCTGACTACTGCTTAGTTCTGGTTCTGTCCTCTGCAAGAAGCCCAGATCCGTTCGGCTTCTCAGCGGTCAGCTTCCTGGGTGTCCAGAGGAAGGAAGAAGGAGGTGCCTTCTCTTTCCCTTAATCTCCGCCAGATGGAATGTAGGGCGCAGGCTGCTTCCTGCAGGACACAGGAATGTGCCCTTTCTGAGCTCCCAAGCATGCATTCTCTCTGTACCTGAAGTCCTGTATGCCCATTGGGAAGAGCACCTTCTGACTAGCCATGCTCCCTTGCTTCCTAGATAGGCACTCTACACACTAGTGTTTTCTCCCAAACAGTAGCAAGTCCTAAGGGTGGGCTCTGGCTGGTTTTGCATTGGGCATGCCACTGTATTCCTGGGGCTTGTCCCAAAACCCCAGACTCACTCAGCAGGGAACCAATGATCTATTCTTGCATAATGGTTTTGTTTTGTTGAGTAAATTGATCTGCTTAGTTTGTAAGGATCCATTTAGTTTCGAAACTCTTACCCAACTGTGAATAAGGTAAACAGGACAAAATTCAGCAGTTTCAGAGGCCACTAAAGTCTGACAGTCAGCTGAACAGCGGCCTTTGGAGAGGGACCCACAAACGCGTTCCTCAGGTGCGGTGGATCGGAGGTTGTCTCATGCCAACTGCATGTGCTCAGAGCAGAACGGCACTACCCGCTTTCAAGGCTCTGACCTGGAAGCAGATGGCTGGGCCTGGCTTCCTACGCACTTTGAACACATTCGAACTGCCATCCTTTCTGCTCACAGTCCGGCTCTTAACTGTTTGTGCCACCCAAAGACCCAACGAAGGAGAGAGGGTAGTATTTGTTACCCAAAAAAGCTAACATAAAGTCCTGGCCCTGAGGCAAATTCATTCTGTTTTAAAATAATGCCCACGAGGAATGATTGTGCCAGGATTGTGTTTAATAAATATGTTGGGTTCCGTATGTTACATCTTTAGCAATGTGCTTCCAATTCAGGCTGTCTAATAATCTTCACCATGAGCCTTGGTGGTGTAGTGAACTGCTAACTCCTAGGCCGGCAGTTGAAAACCAGCAGCCACTTGGCCAGAGGAGGGTGTGACTGTCTACTCATGGGAAAAAGAGTTAGAGTCTTGGAAACCCACGGGGTTTTAACTCTTGCTAACACAAAGAATATATGGGGCAAATCTGCAAGAGAAATGCAACAAATAAGCAAACATCTTCTGCCTTACATTCCTCTTCCTGTCAGAACCCCCAGTTGGCCGCCATAAATTGTGCTAGATGCAATAGGGCGCACACTCTATGCACTTGTTCCTTTGTGCGTGGGATGAACGTTTGGTCATAGTGATTTTTAGTACGGATGGGATTTGATTCTACAGAAAAATTATTAAAAGCTATTGATGGTTAGCTGGAACGTGGAATCGTACTTCTGTCCCATTCATTAGGCTACCATTGGCAAGTTATAGGAATCCTGGTAGTGTAATGGTTGTACACTGGGCTGCTAGCCAGAAGGCAAACAGTTCCAAACCCCAAACTCCCGCAGGGGAGAAAGACGAGACTCTGTACTCTCAGAAACCCACAGTCCAGCTCCACAGGGTCGCTAGTGTTGGAATCAACTGGGTGATTTTTTGTTTTTTCAAAAGTTAGCCATTTTCTTTCTTTAAATCTCACTGTCCTGTACTTAAAAAGATTTCATTGTGTTCTTACAGTGTCTGGCGGCTCAGAGATAACCATTGTGAATCTCTTTGAAAAATTAAAAACTTCCTGGACATGCTGGCTATGATGCAATTAAGACTTTAAAATTCCAGAATACTCTCAATGGTGGGAAGGTGAGCTAAAGCTTATCCATATGTCTCCTCCCTCTTCTCCTCCCCCTTCTTATCTTGATTGTTTTGTTCCCTCATAGTGATGCATAGGGACAGTACAGGACAGAGTAGAATGGCCCAAAGACAGTAATCTCAATGAGAGCATCCCAGTTGGCTTTTTCTCCCATAGAGCCACGGGTGGATGTGGAACACTAACCTTTCTGTTAGCAGGAGAGCACTTAACTGTTGTGCCATCAGGGCTCAGCGTGCTTATACTTAACCAAATGCTATTCTTTTCTTAGATACAACAGATAGCAAAATGGCAGAGATACCAGTTGTAGACACTCACAAATATATTTCATTGTAAAGGCTAGAGATTCAAAAAGCAACAATAGTTTTTATTATCTGTTGAGCTGCCAAAAGAAAATGATTCTTCTAATTATTTCTATGATGAGAAGTGCCCACATTTAATAAGTTATAACCTTTTATAAATTTCTTCTTCTTAGATAAGATCTATGATAAAGATGGTGTGAGGGTGGGGGTCTGATGTCCTCTGACTTCACCAAACACTAGGACAATAAAACTCAACATGGTGCAAGGCCGATTCCGAGGAGGCAGAGGTCAGACATGTCTCATAATCCTAGAAGAAAGGAACCTTTTAACTTTCTTCTTCTTCTGTTTTTTACATTGCTTAGATCTTCTCAGTTTATTAAGGCCCTTCTGCAAGATAGTCACTGGTACAGGCCCCCTTTGAACTTTTTTAACCAACTCTGACACCAACCATCTCACTCACAGTTCTCTCTAATTCTCTACACAGAAACCACAGACCATACTCATTATTATGGGATATACCAGGTTATAATTTTGAATCAGGAATGTTTAAGATACAGTGCTTCCATAAAGAGTGCTTCTTGTCAGCCACTGCCCAAGGCAGGCCTCTCTCTTGTTCTTGACCTCTGTCCTGCACTGCTAATGAATGCCTACAGGCATAAACCTCAGCCAGCAGGTGCTCAGCTCTGGCTCTGTGGGTCAGCAAGCCTAGCTCTCTATGAAGTGCAAGGAAGCATCCTATTCTGCAAGGCAGCCTGTTGTCACGAGGCACTTGGCCTTACTCATTCTGTGAACAGGGTTGATTCATGCTCTGGCTCTTGGTTCCATTGCTGCCACCATTCCTTTGCCATTTCTCTAGTGTCACAACTCCCTGTCTTCGGGACCAAGGAGGTTCAGTGTACCCAGATCTTGGGATACGAAAGATATCCTCTGCTCCTAGCTCCTTTTCCTTGTTGGTAGTGAGATTCCCTCTGCTCCTGCTTTTGAATTATCCATTTTGTACCCAGCAGGATGGCAAAGTTGACCCCAACACTCCTCCATTACAGTTCTTAGTTTTCACAGACACAGTAAATTGTTAAAACCATTCAAACTGAATCATATACACCTATCAACATCTTCCCTACCTTATCTTACCCAGACCCATCAGCAAAGAGGAACTAGACCCAATCTTCAAGGACCTACCCAGTCATTTTGTGGGAGTTACAGACTATGTCCAAAGAGACATATCAAGTAAATAACTGAATGATACCTAGTATTTGATTGCCTGTTTGGATTTATTCAAACCATTCAGGCAGATAACTTCAAACCAATTAAAATTATTGACTATCCACAGTACAAACATACAATAAATTATTCTTCATGTACAACTTCTCATTTCATATATTAAAGATAGAGCCATAATTGATTCTTTTTATGCACGAATTCCTTCTGGAAATTGACCACTATACCAGTTTAGGGTGGGTATAGGGACTTAACTAACACTTTTATTTAGTTATAGGTATTTTCATATAATAAAACACAAAACCTTACAAAGTTACTGCCATCAAGTCACTTTTGACTCTTAATGACCCTGTGTAGGATTTACACATCCTTAAAGGAGAAAACAACGTCTGTTCTCTGCTTTGGGTAACAGTCAATGGGCAACTCCTCTTTTGGACACACTGAAACCCCCTTCAACTCCTCCATCTGACTTTGAATTTGGTGACTTAATAAACTAATATTTCTCTCCTGTTGCATGTATTCTTCTTTCATTTAATATAAGGAGAGAAAGGGGTCATTAATAATTTTATTTCAAGTCCTTAATCATCTCTCAGAAGGGCTTAATTATTATTCTAGTCCTCGGCGTATGAAAGACTTTTGCGGATGATCATGACTGCAAAAAGAGTCATCTTTTTCAATTATTTCTGAGATGTATGTTGGGGCATCTGTTTTGCATAATTATGGGAATTAAAGGTCGTTCAGCACCCTTAAAATTGCATTGTAGGAAGCATCTGATCACTGCTGGCTTTCCGGTTTCAAACTCCTTTACTGATGTGACTGAGTAGCATCTTTGCAGGGCTCCCGCCTGAAAGCGCCACTGACTTCTGTTTCCTTCAAGTGCTAATATTTCTGGTTACAGCCCAAACTGACACTAGAGAAAATAAAGAGGGTAATTACCATCTTCATGACTCCCTTCTTCATGGGAGAGTCCCTTTAAAAGAGAAAAGTGTGCAGCAGAGGTGCACAATGTTCTAAATTCTCATCCATGTTTCCCAAACTCACTTTGACTAGATTTTTGGAAATCTGATATAACATGTAAAGCAGGAAACCAATGACTAGATTGAGAAATGAACTCTGTCTTTTCGTACGAAATTTATTTTCTTATTCACGTTCTTTGAAATGTAGGTGTGGTTTTCGAATCACGGGCCTCTTCAATCAAATAGTGCAAAAGGAGGTAAATTTCAAGATAAGTGAGTGTTTTTGTTTCCAGTTTCCTTCGTGGGAATTTGAACCTCCTCCAATGTAAGAACAGATGTTATGATAACAGTACTCAGAAATCGTTTCTATACCATATTATTTAGAAACGGGTACTTTGGAGGTTAGGAGGTTGACTTCAAAGTCAAAATACCCTACAATTTCAACATCTGACACAAACCATCTCTCCCACAGTACTCTCTTCCCTGCAAGGGTTAAGAACTCATTGCAGTGGGCTCACAGAACTCTCAGACCAGACTCATGATTAGGGAATGTATTTGAGACATTCACAGGTTACAATTCAGGATTAGAAATATGTAGGTTACAATTCTTCAGCCAGGACATCATCTTCTCAGTCATGCCTACAGGCACAACTCTGTGTGGTCATTGGTCTCTTAGTCACCCAGCTGTTTTCCCTCTAACCCAAATCAAGAGTCTCAAACAGCATTACAACCAGGCAGAGACTATTGCAATCTTGATCATGCAGGAGTGAACTTGATACTTGGGCAGTTGACCCCTCCTACAGACATGAACTGTATTTGTACTGGGGGTAAATTTCTCTTAATTGTTCCATGACAAAAATGTCCTCCATGCCCTTTGGAATGTTGATGGGGTCTTTTCCTTCTTACACATCATTTGTATTTATGCCTTTATACTATTATGATTTTAGCCTTACTACATTAGTGCAATGTTGTTTTTTACTGTTTTCTGTTGGGTTTCCCAGCTGTGGAACACAGAGGAGAAGATACATAATGAGAATAACAGACGTAAGGAATTATAGGGACTGCAGCAAGGAACACGAGAACTGATTGTGATTGCGCAACTCGTGTTACAGGCGACTTATCCAAGGGATGGGGGGTGGGATGCTCTAAGACTGATGTAGTGGTGAGTGCTCAATGCTCCTTGATATGATTGAGTGATTGACCTACTGAATCGTATCATATGTAAATTATGTGCCAATAAAACTGTTGGGGGAAAAAAAGAACTTAATAATGACAAGTTATGAGATCAACCTCGAGTTAATATCTCCCTCTTCGTGCCATGCAGTCCTGCTGCCTCACTTCCTTTGTACGGTGGGCTTAAGTGGCATTCGATTGTGCTTGTTTGGTACTTGGAATAAGACCCCTTTCTCTCCTGCTGGGCTACGAAATCCTTGGTGGCCACGAACATGTTGATTTTGCAATAGAATCTCTCTAGTTGTACCTGGCACTTCACAGGAAAGATCCAGGAATAATTGTCTTTCTATTCACTGATTATCAATTGAGAATCTGCAACTAAGTTTAGGAAGCATTGATCGGTGGGAGAAAAGAAATTGAAGGTAAGGATAATAATTTCAAAACAACACGAAAAAATGGAGTAACAGTGACAAATAGTTTTAAAAGGCGAGTGAACAGAAGAGTAAAATAGAGAGCTGTTTCAGGAATCTGCAGAAGAGACGTGCCTGATAATGTCTCACTTTAAGGCATGGACGCAGGCAGAACTTCCTCTGAGACACCAAAACATACAAGAGTTTCAAACACTGTGAAGCTCAACTGAGATGATATTTTATTCATTTAGTAAATATGTGCTCAGCAGGATCTTCTGAAAGGTTAGCTGCATCCTGCAGGGAGCAGCGGTCCTGGTGTTGTCTGCACAGAAAGAACATAGGCACAACACAGACTGCGCTTCAATGACTGTCGGGAGATGCCACTGCCCAGGTATATTTTTGTCTCCGATACATTAAAAAACAGCGTTCCCCCCCTCCCCCATATTAAACTGTCCAAATAAATAGCTTTATTTTGGGAAATAGAATGATCACATGAAAACATCAGTTTTGAGTCTCTATATTTTTACTTTCCCATTCAATAAGGAAGCGTTGGTGGCACAGTGGTTATGAATTGGGATTCGATCCACAAGAACGGCAGTTTGAAACTACCATCTGCACCTCGGAAGAAAGACAGGGTTTTCTACTCCAGTAAAGAGTTATATAGTCTCACAGAAATTCACTAGGGCAGTTCTACCCTATCCTACAGAGTCACTATGAATCAGCAGCTACTCAACGGCAGTGAGTTTGGGTTTCTTTATTTAGTAAGGTGGGTCAAAGAAGAATGGAAGCGCTTGAATGGTGGCATTGACCAACAATATTGAAAGACTGCCAAAAGAACAACCCAATCGATCTTGGAAGAAATACAGTATCGTCAGAATGTTTCACAGAGGCAAGGATGGTGGAATCTCATCTCACGTACTTTGGACATGCTATCAGGAGAATCAAGTCCTGGAAGAGACCAGAAACCAGGAGAAGAACATCAGCTTGATAAAGTAGAGGGACAGCAAAAAAGCAGGATAGCACCGGCCAAGATGAATTGATGTAGTGGCTGCAACAATGGGCTGACAATAGGAACAATTGTGCGGACGGCGCAGCACCGGGCGGTGTTTCCCTCCATTGTGCAGAGGCCATTTATGAGTTAGGAATGGCTCAGTGGCCTCTCACAGCAACATTGATGCTTTGCCAAACTGGAGTGGAATTAACTATATCCCTTCTACCTTAGGCAGAGTGGTAATCCATCTCTTTAAACATATGTCATGATTAAGGACATAGGTTAATATTTAGCTGAACAATATATAGGGGAGAGGGAGAGGTCCAGCAGGAGAACAATACACTAGAGGGTTGACACATGCTAACTTGAGTGAAGGGAAAGATATCCGATAAGGAGAAGAGGGAAAAAGAGTGGACAGAATACACCAGAAGACTTTATCAGTTTACACTGTTGACTACAATAATGATGGTCTGAAATATAAACTCCCATCTAATACACAATCAAATATTTAAAAATATATATTGTTTAGCTAAATATTAATTTAGGCATGGGTTTCCTAGATTTAATTGTTTTCAGGAATAGAAAGCCCAGTCTTTCTCCCATGGAGCTACTGGTGGCTTTGAACTGCCAACCATACTGACGAAAGTCTAACGTGTAACCACTAGAAATATCAAGCCATTACTTGGATTGACCTAAAAGACACACAAGTAAACTCATGAATAGTCAGCATTTAATATTCATGTTTATTACATATAGATAAAGCTGTTTTTGTGCTATTATACCTGTGTAATCAGAATGTCAGTTGACGATCTCTTGATATCATGGTGATCAGAATAACACTAGTTTAAAATCATAATTCCACATCACATGTGGATGGTAAAATTCTTTTTGTGCTAAATCAGGGGAGCAGTTGTAGGAGAAAAGATGAATATCAAAATAACCACAGGACAGGAATTATTAAAATGACAAGAGAAAGTTTTAGGCTATTATAAAGGCTCACAGGCTAGAGAGGGAACACTTACAGCCTTTGGAATCAGGACATAGTTTCCTAAGTAGAGAACGGCATGAGAGCTAGAGGCAGAAGTACAAACAAAGACATTGTGACATGGTGCAGCTTTACTTCCAAGTCTGATAGAACAGAAGACTTCCTGTTAACTCTTGATCGTTCCTTTAAGAAGAATAAATGCTTCCAAGTACAATGACTCAGAATCGTTTCTTCTTCTTCTTTATATTATTTGTTTATTCTATAATTTTGCCTTAAAAGACACTAGACATTATAAGTTGACACGGGTATTCCAAGTTTTATGTCCCATGTCTACGAATCCTATGTCTTTTCCTATGAATTGTAACCTACAGAAACAACAGGGATATACAAATAGAAAACATAGCAACCACCAAGGAAGCATCTCATCCCTGCGAATATGACAGGATAGGTAAATGGTCATTCTTAAGAATTGGACAACAGAAATTGCAGTATGGAGACAAAGTGTGGACTACATCGCACCTAGGGTCCTTCCTCAAAGACTCTCTGTCACCGTTGCAATTGCCAGGTGCTAGCCGGTCAGTTCTGACTCGCAGCAGCCCAAGTCCAGCCAAACAAAACATGGCCGGGACCGACACTGTCCTCACGATAGCTATGTTTGAGCTCATGCTTACAATGAATGTGTCGATCTAGTTGAGGGTCTTCATCTTTTTAGTAAACCCTCCACTCTACCAAGTATGATATCATGTTCCAGAGACCTGTCCATCCTGACCACATATTCAAAATACAAAAGGCGACGTCTTGTCCTTGCTTCTAAGGAGCATCTGGTTGTACTTCCTCCGTGACAAATTTGCTTATTTGCCTGATAGTCAGTGGTACTTCCAATATTCTTCTCAATCCCATCATTCAAATCCATAAATTTTTCTTTGAACTCTGGATTCATTAACCCAATTCTATATGCATATGAGATGATTGAAAATTCCATGGCTTGGCTGGCATGCCTAAGTCCTTAAAATGGCATCTTTACTCTTCAACCCCTTAAAGAAGTTTTATGCAGCAAATTTACCCAATGAAAATATGTCATTTGTTTTCTTAACTATTCTATCCATGAACAGTAATTATAAATCTAAATGAAATAAGTTACTTGAAAACCTCATTATTTCCTTCCTTTATCAAGCTATTGGCTATTGGTTCATTGTGAGGATTTAGATTTTCTTTAAAGTGAGTTGCAATCCATCCTGAAGGCTATAGTCTTTGACCTTCATCACCCAGTGCTTCAAGTTCTCCTCAACTGGCATGGTTGTGTCATCCGTATATCACAGGCTAATGGAGAGCCTGTCTCTAATCGTAATGCCTCATTCTTCTCCATATAGTTCAGCTTCTCAGATTATTTGTTCAGCATATAGATTCAATAAATATTATCTGCCATAAGTGTTTCTTAAATGTCTTCTCATGCTTCTAAAAATACTAATTTTTATCACTTACATAGTTCCAAAAGCATCGCATTATGTATTGCCAAGAAAACACATGGATAAGAATCAGGAATATATTTGGCCTTTGAGCATGTTAGAATATAGAACAGTGTAAAGCAAATGCAAGCAGACATTCTTTAGTCAGTTTTCACGCAAGATTTACTCTTAATTCTAAACTTATGGGTGAAGTGTTTTTACTTTCATAATTTGTTCCAAAATTTAAATGATCACAAAGCAAAACAAAAATTCCTGTCTTCCCAGTGTTGTCATTGTCCGGGGCCGTCAAGTGGGTTCTCACTCATGGCAACTTTACCTGACGTGTAATCAAACACCGCACAGATTGGGTCACCCTCAAAACTATCACCGAGTTTGGGCCCACAATTGCAATCCATTTCATTGAGGTCTTCTTCTTTTGTAACGTCCCTCTACTTCTTCATCAGCACTATACTTCAAATATATCTATTCTTCATTCTTCCGTATTCAATATCCAACTTTCAGATGCAGATCAGGCTACTGATAATACCATACATAGCTCAGGTCAGAAGCACTGTACACCTCAAAGTAGCATTGTTGGATCGAGTCCTTTATTCAGTGCAATGTGTCCTTTGATCTCTTGACTACTGCTTCACTGAGCACCGACTGTGAAGGCAAGTAAGGCAAATTCTGTGACAAACTTTTCTCTCATTTTCATGATGTTTTCTATTGGTCCAGTTGCAAGGATTTTAGCTTTCTAAACTTGAGCTGTACCCCAAACTGAAGACGGCACTCTTTGATCTTCATCAGCAAGTGCTGCAAATCCTCCTCCCAACAAGCACGGTTGTACCATCTGCCTATCACAGGTTGTTAACGACCCTTCCTTCAACTCTGACCCAGCATTCTTCCTCATATAATCCAGCTTCTCTGATTATTTTCTCAGCACACAGATTGAATAAGTATGGTGAGTGGACACAGTATTGAAGCACAACTTGCTTGATTTCTGACCATGCATAATTCCCTTGTTCTGTTTGCACAACTTGCTCTTGATCGATGCTCAGGTTCCACATAAGTAAGTGTTCTAGAATTCCCAGTCTTCTCAAGGTTTTCCATAGTTTGTTATGGTCCATACAGTTCAATGCCTTAACACAGTCAATAAGACACAAGTAAATATCTTTCTGATATTCTCTGATTGGAGCCAAGATCCATCTGACATCAGTGATGATATCCCTCATTCCACCTATGTGTTTGAATCCAGTCTGAATCTTTAGCAGCTCTCTATCCACATACTGCTGAAATTTTTTTGTTGTATAACCCTTAAAAAATTACTTACATAGGAGGCAAAGGGTAATCATACAGATTTAAATACAGGCATATAAAGATGTAAATATATTTATATATGACAAGGGGGAGATAGATCTATGTACATATATTTATAGGTTTAGTATTAAGGAAACAGATGGACAGTGGACCCCTGCTCAAGTACTCCCTCAACACAAGAACACTTTGTTCTAACAATTTGGCAGTCTGAGATGGTCACCTGCCTGGCACCATCACCGATGACAATAGGCGCACAAGCAAATGTTGTGAAGAAAGCTGATGGTGCCCGGATACCAAGAGATATAGCACCTGAAGCTGCTGAAGACAGTGGGTGCACAAGCAAATGTGGTGAAGAAAGCAGATAGTGCCCAGCTACCAAAATATATAGCACCTGAAGTCTTAAAGACCTGAAGGTAAACAAGCAGCCATCTAGCTGAGAGACAACAAAACCCACGTGGAAGAAGCACACTGGCCTGTCCTGACTTGATCACTGAGGACAAAGTGTGTACATATGCAAAAGTTGTGAAGAAAGCTGATGGTGCCCAGCTATCAAATGGTATAGCATCTGAGATCTTAAAGGCTTGATGACTATCAGGCAGCCATCTAGCTACGAAACAACAAAGCCCACATGGAAGAAGCACACTAGCCTACCCCGACAGGAACTCTGAAGACAAAGCGGATGTATAGGAAAATGTGGTGAAGAAAGCTGAAGGTGCCCAGTTGTCAAAATATATAGAATCTGGGTTCTCATAGGATGGAAGATAAACAAAGGGCATCTAACTGAGAAACAACAAAACCCACATGGAAAATGCACACCAGCCTTTGAGATGACAACATGTCAAAGGGATCAGGGAACAGGCATCAAAGACCAAAAGAAAAAAATATCATAGCATTGTGAATGAAGGGTAGTGCAGAGTGGGCACCCGGGGCCCATCTGGGGGAAATTGGACATCCCCTTGAAGATGGGCTGTGGGGAGGTGATGAGCCAGTCAGAGTGCAATGTAGCAACGATGAAACATACAATTTCCCTCTACTTCTTAAATGCTTCCTCCCCCGCACTATCATGATCCCAATTCTACCTTACATATACGGCTGGACCGGAGGATGTACACTGGCACAGATAGGAACTGGAAATACAGGGAATTCAGGAAGATGAACCCCTCAGGATCAGTGGTGAGAGTGGCGATATCAGGAGGGTGGAGGGAGGATGAAGGAGAAAGGGGAAATAGATGACAAGGTCTACATATAACCTCCTCCCTGGAGGACAGACAACAGAGAACTGGGTGAGGGAGACGCCGTATGGTGTAAGATATGATAAAATAATTATTATTTATAAATTATCAAGGGGGAAGGAGGGGAAAATGAGGAGCTGATACAAAAGGCTCAAGTAGAAAGCAGGTGTTTTGAGAATGATGATGGCAACAAATGTATGAATGTGCTGGACACAAATTATGTATGTACGGATTGTGAAAAGAGTTGCAGGAGCCCCTAATAAAATGATTATAAAAATTATTTCCACGTGATACTAATGCTATTGTTCTATATTTTGAGCATGCTATTGAGTCACCTTTCTTTGAAATGGGTGCAAATGTGTACCTTTTCCAGTCAGCTGACCAAATTTCTTGCCATCCATGATTGTTTCCAGTGCTTCATTAGCTTGTTGAAACACTTCATTTGGCATTCCATCAATTGCTGAAAGCTTGTTCTCCTAATGCCTTCATTGCAGCTTGGATTTCTCCCTTCAGTACCATTCGTTCTTGATTATATGATACCTTTGGAATGGCTGAATGTTGAATAATTCTGTGTGGTACACTGCTTTGTGTATTCTTTCCATCTTCTTATGTTTCTTCCTGAATTGTTCAATGTTTTGTTCATATAATCTTTTAATAACAATACGAAGATTGATTTTTCTTTAGTTCTTTCAGTTCAAGATGTGTTGAGTGTGGCCATGACCCCAGTGCTGCTTCCCACTGTGGATGGAATGGGAGCATGTATATAAGTATAGGCAAGAAATAAACTCCATGGTGCATGGAACCCAGAAAAAGGAATGGGAATAACAATACAAAAGGATAGGACAAGGGGTGAAAAGGTGGGAAGGAAGTGGGTACCTATTGCAATGAATGGCACATAACCGCACACTCCTATCCAGGGGGAAGAACCACAGAAAACAGAGGGGAAAGGGAGACAGCAATCAGTGTGATATATTAACATAATAACAATCTATAATCTATCAAGGAGCCACAAGGGTAGGAGGTGGAGAGGGGGTGGGGAAGGGGAGCTGATCCCAAGGGCTTAATAGAAAGTAAATGTCTAGAAAAGAACGATGGCAATAGATGTACTAATATGTCGGATACAATTCATGTATGGATTGTAACAAGAGTGGTAAGAGCTCCCAATAAAATGATCTGTTAAGAAAAACGATCTGTTGAGTGTGTTCCTCCTTTTATTTTATAACTTTAGGTCTTTGCATATTACATTATACATTACCTTGTGTTCCAGAGCTGCTCTTAGAAATTTTCTTTCAGCTCTGTTATTTTATCATATCTTTTATTTGCCATAGCTAATCTAGGATAGGGCAAGTGTCGGATTCTCTTGTAGCATCCTCCACATTGACCCTCCACTCGCTTCCTGTCTTCTCAATGGCCTTGTGCTTCCTTCATATATGATACTCTTGCTGTCATCCCAGACTGCATCAAGTGCATCAGGACATGTGTCACTAGTGTTCAACACATGGAATCTCTTCTGGAGATGTTCTCAAAATTCAGGTGAGATAGACTCTAGGTCTATTTTGGCTCTTTTGGACTTGTTTTCATTTTCTGCAGCTTCAACCTGAACTGACATTTATGAGTAATTGATAGTCTCTTCTATAATCAACCCCTAGCTCGGTTTTAGCTGCTGATATTGAGCTTCTCCATTGATTCTTCTCACAGATGTAGTCAATTTGATTTCTGTGTGTTCCATTTGGAGAAGTTAGCGAATATCATGTGTATAGTCACTCCTCTGTTGTAGCGAACAGGTCTCTGCAGTGAAGACATCACTAGTTTTGCTAAATTATCATGTAATCTGCAGTTGCCCATCTCCACGGCCTTATTTTCCAACTACTGTTCCTTCTTCTTTGTTTTCAATTTTTGCATTCCAAATGATAATATCAATGTATCTTGATTTCATGTTCAATAAATTTCACACTGAAGCTGTTGATAAAATTCTTCAGTTTCTTCATCCCTAGCTTTAGTGGTTGGTCCATATATTTTATTAGATTTCCTTATTTTCAGACAGAAATCATCCTATCACATATAGCATTGTACTACAAGATAGATCTTGAAATGTCTTTTTGTATGACAACTGCAACAACATTTCTTTAAATCTGTCATTCGCAGTATAGTAAGGCATATGACTTTTTATTCAAAGTGGCCAATACCAGTCCATTTCAACGCACCAATGCCTCAAATATTGATCTTTGTGGAGTCTCTTTGATTTTTAACAAATACCAATTTTCCTAGATTTATACTTGATACATTCCATGTTCAGATTCTTAGTAATGGTTGTGGCTGTTTCTACTCATTTCTATCTGTTCCCCATCAGTGAAGGGAGGTCCTGAAGGCCTTACTGCATCCATGTCATGAGGTTGGACTCTACTGGGCTGCATCTTTTCCTCGGGCATAATCTGAGTGCCTGCTAACCTGAGGGTGCCTCCTCTGGAACTATCGCTGACAATTCCTGCTCCCATTCACGAGGTTTTCAATATCTGATAGGATTTCAGTGATAACCATAATGGTGTCAGTGGCCAGTTCCTTCGAAGTGGACAGGCTATTCCTTCTTCACAAACTGTTCTTTTAATGGAACCTCAGATGATACCTGTCCACGTTGAGCCCCCAACTGGAATCGGAAATGCTAATGGCACAGCATTGAGTAATACAGCAACCCAGGCAACCACTGCAGTACGACAAGCATTAACACTCCTTTAAAAGAGGGCATGTGTCTTCTTTGTTGAAAAGTAATGTAGACTAACTGGAAGAGAAATTCTAGACTAATTAGAAGAGAAATGATTCCATCCCAGAAACAAATCCATCACTTACGGAGATAATACGCAAGTTTCAGCTTGCTAGACTTCTGCTCATTACTTGGCAAAATTAAGAAGATGACAAAATGGGAGAGTGGGGCGTGAGCCCCTCAAATTGTTGCTGGGAACACAAACAAGTGACGCCTTCTAGAGTATGCCCCAATTATTAAGATTTTAAATATTTGACATTCAGTAAATCAATACTAATTTTTAAACCATAAAGGACTTACAGGCCTGTTCTGATCCCCTGATCCATTTGTCATTTCACCAATGAGAAAACTAAAAGGCAGAGCTTTTAAATCACTTGCCTTTAGTCATATGGATCGTTAGGGTCAGAGTCAGGAATAAATTCAGATTGATCCTTGGATCGGAACATTTAGTATCATATTACAGACAGATCACAAACTTAAACACAATAGAAACCCTTCATCCTTCATCCTCTGCCTGGAAAGAGTAAATAGCAAAACTTGTTTCTCCCAGTCATTCATTAAAATGATTGATTTCTGATTTACGTATGATTGCAAACTTTCCTGAGAGTCATTCTCCTGGGAAGAGAAACAAGTCAAATTTTCCCATTGCCTTGGTTAATATCATTGGAAGGTTTCTTATTAGTACTTTTCTGTTTTATATATATTCTGCCAAAGGTTCTATTTAGGATATAATATGCTAAGGTTTATAAAGTAAAAGATCCTTAAAGGCAGCATAAAAACAAAAAGAATAAATATTTTTATATTTTGCTATTCCTTTAATTCAAGGAATCTTCATACTTGAAGAGCACTGAAGAAAAGTGTTGCAATGACAATATGGGAAAGCAACAATAAAAAACAACAATAGGGAACATCTTCTAAGTGCTAAAATATTTTCTACTGTCGTTAATTCCTTTATTGATTTAATGCCAAGGGAAGGTTAGACTTACTTCTCTCCCCAATTTACACATACATTTTCTCTTTTTGAAGAAAGATTCTGAATGTTCAGTGTAAATGTCACCATTGTTTAAATGTCACCTCACTTATTTATGCATTGAGGGTTGGCGCAGCTAAATTCATGATCATAAGTCCTATATTCCTCATGGAGAAGGTCAAAATAAGGAGATATCTTGCCTTTTGCGTGAAATACACTGTTTGATAAGCCAGTCAACTTTACACCCTTCTCCTTTTCACATTTGGGCTGCTATTTTTGTTAGCCCAAAGCACACATGATCTGTGACTAATGGAGATATTTGGCAACTAAGGTTGAACATGATTTGGCTTCAATCAAACATCCCCACCCTTCTATTATTCTCCTTTTCAAACTGGATGCAATTGTTTGCCATTTTTCAAAAATGGAGTAAGTTTGAAGTCTTACTAGTGGCATGTCCCATTCTAGGATTAGGAATGAGAGAGGGAACAAAACAGATCGGATCCCTGTTGTTATGGTCGCTTCTTAGACAGGAGTTCCAAATAGTTTAACAAGTAACCAATTGCCACTAAGTGAACTTCACCACATAATCACCCTACGTGTGTCAGAATAGAACGGAGCTCCTCAGGATCATCAATGGATGCGTTTTTAGAAGTAGATGTTTAAATAGGTTAGTATACAAATATTACCTGACTTGCAGTGTCATCAAGTAATAATGAACTATAGTTGGTATAGTCCCCTTTGAAAAATAACTTGTGCATTTTGTATATGTATTAAAATAAATGTATAGTGTATATATACACATAATGTTTCCAATCTCCAAAGGAGTACTCCAAAGCAGCCCTAGACTTCTCAGAAATAGAATTTGAGAATAATGTTTATATACCTACAATGGAAGGAGGAAAGAACTGAAAGACGGGAGACTGTATATCAAATAGAATTCCAGAAGATAAATACAAAGTGCCAGAGGAGATAACAAGCTGCATATCCCAGAACCAGGAGGAAGACAGGCAGTGTGGGTAGTGTAGTACAGAGTGGAAAATTGGGAAGAGGGATAGGAGATCAGCTTTTTCAAAATTCAAGAGACTATTCACTTAGGTTTTTGTAAGTAAAATAAAGAATATGAATCCTACCTGCAAAGAACTTAAAATTTTGTACTACGTTTGTTTTCAGTGCAACAACAACAACAACAACAACATAGCATTGGGGATTTCAGCTATAGTTTATCATATTATTTTTTAAATCATTTTATTGGGGGCTCGTACAGCTCTTATCTATTCGTTTTGACATCCGATTTAACAAGTTTTAATGACCTAGTTTGAGTCTACTTGTGCTCTAGCCATGGCTCTGTAAATAAAAGTTTAGAACAAAACCCCTGCTTTGAAGAGCTCGCATAATGGGTGGGGTATCACCACGTAAATAAGCCTGTCTCTGGATAAGACCATGACTTTATAAAAAGATCAGGTGGGATGAGGACCCTTTTCTAGGGGAGGTAGCCTTTAGTTCATTCTTGAAGATGAACGACAGGTGAAACACACACTGCCAAGACAGTAGCTTATGAAAGGCTTGGGTGTGTAACAGCACGAAGCAATGAGTGAATGATGAAAAACTCAGCGTTACGTAATAAAGGTGGAAAGCTTTGGTAAACATGTCCATTTTGTAGCTCTTTGGACGCTCTCTCCAGTGTGAGTTCTTTATGCGCAGACACCTTAATCTATTTTTCTTTCTTTCTTTCTCCCTTGTTAGTTAAAGTTTTATTGTGATTTGGGTGAAAGATAACTGGGAAAATTGATATTGCATTAAACTATTCCTATCAATCTTGAATTATGAAATTGATTGCAGTCTCAACAGTATAAGAACATTCTTCCACTTCCTCCCATCGTTTGCTATTTTTATTGGCCTTTCTTTCCTATTCCTTCCTGTCTCCTGAGCTTTCTCCTTGGGCAAATGTTGCCCATCTGATGTCCTAGGATTGCCTGTCTTAGGGGTCTGAGCCTCCCTACTATTATTATTGTTAGGCCTATTCTTTGTCTGAAAATTGAGCCGCAAGTAACGGGGTTGGGGGTAGCATGGGGAATGGGAGTGTGGGAGTTCATCTCTAGGCCTGAAGAGTAATGAAGGACTATAGTTTTGGGTGTTCCACCTGTTTCTATATGATCAGAAAGCATTTTCAATTTTTAAAATGAATTTTAGTTTTGATGCACATTTTGTCCCTTTACTTGGACTTTCCATTGTGATCTCTTTTAGGGTAGTCACCATCTAGTCCTTCTGGTCTCCAGGTGGTGGCAGCTACGGTTCAGTGGTCCATGCGCCCTTTGTTTCCAGGTGATTCTATTCCCCCCCCCACCACCACCATTTTACTTCAGATGGAGAGAGACCAATTGTTTCTCATTTCATGGTCCCGCAATCACAACCTTCTAAGGCCACACCTACTACTCACCAAAGTGCGATGAAGAACATTGTTTGTCTGTTGTGTTAACGCTGATTGACCTTGATGTTCACAGGGTTTTGAAAATTTTAAAACGTTGCCCCTTGTATTTTCTGGAGGAAGACCCTAACAAGATGGCTAACTAGGGGCTTCACGAAGGGACTCAAACACAGCAATGATTGGGAGGATGGGCATAGGACCAGGCAGTGTTTTAGTCCATTGTATATACTATCGAGAAGAGTTGAAACTGACTGGTCACTACCTCACAACAGCATATCCTACAATACTCATGGATATATTTGGTATATGCCTGTATAAAAAATCACCTATGAAACCCATATTTGTGAGTGTAGATCCATTTGCCTTCCTACACCTGTTCTTGCATGTCTATGTTCACAGTCCCAAATAAAATAGTACCTCATTCCTACATGAAACATTTTTCAGATGCCCACTGAAATGCATTGCATATTTATCCTCTAACTAAATATCACTGAATTGTATGTTCCTTGTGGAATGATCCATGTCCAAGTCATCCGTATTGCTACTATGATGCTCAGCGGGGGATTACACATAGAAAGTGGCCCCCAAATATCTTGAAACAATTAATTTAACCTCTCTACCAGCAGATTCACTTCTGGGTTCGTTGTCAATCTTATCTTCTAAGATTTTTCATAATAGCAGATTGGAGAGGGATTAAGAAGTTGGAGATATAGACTCCTACTTGACCCAGGAGCAAATTGAGTAGTCTTGCTGTGAACTGATTAAGGAGACCGTTACTTGTGATCAACCTCAGGGAGCTGAAGTGAGCCCCATCTTATAGCTAGCATGAAAATAGGGACCTATGTCAGCTGCAATACAGAAAAGTAATCTGCTAAATCCTGTGAGAACCATGAGTGCTAGATGAAATTGAAGGCATGCCTACCATCTTGATTTCAAGCTGGAAGAGCTTGACACGAATACTCCGCTAACATGATCTAAGGACACTGGGATAATAAATGGGCATTGTTTTAGGCCGCTGAATTTGTAGCAATTTGTTACACAGCACTAGAAACGAATACACCATTAAATAATTAGTCCATACATACATTTAATAATCCAATAAACATTTACTGGGAAACTACTATATGCTAAGCAATCGCATAGATAGTGGAGTGCCAGACTCAAACATGACCATGTTACCCCAATGAATAGGAGATAAGAATTCATTAAGAAGTCTTGTTATTTTTAAAATAATCCATCTAACTACTCACTCGGACTTTTGTTCCTGCAACAAGATGACTTAGGCTGCATGCTGTAAGCCAATTCATGAGATAGGGGCAGAGGAAGGAACACGAGTCTTACTAGAAATCAGGAGGCAGCCTAGTCTCACAGAGAACCACCTCAGCAGGCAACAGGTTTTATTAGTATCTGTTAGAGCAAGGGAGAGGGGTTCAGAGAGAATGAAAGTTCATGGAAAAGACCTTCTGGAACCTTCTAGATGTGATTCAACCTGAGAGAGTAATGTCACACGGAGTCCCAGTGCACTGCCAGCGTCTTGTGTACTTTCCTCACTTTTGTCTTACTCTTGTCATTCTGTTAGGATTCATGATAAATTGTCAAGACTTAGAAGTTAGAAATTAGCTCATCTCTCCTTGAAGGTGTCTGTCCAAACAGAACCCACTAACAATACTGCAGCTAGCATGGTGATGAGCCCCACCAAGCGAATAGAACAAGCTGAGAACTGGGCAAATCATTGCATCGATTCTTAGGGATAAATCAGCAAATTCAGATTTTAAGAGAGGATAACTGGAATTTATGCCCAGGTTTCAAAGAAGTTATGGTTACCACAGAACTGAAAATAATTCTGTACGATTGGTTACTTTGTTTTTTTTCCTTCACCAAGTCCTCCCTCCTCCCTTGTGCAAGACTGAAGCAACAGGGAAAGTTCCACCTCTTGCCAAAGCTCCTTGTAGAGGAACGCGGGTCACATATCTGAGATGCTTAGGCTTGCAAAATCATTTCTTCTCCCCAGGGTCCCTGACACGTGCCATTATAGGTTCAAGTTTATTGCTGCAAGAATCATCTGTGGAGACCTAGTTTTAGCGACTCCAATTTCAGAAGCGATATTAAATGATGGATGGCTACAAATAACCAAGGGCTGAAGCAATCCTCTAATTTCTACCAGTTTAGCTCATGCAGAAAATAGCCCCTCCTAACCACCATCTTTGCCCCCACACCTCCACACATGCACAGTCTATTTTCAGTGCTTCACACCTCTTTCTCTCCAGATGGTAAAGCCACACGATTTTTGTTTATATTAGAAGTTTTAAAATCCAATTTAATTTGTCTAACCTGAAACACAATTAATTACTCAGTAACTTTTTCAGCTGTTCTATATGGGTATTTACTCTAGAGACCTGGAAAATAATATTTGGGGGGCAAATTATTATTCTTTGCACAGATCAATGACCTAAAAGGAGAGACTGATAGTCAGAGAGAGAGAGAGAATGAAGGAATACAGCCTACGGTATCATTGAAAAACTGATGTGACATTCTAAATAAAAAACAAACAAACAAGCAAACAAACAGTTGCTACGGGAGTTGCAGTTCACACATGCACAGACTTATTCCAAACAAAGCAGGTGTCAACATGTGTCTGAGGTCAATGGAAGACTGTACATAAATTGCCTCGTAATATTACTTTTCTTATTCTCCTTAAAAAGGACATGATGTCAAGGAATTTATGTAGGAAAATAATGTTTGGAAACAGATTGTGGTAGAAATTGTATATTACACTTGTTGCAAGTGAAATATGGAAAGATTTATGTATTAAAGGATACATAATACATCATGACATATGTATTAAATCCCAATTAATAATTTTTTAATGTCCAATAAACATTGTGAGTTCTAGAAGATCAACTTGTCTAGTTAAATTCAAAGCAGAGAGGTCAGCTCAGAAGATTATAGTAATTTAGTTTTGGCTTTCCAAAAATGTTTTCTCAAAGAATATAGGATGATTGGTGCTTAATACAAAGAAATTTTTTAAAAATCCGAAACTGCATTGCTGAGAAAAGTTGTTCCGAGGAATTATTACCCATCCTGACATAGAACTTGTTCCTTCTTCAAGGGGAAAAAAGACAAAAAGAATTCCTACACGAAATGTCAAGGTAAATTGCTTCAAGCATAAGAAGGATGTTCCTAGATGAATTTCATTGGGACAACCATGCCTTATTGGCCCCACAGCATTAATTTTTCCCCTCATACTTAATTTTAATCCTAAACTCAAAGAATGTTTCAAAGGAAGGCTCTGGAGGATGCCAAGACTGCCATTTTGGCTGGTACAGAACGAGGAGTGAAGAGGTCTTTGGAGAAGGGCTCAGAGATGGCAATGCCATAGCTTTAAATTTGAATATTTTGTTCAATAAGTTTCTATAATTTTGTAGCAATATTTTGTCTTTTTGTTAGTTGGGATTTAATACATATATCATTCCATATTTCAGTCACGTCAAGTATAAGATATAATTGCTCCCACAATAAGTTTCCAACCATTCTTTTTCTACATGGACTCCTTGGCACCATCTTCCTTTTACTCTCTTCCCCACTCACCCACCCCACCCCCCACCACAGGGCCTGCCTCCCTATGGGTTCATCCTCCTGGGTTTCATATATGGAAAAGCATATAACACAGTTTCAAGAGGGTGACTTCCATTAACATAATACCTCTGATATACACTCTAATATGAGCAAACAAGAAACAAAGAAAACAATACAAACCAAAGATACATAAAACCTTAGAAATGAAATTCAGTCCACCCTGCATGATAGAAGGCATCTACTGACACAGTTTTAACTCTTCAGGTCAGATTTATGCTTGTGATCTCCTGTACTCCTCTCCCCAAAGCCTCTGTTTCGTGACCACTGCCCTCCCATCCCTCAATTTTAGCTAGGGGGAGTTTTCCGGAGTCTTATTTCCTTTGTAGCTCCACAAATGAATCTTGGGCTCTCCATGTCATCCATCGCCTTCTGCATACCGGATTCTCACAATTTAGGCTCTGATGCGGATCCCTCCTGCATCTTCAGATCATATGCATTCCAGTCCTCCAGTGACTGATGATGGTGTGCTTCTTCCATGTGGACTTACTTGATATCTCACTTAGATAGCCACTTGTTTGGAGACAAGCCTTTAAGACTCCAGACATTATTTTAGCTGATATTTTATCTGATAGCTTGGGCACCATCTAAATTCTTCACCACATTTTGCTATAGTACCCGCATCTTCTGTGTTCCCTTCCTGAGGATGAGTATGGAGCAGGGTCATGATGTAAGAACTAATTGTTCTTAAGTTGGAGCTAGGATTTATTGCGAGCCCCAAACCCATTCCTGGATCTATGCTGTTTAAATTGCTGTGACTTGGAAGTTAATACATATGTATATCATAGCATTCCATAGTTAAATCATGTCAAACAGAATTATACAATTGCTTCCATAATCAGTCTCCAAGCATACTTTTCTTTAGTGGACTTCTTGAACTCATCTCGCTTTTATCTCCCCCACCCCTCTGTATCTCCTCTCTCCCTGAAATCGTTGTTAGATTTGCTTTCCCTGTAGGCTCAACATCCCTGGGTTTTGTGTACCGAAAAGCAGAAACAAATAACACAATTCAAGAGATTGTCCTCCAATGACAATGCACCTCTGAGATACACCCTAAAATACACCCAAAATATAACAGAATTATCCCCTCCACAGGTATGCACCTATGGTCCCCTAAAGTTGACCGTTCCCCCTCCCCTCTCTTGCACTGCCCCTCGAATGGAGGTGTTTCCTGGCTTCTGCACTGTCTTGTAGGCATGTGTAGTATTCCATTGCATGTATGTACCAGATATTTTATTTTTAATCTACTCTTTTATTGCAGGGAATTTAGGCTGTTTCCAGCTTTGCACTATTGTGAACTGTGCTGTGATGAACCAGGGGGAGCAAATGTCTTCTTGTGATCTGTTGCTTGTTTCAACTTTTGGGTTCCATTATTCCAATTTCTTCTCTGCAGAAGCTCTGAGTTTATTCTTATTTGTTTATCTTTATCTGTAACTGCTTTTTTCTCTCTAGCTGCTCTTAGGATTCCTTTTCCTTGAAATTGGATGATTTGACTACTATGTCTTGATGTGTTTGGAGAGAAGGGGTTGTTTAATCTAACTGGTGTTCTCTTTGTTCCCTGAATGTTGATTGTTTCCTCTTTTGTGATATTGGGAAGATTTTCTTCCAAGAATTCCCTTACTATTTTAACTGTAGGCTTATTTATTTCCCCTAATAATTAGAATACCATTTCCCTTCATGGAATCACACATCATCTTCAGGCTTTCTTCAGAAATTCTTTAGCTTTTTTTGGTTTGTTTGATTGTTTCTTGTTTGCTGAATTCTGCTTTGTTATCTTCAAGATTGCTAATTCCGTTTCCCACTTCCTCCATTCTATTGGTGACATCATTCACCTGTTTTCTTTATTTCTGCTACCTCATTTCTTAAATGCTTCCTTTGGTGTTAGGATTCTAGTATCTCTATTTTTAACTCAGTTTTGCGGATTGGTCCCCTAATGTCTGTTCAGTTCTGAACAGCATTATGTTTTCTTTCTCTGGCAAATCAAGGGTTGCTTCTTCTGTGTGAACCATTGGGTCTGGGTCATCTTCAGTAATTGACTTCTGTTGCTCTAGATTTTTTTTTTTTACGGTAGCTGCGCATGTTGGCTGTTGTTTGTATTACATCTTGGTTGAGCTGAAGGTTCTAGGTGCTCAGAAGTAAGTTTTAAGTGGTGGTATTTATCACAGGAAGTCTTCCCTTTAAGCATAGTAATTTTTAAGGAGTTGGAGAAGAGGGCTATGGGAGAAGTGATTTTACTTGGCATGGTAAAGGAAAGTGTGTTTTACTGAGTGGAGAGAACAGGTTCCAGAGGTTCTGGTGGTTGGGGTAAGTGAGGGGTACATTGAATCTGCCAGAGTTCCTCGTCAACCCTGTATGTTGTGTAGAGAGTTCAGTTGTTCCATTCTTGTGCTTATAACAGTGGATCCCTGCACAACGCAGGACTATCCATTCCTTATGTGTGATCCTAGGGTGGAAATGGGCTGTTGTAGTGGATGCTCCAGGTAAGAGGGGGATCTGTCTCGGTTCTGATTCTGCAGGTTACCCAGCCATCAGCGAGGCAGAGAAACTGCCAAGAAACCTTGCATGCTAGGTTCTGTTTCATCTGGTGGGATGGCGAGTTTTGAGTTTCCTTTCTAAAAAGAAAATAGGAAAAATATCTAGCAATCTCTCAGAGCCCAATTTACTGCAGGTTCCAGGCTTGCCTCTTTCTCCAGTTTTGGATCCCTCTGCAACTAGTTGGGGCTATTATCTGCCAATCCCAGTCATGCCCCTGCTACTAAAGGAGAGAGCAGGGTCTCAGCTAGATATTATCCCCAATGGAAACTCTACTCTGCCAGTCACGGTGAGTTTCAATGCCCAGGGTCTCCAAGAGTCCACGTGGGCATCCATGAGATACCTTGAAGGATAGACCCTACATCAGTGTCATCTTCCAATATATTTTTAATTAACCTCATATACTCATGGGAGTTTCTATCGAAACATATTTTAAAAACGAAAACACTGCCAACAAATTGATTCTGACTCATAGCAACCCAAGAGGGGAGAATAGACCTGCCTTGTGGCTTTCTGAGACTGTAGCTCCTCACAGGAGTAGAATGCCTCATCTTTCTCTAGCAGAGTGACTGGTGGTTTTGAACTGCTGACCTGAAAGGCTAAATGCCTAAGGACTAAGTCACCAGGGCACTAAGCATATAGATCTATAAATCAATGTGACAAGTCCTCTACCCGCTAAGATTTTACCATCTAAGAGAAAGAAACATGTACACAATTTACTAATACCCATCCATCTGTAAAACTATTCTGACATGAGTGAGGTATGCAGGAAAGGAGACAGGAATTCTGCAATGGCTGTATGGGAAACATGCCCAGGAAGCTTGCAGATAAGAATGGAAACGGACCTTCAATTCCCAATCATTTCCTCAAGGCACGGAGCTTCACACCGCCCCCAGGACACTCTTGTAAACACCTTCAAGTGGCATTCTTGTAATTTCATCACATACACCCCTTCCCGCCCAAATCTTAAATGCATATTTTCATTTGAAATTTAATTATCATGCTTGGCATGGTTGTTTAGCCATACGCAAATCATTTTGTGAATAATCAATATGACTATAAAATAATGAGTTCAAACTTTTGTAAACATGAACACTATAATTAATGCTGTAAACAAGCACTTTGTTTTACAGAAGAAATGATCTAATCTGCCCATGCTGTTGCTGTTCCCTATATATTATTATAGACAAGCTCACAAGCAAATATTAAAGGTAATGTTCTGGCTTATCCTTGATAAAGAAGTCATCATTATATTGTGGCTTTAATTATTGTTATTACCATTGTAGCGTACAGCATGCCAAATGGAAGTGTGGCTCTAAGTGTTTAAATGTCGATTTCCTGGGATAAAACAAAGCAGAAATACTATTATTACTTTCTCAATGATCCCTGCCTCCCACCCCCACTTTACCTCATCCACACAATGGAGTTCCAATTAGTCTTAGATTAACGTAAATATAAATGTAAACTACTAAGCTTAAAGCAACTTGCCTAATGCTACCATCACGTTCCTCCACATGGATTCTAGTTCTGTCTGCATAAAATGTACTATGTAAAATCAGTTCCAAGGTTGTACTTCTTGCCTCAAAAATAAAACTCAAACATGGCATGCATCGTTGTCTATTTCAATAACAGCAGCTCTCCTGCACCCAGAGGTTTTGATAGTCTGTAAATGGAGACTTCTCTCAGTGGAGAGGACACCAGCCCTTTCCATGTGTCTGCCATCATTCTTAAAGGTACATGAATGGTGATGTACAGAAGGCACAGGACTGAAGGAGGGGCCACGTAGATAAACAACAATGTCATTTTAGGATTTTAGGCAGTGGTAAATGAATCAAGTCACTTCAGCCACAGTAAATTCTGGGACCAGGGGCAAAAAAATAAAAATAGACCCTGAAGTCCTTTCACAAATGTGTCCTTTTTAGTTTCTCAAAGTAAAATCTTATAACAATATGAGCATGTTTTAATATTAAATTTCTCCAACAAGGTCTATTATACTCAACCCCAGGCAATCCCACTGGCCAATGGAACTGACATCCCATTGTTTACAGTATTTAGAGAAATTAAACTGTCAGTCTTCCTTTTCCCTGATGGCTACATATTCCATTTTTTTCTCCAAGAGGCTTATTTGAATTCGAAATCACCATACTGGCTTTTAAATCCCTAATTTCAGATTGCTATCTTTGCATGAGACCCAGGATACTGTGAGCCAAGCCATCAATACAAATAAAGGATGACCACATCAGCTCAAAAGAAAGTCCTTGCTCCACCCCACCCCCCTCAGAGCTTTGAGCTCTTCCTTCCTGTTGAGGCTCCCATTTCTATCCAGATCTACCGAAGGAAGATCTACATTTCAACAAAATTTCAAGGTGATTCTTAGATACATAAAAGTTCTGAGATCTATAAGAATCATCCAGAGGGGATCTTGTTAAAATGCAGATTCTGATTTCAGTAGAACCCTGGGGGCTTAGCAGTTACTCCTTTGGCTGCTCACCATAAGATCAGCAGTTAGAAACCAGCAGGCATTCCACAGCAGAAAGACAAGGCTTTCTACCGCCATGAAGAGCTACAGTCTCAGAAACCCACAGAGGTAACACTACCCTGTCCTTACAGGGTCCCAGTGAGTTGGGATTGACATAATGGCAGTAAAGAGTTTTTTTGTTTTGCTTTGTTTTTTAGGGTTAAAACAAAGATCTCAGCAGCAGGATAAACAAAAATGAGCCAATTAAAAATCCTGGGTTTTTATTTCATCCTGCCATGAAATCCTCTGAGTAGTATGCTTAGGGGCATTTCAAGCTCACAGGTAACCTCACTGTTCCTAAGGCAAGTCAGTTCTGAATCAGAGGGACCCTATGTAGAAAAGAACTACACACTCCCTGTTCTGCACCCTCCTCACAGCTTTGTTAGACTCGAGCCACTGCTGTAATCACTGTGTCAGTCCATCTTGCTGGGCTGTGTCAGTCCATCTTGCTGGGCTGTGTCAGTCCATCTTGCTGGGCGTCTTCCTCTCTTTTGCAGCCTCTCTACCCTGCCTGGCATCCTTTTCCAGTACTGTTTTCTTCCGGTAAGATGTCCAAAGTGTGTAAAATGAAGTCTTGCTATCCTTGCCTCTGAGCAGCTGTACTTCCCCAAAGACAGATTTCTTTCTCCTCCTCCTCTTTCTTCTTCTTCTTCTTCTTCTTCTTCTTCTTCTTCTTCTTCTTCTTCTTCTTCTTCTTCTTCTTCTTCTTCTTCTTCTTCTTCTTCTTCTTCTTCTTCTTCTTCTTCATCCCTTTGTTGGGGGTTCTTACAACTCTTATAACAATCCATACATCCGTTGTATCCAGCACATTATACATGTTTTGCCATAATCAATTTCAAAATATTTTCTTGCTTTTTAAGCCCTTGTATCAGCTCCCCTGTTTTTCCCTCCCTCCTACTACCCTCCCGCCCTCATGCACCCCTGATAAATTATTCTTATCTGCATATATTACACTTCCCACTGACTCCCTTTGTCCACGTTACTGTTATTCATCCCCTGGGGGATGGGGAGAGTTCTTTGTTCTTTTGACACTCCATGATAATTTAAATATTCTTCCCCAGCACCATAATTCAAATAAATCCACTCTCTTCCATTTTTCATCATCCCGTATCTAACTTGCACATATATATGAGGTGATTGAAAATATCATGGCAGGGTTCAGGTGCACCGTCATCCCCAAAGGAACATCCTTGCTTTGCAATATTTTAAAGAGTTCTTGTGCAACAGATTTGCCCAATACCAAGCATCTTTTGATCTCTTGACTGCTGCTGCTGTAAACATTGATTGTGGATCCAAGCAGGACAAAATCCTTGCCAACTTCAATCTCTTCTCCATTTATCAAGAGGCTACTTGCTGGTCCAATGGCAAGGATTTGAGTTTGATTTCTACCTTGGTTTGCAAGCCATACTGAAGGCTGAGATTCCTCATTTTCATCAGCAAGTACTTCAAGTCCTCTTCACTTTCAATGAGCAAGACAGGGGGGACTGATGGACGGTGTGTCAGGATGATATCAAAGAGCTGGGAGGTTGAGAAGAATCTTCCCATTGAAGCTATTCTCAACAAAAGGGTTTACTCACCCAGGGGATTCTTCTCAACGCTGGCTCACTGCAAGGTTCTTTCGTGGGCCCACTGTGTTACATTTCTTATTGTTTCCAAAGACAGGTACACTGTGCAGGGGCATCAGGCAGGGCTTCCGACAGAGCACTTCATCACACACACATCTTATCACCTCACATCACACATATCACATACAATCATCTCCCCTAAGATTGCAAAGTTTATGAAGACTGCAACTTACTGTGCCGCGTCATGTATGTTTTCTGTCTGTGACAAGGTCCAGTTACCATTTTATATTCTCTATTGAGTAGAAAATATTTGGCAGGTTTTCACTTTACATAGGTTCTGGCTTTTGAGGTTTCACTCTATAACAGAAGCAATGTAGAAGACATCCTAGTGGTAGATCCCTTCCCTCCCCCAAATAAAAAGCCAAACTCACTGCCATTAAGTTGATTTTAACTCAGTGTGACCCTAGAGAATGGAGCAGAACCGCCCATCTAGATTTTCAGAGGGCGTAAAGCTTTATTGGAGCAGACAGTCTTACCTTCCTCCTTCTGAGCATCTAGTAGGTTTGACCTGCTGACCTGCTGACCTGGCTGATGAGCAATCTAACGCATAATTCTTTTCAACACCAGAGTGACTCCCTCTTCCTTATTCAACCTAAATCATTGCCCAGCCACCTGCAGGTGAAATCACTCGTTGGGCAAGCATAACACAAAGGGATGTCCCATACCAGTTCCTAGATCTTACTTTTACTGCTGGAAATTTCAAACACGAACCTCAGTGCTAGAGTCCGTGATATTCTTTCAGTCGCAATCATTCTTCCCACATTAACAGCCGCGAAACCTCTCTGGGCTTACTGCTGCCAAGACCTGTTGGTACTACCAATCCGTCACTGATCCGTACAAACCACTCTAACCCTCTCCCAGCTCCGGTAGGTGGTTGTCTGTCATTCTGAACCATCAGCATTTGCTTCAATGAGACACTAACTCCCCATCGCTGAGTGAGGCAGCTGATCAACCAAAGGTGCTGATCCACATCGAGCCAATTGCTCCACTCTTTATTTCAATATTATTCACTCCTTTCTTCTCCATACTGGGAGAAGCTAATGCTGCACCTTAGATGGTCACTCACAAGATTTTAACACCCAAGTCACTGCTCATCTATGCATCAAAATAGGCTGTAGAAGACCCTTGTCTTTGTGAATTATATTGTGCCAATTAACCTCGGTGTCCCCAAAGATTACTGCTGTCATCCCCCAGACCCGACATATCATTGCATAAAGGTGCTTGGTGTTTAAGAAATTTTCACAACTTGGTACCTGTATGCTCTTCCACACTTATGTTTATAATTATGGCAAAGATAAATATAAATAGATTCTGACAAAAGTATATATAGTCATGGGCATACGGCGACTCTCCCTCCTGTACTTGTTCAGCATGTGTGCCTATCCAAGCATCCACTTGCAGATCACCACTAGTGCATGATCGTGTTGTTTTTAAGTCTTTAAAAGCTTTGTGTCTTCACCTGCCTCCATCATTTTGTGCTAACTCCCTTTAGTTGTATTTTGCCTTACATCCAAACCAACCAATTTTTCTACCCTCTATCCACTGAAGTTCTATCTTTCAGAGATAGTAAACTTTAATAGGAGCAGAAGCTCTACTTCTCTACAGCAGAATCTCTAGTGGGTTTGAACCACCTGGGGTTAGCAGTTTAAAGCCTGATCCACAGACCTACTAAGGCCCCAAGAAGCAAAATTCCAGGCAGCGTCTCAGACTAATTGCATTTGAAATTCTAGTGGGAGTGTCTAGACTGCTGTTTGTGTCTGACAAGCCCTCCAGGTAGATTGATGGACAGTAAAGTCGAGAAACTACAAGTCCACGAAAGTAATCTGATTGAACTGGTTTACCTGAAATTGTGAATGGTGACTATATTTTACACCAAGAATATTTGTTTTTTAGCATACATCAATTACTAGCTCAATATAAAATTCTCTTAGGAATGATAATCTCTTATTTATGCTTCTATAACACAAATGTTTATCACATATGCCCTGAATACAAAACAAAACCCAAACCCACTTCCATTCCAACTGATAGTAATCTTATCGGACAGAGTAGAACTGCTCCTGTGGATTTCCAAGACTGTAACTCTTTCTGGGAGTCGAAAAACTTATTGTTCTCCCATGTAATGAACTGCACCATAATGGCTTTCTTCAATAAGATGTCAGAGGGAAAACATTTTTTAATTTAATCAAAGGGATTTGAAAGCAAAGGATTAAACTAAATGAACTACACACACAAGGATGGAAGAAACTTAGCCTCTTGTGGAGAATAACTGGGGCTTTGGGGAGGGGGGGGGGTCACACAGATCAGCACCCAATTCAGATTCTACCAGATGCTTGGCATGTGGATTCTTGGATAAGTCATTATCGATCTCTAAATTACAAATTTGCTTATCTATAAATGAGAAAAACTATAAATCAAAGGTTTTAAATATTGTGTCACTCTGAGCACTTAGTAGATTTATTAAAATAATAATTATTGGCTTCCGCCACCTTTTAGTATGATTTCAAATTTTGTTTTAATGGATCCATAGTAGATATTTGTTTTCCAGAAAGCTGCTAGAGAAATAAAACTCTTAATATCCAATCCCAAATGTCTATTTAATTTCGCTTAGCTAATAAAGAAACAACCTCTTTTTCCAAAGCTGAGAAGGACAGAGCATGTAAGGTCACAGTTGATTTAAGCACAGAGGAAGTTACTCTGCTATTTGCAGTAAGAACTTGGGTACAAGTATCTCAAAAGACACCCCATTTTCCTCACTTGGGGGCTTTTGTTTGTTTGCACGCTCTTCTGCTTGCTCTCCACATGAGCAATGGCAAGTGGAGAGAGGTGCTGGATCCATCCGGCTTGTTGATGTACATTGTCAGGGGACCTTGGTGTCCTCTCTCATTTGGATCTTCACATGCTATGTACACAGCTGCTCAATTACAATGAGCAATTAACCACTGGGAAAGCTTATTGCAGCTACTGTGGGGAAGAAGGAAACTTGGCCTCCAACCAGTGTCCTCGCTGTGGGTGACTTGGGGTATCTCTAGTTTTACCATCCCAGCTCTATCAGCTACCTCCCAAAGCAGGACAAGTAAACACATAATCAAAATATAAAATCAGCCCATGTCCTAATATTCAAATGAAGCTTCAACACAAGGGCTGCAGCCACACTCATCACTCCAGCAGCTGCTGCTCCTATTAAATATATGGCAATTATCAAAGCAGATAATATTGGAGCATAAACAGTGGCCAAGGATTTTTTTTTACTCTGTTTCAAAAAATTGACAAAAGAGCTTAGTTGTTAAACTCCTGTTGTTTATATAATGATCACTTACATGTTGTTTCACAATAGTCTGACTTTGGCCAATAAGTGATAAAAAAAATAATCCCCTGCCATTGAATGGATTCTGACTCATTGGGACCCTTCAGAACAGAAAACAAGTGCTGTTGAGATTGTAAAACCTCACAGCAAAGACAGTCCCATCTTTTCCCAGTGGAGCAGCTCAGGGGATTTTAAGTGGATCTTGGGGTTAAAAGGCCAACGATTAACCCACAGTACCACGAGGAGTCTTTATCAGTAATAATTGCTTAAACTAACTCCCTATCTTATTATTTAGCCTAGTTTACACATGATCTTTTTTCAATAATTAGGCTAGTTTCCCTTTCTTTTTTGGGAGGATGGTGGTAGAACGTAGGGGTGGTAGAAATGGGGGAAAATCTCCTAAACTCGTATCTATTGATTTTGACTCATAGTGACCCTATAAGATAAAGTAGAACTACCCTTTTGGATTTCAGAGACTAAATTACTTATGAGGAGCAAAAGGTCTTATCTTTATCCCTCAGATAGGTTTGTGGGTACCAACGTCTAATTTTGCAATTACCAGCCCAATGTGTAAGCTAATACAGTGCCAGTGGGTGAGGATTTCTTGCCAGGTGCCATTTCATCGCTTCTAACTCATAGTGACCCTGTGTACAACAGAATGAAACATTGCTGGGTCCTGTGCTATTCATACAATTGTTCTTGTTTGAATCCATTGATGTTGCCACTGGGTCAATACAATGTTGTAGAAGTTCATCCTCTTATTTGAAGTCCCTCTGCTTTACCAAACATGATATTCTTCCCCAGGGATGAGAGTAGGGAATGTAATCATTAAACCAACTCATATTTGTAGGGCAGCCTCACCGAACCTAAGTTATCATCAATAGTATTAAAGTGAAATGCGTATGATAAATGCAGAAGCCAGATTTCCATGGTATATTTTTATTTTAACTGCACTTGGTTATTATTTGACTGGTAGCACTGTGACCACAGATGTTTCATTTTGCCATGGTAGAAAGGAGGTAACTCAGGGAAATATGACTTGAAATCAAGAATATTAAAGATGCGATGCTTTCCATTTAGGATGTACAGTCTATTCCCAGAGCCTGGACAAGTAGAACTGAGGGAAAGATACTATGGAAAGAGTACTAAAATTGACCCGATTGTTGCCACTTAAGTGTTTCAACCCAATACAATGGTCTTTCTTTCTTAATTTCTAAGGTTTTAAATCTGTACTTTAAAAAAATAATTAAATCATTTTATTGGGGGCTGTACAACTCATCACAACCCACATATACATCCACTGTGTCAAGCACTTTTGGACATTTCTTTCTTTCTTTTTCTGTTCTATTATATTCAACTCTGAATTTTTTTCCATGGGAGTGGTGGATCAAGAGATGAGAAAATTCCATTTAAAATCTTTGAATTAATTAAATACCTGTATTGATTTATTGACTTCATTGCCATCAGGCCATATACATCACTCCTAAACAAACCAAGTCAAATTCTAGCTAACACACCCTATAATTGTTTTTTTTTCTTTCTTTCCATCTAAGTTAGCTCCCTTTTCTAAACGTTTGTAGCAGCATTTATACTAGGGAGTTTACTTTTTTGACAATAAATTATTAAATTTCTACAGATAAATATTTACTTCCTTGGCTTTTTCTTAGAGTTGTAATTTTTAAACCCTATTAGTCAAAGCTATACTATTTTATTTTGTGTTTAGGAAGGATGTCTGTGTTGATGAGGATTGATAATCATTGAAGTATGCTTGGACACAGTGTCTGGTAAAATAGAGGATCAAGAAAAGTGAGAAAGATTCTCAAGAAAATGGATGGGAGCAAAGGGCTCAACCCTAACTATGAAGATAGCATACGGCTGTATGGCGTTTTGTTCTGTGTGCACAGGGTGGTTGTGCATTGGAAATGACTTGATGGCACCAAACAACAACAGAATGTTTGTGGCGCTTACAACACAACTCAGTTGAGGACAAGAGGTTTGAAACTCAGCTATTTAAAAGGTGCAGGAAAACGATGACAAGGGAGAAACAAACGATGAACAAAGAGAGGAATCTAAACGTAGGAAAATGTCAATCTTCTCTAAAGTCATGAGATGCTACCGGTGGTGTTCTGAAGATAGATCGTTAGCCATGATCCTAACATATCAGGGACATTTCCCCAGTCCAATGAGTCTTTTCAATTGCCAAATGTTTTTAAAAATAAAATATTCAATAGGTTCATTTCCTACTATAAAATTCTATAATGTTTGCAATATTTATTTTGCTGTGAGGATAACACCTGACAAGAAGACACTCATTTATGAGTTTATCAATAAAGCATGTATAGGCTGAGATGCCTTTTGTGGCACATAAACCACAACCAACCCACAATGAATCAGAAAGCAATGTATCCCCCTCACTTAAATACAAAGATAAAGTTTAATTGACTGAGGAATGGTCAAAAGTCTGGCTAGGTACATAACACCAGGACTAACTTATTTCCATCTCTCTGCTTAATATTATTCTCTGACGTCCATTGGTTTTGCTCTCAGAGACATACTGTCCAGGCCTTTGAACCAATATATTCTGGTGTGACCCTCTGCTGCAGATTTACATGTCCACTCCAGGTGTACAGATTCAAATTTTATATAGTGAATCTACATTTTAACAAGATTTCCAGGTAGGTATGTATATATTTGTGTGTGTGTGTACACATGCACACCATACACACATATGCAGAAGTTGCCTGCAATCCTGCTTTGGAAATTGTAGATTCCAGTTCAAAATATCCAGGTTGGATCTGAATTCTCACCAGGGCCTTGAACTGGATGGACCCTTGTTGCAGGATCTGATGAACCACTCTGAATTCCATACCATTTTAGCATCTTCTCCAGCTGGAAAGAGAGAGCTCATCTATTGCCAAACTAAAGTCCAGTCCAGTCGATCATTGGTTTAATTAGGCTGGCTCCCTATACCTGAGGCAATCATTATACTTAGGGCAAGAAGATCTGCTAGATGAGCTTAGACCAATTAGCTAGGTGACTGTAATTAGAATCACCTGCAGAGATTTTACAACTAGTTATTCTGGGGATGACATCAAAATAATTAAGCCAGTGCATCGGTAAGAGGGAAGGAAGCCTTAGTATTCTTAAAATTTCCCTCAGGAGTTCTGGTGGCCCGGTGGTTAAGCTCAAAGCAGCTAATTGAAAGTTGGTGGTTCAAACCCACACAGTGACTCCTCAGAGAAAGACCTTGTAGTCTTTTCCCATGATGGCTAAGACCATAAAACCCCAATGAAGCAGTGATCCTCTGTAAGACGTGAATGGCAATATACTGGGCAGCACCAAAAAAAAAAAACTGTTATTCTAATCTCTATATAAAATTAACCACCATTCATCTTTCAACTTATCATATCATCATGGCTTGCTTTTTATTTTTTTAAATAATTAAATCATTTTATTAGTGGCTTGTGCAACTCTTATCACAATCCACACATACATCCATTGTGTCAAGCACTTTTGTACATTTGTCTCCCTTATCATTCTCAAAATACTTGCTTTCTACTTGAGCCCTTGGTATCAGCTCCTTTTTGCCCACTGTCCCTGCTCCTCGCTCCCTCATGAACCCTTGATAATTTATAAATTATTGTTATTTTGTCATATCTTACATCATCCGATGTCTCCCTTCACCCATGTCTCTGCTGTCAAGCTATGAAAAGATGCAGAGTCTGCGGCCTTATAGGCTTGAAGATAAACAAGTGGCCATCTAACTGAGAAACAACAAAGCCCACATGGAAGAAGCACACCAGCCTGTGAGATCACGGAACGTCGAAGGGAACTGGTATTAGGCTTCAAAGACCAAAACAATCATAGCATTGTGAATAAGAAGGAGTGAGAATGGGGACCCAGGCCCCATCTGTGGGCAACTGGACATCCCCTTGCAGAAGAGTCGTGGGAAGGAGATGAGCCAGTCAGGGTGCAGTGTAGCAATGATGAAACATACAATTTTCCTCTAGTTGCTAAATGCTTCCTCTCCCCCCACCTATCATGATCCCAATTCTACCTTACAAATCCAGCTGGACGGAAGGATGTACGTGGCTTGCTTTTTGTGGTGCTGGAAGCTATGCCACTGGCTAGCTACTACTGTCAACCATGGTAAACAGGTTTCGGTGGAGCTTCCAGTTAAGACATATTGGGAAAAGAAGCAGGTGGACCACTTCTCAAAAATTAGCCACATAAACACCTCTGACAAGCAGTAAAACTTTGTTTGATAGAGTGCCAGAAGATGAGCACCCCACATTTGAAGGTCCTCTTGTACAATTTTGGAGGGATTGTCCCCCCAAATAGAATTGATCTTAATGATTTGGATGGAATAAAGTCTTTGAGATCTTCATTTGCTGTTACAGCACCACTCAGAATGAGAAGTGACAGCTGTGAACACCCAGGAATAATCCAAAAATGCAATGTGCAAAGTATGAATCTAAGGAAATTTCAAGTCATCCAAAAATAAATGGAATATTTGAAGATTGATATCCTAGATAGTAGTAAGTTGAAATGAACTGGCTTTGGCCATTTTGAATTAGGCCATCATGTGACCTACTCCATTATGAATTGTAAACAAGAGAAATGGTATCACATTCATCACCACTAAGAACATTTAATATTTATCCTGAAGTATAGTAGTCTCAGTGATTAGATAACATGCATACAATTCCAAGGAAGACCAGTTGATGTTATTTTATTCAATTTGTGTACTAAGTATTAACACCAAAGATGAAGAAGTTGAAGATTTACCAAGTTTCTCAGTCTAAAATTAATTTAACATGTAACCAAAATGTATTGATAACTACTGGCCCTTGGAATGTAGAAGATGGAATCAAACAAGGATCAGTAACTAAAAACTGTGGCCCTGGTGATAGATAGGGCTAGACGTCATCGCAAGTATTTTAGATGCGTTGTCAGGAAAGACCAGTCCCTAGAGAAGGACATCATGCTTGGTGAAGCAGAGGGGCAAGAAAAAGGTGGAAGGAAAGAAAACAGAGGAGGAAGTCTCACAGCAAAATGGATTGACACAGTGGCTACATCAAGGGTCTCAAGCATAGGAAGGATGATGAGGATGGTACAGGACCAGAGAGTGTTTTGTTATGTGTCACAGAGGCTCTGTGGGATGGAACTCTCTCAGTGGCAACACAGCAACCCAAACCTCATCCACAGTGCCACTGGGGCCCCTTATAAATGCTCTATAAAATGTTTTATTTACTAGCCATCTGCTAGTGACTGTTAGTTGCCATCAAGAATCCTCCTATTCATGATGAGGTCACCTGTAACAGAATGAGACATTACCCAGGTGTGCACCATCTTTATGACTGTTGATATATTTGAGCCCAATATCTGCACTCCAGCATTTGTCCAATCCATCACAGTAAGAGTTTCTTGGGTTTTACTTGGCTCTTTACTTGACCAAACATGATGTTCATTTTTCGCTGTTGGTCTTGCTCTAGTAGAAGTCTCACTGTCCTCATTGCAAAGGAAATTTCTGCCTGTGATTATTCTATTTGTTAATTTTCCTGGTAGCAGGTATGGTAAATATTCTTTGCTAACACCACATTTTGAACACACTAATCCTTTCACCTTCCTTTCTCATTCTCCAAGTTTTGCATGCATTAAAAAGAAACAATCCATTGCTACTGAGTTGCTTCCAAACTCATAGGAACCATATAGGACAGAGTAGAACTCCTCCTTCGGGCTTCCATCACAGTCAGACTTTAGACAGCTACATATTTTTCCCATGGAGTGGCTGGTGGTTTTGAATCACCACCCTTTCGGTTAGCTGTCTAATACTTAACGTGCGGAACCACCAACACCATTTAATATCAGGTATTAAAAAGACCATGACTTGGGTTAAATATATCTTATCCCTCAAAGTAGTGTCTTTGTGTAAGGTCTTTTGAAAATGATTTACCCAGGTAATACATCATTTGATTTTTGCCACTGCTTCTTCCAGAGATTTTGACTGTTAGTTCAAGTAGAATGCATGAATTGTAAATTTTATTTTTTTTCTCTAATAATTTATCTCTATGAGGGCAACTCAAAAAGCTGGTCCCAAAATTCTATTATATTAAAATAATTTTATATTGTGAATTAAGTGTGTTGGGGGTTGCATTTCAGACCATCAACTCTCAATTTAAAATTTTAATTTTTCTCCAATAAATTATCACTTTGAGGGCAACTCAAAAGTTGGTACAAAATTTCTATTGTATTTTAAAATAATTTTATATGGTGAATTAGGTATGGTGGGAGTTGCATTTCAGACCATCAACTCTCGATTCTATAGTTCCAACCACTTATCAATGCCCATCGCTACTTGAGTTCCTTTTTGTTTTTTAATTATTTTATTAGGGACTCATGCAACTCTAATCACAATCCATACATCCATTCATTGTATAAAGCATATTTGTACATTCATTACCCTCATCATTCTCAAAACATTTGCCCTCCACGTAAGCCCTTGGCATCAGCTTCTCATTTTCCCCCTTCCTCCCCACTGCCCCCTCCCTCATGAGCCCTTGATAATTTATAAATGATTATTTTGTCATATCTTACACTGTTCCACATCTCCATTCACTCGCTTTTCTGTTGTCCATCCCCCAGGGAGGAGGTTATATGTAGATCCCTGTAACCGGTTTCCCCTTTCCAACCCAACCTCCCTCCACACTCCCAGTAGCATCACTCTCACCACTGGTCCTGAAAGGATAATCTGTTCTGGATTCCCTGTGTTTCCAGTTCCTATCTGTACTAGTGTACATCCTCTGTTCTAGCCAGATTTGTAAGGTAGAATTAGGTTCATGATGGTTGGTGGGGGAATGGGAGGAAGGAAGCATTTAGGAACTAGAGGAAAGTTGTACGTTTCATCATTTCTACCCTGTACCCTGACAGGCTTGTCTCCTCCCTGCAACCCTTCCTTAAGGGTATGTCCAGTTACCTACAGATGGGCTTTGGGTCTCCACTCCACACCCCCCTCATTCACAATATGATTTTTTGTTCTTTGATGCCTGACACCTCATCCCTTCAACACCTTGTGATCACACAGGCTGGTGTGCTCCATGTGGGCTTTGTTGCTTCTGAGCTAGATGGCCGCTTGTTTACCTTCAAGTCTTTAAGAACCCAGACACTATCTCTTTTGGTAGCCAGGCACCATCAGCTTTCTTCATCACATTTGCTTATGTACCCATTTGTCTTCACCGATCATATCGGGGAGGTGAGCAATGATATGATCTTTTGTTCTTTAGCGTATTTGTCCTTTTGTGATTGACTAACTTCGTTCAGCATAATATTTTTTAGGTCCATCCATATCAATTGGTACTTCGTGGTTTCCTCATTGCTGGTTAGCATTGCATAGTATTCCACCCATTGTCTGTATGAACCAAGGTTTCTTTATCCATTCTTCTACTGATGGGCATTTGGGCTGTCCCATTATCTCTTCAGTTCATTTTTCCACAAACATTTTAAAGTCCCTTCATATATTCACCAAACTACAGTACATAAATTCTCCAAAAAGCAAAAATAAAAAAAACCATTAAAAGACAAATATAAAATAGCATGTTCTGGCCCTGCTGGCTACTTGCCTTCATGAGAAGATCACTAAAGATGTGTGTGCCATTGGAAAACATGGTGAAGAAGTCAGATGGTGCCAAGTTAGTATAAAAACTAGAGTCTGGGTCTTAAAGGCTTATCTCAAAGTAAGCAGCCATTTAAGTGAGGCGTAAGTTAAGTCCAAGCAGGAGAAGCACACCAGCTTTGTGATCCAACTGTTGTAATAATAAAATCCAAGTCAGGTGGAGGAAATGACACTCAAACCTAAATTCTAAACGCACCGTTTGTGGAACATTCGTGATGCTATTAGCAGTCCCAAGCTCATTTGCAGGGTCCCTCCATGAACTAAGTCTCCACTGAATCCCCATTGACCATATTGCCTCCCAGCTCTCACAGATGTCAAATAGATTCTGACTCATAGCAATGCTAGAGGACAGAGAAAAACTTTCCCTGTGGATTTCTGAGACTTAACTTCTCTACAGTCTCAGAAGAAATTCTCCAGAATTCTAGAAATTCTCATCTCTCTCCTGCAGAGTGGCTGATAGTTTTGAACTTCTGACTTTGAAGTTAGCAGCCCGGCGTGTCTCCATTATGCCACCAGTATCTATTGACCCTAGTCTAGGAGTGTGAATAGTCTTCATATCCAATGACTATCATTGTAAAGTAAAGCTTAGCAGCTGTAGTTTGGCTGGAATATAATGCTTTGTCATCATATCACCCTTTTAACCTATTTTGAATATATCCTTTTTAATACTTTCTGCTTTGTTTTGATTGTTTTGGGGTTTTGGTTGAGGTTTTTCTCTATTTTATTTGGTCATTGTTACTGGGTCCTTGTGTGTGTGCCCGCGCACATGTGTTGTCTTTGTTAAGTATGTTTTTCTATGTAGGGAAGTCAGGATGGGTGGATCTATGAAGACAGTAGCAGGATAGATAACTAACTATGTGATAGCAATTATGTACACCCATACAACGATTCTAGTCAAGATGAAGAATATTTCTAGCATTCTAGAAGTTTTGGATGCCCCTTGCCAATCAATAACCCACTGAACCACAGACAAGAAGCAACTGCTTGTGTGAATTCTGTCACTGAAGAATCATTTTCTTGGTCTAGAAGGGGCACAGGTGCCTCTTCCCAAGATTATACACAGAGGAGATTGTTCCATCTGAACATCAAAAGACAAATAGGTAGAGGCATAAGTGCCTGGTTACTGAAAGTGCCGGAACACCTATTGTATCAGAATCCATGGATTTTACCAGGCATTATTTTTACATTTTTTAACAAGCATCTTAGATCATTTTAAACGATTACAAAACCCGAGATATGCCTATGTAATGGGTATTGTCCTCCAAAATACACTTGCTCAACTGGAAGGACTCAGAGAAACTTATTTATAATGTATTTGTATTTGTAACTTGCATTCTGAATGAAGAAATACTGGCAAATGATATTTTTAAACTCCATTTATTGAAAATTCCATCACGGAGTCCAGAGGCACAGCATTTCTTAACATTGTGGTAATTAATACATGATGTGTAATGTCTTATTCAACGTATAGTTATTAAACTCCCGCCAAGATGCAATAAAATAAAATTAAAATGGCCAGGGAGACATAATGTATGGTGCTTTTTCTCCCTGAAGCCTGCTTTTAAATCACATTCAGTCCATGCAGTGTCATCCAGGGCATTTGGGAATTGCACATTGTATTATTAATAAGTTGTTTGGCTGAGATGAATTGGACTAGAAGTGGCGATGTAAGTTGGGTCTATCTCTGAAAGCATATGAAGAAACTGATGCTTTTGCCAGGGTGCAGGGTGCTTCTTATCTGCCACAGACACATTTACCCAAGGGAGCATGGTGGGGGGGGGGGGGAAGATTGGTGTGGAAATGTCTACACCCCCAATGAAGACAAGCAATACTCCTTGAGCTGCAGTTCCTGGAGGTGACATTCAAAGAGAGTGGGATGAATTATCGAGTGCATTATCCTCAGTGTAGATCCACATGCCATACACGTCTGTGTCTCTCAGCAGCTACAAAAGGCAGGATCTCAGAGAGTTTGTTGTGGTGATTTAGGTCTCTGTCCCTATCAGCGATGCTTGCTCCCAGATGTTTTCTTATAAGCAAAAAGCACACAGAAGCCAAATGGAGGAACAAAGTCAAGGAATAAATGAAGATTTAATATGGACAGTATAAATATTGAGAGAGAGGGAGAGAGAGAGAGAGAGAGAGAGAGAGAGAGAGAGAGAGAGAGAGAGAGAAAGAGAGAGAGAGAGAGAGAGAGTTGTCTGTTGTCTGGCTGGCTAGCTAGCTACTGAACCGGAAGAATCAAAATCTTAAAAAAAAAAAAATCAATAGAAGCACTCTATAATAGATTCAAGCAGATAAAAAATGTCAAATAGATAAACTAGGAGAAAAAATTACCAAACTTATCAAGACTCAGAACAACCAAGAGAAAGAACACCGAAAATCAAGTAAACCCAAATGAAAATATGGGAGTCAGAAATGAAGAATCAGAAAATGAAAAAGAAAAAGCAATAGAATCACTAAACAAAAGAGTAAGACCAAAGATATCAAATAAATGAACTAGATGGCAAAGTAACAAACCTTATCAAGTCTTAAGAGAAAGGAAAGAAAAGAGTACAGAAAAGCAAATCTACCCATATAAAAATATGGGCTTCAATGAAAAAATCTAATGTTAGATTTATTTGAATTCCAGAACACTGTTCACAAGAATAAAGTTATAGAAAATATTTTCCAGAGCTAATCAAAGATAATTCCCAAGGCCTAAACAGAAGACCAAGTTTGCAAATACTGGAATGTCCAGAAAACCCAATTAGAAAAAGCATTAAAAGTCCGACGCCCTACCATATTGTGTTGTTGTTGATGTTGTTGAGTGCCATTAAGTTGGTTCCTACTCACAGCAACTCTACAAGAGAGAAAAACATGGCCTGTACTACCCACCCAATGCTTCTTATGTTTGAACTCTTTCTGTCTCTCTTTCTTTCTTTCTGTCTTTCTTTCTTTCTTTCTTAAGATCATTTCACTGGGGGCTCTTATAGCTCTTCTAACAATCCATACATCAGTTGTATCAGCACATTTTCACATGTTGTCATAATCATCTTTTAAACATTTGCTTCCTATTTGAGATCTTGTTATCAGCTCCTCTTTTTGCCCCTTCTTCCCCCATCCTCCCACCCTCAGGAATCCTTGATAAATTATAAATTATTATTTTTATATCTTATATGACTACTGTCTCCCTGGACCTACATTGTTAGTTGGTTGTTAGTCTACATGTTGTTAGTCTCCCTCTCAGGGTGGGGATGGGGGTGGTTATGCCTTGATCATTACAATCGGTTCCCCCTTCCTCTCATCCTCCTCCCTACCCTTCCCCTACCCTGGTATCACTATTTCCATTTCTGTTCCTGAGGGGTTTATCTGGCCTGGACTGCCTGTGTTGTGAGCTCTTATCTGTACCAATGTGCATGCTCCAGTCTAGCCAAAACTGTAAGGGTCATGACAGTGGAGGGGGGGTGGTGAAGAAGCTTCAAAGAACCAGAGGGATAGTGTGTGTTTCATTGGTGCTATACTGTGCCCTGGTTGATTCATCCCTTCTTTGTGACCCATCTCTGAGGTGATATCCTATTGTCTACAGATGGGTTTGGGGTTTTTGTTCTAACACCCCTCATTCTCAACAATATGTTTTTTGTTTGGGGTTTTCTGATGCTTATTACCTGATCCTGTTGATATCTCATAATCACACAAGCTGGTGTGATTCTTACATATGGACTTGCTGCTTCTCTGCTAGATGGCCACTTGTTTAACTTCAAGACTTTAAGACATGATATCTTTTCATAGCTGGGCACCATAAACTCTCTCACCACATCTGCTTGTGCACCATTTTGTCTTTAGCAATCGTTCCAGGAGGGTGAGCATCACAGAATGCCAGGTTGTTAGAACAAAGTGTTCTTAAATTGAGGGAGGGCTTAACCAGAGACCCACAGTCCATCCACTTCCTCAATGGATTGCCATATAAATATATGTACATAGGCAAATACCTCTGTCTTTATGAATTCATATATTTACATATGTACACACCTATGCATATACCTCTATCCACAGCTTTGCTTGCTAGATCTTTCCCCTGTTTCTTTTTACCTTCCTCCTGCCCCACCATCATGCTCCCCTTCTTCTCCCTCTTGGTAATTCCTCTCAGCTAGATTGCTGTGGTTGAGCCCTTTCTTGTAGCTACTGTGTCAATCCATCTCTTTGATGGCCTTCCTCTTTTGCACTTTACCCAACATAATGTCCTTTACTAGAGACAAATCTCTTCTGATAACATATCCAAAGTACATGAGACGAAGTCTCACCATCGTTACCTTTAAGAAACTTTCTGGTTGTACTTCTTCCAAGACAGATCTGTTTATTCTTTTGGCAGTCTATGGTACCCTTAATAAAATTTGCCCAAACAATAGTTCAAATGCATCCATTTTTATTTTTCCTTATTGCATGTCCAACTTTAACATGCTTATGAGGAAATGGAAAATATCCTGGCTTGGGTCAGGCAAACCTTAGTCCTCAAAGTAACATGTTTACTCTTTAACACATTAAAGAAGTCTTATGCATCAAATTGTATGCACTGCAATGCATCGTTTGAAACTCTCTCTTAAAAAAATCATTTTGGAGGGCTCATACAACTTGTATCATAATCCATACAAACATCCACAGTGTCAAACACATTTATACATTTGTTGCCATCATCATTCTCAAAACATTTGCTTTTTACTTAAGCCCTTGGTATCAGATCCTCATTTTCCCTCCCTCCCTTTCCCACCACTCAACATGTTTGAATCTCTTGACCGCAGTTTCCATAATCATTGATTGTGGATCCAAGAAAAGTGTAATCTTTGACATTTATCTGTTTTCCATTTACCATGATGTCACCCATTTATTCATTTGTGAGGAATTCGGTTTTTGTTATATGGACGCTTGTTACTGAAGGCTGCCATCCTTGATCTTCATCACCAAGCAAGTCAAGTCTTCTTTGCTTTCAGAGAGAAACGAGGTGCCATCTGAGTATCACATGTTGTTAAGGACCCTTCCTCCAATCATGGTACTCCATTTTTCTTCGTACAATTCAGTTGCTCTAACAATTTTCTCAGCATACAGGATGAATATGTATAATGAGAGAATATAACTAGACACTATTTTTTCCTGATTTCTTCAAATCCTTTTATTAGGGGCTTGTAAAACTCAATGTTCCTGATTTAAAACCATGTATTATCCCCTTATTTGGTTCAGATACATGTACAGATTGGGCATAAGTACAATGACGTTTTCAGAAATTCCCATTCTTCTCAAGGTTTTCTATAGTTTATTGTGATCCACACAAACAAATGCCTTTGCATAGTCCAAGAAACAACACAAGTAAACACCCTTCTTGGATTCTCTTTCAGTCAACACCTATGTGAGATCCGCAATGATATCCCTTGTTCTGCTTACTCTTCTGAATCTGACATGAACCTCTCTCGGTTCCCTGTCAATGTTCTGCTGTACCTGTTGTTGGATAATCGTCAGCAAAATTTACTTACATGCGATACCTTTGTCATTATTTAATATTCTCTGCATTCTGTTTGGCCACCTTTCTTTAGAATGGGTACAAATACAGATCTCTTCCAATCAGTTGGCAAAGCACTTGTCCTTCAAATCTCCTGTTGTAGGCAAGTGAGTACTGCCGTGCTTTATCAGCTTGTTGAAACATTTCAGTTAGAATCCCATTAATTCATGGACTCTTGTTTTTGACTAATGCAATCAGGGCTGCTTGAACTCCTTCTGCAGTATCATTGATTCTTGTGCATATGCTGACTCTTGAACCTGTTGGGTGTTGACCAGTTCTTCTTGATATGGTGACTCTGTGTTCTTTCCATCTTCTTTTGATGCTTTTACCCAGAGAGTATTTAAATGCTGAAACTCCAGGCTTGCTTTTTCTTGAGTTCTCTCCATTTAAGATCTGCTCCATGTGCTCTTCCTTCTTAGTTCTCTAACTATAGGTCTTTAAATATTTCAGTACATTTCACTTTCCCTTATGGAGCTGCCCTTTGAAAGGTTCCGGTCACCTCTTTGACTTCATCATTTCTTCCATTTGCCTTAGTTTCAGTCTTCTGACATCTATATGATCCTTTCTTTCCTGTGTTAAAAAGACTTTAATAGTTCTATTGGCATATAATTAAAAACTCATACAATTCAATAGTTCAATTATATTAAGAGTTGTACAATCATCACAAGAATCAATTTTAGAATATGCGTACTCATTGTTATTAACTCCTCATTCCCCCAACCCTGCCTACCATACTCTCAAGAAACCATTAATCTAGAATCTCTCCCTATTGATTTATCTATCCGGGATTTCATACACAGAAGAGTATACAAAAGTAGAAAGAATACTAACAAAGGAAAACAGAGAAAAGCTTCAGTAATCTTTTTAGTGACCTTTTTTATTTGCCATGAGTGATGTTCTTAATATTAATGTCTTTCCACCACTTATAAGGTCTTTTGTTATTAATGTTTACTATATCAAACACCGTCTTGAGACGTTTTGGAAATGTAAGTGGGATATACTGAAGGTTGTATTTCAGCTCTTGCAGACTTAAGCTCATTTTCTTCAACTTCAACCTGAACTTATATATGAGCCATTGATGCTTTGTTCCACGACCAGGCTCTGATATCCTTTTAGCTTCTTGGATTGAGCTTCTCCAATACTTTTTCTCACAGTTGTAGTCAATTTGATTTCTGTGTATTCTATCCAGAGGAGCCTTTTGTGTTGTTGAAAAAAGGTATTTGCTGTGAACAAGTTGCTGACCATATAAAAGTCTATCATGTGATCTCCAGCTTAGTTTCCATCTCCAGGATCATCTTTTCCAACTACTGTTCCTTCTTTGTTCCCAACGTTTGCAATAAAATTGCCAATAATTCTTAAGTGGAAAGCAAATGTTTTGAGAATGATGAAGGTATTGAATGTACAAATGTGCTTTACACAATTGATGTATGTATGGACTGTGATAAGACTTGTATGAGCCTCCAATAAAAAGATTTTTTAAAAAGGAAACAAAGTGGACACAAGGGGGAAAATTGCCAATAATTATCAACGCATCTTGATTTCATTGTTGACAAATTCTAGACTGAAGGCATTAGTAAAATTCTTCAGTTTCTTCATCTCTAGCTTTTGGATGGTGCACATAGTTGAATAATGTTGCATAGACAGGATAGTCTTGTATGGGGATAGATCTTGTCCTATTACAGGCAGTGTTGCTCTCCAAGATAGATCTTGAAATGTCCTTTTCTATGATGAATGTGACATTATTTATCTAGATTGACATTCTTGACCTAGAACACTATTTTATTTTTTTCATTCCAAATGGACAATACCAGACCATTTCAGCACACTAACATGTAGAATACTGTTCTTTATGTGTTCCATTTCATTTTTAATAACTTTCATTTTTAATATTTTTTCTAGATTCTTACTTTGCATATTCCAAGTTCTGATGAATAATTGATGTTTTAAACCACTTCTTGGTGATTTGAGCTATGTCCCATCAGCAAATGAAGATCCTGAAGGTTTTACACTGCTCATGTCTTTATGGTTGACTCCACTTTGAGAAAGCAGCTCTTCCTTAGCCTTCTTTGGAGTGTCTTCAGGGCAGAAGGACGCATGTCCTGGCAGTGTCTCTGACAATGTTCTGCTTGGCTTCATTGGGTTTTTAGTAACTGACAATATTTTGATGATATCCAGAGGGTATTCAGTACGCGATTCTTCTGAAGTGGACAGCCCATTCCTTCTCTGTAGTCTGTTCTTAGAATGGATGTTCGGCTGACACCTGTGAACTTTGGGTGACCATGCTGATATTTGAAGAAAGAGCGACATAGTTCTCAGCATCGCAGCAACACAGAAGCCACCACAGTTCAACCAATTGATGGACGAGTGGTGGCTCCGCCTCATGCTGTTGTTGTTAGGTGTCATCGAGTCAGTTCTGACAGAGTGACGGTAGGCACAGCAGGATGAAACACTCCCCCACCCCATGTAAGCCTCACCATCATTGCTATGCTTGAGTCCACTGCCACAGCCATTGTGTCAATCAGTGTCCTTGAGGGCCTTCCTCCTTTTCACTGCCTCTTGACATTAGCCGACAAGGCGTCCTTCTCTAGGGACTGGATTCTCCTAACAACATGTCCAAAGTATGTCGATGGAGTGTTCTCGCACTTGTGTCTAACAAGTACTCTGTTCATACTTTGCCCAAGAGAGATTGGCTTATTTGTTTTCAGCAGTACATGGTATAGCCAATAGTGTTTGAAAGCACCACAATTCAAATACATGGCCTCTTTTACAGCCTTCCTTAGCCAATGTCTGACTTTTATATGCGTATGAGGCAGTTGAATAGCCTGGCTTGGGTCAGGTGCACTTTGGTCCTCAAAGTAACATCCTTGCTTTTCAGCACTTTAAAGAGGTCTTTTGCAGAAATCTTACCTAGTGCAACAAGTCATTTGACCTGTTGATCGCTGTTTCCATGAGCATTGCTTATGGCTCCAAGCAAGACGAAATCCTTGACAACTTTAAACTTTTCTCCAGTGATCATGATGTTTCCAATTGTGAGGATTTGGGTCTTGTTGACATTGAGTTGTAATCCATAGTGAAGGATGCAATCCTTGATCTTGATCAGCAAGTGCTTCAAGTCCTCTGAATTTACAGTAAGAGATTATGTCATTTGCATAACTCAGTCTCCTCAGAAGTCTTCCTCCAATCCTGATGCCACATTCTTCATATAATCTAGCTTCTCTGATGTTTTTCTCAGCATACAGATTGAACAAGTATGGTAAGAGTAAACAACCCTGACACAATCCTCACCTGATTTGTCAACCATGCAGAATTCACTTTTTCTGTTTACCCAGCCGCTTATTGGTCCCCATCATCCTCCAAAAAAATCTTGAAACCAAGGATTAAGAGAGGCGAAAGAGAAAATGGAGTATAATATAACAAGCACATGTTCCCAAGAATCAGTGCCGATTTCCACCCAGACATTCTGGAGACTGATGGCAAACGGAGCAATAAACAGAAAATATAGGATGAAAACATTTGCCAACCAAGACTTCTTTACACAACAAAGTTGTCATTCAAAATCAAGCAAAATATCAATACAGTCTCAAACACACAAAAACTCTAGGATTTGCCACTACTAGACCTGCTTTCCAAGTATTACAGAAAGGAGAACTCCAAACGCAAAGGTAAGACATTAAATAAATGCACGTGCCTGTATGTAGGAGAGCTATGAGTCAGAACTGACATAACAGTTTGTTTGTATTACACATGCATGTGAAAAAAACATAGATTAATAAAAAACAGTGATTTAAATAACAAATAATAAAACCACATGGACCATCATAAAGTCCAAAAATATTATAATTTCATTAAATAAACTCAAATATTAAAACACAACAACAATATAGCTTTAAGTTTGTAAGAAATAAGTACAAAGTAAACTTATTAAATAAAGATTGTATGTTAATGTTAACAGAGATACACCAACAAATGAGAGAGAGGGAAGAATGTCAGGAATAGATTTATTATACAAAGGTTGCATGTTAACTCTTGTTCAGATGTTAAACATTGTAGAAATTGTAAGTTGTGTGTTGTACTACATGTGGTATACACTAAGAAACCACTAAGAGAAAAACGTTCAGAAGAAACGATGAACAAAGAAAAAAAACTTATCAGTAAAGGCAGTTAAATACAAACAAAACCAGAAAAATCAGAACAAACCAAGGAATATTTTTAAAAGGAAGGAAAAAAAGGTTAGTAATGTAGAAATTTTATTTCCAGTAGAAACTGGAAACAAAACAATAAAAATGTTTCCATTTTAAATTATCTAAATGACCCATGCAAACAGCAAAGTTGTAGAACTGATAAGAAAATATGATCAACTTTTTTTGTCTTTAATAAAAACACCTTAGACATAAGAAAGAAAGTAAGCCTGGGGGAAACATATGCAACAAAATATTCCACGCAATCAGCAAACAAAAAAAGAGCAGATGTAATCATATTTATATCAGATAAAATAGGTTTTAAAGAAAATTCTATTACTGCAGATAAAGAAGGTCATAAAATACTAACACTGGTCAACAAATATTTTTTGTGTTTCAAATGTTAGACTCATTTCTGGCTATATTTCACCTGGCTGATTCAAAAATTGCTACTAGTTTCCCCCTACCAGCTCTAGTTTTTTGACATACAGAACACATAAACTCTACTCCTCCTCGCTCTCCTCCCTCATATAAAACCAGGAAATTTTCGTGTAGTACTAGCTAGCCCAAGGTAGAAGAATTTCCTGCTGGCTTTACTTAAAATAGTTTGTGTTGTATTAAATATTTAAGTCAAGCTATACTCTCTACATGGTGTCCTTTGATCCAGTGATATATTTGAATAGTACAAATTACATGACCTGGGAATTCTCCCCATGTATCACTCTACCTTCATAAGGAATGCAATAGCAGGCAGGTCCAATTTGTTATATTAAAAGGAGGCCAGAAATAAGTTGTAACACAATAAATAAGGAGCCCCGGTGGCATGGAGGGTTATGTGTTTGACTGCTAGCCACAAAGTCGACTATTTGAGCCCACCAGCCACTTTGTAAGAGAAAGGTAAGACTTTCTGTTACCGCAAAGATTTATTACCTCAGAAACTCATAGGAGAGGTTTCAGTTTGTCCTCCAGGGTCACTATGAGTCATGATTGACTGACTGGTGGTGAGTTTGGTGTAGTCCCGACACAACTGCTGAAGACAAAATGTGTGAATATGAATAAGCAAATGTGGTGAAGAAAGCTGATGGTGCCCGGCTATCAAAAGATATAGTGTCTGGGGTCTTAAAGGCTTGAAGGAAACAAGCGGCCATCTAGCTCAGAAGCAACAAAGCCCACATGATCTCACCAGTGTGTGTGATCACGCGGTGTCGAAGGGATCAGGTATAAGGCATCCTCAGAACAAAAAAAAAATCTTACCATAGTGAATGAGGGGGGGAGTTTAGCGTGGAGACCCAAAGCCCATTTGTTGGCCACTGGAGATTCCCTTGCAGAGTGGTCTAGGGGAGGAGACGAGCCAGGCAAGGTGCGATGTAGCAATCATGAAAAATACAACTTTCCTCTAGTTCCTAAATGCTTCCTTCCCCCTCCCCCTCCCCCACCCCCAATACACTATCATGATCAGAATTCTACCTTGCAAGCCTGGCTAGACCAGAGGGTGTACACTGGTACAGATAGGAACTGGAAACACAGGGAATCCAGGGCAGATGATACCTTCAGGACCAGCAGTGTGAATGGCAATCCTGGGAGGTTAGAGGGAGAGTGGGTTGGAAAGAGGGAACCAATTACAAGGATCTACATGTGACCTCCTCCCTGGGGTACATACAACAGAAAAGTGGTGAAGGGAGACGTCAGACAGGGAAAGATATGACAAAATAATAGTTTAGAACTTATCAAGGGCTCATGAGAGAGGGGGGGCCGGGAGGGAGGGGAAAAATGAGCACCTGATGCCAAGGGCTTAAGTGGAGAGCAAATATTTTGAAAATGATGAGGGAAATTAATCTAAAGATGTGCTTTACACAATTGATGTGCGTATGGATTGTGATAAGAGTTATATGAGCCCAAAATACAATGATTAACAACAAAAAAAGAAAGATAAGTGTTCTGAAACCAAAAATGTGTCGATCAGAGTTCTGACAGATTTATTAAAATTAAAACATTCCAATCTTGTTATAAAATGGTACAGTTTCTCCAAATGAGTACAGATATTCTTAAAAGAAAAGTTAGAATTTTTTAAATACAGAAGTTTGAACTCAAACTTTTCAATTTTCCATTCTTTAGCTTTGTCTGGGTTTGCAGTATCCAACTTGTGGGCTCTGTGTATATTGCACAGCTTCCAACATAAAAATAAACAAACTATGCTTCTATTGAACCAATTTTAACTCATAGTGACCTACAGGAGAGAGAACAGCTATCCTATGGGTTTTTGGGTTTCCAAGCCCTTATATATGTTAAAGGTAGCAAAGTACACTGCTAGGTTTGCACCACTGACCTTTTGATCGGCAGTACAATGCTTAACTAGCCACCATGTAGCCATGTGCTTGGCTGGGTTCTTTAGAGAAATAAAACCATAATATTTATATATGTATAAGAAAGAACTTTAGCTCAAGAAGTAATTTCATACCAAGAAGGCATCCCAGCCCAGTCCCATTCAAGTTCATGGGTCCAAAGCTAGCCAGAACCCTCTCCAGACACCAATGGCACAACAAGGTGAAGCGGATCACAGGGAGATCAAAGCCTGGTGGTTGCAGTCATGCAGGGCCAAGGTTGGTGGGAACATGGCGGGGCAGTAACAGCTGTCCAGGTCTGCAGCCCACCTGGGGCCTCCTGAGTAAGCAGACACACATTCCCAGCAAGCAAGAAGGCCAAGGACCAGAAAGAAGAATAAGAAGTTCTTTGCCATCTTTCTTATTAAAAAGTCCACAACCCCAAGGAAGCATCATCAGGCTTTGACCTGATTGCTAAGTTGGACATCACTTGTATACATTCACACAGGGTCAAGGTGACACGAAGTCTAACTGCCTCAGTCCACATAGTTTCTCTTGGAAGTCTGTTAATACCTGCATTTTTTCAAATATTTTTTACCTTTTGGTCTTATCCTCTAATTTGTGGTTTTGATTTCTTCTCATATTCAAAATTGGATGATAAGTTAATAAATTAGTATAACATAATATCTGAAAAATATAGTGGAATACCAAATCTAAGAAACTAGAACTGATGGGGTCTATTGAATGCATTTTTAAAAATTAGTACCCCAACTAATAACAGGAACAGGCCCAAAACCATGACACTAAGAAAAAACTATATAGTTTCGCTGTGGAATAAAAGGATAAAATTAGTAAGAAGGCCATAATAACAATGCTCTAAAATACACGAAACAAATGAGTGAGGAAACAGCTAACTCCACAATAATAGTCGTGGACTTCAACATATCCCTTTCAATAATAGGACAACCAAACTTCCATCGATTAAATTCTAGCTTAGGGTGACCCTATAGAACAGTGTTGAACAGTCCCTGTGAGTTTCCAAGTTTGATACTCTTTACAGGAGTGGAAAGTCTAATTTCTACACGTGCTGGTTTCAATCCGCTGACCTTGCAGGTAGCAACCCAATGCATAACCCACTATGCCACCAAGGCTCCTTTAGTGAAAGATTCTGAAAATCAACAAACAAAAAAGCAAACTCATTGCCATCCAGTCAGTTCCAACATACAACAACCATATAGCACAGGGCAGAACTGCCCTGTGGGTTTCCAAAACCTCACCTTTCTCCCCCCCTCAGGAGCCACGTGTGTAACTCACCACACTACCAGGTTCCTCCTCTTTTAGATCCAATTGGCTTATGGTTCTATTTAAGCCCTTGGTGCCCCTAGTGATATTTTAAAATGTTCTGGATTGACAGTATAAGTTAATTATTTGGATATTTCTGTCTTTTTAATGCAGCTATTTATTGCTGTAAATTTCTCTTTGGGTGTATCCAAAAGCTTTGAAATGCCATGGTCTCAGTTTTTATTTCATTCTAGGAATATCACAATTTCACATATGATTTCTTTTATGACTCAATAAATTGTTTGTAATTTTATTGCTTTAGTTTCCATGTATTTATTATTTTCATTATTTTTCAATACAGAATATTTAAAAAGACTCACCAACGACACTGCAAATGTAAATAAAACCATAAGACAACTGGACCTGACAGACATATAGAGACAACTCTATGTATATCGAAACAATACACATTCTCCTCCAGGGCACATGTACAATTTTCCATAATAAACCATGTTCTGGGACAGAAAGCAAATCTCAATAAATTTTAAATGATAAAAATCACACAAAGTATCTTCTTTGACCATAATGGAATGAAACTAAAAAGCCACCAGAAAATTCATGAAAAAAAGAAAATACATGGAAACTAAACCATTATACTACTTAAAAAACAAACAAACGTGGGGTCATAGAAGGAATCAAAAATGAAAATTTAAAATTCCTAGAATAAAATATGAGATCATTTTAAAACCTTTGAGACACAGCAGCAAAGAAATGTGTAACAATAAATGTCTACATTTAAAAATAAGAAAGACCCAAAATGACTAACTTCCACTGCCAAATTGAGCAGTTTTTAAAAAAAGAACCAAAACCTACCAGAAGTGAAAACCAAGAAAAATGGATAAATTATAGAAACACATTATCCACTCAAACACAAAAATAGGTAAAACATTAAAACATACCCAATACAAATGAGGTAATTTAAGATATCATTGAAAAAATCAGCCAAAAATAATTAGAAAGCTCAGACTCAGAGAACATCTAGAGAATTCTACCCAATAACCTGAGAAGAGCTGACCCCAATCCTGCTCAATGTCGTTAAGGACACGGAGAGGACACAGAGAGCTCCACGCTCTTCCATGAGGCCGACTGAACTCTAAGCTCTAAACCAGGCAAAGCCATCGCACACACAAAAGAAAACGGCATAAATGCAAAATTGTAAACCAGATTTGAGCCAACAGATCTAAAAATCATATTCAAAAATTATAACCATGATCAAATGGGATTATACAAAGAGAATCAAATGATCATATCAATTGATGCAATAAAGATAAAAATTCGATCAGACAGGAAGAAATAAAAGTATCCCTTTTAAGATGACACGATCTTATAATAAGGAAAACCCTAAAGATTCCACAGGAAGCCTGCTGACCTAAGTATAAGCATTTTGCAACATTTCAGAGTTCAAGATCAGCACACAAAAGTTAGTTGTGTTCCTGACAAATGCTCCTTCATAAAAGAACTCAGGAAAACAGCTCCAAGTCAAAACGACTAGAAATTAGCCTAGGAGGGACATAAAATATCCACACAATGAAAATTCTAAAATACTGACGCAAGACACAAAAAGAAACCCACAAAAGTGGCAATGGTAAATTATTTTATTTTCTAGCTCAGTAACTCCTGGCTCTTATATAGGTCCTATTTTTTCTTCTTTATATCAAAACAGATAAAACTAAGTAAGTTTAGCTATAATATATATAATTTTTCTTGTTCCATCTCTACCTTATTATAAGAAACTCAGAGATGTATCGATTGGCACTCTTAAAAAGTTTGTCTTTAATACCACTGGTTTGCCTTTTTTTTTTTAACTGGGAAAAGCTGGGTGCACAAGCCATTAAACCAAATCACAAAACAAAAGAAGTTATGCTTTAGGTGGAAGAGAGCAGTATGCTTTTTTACAAGACTTCCTTTGTATTAACAGTCAGGGCCATGTATTTGAAGCATTTTTCTTTCAAGAGATTTTGGTGAGGGATAACTACACTGTCTAGAGATCTGTATAAATTGCCTTTCATCTTCATTATCTTGCTAGGATGTATTATTTAATACTCATCGTCTTACTCAAACTGCAGCAAATCAGTCAGTAACAATGGGAGAAACAAAGATACCTATGTTCTGATATTATTATTAGTTTTTCTGCATCGCCGAATATAGACATTTAAATGCATTAGTCATAATTTTGGAGGACAAGATGACATTTTCTATGAGGTCAGGGACTGATCTGGTACATATTTGGATCTTCCATTATATTTTTGCATTTCGTATGGATAGAGGCATGCTTAGCAATATGCATCAATAGTACGTTCTAGTCACCTCTGAATCTATATAGCTCTGAAAATGTCTTCTATTCCCAGGTATTTTATAATAGCTACCATGAAAAGAACTATCTTACTGAGAACCTATATAACAGAAATATTAAAAACTGAAACAACATTACAGGAAATACATGAAATTCAATATAGCACTGTAACAGGATCATAAGATAATTCATGCTCAACAAAGTTTTATTGAATAGAATTGAATTACTGAGGGCAGTAAGAGAAATGGAATACCTACTTCTTTTTCTCATGGATGTTCAAAACTAATGGGAAATCAAGCAAACCGAGCCCCTTCATAAATATCCTGGAACATGTATGAAATACAACTGCACATACATGAGACCTCATCAGTGTTCCATTGCTCAAAAAAGGCTCTGGAACGGTCGTGTTTGTTCCAGAAAAACTAGCATTGCTCTTTTTAATGTGAACACTGGGGTTTCTATCTATCTTTCCCTTCAACTCACATCTTCTACTGAAACAACTTCTGAAAGACACGTGAGTTGTGCACTACCGGGGAATCTCCTCCATTCAGTCACTCATTTATCAACTTGGATTTAAATATCACAGTGATCTACCCACTCCATGACATTTCAAAACGTGCTCAGAGAGCCTCTAAAAATTTCCAAAACTCATTCTGGGGTTGTTATCTTAAAGTAGGGCTATAAGCATCATTTAATAGTGCTATCACTGGGACAGGGGAGAAAAGGTACAGTCCTTTCTCGACAGGTTTACAATTGAAATCAGGAAAACGCTCTCTAAGAATGCAGAAAGAGCAGAGTATCAATGAAGAGGACGCTGAGGAAATGTGAAAACATTATATAAGGATGTTTTGCCTGTATAGAGGACTGAGTATGTGATCATAATGCTTCACAAGCTTAAGAATTCACCAGAAGGTACTTGCTCTGATGACTTAAGTAGATAGAAAGCTAGTTAGTGCTTTTGTGGGGGTGGGGGTAGAGGGAGGTTTTGTTTACACTTTTTAAAGCCACTGGTTGCTAATAGTTCTATTTATCGATTCCCAGATGTGCCAGACCTTGCTATAAATAGAGATGTTTGATCTTAGGAGCTGCTACACACACAGCCATTTCTTCAGCCAAAAAGTTCCAGATGTCCCCAAGGCAATGGAGATGGCCCGGCCATGAGGATATGAGAAAGACCGAAACAGTAGAGCTCTTTGTTCTTATGGTGCTTACAGTTTGGTAGGAGATATATTTATGTATTGGGTAATGCAAGTATTGCTTATTGCTTAATTATATTGACACTGGAAGAAATGTGCTGGACTCTATGAGAACATACAACAAAGTCCACATGAGCCCATGTGAAGGTGATGCTAAATCAAAGCAGGTTTCCCTGAACATTTGAGCAGTAAGCAATGCTTTCAAAATTAAGGAGATAATTAGATGACATAAAGTAGACGATGAGTCAGTACTAGCCAAGAGAACTCCATGGAGGACCGCTGAGAGATGGGAAAGCAAGGCACATGTGACACTGTCCTTACTGCCCGGGGCGGCCAGAAAGCAGGCAGTAAAGCTCAGTGGTAAAGCGGGAAAGCCAAAAGGCATGTAGGATCGGATGTAGAATATTGGAGTTTTAAAACTTTATCCCCAGAGCAAAGTGAGTCATTGGATTTGCATTTCTGTGGATATCTGGAAATAATCTGTGTTACATGTATGTCACATGTGGTATGGATTGAACTCTGTCTCCTTATAAATACATGGCTATATGTTGAATTCCTAGTTTATATACATGTCAAAGAGATCGTGTTTGGAAACAGTTTGACTTTATATAATGTATTGAGGTCATACTAATATAGGGGTGATTCCAATCCTGATCACTGCTGAGTTATTGAAGGTCAGAACACACATAAGGATATACGCAAATGGAGGACAGACAAGACAGGAAGATAATTCCAAGGGCTACCAAGGAAGGAATAAATATAACCAAGTTTGTGGTTTGAGGAAATAGATCTTTGTTCTTGAAAGTCAACTACTTGTGGTATTTGATTGTAACATTAGCAGCTGTGTGTGTGTGTGTATGTGTTAGAAGGAGCTTTGGTGGCACAATTGGAAAGTGCTCAGCATTTTCACACATTAATAGCTCCAAGGAGAAAAGGCCTGGCATTCTTTCCTTGTAAAGATACCGCGTCGGAAACAGGGGTGGGCAGTTCTGCTCTGTCTTCTCAGGTTGTTCTGAGTCAACATACGAAAACAACAACAATAACAATTATATATTTATATGGGGCTTTAAAAGGTAAAGTCTTTCAAGTCCACTTTTCTAAGGACTTTCTAAAGCCCTTATAATAGATATGAAATGTAGAATGACTTAGATTTTAATTTAAGCACATGCTCATTTGGGGCTGACATGGGTGAAACAATACTGTGCATAGTTTACTGTATATCTTTTCCATTAGGTATTCTAAGAATAATTCCTTTATAACATTCATCAAAAAACTGCTCTTGACTCCTGAACAGACAGGGTAGAAAAGTTCATTTGTGTTCTGCACGCCTGCGCTTATGCTGTTACTCTCCAAAGATCACTGCTTTAAGAAACCAAAGTTCAAATAAGATAGTCATGGCTGTGTGAACAAGAGATGACAATGAGTGGGTATCTGCTATGTCTTAAATCCAACATGGATGGAAATGGGTTTGAAAATAGATTGCATATTAATTTGAAATTGACAACCTGAGAATTAAGTAAACCCACAGACATTACTAAATCAGCATCTCAGGGTTCATTTCAACTCAGACCTCCAGAGATCGAAGACATGGATCTTCCTGCCCTCTCAGATTTACTTGGAGAGATTATTTTTTTCTCCAGCTAGTGTTTTCTTTTGAGTCACCTGGCTTTGCCTATCTCTTTTCTTTCCTGTCATGTGTCATGCCAATACGGCCTCCTCTCCCCACATCTGACAGACTTTCCCTAATCCATTTACTGTTTCCTTTTAATATTCTTATTCATTTATTTGCAACTATTTTATTTTTTGGATGACATCCCTTCTGCCTGCTCACTCTGCAGAGCTTGTTTCCTAGACTCCATAACCAATTCCATCTACCCCCATCATTTCGAATTTAAATTAAGTCACTCATTACATATGTTCTTGTGGTTGTTAAATGCTAACAAGTCTGTTGAAACTCATAGCCACTTCATGTACAACAGAACTACACACAGCCTAGTCCTGCACCACCTTCATGATGGTTACTGTGTTGGAACCCATTGCTGTAGCTACTGTGTAATGCATCTCCTCAGAGTCTTCTTTTCCATTGACCTTCTGCTTGATTTAGCATATATCCGTCAGTGATGGGCCAACATGTAAGATGAAGTTCGAAGAAGCATTCTAGTTTTACTTCTTCCAGGATAGATTTTCTTGTTCTTCTGGTAGCTATGGTATATTTAACTATCTTCTCCAACACCATAATTCAAATGCACCAATTTTTCTTTGGTCTTCCTTATTCATCGTCCAGCTGTTACATGAATAAGAGGTTATTGAAAGCATCATGACTTGGATCAGGCATATCTTAGAAATGAACATCAATCTTTGCTTTTTAACACTTTAAAGAATTAAGTAGTTTCCCAAGTGCAGTATATTACAGTTTGATTGTTTGACCACTACTTACATGGGAATTCATTATAAATCTTAGTAAAATTAAGCCTTTGACAACCTCAATCACTTCTCCATTTATCATGATGTTACTTAATTTTCCAGATGTGAGAAAGCTTATTTTATGGTGACATGTAATCTATACTGAAGGTTGTGACCTTTGATCTTCAGAAGTCTGTGCTTCAAGTCAACTCCACAATTCAGCAAGCAAAGTGTATCATGTGCTTATCACAGGTTCTAATAAGGGTTCTTTCAATTCGGACTGCATTCTTCTTCTCATAGTCCAGCTTCTTGGACTACTGTCCACATACAGATAGAATATGGTGAAAAGATACAATTCTGATACCACACCTTTCTTGATCTATGTGTAGGTTTTGTATGACTATTACTAAGTGTTCTATAATTCCCTTTTATTGCAACAAATGCTTCCATAATTTGTCATGATTCAAATAATCAAGATCTAACTGACATCAGTAATGATATTTTTCAATCCATGTTTTTTCAGAAGTTGGCCAAATTTCCTGTCAATTACCTGTCAATGTACTACTGCAACTGTTTTAAATTATCTTCAGGAAACCTTTACTTGCTTGTGATATGAATGATATTGTTCAAGGAATTTCACATTCTGTTGGATCATTTTTCTTTAGAATGGGCACACAGATGTGTCTCTTCCAGTTTGTTGGGTGGGCTTTATACATTTCTTGGCATGAAGAATTAAGTGTTTTCCACATTCTATTTATTTGTTGAGACATTTCTATTTTTATTCTATCGATTTATGGATTCTTCTTTATTGCCAGAACTTCAGTACAGCTTGGACTTTTTCCTTCAATACTTTTGATTCCCGATCACAGGATATCTCCTGAAATGACTGAACAACAATTAATTCTTTGGGCAGTGATAAAATATATTCTATCCATCTTCTTTTGATGTCCCCTTTGTGTTCAATTCCCCCACTCCAAACACCCAATGCTTCTTTAATATTGTTCAGTATTACAAATCAAGGCTTGACTTTTATCTTCGGTTATTTTAGATTGAGAAATAATATACACATTTTTCCATTTTGGATTTATGACTCCAGGTCTTTGCACATTTCATAATAATACTTCACTTTGCCTTCTTGAGTTGTCCTTTGAACATTTCTGCTAAGCTCTTTGCTTATTTCTTTCTTTCATGCACTTTACCTAGTCGATGGTCATGAGTAAGTTTAAGTGTCTCTTCTGACACCTCTTTTACCTTTTCTTTCTTTCTTGTCTTTTTAATGGCCTTTTGCTCTCTTCAAGTATGATGGCCTTGATGTCAAATAAAAACTCATTTAGTCTGAGGTCACTAGTGTTCAGTGCCAAATTTTCTCTTGAGATAATCTCTAAATTCAGGTGGGATATACTACAGGCCATACTTTGGCTGTTGTGGGCTTGCTTTTATTTATAATAGCCCATATACAAGCTTCAACTTGAACTTGTACATAAGCATTTGATGGTCTGTTCAGCAATTGCCTCCTAGTCTTGTTCTGATGATTTTGAACTTCATCATCTCTTTGTACATTGTACATTCATTCCAAGTGTATAATCATAATTTATGTTGTTGAAAATAACAAATTTGTAATTTGTAATGACTAAATCGTCATTCTTGCAAAATTCTGTTGTTCACTTTCTAGTGTGCTTCGGGGTCCTTGCTTCAAAGGAGCACAACGGCCATACTTCTTCAATATTCAAAGACAGATTTGTTTGTCCTTCTGGCCACCTATGTACTTTAAATATTCTTCACCAGCACCATAAGTCAGGTCCCTTGATTTTTCTTTGGTCTCCCTTATTTAATGTCCATCTTTCACATGCACATGAGGCAACTGAAAGTACCATGGTTTGGGTCAGGCCCACCTTAGTCCTCAAAGTACCATCTTTGCTTTTCAACATTTTAAAGAGATCTTGTGCAAAAGATTTACCCAACGCAATATCTCTTTTGATCTCTTGACAACTGCTTCCATGAGCATTGATTGTGAATCTAAGCAAAATGGAATCAATCGTCCCTCCCTTTATCATGATGTTACCTACTAGTCCAGTTGTAAGGCTTCTTGGTTTCCTTTGCATCGAGTTGTAATTCCCCACTGAAGGCTCCAACCTTGACCTTCTTCAGCAGCAAGTGCCTCACTTTCAGCAAGCAAAGCTGTGTCATTTGCAAGTCGCAGGTTATTGAGACGTCCTTCAATCCTCATACAGCATTCGTCTCCAGATAATCCACTTCTTTTTTTCTTATTTAACCTTTTTATTAGGGGATCATACAACTCTTTTCACAATCCATACACCATCCATTGTGTCAAGCACATTTGTATAATTGGGATCATGATAGTGGGGGGGAGAGGGAAGCATTAAAGAACTACAGGAAAGCTGTATGTTCCATCAGTGCTATACTGCACCCTGACTGGTTCATCTCTGTCCTGAACCCTTCTGTAAGGGGATGTCCAGGCGCCTACAGATGGGCTTTGGGTCTCCACTCTGCACATACCCTCATTCACAATGACATGATTTTTTGTTCTTTGATGCCTGATAGCTGATCCTATCGACAACTAATGATCACACAAGCTGGTGTGCTTCTTCCATATGGGTTTTGTTGCTTCTGAGCTAGATAGCTGCTTGTTTATCTTCAAGCCTTTAAAACCCCAGAAACTATATCTTTTGATAGCAGGACACCATCAACTTTCTTCACTACATTTGCTTATCCACCCACTTTGTCTTCAGCGATCATATCGGGAAGGTGAGCATCATGGAATGCCAATTTAATAAACGAAGTGCTCTTGCATTCAGGGAGTACTTGAGTGGAGGCCCAATGTCCTGCTACCTTAATACTAAACCTATAAATATATGCACATAGATTTATTTCCTCATCCTCATATATGAATATATTTACATATATACATGTCTTTATCTGGACCTCTAGAAATTTCCTTTGCCTCCCAGCTCTTTCCTCTATTTCCTTTGACTTTCCTCCTGTCCCACTATCATGCTCAGTCCCCACCAGGGTTTCAGCAATACCTCTTGGTTACATTACCCTTGATCATGCCCTACCAAGCCTCCCACACCCTCCTCATTACTGATTTGGATCATTTGTTGTTCCTTTGAATCCAGCTTCTTTGATTATTTCCCCAGCATATAGTATGAGTAAATAGAGTTAAAGAATGTAGCCCTGATGCACACCTTTCCAGACTTTAAACCATACAGTATTCTTCTGTTCTGGTCTCACCACTGCCTCTGGATCCATGTACAGGTTCCACATGAGAATGATGAAGTGTTCTGGAAATTTGATTTTCTCAAGACTATAGTTTGTTGTGGTCCACAGTCAAGTACATTTGCATAATCAGCATAACACAAGTTAGCATCTTTCTGGTGTTCTCTATTGTCAGCCAAGATTCATCAGACTTTAGCAATGATATCCCTAGTAACACTTCTTCTGAATCCAACCTGCACTTCTGAATCTCTCTGTCAATGTACTGCTGCCACCATTGTTGGATGAGCGTCAGCAGAATTTTACTTACATGTGATATTCATTATATTGCTCTATAGTTTGAGCATTTTGTTTTGTCACCTTTTTTTGGAATGGGCTCAAATATGAATTTCTTCATCAGTTGGCCATGTAGCTGTCTTATGAGTTTCCTGGCATAGATACGTGAGGCTTTCAGTGCTTTATCCTTTCGATTGGTACTCCATCTATTCCTGAAGCCTTGATTTTGGATAATGCTTTCTGTGACACTTGAACTTCCTTCAGCCTAACTGGTTCTTGCTCATATGCTGCCTTCTGAAATGGTCGAATTTCAACTAGTTCTTTTTGGTACAGTGATTCTGCATACTCTTCCCAACTTGTTTTGATGCATCCTGCAGCATTCAATATTTTGTCCAGAGAATCTTTTCATATTCCAACTGGAAGCTTTAATTTTTCTGTATTTCTTTCATTTTAAGTTATCTTCTTTTTGGTTTTCTAATGCTAGGTCTTTGCGCATTTCATTATAATATTTGACTTCGTCTTTTTGAATTACTCTTTGAAATTTTCTTTGACTTCATCATTTCACACACTTGCCTTAGCTTCTCTATGATTAAGAGCAAGTTTCAGAGAGTCTTCTGACATCAGGTTGAGCCTTATTTCTTCATGAATGATGCTCTGGATGTCCTCTCCCAGCTGATCATATCTTCTGTCATTTGTGTTCAATGTGTCAAATCTGTTCTTGAGAAGTTCTCAGAGTCATAATTTGGCCCTAATGGACTTGCTTTAGTTTTCTTCAGCTTCAACTTGAACTTACATATGAGCAGTTGATGGTCCATTCCATGGTCAGCTAGCTCTTGGCTTTGCTTAGCTGCTGATATTGAGCTTCTCTATCATCTCTTCCCATAGATGTAGTCAATTTGATTTTTTGTGTATTCCATATGGAGAAGTCCATGTGCATAGTCCTGTTTGTGCTCTTGAACACAAGTATTTACTATGAACAAATTCTTTGTTTGCAAAATTCTATCATATGATCTCCAGCTTCATTTCTATCACCAAGACCATATGTTCCAACTTCCTTTTTTCCAACTTCTGCATTCCAATTGCCAATAACTATTAATGCATATTTTATTCTCAATAGTGTTATTGGCATATAATTCACATATCTTACAATTTAATAGTTCTCACATCAATCTCACATATCTTATGATTTAATAGTTCTGACATACAATCTTCACCACAGTTTTAGATTTTTTACACATTCTTGTACTTGTTGGCTCTCTATTTCCTCCCAACCCCCTACATCAAAGAACCATTAATCTAGCTACCTTACCTATAGATTTACATATCCTTGATTTCATATACATAAAAAATACTAACAAGAATAACAAAACAGATTAAACTATTAATTCAAAAGAAAGTACAAAATATTGAAAACTAGAGCAAATTTAAGTGGACCATACTGGAGATCAAATCATAGGGTCCCAAATTTTAATCTAACTGCATCTGAAACAATCCTCTTTCTGTTGCGTCCCGCACGTTAGCAAGCCTATTCACATCCCTGGTCCATGATCAGAGGGGATTAATCCACATGTTTCTCCTTCACTTTTCAAAGAAATTGAAACCTCTTTAACAGGGTCAAACCGGTGATCCAATGATAAAATATTACATTTTGACCTAAGTATGTCTTCAGTAATGGACTTTACAAGGCTCTCTGTCTGATAACAAGGCTATTCACAGCCCTCAACTATGCTGGGAGGGAATTCACTGGGCTCCGCTATTTTCTCTGACAGCAGGCACCATCTAGCTTCCTCAACAACTTTGCTACAGCACCTATATCTTCAGTGGTCTCTTCATGAGGGCAAGCATCAAGCAGGGCCAGGTCATAAGAACGAATTGATCTTAGATTGGGGCTAGAATTAAGTGCAAGGTCAAAATTCATTCATGCCTCTATGTTTTGCATGTCTCTGATTTCCCTTAAAGACACTGTTGTCATTTTTATGTTAGAGAACATTATCAAGCATCTCTCTAAGGCATCACTTCCACTGCTATCAAGTCAATACTCACTCTTAGTGACCCTCTAGTGTGGGTAGAACTGGTCCTGTGAGTCTCCGAGTCTGTAACTCTTCACAGGAGAAGAAAGCCTCATCCTTCCTTTGCAGAGCTGGCTAGTGGTTTCTAACTGCTGACCTTGCAGTTAGTAGCCCAGTAAGTAACCACTGCACATGAGTAGTGTCATTTATTTAGCCAATGATATAGAATTGAAACCACTGTATAGAAAACAAAATTATATGGGTTAGGCCAGGTATAATCCACAATCCATGAATTGTTGACTTTTACAGATTAAACTCTTAAGTGACTGGATACTATTTACACAAACAACAGGGGTTGCTGATAGAGCAACTCTTCCAATAATATTCATTCACAGCAGCAGAGTCATGCCTACCAGACTAATACATGTTATAACGAGGCAAGGAGGGCATTATAGTAGTAAGTAGATGGTAGTTCTAGGCTACCATTCATTAGATACAGTCAAGGCAAGAGATTGGAACCAAAGTCCAATATATGCCAGTTTTAAGCCCTTGTCCTAGTAGTCATCTGTCTCTTCTCACCATCCGCGCATCCTGATCGCATGTTTGATCAGTTTCAGAATGAAATATGTTATTACACTTCTTCAATTTCTTATCATTAACTTTAGTGGTTGGTGCATAAGTTTAAATCATAGTTGTATCAATAGGATTCCCTTCTATGCAGATATATATTATCCTTTCACAATCAGCTTTGTCCTTCCAGATAGATCTTGAATGTCCTTTCTGATGATAAGAACAATGCCATTTATCTCGATTGTGTCATTCATAGAAGAGCAAAATATTGGATTTTTTCATTCAAAATGGTCAATACTCATTCCTTTTAGTTCAGTAAAGTTTCTATCTTCTTCTGTCTGAGAAACGTTTTGTGTTTCAAAGTGCACAGTGCCTCAAACCCACTAGCTTCTCTATGAAAGAAAGATGAGGTTGTCTGCTACCATCACTACTGACCGTCAGAAAGTATAAGACCCTTTAACGAAAGAGTAGGAGAGATTGTATGAGAGGGTGGGCGATTCCCATTCAACCATGTGGAAACAAACAAAGAAGCACAGGTTCTTTCAGCCATATTGTTAACAAAATAGAATGAGTTAGTCACTTGTTCAAACATGTTTCCCTAACTAAGGCGCTTACATAGCTTAAAATGGTATGGACACAGAAAACAATTGCAGCAGCTTTGAAACGAATGGTACAATCCGATGGATAATTTCCTCTAAATAACTCAGGCATGTGAAGGGAGGAAACCTACATGGTTTCAGGAAGCAATTTTCCTCAACGAGTTCTCACCGCTGGCATCTTAATACATCAGAGATCAGGTAAATGTTTTCAACTGAAGCTCAACTCTGAAACTTGCTCTGGAGCAAAACTCGAGGGTGAGACATCTGTGAGCATGTTTAGAAATTTCCACTTTGGGGGAGCTCTTCTTCCAAATGCCTCTCACAGAGCAATTTGCTTTGTCAAGGAAACAGTCGACTTAAGTGGTTTTCAACAATTTATCACACAGCTTTCATTTCCTTTATGTGAGTTGGCTGTCCTTGATGGAAGGCTTTCCTGAAAAAGTTGTGAAAATATGTCCTCAGGGGCTTACCTCTCTCTGCTCTTCAGTGTGTCACAGTTATGTCATAAATACGTGTGTGTACACATATATGCACATGTAATTATATATGTGTTATTGCTGGGCATCATAGAATCAGTTCCAATGCATAGAGACCTTATATACAGCATCATCCTCACAGTATAGGTGGGGCTTCAAAAACTTCATGAAAAAAATTCACTATTTTTAAGTTCCACTTTTCAATGAGCTCTTCACCGCTCCCATACATAGAACAATTGGAGGATGAAGCACACTGGAACGTGTGCATAGCAGTCGCTATGAATCAGAACGAGCTCCATGACCAAACAACAACGGCAGATAGCTCAAAGCATTGGCATGTGTCCACATGGTTAGCAAAGTTCAGAAGGACAGTGTTCAGAGAAAAAAGGCTTGTGTCTATCCCTGCAATCTGCCTTTGCTATTTGATCAACCTGAGTCTCAGCCTACTCAAAATGATGTTAGCCTAAATTATCTAAAAAATACTGTGCTGCATAAACATTGATGGGCCTATAAAACATATATTAACACATTTCAGCATGTTATTATCATTTCTTTTCTATATGTGTGAGTAATGTTAGGAATGGTAAGCTCCTGTTTGTATTCCAGATGTCTAATGGGTATTTAATGCGTAAGTAGTATTATTGCTGCCAAAATAAAATTGTGTACTTTCCACATGCTGCTTAATGATGATGGGCATCTTCATAAGTATGAAATAAATAATATATGTGATGCATAGCTCCCCCTTTAGCTTTCTATTGTGCATTCTTGCATTAGCATTACATAAACCATAAAATATTATCGTGAAATTTATTCTTTTTGGGGGGACAAAGTGATATTTAATGATCTCTCCATATTTCTCTTGCTTAATTGGGTTTTCAATCTGTCTATTTTTAGTTAATTATTCTAGCTCTCTATACCTTCCTCTCCCTTTGGTAAAATAACAGTAGACCATTGTTTCCTAAAGTATATATATTTTTTCCTACATCATAAACAAGGTTCTGCCATCAAAAGTTTGGCTAATGCTGCATTCTAATTCTTAGGAATTTGCTTTTCACATTAACCTATGGAAGCAGATAAAAATAAATATGGCAAAGAAAAACCTAAACAGAGGCAAAACCTGCTTCATGTTACTTTCCCCGTGTGTCTCTGACTTGCTGGCCTGGCGCCATTTCCTTCTGCGTTGCAACAATTACTAAAGGGCATTCACTTTGGGGGCACATCAAAAGACTACTTTCCAAGGCCTTCTGGAGTCTGTAGGTGGGTTATAAACATGTGTGTTGAAATGAAACCTGTAACAGCATTTATAAATTCTAATTCTGAGATAGACCTCCCCTCCACGCTATTCTTTTATTTTAGGAAAATAGTCAAGCAAACAAACCAAAGCAATAGGCTTATTAAATAGTATACAGTCCCCTTCTTCTCCCCACTCCCAGGTGTGTGTGCATGTGTGAAAGAGAGAGGAACACAGAGACAGACAGGCAGGCAGACAGAAACTCTTCTACATTTTAGCATTAGGTAACAGAGATGAGGCTAGAAAGGAGCCTCCTTGCTCGTTTGCCTGGTCGCCATAATGGGGTCGTTGATGGAAGGTGCTATCAAGTCAAGGTGTAACAGAAGGAAACACTGCCCGGTACTGTGCCATGTTTGAGCCCATTGGTTCAGCCACCATCTCAATCCATCTTGTCGAGGGACTTCCTGTTTCTCACTGCCTCTCTGCTTTACCAAGCACGATGGCCTTCTCCAAGGACTGGTTTCTCCCGAAAACGTGCCCAAAGCACATGAGACAAACACTCCCCATCCTTGCCTCTAAAGATCATTCCCGCTGTGCTTCCTCCAGGATCAATTTGTTTGTTCTTTGCCCGTCTATCATACTTTCAACATTCTTCACCAGCATCATAATTCAAATGCATTGGTTCTTCTTCCGCCTTCTTTATTCACATATACCTTTCAAATGCAGATGAGGTCATTGAAAATACCATGGGTTGGGTCAGAGGTACCTTAGTAGTCACAGTAACACCAATGCTTCTCAACACATTAAAGAGGTTATGTGCAGCAGATTTAACCAATACAATGCATCTTTTGATGTCTTGACTGCTGCTTCCATAAGCATTGTTTATAGATCCAAGCAAGACTAATATTTGACAACATCAATCTTTTCTGGTTATCATGATGTGACCTATTGGCCCAGTTGTGAGTCAACTGAGCCCGGTTAGTGTGGATGAGGAACATTTTCCAGACTAATATCTGGAATTTGGAATTTGGATGTTCCAGCTTCCACAACCATATGAATCATTTATTGAATGCCCCCTGCGCTCTAGGAGCTATTGCAGTGGATTTTGAAATACTGAGATATGAGGGAAGATACTCAGGGGGATGTTTGATATCAGGGATAATGTAGTGTTGAAGCATTCAAGGAAAGTTAGGCATCTGGGGCATCTATACCCGCCCCTTCATTGGGCCAAGTCTTATATTAATCTTCAGAAAAGAAATTATTTTGCATAATCTTTCAAAAACTTCAAGTATGATGGCCCATTTCTCCTCTCATGCATTTGATTTATCTAGTCTTCCCCACTACGTTCTTATATGAAGGGCTTTGTAGGAGACCGTGTGCTCTTTGAAAAACACCATGGTTGACATATAGACAGTATGTACCATCGATTTAGTAATATCATGAGCATAGTCTTCATAATCACATTTAAAAATAGCACACACAACATCAAACAAAAACTACCCTTAGTGCAGAGCTCTGAGTCATTGGAAATTGGAAGAAGTGATTCAAAAAGGTGTCTTGAGTAGAAAGTCTTTTCAACTGAATGGATTTCACTGCATCTTGGGGGAAGAAACCTAGAGACCCCATAAATGGTTTACTCCTGTGCTTAGAAGAGGTGGGTAGAGGTGGGCTTGCCCTACTCACAGCATCTGCCTCGCCCCCCCCCATTGTTCCTTTAGCCACCTCTTCTTTATTGGCCATCATCTGAGTCACGCTGCACACACAAGTGTGTGCTTTTGCCAAACTTTATCTTCATGGGAGGCACAGTTTCTGCCATTCGTCAACATTTACAGCGGAGTTTACAATTTCCTATGTTTTCCGATTAAACATAAGTTGTTTTAGAGCAAGAATTATGCAATATTCTTATTTCATTAGTTTCTCGGCCAGATCTTTGAACTGGTTCATTCTGGTTCGACCCCTATTAAGAATTTGGCTTTCTATCTCAAAGATATTGAAACAGAATCTGCATTTTCACAAGATTCATTGATGCTTTGTTTAGATGTTTAAAACCCCAAACCCATTGCCGTTGTCATCGTCGTCGTCTGTTCTGATTCACAGTGACCCTCTATTGGGTCTCTGAGACTATAAATGTTCCCAAGAGCAGACAGCTTTATCTAGCTTTCACAGAGAGATGGATAGTTTGGGATCACTGGCCTTGCCATTAGCAGCACACTATCTCACAGTGCCATCTGAGGTCAGAGTAGAATTTCCCTTTGAATTTCTCAAGCTGTAAATTTTATGGGAGTAGAAATCCTCATCTTTCTCCCTCGGGGCAATGTGTGGTTTTAAACTGCTGACCTGGTGGTTAGCAGCCCAATGCATAATCCCTATACCACCAGGGCTCCTTTTGAGTGAGGGGAAGCTAGTGAAAATCCAAAAGACTGACATGTTTCTATCTTCATATACAGCAGGCAAGCAAGAAGAGACAGACAGACAGCTCGAGGAAGACAGAAGAGAGAAATGCATCACTCTCTGACGCAGGTCTTCTGGTATAGCTTAACCCATCTGAGATGAGCAGTAGAGTTTGTCCACAAAAAAAAGTCTTTTCAGGTAGTTATAGATTAGAGAATCACTTGATAACTTTCTGTACTATCCTCCAAATTATGCTGCAACAGAGAAAGTTCCCCAGAGTCTGGACCCTTATCTGAACTAGACAATATGTCATATCCTGTGGAATGTGATGAGCCAAGTTAAACCTTGCAGGAGACTATGTGGTAAAAACTCATGCACCGTTTTAATATATAATTCATGTAGGAGACAGAATTATCCCTCAGAAATAGGTGGAATTGACATGTTACAGGAGTATGTCTTGGTTATGAATTCTCCATTATGTGCTACCGCATGGTGCTCAGCACCCTGGGCTTGCTCATCAGGAGCCCACAGTACGCAGGTGCCACTGACCATTCTGTAATGTGCTCCTCCTGAAAGATCCGGCGACTTGTTCTCCTGTGTTGGAATCTATAGCGGATTTGACAATCAGTCCTTTGAAATGATTAGCAACAGACTCATGGACTATTAAAGGACCATTGGTGGTGCTATCAAGTCAGCAAGGGGCTGCGAACCACAAGGCTAGTGGGTCAAACCCGCCAGTCTCTCTGCAGGAGAAAGATCCGGCAGTCTATTGACAAAATCACACACACACACACACACACACACACACACACAAACCATTAAGGGGTTATCATGAGTCAGATCCAAACATGGATTGCACCTGCAATGAAAGCAATGTGGGAAAGAATCTTTCAGCTCTCAGGGTCAAGGGATTTATGTGATATAGACACTTATAACCATCTCAGACCACAGACTCTCTATGAGCCTCATGCTGGTGAAATAATCCTCCCTTTTTATGACAAACCATCTCTAGACACACATATACGTGTATAGACATGAATATGCACATACTATAGGAAACCAAGAACCCAGCTTCATTTTATGCCAATGATGGATGAGGGGAACCAGGTCTAGAATTGTACATGAGAGCCTTTCAGCCCAACTCCCTTTCTCCCCAACCCCTAAGTAATTATTTAAAAGGAAATTACATTACACATTAAATGTGATTTATTTCCTAGACAAATCTCAGACTTTAAGCATTTCTAGATGATAATTTTTAATAAAGTAATTGTGGAATTAGGAATACATTTGTCACTAGTCAGTAATTATTTTACTTAGAATATATTAAAAGTAGCTTTTAGAAGAGGGAAATAACGAAGGACTATTAAGAGTTTTACTGGATCAAATGAAAATTTCCCATTTTATTGGCAAAGAAGAAAGAGACTAATTAGAAATAGTTTTATGGGTCTACAAGCCTATCTTTAAAAAGGGCAGATAATAAATTCTAGGGGAAAATCTGATCTGGTTGGATTCTCACTAACATCTCCCTGTGTAGCACTGAGTTGTGATTGAGCTAACACAAAACTCATGTCCGTTCTTCCTCCTCCTCCAGCATTATCTGCAGCCTCGGTGTATCATCTGAATGTGCTACTCTTCTCCGCCACTGCTACTGCTGATCTAGGCCCCTCTGTCTCTCACCTGGACGGATCGGCTAGCTGCTCTCCCCTTCTACTCATATGCTCTCCAGTCAGTCTTCCCAGCACACCTGGGATTGCCTTTGGAAAGTGAAACACAGAATCACAGTAGATGAAACTCTCCCATTTCAAAGCCATCAGTAATCCCCCTTGCTTGGGGGATGGAAGTGAAGATCCTTCATATAATCCTGAAATCTCCACCTGACCTATCCCTTGCCACCCTCCTCCACTTCAAACACTCTCTATGCCCCAACAGTACTGAAATTTTTAGAAAATCTTCTTGAGGCTCACATTTCTGTTGTTATACAGTGTTTACAAAGCTTCTTTCCTTCTCCCTCTTTATTTAGCTCTTTTTACCAATCATTTTAATATCAGTTCAGTCATTCAGTTAAAGAAGACAAAAAGGCCTCTTTCCACCTTTTAAGTCCTATGTTTCATTACCCACCCTCTTTATGCCAGGCACTCCTTTAATAGCAAATATGATGCTAATAATTGCATTGTTCTTTCCTTCTTTGGGGATGAATGTCTAATGTGTATTACGTCTCAGCAGGCATAACACGTGTGCACTGTCAGAGCTTTCTCTTATGGAGTCACACAGAAAGTACAATACCTGGTTTAAATAAAGTCAAAATAGGAATGACATCTTATTGACCGGGCCCTCTCATTACGATGGAAGCATTGATAATCCTTGGCTCATGCAAATGCTTAATTTGATATCAACCCACAAAGCTACTATTAATTTGCAACTCTGAGGCCCCTCAAGGGAAGATTAAAATCATTCTTGTTACCAACACTTTAATTTGCTGGGGAAAATCGGAAACTTTCTAATATTACCAAGAACCCAATATACAGCAAGTCAGTCCCAATGTACGAGGACCTCACAGGGTGTACGCACTGAACTGTTTTGGAGGGTTCCAGTGGGTGGATTGCTAGTATATCACAAAGCATTTCTTCCAAGGCAGGTCTCTTTGGACTTGAACCACCAACTTTTACATAAGCAACTAAGAATATCAACCACTTACACTATCTTGAGACTCCCCCAAACAGTCTACTGTCAGGAAAATGCGAAACAGAACTCACCCAAGAGACCAAGCTTATTGGCTGATAGAGATTGGTGGGACCCTCAAGACTGTGGCCTGCAATCACTCTTGAGGCTCAACATCCCTTAAAGGGGGGCCATGAGGATCAAACAAGAGGCTGTAAGATGAAAAAACTTGATAAACTCAAACCTATCATTGCCTCTCTGCTATACACCCACTATAGAGTGTAGATCCTGACTCAGAGTGACCCCATATAGGACTTCCGAGGCTGCAAATATTTCTGAGAGCAGACAGCCTCATCTTTCACATGCATATGAGAAGATATAAAGGACCCTAGTTAGTATGATGAGCACTGGAGTCAGACTATTGACCTTCAATTCCAGAAACTTCAGTGAACCTGAGCAAGTCACTTACAAGCCATGTACCTTGACCATTAAGCATGATTATGATTTGCTTTGTCAGCTTCTTCATATGTAAAATAGTGCTGCTACTAGTAACACCTGTTTCTTAGAGTGCTAAGAAGATTAATTGATACTCATAGGGCCTGGCATGACACCAGGCAGGAAGCTTATATCACCCTGAAAAATCTCTCCCTATACCCCATACTTAGATATTTTTTGGGCAAAACTGGAATGAAAAGATCGTGGACTTTGTTCATGTTAATTTTTTTTGCAGATGCCCTCAGACCTGTAACACAAACAGTACTCAGCTAACCAGCAATTGTGACAGCCTGTTTGCCAGATTAGCCTTTCCTCTTCTCTCTTTGAAGAAATTGCTATATAAGGAAATATATATATATACAATTTTAAATCATATTTATAATTCAATATCATATATACTGAAAAGTTTATAATTTTAATCCTTATAGGTGTACAAATCAATGGCATTAAATTCATTTTACTGTAATTCTTCATCATACCATTACATTTATCACACTGTAATGGTTCATCATACCATTACCACCACTGCCATAACGTTATGATCCCCACCCAAAGAAAACCCCTACATGCACATTAAACAATAACTATACTCTTTCCCTTCCACCAGTCCCTGGTAATCTCTAATCTACTTTCTGTCTCTGTGCATTGGCCTCTTGTAATTATTTGATGTCAATGAATTCAGGCCATATGTGCCTTGTCCTGTCTGCGGCATTTGTCAGCCACCAGTTTGCACTTTCATCCACGCCCAGAAAGAGCTGTTTTTCTGCTGGGCCACCTACGTCTCATTCCACTGGGAAACTGTGGCTAGGTGTTTATCTTGGAGAAAGCTTCTAGTTATTACATTTCAGGTATTATCTTCTAGAGGAAGGAAAACAGAAGACAATAAACAACAAGCCAGTGCCCTTATTAGCTCCTGTGCTTAGGAGTCAATATTTTTATATCTCTTATTTGTGGCCACATCAATCCAGCAGCAGTTGATCAAAGCCATTAAATCCTCTGCTTCTTTAAATAGCTACCATGTTATTGCCTTCTTTCCCCTTTATCAACTCTAATGTCCTTTGAAATACCTACAAATGGAACAGAATGTGGATTTTAATTTATCTTTCCATCCACGGGGTTTACAATTGCAGCCAACAGAAGCTTAGTCTGGGCATGGGGACTTATCTCAGAAGGGGAGGATACAATCTCCCTCCGTTCCTCTCTGGAAGAAACTTTGTTCCCCCATCCACTGAACTATGGATCACAACAACCCAAGTATTTTAGCAAGAAAAAGTTTGAAGCCGATATTTCTATAATATACCTGAGACTCAAGATTGAAGCTCTGCTTCCTGTACTGATAGGGGGATGGACTGCAGAATGCGGGAGCTAAAAATTGCTGATATCTGGCTTTAAATTTGTGAATAGCCATAGGGATAAATTTCTATTAAATAGATTCCTTCTTTATTGTTATTACGAGTCAATAATGAACTTTTAATGCATGCTGCCTAAAAGAGTATGTGCTCCAAATTAAGGACTTTATAAAAGTCTTGGCTACTTTCACAATATATTTTGACATTACATACTGTCTTATGCTTTTTAAGCTTTCCAAATTCATTACTCCTTTTATCATTTCACCTTAGGGGGTTATTTTTTTTTTAATTCTTTGTGAAAAGGGAGCAAGAGTATATACATTTTATTTTCCATGAAAATTGGAGACCTAGGGAGCTGTGGGCCCTTTGGGGGGCCCATAACTTGGCCATTTTGGGGAACTAGGACCTTCTGAAGCCAAGGGGAGACTCTGGTCTCTCCAACTCCAGGATAAGTTCCTTTTTCATTATAGACCGCCACGGAAGGGCGGAGGGAGAAAAAGGGACTGGGTAAGGCAACGAGTGATTTATCTACTTCGTTGAGAACGCCAGCCCTCCTTACTTTAGAGTTCTGTCCATTGCACACAAGAAAGCTCCTTGTAGTGTGCAGAATGATAGGATGGTCCCCAAGATCCTCGTTCCATGGTACATCTACCCTGCAGAGTTCTCTCTTATCCAGTGTGGCTTCTGATTATAAGTCAGTCGGTCACCCTCTGCATTTAGAGATCCTGATTGGAGACAGATTCTGAAGAAATAGAAGAAATAAGCTGTCACACTGGGACACGGTCTGGGATCTGATGGTGGCTTCTAAAAGTGAGGGTGCCCTTGGCCAGCAGTCAACAAACAAATAGGGTCATCAGTCCTTAGCCACAAGAATTGGGTTTTTCCAGGAACCTGAATACACTTGCAAGAGGACCCTGAACTCCAGAGGAGAACTCAGCCCACCGTAAAAGTTGATTCCGGCCTAGAGATGCTTAACAAAAGACTCAGATAACTCATAGAAATTGTGAGCGCATGAGTATATATGTATAATTTGAGCTGGTATGTTGGTGAGAAAATGTTATACAGAAATAGAAAACAAGGATACTTTTTGAAGCACCAATAGTTCCTTCAAAATTCAAATAATTATAATATCGAGTGCGTTGGAGAAATAAATCTAAACATGAGATATCCCTTGCACTAGATTCGTGCTCCTAGGTTGATGCAAAGGATATTAAGTGCCCCATTAATGATGGAAGTGATGGTAGATGGCTTTCGTGATGAGCTGCTGATCTTTGACCCTCTTCGTGGATTATTTTGTGTTTAGAATTGTTTTGTTTATATATGTAGGCCTTTCAATTATTTCAAAATATGTTTCTATGTGTTTGAACACAAGAGAGCTAATTTAGAAACACAGATATAAGGGACAAAAATTCCAATCAGCTTGAATGTAGTATATCTCTTATGATTTACTATAGGCATTACTCCTATCATCCTTGTCAATACCAATCATATCAGTGTTTTGTGTGATAGCACTGTGCAATATAAGAGCAGCTTTTCCTGATTGCTAGCCTGCGCTGACTTCACATGATAACGCTGCTCCTTACACAGAGGGTCTTCCTTCTTTCAGCCGTGGGCACTGAGACTTGTGACATGAGATGGCATGGCTGGACAGTGGCTCGACAAGGCACCAAGGACCCATCATCTACTACCAACTAAGAGGTTGGACTGACATGGACAGGAGGAGCAGGTAGCACTGTTCTGGTGTTAGGAGGAGCCTGCCACTACAAGACTGGAGTGGGACATCCTGACTCCAGACTGGCTCCTGCTTGTCTGTGGGACCTCGATCAACCTTCACCACCTGGACGAGTGAGGGAGCTGAATAAGGAATCTGTGCATTCCTCCACACACCTCTCCCAACATCTTTAAAATTCCATGTCAGAAGGGAGACCATCGTAGTTTCGTGCTGCTACATTCTTACAAATCTCACTGAAGATATTGCCACATTTTCTTGCAAATCAAACAACAAATATTAATTAAAGCTGCCACGCTGGAAGCTCTGCATTACATGCGGTGACAGATGAAAGAAGCATACGGTATGTGCCCTGTCCTAAAAGAATTAATAGTCTAATCAGGGGGATAAGGCAACACATGCAGAAAGAGGAAAGTAAGTGGTCAGAAGTGAATTAAAGTTGTTCCACAGGGAAGGTAAATTCTGACCTACGCCATGGAATGGGAGAGCCAAAGGTGAGGGGCAATCCCAGACGTCTGCATGGAGTGTCAAAGAGTGTGCTCTGAGGGTAGTTGATACATTGAACGTGAAGGGTGGTGATGAGACTGAGGTTCAAGGCTTGCAGTGACTTTGGGAAGAAATGGAGTCCGACAAAGCCCAGGGTAATACCATTCACTGATTGCAGTAAAGTAACAAAAATGAGGGAAACTGGAAGGTGCCCTGTGACAAACATTTAAAAGAAAACATACATTGTAGGGAATTTAACTCTCATGAATGCAGACAGAAAACCAAATCCTTACACATGAAAAGAATCCCACGGGCAGCAACAGGAGTCTTCTTTGAGTAGAGAGATGAAGAGCATGTTGGTCGGGGTAGAGGAAGTAACTTCCTGATGCCACAGGTCAACAGCAATAGGACCAGGTGACTGCCTCCTGGTCCTTTGGACAGCATCTTCCTAATGAGGTTCAACTTTGGTACACTCACTGGATTATCGCTGCATGACAGTGCTCGTCTATCAAGGGTCAGTGCCTTCCGTGAGGCCTCACTTTACCTTGGGATACGAAGTAGGCCCACTTGACTGCTAACTGGAGCAGGTAGCCAGGCAGCAAAGAAAGGAAACCTTGTTTATAAGCCAGGTGTGTGGTCTTTTGTACTCTCTTTGCCTGATCTACCTGTAATAAACACTATCATAAACCATAATGTATCACGAGAAAGCATCTTCCTCACGAGAGAAGGAAACAACCTAAACGCTCCTCAGTAGAAGAAAGCTAAAGAGACTTTAGTGCATACACATATGTATTGGTTAAACCTTTAATGAAACAATGAAGCAACTCAGAGCATGGATAGAGTTGGAGAATATTGTGCCCCCTGGAATTTGTCGATCACAAAAGGAAAAACACTGCATGAGAGAAGTATTAAGATTTTCATACCAAAGGAAAGAGATTGCAATGGTCACCCAGAGAGCGGGCAAAGGAAGTAAGATCAAGTAATAGGTAGAGGGTAGACCCAGGTTGATCGGAGTGGAGGGAAAGAGAGTCTTCCACAAGAGGAAGAAGAGAAATCAAAGGGAGGGGCGTAATGTGGGGGGAGATATTGGAAGGGATAGAGAAGCAGCTTACATCGGTGCGTACAAAACAGTTGACCTTAAATGTAACCCCCCTCTGCTTAACAATTGTTTAAATGTCAGGAAGTACAAGTTAAGTCTCTTGCGGGAGAGGAATAATCTGTCTTCTAAAGAAAAGTCATTTCACCCTCTTGAAATATTTCTGATCCTGTTCTTGATGCTCTTAACAATAATTTCCAGAGAACATTCTCTTACTGTGCAATTCCATGGTTCTCTCAGGTGCTCTACTTTGAGAGAGAAACAATCACGCGAAACATTCAGGATGGAAGTACCTTTTGATGGCACCATAGGCAGCAATTCAATTTGACATTTAAAAAAAATCCAAAAGTCCCTAAATTATTAACTTTGTGAAAATGATATTTCATTGCAAAAGTAATATCTGCATGAAGTATTAAGTGAGTTTTTATGAGGAAGCTCACTCATTTGACGGAGCATAACAATTACACTGTCAAGGACTACAGGTTTCCATTTCCACATCTACTCTGGCAAGGATACGGTTTCACAAACTGGCGAGAAACGTTCCTCCTTGGCTGCACATGCATGGCCACTGTTTCATGGAAAATGCAGGTGTGGTGCCTGCTTTTCAGAATCCTGACTTCCCTGATGTACTCCCTGACCTGCCCAAATACGACACGGAGTTGCATCTCAATGGAACAAGAGAAGAACACATGAAAGCCTTCTGGTACGAGTCAGATGCTGAAATGTACAATAATGATCATCTATTGATTATTGGGATGAAAGAGTCTCATTACAATAGAATTTCCCTCCGAAAGGAAGCTCGGAATGTGAGTTCTGTGACTTTCTCAAGGCTTGTGAGCAATCGTCTCTTTTAATCTGGCATTTTACCAATAACTCTTGTGGCAATAGAGAGCATTCAAAACTAGAAGTAGGGCAGAGTAGAGGGGCCTCATGTCAGGAGCCTCGGGGTCTCATTTCAGAATCTAGTTTGTCTGCATACCTCCAACTCCCCATGTCCTCTTCCAGTCAGTCCTAGCCATGGAAAGATGCACCAGGCTGATTTTTCATTGTGTGCTCAGCCTTAGAAGAAGGAAGCAGCCATCGTAGAACATGCCCCAATTTTAGCAGCCTTTTACCCCAAAACTCACTGTCATCAAGTCCATTCTGACGCCTAATGACCCAGTTGGGTTCCTGAGGCTTTGTAAATCTGAAGATCCCAGCAGGCAGCTTCATTTTTCGCTTGCTGGGTTTGAACTGCCAACCTGTGGGTGGCTAACAGTTCGATGCTTACCTGACAACAGCACCAGGGCTCCCAGCATCCTTATCATTACAGTGAAAACTTTAACTTGTGCTTATGAAAAACTGAACCTATAAAATCTTCTACTGAATTGGATTATAATTAAATTTCTATTACATGACTCAGTCGAACACTGGAACCCAAAGAGAAGCTCTACTCAGATCAATGATATTGATCAAATTAAACTTCTGTCCTAGGACTGCCTTGTTTTCCCAAGGCTTACAAACTTTGCACCTCTGACACGGCCAGGCTTTGAACTTTTCTATCAGTGTTAGTGGAAAGCATTTGCCTTTTTCTTCTTTGACAGGTCTTCCTTATACACAATTCTTGACTCTCTGAGGTTATACTGAATAATGAGCTTCTTGGTTGGTATGGGATAGCCAAGTCCTTGCTTTTATATCTTGCTCAGCACTTCAAGAACTGATAACCAAAATGAAGAAGAAGGAGAAGAAGAAGAGGAAGACGAAGAAGACGAAGAAGACGACGAAGAAGAAGAAGAAGAAGAAGAAGAAGAAGAAGAAGAAGAAGAAGAAGAAGAAGAAGTCTTCATTGGCTTTCTGACCTTTTAAAAAATCCTGGTCCTGAGAACAGTGATTGGACAGACCCCTTGTTGACTGTCTGCCTGGACTACCAGCCCACCGTCATCTGGGGACTGGGAATGGGTGAGCATCTATTCTAAGTGAGAAAGTTTATTCCACTTCCCACCCCTTACTTGACCACAATAGCACTTATACTTGGTTACACTTTGCTGACGTATTTTTACTAAGGACACAGACCATTAAACATTCCAATCGCCATGTTTCAGCAATCCTGGTCAAAACATCCCCAGTGGAGCATTAGTTAACAGTGTGTCAACCCTACATAATAATTCCAATCTATCACTCAGTATCACATTTTTTCTACCAACCAAACTTGGCTGTCATAGTGTGAGCTCTGAAGCAATTTGATTTGTACTCACTTGCCACATAAAACTAGAGGAAATCAGAGGGGAGGTGAGTGAAAGAGGAAACCTGAGAGGAGCACATGAGAGGGAAGTGGGCAGAATTAGGAGACAGGGAGGCAGCTTTCCACGGTGGTGTGGACCTTTACTAATGAAAAGGAGAAAGAAGAGAGAGAAGAGGGGAAAATGATGACAGTAAGCACAGAGCAAGAATGAACGAGTGATGGGAGATAACTGAGGGGTGGTGAGAGGGGGGCGCTAGAAGAAAGAAGCAGACTTCCAGAGAGGGGGATCTTATTAGGGTGCTTGCGTTGGGTCACTTTGGTTCTCTGAACTCATCATTGAGCTATTGAGCTCCCCAATATTTATTGAGCCTCTGTTCTTTGGGAAAATATTTCAGGTGAGTTTCAGCCACACGCTGTAAAAGAATGAAGATTTTGTATACATCCCAGCCAGTAGGTTGAGAATGTCAAGTAGGTGTCCAGGTTTTCTCAGTGGTACAGACTTTCTGAAGAAGAGACCCACGTTGACTGGAGAGCAGATGGGGAATTGATGGTAAGGGGGCCATTGAGAAGATTGGGCAGGATCCAAGAATCAAAACAAGGTCTTAGTCCATTGCAGGTAAGACAAAGGCGACATGATGGAGACTGTAATGTGTCCACTTGACTACGCTCTGGCTCTCACTTGTTAGGCAGACATTGTGAACTCACCTTCTATTTGATTATGATTTGAAGCAAGCAGCCAGTCAGTTGAAAGGGGATGCAGACGTGGCCTGTGTGCAGTAGCTAAACACAACTGGCCACGTTCAACCTCTTTCTTAACCCTGTACTCTTCCCCTCTCCTCACTTTCCATTCTTGGGTTGTAAGCCTGAGAAAGCTTATGGTCAGCCACCTAACTTGCATATTTTAGATCGGCCAACCTCACAATCTTGGCACCCAGCAGAGGACTCCAGTCTGCCACTTGACCCACAGATTGTGGGGTTGTCAGTCCCAATGGACACGTAAGCCAGCAGAAGTCTTGAGCCTGTGGCCTGCTTCATTGATGTGGAATGTGTCAGTTTCCACAATTGTGTCAGTCATGCCACTGAAATAATTCCATTGATATCGCTGAAAGAGGAGCCATTTCTTAAAGTACACCCAAACTCGCTGCCATCCAGTCGACGCTGACTCTGGTAACCCTATGGGACAGGGTCCAACTGCCCCTGACTCTTTCTGAGACTGTATCTCTTTGTGGGAGTAGAAAGCCTCAACTTCCTCCCAAGAAGCAACAGGTTGTTTCAAACTGCTGACCTTGTGGTTAACAGCCTGATGTGTAATCACTAGGCCACGGACTCCTCTTGCTCCTCCAGAGAACGCAAACTAAAATAGGCGGAAAAGGCACAAACTAGCCAATTCCTTTGAGGAACGTGACATTCACGGAGCTATGTTGATTTGCATCGAGAAAAACAGAGTCAAAAGTCAGAAGAGTACAGGTGGAAGTAGCAATGAGAAAGAGAGGGATCTAGGGAGGCAGATGAGGAGAAAAAGAGATGGGTGAGAGAAAGAGGTAAAGAAACATTTTTACTTCCCCAGGCCAGGGCCACCTTTGGTCTAAGAATACCTGTCAACAACCACAAGGAGAGTTTAGTGCTCCCCATAGTCTCACATGCTCTGTCTCTGCACCAGATGAGCTGGAAGCAGACAAGTCAGAGGGTAAGCCCAGAGATGATTCCCCAACTTGTCATTCTGTGCAGTAACAAGCGTGCTACCGGCCCACATATAACGAGGTGAGACGCCGGCAGAGAAACTGGGACACAGAAACCTGGTCCAAATGCAAGAGGAGTAAACACATCAAATTTTACTTTCTTGTCACTCTTCTTCTATCATTTATTTATTGCTATATGGTTTAAGATCCTCATTATTAAAAGATTCTTTTCTGTAGTCAAAATAGGAATAACATCGATGTGGACGTAGCTATTGCATAGTAGTTTTTTTAAATTATTATTTTGACATTCACTTGAGTGCCCTTCTGAGCATGTACACAAGTATTTATATGTATATGTCTGTGTATATGTTTATATACCGTTATCTATCTTTTTATATCTACATGTATAGCTATATCTATTTATATCTCTATCTGTATCTATAAACACACATCTCAAGCCATTGTGTTTATTCAAGTCAAAGGATTGAGATAATGCTAAGGAAATAGGCAACCTCCATTAACGAGACAGATTATTGAAGGGGGGCTGTTGTTATAGCATGCTACATAAAACAAAAATGAACTCAAAACCATTGAGAGATGCTGGCGACATGAACGGAAAGATCATTTGTTCATTTTGAGATCCTCCCCAGAGTTGCGCTTTTGTTCATAAAAATAAAATCCTTGTGTGGGTTGTCAAATATGATCTTGCTAACCTTGAAGCCCTTCCAACGACCCGACAGGGAAACGCTGGGGATGGGCTCCCTGAGATGGTTTGCCTCCTGCGACAGAAACAGACTCATGCATTTTAGATGCAAAATGAGGACTCTTTGTTTTGCCCAGAGCTGCCCTAGTGACATCTTGAGCCTGGGCTTTGTGATTTCATAAAAATAAAGGAAATTTAGAGAGAGAAATCTCTCAGAATTGAAAAGCCCCAAATAAAGCTTCATAATAGGGCGGGGAAATGATTCATTTCACTCTTTCTCTTCCTCTTTTCACAGTTAAATGGTTTTGCAGAATTTTCTAGACGTTCTCTATTGTCCTTTTCCCCTAAACTGGATACAATGTGGCCAAGGCTCCACACTTTTATCCCAATATGTCCCCCTAAATGCAATGATTAGCAATCTGAAACTAAACACAATGGGTTCGTTTAGCTCGTTCTTACTTGGCTTACCAGCTGTAGTTTCTCCCAAAGTGTAAAAACTAGAAGTTATTGGAGAAGGCAGGGCAGAGAGTAACAGAATGGAGAAGTCCCTGGCCCCTAGGCATTCTCTGGGAATCTTACCCTCTGGGACGCCTAGAGAAGTTATGGGAGGGGAGGTGCTCAATTGGCAGAGGACAGCTGTAAACACGAATGCCTCTCCTTGAATATTTCACATATAATCCATCACAAAAGACAAACCAAACCCAAACCACTGCCAATGAGCCGATTCCAGCTCACTGTGACTGCATATACTGCTCCCCAAAGTGATGGATCTTTATAGGAGCAGAGCCTCGTTTTGCTCCTGAGGTGCTGCTAATCATTGGTGGATTTGGACCACCTTAGACTGGTGAGTAGCAGACCAATGCTTACCCAAGGGCATCACCAGGTCTCCTTAAACTCACCTAGTTTATCCTTTAATGCCCCCCCCCCCAACCCTTCACCTTCCTGTTTTGATCTCCAGCTCCTAAAATAAAATCTATTACATCAAAGTGATTCCATCTCAGAGTGTAGGACAGAGTAGAATTGTCCATTGGGATTTGCCAGGCTTTAACTTTGATGAAATAAGATGCCGTATCTTTCTCTGGTGAAGATGCCAGTTATTTCTATCGCTTTCATTTATCTCACCAGGTCTCCTTGCCCCTGGCGCATAATAGTCAATTAATAAAATTTTGATGAACAAGATTTCATATGGTAAATGGAATAATCCCTCCCCCTAAAACGGGAGTCGAATCTGAATTCCTGGAATCTGAAGATGTTCCCTTCTTTGGCTCAAAGGAACTTTGCAGATATGATTAAATTAAGGTTCTTGAGATGAGGGGCTTTCCTGGATCTTTTCAGTGGACACTAACTATCATGTGCTTCAATAAGAGGGAAGCAGAGAACCTGTAAGAATAAAATTATTTCCACCCTAGATCATCTAAAGGCATATGTCCTTTTAATTTCTGACATCCAGAACTGTGAGATAATAATCTTTCTGTTGTTTTAAGCTATGAGATCTGTGGTAATACATTGCAGCAGTCACAAGAAATGGATGTAGTCAGTCCATCATCATTACCCCAGTCTCTGCTATCATGAGCTCTTTCTAGAAATGCCTCACATGGCTCCTAACTTGTCTTTCTTATCCATACAATGCCCGAACAAATAAATGATCCACTAGGCTATAACATTTCTTCATTAGGCCATAACAGAAAAATAAAATAAAAACATTTTCTTCTCCAGGCTATAACATTTCTTCATTAGTATTGAATTGATCCTAAGATGTATATACTAAAAAATATTTATCATCTATGACTTTTAAAAGGCTCTGGTGTTACAACAGTTAAGTACTTGGCTGCTAAACAAAAGCTCAGTGGTTTACACTCACCGGTAACGTCACAGGAGAAAGACGTGTCCGTCTCTTTAGGCAAAGAGTGCAACTTTGGATGCACCAAGGAGCAGCTCTGCTCTGTCTTGGGCGATCTTGATGTGGGAGAATGGATTTACCAGCAATGGGATGCTTGGCTCTTAAGGAGCCTGTGGGATTTGTCTCTAGTTTTATTTGGCATCTCAGCTGCTCTTCTCTCTCTATCATGCATTTACTTCAACTCACCCACTGCAGTCTTTTCCGTGTCTCATCATTTATTCCACTGTCTCCCTAGATGCCCTATTTTTGTGCCTTCCTTTCCCTCTAAAACTCTGATCTTTGTCCTTGACCTTTTGATCTTAATCGTGGATTATTTTAACACAGGTGGGTTCAGTTCTGGACTGAAGGGTGCCTAAGGGCCAAAGTCTCTAGGCTCACACCTTCCTTGGTCAGATTTATGATTTCATGTTTTGTTCCACATTTCTCTCTTGTTCCATGCAAAACCTTCTAAAGCAACCATTTTCAGAGTAATTGACAGTGGTAGCTGGACATCATCTAAGTCTTCTGGTCTCAGGAGTGTTGAGACTATGTTTGGGTGGTCCATTAGGCCTTTGGATGGTTTCCATTTTTGTCATTCTTCTTCCATCTGGACAGGAGAGGCTCTGTGGATGAGTGCTCACAAGCTTTGAAGGGCCTAGTCATTCCTCGCCCAAACATAGAACATCATCTTTGGGAACTATTTGATGCCAATCAATCTTGGCTTCCACAAGGACTACGGTCTTTCTGACCTAGGCCCACTGACTCATTTCATCTACCACATAAGTGGACATATCTGCACTAAAGATAAATAACATATATAAATATTCTCTTTCAAATATATATGTACATGTATGTCAAATTTACATCTCTATCTGTGTGTCTGTCTATTTATATTCATTCATGGGTATATTCCCACTCTCTTTTCCATATCTCTTTAGTCTGCATGTCTTTAGAAGCATCTATTCATAGATACCCACTATTGCAAGATTGTGTTTAGAAAAGCATTGTCCTCTATTGCTTTTCACTCTTGAAAAAAATCTCCCCAAAGGCTAGCTATTATATAATACCACTATTCTTAAAATCAAGAAAAGGTTTTTCCCACTAGGAAACAACAATATATTCCCATGGCTTCAAGGGATGGAAGTAGAATTCACAGGCTAGTGTTAGCCTGGGCAGACCCGTGTTAGCCTGGGCAGACTCGTGTTAGCCTGGGCAGACCAGTGTTAGCCTGAGTAGACTCGTGTTAGCCTGGGCAGACTAGTGTTAGCCTGGGAAGACTCATGTGAGCCTGAGCAGACTCGTGTTAGCCTGGGAAGACTCGTGTTAGCCTGGGCAGACTCGTGTTAGCCTGGGCAGACTCGTGTTAGCCTGGGCAGACCCGTGTTAGCCTGGGAAGACTAGTGTTAGCCTGGGCAGACTCATGTTAGCCTGGGCAGACTAGTGTTAGCCTGGGCAGACTAGTGTTAGCCTGGGCAGACTAGTGTTAGCCTGGGCAGACTCATGTTATTCTGGGCAGACTAGTGTTAGCCTGGGCAGACTAGTGTTAGCCTGGGCAGGCTAACTTGCAATGCATTAGGAAATTCAATAATTCATGTTGATTCAAGGACAATGACTCTCAAAACAATGCTATCTGCTTCTGTAAGTTTAGATCTGTATCTGTTCCTTCCGTTTGCTCCCAGGTCATTCCACTTATCATTATTCCAGGAAGAAACAGCCTTCATTTTAACTAATAAGTGCTCCTTTCATTTGGTCATATTGCCCCCCTTTCTTCAATCAACGTTTCGTTGTCATCTCTATAGACGTACTTAATAACGGGTATAGGAAATACACCTTTTCAATTCACGCAGTCAATTCACACAGAAGTTATCACCATCTTACAGAAGGACAAATAAAAGAACCTCCAAAACTGTTCTAATGACGGCGACAGAAAACCCAAGTCTAAGCTGTGAGCACAAAAGAGGCTGCTATTGCCTAAAGAAAACACACACACACACACACACACACACACACACACACTAGAAACACTACTGGAGAAATCCCAACAAATTGTGTAAAGTGAATTCCAAACATTTATTTTCTTAGTAAGTTGGGTTTGTCTTCTAGACTAGATATTTCTGGCAGAACAGGAACACACATAAAGCTTTTCAGGAGAACTGTCATTTCTGAATCATTGTAATAAGCCTGGATCCAAAATATTTGTAGAGCAAACTTGAAAGCAGAGACCAAATATTTTAGCATATTTATTTTTACTTTAGAACTTGACTGCCATCCACTTAGGATTTTCCACCCAAGTAGGCTACCGTTTTTGTAACTCGGGAGGGAAATGAAGAGCTTAACGGGACATTTTCAAGTTGTCTTAATAACAGAAGAGTCTCAAACTGCTTGCTGAGTTGCATTTCTATATACAATGCGAATGACACTGAATTTTCCTAGATTTTTGACTTAAGGAAAAGTCTCCAAGATAAATAAGAATCACGGCTATCAATTAAGGTTAGCGAAAGCAAGACACCCTGCTTATTGACAAACCAAACAAGCCCGGGAATAATGGGCTAAGGAAAATATTTTATATGAACACACAAGAAATGTCTGCCTCTCCACACTGGCTGCACACAGGAAAGAAAAGTTAAGTAACTGGCATCAGATCCATCCTAGTGGTGAGCCTCCCCTCTCATCCATGGTTGCTTCCTTAGCTTCAAGGAAGGGCTGAGACCTCAAAGCAGAACTTTCTTCTGTGAAATCTGGGCCACAGGCAGTTACCAAGCTGCCTCATTTGAAGCTAGTCCTGCTGCTTGGTTTAGTTTAGACCCTTCCTGGCTCCCTGGTCTGAGTGAAATCTATTTTAATAAACTCCTGTAATGCCGTGCCTCTATCTTTTGTAATGCACATGGAAGTTGGGGGTTCATCGCCAATGCCATGAATATTTGATTATTCTGTCTCCCTTCCTAGTCTATAAGTATAGAGAACATGTATTTGTTTTCTTTTTTCCTTTGGGGATCCTATCTTATATTTGCATTAGAGTATCTATTCCTTCCTTTAAAAATCACCCTAAATCCTAGTGGTGTAAAACAAAATACATCTGATACATCACCATTTCTGTGAGTCTGGAATCCACATCTGACTTAATTAGATTCTTGTGTTGCACAAATTTAAATCTGAAATCTCAGAAGCAAGTAGGCTGGGGTCGCATATGAAGGACTGAGTGGAGATGGATTCACATCTAAACTCATGAGGTTCTTGGCAGAATCCATACCTCAAGGACTGTCCGACTGGGGGCCTTATTCCCTTCAATCTGTTGGCTGCAGATTGGCCTCAATTCTGTGCACTTTATCACTTTATCTTCTCCAGAGTGGGAGCTTGCTTCATCAAACATGGCAGCTCTGAAGACAATAAACAGAGTGTGATAGCAAGACAGTAACTGTAAATATTTGTAACCTAATCATGGAAGTGACACCCCTCAATGTTATCAAATACGTTGGGTTAGAAATACGTTTCTTAAAAGAAATAAAATTATACCAGGCTGTGAATACCAGGTAGGGATCCTAGGAGGTGGAGAGGGTATTTTAGAAGTCTTTCTATCACACAAACCTAAGATCATGTAAGTGGCTGGTGGGAATGGACAAGGGAAAACTTCCAAAGGGAGGCTGGGCTCTGAGAGCTCAATCAAACACAGGAGGGCAGAAGTCAACCCAAGTCCTCAGTCCGGAACACCCCAATACAAGCAAAAATTGTGTCTCTTCTGTTATTGCTCCCTGTGAACCCAGGATGCCTGGCGTCTCGTTACACAATGGCAAGATGACAACTATTTTAGGCACAATCAAGCTCAAATGCTCTAACTTCAGGAAGTACTCAAGTCATTCTTCAAGTGTGAGATCTGGGTTGAGGCCTAGTGTGTATCCTGTTTGGCTGCTAAATGTAACTTCAGCAGTTCAAAACCACCAGCTGTTTGACAGGAGACAGATGAGGCATTCTACCCTCATGAAGATTTACAGCCAGGACAGCGACACCCTGTCCTATAGGGTCGATGTGAGTCAGAATTGACATGATAGCACTGAACTTGGTTTGAGTTTTGGAATTTCCCCCACAGGATTTGAGGATGGGCTCTAAGGAGATATGATCTAGGAGACTGCATAATATTGAATCATTTGATCACAAAATGTTCCCCAAGCCAATGCAGCCCTGCTCTTTCCTACTAATAAGATGTGAAAAATGAACAGCCCAAACAAGTACCATGGAAACAACTCAAGGGCTATAATCCAAGGTGTGTGAAGTGTTCTGACACAAAAAATTCCTAGCTGATCATCACCACCTCTTTCCATCACAAACCTGCTCGGGAGAGATAGGTAGCTGTGGTGATAAACTTGGAGTATGGAGAGCAGAATTCTTTTTGTTGCTGTTGTTGTTTCATGGAGATTCATCATCAATTTTTGTTACTGTTGTGTTTTTGTCACCTGGTGAAGGAGAAAAAACATTGGAATAAATGAAATACAAAACAACCTCTGCCAATATGCTACAGCGCTATCATTTTTCAAGTGGCAAGAATTTCAGATCCCAGAAAACCATTTTTGCTTCATCTACTACTTTATGAAACCAACAATGATATTTCTTTTTTGTTCCCTGAGTCAAACCTCCCAGCTATGTGAATGGGAACTATATAAATATTTACATACATAATAAACAGGAAAATGGCAAGTATATATAATTGCATGTGTATGTAAAAAATTACTGGAGCCTTTTCATAACTAATTGTTATGAGGCTTTTCCATTTGATTATAAAATCTAGTTCATAGATTTGCCGTAGTCCATCAGGTGCCATCGTGGTATCAGGACTCAGCCACATAAGAGTCGTAGCCTGTTTTAGGGCTGAGGGTGAGTAGCTATGGAAGGCGAGTTCCAGGTAGGTTGACATTAGTGGCCTTGGTGGAGCTTCTTCATTTCATCAGCACACAGATGGGTGGCGGCCAGGGTTATTCTTTCCACCAAGTTCTGACTACCAGGAGCTGGTACCTGACATATCCTGTGAAGAAAACAGACCCCAAGCAGCTACAACCCAGGCAAGCTTCAGCTTCTGTCCATAAATAAGTTCGTTTCTGAACTATTTGTTGATTTCAAAATTAATGAAGGACTCTTGAATTGGTATGATAAGTGTTACTACTAATTCATAATGAAAATTTTTAACTTAAGATTCCAGTATTTTAGAGGAATCGGACTAAGCTGATCAAAATGAAGAAAATGTTTACTTCTCCCTTTTATTAACACTGCCTTTTTCTTCACCTTCCAAAAGCTACAAGTAATGAAAGTGGGACCCATTTTCCAATTTTTTTTTCAGCTAGGATTCTATATTCACATTATCTCTGCATGCCATATTTAAACACATTACTATTTTTAGTCATACAAATACACCTTATTAACCAGAGGCATCATCTGTAGCCTTAATAATTCATTTTATAACTCATTCCCTGTTATGGAGGAAATCATTTTCCCTGTTTTTCTCTTTGGAAGATCATGAACTTGCACATCAATCACAAGATGCAGTTGGACAACTAAATCTTTCAAAGTACATTCACCTTTCAAGCTTTCCAGGATAATTTCTAGACACACCAAGACTCAAACTAGGAAATCCTTGCAGTTACAATCAGAAAACTTCAAAGAGCTGTCCTCCTATTGCTCAGATTTACCTGACAGTCGTTCATTCAATGCACTGCAGAAACAAAGTTTGAATGAAAATAAGACTTTTCACTGCCAACATATGTTGAGTTTTCAAAATCCAGCACTTCTTTACTAGCTCTTTTTTCTTAAGCAATATATATATATATATATATATATATATATATATATATATATATATCTCCAAATTTGAGAGACTCTGAAAACCATAGACTGCCCTCAATCCTTTAATTACAGACAGATTTCATTCCCTGCCTGTTAAGAGAAGAAGGAACTACTGTTAATGTAAACCTATATTACCACCAACAGAGTGTTTTTGATAGCCCACTACAAGGAATGAAATAAAAGACCAAGTAAAATGTCCAAAAGGGTGTTGTCCTTATTTGTGGATAATTACATTGAGTAGCTTATTGCATTGGTGTCCCAAATATGGTTTTAATATTGCTTGCCCATCCCGGGAGTTGTAAGTTGATTGCCTTCGATTTAATCATCTTTGCAACCACCAGCTTGAAGTCTTCTTGCTGCTCTTGGGTCCATCCGCCCCTGCAACTACTCAAGTCAGGAGTAGCCTCCAGTCTAACATTGACCCATGTACATGAACTATGCCTGGAGTTGGTTTTGCTCACATCTCCAACTCTGTGAACATATATATATATATATATATATATATATATATATATATATATATATATATATATATATATATATATATATATAATGGTCTCATAAAATATTTGTCCTTTTGTGACTGATTACCTTCACTCAAGATTTTTCAAAGATTCCTTCTTGCTTAGATCCACAATCAATGCTCCCGGAAGCAGCCGCCAAATGAGCAAATGAAGCATTGCATTGGGTAACACTGCTCCACAAGGCCTCTTGAAAATGTTGAAAAGCAAGGATGTTACTTTTGGGACTCAGGTGGTCTGACCCAAACCAACATATTTTTAATCACCTCATATACATATGAAATCTGGATATTGAACAAAGAAGACTGAAGAAGAATTGGTGTATTTGAATTATGGTGCTGGTGAAGAATATTGAAAATATCATGAGTTGCCAAAAAATCAATAAGCTTGTCTTGGAAGAAGTATAGCCAGAATGCTCCTAGAGGCAAGAATAGCAAGACTTCATCTCAGGTACTTTGGGCATGTTGTCAGGAGAGACTAGTCCCTGGAAAAGGACAGCATGTTGGATGAAACAGAGGGACAGCATGAAACAGGAGGATTCTGAAAAAGATGAATTGACACAGTAGCTTCAACAATAGCTGAAACATAAAAACATTTGTGAGGATGGTCAAGGACCAGGCAGTATTTCATTCTGTGGAACACAGGATCTGTATGAATCAGAATTTTCTTGAGTTGATGGTACCAAACAACAACAAATTTATTCAGCATAATATCATATACATATATCTGTGTTATGAGGGGTGTCACAACTTTATAATTATCCTTTCATGATAATGAAAATATTAATGATAATGAAAATATTTCATTGTGTGTATGTACTAAAACGTACTTACCCAATCTTCTGATGGCCATTTAGTTCAATTCCATGTTCCTGATTAGACTCTTACAGATTTTTAAAGATATATGTTTGGTATATGTGTGTGCATTAATCAGCTGTATTACAATGTAGTATACATAATTCAATATAAACCTTTTTTTCCTAAAACTTAGAGATAAGATTGGTGTAGAGTAGATGTGCATACAAGTTGAATTCTATGTTAATACTCAATAGAAACCACCAGGATAAGAACTCAGAAAATACAAACACACACACACACACACGTGTGTATCACATTTCATTGATATGATGTCCTTTGCCAGGAACGAGTCTCTCTTGATAACATGCCCAAAGGACTTAAGACAAAGTGTTCATATCTTTGCTTCGAGGGAGAATCCTGGCTATACTTTTTCCAAGACAGATTTTTGTGTCCTTCTAGCAGGACATGGTTTGACAACACCGTAATTACAACAGAATTCCATTCAAAAAGAATGTACAAAGATGGAAAGAAAGGAGGAAGGAAGAAGTAATTGCTACTTCCGTTTTGTTTAAAAGGACTCCTGGTGATCCAGTGGATTAAGCACTGATCTACTCACTGTCAGGTCAACAGTTCAAGTAGAGTAGCCATGCTAAGAATGAAAAATGAGGTTGTCTACTCTTGTAAAGACTTACTGTAGCAGAAATTCTATGTAGACGAGATATCCAACCAAATGCAGTGTGAGTACTCAGGGATTAGGTAACAAGTAGCCCAGTGGTGCAGTAGTTACATGCTCAGTTGCTCATTGATTGGTTAGCAGTTTCTGTCCATCAGTCATTCCGTGGAGAAAGATGTGAACCTCTACTTCCATAAAAATTAAACTTTTGGTACAAGATGACATCACAGAGTCCATAGACGGATGTAATAACACTGAATATTAATGGACTGAACTCAGACATTAAAAAGCAGAGGCTAACAGGCTGGCTTAGAAAACATAACCCATCGATCTGCTGCCTACAGGATATACATCTCAAACTTTCAGAAATAAAACATGCTGAGAATTAAAGACTGGAGAAAAATATACCAAGCAAATGGCAATGCAATTAAAGCAGGCATAGCAATCTTAATCTCTGACAAAATTGATTTCAAAGTACAAACCATAACAAGATACAAGGAGGGGCACTATATAGTGCTCAAGGGAACCATAAACCAAGAACCAGTGAGCATAATAAGTATACACACCCCTAGAGACCCATGAAATTTACAAATCAAACACTCCAAAGATGAAAAAGAAATCATAGGCTCAACAATTACAGTAAGTGACTTTACTACACCACTCTCTGAAAAAGATAGATTACAGGGAAAGAAACTTAACAAGGAGGATACAGATCAAAAGCATACAATTAGACAACTTGACCTGATAGATATTTTCAGAGCTTTCCACCCAAATGCAAAGAAAAAAAATCACATTCTTTTCAAGTCCACAGGACACATACAAGAAGATAGACCACATGCTGGGACACAAATGGAACCTGAATAACTTCACACACATAGAGATTATACAGGATTCTCTTTTCAACCACTATGCCATAAGGCTGGAAATCAACAAAAGAACGATGAAGAAAACAAGGGCAAACAATTGGAGAGTAGATAACTCTCTGTTGCAAAAGGAGTGGTAATTGGGCCAGATGAGAGATGAAATAAGGAAGTTTCTAGAAACTAATGAGAATGAAAATACAATGTACAAAACCTGTGGGACACAGCAAAGGCACTTATCAGAGGAAATCTAGTAGCCATACATGCACACACGAAAAAGGAAGAGAAATTTATGATTAATATGCTGGCACAAACATACACTAATTAGAGAAGAGTCAACAGAAAAATCCTACTAATAGCAAAAGGAGAGAAAGAATAGAAATCAGACCTGAGATACAGGAGAGAGAAAACAAGAAAACTGTGGAAAAACTTAATGTAGCTAAAAGATGGCTCTTTGAAACGATTAACAAAATTGATAGATGGTTGATAAACATAACAAAAGAAAGGAAGGAACAAATATCAATAGCAAGGATGAGGGGTGAAACAGAGGTCATTACAATGGACCCTTATGAAATCAAAAGGATAATTTCACAGTACTATGAAGACCTGTACCCTAAAAAATTCAACAACTTGGAAAGCATGAACAAACACTTGGAAAAACAATCCCTCCCAACACTATCCCAGATGGACATCAAGAACTTCATCCGATCCATAGCAATAGAAGAAATAGGCAAGGTTATCGAAGAATTATGAGCTATAAATCCCCCGGGCCAGATGGCTTCACAGGAGAATTTTACCACGCATTCAGGGAAGAACTGACATCAATCCTACACAAACTCTTCCAGAACATAGATAAAGAAGAAAAACTACCAGACTCTTTCTATGAAGCTAGTATAACTCTGATACCTAAAGCTGCCGAGAATCCCACAAGAATTGAAAACTACAGACCAATATCCCCAATGAACATTGATGCAAAAATCCTTAACAAAATACTGGCCAATAGAATACAAAAGCATATAAAACAAATAATTCACCATGATAAGTGGGATTCATACCAGGGCTTCAGGGATGGTTCAACATATGAAAGACCATTAATATCATTTGCCACCGTGACATGAAAAACTATAAGAACCACACGATAATATTGATAGAAGCGGAAAAAACATTTGACAACATCCAACACCCATTCCTGTTTAAGACACTCAAGAAGACAGGAATAGAAGAAAAATTCCTCAAGGCAATACAAGCTATATATGTAAAACCAACAGCCAACATAGTAGGCAATGGAGAAAAGACAGAAACAATTTCACTGAAAAAGGGGACCAGACAAGGCTGCCCCTTATCCCCACTTCTATTTAACATCATACTGGAGGTCCTACCTAACAACATAAGACAAAGAAAAGGGAAGGAAGAGGCGAAACTATATTATTTGCAGACTATATGATTTTATATATTGAAAATCCCTAAAACTCCACAAGTGCAATGTTGGAAGCAATAGATGAATATAGCAGAGTTGCACGTTATAAGATCAACAAACAGAAGTCTACTGAACTGCTCTACACAGCAGACTAGCTCACAGAAAGGGCAATTAAAAAGGTAGTACCCTTTATGATAGTCAAGCACAGATTGAAATATCTAGGGATATTCCTGACTAAAAAAAACCAAAAAAAATTTTATGAGGAAAACTACAGAACACTATTATAAGAAACCAAGAGTAATCTCAACAAATGGAAGAATATCCCATGCTCATGGCTTGGAAGACTCAATATAGTAAAGATGTCCGTTCTGCCCAAGGCACTATATAAATTTAATGTTATCCTGATATGAATACCATCGTCTTTCTTCAATGAATTGGTAAAACTGATTACCAATTTTATATGAAGAGGAAATAAGCCCAGAATTATAGCATACTCCTGAAGAAGAAAGACAAAGTAGGAGGGCTTCCTTTGCCTGACATTAGCACCTATTATACAGCCACAGAGGTCAAAACTGTGCAGTGCTGGTATAATGACAGTTGTTTAGACCAATGGAAAAGAGCTGAAAACCAAGAAATAAAAACATCAGCATACAGACAACTAATTTTTGATAAGGGCTCCAAAAATGTCAAATGAGAAGCAGATGCCCTTTTCAATAAGTGATGCTGGAAAAAAATGGATATCTGCGTGCAGAAAAATGAAGCAAGACTTTACCTCATTCCATAAACAAGAATAAACTCAAGGTGGATCATGGACCTTGATGTAAAATCCCAAACAATTAGAGCTACTAATGAGGGAATTGGGACAACCCTGAGAACCTTGGCACAGGGCATACATAGGCTATCGAAAATAGGGAAGGACACAGACACAAAGGAGTCACAAGTAGACAAGTGGGATATACTGTAGGATAAAACACCTGCATACATTGAAAGAATTCACCAAGAGAGTAATAAGAGAGCCCACGGACTGGAAAAACACCTTTAGCAATGACACATCAGACAAAGATCTTAATACTAAATCTATAATACTTTACAAGCTTACAATAAGTGAAAAACTAACTGCCCATTAAGGAGGTGGGAAAAGGACTTGAACAGAAGTTTTACATGGGAAGAAACCCAAATGGCCAATAAACATATGAGAAAATGTTTGTGATCTTTAGCCTTAAGAGAAATGCAAATTAAGACAACTATGAGATACCACCTCACACCCTCAAATGTAGCCCAATACAAAAAAATCATAAAACAACAAGTGTTTGGTAGGGCGGGGGGGGTCTGTGGTGAGATAGGAACTCTCACCACTACTGGTGGACCTATAGGTTTGTATAGCCACTGTAGAAATTGATTTGGTGATATCTAAAACAGATGAAAATTGAGCTACCATATGATTAACCAGCAATCCCCCTCACTAGGCATATACCCAGAAGAGACAATAAACAAACCACGGCCAAACAACTGTGTTCTAATGTTTATCACAGCATAGTTCAAAATTACAAGGAGTTGGAAACAACCTAATATCCATCAACTGACAAGTGGATTAAAAAATTGTGGTACATACATACAATGGAGTACCATGCATCCCTATAAAGCAGTGATGAATGCAGGAAGCACATTGCCACGTGGGAAGAACTGGAGGAAATCATGCTAAATGAAGTAAGCCAAGCAATATACATTGAATGCAAAAGAGAAAGGACTGATAGTAGAAACGATGTGGCCTTGATGATAGAAATGAAGCTGGAAATGTCATGTCAGAATTTGCAAGACCATAACTTGTACATAGCAAATATCTTTTTTCAACAACATAAGAGAAAGCTTATACATAGAAATTCCAGAAAGCAAATTGATTACATCTGTAGAAAGAGATGATGGAGAAGCTCAATACCAGAAGCCAAAATCAGGCGAGGGGCCAACTGTGGAACTGACAATCAATCAATTGCTCAAAAGTAAGTTCTGGATGAATCTGAAGAAAGAGCCCAAATGTGACCTTGAGCCTATCACACCTGAATTTTGAGAAAATCTTGGTAACAGAAGGCATGATGAGAGAAAATCAGAACATCATACATGAAGGAAAGAGAAGGTCCATAAAAGACAGACAGACAGAAGAAAGCAAAAATCAGAATGGATGTCAGAAAAGACTCTGAAACTGGTCCGTAACCAAAGCATAGGTAAGACAAATGAAGGACATTCTGAAGGACATGAGCTATACAAACATTTCTGAAGGGCAACTCACAAAGATACAGTTAAATATGATAAAGAAATAGGTAACGACCTAGAATTAGAGCCCCAAAACGGGAACATGCTCAGCATATCCCAAACGAACGCAAGGAAAAGTCCAAGCCTCGAGTTGCAGTATTAAAAACCTCAATGGTTAAAATAATGAATGGTGCAGGAAGCCTCCCAGGAGGATAAAAGGACTACACAGAGTCGCAGTACTAGTTGACATTCAACATTTTAAGAGGAAGCATCTGATCAACAATCAGTGGTGCTGAAGGAAGAATTGTTACCTTTGTATTGTGATACTAGCAAAGAATATTGAACATAGTGTGGATGATCAGAAGTGCAAGCAATTCTGACATGGAATTAGTACGGCCAAAATGTTTCTTAGAAGCCAGGACGAACAAGACTTCGTGTCACATTCTTTGGACATGTTATAAGGAGGGACCCGTCCTTAGAGAAGAACATTCTGCTTGGTTAGACAGAGGCCACCTGGAAAAGGAGGCCCTTCCGTGACACAGAGTGACTCAATGGCTGCGATATGGGGCTCAAACACAGCACTGATCCAAAGGAGGGTAAGAGACTAAGCACCTCGTAATAACATTATGGGTGTTTAAATTTTGTTTCTTTGTGAGTTCTTTTGACATCCCATAAACAAATATGGCACACACACTCTTACTTCTTCACACACATCAGTCAACACTGATTAATCAAAAACTCTGGGTTCTGGCAACACTGCCATCCCCTCTCCACTCACTCTGGAATTTCACGATATTCATTTCCTGTCGCTGGTCTGGCAAATAACCACCAGTTTAAAATTACTGAAATGCATTCTATTCTAGTTTGGGAAGCTAAACATTCAAAATGAGCTTTGTTGAATTGTAATCAAGTTGTGGATAGCACTAGTTTGTTTTGGGTTGTTTTTTTTCCCCTGGCATTTCTGGGGGAGAATGTGTTCCTTGCTTCTTACAGCTTTTAGTAGCTGCTGACATTCTGTGGTTTACAGCTCCATTCCTCCAACCCTTATTCTCATCACTTCCTGTAATTCCCCTTCTGCAGTCAAATCACCTACTACTTTCTTTTGCATTGTTTTCTAATAATAGTATTATTGACATATCTTACACAATCCAATATATCCATTCACCTACAATTCTGTTGTTCAGTCCCACAGTGGGGGCGTCATACAATCATCAATGCCATCAGCTTGCCCTCTCCTCTTTTGCACCAGCCATACCCTCAGGGAACCATTACTTCTGTTACAGCCCCTCCCCACCCCATTCCTATAGTCTTATATGAATAACACATTGAAAGCCTACTGAAAAATTAGGGACTACTTTCTCCATCTTAAGACTCCATCTGTAATCACATCTGTAAAATGTCACATGCCATATATGATAACTTCAGAGGGTCCAGGGGTTTGGGACAGGATCCCTCTGAGGGTGCATTATTTAGCCGACTATAACCATGATCAATTGACAAAAGTCAGCCAACGTGACTCGGAAGAAATCGACTTGCTGGAGAAGTGCTCATTTGAGTAGAGAAGAACAGAGCATAATGGATGTTCCCTGTAGCATCTGCTTGGGTTATTCCGATCGTGAACACTCATCTGCATGCTGCCAGCAGGATGATTTGTAAGAACATAAAGCATGCTCATTTGGGGAATTTGTCAATGCAAAAATGCAAATAATAAAATATTTAGATTCATACAGGTACTGAAATAAAAATGAGAGAAAAATTTATCTTTGTGACAGCGGAGTAGAGGCAAGTAAAGAGAATGAGAGCTGGCAATTCTATTTAACAGAAAAAGAATTATTGCATTATTTTTGATCACTTCTAGAGAGATCAATAAATACTGAATTCAAGAATTGTGGGGCAAAAATGACATTAAATTTTTGGTAACAAGATTTAGGGGCATAACCTTTGGAAAAGGGTCTTGATTTGAACACAATGAGCAATGGCACATTCTCTTACTCTGACCCTCTGTGGAAAGTCTGATTTCAAATTAAAAATAGAATATTTTCAGGTGTGAAATGAAAGTACAGCTATAAAGAGGTTCGATTCCAAGGATTCTGTTGTAAGTCTGTTTTGACTCATAAGTTGAATATTCCACTTTCTAATTTTTAAAAACGTTTCATTATTATGACCCTATCCTGCTACATGGTAGTGCTTTGAACAGTATATCATAGCACTGAACATCTGCATGTGAACAACTGAGAATGACAATATAAGCAAATCATGCTGCAACGCTGTTTGTAGTACACAGAACTAACAATCAGGTGCCAAAAGGAAAAAAAGAAAATCCTCTCGCAATGGCAGGGTGTCAGAACTCAGATCTGTTTTAAGCGAGGGGTTACTTGAGGGGAATAAATTATAAAAGAATCTAAATCACACCGCCCTAATTAAAAGCAATGAAAGAGAATGTTGAATGACTTCTTGCCAACCACCCATCAGTGTAGCTTTCACTTCTAGCACTGCACTTTGCCTAAACTGACTTGATCCACACCAAAGGGAAAACGTGTCAATACCAAGAAGCCTTTGAATCGTGGCAAAGATGGGTCAATGAAAGTTGATTCTATAGTCTATTAAGCCATCCTAATGTGTGCACTATCTGCCCTGTACAAGGCTGCTTCCAGGTTCATAGGATTGAAGACCTGGATGTCATTGTTTTGGACCAACCTATCATAAATGAGAGCATTGAATTCAAGGTGAGACAAATCACCTTCTCTTCTGTATGAGCTTAGAAACTGGAACTGAGGATTTTGATAGGAGGGTTTGCAACATCTTTGAACTGGCAATAGGTACATGTTAGCGTTTCACAGGTACAATCTATCTAAGGAGCAACGACATTAAGTCTAGAAAGAGAGTCGGAGGAAAACAATGAGAGTCAGTGGGGGATCAAGTACAAAGTCAAAGACGTGTGCACAGGATTCAGTACCCATGGAATGTGTCTGTATTACTGCTGAGTTAACCCTGGTCAAAGTGCTCTGGCCAATGGGAGACACAGGCTGGTAAGGCCATTATTTGACCGGATATCTCAAACAGGGTCATGCCTATTGTATAGATTGACCAGGCTCGTAGTCCTTCAAGTGTATAGGAGCGATGCTTGTACAACATGATGAACGTAATTACTGTCATTAAATGTTTAGTGTCAAATAGACTGGAATAGCTAATGTTTTGTTATCTTCAATATATTTTTTCAAAAAAAAGCTCAAAAAGTTTGCAAAGATAATGGAAATTCCTACCCAGTTTTAAAAGCTCTCGGTAGGCTCTGACCAGTTGGTGGTGCAGTCGTTAAAGCACCTCTAGGCTGCTAGCTTAAAGGTTGGTGATAGAAACTCACCACTGCTCTGCGGGAAACTGATGGGGCCTCTGCTCCCGCAACGTGTAACTTTGGAATGAATGCCTACCATTCTCAGCATTTCTGCATTTCCACGTGTACTTGGGAGAGGACACTAGCAAGACTTACAGGAGAAAGAGAGAGAGAGAGAGAGAGAGACAGATAGACAGAGAGAGTTGTTCCAGTTTGTGAGATAATGTCTATAAAAGGAACCTAAAGCAGCCTTGCAAGTTAAGGAAATGACATGTAGCTATGAAGAAAGGCAGGACAGACCAGTCTCTGGAGAAGGAGCGCATGCTTGGAAATGTAAAGGGCCCGGGAAAAGGAAGAGAGCCATGGACCAAATGGATCGCGCTAGTGTCTTCAACAAGGACATCAAACAAGACCCATGCCGTTTGCACCACTGTGTGCAGTTTCACAACCACAAAGGACACTTATTAATCAGTCCTCAATTTCCCTGCGAAAGGGCTCTGCCTCTCACTTCAAGTTCACCATGACCATTCTTCGATCGCCCGGGTGATACTTCAAGACTATGCTAATTATGACTGTGCTGTTTACACATGGCAAGGCTAAAAAGGAACAAAGAAAATATTAGGAAACACAGAATATATAAATGTATGATATAAATAATGTGAATGTGTGTGTGTGCAAGCGTGCATGTGTGTGTGTAAAATCTTTGGATGATGCTTTTGAGAAGACTATCTTTCAAAAGGATCTGTCCTTCTAAAGTCAGAGTTGACATATGCTTGGAACCAGATACACACGTGCGACAGTCTGGTTGACTCTGAGAATCGAGTTCTGTTCTTCTGAGGGCCGGGTTTTGCTCCATCGCCACTTCCCTTCTGTGCCACCATCATGGGAACCACCGCTAAATAAGTGCACTTCTCTAGCGTCTCCTTTCTTACCACAAATAAAAATACAAAATTTTCTCTTTTGATTTTTTTAATATGTAAAGCTTGTGAAACTAAAAAATAAAGAAAAGAAAGAAAGGAAAGAGAAAACCTCAAGCCACTGCTATTTAGTTGATGCCAACTCACAGTGACCCTAAAGGGCAGGGTGCATCTGCCCCTGTGAGTTTCTAAGACCCCAACTCTTTGCCAGACTAGAAAGTCCCATCTTCCTCTGGCAGAGTGGCCGGCTGGTTTGAATTGCTCACCGGGCAGTTAGCAAATCATTGTGCACACCATGTGACAGAGTCGTGCTTGCATACACCTTCACAAGGATATGCAATCAATGAAACCTGTGGAAATCATTTCTAACAGCACGCCTTTTGGCTCTAGTCTCTGAAAGGCTCTGAGGGTTCGTTAATGTGAGCGAGCAACAGGACGAGTAAATGGAGTAGACTTCTATTCACAGACCACACGGCAAAGAAAGACCTATTTGCTTTCCTATTTGCTTAGCAATGTCCACAGAAAAATGACCAGCTCAATCGCTTGGTAAAGAAATCCAGGTCAGGAGCCTATATACTTTACCATTGAGTATATTTCCTTTAAAGAAAAGATGTATTAGCCCATCAATCTTTTTCATTTATTTTCAAAGTATGGACACCAACATATCTATTTTTACTGCGATTGTGCTTTTAGAAAAGTGAATAGATGATTGGGCCTAATTGTCATGGGTCTTATGAACCAAAGGAACATTTAAAGTCATGGAAGATCCCAGGAATAAATCATGCAGAAAACAAAGAGAGTTAGGAGTAGTTTCCACACTAAAGCCTTAACACAATTGAATATCTAAGGAAAGCATTTTAAACTTTCAAACGCTGAATATGGAACTGTTAACATCAGCGGGCTTCTAGACCTATTTTTAAGGAATGAGGAAATGTGTCCAGGACAGATTTTAATGAGCACGGTAGGTATGAAAGAAGGAGGAAGGAGAGATTTGAGAAATATGCCAGTGAAAGAGGACTGCCTTTCAAGGCTGTAAAATGACTGATTTGTTACAGTCCTTACGGTGCCCAGGTAAGGCCAAGTGCAGTCACTGACACAGAGCACAGGCTTTGGAAACACAGACTTGAACTTGGAAACTAGTTCAATCACTTCTTAATAGTATGAAATTGATAGAACTCCTTCTATACTTCATGTTTTAAAATATACATAAAACTAGGATGCTCATCAAAACCTACCTTCCTAGATCACTACAGAGTTGAAGAAGGCGGTGAAGGCAGAGCATCAAGTGTCATGCCTGGCACATAATCAGCTCTAAATAAATTTTGTGATGACAGTAAAAATAATGCTACCTAGAACACCCTCAGTACGCTCTCTTCTCTCAAAGAATTCTTGGCAAAAAGATTCAATTCATTAAAAATCTGCAAAAACTAAAAAATATTGTGTGTTTTCTAAATTCCACAAAAAAACTTCACAAAAATTACCTAAAGGAACAAAATTCTAGGGCCAATCCATAGTAGGAAAAATAGTGAGCCAATACAGATGTTGAAGCTGAGCATCTGAGATGTTGGCACCAATATTCTCTGATTTTTAGATGGACTTCAGATAAGAAACTGCCCGCTATTGATTTATGCTCTGCACTGTCTACAGATTTATAACGCAAGAATCAATTTCTCAGTATGATTTGTAAAGAGGTGGTACTTTTGATGAGATGATTATGAGAAATCTTTCTTGAAAGAGGACCGAAAACAAAGATCATCCATTAAAGAATTTTAAGAATCTATCTTCTTCCTGGGACAACATAAGAGACTAGAACATTCGGGATGATCAGATGGAATTGATTCAGGCCTGTCACTTGTCCTTAATGATCGTCCTCCACTCTCTCTTGTGCTTCACATTCAAAGATGTCACTTCTAATTCATCGTTTTAAGGTCTGTTTTCTGGGTAGTTTTACCAGAATGGGAATCCTGTTGCCCCGAGCTCAATACGTTTTTCCTTTCCATTTTTTGTGCCAACAATGTTATACCAGACTCAAGATAAATTGCAAGGATTTCAGCTAAACCCTGCAGCCAGGGAACACGCTAACATTAATTAAGCCACCTAGGAATTGAATAAATCCATCTAGACTTCACACTGCACAATGGCCATGGTCAACTTAATTTCAAACAGCATTTTTGATTCATGATTGTTCAATTTCTTTGACATGAGTCAGTGGAAAAATGACTGAGCCAATCAAGGGTACCTGAGAATTTCACAACTGTAGAGCCACACAATAGATATTGAACATCTTGTGGTTTTTGTTCTTGAAAGACAGTACACATACACATTCCTGAATAGGGCAGTTTGATAACACTTGATGCTCATATTGGTGATGAGTAAGATATAAGCATGGCATGTGCACCAGCTTGCATCCTTCCTCTCGCTATACGTCCTCACCATGACCTCATTCTGGTGGTCCTGTTCGCTCTTGGAACAGGGTTGTCAGGAAGCCACAATGCGTCTCTCTCTTTGTTATGAAGACTCCGTAGTACTTGAAACATATGGAAATTATTATGATTTTAGGAGGTCTCCTTTAAGTCTTTGAATGCACACGGTAAATTCAGTCAACAAAGGGGTTTATTAACGACTCAAGTGCCTTCGTTAAGCATGGCAGCTATAGGAAAATGGAGAAAGCCCACATTTTATACTTGACAGATATCAGTAAACTTTATGGAAACTCTTCAAATGCACCAAAGCACAGAGCCAAACAGCAAGACAGTGGGATGTTTCCAAACGGATGTGAATTAACCAGGGGATAGATACTGTGCAAACAAGACGCGCCCCAACCCACGTTTGGAGTGTTTCGGGGAACCATCCAGGGTAAACCAAAACAACCTCACTGCCATCCCGTTAACACTGACTCACATTGACTCAGTGGGACAGGGGCTCAAAAAGGCCCCAGTGAGTTTCCCAGACTGTAAATGTTTACTGGGGTAGAAATCCCCATCTTACCCACTACCTCACACTTTCTGTCTGCCAGAGAAGTTGTGACATCAGATTCAGATCTTTGAAGCATGCACTGTCACTGGTGTTTCGTTTCTCTTCTGTCAACCCGACATGTACCTTCACATCCCGTGGGAATGCCATTCTGAGTTTAGCTAGTAGGCAGCTACCTCTCCACTCTCTAACTACCTTGTTACCATGGGAAGGCAATATCACATCTCACTCCATCAATTTCTAGACACTCCGGGGTTTTTCTTCTTGGGCTCTTAATAAGTTAATTTTAAGCACAGCTCTGTAAAGTACTCATGGCGAGGAGGTTAAGAGCCATGGCCCTGAGTTACCTGAGGGAATTAACATCAGGTACTGTGAGCAAGCCTGAAAGGCAGTGGTAGCATAGTGGTTGAGAACTTGATGGCTAAATGAAAGGATGCTGGTTCAATCCCACCAGCGACTTCAAAGAAGAAAGTCGTGGTGGGCTCCTTGTAATGTTCTATGAGCCTCCAATAAAATGATTTCTTTTTAAAGAATAAAGTCTTGGAAACGCTATGGGGAAGTTCTGCTTTGACCTATAGGGTCACTGTGAGTTGAAATTGACTTCACGACAATGGGTTTTTGGCTTGTTTCATGTTGTATTTTCCAATTAGTGGATTTATCGTCTTCCATTGTATTCTTTTTCCAATAAACATCCATTAATTCATTAATTGTTTATGGCATGTTTTCCAGAGATAAAGATACCAAGGAAGTTGGAAAAATATAACCAATTGTGCACTAAACTTGAAGTGGCTTGGAAAACGATCAGGGAGAAACAGGTGGCAAAACCTTGACGCAATCATGGTTTTCTGGCCTTTCAGTCAATTTAAAGCAACAGCTGTCAAGTTACTCAAAACGTCTTTGCTACCTGTCTGTCTGTGCAGGGATGTCTAGAGTTCTGTGGTTTACGGTATCCCTAACTTCAACTCCTCCTGCTCCCCTTGGTTCTCTCCTATGACACTCCAGCTGTGACATGTTAAGGACTATATTCCCTGCATCCCCAGTCTAACCCTTTATTAGAAATCCAGATTTAAATTGCGGGCAGTAAATCATGCCAGTCAAGCTTAGGGCACAGCTGTTATATAAATGAGAATGTCAATGATATAAAAGTTAATAGTGCAAAATGCTAGTAAAAAGGGTAATCCCAGACGTTTCCTTATGGAGGATATCACTTTCACCCATATTTAATTTATTTTCCTCCCAAAGTAGTATTTTCCATTTTTGAGAATAACATCATCAGTAAAGAAGCAGGAATAAAATGGACATTAAGAAATTAAGGTGTTTATAATGGGTTATGAAATTGTACTGCTTTGCTGTCCATGGACTATTGATGAGCTAGCAACGTTTTAGACTTCTTTAATTTATGATGAAACACTTTTATTTCTTTCAGCTACAGTGGATATAATTTCCTTATCTATCATTAGAATGGTTTAATACCTTTATTAATCCACACATCATAAAGCAGAGTGAATTTTATACCTACTCAAATCATTCATCGCTTCTGCTCCAGAAAAGAAAGCATTGTTTTCTGCTGATTCCAAAATTTGACTAAGGCTAGTATCTTCATGAGCCATCACAAACATAAAGAGAAATTTTAGAGATGAGGCTTCTATTGTCCCTATCTCTTTATAGTCATATGTAGGAATATTGTTAGGCGATGGAACAAATCGTACACACAATACTGCAGTATTGGATATCTGATCATGGCAATCAGCAACGAGATGAATGCTTGAATAAGGACAATGATTTTTTTTTCCCAAATCCATGAAAAAAACCTCTCAAGTTCCTTAGGTCTTCTTTTTCTGAAGCATCGCCTTTTCTCTGTGCTCTTCTCCCCAAATCCAGCAGCCTCTGTCTCCTCAAACTTTGACTTTCATCTCTTCACCTCTGTGAGATGATTATGTTTCCCTCCTTTGTTTCCCTCCTTGTTGTTGGGGCCAATCCAACCCAACCACTTCCATCAATGACATTGAATTCAACTCACAGCAACAGCATAGGAGAGAGCAGAGCTGCTCCGGAGGATTTCCAAGACAGCAAATCTTCATGGGAATAGACAGTCTCCTCTTTCTTCTGTAGAGCACCCAGTTTAAACCACTGATCTTGCCTCTAGAATCCTAATGCTTAACCGATTGCACCACCTGGGCTTCTCTACCTTAGGTGGGAGGTCAGTAATTCTCTTTAGGCTGAATGATATTAGGGTCATCTCATTTGATTTCTTTCTCTCATTAATAAAATTTTCCAATGCCAATTGTCAAGGTTAAATAATATATCACATATCTGTCCTATTTTCTGTGTTTACATCATGGACTTAATTCAGCACTTGTTTCTTGGTTAGTTATAAAAGAAATCAAAACTTTCAAAACACAAATTATGATTACACCAAACAACTGCAATGTACATCATAACCAGTGATAACCTGGAGGAAACAGGTCATGATTTCTGAGCTTCACTCTAGCACCTGGCTGGTGTTAAAAGCCATGGAGCTGGTGACTTGGTGTAGAACAGAATAAAACAGCACCTAGTTCTTGGTCACATTCACAAGCCTGCAAGGTTTCAGCTCACTGTGGCAATTACTGTCACAATTCACCTCATTGAAGGCCGTCCTGATTGTCACTGATTCTCTGTTTTACCCAGCACAATGTCCTTCTCCAGGGATTGATCTCTCCGGATAACATGTGCAAAATATGTGAGATGAAGTGTCACAATCCTCAATTCTGACTGCCATTGTCCAAGACAAACCTATATCTATATCCTTCACCAATACCACAATTCAAATGCATCAATTCTTCTTTGATCTTCCTTAAGTGTCTTCCTTAAGATCTTCAGTGTCCAGTTTTCATGTACATGGGAGATGGCTGATTATAGCTTACTAGCACTGTAGCAAGGTGGTCAGTTCAACGCCCAGCACTCTAATTTCTTCATTTGTCATTTGCCTTTGTAAAGGATGATGGTAAATATATTTAACTCACTGAGTTGTAATAAGGATCAATCAGGACGTGTAGAATGCATAGTAGACTATTCAGTGGCAGCCCCACCAAAATCAAACCCACTGTCACTGAGTTGATTCCTCCTCAGAGTGACCCTACAGACAGTGTAGAACAGCTGGGTTTCTGCAGGCATAAAATTATGCGAGTAGACAAGCTATCTCCAGAAGAGCCGCTTGAGGAGTGGAGCTGTGGACCTGTGCAGTCTAATGCGCAACTAAAAGGCTATCAAAGCATTAGGCATCGTTATTCATCTCCTTTCTAATCATTTTACTCATGGTCCAATGTAGTCCTAGTCCTAACCTAGTGCTCACATGAATACATTGATTATCAGCATATCTTATCCTCTTGCTTTGAGATAATTTCCCTGTTGTTATGTCTAGTGGAACACTGGATATCTGAATATCATTCTGATTTTACACAAGGGGCAAAAGATCACATTTTCATCTGAGGGATGGGAAGAGGAAAGATTTGTTTCCCCAGATGACATGGATTCTATCAGTGTTCGGCAGCTTTGGGGGGGAATGAATAGTTTTATTTTTCCCTTGGATAATAGGTATCAATAAATCTGACACTTCATTTTTTATATCTTATACCTAGAAAATAAATCTCTTCCATATTTCACAGCGTAGAAACCAGCCAGTTCTACACATGAAGTCATTGGAAGTGACAATTTACCTTGAATATGAAAATTAAGAAACGTGTATTCAATCTCAGTGGATTTATTTTCCTTCAAGGTAATGTTTTAAAATTAAAATTCTTATATTTTTCTTTCAATCTATGCCCTCAATATGTTTATACACTTCTAAACTTACATTTCTAGCCCTTGTATTTCATATATTTGTACATCCTTGCTTTTTACTGGGTGGTATCTTGAAGGTCTTTTCTCTTGACAGTAAAATGGGAGTTCATGATATCATTTGATAACATGCTTGGAAACGAGGCCCAGAAAATTTATAATCACATCCCATGCTTCACTACTTAAAAATTCCATAAAGTTACAGTTTAATTAAATAAGCTTAAACAATAAAAGCAGAATATTTAAAGACCCTAAAAGTATTTTGAATAGATTTAAAAATATGCTATTACTTTAGGCATTACACCACTTTAGTTAACTAGTAAGGAGATGGACTTTTTAAAGTGATGTTTAAAAATACATTTAGATTAAAGTGTAGTTATAAGGTATAATGTCTCATCTTCTAAAGTCTCATCTAGCTTGAAAAGCATAATGGAAGTAAACGTCTTCTGCACACTTAGGCGTGGTTTATGGCGTCTATATTGTGCTGCAGGAACAATAACAATGTTTGCAGCTCAATGAGAACATCAAGATTGATTTAAGCTTCTTTTCTGTGGAGCATAAATTTATTACAGTTACCATGAACAAGTAAGAATCTAATTTTCTAATAAGATTTTCATTTGACAAAGAATTTCTCACCTTCTCTTCCAAAGACACTTTCAAGTGATGTAAAATGGTTAATTTTTTAATGAAAAGGTTCAAAATGAATGTGTGTCTACATATCTATCTACATCTATACCCATATGTCTACATAGTATGTGAAATTGCTTTTTTAAAATCTTCAATTATTTATAAAACTAAAGTGCTAAAATATCATGGCCATTAACAGTACTTTCCATGGGTATTACCTTGAATTGTGTTGGATAAGATAAAAATAATAATAGAGTAAGAAGAATTCATGAATTTCCAAAATTCCTTAGTGTTGTTGGGTGCATTCAAGTCCATTCAAATTCATTCCGATTACATGCACAACAAAATGAAACAGAGTCTTTACAATTGTTGTTCAAGGCCCTTGTTGCAGCCACTGCACCAATCTATCTAGCTGAGGGCCTTTCTCTTTCTGGTTGACTCCTTACCTTAATAATTATGTCCTTTTCCAGGAAGCAATATTTCTGGACAACAGAGTTTGATTCTTAGGAGCATTCTGGCTGTACATCCTCCAAAGTACTCTCAATATTCTTTACAAACTTTCTAAATCAAATACATCAATTCTTCCACAATGTGATTCATTCAAATTTCATCTTTCATGTGCACATCACATGAGGCGGTTGTGCCCCAGCTTAGGGCAGGTGCGGTTCAGTTCTCACCATGACACCTTTGTCCTCTCACACTTTAAATAGGTCTTGTGCAGCAAGATTTGCCCAATGCAGTCCATTGCTTGATTTATATATATATATATATATATATATATATATATATATATATATATATATATATATATATATATATATATATATATTTAAATAATTTTATTGGGAGTTCTTACATATATCATAATATTCCATGGATCAGTTGCATCAAGCAGTGTTGTACAATTGTGACCACAATCAGTTTCAAAACATTTTCTTTCTTCTTAAACTCTTTGATATCAGCTCTCCTTTATCCCCTCCCCCACCTGAAACTCCTTTTTTCCCCCTCTCCCTATAATAGTGTTGTTTTTGTTGTTTGAATTCTTGACTGCTGGATTGTGGATCCAGGTAAAATGGAATCTTTGACCTTTAGTAGATCCAATGACAGTATAGAACAACAATGTTATACCATAGCTAGGAAGATAAGATCAACAGTTAAATAATAGTATTTAGTGGTTAAATACTATGACATTCTACAACTAAAAGTTAATAAGTAAGGCAGAGCTGGACAAGCAAAGAACATTTCACACAACATGACCTATCACAAGACTTTGAGAATCATCAAATAAGGGAACTAAGAATGACCACATATCCATGTATTCAAAAACACTACTAAAGAATGTTTTCAAGAGCTCAGGAAAGAAGAAGCAAATAATACTTAGCAGTCTCTCTGGAGGAGGCCATGAGATGAGGCAGACTAGTTGCATTCCACCAGGTAGAAGGTAAAAAGAGAGAATACTTGAAAAAAGATTTAATAGCTGGCAACGAATAAAGCATAGAGTTGAGGGGAGTCAGAAATCGGAATGGTAGCTATATACTATTAAGCTGTGTCTTCATAGCATCAATAAGAAAATGAATTTAAATTAATATTAGATTTGTCTCAGATGGCCATAATATGAATTTGAGAAGGGGTTTAATCTCCATTTTCTACTAAAAATAACAACTTGGAAGGAAACATTGAAATAATTGCTTCATTTCTATATTGAATGAACAAGCTGCATATCCTATGCAAAGACTCAGTCAGATTCCATATGAAGGCACACCTTTGTAAATTGCTTGATTCAAAGGGGAGAGAATGGCATCAGCAATATCAGTAGACTCACTGGTGATAGAAAACAATAGATATATACATTCAATAATATGAGACAAAAATATTTTCAACTTAGAATTATATATTCAGCATATCTTCATCATATTGGATGAAGAAAATGGCATTTTCCAAACATGAGTATCCTCCCTTTTCTACGGATTTTTCTTCTCTTTGTTGTTCTACCTCTCTTACCTCAATCCTTCACACTCTTTTACTCTCTCTCTCCCTCTTCCCCCCACCACCCCACCAAGCACTCAGCCATTCCCAAGAAGCAACTGAAGAACTAAAAAATTGTATGAATAAACAAAATCCTACAATAAAAGTAAAGGCAGAGATATGAAAATTCAGGAAACAATAGTTATACTCAGCAGGCAGGCAGAAAGTATAAATAATGCAGTGTATTTTACAGTAGGAAGTCAGAAGTCTCTGGAATGAAGATCTCCAGGAAAGCACAATTGCAATCAATAGATTTTGAGATGTGGTTGAGCATTTAGAAAGAAAATATTGATTGACCTATGAGAGATCTGGTGTGGCTTATAGAAAACTGCTATTCACTGAACAGTATGCATGTATCATCCCAGGGCAAACAGTGACCATTTAAATGAGTGTGTATATATATACCTGCTGGAGGTTTCCAGGTCAAGTTCGTTAAGATGGAAGCAAAGCTGAAATGGAATCTCTTCCCTTGGAATCTCTTCCCCTGTGTGATCCCTGAGAAAGGTTCACAAAAGGCGATTTGGAAAGAGGAAATGGGAAACTACCATAGCCTCGCATTATTGCGCTTCACTTTAGTTCCCAGATATTACATTTTATACAGAGTGAAGGTTTGCGACAAGCCTGTGTCACACAAGTCCCTCAGCGCCATTTTTCATCAGTAAGCGCTCACTTTACGTCTCTATGTCAACACACTGTGGCAATTTTCACAATGCTTCAAAACTTTTCGTAATATATTATATACACTTTATATACTAGCTACAGTCTGGTGTAACTTTCATTGTCACTGGGAACCCAGATAGTTCATGGCAGTTACTTTATTGCAATATTAGCTTCAGTGCAGTGGTCTGGGGTCCAAACTCAAAAACTCACTGCCATAGAGTTGACTATGACTCTAGAAACCTTATAGGACAGAGTTAAATGGCCCCTCTGGGTTTTTAAGATTACAAATATTTATGAGAAGAGAAAGCCTCATCTTCCGCCCTTGGAGGGGGTTGTGGTGTCCAACTGCTGTCCTTGTGATTGGCAGCCCAGCTTGTAACGAGTGATGGGGCTAGGACAGAAATGGAACTGGCAGTGTCTCCAAGGCCTGCCCATGGCCATCATGCACAGATGTTGAGCAGCTGAGCATGCATTTTGTCTCTTCTGTCTTCTTATTTGCATCTGACTTGTTTTCCCCACTGAAAACCCCACTGACTAACGACACCCACTAACCCGCCATCAGGCACTCAACTGCAGACCAGAGAGCTGGTATTGCCGCAGCATCAGCAGCCTCCCGTGGATCTCCACCAGGTCTTCAATTCTGTTAATTCTCAGCCCCCTGCTGAGAATTTGCATTTCTGCCCCAGACATACTGACTCAGAAATGACATTTTGACAAGTCTGCCTTCAGTTGACTTGTGCTGGGTTTTCAGATTTCAATCCCACATGTTCAACTCTGCCAATGCTTTGGAGGAACTTCCTCTAAATCCTCTAATTCTCCCTGCCTGACCTTTATCTCCCCAACACCAGCCACGGATCTAATATCTGAAATAAATCCCATAATATCATGATACTATACTCTGTCTCCTTGACTAAATTTTGAAAGATTCATATATTGCTCTGAGAAGCAGTTCCGTGCGAACAGAATGCTAGTGACAGAATTCTGGAATTTGTTTACCATCACGAGATTCATAGCCTCAATGAAAATGCTGCCAGAGATAAACTGAGCACCAGTAGTGCCTACCTGTTATGCCAGGGGAAGAGGTACTAAAATAAGGCCTGTAGTCACCTGGAGTCAAGTACTCTCCGAAAAAGCTGTGTGCGATCAAGAAGTAGATGCCATCACAGAACCATAGAATAGTTTAGAGTAAATTAAGAGTATAATGGATGTGTGTGTTTAAAAGGATGCTTCGGCTTCATAGTTAAAACTTGGCATAAGGAACCACAGTGTTAAAAAAAGAAAAGAAACCACAGCATTCCTAATAACTGCTCCATAAAACCCAAAATGCAAACCCACTGCCGTTGAGTTGATTCTGACCCATAGTGACCCTTTGCAGGGTTGCTGAGGGTCTCCTGCAAATCTCAGTGGAGTAGACAGCTTCATCTTTCTCCCACGCAGCAACTGATGGATCTGCATCTTGGGATGAGCATCCTGATGTCTAACCTATGGCATCTCCACGCTTCCAAACATTTGAGTCATAAGTCCGAAGGCCCCTAGACCAATTCTATGAGTGATACAGATCATCTAGTCACAGTGTTGAGATTTCTGAAAAACCAAACCCAACGTTGAATAATGGAGGTTCTCTTCTGAAAATATTAAGACCTTTGGGAGAATGAGTGGAACACTGAAAATTGGAATGAAGATATGCGAGAGAATTCTCAGGAGATCGAGGCCCTTCAAATTCTAAATTCTGGTAAGCCTCATTCTGCTCCATGTGAGTAGATCCTTTTTTCCATTTTCTAAAGAATCTATAATGGCCTCAGCGAGGGAGTGGCCTTGTGTGGGAGCTGGGATTGTGAGCAAGACAACTATACGACATCTTAGTGTATCACGGGTTTACATAACTTCATTCCGTGCCAGGAGGAGCTGAGTGTTTGGGTCCAAAATTTGACTGCTGACAAGGTATGATAGACAGCAGTAGAATTGTAAGCATCTGTCAATTTACATAATAAGAAGTTATAGAATATGTAGTGGAACTAATTCTGAGAGGGTTAGGACAGAGCAGATGGAATGAATTAAGACATTTTTTTTCAAGAAGATGGACCACCAACCAGAACTCCGAGATTAAATAAATTAGATTCAGCAGTGGGAAATGGAGCTAACAGGTTGCCCAGTAAAAAGTCTGGAGATTGAACCCAGACGTGGTCTACACAGATTCAAGATGTCATCCTGTCTTTTGTTTATTAGATAAAATTATCTAAAACCTGCATCAGAATGTTTTAGTAATTTAATATGAAAGACTGGCTTAACCCAGAGATAGAGCCCCCTCCTCAGGACTTGGTAAGAGGGCCTCACTGTGTGTAGCGGCCCTGGAATGGCAGGGGAATTTAGAATAATGTCAACACAATGAACTGCTTGAGTCCCGTAGCTGAGATGGAATCCCTGAGTGGCAGGGACCAAACTGCAGTATTTAATGCTGAGACCGAAATGGGCATGATTATAACAATTAGTGGCAGTAAATGTAATGGTTTAACAATCACACGGCTTTAGGATTGGCTAATTAATGATATTGTCTCTAGGGCATCCTATACGATTGTGTTTGATTTGTATAAATGGAAAAAGCTCTCCCACTCCATTAGAATCGATTCTGACTCACAGTGACCTAATTGGGCAGAGGAGACTCATAGTGACCCTATTGGCCAGAGGAGAAACAGTCCATAAATATTTAAAACAAACAAACAAAAACAAACAGCATTGTCTTCCTGCAGAGCTGGTAGGCTCAAAACACTGACCTTTGTTTTCCATTCAAGCACCTAATGGCGCCACTATCGGGGGTTGGGAAATCCTGAGGCCCCGGTAATTTCCACAGCTCTAGAATGAATAACTGGACGGCAATGTAAGAAACTCAGGAAATTGCCACACTTATGAAAATTGCCTGTCTTATGACCTGAGGGCTGTAGAGGAAGTAAAGCCCCACGGAAAGCCCTCAAATGTCTTTTCTTACCTAAATGGTATCATCTTTTATCACCTAATACAATATGAAAGACCTGCTCAATCCAGAGACCGACCACTCACCAAGACTTGGTAAGGGAGCGCCAGGGTCTTCGGCAGCCCAGGAATGGTAGTGGCGAAGAGCAGACTTGAATGATGCAGTAGGAATGATTCCATTTACTAGACTGTTCCCTGTGCAGTGAGAAGATGTAACGCGGAGAATGATAATGAATTATCAGGACCAGGTGGTAACTGCAATTGCAGATGCTCTTACATATTAGTTGTTTTACTAGTACGAAAAAAAGTGTTGCCCACAGCTATTGATCTGAAATGGTATAATCCTTTTGTTTCATATATGTATTTATTGTTTTTTTTCTCAGTATATGTTAATTAAGACTATCTGAAGTCATTTGTCTTTAAGTTGCAGAGCTAGCAATGAGCCTTTTTTGTCTTAGTTCAGAAGTTTTCCAATTTTCCAGCACCTGGTTAAAATTCTAGCCTACAGGGACCTTGATGAACTCTTTGGAAAAACATGTTTGTGTTAGTCTGGGTGAACTAAAGAAACAAATCTAGAGACACACATATATGTGTAAGAGAGAGCTGTATATCAAAGAGTAATTGTATATTAAGAAAATATCCCAGCCCAATCCAGATCAGTCCATGAGACCGATCTCAGCCTGTATGTCTAATACTAGTCCATAAATTCCTCTTTAGACTCATGTAGTCATGCAATGATGATGAATGGGCAAGACCACAGGACAGTGGGATAAAAGTCTTACACATACGGGGGCAGTGGAAACATCTCAGAGCTGGTGGCACGGGTCCCCATGAGCCTCCTCCAGCGCCAGCACTCTGGCTGCCATCACCATGGCTCCATGTGGCTTGTCAACAGGAATGCCTAGCAGAAAGAGAGCGTCTCAACTCCAAGGGAGAGGAGAGGAAAACTCCCAGAATCCTCATGAGAAGGCCACAACCACAAGGAAGCATCAATCAGGCTGTGGCCTGATTGACAGCTAGACTCCACCCCTATAACCTATTTGACATGATATTATGTAACTACCACAACTTTCATACAAAAGGTTCACAGAATTAAGAGGGTTTCCAGTATGGGTGATACTTCTTGAGGTCCATTGCTTTTAGGCATGTAAAACTATCCTTCCAGCATGAAGGGCTAGCTAATCTAGCATGGAGCTAAATGGCTAAAGCATTCAAGTACTAACTGCAAGGTTGGTAGTTTGAACTCAGCCATTATTCCCCAGGAAAAAAGGTGTGGCAGTCAGCTTCCGTAAAAATCTGCAGCCTTGGATCCTGTGTGGTCCAGTCCCATCCAGCATATAGGATCTCTGTGAGTAGGAATTGACTCAACACCAGTGGGCTGGGTTAGGGGCAAGGATTGGTTTGTGTTCCCAGATAACACAAATGGTTGGGTGCTTCACTCATCGTTGAACGGTTGAGTGATGAAAGGAACATTGTGGCACAGTCCTGCTCTGTACACATAAGGTCACAGGAGCCACAGCTGACTTGAAAGCAACTCACCACAACCAGGATCCACACTACATCTGACGGGCTTCTTTGTCCTTTCCAGACACACGTCATGGTGTAATGTTACAACAACCCATTTACCAGTAATCAAAAAGGTTGCCAGTCGTAGAAAGAGTTCAGAGTAAGAGAAGGTGCTGCCACCATTGTTGTATCATCCATGGGTTTGAATGGTTCATTAACTGGCTGTGGCAGAGAGGGAAAATATATGGTATTTTGGCAGGTTCCTGTAAAATTACTGCTGCATAAGACCTCTTCAAAACATTGAAGAGCAAAGATGTGACTTTGAGGACCCAGGTGTGCCTGGTCCAAGCCGTGGTATTTTTTCCTTGCCTCGTTTGCATGTGAATGTTGGACATTGATTAAGGAAGACTGAAGAAGAATCCATGCATCTGAATTATGATGCTGTTAAGAATATTGAAAATACAAATTGGTTTGTTTGTGGAAGAAGTACAGCCAGAATGGTTCTCAGAAGCAAGGATGGTGACACTTCATGTACTTTGGCCATGTTATCAGAAGAGATTAGTCCCTGGAGGAGGACTTCATGCTTGAAAGAGCAGAGGGGCAGAGGAAGAGATGGGATGGACTGAGATGGGATGGACTGATACAGTGACTGCAACAATGGGCTCAAACATAACAATTGTGAAGATGGTACAGGACCAGAAAGTGTTTCCTACTGTTGTCCATAGGGTGCCCAGGAGTTGGAACGCACTAGATGGTCCCTAACAACGGTCACCTAGAATTATTGTGCAGATCTAGGACTTTGCTACAAAGCCCAACATCCTCTGAAGGTTTTCATTGGAGCTTTGAGAATTTCCTCTAACTTGCTACTGGGCCATAGGACAAACTGGACGCTTGATTGAAACACCATGCTCTCCATATGCTGAGTAGCACAACAAGCATTCAGTGGTCTTTGGCGTCAACTAGAATGGAGTTAGACATTTAGAGCAGCATGCACATTAAACGGAAGTGCTATATAGCAGGTTGACCTAAAAGTAAATAACTTGCAGGAGAAAATGGCATCATTTATATCCATTTACTTTGACCAGTTGACTGAGGAAGAAAAAGAAATCAATTTGTTTCTGCCCAACATGTTAGCACCATCCGCAAAGAGACTGACAAATATCTTTGCCTGTACCCAGATTAACTATTTACTCTCCCATGCTGTCCACAGGCATACACACCACAAGACTCTGAAGATCAATAGCTTTTCTCTCTGCACATCTTAAGGTTAGCCACAGAAACAGGAAAAACATCTTTCACCCACCACATTTGCCAAAAAGTTTTACTGGTTAAATCATCAATGTGTATTCATTAAACTCTCATGGATTTATTTTGAAGCTCTTAAACTGGCTTTGCAATAACAAAATTTGATTCTCCTAGTTGCAAGAAAATCTGAAACAACATGGGGCCAAGAAAATGAATGAACCTCTACAATTTTTCTTTTTTCATTTCTTTCCAAACCTATTGATATTCAAATTCAAGACAAGACAGGGACTGTAGGGTTCCAAACTTAATGAAAGACCATGTGGTAGTTACATGATCTGGTGTCAATTTGAGGATTCAGACTGAAGGGGTGGAGTTGAGCCTGTCAATCAGGTTATAACTTGATGACCTCATTTGGAGGTTCTAAGGAGATATATAGCTCACTAAGATAGATAGATAGATAGATAGATAGATAGATAGATAGATAGATAGATAGATAGATAGATATAGTGATGCATGCTCACTCCCTGCAAAACATCCTGTGGAGAAGACAAATGGAGAGAGGCTGATGGAGCCAGACCTCTTACAACCCCACTGGATCCACAGGACTTCTCACTCACTGGCCTGTGATCCTCCTGCATTTGACATCAGTGCATGTGTTTCGTGAGTCTGAAGAGGACTTTATAGATTTGTATCAGATATATGGATTAATATTGGCCTTATGGACTTGATCTGGAACGGGCTGGGATGCTTTCTCAATATTCAACTGCTCTTGTGTATAAAACTCTTTCTCATACACATATGAGTGTCTATGAAATTGTTTCTCTCGTGTACCCAGACTAACACAGACTACAAACACAAGCAGAGAACACGGGGAGAACAGCTGCAGGGGAAGAAGGCAAGACCAGGGAAGAGGTGACACATGAAATGGAATTTTATTGTACCAAGGAAAGAAGATGACATTTTCAGTAGAATCTGAAATTAAGGACTGCATTTCTGCTAATGTGCCTTAGTTATGAGCTTGACAGGTGACTGAAAATACGTCAAATCTTTAGTGTTGAAACTAAATTCTCTCAGGAAGAGAATTAAATGTAAGATGAAATTATCTACCATAGTGATTCAGGTCTTTGAGTCAACTCACTTGAACAGATTTTTTTATACCTTATAGACATATTTAACTCCATTGTGCATTTGAGAATACACATCTGAAAATTAGAAACAAGAAATGGACAGGGATAATCTATCAGAGGGATAGAAAGAAAATATAAAACTCATAAAAGGTAGTTGGAATTGTTCACATCAAATTGCCTGTTTTTCAGTCCAGATCTATAAAACAAAAACAAAAACACTAGAGTAAGAAAAAAAGAGACAGTCGCATGACTAAGTCTTTCTGTTTCCATTATACAAGAGGCACCATGAGTCAGTGCCTGCATGGTCTTGACAATTTATAATTTCAGGACATGTTAAAAATTTTAAATAAGTATTTTCTTTATGACAAAAACCATTGGTTCTCTTGGAATCCAGATTTGGGGGGTTATGGGCTAGTGGTGACCCACACAGCCCATTTGTATCCTTTTACATTTTGGGGAGCGGAGGCCTGGTTCTCTGGGGTTAACATCAAACAATAGCTCAGCAAGCAGCTGAGAAGAGGTTGTTTTACCTAGGCATTGTATTCCTTTGGGAAATTTATGTGCAGCCAGCTTCAAGAAGCAGGAACCCCAGGGTCTGACCAGAAGCTGTTTGGAAGATGCTAAGACTTATCTTTAGTGATTGTTTTTGTGACCTTCCTTCTACGTTGATGTTATCATCTGGAAAATTCACATGACAATGACCTATATAACTTGCCGAAAATTATTGTCTGTTTGCTCTCAAGTGACCTACTGACGGATAAGTTACAGGCATACCTCAAAGACATTGTGGATTTTAGTACCAGAGCAAGCTTTGCAATACAGGGGCCATGGCAATACAGTGGGCCACCTTCTGACATTATCCCTGAGGATGTTCTGTTTCCATTCAGTAGGTTTCCAGTAACTGACAATGTTTCCATACCGCCCAGGGGGTTTTCAGTTGCTCATTCCAGAGAAGGGGACCATCTATTCCTTCTCTGTAGTCTGCTCTGAATCTGGAAGTTGGGTTGGGTGACCCTTAGTTGGGTGATCCTGCTGGCATTTGAAATCTCAATGACATAACTTTAACTTGCAGGATCAAAGCAACACACCAGCCACCACAATATGACAAACTCCAAGACAAGTGGTGGGAGGGGCCTGACACACTCACCCAATTCAATAAAAACTCAGTTATCTGCGAAGTAAAGTGAAGCACAATAAATGCCCCCAAAGAGTTTTTCTAGCAACTCAAAATACACCCTACCCTTATCCTGCCTCCATAACATTACAAACAACTCTGTAATATGGGATTATAATGACAGGCATCTCAAAACAAAACAAACAAAAAAACCCTTCAAATTCGCTACCATTGAGTTGATTCCAATTCAAAATGACCCTACAGTACAGACTAGAACAGCCCCTGAGAACTTCCCAGTCTGTAAGGTTTAAGGGAACAGAATGGAACCGATGACCTTAGTGCAGGGGCAATTGCGGCCAATTATTCAATGTGGCTCTTCCGGCCAAAGCCTCTAAATCACACCAAACATTTTTTCCTGCATGGGTCTGGTAAGAGGTGGGGAAAGATCCTGATAGGATTCAGCTCTGACTAATTGTGAACAGGATTCCCTGGGAGGTCATCCTGCTGTGTAGAAAATGAGCCCTCTGAGAAGCAGGAGGAGGGATTTCACCAGCAGCAAGAGCCAGGAATAGAGCAGGTCCCCTGGACTGGACATTCCTGCATCGTGAAACTCCTGATCCAGAAGAAAACGATCGCGTCAGAAGAGCGTCAGCAGCAGAACCAGGAACCAGAGATGGAACTTCTCAAGCCGCCAAGGAAGGTGAAGCTGAGTGGTTTTGTGCCAGAGGCTGGCTTATGGAGTGGGTGCCTCTGGGAAAGCTGGTTTTGTTGACCCTCGAAAGTGGAGCTGAGGGTCTTTGGTATCTGAGTGCTTTTTGAAGTGGGGTGTTTCTGGGCACTCAATTCAGGAAGCTGGATTTGCTGATCCACAGAACTTGAGCTGAGTGCCTTGGGGTTGAGGCTTACATGGAAGTGGTATGTCCCTTTGAGCATTTATGAGCAGAACTGAAAGAACTTTGTCATATGTCCTGATAAACAACTCTACCCTGAACATTTCCCACTGGTATTACAACTTGTCCACTTACTTAACAAACCCTTTAATTATGACTATTGTATCAAAGTTCTGTGCAGCCTTTTCAATGGATATTAGAACACAGGTAAACTAAAGATTAAGGGAGCACATTTGCTTAGCAGCATAACACACTGTAGTGGTTAGATTTCACGTCAACTCAGTGGTACCTGTGTGAGGGAAGGGTGGAGTCCAGTCTGTCCATCTAGCGGTAGTGTTGTAGTTTACCTGACGGACAGACTGGACACCTTGGGGATGTGGCATTTTAAAGGAGAGACACTGGGGACCCCTCTCTCTTTATTCACCTTTTTCCTTGCTTAGGTTCTGTGTCTGCCTCCAGGAGTGACCACTGTGGATGGACAACCCTGGGAGCCACTGGCAGCCCACCATACTACCTCCAACCTTGGATATGGAACCAATGGCTTGTGATCACCCCGATTACTGTTACCTTTCTATTATTATTTTTCTTTTATTTCTTAAATTTTACTGAGGGTTCATACACCTTTTATCACAATCCATACATACATCCATTGTGTCAAGCACATTTGTACATTTGTTGCCACCATAATTTCCAAAACATTTTCTTTCTACTTGAGCTCTTAGTATCAGCTCCTCATTTCCCCTCCCTTTCTCCCCAACCCTTCCTCCCTCATGAACTGTTGATAATTTATATATTTTTTTAATTTTCATGTCTCACACTAACCAGTCTCCCTTCACCCACTTTTCTGTTGTCCATCCCCCAGGGAGAAGGTTTTATGTAGATCATTGTGATTCATTCCTCCTTTCTCCCTGTACCTTCCCTTCCCCTCTCGGTATCATTACTCTCAGTATTGGTCCTGAGGGGGTTATCTGTCCTAGATTCCTGTGTTTCCAGCTCTTCTCTGCTTTAACCAGATTTGTAAGGTAGAATTGGGGTCATGATAGTGGGTAAGTGAGTGGATGGAGGGGGGGGAGCATTAAAGAACTAGAGGAAAGTTGTATGTTTCAACAGAGCTCTACTGTACCCTGACTGGCTCTTCTCTTCCTTGTGACCTTTCTGTAAGGGATGTCATTCCGATGCTATATGAGTCTGAAGAATGTTCGGCTAATGCCAGACCCATGTACTTGAATTGCCTTGAGCTGGGATGTCTTCTGAGTAAAAAATTACTTCTTGATACAAAGTTGTGTACATGGGTTTCACTGAGTTGGGTTCTCTGGAAATCCAGTCTGACACACCCACTATACCATAGGGCTCCTTAAATCCACAGGCATTGAGACTAGGATTTTTCAATGTGTCACAAAATAGAGGGCATAGCTTACATGGCCATATTAATGAACTAACTGACCTGTAGGCATTGAGGGACAGGCTAGGATGTGGTTATTTGATTTGAGGGTATGGATTGAGTTATAGTGCTTGGCCACTTTCTCCATATAATCTCGCTTGTTGCAAACTTTAAGGTTGAATATCTAATATAAGAATAACGCGTAAGGCTCTCCCTAGGGTGGTGCTCACCAAGAAAACAGCCATGTTCAGTTCAAGAGTGAAGATCATGAAGCCCAATGGTGAAAAGCCAGATGAATTCAAATCTGCATTTCCCAGGCGCTTCCTGAGCTGCAGAACTTGGATCTAAAGGCTCAGTTAAGGGAGCTGAATATAAATGCCGCCAAATAAATTGAAATTGGTGGTGGTCAGAAAGCTATTATCATCTTTGTTCCTGTTACTCAACTGAAATCTTTCCAGAAAATCCAAGCTCAGCTAGTGCGGGAACTGGAGAAAAAATTCAGTGGAAAGCACACTGTCTGTGATCATTGCTCAGAGGAGAATTCTGCACAAACCAACTTGGAAAAGCCGTACAAAAGCGTCCCAGGAGCCGCTCTCTGACAGCTGTGCATGATAACATCCTTGAAGACTTGGTCTTCCCCAGGGAAGCTATGGGGCAGGGAATCCGTGTAAAGCTGGACAGCAGCAGTCTTATAAGAGCTCCTTTGGACAAAGCCCAGGAGAACAATGTAGAAGTCAAGGTTGAAACCTTCTCTGGAGTTTATATGAGGCTCATGGGCAAGGATGTTAATTTTGAATTCCCCAGGTTTCAATTGTAAATTAAAATGACTGAATATTATTCACAATAAAAAATAATAATGTGGGGGCTGACTGAGCTTACTCACCTAAGACAAAATATAATTTCTGACACGTTGAGTTTGATCACTTATTTGTGTAGTTCAAATTTATTAAAATTTCTGTTTATTTCTTAGAATGAATAATAATTCTGCATATGCATATATCTCTATCCCAGGATCCAACATAGTGGGTTACAAATTGACTGCTAACCACAGAGTCAGCCATTCAAAACCATCAGTGGCTCCTCAGGAGAAAGATGAGTCCATCTACTTCCAGAACATTTACAGCCCCAAAAACTCAAGGGACAGTTTGACTCAACCCCATAGGGTCACTATGAGTCAAAATCAACTCAATAGCTGTGAATGTGTATACCATAATTCTAATTTTGGGACTTAATTTTCTATGATCATATTCAATCAAATTTGGAAGCCAAATAAATATATTATTCTCATTAGCTTGGACCTAAGCTTGGGGCTATGTTTGCAACAGTGAGAGAATCCCAAGATCCTAGAATTATGTACCCAAACTCTTGGTTATTAAGGGGAGACAGGATTTCAAAATAAACTTATAGCTTATAGTGAACAGTGAGTACAGAAGAACACAGGGGAAGTCCTTTCCTTGATGGACTTTGATGGACTGAGCAGCCGCTCCGCCTCCCACCACCCTCTCCCCCCCACCCCATCCCCCCGCCAACTCTTAATAATAGTCAAACCTGAGACCCTGGTGCCTAGCTGTTACGGTATTTTTCTTTTGAGACATGACTCCTCTACTTCTTGGGTTATAAGCTCTTTAAATACATGGTTTCAATGCCTCTCCGATTTCTAGTCTACCTGATTATATAATGTGTATACTCAATAAAGAGCATCCAGACTGCTAACCTACAAGTCAGCAGTTGAAACCCAAAAGTTGTTCCTTGGGAGAAAGATGAGATTTTCTGCTCCCATAAAGATTTACAACCTCAGAAAACCTACAAGGGAAAGCTCTGTCCTGTAGGGTTTCTGTAGGGTTCCCATGGGTCAGAATTGACTAGATGGCAGAGAGATACATATTTTCCTAGATGGCTAAGGAGAGGCACTGCTGTGGACAAAAGGACTGAATCCTTAATGTTTTCTGATCTTGACTTGTTTTGACCTGTTAATTTTCCTAACAAATCCAGATAATCATGAGTACTGCCTGTGAGCTCTACAGAAGACTGCAATGGGAGAGACAGTAGGTGTCAGAATAGGGTAGAGCAGTTTTTTCTTAGCCTTCCTAATGCCGCGATAATTTAGTTTCTTATATTGTGGTGACCCCTCGAACAATAAAATTATTTTCATTGCCACTTCATCACTGTAATTGTGCTACTGTTATGAGTGGCGGACCCCTGTGAAAGGGTTGTTTAACTCCCAAAGGGGTCATGACCCATAGCTTGAGAACCACTGGGGTAGAGGAAGATGAGTGGGGAGTCTTGTCTGACTTCTGCCGGTCTCAGGTTGGTTTAGAGTGGGATTCCTTCTTCTGGAGGAGGACAGACAGGGCCCCCATGCCATTTCCTCAAATACCATCAAGAAATGATGCCAAACTAGGACTGAACCCCTGATTTTCTTCTTCCATTCGAACCTCTTAACTATTCCTTGTTAATCAACAGACTTATACACAGAAGCAACCCTTGCACACTCACACACACAAGGACGACTCTTTCCATACTAAATAACTAGAGACATTTACTGATGGCAGATGTCTAGGATTAAATGATCTGTCACCATCCAAATCTAAATTTTATATGTCAATTATCAGAAAGGACAATTTTCATTCACATTGTAATGATAAAGCTTCCCGGACCAGATGAAGATGCATTGAAGGATACATTGAATAAATCTAGTAAGAGTAAATCCAGAATACTGATCTTACTTTAAAATTTGATGAAAGACTATCCATTTAATTAATAGTGATAGAGTACTTTGTCTTCCTCGTTGGTCATATTTTCTTAGGCAAATACTTTTCTAAGTCCTTATTTTTATAGTGTATTAGAGTCTGTATCATGGCAAGCTATTGGGTTTTTGAAATTCAAATAGTTTCTCTCTATTGATAGAAGCCCCACTGGTACGGTGATGTGTTTGGCTGCTCACTGCTTTCAGTCAGCAGTTCAAAGGCACCAGCATTTCTAGGGAGAAGCATGTATCACAGTACTTCCATGAAGTTTACATCCTTGGGAACCCTATGGGGTAGTTCTATTGTGTGCTAATGGCTTACTGTGAGTCAGAATCAACACTGTGATACTGGGTTACAAAACAAAACCAATGAAAGGTATTACCCCTCTTGGAAAATAAGTAGATTCTATTTAGTTGAGAATAATTGTAAAAATACATATGACTATTGAACTAAGAACACCCAGCAAAGTGTCCAGTACAAAATAATTGGTTATCATCGTCTCATAGCAACGCTACTTTGTGTTTCTGAGTAGAAGCGCACACCTTAGGGTTGTCAGTAGCTTTGAACTTTCGGAAGTAGAAAGTCAAGGCTTTCTTCTGACTGGACTGAAACTGCTACCCTTCCCACTACACTAGTAGCTGAGTTCCTAACTCAGCACAGAAGAGTTGCTTAGCATTTGCTGAAAGTATCAATGCAAGTAAAGTCTCATGAAGGTTCAGAAGTTCATTAGCGAAAAGTAAATGTCAATATCTTAATATTTTACTTTAAAAATATGCTTTGTCAAGGTGTTTTATTATGATAACAATGAAGAGAAAACATTCTTAGATTATAATCTTTCATTAAATTGCTAATTTTCACTGAGCAGCATTGACATTTTTCTGAATGGAATCCCTAAAGGAAGAACCTCTGGCATTTATTCCAGGAAGGATTTATGAGAGGCAGAGAGCAATAATACCCTCTCCTATTTTTAGACTATATATTTTTAATCTTAGACAATAATTCATAAATGAATAAAACATTTTCAGAACCCCAGTGGCATAGTGGTTACTCGTTGGACTGCTAACCAGAGTCAACAGTTCAAAACCACCAGCTTCTCTAGAGAAAGACAGGGTTTTCTATTCCTATGTAAAGGTAAAGAGCTAGTCCCTGAAACTCAAAGGGCCAGTTTTACCCTGTCCTGTAGGACCACTGTGGGTCAGAATCAACTTGATGGCAGTGAGTTTGGTTTTTTGGTTTTAGTGGCATCGTGGGTTAGGGTTGGGCTGCTAACCACAAGGCCAGCAATTCTAATCCACCAGCTGTTTCATTGTAAAAAGATAGGGTTTTCTACTCTAGTAAACAATGAACAGTCCTAGAAACCCACAGGGGCAGTTCTATCCTGTCGTACAGGGTTGCTAGGAGTCGAATTGAGTGGGTGGAGGTTGGAGTGAGAAAGCTAAGTGGAAAACCATCTTAAATGGAATTTTCTAAAGCACTGCAATTTTATTAAACACTGATTTAAATTCAAGAACAACAACAGAAAAAGAAAAGAAAAAGAGGAGGGGGTTGCTTGGGAGATATTTCAAATCAGTCTTATTTTAGTGGTAATGGCTCACTGGTTTGCATGATATAAAAATTAGCCCTGTTTTGGAACAAGAGATAGTACGTAATGAAAAATACCATTAAATACCTGGTTGTAAAGTAATACAGTACTATTGTCTAATTGGTAAACTTGTGGGGGGGAATGCTCAGTTCATTTCTATAAGTTATTAAATGAGTCATCTTTTTTTACAATAATGTTAATGTGTTTGACAGAGAAGGGGTGTCAAAGTCTAACTTCCTATAGTCAGCAGCTTAGTCAAAGAATGAAATTACATTTCTACTGAAAGCAATTTGCTTGCTTAGGTTACATGCAGTACAGATAAAAGTTCTATTTCTCATGTTAAAACTGCACTCTCTTTTTGTGGGAAATATTTATAAAATAAACAAAAAATATTTTCATACTTATACAATTCCTAAATCATCAGTTTTCTTTTGGGATGAGTTGAAATACATTTTTTAAAATGAGCTATCTTGCCCTCAATCTCTCAGTTACATGGTCCCTTGGTCTTTGCCCTGCTCAGACAAGAGTTACAAAGCTCCTATGATGATCTAATTAAAATTCTATATTTGAAGTCTCTGGGTAAAATCCATTTAATCCTATTAATAAATATCCATTTAAATAGCAACAAAGAACTCACAGACAAAATTCATAATGCAAGGGTTTATGAAAGAAGTTAACAAGTTGTAATGTCCATGAAAAATGCTTATAGTAAAGATGTTTATTAGGAAGTGTTCCGAGGTTCCTTCAGGTCTCCTAATAATTGCCCAAAGGGGCATACCACTCCACTGTGAGTCTCCACCCAAAAGGCATTCAGCTCAAGCTCCATGGGTCGGCAAATCCAGAGTCAAGTGTGGATATTTAAGTGTCCAGAGTCACCCCCTCCTTGGCTGGAAAACAATCAACTTCACTTCTGTGGATCGGCAAGTGAACTTCCTGAATTAAGTACACAGAGGCACCCCGCTCTGCAAGGCAGCCTCTGGACAAAACTCCTCACCTTTCCTTCCTCTGTAGGTTGAGGAGTCCGTCACTGTCCCATGCTCTGTTTCCCAGCTCTGCTGCTGCTCCCCTGATGGTACAGCTGTCTTCTGAATTCAGGAGGCTCACTGCACAGGCATCTCGGGTTCAGAGGACACAGTCCGTTCCTGGCTTCTCCTGCTTCTCAGAGGGCTCATTTTCTACACAGCAGGATGGCGCTCCAGGGAATGCTGTCCTAGTTACTCACAGATGAATCCTATCTGTATCTTTCCCCACCTTCTTAGCAGATTAGTGCAAAAAATGTTGTTTGGTGGCAGTGAAAGACTTGGGCTAGAAAAGCTATGCTACATGTTTCACTGCCCCTGCCGCTCCTTTAGCACAGATAAATGCCCCCAGAGGCCCCCATTCTTCAAGCTGGGCTCATGGCCAAAGGCACTCAGCTTCACTCTATCGCTGTGGACATGGAAGCCCACCACTCTGCCTCATGTCTCTGCAGGGGCCTCTGGTGACTCTGTTGCTGCCCCCACTTCACTCAGGGATCTAGCATATATTAGCCTGTGGCTATTCTTTCTGCAGGTTGAGAGAGTCTCTCATTCATGTTACTAAAATGGCTCACTTTGTACTTGGTGGAATGACACTGACCAATCATCTCATATTAGTCTCCTACACACCTGGTCATTCTGTGGGAATTACAAAGACTATGTATAGAAGAGCCATACCCAGTCATTTCACTTCCCCATAGTCCCCGTCATCAAGTTGCTTTGCTTCTCTGGGCCTTGTTCTTCCTTCACTCACTGCCATTGAGTCAATGCTGACTCACAGTACCCCCATGTGGGTTCCCAAGTTGGTAACTGTTTCCAGAAGTAGAAAGCCCAGTCCTTCTTCCTCAGAGCTGCTGGTGGTTTCGAACTGCAAATCATGTGGATCATAGCCCACTATGTAACCACTACACCAGCAGGGCTCCTGGACTTTCTTAATATCACTTTAAAATGGGGATGGTACTCTAGGAAAGCTATGAGGAATGGAGATAATACACGTGTAGCACCAGCCATAAAAGAAAAGAACACACAACACAGTTGAGTTGATTTTCACTCACAGTGACCACATAGAACCGAATTGGAACTGTCCCATTGGGTTTTCCAAGCTGTGATCATTATGAAAGTAGATAAACTACCACACATTTCTCCCACTGAGTGGCTGGTAGGTTCGAACAGCTGACCTTTGGCTACTGGTTGACCACTTAACCACTGAATCACCAAGGCTTATTTCCAGCCACATAGTAGGGCCTTAAGAAATGGTGGTTACTTGATTCCTTTAAATATAATAAAACCTTAGAGCTGAGCTTTATTGCTGATATTTTAGGTAGATTGGAAAGATAATTCATTTAAAAACAATAAGTAAGTACTAAGCACGTGTATTTGTCTGGGTACTTTAGAGAAACAAATCCACAGAAACTCATGTATAAGAGAGAATTTTATATAAAGGTTAAGTGTGTATCAAGAAAACATCCCAACCCAGTGCTGCTCAAGCCCACAAGTCCAACATTAACCCATTAACCCATATGTCCAACACCAATCCACAAAGTTCTCTTCCATCTCACAAAACAGATGTAATGATGCTGACTGCAGGAGGGAAGCTGAGTCATTGAATGTATAAACATCTCAGCGCTGGCAAGAGTCTTCACACGTCTGCTCCAGCACCCAGGGCTGCACTGAGGTAGGTCCATGTGGCTTCCCCTTGGGGATGTCTTGCAGGAAGTGAGCCTTGCCAGCTAAATCAGGGAACTTTCTAAGGCAGCTCCATCCTGGTCCAACCATCAGAAAGCAAGAAACCCAAGAACTTGAAAGGTGAGGCTCACAGAGCCATCTATCCTTCCGCCCTTCAATTAAACCCACATGTGTTTATTAGGCAGGTTGGCACAATCAACTAACTCAGTATGTGTTAAATTAAATGCTTTGGCCTAAGTTTCTACATGAAGAACTCTTCGGCATATTCAATCTCAGAAACTCTACTTATACACACAAAAAATGTGTGTGACTGAGTAAAGTGTCTCCCCACCCCCACCCCCCAAAGGAAAGTATCTGGTCAAGCATGCGCTGGAGCTCTCTGTCCAGTTCTGACTGATCACTGGAAGAAGACAGCACTATTGGAATAACCCGAAAAACTGCCAAATCGTCACTGCGCCTAGATTCAATTTCCAATCCTTAATAAATAAGAGGACAAGAAGATAAAATTTTAAAATATGCCATTTTTAAGACCATAACAGTACCAATATGGAAGTCAGCTCCCTGTCTTATATGACACATTTTACTAGCTTTGGGCACTGGTTCCATTTCTCTAAAGTATGTATTCTTATTGATTTAGGACAAAAGGATTGCTTAATTTTGATATCACTTGGAACCAGAAGCAAGTCAATTTGTGTTTATTAATTATGAGGAGATCATTGTGAGTACGTGCTTTGATTTTCCTCTATGATTTGTGTGCCTGTCAGCCTACGAAATCAGTCAGCAAGAAAATCTATCACCCAACTGTGCGCCACATAGGACAGGGGGGCTGGTATCTGAGTGAGCCAAGTCGCTAAGTCTACTGCTTTCCCCAGTCCAGGCCATCGCTGTTCTTCAGCAATAACAAAATGATTGACCCCTCTTCCTCAAGAAAATCCCTTATTCATTTAAAAAGCTATCAACCAAGAGATTTTTCAAGACAGGAATTCCATATAGTCAACCAGACATGTAAGAGGAACCCAGAAACACGTTCTAGAGTGGTGACAGTGAGGGAAATGTGAGCCACAGCGGCAAGGAGTGCGTTCCTATGACTTGGTCATCGCCTCTTAGAAAGAAGTGCTGAACTATCAAGGCGTTTATATATTCTTAAAGGATATATTTATATAGTATAAATTCGATCATTGCATTTATATATTCATATGTAACACTTTATGTTATATTGGAACTCGTTTGAAGATTTGTTTTAAATAACAGAACCTTCTTAAACACAATGAGAAAAGAAACTTAGATCCCTGACCAAAATGGAAAGAGAGAACAGCAAATTCACAGAGACATGGAACAGTGGTGGAGAAAATAGGTTAGAAAATTAAGTTTTGGGCATAGTTAACCTGTCTTAATGATATTTCTGTTGTCTGAAATGCTATGCTACAGTTAAGCATCCTGCTCATGTGATGGGACTTACAGAGACCAGGGAGAAACCCATATAAAATAATTCCCCCACTAGCGCAGCTGTCAGAGCTTCCTATCCACTCTCTCCAAGTTCAAGGACAAAAATATCCTTGATTTTTTCCCTGTCATTATTCAGTTTGGAATCCATTTAAAAACCATAATTCACAATTTAAGGAAAATATTTGTAGGTGCTTTGATGGCTCAACCGTACTTCCTATAGCTTGATATCTAAAACCATGGCCCCTCTCCACGGACATCAGCGTTTTCTCTCTTCATTCTGTTGCTCTCTGACACCAGACCTTTCCCATGATCCTAAGCAAAAATACAGAAAACACAGTGTCGAAAGATGAAGATGGCGGAGGAACTTCCAGTTTTAACACTTAAATGTACCAAAAAAAACCCCAAACAAACCCAAATTCACTGCCATCAAGTCAATCTCAACTCATTGGGACTGTTTAGGGGATGACAGAACTGTCCCTGTGAGTTTCTGAGACAGGAGTAGGAGCCCCCATTCTTTCTTCTGAAGAGTGCCTAGTGGTTTAGAACTGCTGACCTTGCAGTTAGCAGCCCATCATGTTACCACTAAGCCATAAGGGATCCTTCCATGTACAGAGCTTGAAAAGTGCTCCTCTTGTCCTTACAACAAGAAAGAAGTTGAACACAATGAAATCTATTTCAAGGAGAACATGCCAGGGGTGCCCCAATCAGAACAAACTCAAGCTGGCTTGGGACTCAGGTTCTTTGAAAGCACACATGCTCTTAATTCAAGGCTGTGAACCATAGTGGAAAACAAAATTTCAAAAGTAATGTACAAAGATTGTTTGGAGGTAAAAGTGTTACTTCCAGGCAGGTAAGGGTGAGTGAGGTGCTCCCCACAAACAATCAATGGGCTGTTTGAAAAGAGCTCTGGGAGAAAGTTCTTCAATTTGGTCTTAGCTGGGGGGGAGCAGAAGGCAGCCCTGGTGGCAATTCTCCCCTGCCCTTGAGGGTCACTGTGAGTCTGAATCGACTGGATACCAGTGAGATTTTGAATTTGAAGGGGAGAGCTATGATATAGAATGAGCCCAAGCCAAAACTCTGTCTCCTTGTGAGTCCTGGAGCCCAGAACTTGTAAGGTTGAATCAACTCTCTGACAGTTTTACATGGAACTTGAAAAATTGGATATTGCAAAAACCAACTTCAGTAACCCCAAAGGCCTTTTTTCCACCAAGAACAATATTGCCCTGGACATGAGAACTTGAAGGAAAATGGCTTGAAATATTCTCTCGTGTTAGAAGCCTAGGGAGATTTATAAGCACATAGCTGACCTTCTCTGAGAAACATTTTGATTTAATCTCTTTCATATTCTACCTTTGCAAGAGACTTATTGGAAATTTTCTCAGGATGGGCGGCATCTATCTCATGAATAAAATTTGCCTGGGCCACTGACTCGGTTGGAAGTCACCTCAAGGTAAAACAGTCTCACTAAGGACACTATTCAATCTTTCTGTCTCCCTCTCTGCCTCGTTCCCTCCCCAGCCCCCCACCCCGCCCTTCATTCGGCTCTTTATGATATTTAAATCTACTAAAGTTTTCTACCCACCCTCCCTCCAAATTTCTTTCCATATTGTATTCCCTCTTATGGTACTTAACTAGCGTAACCAATGGGGATTTCATGTTGGCTTTTGTGCTGAGAGGAAACAGATGGTCATTGTTGCTAATTCTACTGTGGGGTGGAGAATTACTTCATATGGTTCTTCTACAGGCCAATCTTGCTGTTGGAAAGGGGTGCATGTGGGCACTTATCAATAGTGGAGCTTTCAGACCCTCGCCGGAGCAGGACTGAAAGCACCCATGTTGGCTTGAGATCAGCAAGGTCAGTAGTTCTTCAAAGGGGAGAGGCAGGGGGAGCTGTAAAGATTTAGTCTCAGAGACTCACAAAGTTTGCATGTGGGCATGACTATAAAGAGGTCCCCTCACTGAGCCTTGCTTCATCCTAAATTGTAACCTGTTGACCCCATAGTGCTCTGTATTGGCTGGGAGTTCTGTGTGAGTTGCATTGTAATGACTTATCAAATCCAGCAGAGAAATAACAAATGCCTGGGAGAGAGAGTTAGTATCCAAATTGGTTCAGAAACTGGAGAGAGGAGACATTTCTGATCATCTCTTCCTAGGAATCAGTCTTGGGTTGCTGATCTTGACTTTCTTCTGGCTGTGAAGTTAGAGGAGATCAGATGCCCCTTCTATGAAATCACAGAAGGTGGCAGTAGTGGACTGATTCCCCCGTGTGCCTCAATTATAACCTAAACCTGGAGTCCCTATGATCTCATTGATTCTCCATTTTTTCATGTCAAATGCTGCTCAGTAAGACTCAAAGGCTTCACACAGAGAGAAACCATGCATCAGTGTGTCCCCAAACCCACCACAAGGACCTCCTACTTCCAAAACGTGATCTCTCCATCCCTACGTAGTGCCATCACCACCGTTCATGCAGATACATTACGCACAGAATGGATGGCCTTTGGTCACCTAAAGCCTTGACAATACCTCTGAAGTTCCAAGTATGGAACAACGGTCTCCTCCCATGGCCTCCTATGCCTCTTAGGCTGCATTCTCTTCATTGTTTCCCGCTATGCCTCCCACAGATCTGCACTTAACATTCATCCCATGGGCACACCATCAGATTTTTCAATGAATATAAATATCCCTAGTTATATAAGTATCTTCATGGTTCTAAAAGGGTTCTAAAAGGGTCCTAAAGGGGGCCCTAACATACATCACACAGCAAACAATTAAATAAAACAAATATATATAGTCAAAATGAAGCCCTTTGTACTTACGGTGAGGAGCAATTATTGAACTGGAAAAATAATATGGAAAATAAGAACCTTTCAGAACATTACACATCAGAAAGTAGGATCTCTGAGGGAAGGGAAACCAATGGGATAGCTGACAAACTTACCAGTCTTTCTCATTAAGCACTCTTCAGTCAATGAGGCAGGAAGGGAGAGCCAAGAGCAACAGCGGCTTCTCTGAGTTTAAATGATGGAGATTGCCAGTTGGGGCATCTAAAAACCTGGTATATGTGGTGCAGGTTACAAAACAGAAGGGGTCTGCTTTGCTGGATTTGAGAATCAATCGCAATGGCCCTACAGAACTCACAGACAATACTCCTGAATATTGGGGCTTATTGGGGTTACCACAGCCAGAATCAGAAAACATTTAAGATCGAGTCAGTGGCCCATCACATCACCTCTTCTAAGCCAGAAACCAGTTCTCTCTCTGATCCTTCACTTCTCAGTCTTGGGGTCCTTTGGTCTCTACTTCGGTTGGGTTTCTTTCCCACCTGTCACTCTGCTTCACTGTCTCATGATCCCCGTGCTTCAGTCTCTGCTGCCCCACCATTTCACAGAAGGAACACTCATTCATTCTGAGGACGGCAGCTCTTTCTTGATGGTCCAGAATTATCCCTGTCCATGCTTCTTAGACAGCTCTCTAACAGACAAATGACAAAACTGACCCATCCCCCTATTAGTGTGCCCCACTCCCTATGTGTGTGGCTCCACCGTATTATTTGGCAGGAAGTATACAGAAATGGTAAGAAGAGCCATGTATAAGGTATAAGGAAGTACATGTATGTACAAATAAAAGCCTATATGCCTATATTTTATATATGTAATTATCGGAGCTGCATATAGAGAGTAATAGAATGTATGGGGGGGGGGGCCAGTAACTTCTTCAAGAGAAACAAACACTGTGGGACCTAACTACCAAAGGCTCAACAGCAAAGGACTAACTAACTAGGCGCTAAAGGACTAATGAGCCGCATGAATCAGAGTTTATTGCAGCCCAACTTCAGAAGAACTACATAGTGCCTGGTTACCCCGACTGACAAATTTGACTGGGATCACAAAAGACAGTGCCTGACAGAACAGAAGACAAAGGTAGAACAAAAAACTTACCAAAACAATGAGAATTACTGCCCTGAGAGAGACAGGAGGAACCCTAGAGACTATGGTCCTAAGATCCCCTTCTGTCCAGGAACTGGGACCATTCTTAGAAACCGTCAGCCAAGTGATAGCCTGGCCCATAAAGTAAAGGAAACGATCATCTCCAACCGGAATCTCTCCCCAGAATAATTACACACCAGGCAAGGCGATGTGTTCACGGAAGCAACAATGAGAGGGCAGCAAATCAAACCAAACCCATGCCAATGAGTTCGTTCTAATTCAGATTAACGATGCAATGGGCAAAGGAGAGCTTTCCCTTGGGGTTTCTGAGTCTGTGCAATGGGCAAAGGAGAGCTTTCCCTTGGGGTTTCTGAGTCTGTGCAACGGGCAAAGGAGAGCTTTCCCTTGGGGTTTCTGAGTCTGTAGGTCTTTACAGGAGCAGCCACACAATGACCTGTGGGTTTGGAGTGCCAGTCTTGCAGTTAGCAGCACTCAACCCACAGTGCTACCAGGATTCTGTAGTGATTGCAGGAAAGGTGAGAAAACCCAAGGAAAGGAAGTCATGGCGGAACTGGGCAGAGTGCTGAAACAGGGTGGACAATGCAAGCAATGCCATGCAACATTGTATCTACAGGACATTGAGTGGGACATTGAGTGGGAAGCTAATTTATTTGCAAATGTTCACCTAAAGCACAGTCAAAACATGTTTTTAAATTGTAGACTGATAGCAGTTCCAACTAGAATCCCAAAAGTTTCACCCAATAAAAATGAAAACATTGATGCTAAAATATATATGAAAATGTGCATCTCTCTGAATTGCTAAGAATTGGAAATAAAATGGGAGAAATTACACTCCATATCTGCACTTTGGACTAGAAAGAAGCAAGCACCTGTAGCGTGTAACTTTAGGAGGCAAGGTTAGGACAGTGGAATCACCCTGAGCGTACGCAGTGCCTAAACTGTTGTAACTTAGAAGTCTTGAGAACTTTACCCTAGTCTTAGATCTGCTACCAATTACCAGGAATTGCCAAAAAGTTATAATAATAATACATTGCAATGATATGTAAAGATATATAGCTAGAACGTTGCAAAAATGAGGATACAGAAATAGACTTACGCATACATGATTCATTGATTTGTCATTGTTTGACAAGAGTGTCAAGAGACTACAACAAGAAGAAATTACTTTCAGCAAATGATAATGGAATCACTCATTGTAAGAAGAAGAATAGAAACATCTAACCATAAAAGCTAAGACCATAAATCTTTTTAAAAAGAACATCAGAAAATGCTTCACACATTGGAGGTACATATGCATTTCTCAGAGGGGACACAAATAGCACACAAAAATCTACATTGAAGAAACTCTCCTTATGAAAGTAATTATAAAATTTAAAAGTAAAGACAGTCTTAGAAAAACCACACTCACAATTATATCTGATGTTAATTTGTTTCTTAACAGAAAAAACAAACCTTGCCTCCAAACTCACTGCCATGGAGTCTGTACTGGCTCATATTGGCCCTACCACACAGAGAACCGCCCCTGAGCGCTGCAGGTGATCCCTAGAAATGACACAAGCCATATGGAAATACACTGGCCTATTTCTCAGCCAGTTACAGAGTCCTGCCATATGACCCACGTGTAGACGTTTACCCAAGAAAAAGAAACATGGGTGTCTGCTGAAAGAATTTTATAAGAATTTAAGAACTGCTTTATTTTTAAAAAGCTCTAAACTAAAATAACCCCCAAATCTATCAACTGTAGAATAAACCATTATGTTTTGGCATATTCATATAATATGTTACTCAGGAACAAAAGAGAATGAACTCCTGGTACATGACACAGTATTACTGCATGTCAAAGCACTGCGACGACTGGGAAAAGCCAGGCATTGATGTGTTCATATTCTCGTTTTCCTTTTAACAGAGTTCAAGAATTGGAAAATTAATCTATAGTGAAAGGTGCTTTCCTAGCAGTTAACTCTGATTGGATGAAACTGTCATGTCACTAAGTGGGTACGCAGAGAGTTTCTAACCTGATGGAAATATTCTTATCTTGATTAGGATTCTACATTTGTCCACAATCATCATATTGTACATTTAGCATCTTGGTATTTTATTCTGTATGTCTTAAATACGTTTTTAAAAAATCACTTTGTGTCCAGTCTCTAGCTGTGCCTCAGTTGCCTCAGGGATCAAATGGAGTAATCATAATTGCCTGATTCATCTTCAGAGAGATGAGGATTAATTATGAGAAAAGGCTTTGTAAAGCGAAAGGATTATGACTGTATTTTCCACTCCCTGCTTCCCTTCAGTGAGAGTCTGAAATTTCAACTGCTGTGCTCTGAGAGCTCTCAGGAAGGAAACTCTGATCTTGTGCTATCTAAAGCTCTAGCCAAATGTTTTCTGTACCCCCCTTCTTTGCAGGTATCTTAGTATTCTTCTGTGGTTTTTCCCCTGCACATTTTTATTTCTATTTGCTCCCGAAAGCCTTTTAGAATTTTAGAATTAGGACTTTTAGAATTAGGACTAAATGAAATCAGTAAATACAGCATTTCTGCCCATCTCTCTCTGTACGTGGGAGATGCAGTGAACAGCAAACATTCCCTTTAGGCAAATGAAGATAGCTCAGTAGGCCCTATTTCTAAATCCGATCCTGTGTGGAGCGACAGTTCATGCTGTCGAAGTGCTCTTGGGAAGCCCTGCAAGATCAAACGCAAAAATACTCCTTAAATCCCAGTTAATAGAGGGAACCATGAAAAGAAATTCGATTTGGGGAACATAATTAATTAAGCACCACTTGGTTTCCATAAAACACACCTTTCTTCTTCTGATGCCAAGCAAGGGGGCCCAATGCTCTAACATCACCAAGAACCAAGAGTGCCGTCCATGTAAAACCCTTTGTAGTTTGGCGAGAAAGAATTCCTGAACAGAATTGTAAAGAATAGTTGTTACATATAAGCCAAATATTGTTACATATAAGACAAGATTTTCTAATCCCATATATGTGTACATTTATGTATGTGTGTGTATATACACACGCATTTATATAGGCATCATGCTGGGAATATTCCCTAATTTCTTTGATTTTTCCATAGAAAATGTATTTGTCCTTACGCTGCTTCTTTGGGGCACAATTGCATAACTTAGTTTGATCAAGGGATGTGACAGAAATGACAGAATGCCAGTTTAAAGCCTATGCTTTAATAAAAAAAACTCACCTTCCCTTCTAGGAGTCTCTGATATTTTCCCTAAATACTTATTCATCAATTAAACACTGTGTTTTTTGCTTCTAACCATATGACATGCATGGGGAATACCAACTGGCCTGGAGAACCAATAGACCCTAAAGGAGACCCCATAGGACATTATAGGAGTAGATATCCTCATTTTTCTTCCTCAGAATGGTTGATGAGTTTGAAGTGCTGACCATGCAGTTAGCAGTGCGATATGATGCGTATCTCCCTACCCCCCTCCCCCAGAGCTCTGTACACAGACCAAGGACATACCGAGTGATTTAAAATCAAGAAAGGTGTGCATCAGGATTGACTCCTTTTACCAGACTTATTCAATCTGCATGCTGAGGAATTGAGGGAAACTGGATTATACGAAGAAGAATGTGATATCAGGACTGGAGGAAGGCTTATTAACAACCTGAGATCTGCAGCTGATACAGCCTTGCTGGCTGAAAGTGTGGAGGACTTGAAGCACTTGCTGTGAAGATCAAGGACTGCAGCCTTCAGTGTGGATTTCTCAATGTAAAGAGGACCACGAGCCTCACAATTGGCCCAAGGCTGATACTGAAGCTACTTTAATAGATAACATCATGAGAAAAGAAGAAATGGTGGCAGTTGTCAACTATTTCATCTTGCTTGGATTCACAATCTATGCTCATGGAATCAGAATTTAAGAGATTAAATGATGCATTGACGCCTATGTTTCTCTGCCTGCTGCCTTTGAATTGGTTCCAGTTTATACAAATGTTGCTGTTAGGTGTCGCCGGGTTAGCTCTGGACCCTGAATACAACAGAAGGAAACATTGCCAGCTCAGTGCCTCACACAAACGGCACCTCTCTAAACCCAAACCTACTGCCCTGGAGGGTATTCCAACTCAGAGCAGCAGTTCTCAACCTGTGGGTCACGACCCCTTTGGGAATCAAACAACCCTTTCACAGGGTTCACCCAATCCGTAACAGTAGCAAAATGACAATGATGAAGTAGCAATGAAAATAATTTTATAGTTGGGGGAGGGTCACCACAACACGAGGAACTATATTAAAGGGTCACAGAATGAGGAAGGTTGAGAACCACTGCTGTAGAGAGTTTCTGATACTGGACAACTCTGTGGGAGCTGAAGCCCCTCGTTCCATGGAGCAGTTGGTGGGTTTGAATGGCTAGCCTTGCAGTTAACAACCCAGTGCTTAACCCACAGTGCCACCAGCGGACTATGGAACCAGCATGAGTGTACTGTGCCACTCTGCTGCCTAGGTTCGTGTAGGACACAGTGGCACAGCCCCGTTGGCTTCTCGTGCTGTAAACCATTCTAGGAGCAAATTGTTGCATCTTTCTCTACACAGCTGGCAATGAGCAAGGGGCTAAAGCGGCTTGCCTTATTTTTTTTCATTATCCAAGTGCTTTAACCACTGCGTCACCAGGATGCCAGAGTGTGTTACTCTGCTATTCCTAATTTTTGTCCGTGTATTAGGAGGGGGAATGGGCTGGCAGCAGAAAGAGAAAGTAGATGCTATTTATGCAAAACTATCATCATTGTAGTTCAGACTTCAAAGGGAATCCAATTTAATTTCTAATAATTTTCTCAGTACTTTAAAAATGTTCATACTTAATATAGTAATTTCATATTTAATATAGTAATAAAGACTCTAGGGACCAAGACTGATACAGAAGGTACTTCAAGTCAAAGACCTTAAAAACCGATATTTTTTCAATTACATAAAATAATTCTATCAAGACTGTGTAAGAAATAAAAAACACAGAATTTTCCATAATTGGGAGAAATTAGAGATGAAGTAAGTTCATCATTTTAGCTATGAACATTATTTAGCAATTTTCCCCCATTATATGTAGTGAATTTGGATTTCTGGAGCTGGTTTAATATAATTATGTTAAAACATACTCTTCCCTACATGGTGATATTCTTGTATAATCTTATTGTACACTAAAAAGTCAATGTCACAAAATAGCTCTAAAAGGTTTTTTTTTTTCTTTCATATAAGGTTATTCCTTCATGAAGACATTTGTCTCCGGGGGTGAATAATACATTGCTCAAATTAGTTTAGAGGGGAACCCATAATTCCCTCTGAACCTAACAAGGTTTGGGGAGGGTGTTTATAATTACCGATAATGATAGCAAGTTAAAGTAAAGGGCACAGTAGAGGGACAGTGACAAAAAGCAAGGCACCGTGGCTGCAACAATGGGTTCTCACATGAGCACAATTGTGAAGATGGTGTCGGACAGGGCAGTGTTTCTCTTCGACATAAGGTCACTAGAAGCCAGAAGTGGCTTGATGGCACCTTACATGAACAGCAGCAACAGCGTGTTTTGAAAAAGCTCCATGTATCCATATCTATGCTAAGCCCTAGGCCTGAATATCTGTTATTTAATGCTTACAAAGGACAGAATTGTCTAGGTCAGTAGTTTGAAATCATCAACTGCTCCAAGGGAGACAGACAAGGCTCTCAAATCCCATAAAGAGTTGTAGTCTCAGAAACTCACAGGATCAGTCCTACCCTATCCCATTCAGTTGCTATGAGTTGGCATCAACTCAATGGCAGTGAGGTTTTGTGTGTGTGTGTGTGTGTGTGTGTGTGTGTGTGTGTGTGTGTGTGTAGCTGCAAGGAGTAGTAAGAGAAGTCATCAATGTATCCAAGAAAATATTGACACAGATTTCATCTATTTTCATAACAATAGAATTAATTTTTATATTCCCACTTTAAGATACCTCCATCATTAACCAATAAAAGAAAACATGCTCACATATCCTAGAGATGTATACACAAATAAGTCATAGAAACCTATCCAAGAGATCAGTCATCTTAAGCTCAAATAAGAATCAGTCTGGGTAAATCACATCACAGGCAGGCAATTTAACATAGTGCACATGAAATCCAACACTTACTTTTACAGGCTAATTTCAGTGCCCTACTGGTCTGTGAGTTTGTTGTATGTGATAGCTTACTTTTTGTTGTGATGCTATGTCATCATTATTTCAAACAGCAGCAGGGCTTGATAATGAACAGATTTCAGCCATTTCCAGACTACAATCTGGCTAGGAAGAAGAAGAAGGCAGGTCATTTCTGAAGGAGTAGCCATCGAATACCTTACGGGACAGCAGCGGGACCTTGACAGATGCCAGAAGATAAGCCTCTCAGGTTGGAAGGCCCTCAAACCATGAGTGAGAAAGAAGAGCTGTCTCCTCAAAGTAGAATTGACCTTAATGAACTAGATGGAGCAAAGGCATGGGGATCTCCATTTCCTGTGGGAGTATTATTCACAGTGAGAAGAAACCCATGAAAACCTCCATTCATGAATAGAAAGTGGCATGTACAAAGTATGACTCTAGGAACACTGATGAACAATTGATGTGTTTGAAAAATCGTGTTGGTTAAAAATACTGAAAGTACCATGAACTGCCAGAGAAACAAATAAATTTATCTTGAAGAAAATGCAGCAAGAATATTCTTTAAAATCAAAGATAGAAAAAAATTCATCTTTGGTATTTATCAGGGGAGATCAGTGTATGGGAAAGGGCATCATGCTTGGTAAAGCAGAAGATCCTTAACAAAGAGGACATAGTATGTGCAACAATGGGCTCACACACAATAAATGTGATGGTGACACAGGGTGTGCACAGTTTTGGTTGGTTGTGCATTGGCCCTTAATGAGCCAGACCCTACTGAAGGGCACTTAACAATAAAACTAACAAAATATGCATATGTGTGTCCATCTATATATTACCTTGTTTATCACTTCAATCTAGCTAAAAGATTATTGCACAAAATTCAGATATTTGGAATATAATTTCTAATAGCACTGTGTTCTTCCATCCGTGCACTTATCCAAAATGCTTTGCTCCATTTTTCAGCTCACGTCTTTTTCAAATTTTCCCAATTGCAAAGGTAACAATTCTTCTTGCAGACTTGGCATATTGAAGACAGTGCAAATTTATAAACTCACAATAAACCAACAAATAAAACCAAACTGAAACACAGGAGACATTCAGCTTATTAACTGTCTCTAAATGGTCCTAATCAATATACTTCTCAAGGTAACACATGGCAGGGGAATTAGCAAGAGAGACAACAGAATGATCATAAAGTACCTAGTGGACGATGGCACAGACCATTAAAGGGTTCTTTTAAGTTGAACTCTCATGGGGCTATTGGGTAAGCATTGAACTGCTTACTGCAAGTTTGAAGGTTCCAACTAAGAAAGATAAGTTTATGCTGCCTTCAAAATGTATAGCCTTATCCAGAGGAGAAAACAATGGGACCGACAGTTTCGGGGGGATATGGGATAGGGGGAGGTAGGGGAAAGGAAGTGGTGTTAACCAGCCCAGGGACAAGGAAACAAGAAGTTATCCAAAATCAGGCAAGGAGAATGTAAGAGGCCTGGTAGGGCTTGATCAAGGGCAATGTAACCGAGGGGAATTACTGAAACCCAAATGGAGGCTGACCATCAGAGTAGGACAATAGGAAAGTAAAAGAAAATAGAGGAAAGAACTAGGAGGCAAAGGACATTTGTAGAGGTCTAAATACAGGCATGTACATATGAGCTATAATTATATATGATGATGGGGAATTAGATCTATGTACATATATTTATAGGTGTAGTATTAAGGTAGCAGATAGACAGTGGGTCTCTACTTAAGTACTTAAGAGGGAGGAAAAAAATGAGGAGCTGATACCAAGGCTCAAGTAGAAAGCAAATGTTTTGAGAATGATGATGGCAACAAATGTACAAGTGTGTTTGACACAATGGATGAATGGATGGATGGTGATAAGAGTTGTATGAGTTCCCAGTAAAATGATTTTTAAAAATGTATAGCCTTAAAAACACTCTATAGGGTTGTTATGAGTCACAATCCACTCGTCTACCTGACTACAAAATATGAACGGAATAGGAGACGTCGTAGCATAGGGGTTACATACGTGAACTGCAAACAGTAAGATCAGCAATTTGAACCCACCAGTTGTTCCATGGGATAAAGATGAAATGTCTGCTTCCATAGATTTAAAGTCTCAGAAACCCAAATTGGTGGTCCTATAAGACTCCTATAGGGCCTAAATTATCCTATAGGGTCACAATGAATTGTATTGACTCAGTGACGGTTGCCATAAATACAAGCTGAGTGTATGTACAAGTGGTGGAGGAATGCGGCATTCTCTTTTGATGAATTCCTATTATTTCTGATTCTGAAGGTCAGATGAAAATACTCATTCACGAATGGTTCTCTCATTGTTTGGGGGTTGTTTTATTTTTCTCTTGTAAATGTTTGACAACTCTACGTGTGCAAAAGCCATTTAGTAAAATGCCAGCATAAGTTTCAGAGTTTGTAATTTTAAAAAGCAATAACAGAGATCTGCTCCAACTTGTAAAATATTCAATAAGGGGTTGTGAATAAGATTGAAAAATTGAAGGAAAATCTGTGTTCCCAGCAGGCAAAATATTACTGACATTTTTAATAATAATGAAACATAAGTCCTAGGTAGGGCAAAATGAAGATCCATTTTGCATGTCAAACACTTGTTTGCAAAAAAAATTTGTTTGGGTTACTCTGTTAGATTTTATGACTCTGATGGAAGAAGTTCAAGGTTAAGGAAAGTAAAATAAATGTCTAAATGATTGTAGGCAGGTTAACTTTCCCAACAAGACTCTGAAAGATGAGCAAACTTTATGCACCTAATGACTTCTCCATTTTTGCTGGATGAATACAGTTTTGTTTCATTTTCAGGAGACAAAGGGAAATCAAAATATCTGCCAGCTTGCTTTCATCAAAGCTATGTTGTCCTGTCACTGCACAAATGACGGATTTAAGGCCTGTTTCTTTGTGTATCTGGTGTGTTTGCTTTAGTTGCCACATCTTTCAACCCTCCTTAAGAAAAGTTCCTGTTTTTAATCCCCTAAAGTTTAAACACATGGTGTTTTCTTATTATAGTATTCATTTTTTTTCTCCTATAAAGTGAAGTAAAGGGATCCCCTGTGAAGACAGATAGCTGGGCCCAGGCAGTGTTTTGTTCTGTTGTACATAGGATTGCTATGAGTCAGAACAGGCTCAGCAGTCATTAGCAACTAAAAACAAAGGGTTGGCTTTGTCATCAGGTGAATTCCCTTTCTTTAGTCAGGGATCAGAGTTTAAACAAACATTATTAATGAAACTTCAGTTGCCCTGAAATAATAAAATTAAAGATATCCCTAAAACCCTTACAGTCTAAAGATTAAAGTATATACACATATTTATATCTAAATTTTATCAGTATCTAGACAAGTGTAAAGCACCTCTTGATGGCCAGATAATTGTGATAAGGAGAAGAAAATCTTCCAGCGACTCTCATCTTCCAATTAATTCCAAAGTCCTTTTCATTAAGAAGATCTTTGCAAGTCTGTTATGGATGCCTACAATATTATTTCTGCTTTATAAAATAATATGATTCCTTTTAAAAAATGATTTGGCCGGATGTGATAGACCACGAAGGGAAGACCTGAGTTTTTCAAGAGCTAACGATGCATGGAAACGCTATCATTGGTTGCTGTCAGGTGCTGTGCAGTTGGTTTCTCCTAAAACTGATTGGATGAACAACTGAAGAAACACAGTCTGACCCTCTGCCCTCCTTACGCTGGTTCTTACGTTGGCGCCCATAGTTGCAGCCACTGTGTCAAGGGTCTTCTTTCTGTTTGCTGGCCCTCTGCCATACCAAGCGCGATGGGCTCTTCCCAGGACTGGTCCTTCCTGGTAACCTGCCCAAAGTACATGAGAGGAACCCAGCCACCTTGCTTCCAAGGAGTATTCTGGTTATATTACCTCCAAGAGAGATCTGTTTATTCTTCTGCCAGTCCATGGAACTCTCAAAATTCTTAACCAACACCATCATTAAATTCTTCAGTATTCCTAGATTCACAGATATTTCATGTTCCAGTTATCAATAGGGTTTGTAGCTATTTTTGCCCTATTAAATTGAATGTAAGAAGCAATTGAAAACACTTGGATCAGGTGCACCCTCGTCCTTGTAGTGATGTCTTTGCTCTTTAAGACAGGAAACGTTCCAATGCAATATGCTCTTTGCTGTTTTGAGTGGCCCCTCCATCTACATTCACTCTGAATCCAAGTTCAATGAAATGAGGCACTGCATGGAGTCAGTGCACTGCACCAGACAGACCTCTTTAAAGTGTTGAAGAGCAAGGATGTTACTATGAGACCTCAGGTGTGCCTGGCTCATGTCATAGTATGTTCAATTGCCCCATTTGCATGTGAAAATTGCATATTGAATTTTCCAATTTCTATGGAAAACCGAATAAGAATCCATGCATTTAAATTATGGTGCTGGGAAAGAATGCTGAAAATACTATCGACTGCCATAAAAACACAAACATATCTGTTTTTGAAGAAGTGCAGCCAGAATGCTTCTTAGAGGTCAAGATGGGGAGACTTCAGGTCCTGTAATTTGAATACATTGTCAGGAGCAGCTGTCCCTAGAAAAGGACATCAGGCTTGGGAAAGTAGTGGGACAACCCACAGAGGAAGTCTTGACACGGGATGGACCGACACCGTGGCTGCATCCAAGGGCTCAGAGATGAGAACAATCGTGAGGATGTAAGGGACGGCCCTGGATTTCACTCTGCTGTGCACTAGCTCATTATGAGCCGGAACAAACGCACTGGCACCGAACAATAACAACAACGTATTTATAAATTTAAATCTGAAGCCATAACCATGTATATATTTATGTCTAGCTATATATTTTTAAAACCTGCATTTAAATTATATTTCCAATTTGAATACACCATCACAGATTTTATTCTTGCCTTCTCCATTTACACATGTCAACTCCCTTCCTGACAAGGAGAAACCTAACTCCCATGTACTCCAGACATTTGCCATTTTCTCATTTCTAAAATATAAGGGGTTTCAAAAAGTTCACAAAATATGGAATTAAAAGATAATAGAAAATGTCTACAGTCTTGTGAAGTCCCTTGATATATATATAACACATTATTTCAAAGGGCTAATCCACTATTTCCGAAAATAATTCTATTAACTATCATCATTTCCACAGTTCTTTTAAATTTTTTGCTTGATGTATAGTCAAAATATTGTGTTCAAAATTACTCCCCTCAACTCTAGTGAATTTATAGTTCTCATTTGAAATTAAGTTAGGCTCATATCTTGTTTTGTTCATAGTCCATGTCTCCCAAATCTTTGCTGGTTAGATTTATCTTTGCAAGTAAGTGAAATAAAACAGAGCTCTAAGGCCCAAAACTATATGAAAAAAAAAAAGACATACTCAGAGAATGATCAGTGCTCCATTTTTCCCCATCCAATCACTTCCTTAAGTCATTCCACCATCTTACTGTCTTACCTCCGTCCTTTCCACCTAGTTTGTTCCACCTCCAATCGAAAGCCAGTCTCGTGAGTCTGTTTGTTGGGAGTCATTTTTGTAAAAATTGAATATACTTTCTTATTTCCCCTTAATTTTTTACCTCAAAGATCACATATATAGACAACCTTTTATGCTTCGTTTTTTGTTATCAGAAAAACATTCAGGGAATCATTCTTCATCATTTCATTTTTTATAAGGAGACATATTACTCTATTGTATGTAGGTACCATGTTTTTTGAGCTACTCTCCTATGTGCGAACATTTAGGTTGCTTCCACTTTGCAGAACAGATGCCTCCATGAATACTTGCATTTATATGTATGTAGCATTTCAGGAAATATGTATTGGGTAGCATTATAGGAAGTATGTATTTTCAGGGTCAATATCTGGAATTACAGTGTATAAAGGTCAGCACACATTCACTTTTGTATAATACTGTTAAGTTCACTTCTCATGGGACTCTAGAAAATGGAGTTGGCCACTGACATTTGCATAGCTCTCCGAATCAGTCACATAGGGTTCTTTGTTAGCGGAGATGTCTAAATGCAAATCTCACCGTATAAAACTGAAATCATTCAAGGGGCTTGTTCGGAATCAATGATATCGAAATTTTTCAATGTCTTCTTTATAACTGCTAAGGTGTTGATAATAATAACAGCTGTTTCTTTTCTGAATGGTAATTGAAATATAATGAGTGAGAATTAATCATTCTAATGGGGCAGGAGAGATTTTATGACCTTCTTGTTCTGTTAAGTACTAGAGTAACTGAATCTTACCAAAATATGAAATAGAAAAAATGTGGCACAAACAGCAATTTGGCCAAGGAAGGCCAGGCAGCACATCGGCGCTGAACCCAGCATTTGCAGCCAGTGAAAAGTCTTCCGGCAAACTCGAATGACACATGTACATAAGCTTGTTTTTGTTGAATTTTACCACCCAAAAATGTATGTTGACTTCTTAACCCCTGTCCTTGTGAATGCGGTCTTGCTTAAGAAAATAGGGCTTAACAAATGATCCTTGAACTAACTACAAGCTTTTCTTTCTTGATGTGTTTTGTTTTGTTCTTTGTCAGTGGTTTATTGTTGTTGTTTTGTTGTCTGGTGTATACTGATGCTTTGTTTTTCTCTGTCTTGTTTTTTGCATGTTATTATCTCCACAGGTCTGTCTAAATAAGACAGGCTGGATGAACTATCTGGAGGAAAAACAACGGGACCGACAGTTCTGGAGGGACTTGGGATAGAGGGAGGTGGGGGTGTGGTATAAGGAAGTGGTATTAACAAACCTAGGGAAAAAGGAGCAACATGGAACCCAAATTGGTGGTGGGGGTTGGGGGTGGCAGGCCTGGTAGGGAATGATCAAGGGTAAGGTTACATAAAGAAGAGGTATAGCTGTAACCCAGGTGAGGATGGAGTATGCTAGTGGGGCAGGAGGAAAGACAAGGGAAATAGAGGAAAGAGCTAGTAGTCAAAGGACATTTGTAGAGGTCTAGCCAAAGACATGTACATGCAAATATATATATATATGAGGATGGGGAAATAGATCTATGTGTCTATATTTATGGGTTTAGTATTAAGGTGGCGGAAGGACCTTGGGCATCTACTCAAGCACTCCCTTAATGCATGAATACTTTCTGCTATTAAATTGGCATTCTATGATGCTCACCCTCCCGACTCAACTGCTGAAGCCAAAGAGGGTGAACAAGTAAATGTGGTGAAGAAAGCTGATGGTGCCTGGCTATCAAAAGAGATAGTGTCTGGGGTCTTAAAGGCTTGAAGATAAACAAGTGGCCATCTAGCTCAGAAGCAACAAAGCCCACACCTGCCTGTGTGATCACGTGGTCCCAAAGGGATCAGTTATCAGGCATCAAAGAACAAAAAATCATATCATTGGCTGCACACCTCAATGATACGATCGCCGAGGACAAAAGGGTGCATAAGCAAATGTGGTGAAGAAAGCTGATGATGCCCTGCTATAAAAGTAGATAGTGTCTGGGGTCTTAAAGGCTTGAAGGTGAACAAGTGGCCATCTAGCTCAGAAGCAACAAAGCCCACATGGAAGAAGCACACCAGCCTGTGCGATCACGAGGTGCCAAAGGCATGAGGTATAATGCATCATCAAAAAAAAAATACCATAGTGAATGAAGGGGGAAGTGCAGAGTGGAGACCCAAAGCCCATTTGTTGGCCAAGGGAGATCCTCTCACAGAGGGGTCTAGGGGAGGAGATGAGTCAGTCAGGGTGTGACGTAACACCGATGAAGAATACAGCTTTCCCTCAGATCCTGGATGCTTCCCCCCTGCCCCCCAACTACCATGATCCAAATTCTACCTTGCAAGTCTGGATAGAGCAGAGGTTGTACACTGATGCATTTGGGAGCTGGAGGCACAGGAAATCCAGGGTGGATGATACCTTCAGGACCAGAGGTGTGAGGGGCGATGCTGGGAGAGTGGAGGGTAAGTGGGTTGGAAAGGGGGAACCAATTACAAGGATCTGCAAGTGACCTCCTCCATGGGGGACGGACAACAGTGAAGGGAGTGAAGGGAGACGCCGGATAGGGCAAGATATAACAAAATAATAATCTATAAATTATCAAGGGCTCATTAGGGAAGGGGGAGCGGGGAGGGAGGGGAAAAAAGGAGGACCTGGTGCAACGGGCTTAAGTGGAAAGCAAATGCTATGAGAATGATAAGGGAAAGGAATGTACAGACATGCTTTATACAATTGATGCATGTATATGTATGGATTGTGATAAGCGTTGTATGAGCCCCTAATAAAATGTTTTAAAAAATAAAAGAAAGAAAGTAGGGCTTTTCTATTGGGTGGAGTGTTACCGGTTTAATTATGTGCCATCCCCTTGTGCTTCGTTATGGCAGCCCTGGAAATCTAAACTGCAGCTTTATACTACTCTATCAATCATAATCGTAATGAAGTAAAGGTTAATATTATAAAGTGCTACACAATTCTAATTATTTTCTTGTAAGGCATTTCGTACCTGCTACAATACTTACAGTCAATGCATTTGTTGCGTCTATTTTGGATAATATGCTATCCAAACTAGTTTGGAAATTAACAGGATGAACTAAGCAGGACCAGCCCGGACTACAGTTCTTTATCCTTTTTCCCAGAGAGAAAGCATCAGAACGAATAGTCTAGGTAAAGTCACTGAGATATGAGTCCGTGGTTGAATTACAACTCTGACAAGCTCAGTGAAAAGTCTCAAAGACAATTCTAAGTCTTTTCGGAAGTGTTACTTTTGTTTTTGGGGTGCCTCCGGTTCATAGCCGACTCACATCTCCCTACGGCAATGCAGCACTCCCCCCAAGGGCTTCCTTGCCTGTAATCTTAACAGAAGCAGATCCCTACGTCTTTCTGTCTGAGCTGCACCAACAGAACTCTCTACTCCATGTTCACTCAGCACAAGTTCGCAAGAAAAAGCAGACTAGAACAGGTAAAGATCCTAGGGGAAGGGAGAGGGAAATCTTTCAGAGAGAGAAATGCTTTCATGCTGACACCCAGCGAGGTCTCCTGAGGGCTCCCCAGGCCAGAAGCATTCTACTATGCTCTCCGGTTCTTAAGCTTAGATAAAATAAAATCAATGTGTCTAAGGATGAATGCAGCCTATTTGAAACAAGGTTGATTTTGCAGTATTGGTGCACAGATGAGTCGAACAGCTGGCCCCATATGAAAGGATCAGGAAAGTTGCCCCCTCAAGGTGCCCAGGAAAGTCAATGGTGTCTTCTTGTACTGAGAAAACAACCCCAAAATCTTTCCAGTGAAAGGAGATGGCTTCCAGTCTTCCAGTCTCTCCTTATCAAGTGTGTTAGTCTGGGTACTTTGGGGAAACAAATCCACAGAAACTCACATATAAGAGAGAGTTTTATATAAAGAGTAAGTGCACATCAAGAAAACATCCCAAACCAGTGCTGCCCAAGCCCACAAACCCAACATTCACCCATTAACCCGTATGTTCAACACCAATCCACAAAGTCCTCTAACTCACAAACAGACATAACAATGCCAACTGCAGGAGGAAAGCCAAGTCAGTCAATGTGTAAACATCCCAGCACTGAGGTCTCCACATGGGTGCTCCAGCACCCAGGGCTGCATCCATCCGGGCAGGTCCCTGTGGCTTCTCCTTAGGGGTGTCTTGCAGGAAGTGAGCCTTGCCAGTTGAATCAGGGAGCTGACTAAGGCAGCTGCACCCTGGTGCGACCATCAGAAAGCAAGAGACGGAGAACTCGAAAGGCGAGGCTCCCCGAGCCATTTATTTCTCCACCTTTCAATTAACCCCACATGTGTTTATCAGCCAGGTTGGCACAATAAACTAATTACCTCATCAAGTTTGGTTTTTACTGATCCATCTTTGTAAATCAGAACCAAATCAAACCAAATAATAAAGAACCTCTATGACAAATTCCCAAACTGGATTCAGAATTCCTTGATTATATTCCTTTCCCTCTAAGAGAACCCATGGTTTTGTTTCTTAATCTGATGTATTTCAGAAGATGGAAAAAAAATTTATTTTGTCCTTCAAACAACTACACGGTAAATCTCAAAAAGTCAGAAAATGGCTTGATAGCCATTTACACCAAAATTCACCCTACAGTGGCTGTGTCCATTCTGATCTGAATAGCAATTACAGAAATAAGGAGAGAAGTTGTTCAGCAGGAAATGAGTTGAATCGGAATAGCCAAGAGGAAGTTCAGCTCCACGGTGACTTCAGCAACACCAAGTGGAGGTGTCCTTTTAGAATCTGCCTTTCCCTTCTAAGCTGGTCAGAGAGTAAACATACTTACATGGAAGAAAGGGAGCGTGTCTTGTTAAGGGAGATGAGCATATGTCAGTGCAGAGGAAATCAGTGGGAGGAGGAGAAGGAGGAGATCACTTTGCTGGGAAGAGAGGAAGTCATGATCAACACCTGAAGAGTTTACACTTTACTTGAGTCTCTACAATAACATCGGATCAGGAAGGCTGCTCCCACCCTTCGCGAAGAGCCCTGTGACCCTAAAGGGGAATGAGCTATTGATCTTTTTAAATTGGATGCCAGCTGTCTCCAGATCATCAGAGTTTTGCAGTGGCATACAACTGAGCTTACAATGACTCCTTAATGACACATGGATCAGGTTTTAACCAACCTGGGTCCCATCCCAAGTCATCCTCCACCCTAATTTTGGCCACAATGCCCCAGGACAGAGCTGTCAAATGAACACCTGTGCTCTGTTCAGTTGCTCATAAAGACACCCAGGGCAATCACTGACCCCCATCCCCCCTAGGTCCGTTCGGGCAGGATTGGTGCCACATTCTGATGGAGGGTCATGGTCAGTTTTAGAAAGGCTACAGGAATCTAGTTGACACTTCCACACAACCTTGATTTTTGCCTGGCCTAGGCTATGTGGAGGGAAGCCAACCACGACAACAAGGGGTCAGAACACAAAACCCTACAGGGAAGCAAACACACTCTTCATAGGAGGCCAGCTGTTCCTATCGTGAAAGGGAATGTGGGAAATGGGTCACAATAATTTAAAATGAGGGGGGAGGGGGCAGTAAAAGGAATCGGAATCCTTGACAGTCAACCATAGTTATGAACCATCAGTCAGTCATCTTGTGGCTCTTTCTTGTAAGAGTTACTGTGGGAATTTTCCACAGCCCCTAGAATAGACAACTCAGAGCAGCTAGACCCCCACTGATGTTTGCTTTGCTCAGCTTAATAACAGGTTATTAAGCTGAGTATGGTTTAGGGACAAAAATATGTATTGACCTAAAATGAGAAGCATGAAGGATACAAAGACAAAACTTCAGGCCCCATAGCACCAGTCTGTTACTTGTTAATCTCTTTGGCCATGCAAGGAACACATACATACCCACCTACATTTTCACACCTGGGGTTTGGTGGGAAGCAACTCTCCCTTAGTTCACATGACCATCTGGTGGGGACCTACACAGCTACATGCATCTGAAGATATGGATCGGATCCCACCAGCCCAGGGATCAAAGGTCCCTCAGGGCATAAGTGTTTCACTGACATGAAATAGAAGAAATGGGCATGTGCTGCCAGTCACTGGTTTTATAGGGTATTGGATAAGGTGGAAAGAAAGATAGGGCTTTCTACTCTGGAAAAGAGTTGGGATCTGGTAAAATCTTGGGAACGCATGGGGCAGTTCTACATCCCACCCAACCCGACTCCCCATGGGGCCATGAGTCAGTAGTGGCTTGAAGGAAGTGAGTCTGTTTTTTGTGTTTGTTTGGGGTGGGTGGGAGGGTTGTATAAACTGATGTATCCTGGAGGTGTAATTTTGCAAAACATTTGCTTTTGTTTAGGCTAGGAGATAAGCCTTTTAAGTATATTTCTGAGTTCCTCTGCTTTATTTAAGGAGCCCTGGTGGCACTGTAGATGAGGAATGGGGCTGCTAATCACCGGGTTACAAGTTCAAACCCACCAGGCTGTCAGCGCCAGTAAAAATTTTAGTCCTGGAAACCCAAAAGAGCACTTTCACTCTTGAGCCGGCTATGAGGCAGAATTGGCACCAGGGAAGTGGTGCTCTTCGGAAGTTATTACCTTTCTCGTAATGATTCCATGTTCACCTGCATCCCCCGTCTTTCAGGAGCTCTAAATCGTATGCACCTACGCAACATGTAGAGGAAGTGTCTGACGGATGCTATGTTCTGAAGTGCAGAGGTTCATACTGTTCCACAAATTGCATATGAAGATCCCTCTTTCATTTAAAAAATTCCTAAATACTCCTTACTTCAGTTTCCTTCCATGAATGAGAACACATGTTTACCAACAAAGCATAAACATAATTGGGTCGTCAAAGGGTTAGTCCTAGTAGAGGCAAAACACAAAGGTCTCAGGAACTCCAATAGCAAGGCGCTTCGTTCCTGAGGACTGTGTAGTCTAACCCCCCATGAGACTTTCCTCTGGGTCTTGCTGGCCCATCCTCTGCAAATGAACTATCTCATCTGCTTTCATTCCCATCTTGCAAAAATGTCTATGTGTTGTGAGGATGTTCTGGCTCTCCTGAGATTGGAACTCTCAGCCTCAGGTTTCTTCTCCTGCATCACTGAGCCCACCACACACTGAATCATGGACTTGCAGACCTGTCTCCTACCACAATATTCCTGGGAGACAGAAACCCCAGAAAAATCTGCTCAAACTCATGCCTTTTCTGAGATGTTTCCTGTTGGACTACTTATGAATTCTAACACACACACACATTCACATTCCAAATATTCCTATGTTCAGAGTAAAATATTTTTGTATATAAATAGAAAGTGCTGGGAAAACAAAGCAAATTAGAAGTGGAAAGTCACCCTGCGTGTGTCCTTTCCCTCCTTTTTCTTCCTGTTAGCCTGGTGTCCATCAAATTTGAGTGTAGACGGTAAGTGGGTGTCCCGACTTCCCTCCTTCATGAATGTTTCAGTATTGGCACCTCAGAGAGTAAGATGGACAGCACTGCCTCATGCCAGGTACCAGTGTCGCCTCCCCACCCACGCAGGTGCTTGCCTTCTCCTCTAGTTTTTCTGTAATACCTGTGGTTTATTTTCACTACTCACAGCCTTATAGTGCGCTCATTTTTCAAATGCCCATCTTCCAATAGGCTGCTGGCAAGCTAACAGCATTAGCCCCAGGAGTCATTTGATTAGAGCACTGTGCGATGTCTCCGGCGCTGCTGGCATTCAGCTCAGCTTCCGCCAGCTTTATGGCTCTGCGGCTGCTGACCCCACTAACCAGTCACCAGAGCAGACAGAGGCTGAAGGGAAACGGGCCAGAAACTAGACTTGTAAGGAGAAACCCACCATACCTGTGGTAGCATTCAGAGACGCCATGCAGACTCTCATTTCTCCAAACCACTGTGACGAAAGCAATGTTGCAATCGTTTACTGGCATTCAGGGGAAGGGGAGGGGTTGGGGTAGAGTGCGGCTTTGTATTCCCTGAGTGGCCCCTCAAAGAGAGGCACCCTCCTGGCGCAGGGGGTTAATGATTTGGGCTGCTAGACTGAAACCACTAGCCTCTCCGAGGCGGAAAGGCAAGGCTGTCCACTCCTGTAAAGGTTCACAGTCTCTCTTGGAAACCCACGTGGACAGTTCCGTTCTGTTCTATAGGATAGTAATGAGTTGGAATAGGTTCAATGGTAAGTTTGGTTTTGACTTTTGACCATTCCAAGATGATGAGGCTGGTTGAAACATATAAATTCAGATCATAAAGCGATTTACCTAAAATCCAATTCTGTTGGCAGGGAGAAGGAGGCAGAATCAGAGACTGAGAGAGAGAGAGAGAACATCGTTCAATCAGGAAAAGGTACTGCCCCTTCGTACTTCTCTATGTGATTCTGGCAGGAAGACTGAAACAGCGGTTTCCTTCCTAAGACGCACTTGCATCGGACCATCTCTTCCCATGAACCAGGAACCCTCTGGGAGAAATACTCCTTTGTCATATAGGGCGACTCTGCAGGACCTAGCAGCAGCAAGGATGGGGAGTGTAAGAAGTTCAGACTTTAAGAACAACCTACCCATTAAATTAAATTAAAGCATGAGTGAAAAAAAAGGCAATTAAAAGCCATTAAAAGTTCCTCCCAATAACAGAGATTTTATTTGGGATGTTTACAATTGCCTTCGACATTTTTAACAACCGAACATTATTGTCTATATTTGACCCAAGAGAATCTGCCTATTTGCAGAAATGCAAATAAAAGAGACTTTTCACGGAAGGATATGCTGATACAGATGAAGTCAGAGAGAGCACGGGGTGAGGCCCAGGCCCAGGGCACAGAGAGATGAAGAGCACATGCTCATTACTTTTCTTACGTCCCCCGCATTGCTGCTCTACCCACCCCACTCCCTAAGTTATACTTCAGCCATGGTTTGGGTTTGGCTTTTGTAATTAAACCTCTTCATAGGAATCCTATGTCAAGATCTCAGGATCTGCTTCTTGGTATTCACCTATGATCATAGTCTATTCTTTATCTTATCTACTGATTTCCTATCTCACTGTCATAGAGTCAATTCTACTGGATAGCCAGCCACCCTATTGGGCAGAGTATGAATGGGCGCTGTGGGTTTCCAAGACGGTAAATCACTAGAGGAGCAGAAAACCTTTTCTTTGTATCCAAAGGAGAAACTGGTGGTTTCAAACTGCTGACTTTGCCACTGGCAGCTTGACGTGTCACCCACTATGACACACACACACACACACACACACACACACACACACACACATACAACAAACAAAAAACTGTCACTGAATGGACACTAACTCAAAATAACCATAATTTCCCTGCGAGTGTTTCCTTTACCTTCCAAATAAACTCCTTGCACTGGATTCCATGAGCTTCTGTGGAGCCCAGCTAGATACAGAAAATGCACTTGGATAAGAAGTTTTGAGACTGTGTGTTTCTTTGTGTCATTAATAAGCTCCCGTGAAGCCAGACTCCATAAGATAGAGCAGCACGTCCCCATGCGGTTTCCTCAGCTGTGAATCTTTATGGAACTGGACTGTCACATCTTTCCCCTGTGAGCTGGTGACTCAAATGACCCATCTTTCAGTTAGGAGACAAGAGCTAGACCACTGTAGCACTAAGGCACCTCAATCAATCAGAATTTGTGCTTAGAAACCTCTGCGTTACTGTTTGCTAACAAGTTATAAGGTGTTTCCTTGAAGCTCCGGTGATATCATTAGTCACACTTTGCACTGCCCACCAGAAAGTGTGCAGTTTGAAAGCACAAGTTACTCTGAGGGTGAAAGATAATCTTTTCTCTTTGCATAAAGATTTATGGCTTCAGAAATGCAAATGAACCATCTACACTGCCCTGTAGGGCTTCTATGAGTCATCCTGGACTTGACAACAGTGAGCATAAGGCGTCTCCTGATCCAAACTGATTGGCATCGTTCATGATTGCTTGGTGAGAACTGGTAAAATTAAGGATAGCCTTTCTATGTGGTTTTGATCTGCTTTATTTACTCTCGTAATTAGAATTCACAGTAGCTAATGTGAAATCAATTCTTGCTCCCAGAATATCTATCTATGACTTAAATTGTTGACATATGACCAAAAACATGTTGAACAACTGGGGAACGAGCCTGGCAAGTACATTTTGCTGTCGGGAAACAAGGTCCCTTTTGGAGAAAGATAACATTTTTGTGAACCTCCCAAGGGTCAAGAGCAGAGCCTATCCTGTAGATGCACCTCAGGGTAGCCAGCACACACCAAGAATATGGTCCTCAGAAGGGCATGTTTCTCTAAATCTCTGGAAGAAGGGGCATCTCTCCGTCCTCTTCCCTTTGGCAATGTTCTGGATTCATATTTCTAACCTCCAGCTGTTGTTTATTATTGTCACAACTATTTGATCAAACTATTTGGTAAATTGTTCTAGTTATTTTGAACAACTCTTCCATCTCCTGCTCTCCTTCTTCCATGCCACAATGTAGATTTCAGAACCAGTCATTTTCAACTGAATGTGCTATTTCTTTGAGTTCCTAGCCCTGAAGGTGCTGCCAGGTCAAGGTTGGACTGCCAACAACAAGGTTGGAGGTTCAAACCCACCAGCCACTTCACAGGGCAGTTTAGCCTGTCTGCTCTCACGAAGATTGACAACCTTTGAAACCCTATGTAGGGCCCTGTGAGTCAGAATGCAGGATCCCTAGTGATGTAGTCAGTTATATATTGGGCTGCTAACTGCAAGGTCACCAGTTCAAAGCCACCATCTGCTCCACAGGGGGAACAGATGAGGCTTCCTTCTCCCTAAAGATTTACAGCCTAGGGAACCCAAAAGGACAGTTCTACTTTGCCTTACTGAGTCCCTGTGAGTTGGGATGACAGTGAGCTATGGGTTGAAATCAACTTGATGGCAGTGGGTTTGGTTTTGTATTTTGTGCTTATATACTTATTTAAAACAGAATTCCTATTTGATATCATTAGTGCCTCCGATTGTTCTGAGACAAGCAGTATGATGCTGGGAGGAACGCACCTCAATCTATTCTGTAAGGCTGCCGTGTAAGTCACTGAATGCAGCGAACATGGGGGTGGGGGTGCATTCATCAAGGGAGCACAGGCAGGGTCGGGAGGCAGGTTTGGACAGACAGGAAAAGCAGAACAGACTCTGTGTGGCCCTTGCCACCTTGCTTCTATCCCTCTTACACTCTGCCCCCTTTTTGGTTCTACACAATCTTATTTTGTTTCATATAATTATATTTATTTCTTAACCTACTTCATTCCCTGCCTCTCAGCCATAGCTGTTTGGCCTAATCTGAATGCCAGCTTTTCACACAAAAGGATCAATCACCAGTTTTAGGTAGGGAGAAGGAAATATGAGAGCTAGAACCCGCCAATCTGGGTTTGAACTCTGCCCCTGACAATAGGGGTACTCTTGGAGAAGCGGCAAGATCACTTTTGAGTCTGTTATACATTTTCCAAAGTGACAATTCTATCCCCTTGAGTTCATGATCATGGAAAGAAAATTATAAGGCACAAAAAGCATCTGAATCATACTAAACTCCACACTCAAACCAGTGGAGTCGATTCCAATGCATAGTGACAATACAGGACAGACTAGAACCACACCATAGGATTTCCAAGACTGCAAATCCCTCCAGAAGCAGAGAGCCACATCTTTCTCCTGCAGGATAGCTAGTGAGTTTTCACTAGTGATCTTTCAGCGAACAAACACGTAACTGCTGTGCTGATCTGCTTTCAGTAAAACATCTGAGCTCTTTAACCACTATGCTATCAGGGCTCCTGAAACAAAACCCACGGTAGATTCGCACTCTTAAGGCTCTGTGTGGTAGACCAGGTTCTCTAGAGAAACAAAACCAGCCAGGACACTTAAGATTTTGTACACACACACACACACACACAACCAAGGAATATACTAGGTAATGACTCCACATTGCAGTATAAAGGGCTCAGTTCAACTCACTTCCATAGAGCAGTTAATATACTGGAAGTCCTTCAACTCATGAGGGCCATCAGGTCCAATGTCAAAAAGCAGACAGCTGAGTCTTTCCTAGAACAATGCAGGCAGTCCAGTCACAGGCAACAAACAGCAGGGCAGGTCAAAATCAGTCAGCAGCTCAGGAGCTTAGGAAAGCAGGCCCAGGTGGGAGATGGAACTCAAGCAATGCAAGCTGACAGGATCTGACAGCCCCAAGCTCAAGCGATGTATACACCAGCAGCGTGGTGAAGCAAGTCTCGAAGGAACCTCAAGCTCTAAGGACACAATCCAAGAGTTGGCTCAGCATTTGGGGAAGAGAATTAGCTAAAGCAGCTGCATGCTGGCCTGATCACCAGAGAGCAAGAGAGAGAGGGGCAGGACTTCCCATGCCAATTATCCCTTTGCCTTCTAATTCAAACTGCGACCTCATTAATCCCACGTGTTCCTATTGGCCAGGTTGGCACAATAAATCTACGTATCACAGTTCTCCGCTTCCAAACTTGGCACCTGTACAAAATTCTTTACCCATAAATAATTTCCAGGCATTAATGAAATCACACTTATACCTAGCATCATACATGAACAAAGGAAAGATATTCAATAAGCACATATAAAGAAGATAAGCTGTCAATCACAAATCTCACTTTTGCAATTGATCACAAAGTCTGTGACTGATCGATAAAGCTACTTTCTTCTACTACCCATTCTGATTTACCTTTGCCCATGCCCAGCACCTCAGCTGGCCATGGTTCTTTGCCTGTTAGGGTGACCCAGACCTTCATTCCTGAGGAGGCTTGGTCATTAGGTACCCTGTTAGGATTGGGTTGCTGTACCTTACCATTTACTTGAATCACAGGGCATGAAAGCACTAGAAGACGTCCTATAAGATCTCCTGGATTCCAGACATATTATGTTTTACCTCCATTATGTAGCACCAGTCAAATTTCTCCTTGGTAATCAGGATCAATCACACCACTCAATCTAGTGAAACCCTTCCTGACCTGTTGATCCAAAGGCAGGAGAAGCCCAACGTGGCTAGAGGGCATTCTCAGGTGCCAGTTCACTGGAATCCGGGCTGTGTTTCCAGCTGGGAGAGCTCCTTCCTCCTGGAGAACATTGTCCCATCCCCACAAGTTGTTGCCAACTAGTTGGTGCCATAATTGTGTCTTTAGGAGCCCAGGAGCCCATTCCATTGTTCTATCAAGCCAGCTGCTTCAGGATGATGAGGAACATGACATGACCAGTGGATTCCATGGGCCTGGTCCCATTGCTGCACTTCATTTGCTGTAAAGTGAGTTCCTCGATCTGAAGCAATGCTATGTGGGATGCCATGCCGGTGGATGAGGCATTCTGTAAGTCCACGAATAGTAGTTTTGGCAGAAGCATTGTGCAGAGGGAAGGCAAACCCATATCCAGTGTAGGTCTCTATTCTAGTAAGCACAAAATGCTGTCCCCTCCATGACGGAAGTGGTCCTATGTAATCAACCTGCCACCAGGTTGCTGGTTGATCTCCCTGAAGACTGGTCCCAAATCTTGGACTCAATGATATCTTCTGCTGCTGGAAGATGGGGCACTCAGCATTGGCAGTGGCCAAGTCAGCCGTGGTGAGTAGAAGTCCATGTTGCTGCACCCATTTATAACCTCCATCCCTGCCACCATGTCCACTTTGTTTAAGTGTCCATTGGGCGATGACAGGAGTGGCGCAGGAAAGAGAACTAGTCGCAACAGTGTGTGTCATCTTATCTACTTGATTGTTAAAGTCTTCCTCTTCAGAGGTAACGTTTTGGTCAGTGTTCACGTGAGACAGGATTGTGTTTACTTTCTTGGCCCATTCAGAGAGGACTGTCAACATACCTCTTCCCCACACCTCCTTGTCACCAATTTTCTAATCATGTTCTTTCTAATTCCCTGACCATCCAGCCAAGCCATTAGCCACAGTCCATGAATCAATATACAGTGCACTTTTTTCCCATTTTTATATCACCAATTTAGTTGAGAAAATCTTTTAAATAAAGGCCATTAACAGTCCTTGGATGGATCCTGCTCTTAATAAGCCAGAAATAGTTGTTAATTTTCACCTGTGCCAGGTCCTGAGGTCTTTGCAGCAAAGATCCCCAGGCTGATTTTTAATGGAAAGAGATGAAGAGAAACAGCAGATGTCCAAGGCCCATACTAGAAGGATAAGTAGTGCTTTACTCTCAAACTAAGCTTGAGTTTGCAGTGGGGCCTTAGTAGCACAATATCTTATTAGGCAGCGAGAGGCAAGGAGAGCATAGGTTCTTGGATAAGTTATCAAAATAGACCAGTCCCTGGAGAAAAACAATCTCCAAATGACCATACATGATGTCACTAATACACGAGGAAGTTTCCAAAAGTGCTTGGAAATATTCCACTGTCGTTTAATTCCCTTTCATGAGTTCTTTGGAAGTTTCCTCTTGCAAGATCTTGTTAACTGCTATTGAGTCAATTCTGACGTATCATGACCCCATCCACCTGCTTCACAGAGTTGTTAAGGCCGCAAGTTGTGAGCTTTCAGAAGCAGAACATACCCTTAACTTCTGAGATAGCTCTGGGTGAACTCAAAGCACCACCCTTTTGGTGAGTAGTCAAAACTTAATTTCCGGGACACCAGGGCACCATGAACAAAATCTAGAACCATACATTATAGACACTGCAAAAATATGATCCATTTTATTTTTGATGACAGTTTCTCCAGGTACAAACCTGACAGCATATGCTAATAAGAGTTATCTGCTGACATGAGACTGTTTTCCCACTCAAGAGATGATCTGTCTCTTAATTTATAAATAGTCTGATTTACAGTACTTTTCTTTTTCTAGAGATGAGACACCTACTACTATAAATAAATGTTGTATTTTAACTAATGGTAACCAGCCCTCAATAATCATGATTTGAATGTCCTCTCATTTACTGATTGTATAACATGTGCCTGACTGCTACTGTATTTTAAATAAAAATTCTAAATTGGAAACTAGAAAAGTTAAAGAACTTGACCTAGGGATTTGAATTAATGTTTTCCTGGCTTTAGAATTCACACTAGTGTATACTATAAAATTTATTTCTTTCATACCTTAGTCAAGACTTTAAAATAAATGTCAGATTGTAATTGTGAAAGGTTTTTGGGCTCTCGACCTTCTGCAAGTAGACAAAACAAAAACTGCTAGTCAGGATTCCAGATCTAGTAAGCACGTCTACTACGGGGCCCCAGATGCAAGAACTATGAGGAGAGGGAATTCTGGGAAATGTAGTTCTAGCTTAGCTAAATGGCCACATCATAACCCAGCACAGTAATTTCTGTTACTGACATAGGGACACATATCTGCTTGTTGTCACTGTCCATATTCTTACATTGGTTGTTCATTTAAAGCACATTCTTTCTTTAATGACTGCAATATGCATTAAGAAAGCAAGAATCAAGCTGCTGGTTCCTGTAGCAAAGGACTTTCATTCCCTGGAATAAACACACCTGCAATCATATGATTAGTAACAATGTCATCAATGCAATAATAGTGAAGTCCCCATACCGCACAAAGGGGTAAACACTCTGACAAAAAGTTGGGGGGTGGGGAGTTTGAGCCTCTCCAGAGTGGCTACACAAGAGAGGGCCTGGCAGCCTGTTCTGAAAGGGCTCAACCTGGAAAACCTCCTAATTCAACTCTACCGCACAGCACCTGGGGTCCGCAGGGGTCATAATCGACTTGACAGCAAGTGGTTTGGTTTGGGGTTTAGGTAGCAGGATGCACACACAATCTGTGGATATTTAGGAAAATTAGATGCAGTTCTATCCCAGATAACTGGAGGACACACTTTGAGCTGCTCCACGATCAGATGTGTGCTTACTTGTGCCCTTGAGCAGCCGCTGGCCACTCAGTCTATTGCAGTGAAGTTACCATGGATTTCATCCTGCTTGGATCGATCAATGCTCATGGAATCAGCCATCAAAAGATGGCAGGAGGCATTTCATTAGGTAAATCTGTACTAGAAAGCAAGGATATTACTCTGAGGACTAAGGTGCACCTGACCCAAACCGTGGTATTTTCCATCACATCATATGTGTGTCAAAATTGGACTTTGAATAAGGATGACTGAAGGTTAATTGATATACTTGGATTGTCATGTTGGCTAAGAATTTTGAAAGTACCGTTGATTACCAAAAGAACAATACTCCTTAAAGGCAAGGGCTTAGTCCCATGGACTTGGGATATGCTATCAGGAGAGAGCAGCTCCTGGAGGAGGACATCTTGTTTGGGAAAGGGGCGGGGCAATGAAACAGAGGAACGCCCTTGACAAGATGGCGGGGCACAGTGGCTGCATCAATGGGCTCAGGCATAGGAACAATTGCGAAAAGGGCCAGTGACTATGTGGCTAATGCAGCCTACAACTATTACAGGTGTTAAGCCCCATTTACAGCTGAAGAGCTAAGGTAAATAAAATTAATTTTTCTAAGATTACTGATGAGCAGGTAGTGGGGCACAGCCGCAAAAATGATAATCCCAACCTTTTTAATTTTTAACTCTCCAGTCTCTGGGCTTTGCAAGGAAGGCTTCATCGTGCTCTGTGGGTGTATAGCAGACAAAAGGAGGCTAGCATTTAAAGAACAAATGTATTTGGTCCAGGAGAACAAAGCACGAGGAGACAGTGTGCCTTCTATGATATGTGTTTGATTCATAAGCATTGCTTCATTGGTTTATAATCGATTGATTAATAGCACAAATCACAAGCTCCATGCTTCTCACATTAATTCTACCTTCAACTTCTCTACAAGATATCTCCTTCATCAGAAGGGACCCCGTTTCTTCTGATTTGCCAGGAACTGCCCTGGTCAATGGGAGAAGGACAGGTGCTTTTACTCCCATACAGACTTCCAGTCATGGAAACCCAGAGGCGCAGTTCTACTCTGTCCTATAGAGTCTCTATGAGTTGGAATCTCAATGGCAGTCAATTACTGAAAGTCTCCTGGTCCTGGTGGCAAACCTTTCTGTCTTGGGAAAACCTGGAAGCTTAAACAATTCTTTTTCTGACAGAATTATGCGTCTTAAGGGTGAGAGGAATATGGTTTTTGTTTGGGGAATTTCTGAACGGTTGCCCTAGTGTCCTCTGCATTCACCAGAAACCTCTTCCTGGCCGAGGGGAGCACACCCTCTCTCTGTAGCGCCAGGCTTGTGCAGGGCACGAGCAAATTCAGGTCTGCCCACGCACATAACTTGTCACACTGGGAACCTTTCCTGGGCATCACAGCCTCATTGCCTTTTGTAATGTATCTGGCGTTTTCCCAGGAAGCATCATCTGGTGCTAAAGCCCAAGGTAGATGTAAAACAAATATTAATAAGTTAGGCATCAACTTATATTTTATCTGCTCCAGAGAATCCAATCACAAGACCAATAAACATTCCAGCCCTTGCTCAACTGCCTCCTGCCGGACATTCTCCTCATCGCGCCTGATGATAATGGTCACATGGACTGATCTTCATGACCGCCATGTATGTTCACACCTGGGAGATCTTGGGAATCGCTAGCTTGCAGACCCTGAAACACATACGGAGGAATGATCTCAAACTGGAGCACCTACGTGAATGTTCGCAATATAAATGACTGGAATGGGCCACCATAAACTACTAAAATACTGAGTGTGGCCTGAAAAGAATGATACGTCATCTTTTGTTTCCTCCCAATAGAACTTCACAGACAAAGAAGTTCAGAAAACTTACAGGGAAAAAATATTGTTTTTCTTCCTTTTCTTTTGTTTCTCCTCGAAGGCAGAGGACTCTGTACCGCAGATCTGAAGCCTGTCAAGTTGACACAAAAAGCGATTAGAATGCTAGCTCCCTAATTTGGACTAATTAAAGTGACAATCAACTAGCCTGGGTGGGAACACAGATTTCTGAGGACTATTTAAAAGGCGCAGTAACTGGAATCTGAGTAAACGTGAGGGGCACATGTTTCTCCCAGAGCACCTTGTCTGTGACTTCATCAGGAACCCTTCCATCAGCATATCTATTAAGGCACAAACCATGCTCCCAGAGGGAAGGAAAACAGGACTTTCTTTGAAGTAAATTCAATCTTCTTTAATGCTTTCTACATCATTTTTCTAGACTGCAACCTCAAAAATGTTTTGTGGCTTTGATAGTACTTCATGACTTCACATTCTCATTTAATCCTTGTGTGATTTAGAAGGTAAAGAAAGGGATTATTTTTAGTTTTCCACTGGCAAAAGACAAACAAAATAACAAACACACAAAAAAGAGGCATGAGGCTGGAAGACATCGCATGACTTTTCAAAGATCTAGGGGCTGTGAGTCATGGTATGGGAACAGAAACTAACATACTCAAGTTCCTTCTAACGGACCAAGTAAACTCTGATCTGAAATGCACCATTTTAAAAGCACTGAGGTGTGAGTACATTGTACTTGAGAGATTCATGTTTGTGAGCCCAAAAGAAAATTATAGAATCAAAAATGAACAGCCAGGAGGGAGTCAAACAATCACAGAACCTTCTGCACTCACATACGACATCTCCAAATCCTTAAGGATTAGCAGTCTGAGGCATTGTAGACATGAGGAAGAAGAGTCCATTTACATGAATTTCAGTTCACGCACCCCCACCTTGATTTAACGCAATTGTGCTCTAGGTCCTCTCTTGCTTTTAATTGTTGACGTTAATTGAAAGCTCAAAACTAAACAAACAAAATGTGTACATGCATGCATGCATTCATTACCATGTATATATCTAAATTGTATATTAATTATTATATAATTGTAATACCAACAATATATAAAATATAATCTTTGGACCATATGTAATCATTGATATTTAAAGAAATTAATATTGCTTTATTTCCTGTCTATCTAGGGAGAAAAGATCCTTGGAAGCGAATTGATAGTTTGAAGTTGCACCCAGTCTCTCCTCTCTCTTTTCTGTCTGTACTCCTCCTGCAGAGATATGCTTATGCAGGAAATTGGATTTACTTTTTGTGTAAACCAATATTGTGTGCTGGTGGCTGTGCAAGTCCAATTACCTCCTATCACAATACGAGGAAAATGAGGTTATTGGATTATGTTGGTAAGCAATTAGAGCTGATTTGGTTGAGTACTCCTTATTGTAAATTTATTTAAAGGAAACATGTCTTAAAAAAAAAAAAGCAGCTCCGGATGGAAAGGAGAAATTGTAGAAAAAACTGAAAGATTATTTCTCTTGTTTTATAGCAGCCAGTGTATCATATGACCTCTTCATTTATATTGAGACCAATAGATCTTATTTATTGTTGTTCTTGCTGCTATTTTGCAAATGTTAGGAAAATCGTGGGCATGCAACATTTCAAAGGCATTTCATTAGTATAATTATCAACTGTCGTACTGCCAAATCATTACAAGTAATGTATGTGATGGGACATATAGAGTGTGGTGGAATAGAAGGGTGCGAACAGGGAGACTCATCCTATCATGAGTGTCTCTGTGGTTGGAAGTTACAACAGTACTAAACTTGCTCTAACTCTAAAAAGCAGAAACAATAAGCCTATAGCATGAGGAGCAAATGAGACAATGAATATTACGTGCTACGAACACTACAACCAATAAAATACATAGATGTTAATTAATAAAAGATTCTTCTCACATTATTTTAAATGATGTAAGTGAATTCTTGCTCTGCACAATAGGTCTCTTACCAGGATGCCTTTCATATACATATATATGTATATATATTAATCATTTTATTCAGGGCTCATACAGTGCTTAATCACAATCCCTACATCCATCTACTGTGTCAAGCACATTTGTACATTTGTTCATTGTCATTTTCAAAACATTTTCTTTCTACTTGAGCTCTTGGTATCAGATCCATATTTTTGTCCCTCCCTCCCCCACCTTCCTTCCCTCACGAACCCTTGATAATTTATAAATTGTTATTATTTTTTTCGTGTCTTACAGTAACGGATGTCTTCCTTCACCCCCCCCCCTAGGAGGGGGTGATATATAGATCATTGTGATTGGTTCCCCCTTTCTCCCCCCGCATTCCCCCTACCTTCCTGGAATGGCTACTCTCAGTTATTGTCATGGGGGTTTTATCTGTTCTGGAATCCCTGTGTTGTGAGCTCTTATCTGTACCAGTGTCCATCCTCTGTTCTAGCCGGATTTGCCAGGTGGAATTGGGATCATGGTAGTGGTGGGGAAGAAGCATTAAAAAACTAGAGGAAAGTTGTATGTTTCATCGGTGCTACACTGCACTCCAGGATGCACTTGTAATTAGAATTTTTGTTGCTAAATCTCACTTTAAGTTGCTGAAGGCATACAGTCCCCCTCCCGCTTCCATGCTATTAATATTTCATAAATGTAAATGGGTAAAAACCCCTGATCTTATACTGTAAAAGAAAACAGCCACCCTGATTTCATGGGTCATTTGGAGAAAAATAGCAAGTCTTGACAGAAACCACATCCATGCTTCAATGACAAAGTGAGTGAATGTTACAAAACCACAGACCCCAGCTCTTGACTTCAACTCACCTACATTTCGTAGCTATAGTCACAACCAACTCATCATGCAGCAATGAAACAGAAGGGAACATAACAGGTCAGCAACGGGAACAAAGCCAAGCCACAAAGCCCGGAGGAACCCCAGATGGACTCCAGGCTAGGAGGGGGCAGTGCCTGGAATTCTCCAGGACCAGTGGGGAGATAGTCATAAAGGTCAGCCGACAGACCTGGAAGTATGAATGCGTTTTTGTTTGTTTGTTTCCTAGTTACTATTATCTTTTAATTTTTATTCAAACTTTTGTTTGGTCTCTGTTATTGTTGGTTTGCAGGGGAAGCAAGCTTGAGGATAAAGCAATGGGACCCACTGTCTTGGAGGGACTTGGAGGGAGAAGGAGGCAGGGGAAGGGAGCGGTGAGCAAACAGCAGCATAGACAGGGGAATAACTAGGAAATTAAAATCAACCACAAGGAGGACGTAGAGATTCTGGGTGTGTTGGAGCAACAGCAATCTAGTTGAGCAGAATTACTAAGAGTCAGAAGAAGGGCGAGCATGATGGTGGGGCAGGAGGAAGGTAGAAGAAGAAGCAGAGAAATGATCTAGAAAGCAAAATTGTGGATAGAGGTATAAGCATAGGTGAGTACTTATGTAAATATATCAATTCAGAAAAATAGGGGTATTGTCTATGTATGCATATTTATAAGGCAATACACTGAGGTAGTGGATGGACTTCAGGCCTCTGTTCATGCCCTCCTCAATGCAGGAACACTTTGTTCCAAGAAGCTGGCATTCTGTGATGTTCACCCTCCTGGCACAGTAGCTGAAGACAAAATGAGTGCATAAGCAAATGTGGTGAAGAAAATGGATGGTGCCCACCTATCAAGAGCTATAGCATCTGGGGTCTTAAAGACTTGACGTTAAACAAATGGCCACCCAGCAGAGAAGCAAGGCTACGTAGAAGAAGCACACCTGCCCGTGCAATCATAAGGTGTGATGGATCAAGTAACAGGCATCAAAAGACCCTAAACAAACACACACATGCAAACAAACATTGTTGAGAACAAGGATGGTCGGAGCAGAGGCCCAAAGCCCATCTGTAGACAATGAGACGTGCCCTCACAGAAAGGTCACAAGGAAGGGTTGGGTCAACCAGGGCCCACCAGGCCATGAGGATGATGTTCCTGATTAGAGCAACCAGTCCACAGAAAGGACAACATGACTGGCCCCACTATGAGACATGATGCCCCTCACTGACCCATGGAGCTACAGGGGACAGCACCGAGACACAGTGTGGGAATTTCACCTGACCTGATCCCACCACACCGAGCAAAGCACTCGGGGAGTGCAGTGGAACAGCAAGGGAATGGAGCGGCAAGGTCCCCAGGGAATGCTGAAAGTGGACTTTGGGGCCAGGGTATGATGCCCCAACAGACTGAACTGGAAAACACTCCTAAGGGCCAACGAACGATCCTTAAACTGACTACAAGCTTTTCTTTCTTAATGCGTTTTGTTCTTTGTCAGTGGTTTATTGTTGTTGTTTTGCTGTATACTGTTGCTTTGTTTTCCTCTGTCTTGTTTATGTGCATGTTATTATCTCCACAGGTCTGTCTAAATAAGATAGGCTGGTTGAACAATCTGGAGGAAAAACAACAGGACCGACAGTTCAGGGGGGACTTGGGATAGGGGGAGGTGGGGGGTAAGGAAGTGGTGTTAACAAACCCAGGGACAAGGGAACAACATGGTATCCAAATTGGTGGTGATGGGGGAGTGGCAGGCCTTGTAGGGAATGATCAAGGGTAAGGTAACTTAATGAGAGGTATAGCTGTAACCCAGTTGGGGATGGAGCATGCCAGTGGGGCAGAAGGAAGGTCAAGGGAAATAGAGAAAAGAACTGGGAGGTAAAGGGCATTTATAGAGGTCTAGACAAAGACATGTACATGCAAATATATATATGAGGATGGGGAAATAGATCTATGTGCCTATATTTATAGGTTTAGTATTAAGGTGGCAGAAGGACCTTGGGCCTCTACTCAAGCACTCCCTCAATCCATGAATATTTTCTGCTTTTAAATTGGCATTCTATGATGCTCACCCTCCTGACACAATCACTGAAGCCAAAGCGGGTAAACAAGCAAATGTGATGAAGAAAGCTGATGGTACCCAGCTATCAAAAGAGATAGCATCTGGTGTCTTAAAGGCTTGAAGATAAACAAGCAGCCATCTAATTCAGAAGCAACAAAGCCCACATGGAAGAACACACCAGCCTGTGTGATCACGTGGTTCCGAAAGGATCAGTTATCAGGCATCAAAGAACAAAAAATCATATCATTGGGTACACGCCTCCATGATACGATCGCTGAGGACAAATGGGTGCATAGGCAAATGTGGCGAAGAAAGCTGATTGTGCCCGGCTATCAAAAGAAAGTATCTGGGGTCTTAAAGGTTTGCAGGTGTACAAGCGGCAATCTAGCTCAGAAGCAACAAAGCCCACATGGAAGAAGCACACCAGCCTGTGCATTCACACAGTGTCGAAGGGATCAGGTACAAGGCATCATCTAAAAAAAAAATTTACCATGGTAAATGAAGGGGGAAGTGCAGAGTTGAGACCCAAGGCCCATTTATCAGCCACTGGAGATTCCCTCCCAGAGGGGTCTAGAAGAGGAGATGAGTCAGTCAGGACCGATGAAAAATACAGCTTTCTTCTAGTTCTTTAATGCTTCCCTGCCCCCACTACCATGATCCGAATTCTACCTTGCAAGTCTGGATAGAGCAGAGGTTGTACACTGGTGCAAATAGGAGCTGGAGGCACAGGGAATCCAGGGTGGATGATTTCTTCAGGACCAGGGGTGTGAGTGGCGATACTGGGAGGATAGAGGGTGAGTGGGTTGGAAAGGGGGAACCGATTACAAGGATCTACATGTGACCTCCTCCCTGAGGGATGGACAACAGAAAAGGGGGTGAAGGGAGACGTCAGATAGGGCAAGCTATGACAAAATAATAATTTATAAATTATCAAGGGCTCATGAGGGAGTGGGGAGGGAGGGGAAAAAGAGGACCTGATATAAAGGGCTTAAGTGTAGAGAAAATGCATTGAAAATGAGGGAAAGGAATGTACAGATGTGCTTTATACAGTTGATGTATGTATATGTATGAATTATGATAAGAGTTTTATGAGTCCCTAATAAAATGTTATAAAAAAGAAAGGAAATACTTATAAAATAATGATGGCAACCTAAGTACAAATATGCTTGATACAATTGATGTATGGATTGTTATAATAGCTGTAAGAGCCCCCAACAAATGATCTTTTAATAAAAAAATAGAATCTATTTTAATTCCAAGTGAACAGGGAAGGAAATGGAAGTTGAAGAATTTTAAATATGTTGTTGAAGATCCCACAGTTAGCATGTAAAATTATGGCATTTGACCACATTAATTCCAGGAGAGACAAAGCCTACGTTAATTTAGCTACCAGGTGCTGAACAAGATATCAATCATTCTTCCTAAGCAGTTAGGTAACCTTCATCTTAGTAACTTAAGCTTAACTAAGTATATACTTTCTTGCCTGGTCTTATAATATCCATTAGATCACATATACACCAAAGAAGTTTACTGGGCTTCTGGAAGCCCTTTCAAAGGAGGGGAGAATGGGGAGGAAGGGGGAAATTAGGAGCTGATGCCAGGGGCTTAAGTGGAGAACAAATGTTTTGAGAATGATGTGGGCAACAAATGTACAAATGTGCTTTACACAATTGATGCATGAGTGGATGATGATAAGAGTTGTATGAATCCCAAATAAAATGATTTTTAAAAAACAAGACAGATGGACACAGGACAAGTGGTGTTTGGGCTCTTTCTAATGTTCAGCATTGGGACAGAGACTCGAAGATCAATTGGGAGTATTGGCAACCAAAATAGCCAACTGGTATATGGTGCAAAATTGGGAGGGTAGGAAAAAACAAAAGGTGAGTATGGACACCACTCAATAAATATCTGTAAACCCACCAACTTGACCAAAAATAATTTATTTTTGGTTTGTCCCTCCTACAAATAAAATGATGTATTCACCATAAAACCAGAGAGAAATGGTAAATACATGATTGTGTCTCAGATTTCAATGTGTATGTTAGTCATGACTCAAAATCTCCCAATAATTGCTTCCACACCTACCAAACCTACAGATGGGTAGTTAGACATAGCCCAGCCCAGACAAATATATTTTCAACCACCTCAAGTGAATATGAAAGCTGGACCATGAATAAGGAAGAGCAAGAAGAACTAAGACCTTGGAACTAGGGTGTGCTGAAGAATAGTTTAAGTACCATGAATTCTGAGAAGAATAAACACATCTGTCTTGGAGGACATTCATTCAGAGTGCTCCTTAGAAGTGAGGATGATAAGACCTCCTCTCACAGATTTTGGTCACCTTATTAGGGGAAATGCATCCCTGGAAAAAGGACATTATGCTTGGTAAAGAATACGTATGAGTAAGACTCTAGGTATTATCAATTTGCGGACAAAATTCCTCATCATCTGGACATTGGTCCACCACGCAAGTATTTAATGAAAGAACACATTGTTCTATGAAATTGACATTCCATGATGCACACCTTCCCGACATGATTGCTGAAGAAAAATGTGTGCATAAGCAAATGTGGTGAAGAAAGTTGATGGTGCCCGGCTATCAAAAGATATAGCATCTGGGGTCTTAACAGCTTGAAGATAAACAAGCAGCCATCTAGCTGAGAAGCATCAAAGCCCACATGGAAGAAGCACACCAGCATGTCTGACCACAAGGTGTAGAAGGGAGCAGTTCTCAGACATCAAAGAACAACATATCATATCAGTGGATGCCCACCTTTCTGATACGATCACTGAAGACAAATGTGTGCATAAGAAAATGTGGTGAAGAAAGTTCGTGGTACTCGGCTATCAAAAGATATAGCATCTGATGTCTTAAAGGCTTGAAGATAAACAAGCGGCTATCTAGCTCAGAAGCAACAAAGCTCACATGGAAGAAGCACACGAGCCTGCATGACCACAAGCTGTCAAAGGGTTCAGGTATCAAGCATAAAGGAACAAAATAACCATATCGCTGTAAATGAGGGTGAGTGCAGAGTGGAGACCCAAAGCCCATCGGCAGGCAACTGGACAGCCCCTTACTGAAGGGTTGTGGGGAGGAGATGAGTCAGTCAGGGTGCAGGGTAGCAATGATGAAACATATAACTTTCCTCTAGTTCTTTAATGCATCCTCACCCCCACTATCATGATTCCAACTCTACCTTACAAATCTGGCTAGATCAGAGGATGTACATTGGTACAGATAGAAACTGGAAACACAGGGAATCTACAGGACCAGTGGTGAGAGTGGCGATTCCTGGATGGTACAGGGAATATGGGGTGGAAAGGGGGAACCAATTACAAGAATCTACGTATAGCCTCCACCCTGGGGGATGGACAGCAGTGAAGAGGATCGGGGGGAGGGGGGAGACATCATACAGTGTAACATATGACAAAATAATAATTTATGAATTATGAAGGGTTCATGAGGGAGGGGGGAGTGCGGCGAGAGCGGAAAAATGAGGGGCCAATATTAAGGGCTCAAGTAGAAGGCAAATGTTTTGAGAATGATGATGGCAACAAATGTACATATGTGCTTGACACAATGGATGAATGTATGGATTGTGATAAGAATTGTACGAGCCTCCAATGAAATGATTTCTTTTTAAAATCCTCATCATCTGTAGACCTGTAAACCTTGGAAACATGCTCTTTGTCTGCTTTCAAGACACAAGAGCAGTACAGGCATTTGCTAAGTATTTCCTTCCTAAAGGAAAGATATTGGTGGGAAAAAGAAGCCAGGTTTCCCAAGCAACTCAAAAACTCAGCAGTGGAAATCCTATTAGAGCCGACTTGAAAATAATCCTCAGTAACTGTCTGCTGTGAGAGGACCCTGGCCTCTCAGCCTGCTTCAGCAGCCAAACCCTCTGAAACCCAGAGGACCTGAGGAGGGCGACCCACTTGGAGGAACAAAGGAGATGGTAGCCCTACTCCTTGGTTCTTTTCAAAATTGTCATCAGCCCATTCCTTGCCCAAAGAACCTCAGAAATCTGACAGCCTTTCTTCATTTCACCCCATCTTTGCCCCCTGAATAGCTCAAGAAGCAGAAATTAAGTTATAGTTTATCTTCAGTGCTGTGGGTACTCACAGGATGGCTTCAACAGTGGCTCGTTCTCTCATCTCTCATTGTCTCCCTGCCTATGCATCTAGCTGGTGAAGTAGGGGTGCTAAGTTGTGCTGCTAAATGCAAGGTCAGCAGTGGGAGACCACCAGCCACTCGATGGGGGAAAGACAGGACTTTCTAATCCCATAGTTACAGTTTTGGAAACTCACAGGGGCAGTTCTAGCCTGTCCTATAGAGTCGCTACGAGTCAGCATCAGTTCAGTGGCAGTGAGTTTGGTTTGGTTTGGTATCTAACTGAACATCTATTTTATCTCTTGATTACAAGTTGCTTCTACTTCTTTGCCTGTTGGCCCCACTCTTGGAGTTATATAGGCAAGGAAGTGGGTCCTAAAGGTATGGTTCTCAGGATTCATCGTGATTTTGTAATAAAACCCTGCCTTGTCCTTAATAGCAGAAATATATCTTTTCTTGAGCCCAGTTATTCTCTCTTGGAGAAAGGTGATTGTTTTTCATATGGGAAAAGACAGCTGAAAAATGGGAAACAATTTGATTATGTATTTAAAATCTTCAATATTAGTTCTTACAGTTTTGAGCTAGAACAGTAAAGAATTGGTCATGTCTCAGGTTAACTTTAATCTTTTCTGAGGGGCGATAGGACAGTATTTGTTGTTGTCAGTCATGGTTCCTGGTCACTGGGATTACATTGACCTTCCCATTGATTAACTCCAACTAAGCAGAAAACAAAAACAAGGCTATCTCTAAGGAAAAGGAAGGCAGTGGGAAGAACGCTGGCTGGTTGCTGAGGTGTAATGGGCTCCTGCAGTGATTCATTCAGTGTGGCTATGAGGAGGTACCCTCTAGCAGGTGTGTATTTCAGTGACAAAAGAGGAATGAGACTGGATAATGGTCAATCATTTTAGGTTGCCTGCTGAGAGTTAGCTTCCCATCTGTACACTCTTTAAGAGATTAATTTCCTATCCAAGCCAAACTTTAGTAATGACATCTTAGATTCCTGTTTATAATACGGTATGCTGAGTCACAGTATTTGATGAGGAAGGAAATGGAGGCCAATGTTTGTATGTGTTAGTGGTTACACGTTGCTCAGAATGCAAAGCAATAAAATGGAAAAGGAAACACAGCAGAGCTCCATTGCTACCTTCTCATTTCTCTCTCCTATTAGAGACTTGATTGCTCTTATCGATCACGCTTATTTGATTTCTTTATGAAGCCCAGGGGAGGTTGGATCTCACAACAAAATACCTTCCTTCTTTACATAAATATATGCTGTGTGTTCCCTTTAAAATCCAGTCATAAAACAGATTTCTTATATTTTAATCATCTCAAAAGTTCAGGAAATGTATTAAGAAATTGTCTTGACCCATACATTTACACAGTAAATACCACACTAAATCCCCATTTGCATGTGAATGCAGGCGTGCAAAAGGGAAGTGCCCTTGATACAGATGATGGCTTTGAAACCTGGAGACCTTAATAAACCTTTCAAGATTACACAGCAAGTAAATTGAACCCAGATCTGTATATTCCTAAAATTCAAATTATTTTATTCCAACCATAGCACTCCCAAAGCAAGAATGCTCCCTTTCTGCAATATTGCATCACGTGATTCACATTTACTGAGGGATTCCAGGATATGTTATCAACCTAGGACTCATGAAATGGTACGAGGAAGATTTGTCCCAACTATAACAACAAATCAGGAACACGTTTTTAAAATATATTCCTCCTTATTATCAAAATAGTTATTTTCCTAAAAGCAGACTATTATTGGAAAATCTGCCTTAAACTTGTGGAGGCTGATCATGCCCTATCACGAAATGAAGGATGAATATATTATATTTTTAACTGCCAAATTTCATCAGTATGAATGTATAACTGCCAAATCACTGAGAACCATGGCCAACCAGATTGACATGTAGCCTTAACCATTATAGCCAGTTTTACTCTTATCTCATACTTCAGTATTTGTTACTGTCAGATGTATGTTATTGATATATAAAATAATTAGATGGGACATTTTTTGCTATTATTGCACCTATAAAAAGACAGATAAAGAGGGAGTGGATAAGTGAGATGTGGGTGTGATCTTTTGTGCTTCTTGAAAACTGACATAGAAACTAGGAACCTAAAATTAATGAGAGGAACCAGGCTAGAGATGAGACTTCTTGCATTTGTAGCTAAGGCCCCCTCTGCCACATGCTGTTGCTCAGAGGCAGAAACAGAGGAAGCTTAATTTATTTTGACAATAGGGACTTCCTTCTCTGCACAGGGCAAATTGTTTCTTTCACACAAAATTAGTAGATCTTGAAGATGGATGGTTGTTCAGCTTTGGGAGATGTGGTAACATCTCGAGAATCATGCTTTCCTCTTTGTGGATCTTAGTCTCCCTGACCAAGGAAGTTATGAAAGGAATAATTAGGGGATAAATCCCTTCAGAAGGAAAAGGTAAGGACCACCCAGCTCCCCAAAGAGCCTCAGACTTGCCTGCCTCCAGCTATATGTTGGGATGAGTAGCCAAGGGAGAGAGTCCCACAATCTATTTTACCTCTGAGATATCCAATAATGCAACTGAAGCTCTAGCTAGATAGATAGGGTTAGTTTGTTGCATTTTTTAGAAACAAGATAAAATACTTGTAAAGAGGTTTATGAAGGTTTTCTATACCTATTGCTTAATTGCATCTTGAATAGACCCTAGTGATGTGTTCTACTCATTTTTCATCTGAAGAAGCTAAGAGCTTACCACATAGCTCCTGAGTGATACAGTCATGACTAGAAATGTATCCTCTGTCTTCAAAGTGCCATCATGTTCCCATCATGCACTCCACCATTCCTTTAGTGATCCTATGGTGATGATCCACTCAGTGATTCCGATCTGGTGAAGAAAGCATTTTGTGTTCTCTTGCTGGTAACTAGTGACCTGTTCTCTCTCCATTTGTTATTGCAAGAGAAGACATTTAGACCTAAACCCCCTAATTCCTCCCTTTATACCCCTGAGAAAATTCTTTTTATTCCATCCAACTCATTTAAGCCACCTTAATTTCTTAACATACCACTCATCTCTCAGGTTCTCATCCTGTGGCTGCTTGTGTGCTGTTGTGAGGCTGAAAGCTATGCTCCTGGAACGTCACAAGCCAACATGATCATCCGCGACGGACGGGTTTCCAGTGAGCGTCCAGACTAACAGGCTACTAGAGAAAAGGGACAGGCGGTTCACTTCGGAGGGCCCGGCCAGTGAAAACTGCATGAATGGTAGCAGAACACTGTCTGACATAGGTCCAGAATTGAGTCCCTGAATTTGGAAGGCACTCAAATAGAACTGGAGAAGAGGTCCTCAGAGTAGTCTTGAATGATGTAAATTGGAATCAGGGGCCTTCACCGACTGATGGGGGCCTAACTCAAACAGAGAAGAAACCGTGGAAAACACCCACACATAATTGTAAGTTGGGACAAGTGCCAATGGACCACACATCATCTGCTCCAGGTGAGTATCGTGTACATCAATTGACCAGAGGTCATCTCACGACAACTGGGATCAAATGGGTGGGTATGGATGCTGTCTGCTGAGCAGTAATCATGTGGATCTGGGGTGAGGTTCCCCCAGAGAGGGAAGTGGCCCTGCCAGAGTGACAAGGCTTATTGATAAGAGGGGCAGCACAGGAGGAGGGAGAGAGAACAGCCAAATTTGGGGGAACATAGGTGCATGTCTGTTGAGAAGAGAAGGAGGATTGACCTCTAGATAGGGGGAGGAAAGACTGAGGATGTTTGGGATGACATTAGGTGGGGAGGGTGTTTAGTGATGTGCAGTGGGTGGGCAGAATTGACCTAGGGCATCTGGGGGCATCCTGGGAACCCAGGCTAGGTGCCACTGAATCCTGAATCTTTGGGGCCCACAGCATGCTCCAGAGGCTGCATCAGTGAGACCCCATAGGGGAATTCCACAGGGTGCTTTGGACTCTATCTCAGACATGCTTATGACCTAAAGACTTAAACCAGAAAAATGCATGGTGTCTGAAGAAGCAGAAGACAGCTGTACCAAGAGTTGGTGGTTGGTGAGCAAACAAGATATTGCTACATCAGTGCACTATATGATGTATTAAGATATATATTATTCCAGAAATCCTGGGATGACCATTCTGTTATATTTGCTTATGCTTGTATTTATGAAGGTATATCTCAGAACTCTGTTGCCTTTGGGATCAATCTTTCAAAGCTGTGTTATTTGTTTCTGTTTTTCAGTAAATGAAACCCAGGAACATTGAAGCTAAAGGGGAAGCAAATACAAGGGGGTACCCCCCCAAAGTGGACTTTCCCAAAAAAAATATTTTTAAAGTGCTTTACAAAACAATCTTTTCACCTTCAAAGTACTCTCCATTACACTTAATACGTTTGTCAAATCCGTGATTTCATTCTTGGAAACATTTTTCAAATTCATCTGTTTAGATGGTTGACAATGCCTGCCTTGTTTTTTCTTCACTTCTTCTATGTCCTCAAATGTCTGTCCTTTCATGTCTCTCTTCATTCACGGAAACAAAAAGAAGTCGCATGGAGTGAGCTCAGGTGAGTCGGATGTGTGGGGCAAGAGAGGCATGCTGAGTTTTGCTCAACCCTAACACACTGTGATGGCTGCATGAATGGGTGCATCTTCGTGTTGGCAAAACCAGCCCCTCATCTGCCACAATCAGACCTTTTAATGTCACACAATCTTTTTTAGAATCTCTAAACAGAAAGCTTGATGAACAGTCTGACCTGATGGAATAAACTCCAAATGCACTACAAGTTGACATTTTTTGTCTATTCAGGAAGTTGAACATCCAGAACGAGGTTTGTCATCAATTGATATTGTGCCTTTTTTGAAGGAAGAAAACCACTCGTACACTTGAGTTTTCCCACAGTGCTGTCCTCAGCTGTGTTCAACATCACAGCCGTTTCTGTGGCATTTTCCCCAAGCAGGAAACGAAATTTCCCACAATTTTCTCTTAAATTAGTCATCACAAAAAAACAAGGTTCAAATGAAACTGCTTTATAAAAAGAAATTCACTGTGATCAGAGAGAACCTCCCTAGGTGACACCCCTCAGTGAACTATCTCAGAGCAAACTGCCTGCATTACTTGGTGAGAATTCTTTTCTCTTTGTGGATTACTAAAGAAGCACTGTGCAAGATTTACTCTCATAAAGGTAAAAAGGATTAAAAAAGAAAAAGTTGATGTGAACTTAGAGCAAATAAGTTCCAGTGACTTCTATGATGTAGATTGAGAAATTATCATGCTCTGTGACCTGAACATTTTAGGATATGGATTCTATTGAAAACCAATGAAGCGATGGATTAATGGATATACCTAATAAATTACAGAGCGTTCGGAGACTAAAGCCCTTATTCCCTTGATTAAAAAATTTACAAAGGATAATGTAGTCAAGAAAAAAGATAATGGGTAATCCAGGCCATTCATTTTGGTAATTTATATACAATATGTAATTTACGTACAATATGTTTTGCCTGATATTCATCTTGTACCACTCTAGCCTCACCAATGAGAGCATTCCATTCATTCATATGTTTTAATAAAATATGCACAGAAAAATAACAATAATGGAAAGAAATATATCAAGACACAAGCCAAATTAAACAAATAATTAAATATCTTGAACTTTCCACAATTTAAGATTTCCATAAAGGACTGTGCTACATAGTACATGAAATAGGCTATTGTCTTAAAATGTTTTATATTTTACATATTTATCGGACCCCCAAAGGTCATTGCCAGGGAGTCCTTTCCAACTCAGGTGACCATAGATAGGGCTTCTGAAGCCGCAGCGCTTTCATCTTCCCTGGAACAGAGAGCCACACCTTACTTACTGTGACCAGTAATTCAATGCTGACTGCCTCGGGGGCTCCTAATATGTTTATCGTCTCAAAAAAAAAATGGGATGAAGCAAAACAAACCCAACCGCACTTGTAACTCCACGAAGACTTTCGGTTTACATGTCGTGGTGCAGAGGGTTAAGCATTGGACCGCTCACCCAAAGGTTTGTGTTTTCAACGCACCAGCTGCTCTGTGAGAGGAAGGCGAGTCCGTCGGTTTCTGTAAAGGTGCGCAGCCGCGGGCACGATGGAGCAGTTCTACTTTCTCTGATAGGGTCTCTGGAGTCCCCTGACTCTGTGGCAGCGCAGGTGCACCTCAGGGGCAGTGAAGAGGAAGGCCTTTGTGAATCCAACTTCACCTCCAAATGGAGCTGGAGGTGACAGGTTCTCCAGTGTGTGCCATTCCACTGAGGAAGCCAAAATACAGAAAGGAGGCTCCTCCTCACTTGGGTGATTGAGGTACTTATTTAATTGTGCCAACCTGGCCGATAAACACAGATGGGGTTAATGGAAAGGTGGAGAGATAAATGGCTCAGTGAGCCTCGCCTTTCTAGTTCTCAGGTCTCTTGCTTTCTGATGGTCAGACAAGGGTGCAGCTGCCTTAGTCAGTTCCCTGCTTCAGCTGCCAAGGCTGACTTTCTGCAAGACATTCCCAAGGAGAAGCCACATGGACCTACCCCGATGCAGCCCTGGGTGCGGGAGCACCTGTGTAGAGACCCCTGCCAGTGCTGAGATGCTTACATGCTCACTGACTGGGCTTTCATCATTGCCTCTGTTTTGTGAGATGAAGGAGGACTTTGTGGACTGGTGTTGGACATGTGGGTTAATGTTGGACTTGTGGGCTTGGGCAGCACTGGGTTGGGATGTTTTCTTGATGCACACTTAACCTTTATATAAAACTCTCTCTTATGCATGAGTTTCTGTGGAGTTGTTTATCTAAAGTACCCAGACTAACACAGGTGATGAATGATTTTGAACATGAAATGGTATTATACATTTACTGAATCATGAAATAAAGCTATTATAATTAATCATAAGAATAAAACAGACTGCTGAAGACAGATAAAGCAACACTTGAGTTCAGCAAAATACCAAACCCAACAAAGTGGTGTTTACAAGGAGCCCTCCACCACAAGTGTTTTCAGGTGGCTTAATATTCTCCTATAAAAAAATCTTCTTATTAGAATCCACAACAAGGATATATAATATGCTTCACGAGGGCTGACAGACTTAGTCTTAGAACTGCAGACAGTACCTGCAGGACAAACAAATGAGTATATATCGCTATGTCAGAAAGCTATTGAACAAAACCATAAACGTGTTTTTCTTGTCATGTTCAACATGAAGAGTCAGAAAATGCTGAGACCTCAGGCCTATGAAGTGATGGAGAATTTATCTGTGTAGCTCCAGAAGCAGAGTCAAGGTCTGCATCCATTACGGGCCAGAGTGTAGGTTATGAACATCTACGCACCTCCCCAAGGCACTTTAGAGGAATGGACTTTGTGTTTCCCTTTTTCCAATTACGGAAGCTTTTCACCATCAGAGAAAACCCATCACCATTCTTGAACATAGCATGAGAAAAAATAAATTGCTCCGGATTAAAAACAAAACGGCAGTCTGAAGGAAGGTAAAACCAGGAAAAGTTCGGTGGTGGTTATATAATTGTTTGTCAATTTGAGGATTAAGAGTGAAGGGATCGAGTATAGTCTGTCCATCAGATTATAGCCAATGAGGCCTCTGTGTGGGCATGGCCTTCTTGTGAGGATTCTGGGAAATCTGGTATTCCTTCTTGGAGATGGAAAACACTTTCTCTCTCTGCTGACTTCCTGTGAGACATCCCAGAGTAGAAACCACATGAACCCACCCGGATGTAGCCTGGGAACTGGAGAAGCCACGTGGAGACCCGTGCCAGCGCTGAGATGCTTACAACACCACTCAATCCAAACGCTTTCTACCCACCGGCCAGTGGTTGTCCTGCATTCGGTGTCATTGCATGGGTTTCGAGAGTTGGAAGAGAACTTCATAGATCGGTAGCAGACCTATGGGCTCATATCGGACTTTTGGGCTTGGACTGGACTGACTTGGGATCCTTTCTTAATGTATAATTACCCTTTATATAAAACTCTCTCTTATAAACAGAAGAATTTCTATGGGTTTGTTTCTCTAGTCTACCTAGACTAACACATGTTATATTGTCACATCCACATTTATGGACATAAAATAGGAAACTAGACTAAGGTTGCATTTATGACACTCTACTGGAAGCAAAACATTTATATGAGTCTTTGTTTTAAAAGGGTGACAGGATAGTTAATGGTTTATAATGGTGCAAATCAGAAAATAAAATCGTAGGGGTAAGGCATCAAACACAGGATGAGCCAGGGATTGAAAGAAAACTAATGCTCCTCATTGCTCAGAGAAAGAAGTATTAATGCAACAGAATTAAAAACAAGAATCTCTTTCAAACAAAACAAAAACAAATATGTCCTAGAATCAAGTAGGGAAAAAAAAGAGACGGGTGTGCTGAATGCCTCTCACATTTTCTATCTAGCCCTGAGATCCAATGACATACTGTATGTCTTAGAATTGCCCAGAATATTGACTTATTCCTATTTAAGTAAATTTGTTCCATATGATAATAGCTAAGCTTTGATAATCACAACGGAACTGCCTCCATTTCTTTTGCATTAAATATTTGTGATCATGCATACTAGCATGATCTAGAGGGGAAGTAGTTCTCGTGTTTCTGATTCCATGAAACATTTATCAGCTGGGTTAACTTACATGATGTACTTCACTGTTTGAGCATCTGGTTTGTTTTTTTAATTCATCAGTGAGAATACCAATAGCAATATTTACAGCATAATTTTTAAATGCAGATTGAAGGAGTCCATCTATATAAAATACTTACTACAGAACCTGACACATGGAAGGAATTCAGACACTGATCACTATCGTATTGCGGATCCTGCTCCGGCTTCTGTTGTGGCTAGTACTACTATTGCTCCAATAATAATATTTGGGTATCTTTATTTATCTAGAACTACCATTCACCATTCTAGAACATTGAGTTCTAGTATAATAGCAGGAAAATATTACATAATGAAATTTCTGTTATAAATGTTTTCAAACTTACATCCATTGTTTCTTTGATGATGGATCTTTTTATCATCTGTCATTGATTAGATTAGCTCATAGCCCAATGTCTTTACAAACATATTATTTGGTAGTGTCCCCCCTGCTAGTCTCCCCCAGCTCCATTAGATAAAGCTAAATTGACTTATAAAAAGAAGACAGCATGAGTCAAGAGGTTTTGTTTGTCTTTGAAACTATATGAACTATATGAACCTTAAATAGCCATGATGGTACTAGGAAAGACAACTGCCTTTTACCAAGTACTTTTAATATTCTCATTGGATCTCTGCTAGAGTCCTTGGGGACAGCTCTAATTAATATCAATGCTCTACAAATTATCTAACTGAAGTTACAAATGATGCTTTTCCTGTTTCAGTTCTCAGTGAAGGATATAGACAAAGTTAATTGCAAACCTTTGACTATTAATATTCTAATATTCTTTTGACTGCCATATTCTCTCTTCTGTAACATATTGATTTTATTAACCATGGGTTTGACCATATTTACTATTCAGCTCATATCACTCAATCTACCTTTGAATGTTCACTCAGTGCTTTGACTGGAGTCTCTCTCTCTCTCTCTCCCTCTCTCTCTCTCTCTTTCTCTCTTCTTGTAGGATTCTCAAATACATAAATTATTGACTGGTTCCAGTAGCAAAGAACTGGATACTGGTGAGGAAATGAAGATACAGGATTCTGGTAGTGGAAAATAAAAGGAGATTAAGGTTTTGTGGCTTCTTGATTGAGAGTCAGTGGGAGATAAACCAACAACAACAACAGTAGAAAGAGAGTTTTCTTATGGTGCCTACAAAAGATAAATTGTGGGTCCTTTAAGGATCTAGAATTGAGTCTTCCGAATTAGTGAACGAAGCTGAAGTAGAATAGGGAAGAATGCCAGTTCCCCATTTACCAGGTACCCATGACTTATAATACGCAAATCAAATTCAAATGGAAAGTGTTGATTCTTCCAAATACCGTGTGTGTGTTAGAGTTCTGATGTTAGAACAAATATTGCAGCAGAAATTCCTTGCCCTTCCCCGGTAGCTGTGTATTTACACCTCCACAAACAGGATGAAAGACAGGCTAAGAGGAGGAAAAGAAGGTAAGAGTATTAACACTCTTACTTGCTATTATTCCATAATAAATACTCCCTCTTCACTAACAGCACGTTGGACTTTTCTAGCATCAGATAATAGCCTTGTTTTTGTTGTTACTGAAAAAGTCAAACTCAATGCCTTAGATTCCATGGGGACTCATAGAAACTCTATAGACAGGGTAGAATTTCCCCTAGGAGTTTCCAAGACCACAACTCTCCCCCACAGTGGCTTGTGGTTTCTAAGTGCTGACCTTGGGGAGCACAGCTCAATGCATAAGCACCGCATCACCAGGGATCCTGTTGTTATTGTTATTGTTATTGTTGTTGTTGTTGTGAGAACACAGCACTTCCTGGTTCTGCAGCTTTTCCTTGTGAATAGGTGGGCTCCTCTCACTGGGTGAACTCTGCATTTGCAGAGGGATGTTGTATTCCTTCAGCAATAAGCATCATCCTTGAGTAGTTATCCAAGTGCTGCTGATCTACTGAAACACAAAGCACACATATTTACTCTGCATCAAACATCTTCCCAAATTTCTTCCCCATTTTGTGCTTTTCCTAATGAAAGTGCTTACACGGGGCAAGCTACATGATATCTATCTATCTATCTACCTATAGATATATGTATATATGACATGCATGATATATCTCTATCTGTCTCTATTTATAAAGCCTATATCTTCTTGGGACTTGGGCTAAGTTCTTACTCCAGAACATTGCAAATTCTGATTGCCTGTGCTATCTTTCTTTCTTTATTTTTTCCACCAATGATTCTCACAAAATTCCATTCAGAAATACAAGCAAAAGTATTATCAATGATTGCCTAAGGCCATAAAGCACAATGAGAATTCAAAATAGAATAAGTGATAGAGCTGAACCTGCCCTCTAAATGCAGCATAACAACATGTATGCACAAGGGTCAATTATTTACTCACTAGCTAGGAGGGACTCCGCCAAACTCTCTGATGGGACCAAGTACTTAGCTCGCCCCAGGGACCAGGGTGTCTGGAGAAAAGTGATCTGTGACAAGTACTTTTCTCTGGGTGCTCAAATGTTTTTTCCCTTAAGTATAGAGCGACCCGCCCAGCCTGTTAGCCTGTCCAGTTCCTGGGGGAATTCCTGGTGTGACTGTCGCTGAAGCCAGCATATCCATCCAACCTCTTTGACGATACAGAAATAGAAACTGCACTTGAGCCTCCAGCTCCAAATGCTCATGAATTGAAAAAAAAAAAACCAATACTGCTAAGGGAGTGGGTTTATAGATGTAACTAAAAGAGCTCTCTGGGAATGTAGCTGATGCTGCATTGGTGGTCTGGAAGAGTTTCTGTGTAGGAAGGGGTGGGGGTGATTCTGGCAAGACCTGGGTACTTTTCAGAGCCAGGAAACTTCTGTTGCAGAACAAGCGATGATTGGAAAACAAAGTCCAAGGGCACAGGGTGATAGGTTATTTATTCATCACCATCTTCCTGAGACTTGCCCCAGTGCCTGCCCATTGATGTTTAGTGGAGTGGTGCTGGTGACAGCAAGTGTCACCCAGTGGGATGTTGTCACTGGGCCCCCTTCTACTAACTCATTCATCCCACTGTTGGCAGCTTGTGAGCAGCCTGAAGTGCACCCAGAGTCAGCATCTTAGCCACACTGCTCACTAACTCTTTGATAAAGCTAGAAACCTCTCAGCAAACCATCCTACTTTGGGTTCAAGAATCACATGATTTAGAAGTTCAGCAATCACACAATTCAAGAGCTTTCTGAAAGTCAATTAATGTTGGTTAGGCCAATTAATGTTGAGAAAACCACAATAGGAATCGGGGGCGGGGGGATGGGAACTGTGGACTCACACTGGCATGTCAAAGCCTCACTCAAGAGCCACTGCAAGACAAGAAGAAGAAAAAAATCAAATCTTATACAAAGACATCTTTTTATGTCAAAATTGATTTTGGCTGATTTGGAAAGGAAACATAACACTAGTTTTTATACTAATGGACGTTTTGACTTATTTTAAAGAAATCCCTTAAGAAAAAGCAAAGACAGGTCTCTACAAATGTGAACCTTTAACCATTCTTAGCCATGCCAGTGGAGGATAAGAAGAATCCAGGAAGGCGTTATATCTCAATATTCCCCTGCATTGTGCCACTGCCTTGGAAACTTTCTTGGTTCTGTCCTAGCCAGCCATCAGTTATGAACTATAGACTTGTTGCCCTTAGGGAGGTACTGTCTCGCATACATAATTGTATAGTGAAAGAAAGAAACTCAGTCAATTAAATAAGATAAAAATGAAAGAAGTAAATAATTTATTTTGGATCCTACTCTAGCAGTTGGAACAATAACATCAACAAAGTAATATTTCTTAAAGTTTTACTATGTGTCTGTTGCTAAAGTAAAACCTTCAGATCAGTGGTTCTCAACTTTCCTAATGCTGTGACCCTTTAATACAGTTCCTCATGCTGTGGTGACTCCCAACCATGAAATCATTTTCATTGCAACTTCATCACTGTAATTTTGCTACTGTTATGATTTGTCATGTAAATATCTGATATGAAGAATGTATTTTCATTGTTACAAATTGAACATAATTAAAGCATAGTGATTCATCACAAAAACAATATGTGATTCTATATTGTGAAATATTTATTTCTAATTAAAATTAAATGAAATTTTATCTTGAAGCATGGTATAGCATGTGTTACAATATTAATAGGACAACAGTAAATTACATTGCTACATTTTTGTGACAGTAGGCATAAAAAGCCAACGTCAGTGCGAAAGTTGAGACAGCTTCTTTCTCACCAGATCAGAAATTCTCAGGGCAGTCTTTGTAAGAACATAGCAAAGATCATCTTCCACAAATCTACTTCTGTAGTTAGACTTGATAACCAACAAGCTGGAAAACCCTGTTTCACAAAGATATGTTGTTGGAAATGGAAGAAAAAGGCATAACAGTCTCAGACAGAACAGGTTATGACTGCAAACACTTGATCCAAAATTTTGTAATTGGCATAGTAGAGAAATCAGTTCTTGCTGGATTACTGTTAATAAATTCAATGAACTCCTCTTGTGCTGTCTCAGAAACATCTTCAACTTTGACTGTGAATGGGCTTCAGGCAGATGCAAATGGGGTATCAGGTAGATTTGGAAAGCACAATGAAATTTCATCGGCAAGCAGGTGCAAGTGTTCTTTCACAGAAATTATCACCGCAATATTTTTGTCTGCTTCAATGTCATGTTCCTCAAAGAAAGCAGATAAGGTAGCCAAAATGTAAATTTCATTTTCATCATTTTTTTTGGCCAAAGCTGAAGTTTCATTTAGAATGATCAGATCTTTTCAGATAAATCGAGGCATGTTGCATGTGGCCCTTGCAGTGATGAATTTAACTCATTCAAAATGGCAAAGATGTCAACCAAGTAAGCTATTTTCTGCAGTTCACTTTTATCACTGAAAAGTGCTTCTAACTCTGGTCTTGATTTCTGATTAAAAAACATTTTGAGTTCATCATGAAACTCAATAACATATTTTAAAACTTTTCCTCTTGACAACCATCTCACTTCAGTGTGAAATAGCAGAGCATTATTCAGCTCACGCAACTCATTGCACAGTTGCGGAAACAGTAGACTGTTTAAAGTGTTCGCCTTTACAAAGTTGACAGAACTTAGGATGCTTGTCACTACTCCTTGTAACTCTTCTGTCAGTGTCTTTCATTGCTAATATTTGCCGATGAATCATAAAGTGAGTTCGGATGATTTTTGGTGATTGTTCAGTACCAAATGTTGAAATCGAGATCGATATCCTAGCATAGCTGGAGCACCATCTGTGCAAACACCACAAACCTTTCCCCAAGAGATCTGATGCTCTTTCAGAGATGAATCAACTGTGTCAAATAAATACATCACATGCAGTAGTTGTCGTTTCAAGAGGTTTGCGACAAAGAAACTCATCTTTAAAGTTGCCATCATTAATATACCTCACATAAACCAGTAAGTGTGAACAGTTTGCAACATCTGTAGATCCATGGAGCTGGATGCTAAGTATTGGAAGTGGAGAAGATTTAATGTCCTCGATTACCTGATCAAGAATATCAGTAGACATGTCATCTATTCTTCTGCAGACAGTGGCGTTAGATAAGGAATTGCACTCAATTTCATAACAAATCCATCTCTGATCATAATTCGAACAATGTCTTTGGGCACTGGCACCAGTAAATCCTCAGCAATGGTGGGAGGTTTCATAGCTCTGATGATTCTGAGTGCCACCAAATATGAATCTTCAATGGCTTGCAACCAGTCAGGTCTGACTTCCTTGAGTCCATCAGCTTTGCTTCTAAAATAGTTGGTATCCTTGCTGGCAAACCATGGATGCTTGCTATCAAATGGCCTTTTCATTGGTTCTGCTTCATAGATTCATCTGATAGAACTTCACAACAAATTACACATTGTAGTTTCTTAATTCCTGCTGTAATTATTGAGGTAAAACTGTACTGTAAAAAATCCTCACTATATATTCTTTTCTTAATGTTCTTTTCTACATGATCCACTGTCTTGGGATGGTTTGCTAATGAAAATAATATATAACAATAGCTTTAATCATACAAAAGATGGCCATGGCATAGTTCCATCAATATAGTTCATTCTCTGTGGTTTTTGTTTTTTTTAAATACCTGTTACTATCACAAGAGGGCAGTGTTCTCATCAATGACAGCTGAATATAAAAAGACCAATCAGTACCCAGGGTAAGTTCCCATGGTATATATATACAAATGTTTTTGCAGTAGTTGATGATTTTACAGTACATGATTTTACATTTACCAGTAATTATAATCCATGAAGTGTTTTACCTCCAATACTGCTGCTTTCAACAAAGTAGCTGCTTTCAACACAGCAGCTGCTGCTTTCTACACAGTAGATGCTTTCTACAGAGCTAAACCTTAGGTTTAGCTGTTCACTACACATGTGTGACTGGCCCGCATAAATAAGTATATTATGGCACCAACCCTGTCACATTCACTTGTATCTGTATGGGGTGTATGTGATGGGGTTGGCGCAATGATGTCATCATTTTGGGTACTCCTATGTGGGTTTATCTGCATGTGGGCACACCTGCCTGGAGATGGATAGAGGAATGGTATCTCGGTTCCTATTTCTGATGGTCCGATGGTCTTAGACCATCAGAAATATGTGTTTTCCGGTGGTCTTAAACAACCCCTGCGAAAGGATCATTCAACCCCCAAAGGGGTCACGACCCACAGGTTGAGAACTGCTGCTTTAGATGTACTGATAGGTTATTATCCAGTGTCATTGAGTCCATTCTGACTCACACAGAACTCGTGCATTAAGTAAAATGATTTCATGGGGGTTTTGAGGATGGAACCTTTCAGAAGTTGACCATCAGAACTGCCTTCTGGGGCATTTCTGCCTGGTTAGAACCACCAAAATTTCATTTACTATCCAGTTAATCACTTGTGCCATTTTTCACTCATTTCCTTTTATAGTGACTCTATGGGACAAGGTAGAATTACCCTTGTAGGTTTCTGAACTTGTAGCTCATCACAGGTTGAGAAAGCTTCATCTTTCTCCCGCGGAGTGTAGGGTCCTGTTGAACTGATGACCTTAGGTTTAGCAGCCCGACCCTTGACCTACTGTAGCCGTCAGCCTCTGTGCCATTGAGGCTCCCCTTCTCTGTCATAGCGAATTTCAGTAATGAAGAGGTGGTGTTTTCCTTTTTCTGTTCATCATACAGAAGCATGCCTCTAGAGCAGCCAGAGTGTAAGGAAGAGATGTTGGTGAGATAGCAGTGAACAGGATGTGTATCCAAGGTCATCGGTTGTTCAGCTCACTTAGTCCAATCTGGAATGTCCCAATTCCATATTCCTATAAACTGCCATTTGAGCTTCCTTTCCAAATGACTCACGGGAAGACAGAATCCATCTAATGAGCCATGCCCAATTTGAACCATGCCCCCTGCCATTTTTTAAAATGCATATAATCCTAATATATGGCATGTGTCAATAAAACTGTTGAAAAAAATTAAAAAGGAAAAATCTTGTGTTCTGGTAAAAAAAGAGGCATAAATACACTATCAAATATAATGAATACCCACATTACAGAAGACAACATAGAGGACTAGGAGGGACCTACTAAAATACAACAGTTATGTACATCAGAATACCTCATGAAAGGAGAAAAGGCGATCACACATTGGGAATCAATAGTTGTCAATGATTTATCAGATAAAGGTATCTCATAAATCTAGATAAAAACTTCAACACCCCAGTAATTAAAACAAAACAAAAATCCATCAAAAAATGAACATAAGATATAAACAACTCACCAAAGATGAGACCCTGGGAGCTAACAACTATAGATGGCAATGCTTAAAATACTAGCTAGAAGAAAAATAAAAATTAAAACAATGATGAGATACTATCCCACACTGACACTGTCGCAAGCCCCACCTTCCCACCCTCCAAAAAAACACCTAGAAAATAGCAAATGCTGTAGAGGATGTGGAGAGAGTGAAACATTCATAAACTGCCACTTTGGAAAACAATAGGATGCTTTCTTAAACAAATACCTGTGACCCTGTAATCTCTCTACTTGCTCTATACTCCAAAGGAAAAAGAGAACAAACCACGCGCAGATATATGCAGCCATGTTTATTGCTGCACTTTCTGTAACTGCAACATGAACCCTGGAGAAATAAACTCTGGTGCATACACACTATGGAATATTATACATCTATTAAAAAAAACAACAATGAAACTGTCAAACTCCTTAGGTCATGGGCTAATTTGGAAGACACAAGCTTAGCAAAGTGAGTCAATCTCATAAAGATAAATATGACTTGGCATCTATATTATAAAAGAAAGATGTTTTTACCACCCGAAGAAACAGACTTTGAAGGTTATGCAGGCATGGAGCTTAGAGGAAGAGAGGAGGGACGAGGAGAAAAGAAGGGAGAAAGAGACCGGGAACAAGGAGGAAGAGGAGAAAGAGAGAAAGGAAGGAGCAGGAGGAGGAGGAGCCGAAAAAGAAGAGTCACGGACACAGGGTGAAGGGTGGGGAGCGAGGGCAATAATTATGGCCACTATGTGCAGTTCGTTTTTATTTGCATGTGTATAGCCCACAAATTAAAGTACATTATTTACTTAGAGAGAGAGAAGGATCCCAGCCTAGGAACCTCTCCAGTTCTTTTACTCACCAGATCTAATCACTGGCCTTCAAAATAAATAAATGATGTTTAAAAGGTATAATTTTACAGTGCAGTTGGCATCACCATGCTCCAGAATTTGAAGCATCTGTGGTGTGAACCTCTATTGGGGCTTGCTGTCGGTTCCACATGGGACCTTCTCCGACCTAGATGCCTCCAATGGTACAGGCTCTCCTCGGTCAGGTGGTACAAACAGCAGAGCTGCTTGAATTGCAACGTGGACCTGCTTTACGGGTGTTAGTGCTCTGGCCACCTTGCAAAGCTTTCTGACTCACCTTGCTTAGTGAATTTTTAGGAGTGAAGCTTGGTGTCTTTAAAACTTAAAGAGTCCAATAAAATGTTGAGTATCTTTCTTCCTGGGATATCAAGTGTATGATAATATGTCCTTTATTTTGTAGGGAATGTCTTGGCATACCTCTTATCTGAGAATCTTTTTAAAAAGCTAAAATCTGTGATATGGTATACCCTGAAGGTTTTGAGTTTAGTCTCTATTCTCCAGAGTGCATGTGTATTATCAATATCTTCAATGTATTTGCATTTCTTGCACAACTAGTGTGATAAGCACAACGTCATCAGCACTGGGTACTAGTGTACTGTTCTGTGTACTGGGTACTAGTGTAATAGTCTCTTCAGACTATATTATGACGCCTCGAGGGAATTAATTTAGTCCTAGAGCATAATTATAAAACTAATTCTGCTATGCAATGCACTGGCGTGAGAAAATTTGCATTTACAGTCTACTAGGGCTGGGAAGTGACACATTTATCCGCATTATCCATCGACCCTGGCTTTCTGTCAGCTTGCTCTATCAAGAAGACTGCATGAACACTGTCAATGAAACTGGGGCTACTATTTGATGGAGCTTGTGGTAGTCCATTCATGTTGCCATTAAATTGACAAAAAATGGAGATATGATGGTTCTCATCTCTGCTGAATTATATTAAATCTTTAAGGGTGACTCTGCTTTCTATCATTTCACATCAGTTTTCATTTACTATCTTGATGTGGCAGGAGAAGGGTTTGAGAAATTTAAGGGGATTTTCCTGATGATGGCTCTTAACCCATAATGCAAGGAGCAACGGTGTAGGTAGACTCAAGTACCAAATATGTCCATTCAAATAATGTATTGGAAGATTGGGGAAATGGCCACCTGGTGGTGTCATGATCTGGGCCAAGATTCCTTTCACTGCAAGGTTCCCGTCTTCTCTTCACAAAGCGGGAGGGGCGTCACACCATAATGACACTTAGGCTCTTTGAAGATCCATGTGGATTCACTTTCTACATTCCACACATCTCGGGAGGATTCATACTTCCCTGTGTACCTGAGGAAATGGCACTGCATTTTTTCAGGAGATTCTGAGAGTGGCCTTCCTGATACTTGCGTGCCACGGCACTGTGGGGATCTTTCTCCTGGAGACCAAGGGTTTCTTTCATCGACAGAAGTTGTGTTAGTCTGGGCAGACTAGAGAAACGAATTCAGAAACACACATATGTATACAAGGGAAAGGTTTATATACAAGAGAAATTGACCACTGAGAAAACATCCTAACCCAGCCCAGCCCAAGACCATAAGTCTGATATTAGCCCACATGTCCGATACCAATCTATAAAGTTCTCTTCAGACTCATAAAACACATGCAATGATGCCTCAATGCAGGAAGCTCACAAGCCAGTGGGTAGGAAGTGTTTGGGTCCGGTGGCATCTCTGGGCTGACAGGGGTCTCTCTGTGGCTTATCTGGTTTCCGAGGTCTGGTTGCATCCATGTGGCTTGTCTTCTGCAATGTCTCCCAGGGAGTGGCAGAGAGAGAGAGAGAGAGAGAGAGAGAGAGAGAGAGAGAGAGAGAGAGAGAGAGAGAGAGAGAGAAGAGGTCTTCTGCCTCCAAGGAGGAAGTACCAGATTTCCCAGAATTCTCAGGAGAAGGCCATGCCTACACAGAAGTCTCATTGGCTATCTCCAGATTGACAGCCCAGACTCCATCCCTACACTCTTAATCCTTAAATTGATGCCAGATTAGGTGACTGCCACAGAAGACAAGTCAGAACACTGGATCAGCTCTGGAAACTGGGCAAGGAATGGTCACTTGTTACTGAGGCCCTCATGCTACCTTGCCCAGCTCCAGATCTGAGTCAGTTTGCTTAGTAACATTCTGGGCTCCCAATAATTCACTCATATTCTCTGTATACATCAATCGATATGTTCAATATGATAATCGACCTTCCTCTTGAAGTGGTCTATCATTCATCATCATATTCTTTGAAGGTCAGATTCCTCTGGTTCCAACTTCAGTCTGGATGATCATTATGATAATTATGCCTACCTTTGTTTCTGACCCTTACATGCCACGACGATGCTCGTGTTGTTTAAGCAGTCTATCGTCACCATTGTGATCAGTGAGCCCAGTGCTATAAAGGCATCTGACATATACCTCTTCTCAGCTAGTGGCTCTTTGACTGGCTCATTTCTTATATTCTCATTGTCATTTCCCCAGGCCAGCTGAGGAACGTGGCCATCTGGTAGCTTTCTGGCCTGACATAACATATCCGCTGTAGCATAACTCTGCCTTTAAGTCTTTACTCCATTGTTCCACCATCTGCCACTGCAGTGATGCCACTTCTGCTTCACTTAGTGTGAACCATCATTTGCAACAAGCTATTAAGAGTCCTCCTAGAAACTTGTTAGCGCCGTTGCTATTGGTCCTGCCCAGCACGTTAAATCCTATGTTGCAGATTAGAGCTTCCAAAGCACAGCTTAATCCTTTGTTTAACTTGATCTTTCAACTCCTTGACAGCCAGAGAGACACACAGACCTATGGGCAGGATTCAGTCCCTGAAACATTATCCCATTTATTCGTTAGGAGGCTCTGCTTGCCCTGATAATGTGGTAAATTAAACGAGCTGTTGGTCTTCTAGTGAGGAGAAATGCCATGGTTAGGATTTCAGGGAGCAGAGGACTTAGTATGCTTCCTTGCAAGACAGTGGTCTTTAATCTTCCAGTAAGCATAAGGGGTGGCAGGGTGGCACTAGGTTCTTCCTGAGAAGAATGCATCCTTTTCACTACCCCAAAGGGTAACTGGAGAATTTAATTGCTCCATGCTCTGTCTTGGTCCTCTCTACCCTTTGCCCAATTTGGGTCACGTTAACAGAGAATATCTAGTTGCCTAAACATGCCATTTTTTCTGGAGCTACGCTTCTCTTAAGACTAGTCCTGAGTATTTTCTGCTCACAGTGGTCCAACAAGTGAAAATGGAAATGTGCATGTGGATGAAATGCCAGATGGCTAGCAGTGAGGATGTGCTCACTGGTAATAGGTGAAGTATGTGGCGGCTAAGATGCCCTGAACCTCTCACCAGTGTTGAAGTGAGGATAGCCAATAGATCAGGCTGGAATTCAAGAAATTCTATTCTGACAAGGAGAGTCACGTGCAGAAAGTCCATGAGAAAATTGCTAAAAGAAAGAAGGCATATGGAAGAGGATAGGCATGCCCCACTTGGGAGATAGACTTGGGCCGTCACAACACAGACTTTGGCCAACTCCATGCAAAACTCTGAAGCTGGGACGGTCTTTCCTCCTGTGTCCTAGTTGGAACAAGGCCATTGTCCTTAAGCATCCATCTTGTTTAGGCATGGAACCCAGTCTGCCTCTAGCATGAAAACAGGTTCTATACCCAGGGGATGTTCACTGAATAGACCCAACTGGCTTGTACACTCACCACCCTTGAAGGAAGGTGTTTTGTAGACAAAGTGATATAGGGAATATGGAGAAACATGTGCTTTATCCCCTTATGTTTATTTTTACTTCTGTATTACATTATATAACAGTCTGTCTCTGAGAAGAACACTGTCAAATTGAAGTGTGACAGAAACATGTTCTCCTGTATTCCTGACCATAAAGCAATTCCACAGTACATTTGGAAAACCAGGCAATGCATCATTTATTTCTAACGTTCACAAGGGCGATGCCTTCATGTCTGACTTACATGGTGCTGAACATAAACAACCACTCACTTCCCATCACCCCAATATTTAAGCCAACGCTGACCTAATAGCACTTTCTTCATGGCACACAGTACATAAAACATAATCATCAACTTTGAAGGTACACGTTAGCTCCAATATTTATTGGGAAATAGGTACCAAGTGTTGTTCTTATCAAGTGGTATATATGAGAGGGAAAAATGCAAACAAAACCAGCCCGGGTAATGAGAAGTTCCCGGAACCTGAGATGGAGTTGCAGGTATGTACGCTGTGTCATGTAGCCAGAGGCTGGTTCAAAACCCACATACACAATCCTCAAGGCTGACCAAGGACTGAAATTTGATTTGTTGCTTTTTATTTTGTTCTCCTGTTCCTGAAGTGCCCTTTGCATGGATTATTTTAGTAATTCATAAAACCAAATAATCCACTGCCGTCGAGTCAATTCTAATTCCTAATAACCCAATAGGACTGGCTAGACCTGTCCCTTTGGAGTTTCTGAGTTTGTAATCGCTATGGGAACAGAGAATCTCATCATTCCCCCCCTAACTGTAGCGTACCATACAGGTTCTCATTGCTGGTCTTTCATTTTGAAACCCAAGGTGAAACACACTATTCATAAGGGGTCTGTAAAAGGCCATCGCACAGGGGGAGGAAAATCAGGGCAAATTATCTAAAGAAAAATAGCTTCTATAAATTTGAGATGGAGCTGATGTTGAAAAGACAACTGATGTTGAAAAGACAACTGTTAAAGAGACACTGCATCATTGCATATTCAAATCCTAACCCATCCACACAGAGGAAATATCTTTGCCATTCAGTTAATAGGTCTGTAAAATAGAGTGGCGAATTGTTGATATTTTTGACTGGAGCCATGGATACAAAAAAGAAGAAAATAAAAGATCAAAGAAAGAAAATTTAAATTAAATGCCAGAAAAGACATGAAACTGATCAGTAATCCTTTGGGAGTGTACAAAGGCCAGCTCAAGAAGACAAAGCCAAGCATTACAATGCAACGTGCAAGGACCTGGGATTAGAACACCAACGGGAAGAGCATGCTCGGCACATCTGGAGAACCAAAGGTGCTGGAGAAAGAAGTTCCGACTGCATGGTTTTTTGGCATTAGCCACAAACCAAACTCCAGGAACTGATGGATTACCCTCTGAAACGTTTTAGAAAGCTGAGGAAGCGGTGCAGACGCTCGTTTTTGCCATGAAATTTGGAAGACAGCTACCTGGTTGAATAACTGGAAGAGCTCCATGCTTGTTTCCATTCCCAAGAAGGTGACCTCACAGAATGCTCAAACTATAGAACAACACCATGGATATCACACACAAGTAGGCTTTTGCTTCAGATTAACTAACAACAGCTGGCAGCAGTACATTGACAGGGAAATGCCAGTAGCTCCGGCTAAATTTAGAAGAGGACTTGGAACAGGGGATATCATTGCTGATGTCCGATGTTTCTTGGCTGAAAGAAGAGGATACTAGAAAGATGTTTACTTGTGTTTCATTGACTGTGTCAAGGCATCTGACCGTGAGGACCATTAAAACAGTGGGTAACCTTGAGAAGACTGGGAATTGCAAAACAGTTCGTTGTTTGTTGTGCTCATTCAAATGCGCACATGGATCAGATGGGGGAACAGAACAAGGGAATACAGCATTGTTTAGAATCAGGAAAGGTGTGTGTCAAGGTTGTATCCTCTCACCATACTTGTTCAATCTGTACGCTGAGCAAATCATGAGAGAAGCTGAATTATATGCAGAAGGGTGCGGCTTCAGGATTGGAAGGAGTAGTATGGTATGCAGCAACATAATCTTGCATGCTGAAAGTGAACAGGAATTGACACATTTGATGATGAACATCAAGGACAGTGGCCTTCAGTATGGATTACTACTCAATGCAAGAAACACCAAAATCCTTACCACTGGCCCAATCGGTAACATCATGACAAATGGAGAGGTTGATGTGGTCAAATATTTTGTCCTACTTGGATCCATAATCAATGCCCATGGAAGCAGCAGTCAAGAGATCAAACAATTCCTTGCACTGGGGAAATCTGCGCCACAAGAACTCCTGAGAGTACTGAAGAGCCAGGATGTCACTCTGCGGATTAAGGTGCCTCTGACTGAAGCCATGATAGTCTCCATTGCCTCATTTTCAGGTGAAAACAGTTGACATTGAATACGGAAGTTTGTAGACCAGATATCTTTGAATTATGGTGCTGGAGAAGAACATTGAAAGTACCACGGATATCTCAAAAGACAAACAGATCTGTATTGGAAGCAATAAGCCCAGAGTGCTCCTTGAAGTCAAGGATGGCAAGACATCATCTTACATATTTTGAACATATTATCAGGAGAGATCAGTCTTTGAAGAAGGACATCATGTTTGGTGATGGGCATAGAAAACTAGGAAGGCCCCTCGACACGATGTGTTGACACAGGGCCTGCATCAATGGGCTCAGGCACAGGAATAATTGTGAGGATTACACAATTCTGGGCAGTGGTTTGCCCTGTTGTGCATAGGATCGCCACGGGTTGGAGCTGACTTGATGGCACCTAACATCAACATGGATACAAAGTACATAGCCCATAATTCTTGCTCTGGCAGTACATGAAAGAAATTCAATAAAAAATCTTCTTGTTATTAGTCATCTGCTAACACTGGGAGGGAGTTTATATCAAGCCATTTGCACCATTGTATCAAACATTCACACCTTCCATCAATGTATGAAAACACACAGATGGTTAATTGGTAAGCCAAGGTGGCAAGATGGTTGCGTGCTTAATAGCCAATTGCACGGTTGTTTGAATCCAGCCAGAAGTGCTTCAGAAAAAAAGATACAGGAAACTACGTTCAGAAAATGACTGTCCTGAATGAAGACCCTACAGAGCACAGTTCCAATCTGACCACAAGGGGTCACGGTGATTGAGATTTGCCTTGATGGCAATGATGTCGTCTGTGGGGGTGGTTCTTTTTATTTTATGCTTTTGAAAAGGTCCCTCCGTTCCAGAATTCTGTTTGCAAAGTCTGCTCACAATACGCTTTGTCATGTGAGGGTCTTATCAAAACCTCAGTACTCTGGAATGAAGAGACACGCATCAAGCCCCGTGGATCAGTTAGAATAAAAGACAAACGTGAGTATGAAAGAGGTTTGGCTCACATGTGGATTCCCACCAGTTGTTCAAGGAAAGCGAACTGTGGTCAGCACAGGCCACACCTGCTTAATTAGCAGCAATCAGAACCTTTAGATGACCACAGAGGAATTAAATAGCTGCAGATAAATGACCTAAAAGGGCTTAATGGTGTTCTACCAAACAGAGAGGAACAGAACGCAATCTAGTAACAGGATTGCAAGTAGAATTGCAGGTTAATGACCTTGTCTTTTACAACTTAATGGGGCACACAGAACAGCAGACTGGAAGAAAATGAATGATTGAATATAAATGGATATGCTGGCATTTCATAAATAAATTATTATCACACTAATTGCAATTAAATTGCCTTGTTTTAATCCGATCTAGTAATTATGTAATGAGTTGTTCTGGGCTTGGCTTTCTTCCCCTCAACTGGCACCAGATAAAGAGTTGACTCAGCTAAAAATGATGATGAATATATCCCCCTATATTTATTTGACTGGAAGAAGGGGTTGTTGGGTATACTGGCTGAAAAACAAGTGGTTTAAACCCACCAGGCACCCCACTAGACAAAGATGAAACAGCCTGCTCCCACAAAGATGCGTAGTCTCCCAAACTTCTATAAGTCAGAATCGACTCAGTGGTAGTGGGTTTCTTTGGGGTTTACATACAAAACAGCATACAGAGCTGAGCAAACCTAAGAAAGCTCCATCTCTAGGAGGCGTGGGAGGGCATACAAAACTCACAGGGTGACGATCAGATGGCTCTCTATGAAACTCTGTGCAGTGTTTCGGCAGAGATGTATTTTTAATGAAAGATATTAATAAAATTTTTCCTGGAGTTAATTATAACAACAAAAACATTGTTAAAACTTCTAACAGACACCCACTGATATACCCAGGTGGCTAAAGTCCTTTGGTAATATACTTTTTGAATCTTCTAATACAAGCAGGCAAGAGCTGTGTCATTACCCGATTACAAGGATGCTTCGAACAGCATGCTGTCGTGGCCATGCTGTAAGCATGCATGGTTGCTTTCTTTGCTGCTTGTATTTCATTAGCTACTGATCTTGTCAAGTTTTCCTGGACTTTTAGCTACAGGATTGTGGCAAATTGCATTTGTGAACCAATCATTAACTCCCTTGAGAATAAAGTAGCAATTAAAGGAAAAGGAGAAAAAATGAAAATGGTTTCTGCTTAGTAACTAGAATTGGTGTAATTCAAGGTAGATTTTACCAAAGAATTTTACTTTCAGTATTCATATAATCTAAGAAATAATACAGTTCTGCAACTTACAGCTATATTTTACCCTGATCATTATGGATATGAATAGCATGGAATCCACTTATAGACATATTTCTTTCAATAAATGCACACAATACAAACATGATCTCGACAAATACAGGACGAAAACTAAAACCAAACCCGCTGCCATTGAGCCAATTCCAACAGTGCTGTCAATGTCTTGTCTTTAGGATTTTCTGAATAAAATATTCTGTTCTCAAGCTTGTGAACATACAGTATATAATACAGATAAAATACAAAATATACATCAATAAACTGCATTATTAAGTAGGCATCCAGTCAGCAATAGACTATTTGGAGTTAAGTTGTGGGCAGTCAGAAATTGAAAGAAGATTGTTTATTGTATGGAGTATCAGAATTGAAGGAATAGAATTATTTCTACTTGGAGACAGTCCACATAGCATTTCAAGCTGCGCAGTGCTTCACATGGAAGGCTTATACTAGAAGACTTTGATAAGTCTTAAAAAGTAAAGTAAACAAAACTTCACGAAAGGCACTTGGTGTGGTGGGGGTAGGGGCTGCAGAAAGCCGTTGTAAAGGTACAAAGACTTTGTTAAACTACAAACATTAACATTATCGGTAACCCCAATCGGTGCACTCTGAGGTTGTTACATCCTGAAAGTTGTGTGACAAAATATTTTGTCAGGGAGTGAATCTCTGTTACAATATCAATTTGGCTCCTTAGCCTAACAAACTCAGCCTCTCCCTTTCTTATGGACTTACAAAGGGTTGGTAGAAACACAATGGGAAATCCTAGTGAGTACCCAATGCCCTAGGAGATGGTGTATTATTACTTCTATACCAATTTACTGAGACGAAGACACAAAACTATTCCAACACATCACTCCTAGGGGGACCAGACAGATCAGGTCCAGAGTTTGGACAAGTACATACGACAGCCCTCAAAAGACACCTGTCAAACACGGAATTCCATCCATTCCAGGGAGGGCTGGTTCATTGATAGTCACGAATTAGCGAGATCAAAGAAGACTTCCTAGACTAGGCAGCAGACACGTGGAATTTAAAGATGGCGGAGTCCGGGGAGCAGAGTGAGAAATCTCAGCACCAAAGCAGGAACGGACACAGGGCGGCAGGAGAAATGGGCTCAGTTAAACTTCAATGAGTGATGAGACTGGGCAGGGTCATGATAGAAGATTTTGACTTCCAACTGAAATATGCTCAGCAGTTTCTGGCATTAAAACCTTCCAGTCAGATCTCTTCACCAAGTCTCTCTCTATGTGAGCTCCACAGGGTGATACTGAAACCAGGCAGGTGAACACACAGAGACAGAGCAACTAGAGACAGGTGAGGGCAGTTCCCTTGTATAACTCAGGTGGGCCTGGAGCTGAGAGAACCTCCACAGCAGGCTTTGGCTCCTCAATGGGACCTGTTTGACACAAAGATTGAGAAGCAGCTCCATCCACTGCATTTTTCTCCTGAGACCATCTCTCATATCAGGCATCAACTAGTGGGAACAGAGCAGGGTTGGGTGGACCCAACTCACTCTTTCATTCCCTGCAGGAACCCTGAAAGCACTCCAACCCCACACGCTAGGAGAAGGAGCCGCGGTCTAGAGAGCTCTGGTTATGGCTCTCCCATCCTCGGACCCCCTAGTTTAATTCTCCACGGGGCCTCTCTGCCAGAGCAGTCAGTGTTCATTACCAGAGGAATTATTTTCTCTTAGTAAAAGACAAGTACCTAGTTCAGGTAACAATACCTGCTAATAGATACACAATATTCACAGATGTACAAAATACCCACTTAGAGATGTACAAGTAGCTATACTTACTGATAGATGTGCAATATTTACAGATGTACAAACATTCAAATGGCCCCTTCTTTGCCCGGAGGAATCTGACCAGGGCCACAGCTGCTTGTAGGAGGCTTCGTGCTCATCAGCAAAGGGCACACTGCTGAGAAGACGATGTCTTTACATTAGTCCGATGAAATACCTGGGAAGATACAAATTCAAATACTAAGCCTGGCTGGTGGCCCCAAAGCTAGATTTCACTTTCTCCTCATTCATTCACCCAGGAGATATTGGATAATTTCCAACTAGTCCAAAATTGTATGTGACAAACTAGATCACAATGCATTTAAAAAGATGTTCTCAAATTTCAAATATTTATATAGCAGATTGATTATACAAACAAGTACATTTATTCAGAAGGGGTGATAGAGCACTTTTATTCTGCTTTCGGGAAAGAAAATAGTTATTGATGCTAACACAATTATGTGTTATAAAATAATTCTTAACCCAGAAATTTTATTTATGAGCATATGTGAAAAGAATTAAAAAATAAACTGTATTAAGTCAGTTAAAATGTTCAATATTAAAAAGGACACTGAAATAATAAGGCAATTTTTTTGCATTCATGTAATGTATAGTAATGCAGCAGTTAAAACAGCTGCTATTTGTGTGTGTGATTGGATGGGGGAAAGTTGATTGAAAAGTTTGCAATGACACACAGAATTTGATGTATTTGTTTTTTTAATATTTATTTCAAATACGTTTTTAAACACTATGAATTGAATTGCTATATGGTGCTGGTTGTGTGGATGTTTAATCTCTTTTGTAGATTTTCATATCTTCAGAATTTTCTACCATGACATATATCATTGATACATTTTCTAAACATTTTATTGGGGGCTCATACAACTCTTATCACAATCCATACATACATCAATTGTGCAAAGCACATCTGTACATTATTTGCCCTCATCATTTTCAAAGCATTTGCTCTCCACTTAAGCCCTTTGCATCAGGTCCTCTTTTTTTCCCTCCCTCCCCGCTCCCCCTCCCTCCTGAGCCCATGATAATTTATAAGTCATTATTTTGTCATCTGACGTCTCCCTTCACCCCCTTTTCTGTTGTCCGTCTCCCAGGGAGGAGGTCACATGTTGATCCTTGTAATCGGTTCCCTCTTTCCAACCCACTCACCTTTTACCCTCCCAGTCTCGCCCCTCACACCCTGGTCCTGAAGGTATCACCCGCCCTGGATTCCCTGTGCCTCCAGCTCCTATCTGCACCAGTGTACATCCTCTGCTCTATGCAGACTTGCAAGGTAGAATTCAGACCATGGTAGCTGCCGGGGGGGGGGGGTGCACTGATCATTTTAAAACATAATCTCAATGCAAACAACTTTCGCATAAACACTTATCAAGCAGACACCTTGTGTCATGCATTGCACTACAATCTGGGATTGTACAAAGCACAACAGCAACGTATGACTGGCCTTAAAGAAGGCTGTGACTTAGTGAAAGGAATGAAGCCACTGTGCACATAGAGGGCAGGAGTTTCCATGAAGAAGTGAGTAACTGGCTCTGAAAAGCGGAGAGAAGCAATGAGCCGCCAGGAAAATGAAGCAGGAAAACCCAAGGAGGCGGCATCATTTTCTCCTGAGTCTTAAGGGCAGAGCCTCGTCCTGTGGCCTGGGCAGCTGGGGAAATCCCCTGAGAGACTCTGAAGAGACCTTTGACAAGTATACATTAAGAATCAGTGCAGACAAAGTAGTTCCCTAATGGAGGGCGGGAGGGAATGGGCTTGCCTCTGTAAAAAAATAATAAAATGCATCAATAACTTCTGAAATTGAAAAGAGAAATATTTTCAAAGAAACAAATAAAAACTATTATCTGCAGGAAATTCAGAGGGTGTCACTCCCTTCAGAGTGAATCAATGGATTTGAGGCAACCTGGAGTTTCTTTTTTTTTTTTAAGATCATTTCACTGGGGACTCTTACAGCTTAAAACATTCCATACATCAATTGTATCAAGCATATTTCTACGTATGTTGCCATCACCATTTCCAAAACATTTTCTACTTGATCCTTTGGTATAAGCTCCTCTTTTTTCCTTCTCTCCCCCACCCTCCCACCTGCATGAATCCTTGATCAATTATATATTGTTACTATCATTTGGTGTCTTACACTGTCCATTGTCTCCTTTCACCTACATTTCTGTCATTCATCCCCTTGGGAGGCATATATATCCAACCTTGTGATGGGCTCCCCCTTTTTCCCAATCCCCAATCATCCCCCTACCCTCATAATATCACCACCCCCACTTCTGTTCCTGAGGGATTTATCTGTCCTGAATTCCATATGTCCAGAGTGCTTATCTGTACCAATGTGTGTTCTCTGGTCTAACCAGATTTGTAAGGTAGAGCTGGGTCATGGTAGTGGCGGGGAGGAAGCATTCAGGAATCAGAGGAATGTTGTGTGTTTTGTTGGTGCTACACTGCACCTTGGAATCATCCCTTCCTTATAACCCCCTGTGTGTGTGGGGGGGGGGTAGATATCCAATTGTCTACAGATGGGCCTTGGGTCTCCACTCTACACTTCCCCTCATTTACATTGATATGATATTTTTGTTCTGGTTCTGTGATGCCTGGCTGATCCTGTTGACCCCTCATGATCACACAGGCTGCTGTGCTTCTTCCATGTGAGTCTATTTGCTTCCCTGCTGGATGGCTGCTTGTTTAACGTCAAGCCTTTAAGACATAGATGCTACATCTTTAGATAGCCAGACACCATTTGCTCTGTTCATCACATTTTTTTATGCATTGTTTTGTCTTCAGAGACCGTGTCGGGAAGGTGGTTATCAAAGAGTGCCAGGTTATTAGAACAAATTGTTCTTGTGTTAAGGGAGGCCTTGAGTAGAGGTCCAAAGTCCTTCTGCCATCTTAATACTTACCATTTAAATATATGTACATTGGTCTCTGTCCCTCTCTTTATAAATTAGTGTGTTTACATATATATGTGCCTATGTCTATACCTCCATAAATAGCCTTTTTCCTCCTATTTCTTTCCTGTATTTCCTTTCACTTTCCTCCTACCCCACTATCATGCTCACCCTCCTTTTGGCTCTCAGTGTTTCCTCTCGGATACATGGCACTTGATTAAACACCACCAGGCATTATACACCCTCCTCATCATCAATTTTAGATCTCCTGTTGTCCCCTTATCCCTGAGTTTGTTGGCTCCCCATTCCCCACCTGCTCTCCCATGTCCCCCACCCCCACTCCAAAACCTTCAAGTCCCATTGTTTTCTCCTTGGGATTGTTCGGCCTGCCTATCTTACATAGGTAGACATAGGACAAAAGAAAATAAAACACAAAAACATTATAAAACAAGAAAACAACACCTCAATAGAGAGTTCCAGGTCTGTCTGCTGACCCTTTTGTATGTTTTCTGATCAAGTCTGATGACATGCAAGTTCTGTCCCCAAGTCAGAAATCTATTTTCAGGATTCCTCAGGGACTTTGTTCCTTTGCTCCCCTTGCTGCCCTGTTACACTCCCCTTGCGTTTCACCCCACTGTGCATGGGGCAGACCAGGCACTCTTTCCACCCAGTGTCTCCTGTGCTATCCACGGTACTGCTATGGGGCAGTGAGGAAACCTCACATCTCGTGGTGGGGCTGGCCCTGCGGCCCTCTCTGTGCATCGGCTGCTCTGAGCAGGGATGTTGTCCAGGGGCTTGGTGGGTCACACACAGGAGTGAACTAAGAGGAAGAGAGGAGACAGAGAAAGAGAGTGAGAGTGAGAGTGAGAGTGAGAGAGAGTGAGAGAGAGAGAGAGAGAGAGAGAGAGAGAGAGAGAGAGAGAGAGAATACCTCATCATGGCCAAACATGGAGTTTCAATGGGCTTCTCAACGCTACTCAACTGGCCAAGGATGGGTCTGAGGAATCTACATTCTTCATTTTACCCACCAACCTCTCCCTAAAAAGGCCGTTAGAGTTGAACTCTGGATCGAACTTCTACATATAATGAAACATCTCTTGCTGTGGTTTGTGATAGTCAGGTATTATGTCAACTTGAGTGGGCTAGGATCCTCCCATGGCATGATCTAATAACATAGTGTGATCAATTCCATGATGGGACCTTCTGTGAAGCAACCGAGCAGTTGTGGGAAGGAAAGGGTAAAGTAGCTCTTCCATAATCTGGTCACAGTCCTGATACAATTGAGGGAGATTTCATGCAAAATGTGGCCTACTCTTAGTACAGATTACACAGTGCAGAAGCTAGCTTACTTCTGCTGGATCTGGATCAAGTAGCTGCTTTATTGACCCCCTATTATGTCATCGGCCAATCCCGGGAGCCATCAGCATACTGCAGACCATGGATTCATTCAGGTCTGCACCCACCAGCCAGCCTGTGCTCTTCCTGTTTCATCTTCCACCTTCCTGTTCAGCAGTCCTTGCAGCTACACAAATCAGGAGAGACCCCTGACTTAGATCTGACTCATGCATGGACTTGAATCAGATTGGCCTTACCCACATCTACAACTTTGTGACCCTTTCCTTGATGTAAAACTTTATCTACATAAGCATTAAAGAATTGATGGTTTTGCTTTTATATAGAATGCAGCCTAACAGATTATTCTTCCTCGATTTCTTTAAACACTATTTACATTCTAAACCCCAAATTAATTCTGTGCGGATAGAGAGAAATCCAGGAAAGTCTAATACATGCGAACATTGACTACTCATGTGACCCCAAAAGAATTTCTTTAATTCTCCAAGTTGAGTCATCAGAAGCATTTAACAAAACTCTTATAGTTATACTCCTCAGAGAGGTCTCCGTGACAGCTGACATGATAGTATGGGCCTTGGACCATTCATAGGACCCTCCTCCCAAGTTTCTTGGCTAAATGCCACTGAAGAGTTAACATGTTACTTCTCCGCAAGTCTTTCTGGTAGATTATCAAATATTCACAGCAGGTAAATAAACTCTCTCGTTCTCTGTTTCAGCACAACCACATGCATTAATTCTACCCAGAATGGGAGGATGGGGACTCAACAAGGAACCACAGCCCATGGGGGTGATGAGTAGCGCCTTAACTGCTGCAGAGATCTTAATGACTCTGTGTTCTTGGTTTGTTGGGCTTTGGATGTCCATGTCTAGCTGCTTTGACTAATGGAGGCACCATACTTCAGATGGATCAGGATGGGTAACGCTTTGAAATGCATCTCATTTTGTCAGTTCAGTGAGATCTCCCTACTCCAGAGAAAATTAACTCACCCCCAAGTGAAAGATGAAATCAATAGCTATTTCAAGCATCACTGTTTTAACAAGATAATTCATTAAATTGGGATTGTAGCTGATGGAGATGTTCTCAGATGTTATCAATTATGAATGACCTCCTTTTGAAGAAAAGAGGCTCGGTCCCCACTGGTCAGAAAGCAGCCAGCTAGGCGGCTGTGTCTGAAGCTACAGGCATTCTGGGTTTGCAGACAATCAGATTTGCCCTCCCTCTTGATCTATGCTCGAATCTAATTCAATTAGCAATCCATTGTGCTCAGCCTGACTGACTGAGGATGACAGCTCTCTGTAGGACCCATCTTGACCTTCCAGAAGGCCCCGGAGGAACCTCTACTTTCTCTCAACATTCAGGGAAAAAGGAAAGGGGGAAAAAAGAGCAAGGTTCAAATAGAATTTTTCAAAACATAAGCACTAATTGGGTGTCCTGGAAGCAAAGGCTTTAAACAAACATGATCACTAATAACAGGAAGGATGCTGCCACAACAGCTCCAACTTAAGAGCCCCTTCTGCCCCAAAGCAGTCCCAGTAGTGGGCTAAACACTTGTCTGCTGGCCCCAAGGTCAATGGTTCAAACCAACCAGCTATATTGAGGGAGAAACATTAGGCTGTTTTCTCTGCTGAAGATTTACAATATCGGAAACCCCAAAGAGAAGTTCTGTTCTGTCCTACTGGGCAGCTATGCGTTGGAACCCACTCCATGGCACGGTGTTTCTGCCCTATGTACATGTCATCCTTGTAAGGCGTCTCCTATGACTATATGTTTTGTGTTTTTTAGAACTCTTTACTGTGATTTGCGTGAAAGTTTACAGAGCAAATGGGTTGTCCTTGTAACAATTGAGAAACATTTTGATTCGTGACATTGATTGCAATCCCCACAATGGAAGGATCCAGGATGCAGGATTCATGTCCGTCAATCTCCACACTTCCTCCCCGTGTTTACCATTTACTACTATTTGTTCCTCTGATCTTCTGGTTTGTTGTTCAAGGAGTAATAGCTCCCTGGTGTTCTTGCTGGCCTGCTGTGTAGCAGAATTTAGTTGGGCCATGGGCTGAGTCTGGTTCCGGGCTTTTCGGTTGTCTCAGAGAGCCACTAGCCTCTATCTGACCAGTAAGCCTTGTCGTTTTATTAATAGTACTTTGAGTTTTGCTCCACATTTTTCTCCCACTCTGATCAGAATATCCTATTGTAATTCCCTTCTGAGCAGTTAGCCATGGTAGCCAGGCAAGATTGATTTCTTCTGATCTCTGGGTTTGGAGACTGGGGTATACAGCATGATCTATTAGTCCTTTGGAATAATTGTTCCCCTGCTTCTTTGATTTTTTCCACCTTTTGATACATAAATGGCAATAACATTATTTCCATATTAGATGGCTGCTCTTCAGTTTTTAACACCTCAGTTGCTCCTCGCTGAAGTTGGATGTAGAACATGCTCCTGTGGACTTTGTCATGCCAGTTGATACCAGTGCTCAAGACTATTTAGCCCTCCACTCCCAGGCTCATTCCTCAACATGTGTGATTATAGTTTAGGAGTTTTCAATAACTTTTCCCCATGCATGTTCCAGTATTCATGAATATATTTGTATCACATGTAGAAACATTCTCTATCAAACTGATTCACAATGTTGCTCACTTGCCTTCCCACACCTGTTCAGTTTGTGTACCTATGCCACATGTAGCTGATTATTGCTACTATTATTGCATAACTGGGTATGTAACCATATTTACTTTAGATCAAAGCCAATGGAGATGCTTAGAGGAGCATCTCTCTTTCTTGGGCTCAGGATTCCCCTTGCATAAGGCCAAGTGGTTACTACTACTGGTGCTAGGATGCATGCCCACACTTGTCTGATTCAAAAGTTTATAGTCTTATCAACTACAATATGGTGAGCCAGAACTACCCTGATACTCAAAACTCAAACAAACACTGCCATTGAGTCAATCCCAACTTGTAGTGATCTGATAGTTCAGGGTAGAATGACCCCTGTGGGTTTCTGAGAATCAAACTTTTTCAGGAGTAGAATACATCGTTGCTTTTGAAATGCTGACCTTGCCCACGGTGCCATCCAGACTCCTCCCTAACTCTCGAGGTTAAGGTAAACCAATGTCAGAGAAATCTAAAAACCTATTTGAAGAACCATCCAATCACGGACATAAGTAACACCAGCAGTTGCTTATTGGTAACATTTGGCATCTAAGATATCTTTGAAAGCCTTAAATTCAACTTGGTAAGTGACAGAAGGGATGGTTTTGTGTATGGAATGGAGTGGGTGATGATCCCCTGAATTAGCAACAGTTTTTAACTAAGTTCTTGCTCTGTTTCTAGATCTTGTATAGGAACTGAGAGAGTAAGGCAAATATGCAAAGAAGGAAGAAAGTTCAAACGAAATATTCTGCTGGGCTTTGGCACTTTAGAGAACCACACGCTTGTTGTTTTGGTTTTGCTTCGTAGAAAGCAAATAACTAGAAAAAGCTGAAATTTGTTTTCGTGAACTAATGAAGATAGCCTTCACAAGTTAGTGGCTCTTAGCAGTCAGGTGTAATAATAAACAACAATCTAAAATGTAGTGAGATTTTTTGAGGCTCTTTGGGAGAGGAGTCCTGGTAGCACAGTGGGCTCTGTGTTATTCAACTAGTTGCAAGATCAGTAGTTCAAAGTACCAGCTGCTATTCAGGAGGCTGTCAGCTCCTGTAAAGATTTACAGGCCCGGAAGCCATAGAGGTAGTTTCACTCTATTCCCCAGGATCACTTTGAGGTGGAATTCATTCGATGGAGATGAGTCTGATTTTATCTTTGAGATAAAAGTAGGCCTTGTTGTTGTTAGGTGTCATTAAATTGATTCCAATCCATAGTGACCCAATGTACCACAAAGGGAAAGCCTGCCCAGCCCTGCACCATCCCCTCATACTCGTTCATATGTTTGAGCCTGTCTTGGCAGCCACTGTGTCAATCCATCCTGTTGAGGTCCCTCCTCGTCTTCACTGTCCTGCTGCTCTGCTAAGTATGAGGTCCTTCCCCAGGGACTGGTGTCTCCCGACAATAGCCCAATGTGCATGATGTGAGGCACGTGGACCTTATCAATCTCTTTTGTAATTGAGGCTAAAGAGTTAAACACGTGACTTCTGTTGACTCGCCAGCCAAGGCCATGGAAACTTAGCTCCAGATGCTGCTCAGAGAAGCCAATAGAGAGCCTCTTCACGTCTCCCCTCCTTGGAGAGTAACCTAGAGATTAAGCTAGAGAGAACTTCACACTTGGCTCTTTCCTGTGGGAGTCTCTTCCACTCCTAGTTTTGAACTTGTTTATTCAGGTTAGACCCGCCCCCCCTCCCCCCAATGAGACTTTGTACTTCCACTCCAGTTACACAGAATCAGAATCTATAGTTCAATAAGATCATCAGGCAACGCCTATAAATCCTTCAGTAATTTGTATTTGGCATACATGAAATCTTGTTAAGATGTGAATTCTGATTCAGTCAAACTGGGGTGGAAATGTAAATCCCAAGCAGAGGGTCAAACTGGTTCTGAGCTGATTTGAAGCCCTGCTTCCAATTATAAAAGGAATTCAAATATAGGGTGTTTAGGGGAGTATAGGGGCTGGATGTGCAATTAATCCCAGTGGCCTGTTCCCAGACACAGATCAAGGCTAAATACAACAGACCAGCATTTGCTGTAAAAGTGTAGCCCCAAACTAATCTTGCTTTCACAGTGGTGGCAAGAGCGCATAGATAGAGCAGAGAGAACAAAGCATGTTCCTTAAATAATAAAAAACAACCACCCACTAACAATACATGACTGATTCCGAGTCTTTGATAGAAACAATGTAAGAGGAGGAGATGGTGTACCAAACAACTTTAAAAATTTGTGGAAAAAGTCCATTTTTTCCAGGACTGTTTTTGAAGCCTCCTTGTATTTGAAAATGACAAGACACCATGTTCTCTTACTCTTCAGTCCCGTCTGCCGGGTTCCATAGGGAGGGTGGGAAAGAGACGTGTCAGGATAGCCAGACCTTTTTCTTGATCGAATCACCAGGAGCAATGCAAATTCCTAGAGCAAACAAGAAGTCATTGGATCACATCTCCTGTTTCTAATATCGACCTCAGAATAAACTCGTTATCAAGGGAATGTTTTCCATCATTGCCAGCTGATCAGAAAAGCAATTCTCAATCTCGTACCTCTGAAGGCCCGGGCGAAGATGAACAAAGAGCGAAAAAGTGGAGCTGCATTTTGCCCTTGAAGGAGCGGAGAACTGAAATCAATCATAGTCTAGTTAGATTTCAAATAGTTACCATTGCAACTCTTGTTTCAACGAGGCTAGCGTGGGACAAGACTCCAGAGATTGATGCTATGTGGTTCCTGCACATACAAAGCTTGCACTCCAAAGAAGTCTTAGATGTATGTACTAGACAACTGGGGAAACAGGCAGGGGTTTTACTAGAAAAAATGTGTGTGAGGAACAGGGACTGTCCTTTACCACTAACAAGTATATAACGGCTTTCAGTATAGAAACATAATTCACAGATAAGTATGTGTGTGTGTGTGTGTGTGTGTGCACGCCTGTGTGTCTGTGGGAGGTGTATAGGCTGCAGAAAAGGTGTAAGTGTATATTTTCAAAAGTTATATTAGAGCTTAAATCCTGAACAATAGGCTTGCAGAAAGCTATGGATAGCAATGAAAGGCCAAAATCCAATTTCAAAGTCTCCATATGTATTAGGCTTTATCAAATTCTTTCTGGCCATTAGCTAGGAATAGAAATAGTCTTAGCCTCAGGCAGAGTACATTAGAAAGTGGATTCTTCTTACCCCACTAACCAGCGTAGGGAGGGACACGCTCCCTTAGGGGCTTGCCTGGGTATGTCTTTGATAGAGAGTGCCAGACTGGGGTTACATTATGCCCTGCTGCCCTGGTCATAGGCCCTGGACCAATCTTGCAAACTCTTCTGTCTACATTAGTCTTCTGTCTGGCATAATGGATGTGTCCCTTTCATGGTCCCATTCCCAATTCTATAATCCAGCTTGCAACTGTGATGTATTCATCAGCCTCCCATCACACTTCTGGACTGTGTCCTTTGTCCTCCTTATACTATTAAATTTCAGAACCTCTGTAAACTCTTGGGCACCATTAAAACCACAAGGCAATGGTCTCCCTCATCCAGCTGATGGGTCTCCCTCTTGTCTTTGTCCTGTTTAATACTTAATAATGTCCTCCTTCAATTGTAGTTGGGTGTTTTGGGGGAGGGTCTCTGCTGTACTCTAAAACAAATCCTAAAATCTAGAGAAACTCCACAAATTAGTGTCACCAAAAACATTTATTGTGGGTAAGCATGATTCAAATGAGGCAGCATCAATATTGTGCAAGCAAACCTCCCCAAAAGGCGACATTTGCCAGAACAAAGTTGTTGGCAAGGGTTCAGATTAGACTCCTCCTGACTTCCAGCCCGCATTTTCACCTCACACTGGTTACCGCTGCTGCTTTGACCCGCAGCTATAGATTCTAAAACTCGATCTGCTTTCCCGGTGAAAGTGGGAGTGCGGAATGAGGCTAGTGGAGGGAAAGTCTGCCAAAGACACATGTCAAGAATGCTTGCCTTTCACGATGAGATTGTGGGTCTTAAAAGAGCATTCATGATTCTATCACAGTACCCCCTTCCCCAAACGCAAACACACTGCAGCAGCAGCAGGAACTCTGTGGAAAGAGTGGAATTTCCCGCGTGGGTTTCCCAGCCTGACCTGCTGGTTCAAAGCTGAATGAAGAGTGAATGATCAGGAAGGTCCCCCTAGAGGAGAGTGAAAGCAGGTTTTATACGTTGTGAGATGAAACCCAAACAGTCCCAGGTCTCCATGGATGAAGGAAAAGGGTCTCTACAGACAGGCCGTACATTTTCAGGTCAGATTCTATGACTGCATCTCCTGGAAAAGGGGGTTCCCTTCCCGTCACCCGGCAAGGGATTCCAACTCACAGAGACCCTAGAGGGTGAAGAACTGCCCCTCAGGGTTCCTGAGGTTAGACCTCTTGCTGGGAGCAGAACGCTTCCTCTTTCTCTCAGGGAGGCACTGGTAGATTCCACCTACTGACTTGCAGTCACCCGTCCAACATGCAACGCAAGAAGATGCCATCGGGCTCCTTCAGAAAGAGGATGCTGTTGCTCAGTTCTGGCCCACAGTGACCCTGAGAACAACGGTGCATCACTGCACCTTCCTGTGGCATCCTCACAATTGTTCCTCTACCTGTGCCCACACTCAGGCCAACAGGCTCCATCTTCTAAAACAGTTAAGTGTCCTAAAACCTCAGGCCAACAGGCTCCATTTCCAAAAACAGTCAAGTGTCCTAAAACAAGTCAAAGGCCAGGCCATGCTGCCAACGGAACTGACCTCCTTTTGCACCTCCTTTTTCTCTGGGGCAAGAGATAAGAGAACTCAGAGTTGTGGGATTCCTCAGTCCCCAGCTAAAATAAATATCGCAGTAAACTGCTGAAAATCAGTGTTGCAGTTATCTTCTAGGAAAGAAGGCAGAGGTGTTTGGGTTTGTAGAGGGGACAAGGGCAGGACAGCTTTCCTTCAGCAGCATGTCCTCTGTGTTGAAGGCCGTGCAAACTTCTAGGATGATGAAGTGTTAGCAAGCTGAATTGCGGAGTTATTTTCCTGACTCCCCAACATAGTGCTAGACATCCAACTCTGATCCATGCAAAATAACGGTGCCTCGGGTGACTATATCTGACTCCAAATCCCTGCCACAGTACTTGGAAATGAACAGGCGTTCTGTGAAAGGGTCCTTCTCTGTTCAGTAGGGAACTGTTCCCTACCTCCTGGGATGCTGTCACTGAGAGCAGAAGGTGAAAGTGAGCTGATTGTGTCCACGTGAGAGTCAGACTGTGGGGTTCTTTAAAGAGAGTAGAGGACAGCAGTTAATGTTCGGAAAACACATCCGCTGCCTTGTAACCAGGTCAATGCTGTTGTCAGTTTCACCTTGTGGCAAGCCCAGGCGTGCAGAGCAGATCTCTTTCCATAGAGTTCTTGAGAGTATGGCCTTGTGAAAGCAAATACCAGGCCATTCTCCCAAAGCATCTCTGGGTGAGTTTGAACCCTTGGCTTTCCAATTAGTAGGCCAGTTTATAAGCATTTGCGCCACCTGAGGACCGAGGCAAATAAAGAGGAAGTCTTAAAAATATCATAAGTTTGAACAATGTAAATGTGAGAAGGAAATTCTCTTCTCCCGGGAGGAAGAGACTGTAAAAGGACTGCCCGTGTTTTGCTTTGGGGTTTTTTGGGGGGTGGGGGGGTGAGTGTGTATGTGCATCTGAAGGCAGTGTTTGTCTGCCTGGGATGTGCATGTATACATAAAATGCGTGTGTGTATGTCTACCTAAAAACATTTGTTCCACTTCTATGATAAATGTTCAGGAGCCTCAGCAAAGAGGCCAAGTTTCAATGCTTTCACCTGTGCTCGGCAACTGAGGGCGCGATGATGACAGAGTGCAGTCCCTGTGCCCCCAGCGGCTCTGCTGCCCTCACTTCTCTTTGTCGCTAAGCAGTTGATTTTGAAGGGAGACCTTTCACTGTCTGGGGTCTGCGGTGGGGCATAAAGAGACAGCTACTTATTTTTAAAGATAACTGCACTCACCACTGGAGTCTAATCTGTTATATGTGGACTTAGCACACTACCTCACCATGTTTGTATGTCCTCTACACTTCAAAGAATAGACTTGGCCTTCTCCTACCTTGGCAGGAGGTCCTAGTTGTCACATACCACAGAATACAGAAAGCAGTCTTACACATTCTCATTCAGAGTGCCTTCCAAATACACCAGGATAGTATTAACGGTTTTCCCTCGAACATTAGGTCTTACCTTAGACTAAACTGTATAGAATGTCTTCCTCAGGGATCATCCATGCTGCTGAAGAGGAAGTCCATGTGGTTAGAAACTCTTCTCCCAGGACTCCATAGAAAAAGCAGGGTATATTGTTTCCATTGGGTAAGCACTGAAAGTAATAGGAAAGTACATCACTTAATAGGTTGCTACCCAAGAAGAGTAGCTGGCAACAATATTTGTAGCCGTCTCTGTATCCAGAGAAGTATCAGATGGAACGCTCCAGAAGGGAAGCCATCACTAATCACAAGAAGCCTCTACCCCAAGAAGGAGGTTTTCATCCCCAAACTCTCCAGGTCCTCACAACAGGGTGCACTCTGCTTTGCCATGACTCCATTCCACCGCCAACATGACTTTGATGAAAGGCTGTCAAGAGGACAACTCAGAAATAAATTGGGAGGCAAAACAGTTCCCTCAACATCAGATTTTTCAGCTAAGCCAACTCCAGCAACCTCAGTTTATACAAGGACTTACTCTTATGCTAAATCTTAGTTTTTCAGGAAAGCAGGGTAGGCAGCTTTGGAGCTGAGACTGAAGGAATCCCAAAGGAATTATCTTTGCCCCAAAGATCTTCCTTATGTTCCTACCTATAGAGTATACATTTTACTGTCCGTCACTGAGTTGAAGAAAGGCCCTGCTAAAATCCAGTGGGTTAGTTGGAATGGTTGGTATGGGGTGGTACAAGTCTAAGTATATAATCACCCTTTCTGTTGTTGAAATCAGATATTGCAATGAAGAAATTTTGGCCTTAAAAAATTCTAACATGCTGTCTCCAGCTTCATTTCTATCATGAGGGAGATATTTTTCAACAACTATTCTTTCCTCATTGTTTCTAACTTTTGCATTCTAGTCACAAATAATTTTCAGTGCATCGTAATTACATGTTTGGTGAAGAATCTGATAGAATTGCTCAGTTTCTTCATTATAGCTTTAGTGGTTGGTGGATAAATTCAAAGAATAGTTGTAGTCAATGGATTTCCTCATATGCATATAGACATCCTATCACAGACAAATCTTGAAATATCTCTTGGTAACGAATGTCATGCCATTTCCCTTCTATTTTTCATCCCTTTATGCTAGATTCATCCTTCATACATTCCAAATTCCCTTTACTAATAGATGTTTAGAGCTGTTTCTTCTCAGATTAAGTCATGCCCCATTAGCAAATGAAACTCCAAAAAGGCTTTATTCCATCCACATCAGTATGGTAGATTCTACTTAGAAAAGGTAACTCTTCCTCAGTTGTATATTGAGTGTCTGTGACCTGAGGGCTCATCTTCCATCACTATATCTTCCAATGTTTCATCGCTATTCATAAGGTTTCCAGTATATCTGACAATATTCTGCTGCTATATTAATAAGGTTGTCACTCTAGTCTTTATGTGTAGTAAATTTTTAGTGTTGAACCTTATAAACTTTGTTCAGCCTTGGTGCCCCTGAAATAATGGCAGCATAGCTTCCGGCCATACAGCAACACACAAATCAACAAGTCAGCACCATGAGTGACAAAGCATACCCAACCTGGTTTCTGAGACTGTCATTCTCTATGGGAACAGTCATTGTCATCTTTCTCTTGTGGAGAGGCGGGTGGGCTTGGATTGCCAACCTTGCGGTTAACAGCTCAATGCTTAACCCACTGTGCAGCTATGACTCAAACTCGATGAGAGTAGAGGCCATATCAATTATATTTCAGTACCTCACCATTTTCTCATCGAATGCAGTAAATCTTTAACAAACATTTGAAAAAATATATTAAAGTAGATAGGCATAATACGAATAGTGCTGGAAACAAGAAAAATCAAACATTTACTGATATTTGTTCTGCAGGTTCAAATTAATTATTGTAAGTGCAGATCATGAAGGGAACTGTAGACTGCAATCCACTCTTCTGTTAACGAATAGCATCATCTTAAGCAATTCCTAAAAGTTCTGAAAACCAATTTCCTCTTCTGCCTCATCCAGGCTACAGTGATATTCCCTAAAAGTCTTCCCAGGATTAAAACTGGTGAATGAGATAAGCATTAGACAAAAACTTGCCACCTGAAATTCAATAATTTTATGGATCCAAACCCTGGCATAAAATAATTACTCTAACATTTCAGAATGTACATGTAAATTCGTAACCTCACGACCATCCAGTTGGTCTCTCTCTCTCTCTCTCTCTCTCTCTCTCTCTCTCTCTCTCTCTCTCTCTCTCTCTCCCTCCCTCTCTGCCTTCCTTTTTGTGTATCTAAAGGATGTTTTTGGACACCTGTTTCATATGGTAAACCAGGAGAGAATTAATATTTAAGAGATTGTTCTTGTTTTAAATGAGCTGCCCAACAGTATCCATCTTTTTTATAAAAGATGGCCATATAGTATCTATCTTTTTATAAAACTCAATGTCTAGCTATATATGAGTGTCTTAATTATCTAATGCTACTGCAACACAAATACTACACGTTGATGCTTTTCATGAATATAAACTTGTTTTCTCACAGTTTTAATGGCTAAAGGTGAAATTCAGGATCCCTGCTCTCCACGAAGGCTCTTTCTGCATCTGCTCTGGGGAAAGGTCCTTTACTCCTTCCAGCTTTTATTCCTCTGGTCCTGGTCATCTTTCTGCATGACTCTACCTCTCCCTTTGTGCTTGCTTGCTTAATCTGCCCTTTTCTATCTCAAGAGAGTGATTTAAAACATGCCCTACACGAATGCTGTCTCATGAACATCACAACCACATCCATTCTCACACGGAATCAGAGGCATGCGTATAGAGGTGAGGAGATACAGCACATTTCCGTGGGTGCAATTCTCTCCGTAACAATGAGCTCTCAAAGAACAGGGACGGCCTCACTGCCAGGGAGTCAGTTCTGGCTCGTCGTGGCCCCACAGGGCAGAGGAGAGGTGCTCCGTGGGTTTCTGAGCCTCACACTTCACGGGAGGAGAAAGCCTGGTCTGTTTATCATAGAGCAGCTGGTGGGTTTGAGTCACCACTGCAGTTAGCAGCCCAATGCACAACCACTACACCACAAATCTAGTACATAGACTAGTGATGAGCTCTTTTCTGATCTTCAATACACAGTTTGTGATGAATCCCCAAACCAACCTGCTGCCATGGAGTCACTTATGGTGCGTAGGGACCCTGCATATGGTCTCTAAGACTGTAAATCTTTAGGGGAGCAGAGAGTGTCATCTTGCCCTCAAGGAGCATCTGGTGGATTTGAACTGACCAATGCCTAACCAGGGCTCCTCTCAGTCAACCATGCAGGACAGAAATCTAGCTTCATTCGCTGCAGAATAGTACTAGGTGACGATACGGTAGGCAAGGTCACATTGAAGAGGCGTGTTTTATTTTTCCACTACCATCCCCTTGTCCATTAAAAAATACTTCCACCCTCGATTAATATGACTGTACATATTTTCCCAAAGACTTCTTTTCCTTCAATTAAAAGTCAATGCCATCATGCCAAATTGACTTCTATAAAACCTGGAAATTATCTCTCTCTCTCCCCCCATATCCTTCTTGCTCTCTCATATATATAAATATCTACATCTATATATATCTCTATATATAGATATATAGATATTTGCCATTTTAGTTCTGAAAAGTCTGCAACTAACACCTATTTGTTCTTTGCTTCAAGTACAATAAGAATCAAAGAAAATATCCTTAGGCATAAACAATTTGAAAATAATTTTAATGTCATATTATTGCATTATGCTAGCTTTTAACCTTCAATAAAGGAAATGTAATAATTTGTATAAAATTTTATCTGAAAATATTTTATTTCCCAATTTTAAATTACTAATATTGTATCCCAGATAATATTATAATATTTTTCTAATACAGATTCAAATTCAGAATTCACTTCAGTACCATTTATATTAGCATAAGCTGAATCCCTTTTAAATGGATCAGAAGACTCAATATCATTAAGATGTCATTTTACCAAATTTATGTATATATTCAATGCCATCCTGGTCAGAATTCCAATAAGGCATTTAGTAGAAATTCACCAGCAGATTCTAAAATTCCATAGAACTCTAAAAGACCTATTGTTTCCAAAATAACTTGGTTTGAAGGTCACATTTATTTGATTGCAGGTTATGTCTATTTATTATAAAGCTACAGTAATCATGACAGTGCAGGATTGGTGTCAAGAGAAGCAAACAGAACAATGGAACAGAATCGAGATTCAGTTATATATCATACAATGCCTATGAAAAACTGAGTTTTACAAAATTGCAAAGACAATTCAGTTTGTGGAGGCGGCAATGGGGGAGAGACAGAAGCATCATCTTTGATAAGTGTTACTGCAACAATTGGATGTCCATGTTTACATCTCACTTTCGTTAACTCAAAATGGATCACAGATCTAAAAGCGTAAAACTATAAAAACATTCTAAAGGACCAAGTAAAATAGAATACTTAGATCCTCTGAATTAGTTGGGTTTTTTTTTTAGTTATGGTATCTCTGACAGACATTTAAGTTTTGTGTAAACTCCGATAGGCCAGGGTTTTCAGTAGTTTGATAACTGAGGCCGCCTCCATGATGTGATCTGACCTATGGTAAACAATTCCATGAAGGTGTCTGCTGTAGAAATTGTAAGAGAACTGGGCAGGAGTGGAACCTCTCTACTCAGGTACAGCCCTGGTGCAATTGAAAGACGTTTCCTAGGGGAGGTGTGGTCTGCTCCTATTTAAGCAGACTCTGTGGGAAACTTTGTCTTTTGCTCTACTGTCCTTTGTCCTTTCAGTATTCTTTGCCAACGTCATAATTCAAATGAATAGATTTTTCAACTTTTACATGAATGTAAATGAGGAGATTGAAAAGACCTTGACGTGGGTTAGCACCTTAGTCCTCCAAGTAACATCCTAAACACTTTAAGGAGCTCTTGAACAACCAATTTGTGCAATATAATACATCATTGGATTTCTTTACTGCTGTTCCCATGAATACTAATTGTGGATCCAATCAAGATTAAATCCTCAACAACCTTGATCTTTTCTCTGTTCATCATGGTTTTATCTACTGGTCCAAGTTTGTTTGTCCTGGTGAAGGTTTGTTTGGTTTGTTTGGTTGCAATCTATACTGAAGTCTGCAGTCCTTGATCTTCATCAGCAAATACTGCAAGTCCTCCTTGCTTTTAGCAAGCAAGATTTGTGTCATGTTTATATCGCAGATGATTAATAAGCCTTCCTCTAATCCTGATGTCTCATTCTTCTTCACATAGTTCAATTTCTTGGATTATCTGCTCAGTTTATAGATTGAATAAGAACGGTGAAATGATTCAACCTGACACACATCCATTATTGACTTGCTCCTTTCAAAAAACTGCCTCTTGGTCCATGTAGGGGTTTCATACAAACATATTACAGAGCTGTACAATATAACCACATAAAGTACCACTCTGCACTTCTTAGAATAATAGACATTAATAAGGTGAAATATATAAATATTGGCGAAAAATTAGAGCAATTGGAACTCTGGCATTTTCTTTAAAAAGTAAATATAACTTACCACATGGTTCAGACATTTAAACCCCCACTATTTGACAATGAGAGCAAAAGATGCAAAATCTTGTACAGAATGTTTCGAGTAACTTTATGTATAATTGCCCCAAACTGGAAAAACTCAAATGTCCATCCTTGGGTATTTGGAAAAATAATCTGTTCCTTATCCTACCTCAGAAACAATAATAAGCTACTTAGCAATAAATAGGAGTAAACTTTTAATACATTGAATAATAAGCTAAGTAAAAGAAGCAAAAAGAATATTTGTCTTATTGTTCCATTGGTATGTTGAGAAAATGAAAATTAATCTACAGTTACAGAAAGGGTTTTCTGGAGGTGGTGGGGAGGAGAAGGACATATTACAAAGAAATACATGGGTGATTTTGTAGGTAATGTATATGTCTACTATTTTATTTGAGATGATAGTTTAACATGTATGTGTATATTTGAGGGTAATAAAATGCATTACTATAAAACCATAGGACCCTTTTAAACAAAAGTCTCCCAACATGAAGCTATTTTTTTCCTTGACATATCCTCCAATTGGCCGGGACACTTCCAAAGCCAGTGCTTCCACCTCTCTGGACCTTCCTTTGGGAATCCTGAGCTTCTATTGGGACCACATCCAAGTGGCACTTTGACATCCTGGAGAGACTAAAGCCACATTCTATTCCAATATTTTGTGAGATTGAGGGGCAAAAAAGAAGTCTGAGCAGACACGATTAAACTTGTGGGACTGTGGTGTAAGAGTAAGATTTCTCAATGAAATTCTGGAGGACAGGACTCACTGCCCTTGAGAAGTGAGCAGGCGCGTTGTTTCAGGAGTGGGGTGGGTGGGGGACGGGTGGTTGGGTGGGGGCTGCTGGGAATCCTTGAGGCAACTTGTCTGGCCTTCTTCTCACCAATGCAATCCTTACTTTTCTTAAGACTTCACAGAAAGCTCTGTGATTCTTCTCTGTCTTTTGAGAAAGGTCGATCAAGATCACCCCATTGGTATGCAAAATTACAGTTATCATAATCCTGAAACACCATCTACAGATTTAACTGGTCCTCTTAGAAGTCACTGTTTAGATTGGATCGTTTATAGGAAGCTACTCTAAAAAGACTAAGAAAAATGTGCTACTCAGAGAACTTGTCTGGAGCCATAGCCAATGGCAGAAATGTGTTTAAACAGATTTTTGTCTAGTACACACCTTTGTATGTGCAAACTTGACCTTTAATAGCAATACTTCACTTACATGAGTATGCATATATATACATATTTTAAAATATATGTGTGTATTTTAAAATATATATGTGTATATGTACACATGAGTTTACATATCTGGTTATACATATTTATACACATACACACAAATCATACTAAATGTGTGTACATATATAAATATGCATATGTATAATTAGCGTCATCTATGTAAGTCAAGGACTCTATGTAATTTGAAATTCATTGACAGTGAAATGTTGTGGCCCAGAGGAAAAGGAGAATGAAAGAAAACAAAAACATTCCTCCCAGTTGAGTTTTACAGAAATCACCCTCCTATCCGTTCAAACATCTTTCTTGAGATGCAGTGGGCCACTCCGCATCTTTCATTTACTTAGCAACTTCATGTAGGTCAACTGAGCTGCACACTGTGGCATGCGCACAGCAGCTCATAGCAAATGGACAGAAGCTTTGCCTGTAACTACAGAAACTGGCCACGCCAAAGAATTGCACACATGTATCCAAAGGCATTATCAACCCAGAATTGTTTCAAAATATTCTGATGTTCACGGAGATCCAATTCACAAATGCCAGCAGCATCGCAGGAGGGCCATGCTGTTGAAGTATGGATGGGAAAAAGTATCATGGTTTTATTTAATCAGTCGACTCATCATTACAGCAACACTGGTGATGAGTGGAGACAATCTTTGCCGATGAGTGTGACAGACAAACCTGGTTAGGATTTTCGGGGTGCTAACAAGTAGGCCAGGATTCGGGAACTCCTTCTCACAAGAGAACTCAAGCCTAGCACAAGGAAGTCAAGAAGGAAAGTACTGGTCAAATGGACAAAAGCAACATCACAGACAGCAGGGGTTAAGATGGGCACATGTACCTCCAGAACATACCCTACAGATAAGCAATCACAGAAAAGAGTCACCTAAACCCATAAACTGGTGGCCGAGGATGGCTAATTAAACTCCAGCTTCTTAGAAATGCCTCAGGAGCTAGAGTTGGGCAGAAGGTCGAACACCTCATTCGTTCTAATTGATGGGCATGAGAAGGCCAGGCGTTGATGCGAAGTTCTTCTTGACAAATACTTTACAGTGGTAGAACTATTCTCACTCCTTCTTTTTGAGCTCCTACGAAGGCTTGGGCTCGTGATCTCTAATTTAATTATCCCCTAACTCTCAGCCACAACTATGATTATAGTACATGATGAGACTATTGAAAACACAAGAGATTAAATGAGCACTCCTAGGTCATGAAGAAACAAAGCAACAGGACGATAATTTCCAAACCAACAAATGAAATCTCGAGACATTTCTAATTGTTAGGACGCTGTGGAATAAGGACAGAGTTACACAGCAACCCAGCATCCCTATAGGTACAGCCTCCACTACACTGTTCATTATTTCAAACCTGCACAAGATTCCCCTCAAATTAGAAGTGATTCATCCTTGGGGCTTTATAAATGGCAAGTACCATGAGCGATTAGACACGGTGCTTCCTCAGGTATTGCAGTTCAGTTGGAGTTCAGATTTTGCCAAAGGAGAAACCAACATCTTTGTCTCTGTCTCACAAAGCTATTACTATTTCCTCTTCTTTTCAGGAGAGACCCTCACCCATGTTGGAATGAACAGTATCTTAAAAAATCAGATTAAGTTACATTTATTGTGCGCATTTTGAAATGTACCACCAACTTCTTCTCTGTTGAAATCAGCATCGTGCTGGTGTGATATTGTGATGAGCTGTACATTTTATCCAATACACTATTCCCAGATACAGGAATACTTAATTTTATTATGGATTTTTTATTCGATTTCAAACAAATCAGCATTTGATGAATTATTTAGTGAAAGCTAGATATGAATCCCGCACCCCCTGCACACAAAGCTAACTTGATTCTAGTGAATGCATTTTTGACAAATGACTTCTGGCTGCATGATTTATCAGTGTAATGTTGAGCGGCCCTACACCAGCATGGAATTCGGCCTGCTTTGCATTTGGTCCTTCCACAGCCAACTGAGAGGACAAGGTCAGAAACTATAACTCAATTTATAACGAGGTAAGGGAAATATTGGGTTTGTGTTAAATTGATGGTGTGTGGGTCAAGTAATGGAGCAATAAAAATATAAAATTTATTTGAATCTGCAATTATGGAAATTATTGTGATCATTGAAGAAAGACAATGTATCGTCACAAATAAACAAGCTTATTATACAATAATACAGAGTGCCTTCTTACATGATAAACAAGAGACTATAACAGTCACCTAGCAGACGAGACCAGAGTAAAGATTGTGCCCTCCATGGGGGGTTGGAGAGGATTGAAACTACTACAGCTAGAGCGTTGACAGCGGTTTGCCTAAGTGACTAAATTCAGAGATACTTCGAAAGATCGCATCAGAACTTGATTGTTGACAACATATAGAAAAAGAAGACGACAGATTTCAAAGGTACATTTTAGGTGGTTGCATTTATAGTCTGATAAAGATTTAAAAGTAGCCATGTTGGAAACTGGGAAAAGCATAACTAAAAATGTGGAGTGATGAACATCTATGGTATTTTTGCCATATGCCTGACTGGAGGAATTTCTCCAAATTAGCAACTTGGGTGAGGCATACATAAAAAATCACAAAGGTGACTTCAGCTAGTGTTGGGTATAAATACTGGAAGGTATAAGTTAGGTTTTGTAAAAGTGGTGTACATCTTCCTGCAACAATATGGTAAACTTCCTAGAATAAAAAGGACTTTGTAATTTTTCTAATTTCACTTTAAACTAATTTCTTGTAGCCTCATATACCTATTCAGGCATGTAGTTCTTATAATCACCATAGACTAGGCCACTGCTACTGTTGTTCAGAGAGAGAATTAATATATTAGGGTATAAATTATTAATTTTAACAATAATAGTTGTTTTACTGATAATCTTACCTTTTGGGGGCCTTATAAAAATACTTTTCTAGATATTTTAAGGTTTAATCCTCAGAAGAATTACAAATACACAGTTATTTTATTGGTTAAAGAAACTGAAATTGATGAGACCTCAACTAATTTATTCAAAGTGGTTTTGTGCCTAGATTGTATGTCTACAAAACTCAGAGTTTGGAACAGGATGTCACAGGCTTCAATGACTTGTATCAGAAGAATAAAATGCAAATTTCTTGCCATCACTTTACTATTGCCTCAAATATTTTGCTTGGGGTCAACAGATTGCCTGGGTTCATCTGACGTGGGAGGTGGGGCCCTTACATTCCATCTCACAAAGTCTTGAAGCCATTGCTCTTATCTCTGTAGACAAGTCCCTTCGAAAGGCATTGCTTATGTTGTCCGTATCCTATTGGACCTTTCTGCCTGCATTGAACTTGGCACCAAGCTGGTTTGCTGAATCCACTACATTGATGTTGAAAGGCTGCTTCCATGTGCATTGTTCTCATGTCCTTTCTTGAGAGATTAAATGTTCTGTTATGAAGAAGTAGGTCAGGAAATTACAATATGTACAGCATGGGAAAGTTTGTTAAATTAGGTTTGAATTGTATGCTCTCTCCATGTAAATGCAATTCTGGGAAATAATCAGAATAAAGATATACATAGAGTCATCATTTCGAGTATTCTAAGGGCATTCTCTAGGATAGTCTCAGCCAAATGAGATAAAAATAGTTCTCATACTTTATTAATTTCTAGTCCACCTGTCTCATCTCACATAGATATTAAAATAAAAAAGCAAATACCTATCAAGGTCACAGTTCCTGGACACGGGCAGACTAAAGGAAAATAATTTCATTGCAGAAATTTTCTGTAATATTGTACACCTTACTCCCACACTTCACTACTACAGCGACAGAGCAGCAACATAATATCAGGATCACGGCTAACACAGGAAGCCTTTCTCTAAGGAGGAGTCTAAGAAGGAGCACGTAAGGAAGTCCAAAGTCATGAGCAAAATCGAAAGCAAGGGGACGGGAACAATGCAGTGAAAGCTGTGGCACTTAGAGGCATAGCAAACATTAACACGGGCCAACTCCTAGACAGATTAGTAGACATTCTCACACCGAAGACCCATTTACCTAAATTCCTATAACTGGATACATGTGCAGCTACAAACAAAAAACTAGCTAGCTAAACCAAAATAAAAGAAGAGGCATGGACAGTAGAGGGAAATTAACAGACTTATCCAGACATGATACAAATATTAGAATTTCTAGAATGGAAAATTCAAATATCTATGAAAAATGTGTGAAAGGCTATAATCTAACAAGTAAATAACATATAACAGATGCGTAATTCAAGCAGAGATGTGAGAACTCTGTTGTCCTGTTAGGTCCTGTTGATTTGGTTGTGATGCATAGTGATCTATGTACAACAGAATGAATAACGGTTTGGTCATGTTCTGTGCTCACAGGCATTGCTATGTTCAAGTCCATTGTTTCAGCCACTGGGCCAATCCCTCTAGCTGAGGGTCTTTCCCTTTTTTGCTAACCAAATATGATGTTCTTCTCCAGAGACAGATTCCTATTGATGACATGATATAAGAAAAAGCTTCTAAGGAACATTCAGGTGTATTTCAAAAAAACACAATTTATTACTTATTCAGCATATATATATATTTCACAATTCAAAGATATCAATTCTTCTCTGGGTTTCCATAATCATTGCTCAGCTTTCATATGCATATGAGGCACTTGAAAATAACAAAGCTTGAGTCAGAAGCACCTTCGTCTTCAAAGCTACATCTTTGTTCTTTAACATTTTAAAGAAATGGTTTGTAGATTTGTCCAGTGCAATACAGCATGTGATTCCCTGACTGTTGATTCCAGGGTTGTTGATTGCACATCCAAGTAAAATGAAAACCTTAACAACTTCAATGTGTTCCCTATTTATCATATTATTTATCAGTCCAGTTTTGAGGACATTTTATTTTTAATGTTGAGATACTGCTACCAAAAGACAATGTTGATATCAAAAGCTACAAGCTTTAATGTTTATGTGCTTTGAATATGCTTTATATTGAGTAGCAAAATTGCGCCATCTGTGATCACAAGTTAATAAATCTTCAATCTTGATCCCCCATTCTTCTTCATAAAGTCCAGCTTTTGGTTTGTTTTCTCAACATATATAAAAAATGGTGATAAAATAAAACCCTATGCCTTTTCTACTGACTGGAAACTGCACAGTAACTGTTCAAAAAACTTCCTCTTGCTCTCTATATAAGTTCTGAATGAACACATGAAAAATTTGGAATTGATCAAACATGTAATCAAGATGGATTCATATTTATTCGATTTGGACTGTGAAAGTCCAAAACAAACAAAAAAGGATTAGTAGTTGGAAAACGTAGCCATGGTAAGAAAAGCAATGCTAAAGAATACATGATAAAATTCTGCATAAGCAATGACTTATTCATTGCAGTTGCTTTTTTCAATAACATAGATGATGACTATGTAAGTGAACCTCCACAGACAGAATACATAGAATCAAATCATCTACATTGATGGACATAGATGATGAAGAAGCTCAATATAATTCGTGAGAGAAAGAACAGAGGTCCATTGTAAACAAGCACCAGTTGTTCATATGCAAGCTCAAGTTGAAGCTGAAGAAATTTAAAACAATCCCCTGAGAGCCAAAATATGACCTTTGGTATTCTTCAGCTAGAGTTAAAGGTTATTTCAAGATAGATTTGATTCATTAAACATTAATGATTAAAGACTAGATGGGTTGTAGGATGACTTCATATATAAAAAGAAATCAAAAGGAAATTAAAAAGACAGTTAAGAAAAAAATCAAAATGTATATCAGAAGAGACTGGAACTTGCTCTTGAATGTAGAAAAGCTAAAGCAAATGGGGAGAGATGATGAAATAAAAGAGTTTAATAGAAGATTATAATTGGTGAATATTATAGTTATAATCAGGATTCTAATTATAATTTGGAAGACAAAGTAAAATATTATGAAATGTGAAAATTTTGGAATTAGAAAATCAAAAGTGAATAATATGCTTGGTGTGTCTCAAGCTGAAAGCTGAAGAATATATTCAAGCCTTAGGTTGAAGGATTCTTTGGGCAAAATATTGAACAAAAATGATAACTCTAAGAAAAATAAATTGTTTAAAAAAAATGAAGCACTGTTTCAGAAAAAAAAAGTTTCAGTACATTCTTAAGGTGTCCTAGGGCACAGTGGTTATGCTTTGGGTTGCTAACCACAGCTCAGCAGTTCAAAACCGCCCATTCCTCGGGGGAAGACAGTGCTTTCTAGGCCTGTAAAGAGTTGCAGTCAAGGATATGCACAGGGGCAGTTAGACCCTGTCTAATGGAGTCTCTATGAGTTGGGACTGATATGATGGCAGTGAGGAATTTTTGGTTTTTGCTCTTGCTAAAGTACATTCTAAGATAACAACGGATATAAACTAGAAATAATTAACAGAGTATTAGTTGACAAAACACCCCCTCGTGTTTGGAAAACAAACAACAAACTTCTAAATAGTATACTGGTCAAAGAGGAAATCGAAAGTGCCTTTCTCCCACTTACACTCACCAAGTGGATCCAGGCGTTCACCTAGAAGGCATTTTGGGCTGCCCGCAGGCTCCCTTTAACCTTCAGTACCAAGAGGAGAGTTTCTTCATGGCTTCAATTTTTTTCCAGCTGCAGGTACAAACCACTAGTTCAAAATTTAAAAGGCTCCTTTTTCTTCTTCAGTCTGTCAATAACCCTGTAGGCAAGTATCTTCGAATGCAAATGTTCTGAGCACTCAAAGCCCTGGGTGGGGTTTATCTTTCCAGAGCCTAGAATCCTCAGGAGAAGGTCATGTCCACAGGAAGCATTATGAGGATGTGACTGGATTGACTGGTAGGCTCCACTCCTTCAATCTCATTACCCTCAAGTTGACAGAAGATTACATAACTACAACAGTTAGAAAAAAGAAATAGATGGGGAAAAGCAGGATACCATTTGAAACTCATAGCAAGAAAGAGAACATGCCATGGAAGTGAGCTGTTGATTTTAGTTGCTGTGAATTCAGTTTTAATTCACAGAGTACTTTTATAAAACAAATTGAAACACTACCTGGTCCTAATATTCTTGCTTTTCAGTACTTTAAAGAGACATTTTGCAGCATAATTTCCCAGTGCAAAGGGCCATTTGATCTCTTGACTACTGCTTCCATAGCATTGATTATGAATCCAAGAAAGGTGAAATCCTTAACAATTTCAATCATTACTCCATTTATCATAACGTTAACTATTGGTTCAGTTGTGAAGAATTTTATTGTCATGTAAATGGCAATCCATATTGAAGGCTGCTTCACCAGCATGTTTTTCCAGTTCTCCTCACTCTCAGTAAGCAAGGTTGTGTTGTCCGCATATTGTGGGTTGTTAGTAAGTCTTCCTCTGTTCTTGATTGATGTCTCAAACTTCTTATAGCTGACAGCTTTTCTGATTGTTTTCATATAATATAGATTGGATAAATATGGCCAGAGAATAGAACCCTACCCTACCTTCCCTGATTTTAAACCATGCAGGGTCCCCTTAGTCTGTTAGTTCAATGATGTCTTGATCCATGCTCAGGTTCCACATAGGCACACTGAAGTGTTCTGGAATTCCCATTCTTCTCCAGGAGATCCATAGTTTATTAGGGTCCAGAGAGTGGAGACTGGCTCATATAAACACCTCTTTTCCAATTGATTTAACAGATGTTTCAGGATTGTTTGAGGTCACGTGTCTACATACAAAATAAGTAAGCTGTATAACCAGATTTATGGAATAATCTATTTGGCTAGGAAAAGTTTCCAAGGTCCTCTTGAATCAGTCAGAGACAAACTAAATAGACTGTTTAGTGAAATCATTCTCCAGAAGAACTGTGATGGGAATAAAACCAGAATCTTCTACATGTTCCATGACGAGATCAAGTTTTACATAGATGAACTCTGGTGTGCAATTATATAGGTGGCAATTTCTTGGACTATTAGCTACAAGTCTGTAGCATAAGGCCAATCATTATGAGATAAAATTTTATTCTATTTTTCTCAAGTAGATTATTGACATTTTATTGTTCAGTGACTAACAACAAAAAAAGAACCAAGAATTATGTTTTACCATGCTCTTCTTATATCTAAATGGTAGTGATTCTCAATTTTCTGCTTTTGCTCTTATATATGTAGGGCTATATAGCAATCTGATGCTATACCTCCCTAAGGGTTCTACATGTCTTAACTCATATTGAGTTTTGTTTTGCTTTTTAAAAAAAATTTAAGTATTCACATTTTGAGTTATTTACCAGTTCTATTTTAATGTTTGCTTTTATATTTCATCTCATTAATTTCTGCATTCATCTTTATGTCCATCTACTTTTTTATTCTTTTGCAATTCCTTTAAAAATATTTATTTTCAATAACACTCTTATCTGGCCTTGTTTTTGTTAGATGAAAATACATATATTTTAAGAACAAAATACATTAATATTATTGGAAATCCCATGGAATTGGAAAGGTAAACTGTAAGACTAATGATTAGCATCCTGTTTGGGAAACTGATGAATTTCATCTTATTCTGGAGCCAATTTTAATTCTAGAAAATGTTATTTTCATTTTAGAAACAGAGCATAGAATATTAGCATCCCAAGAGAATATAAAAAAGAAACAATTGTTATTTTTATACTAGGCATTTTGTAAAATATCTAGGTATAATCAGAGAGTTCTTCATATTACATGCCTTTCTTCATTTTGAATGTGAGATTTCTTACTAAAATTCTCCTTCACAATTAGACTCAAGAAGCACACCTACTAGTGTGATCACAGGTGTCCACGGGATCTGTTATCAGGCATCAGAAGTGCCAAAACAAACAACCATTTTGATGAGAACAAGGGGGCTCTAAATGGAGACCCAAAGCCCATCTGTAGACAACTGGACGTCCCCTCACAGACGGCTCACAAAGAAGGGTCAAGCCAAACAGGGTGCAGTAAGGCACTAAGGAAACACCCAACATTCCTCTCGGTCTCCAATGTTTCTGCCTTCCCCCCACACCACTCTCATGACCCCAGTTCTATCTTACAAATCTGGCTACACCAGAGCATATACACTGCTACAGATAAGTGCTCAGGACACATAGAATCCACAACAGATAAACCCCTCAGGACCAATATTGAGAGTAACGATACCATGAGGGTAAGGGGAAGGTAGAGGGAGAAGGGGGGAAAAGGGGAAACCAATGACAAGGATTGACATACAACCCTCTTATTGGCCCCCACCCCCAAGAGGAAGAACTACAGAAATGTGGGTGCAGGTAGGCAGCAGACAGTGTAAAATCCAAAAATAAGAATACTTTATAAATTATCAAGGGTTCATGAGGGTGGGATGGTGAGGGAGGGAGGGGAAAAAAAGAGGAGCTGATATGAAGGGCTGAGGTAGAAATGATAATGGCAACATATGTACAAATGTGCTTGATACGGCTGATGTATGGACTGTTATAAGTGCTGTAAGAGCCACCAATAAAATGATTTATTAAAAAAGAAAGATAATCTATCTACATGGTGGAAATGGCATGTGGAATTGACTTCACAAAAGTTATCATCCAAAAGATGTCAAATAAAAAAACATAAAATATTCAGGACAGTTCATGAAGGGTGCTTAAAAATACATGCTATTATCACTTCCACTTCATATTGCTATTATTATTGTTGTTGTTATCTTAACATAACGCAGTGTTACACCATGAAGTAGGTAGGCCTATGACAACCACTCATGCTTATGCAAATGGCATTGAACAAGAAATTCTCTTTTTAAAAACTCACCAACATTTATTAAGTAATGAGCCCATGTACTATAATATAATATTCTGTATGACAAAAAGCCATAAAACTTAAAGCAAAAAGCCTCAAATTATGTACAAATAGTCCCTTGATTTCTTGAGATGCTGTAGCAGCTGGCTGCTGAGATATGCAAACATGTCCGGTCAATAATAAGATATACAAACATGTCCGATCAATAATACTCGGCAATGACCCAGAAATTTCATTTTTAGAACTTTGACTCATGACTACACTTGGCCTTGATCTTTGAGCCCAGTGTCAGAGAATGTTCTAGGTACCATGGGAAAGTAGATGTAAACAATAAAAGAACAACTTTCTGAATTATTTGACTCAGGAAACCCCTTTTGGGAGGAAGATAGTAATATCAATATTTGAACATAACAAATCAATATATGGAGATATTGCTCCCCTCTTTTACTCCTTTCAAAGAAAGTGGTGTCATCCTCTATGATAAAAGTCCTCTTTTCACCCTTCCATATTCCCTCCCCAAATCTACACAGAACAGCAAACTTAACATAGGACTTTTTGCCTGTGTTGATTAAGACAAGATAAATCTTATTTTCTTATTGTGCATTCTTGTCTAAGTCTCTCAGCCAACATTTACTCACTGTTCGGTGCTTGAAAGTCAAGCTACCAGTCAATTCCACTTTTGTTCCACATATTGGTTTTCTACTCTTCATCAGTTACACATTTCAACAAAGGTGTTATGTAGAGATCCCTACCCTGCAAATCTAAAATCTGACCTTTTCACTTGTTGAGAGGAAAAAAACACCGCAGACTTAGCAATCATAGCAGTCTCGGGTCTTATTTCACAGGCAATGTCATCATTTCTATCCCTGAATACTTTTCTCTCTGGAATATTTTCACTATTACTACAAAAAAGAGAAGAGAGATCCATTTGCAGAAAAGATGATTTCTCGTTTCCTGCCTTTGACTTCTCGACTTTTTATTCTCTTTTCGCTTGCTTACAACAAAAGAAACGTTTCCCTTCTAGCAAACAGTGTCCACCGCTTGTCTGTCAGTGTGTTGTCCTGTGGTGCCTTGTGTGTTGCTGGGATATTGGAAGCTGCATCACTGGGATTTCCAATACCAGCAGGATCATCCAAAGTGAACAGATTTCAGCAAAGCTTCCAGGCTAAGAAGTAATGGAGAAGGAATAGACTGTCTACTGCGGAGTAATTTAACACCGAAAACCCCATGGATAGAATAGAAACTTTGTCAGTCATGAAAACCTTAATGAACAGAAGCAGACTTTGTCAGGAATGGTGAGAAGAAGAGTAGCTCGGGTCAGCTCAGAGTGACGGGGGAAGAGCTACCTGCTCAAAGTGGGGTCTACGATAAGGACACAGGTGGAGCAAAGCCTTTCAGACTTTCATTCACTCATGGGACACCACTCAGAATGAGAAGAAAGAGCTGCAAACATTAATAACAGGAAACTGGGATGTAAGAAGTATGAACCTAGGAAAATTAGAAGTCTTCAAAAATGAAACGGATCACATCAAGGTCGGTATTCCAGGTGTTACTGAGATGAAATGGAGTTAGGTTTGCAGAAAATCAGATGGTTTACTGTGCCGGGAATGATGCAATCAAAAGGAATAGCCTTTCATTCATCCTCAAGAAAGGACATTCCAAAATTTATCTTGAAGTAAAGTTCTGTCTGTGATAGGATACTATCTATCTGAATATAAGAAAATCCAATCAATACAACTATTGTTCTAATTTATGCACTAATCACTAAAACTAGTGATGCAGAATTAGAGAATTCTACCCTCTTCCATCTGAAATTGATCAAAAATGCAGTCAAGATGCATTATTCATGATTGAAAGGCAAAAGTTGGAAACAAGGAGGAAGGAACAGTATTGGAAAGTATTGTCTTGGTAGAAAGAAAGCTGGAGATCACATGCATTTTGCAAGACCAATGGCTTCATAGAAAATACCCTTTATTTCCAACAACACAAAGGTGACTATATAACTGGAGTTCTTCAGATGAAATGTATATAAATCAGATTGCTTTCATCTGTGGGAAGAGGCAATAGAGAAGCTCAAAATCAGCAGTAAAACCAGGCCAGTGGCCAATTGTGGAGCATCAACTGCTCATATGTAAGTTCAGATTGAAGTTGAAAAAATTAAAACAAGTCCACGGGAGCTAAAATGCAACCTTGAATATAGCCCACCCAAATTTTGAAAAGATCTCAAAAACAGATCTGATAAATCAAACACTAATGACAGAATACCGGATGAGCTATGGGATGACATCAAGAAGATCATATATGAAGAAAGCAAAAGGTCATTAAAAAGGCAGGAAAGAAATAAAGGATCACAGTGACTATCACAAAAGACTTTGAAACTGACTCTTAATCATATAGCAACTAAGACAAATGGAAGAAATGATGCAAAATATCTAAATAGAACATTGGAAAGAGCAATATCATTGATATCACATACAAATAAAATTTTGCTGGAGATAATCCAACAATGATTGCAGCAGTACATTGACAAAGATTCAGGCTGGATTCAGGACGTGGAACAAGACATCAGATAGATCTTGGCTGAATGTTCAGAACACAAGAAAAAAATAATCAATGTGTTTTAGGGACTATGCAAAGGCATTGAATTTTGTGGATCATAACAAACTATGGATAGCTTTGAGGAAAAATGGGAATTCCAGAATAGTTCATCATGGGCAGGCAGAACTTATACATGGATAAATAGGCAATTGTTTGAGCAGAACAAGGGAATCTCCCATGGTTTAAAATCAGGAAATATGTGTATCAGGGTTGTATCCTCTCACCATAATTATTCAATCTGTTTGCTGAAAAATAATTAGAGATGGTGGATTATATGAAGAAGAATATGGCATCGGGATGGGAGACAAGCTTATTCATCACCTGCAACATGTAGATGACAGGACATTAATTGCTGAAAGTGGTGAGGACTTGAATCACTTGGTGTTGAAGGCCAAGGATTGCAGCCTTCGGTATGAATTACAATTCAATGGAAAGAAAACTAAAAATCTAACTGGACCAATAAGTAACATCATGACAAATGGAAACTAGATTGAAGTTGTCGAGGATTTTATCTTGCTTGGGTCCACAATTAAAGTTCAGGGAAGCAGCTGTCAAGAAATAGACCAACACATTGCATTAAGTAAATCTACTGCACAAGATCATTTTTAAGTCTTGAAAACAAGGATGTTATCTTGAGGACTAAGGTGCATCTGACCCAAGCCATGGCATTTTCAATTGCCACCTTTGTATGCAAAAGTTAGGCACTGAATAAGGAGCATGGAACAGAAATTGATGCATTCGAACTATGGTGTTGGTGAAGTCTATTGAAAGTACCATGCACTGCGAAAACATCAAACAGATCTGTCTTTGAAGACATACACCTAGAATCTGCTTTAGAAGCAGAGATGGCAAGATTTTTGTCTCAAGTACTTCTGACATGTTATTAGGAGAGAAGGACATTATCCTTGGTAAAGTAGAGAGGCAGCAAAAAAGAGTAAGAACTTAAGATAGATTGACACCTTGACTGCAAAAATAGGCTCAAACATAAGAACAATTGTGAGGATGGTGCAGGACCCAGCAATGTTTTCATAAGTCACAATGAGTCGCAATGGACTTGATGGCACCTAACACTAAGCGGCAATGTCCATTAAGGGGAAATTTACTTTGATTCTTCTCAGCCTGAATATATCAATACTATGTTTACAGTTTGGGTTGATTTAAACATACCAGCCACTGATCTTTCTGTCTTCTACATTTTTTCTCTAAGAGATGGCTAAACCCACCTAAAAGGAGGTAAAGGTAACACTAGAAAGAGAATCCTTTGCATGTTGATTGCTAAAGAAGTACTCCTGAATAAAGCTACTTTCCAGCATTTTTTAGGTATTTTAAAAAAGATAGTTGTTGTGAGGTTAATAGAGAGTGAATCCAGGAGAAAGTCCCACATGTTTATTTATTATTCCTGAGCTAGATTTACATTTCTATTGGGAATTCTTATGAGTTGTAAATTTAAACTAGAGCCATTGTTGCAATTTGTGAGGATAATGATGCTTTAAGATACTCTGGTCTTTTGCTAGGTTCTCTAAAGGGTCCTTTTGACTAAATAACTAATCATGTGTACATTTCCTGGAATGTTTAAGACTATAACTAAAGAAATTATGCATCATAAATTTGCTAAAAGTTCTCTCCCACTGTGCATGTTAGCCTCTCTTTATCTATTATCTTTAAACAATGGACATTAAATTGTGGTCCAGGGAACCTAAGGATCCCCAAGGCCCTTTCAGGGACTCCAAAACCTATCTGCATTTATCTAAAATTGTATTTGCATTTCAAGTACCATTGTATCACAAGTGAAAATGGAATTTTTTTCAGAGGATAGATGATACTGAGTTTATAAAAATATAAAACAATCACATGACCCTGAATAAAGAGCTGTCCTTGAAGCTTGCATTTTTAAATAAGTAAGCGTCTTTAATTATCTACTCTCATTTGAGTTGAATTTTCTGTAACTTTGAACCCAAAAAATCCTATCTGATTAAAACACAGTTATTTTCATGTATTTTAAAGTTGCTGAAAAGACTTGGAGAGTTTACATTCATTCCTCAAGGCATCTAAGGCAGATATTGCTCGTCCTGAGACTTGAATCTGGCTCAGCATAATGTAAACACCAACCAACCAACCAAACAAACAAAACAATGAACTTTTCATTGAAAAAATTCATCTTAAAACGATACAAAGGGCAAGGTAACTGAGAGGAATTACTGAAATCAGAATGAAGGCTGAACATGGTAGTGGGACAGGAAGAACGCGTAAGAAAATAGAGGAAAGGAGTAGGAGACAAAGGGCATACATATAAGCCTAAATACAGACATGTAAATATGTAAATATATTTATGATTATGGGGGAAATAGACCTATGTGCAATATTTGTAGGTTTAGTAGTAGGGTAGTAGGTGGACATTAGGTCTCCTTGTGCATATTCCCTTAACAAAAAAGCATCTTGCTCAGCTAAATGGTTATTTCATGATACCCACCTTCCCTACATGATCACTGAAGACAAACGTGTGCATAAGCAAATGTGGTGAAAAAAGCTGATGGTGCCCGGCTATCAAAAGATATAGCATCTAGGGTCTTAAAGGCTTGAAGGCAAACAAACAGCCATCTAGCTTGGAAGCAACAAAGCCCACAGAGAAGAGCACAAGCCTATGTGAACACGAGGTGTTGAAGGGATCAGGTAGCAGACACCAAAGAACAAAAACCATCATTGTGTGATCACCTTCCCTACATAAACGCTGAAGACGAATGTGTGCATAAGTAATTGTGGTGAAGAAGGTGCCCAGCTATTGAGAGACATAGCCTCTAGGATCTTAAAGTCTTAAAAGTAAACAAGCGGCCAGCTAGCCCAGAAGCAACAAAGCCCACATGGAAGCAACGAGCCAACATATGTGATCATAAAGGGCTTAGGGGACCAGGTTTCAAGCACCAGGGGTGGGGGTCGGGGAGGGGAAATAATATCATCATAAATGAGGGGAGTGCATGATGGGGACCCAATGCCCATCTGTAGACAACTGGACATCCCTTGCAGAGGGGTAGTGGGGAGGAGATGAGTCACTCACGGTTCAGTGTAGCAATAATGAAACTCACAACCTTCCTCTAGTTCTTAAACGCTTCCTCGCCCCAACTATCATGATCCCAATTCTACATTGCAAACCTGGTTAGACCAGAGGATGCACAGAGGTACAGGTGGGAACTGGAAACACAGGGAATCTAGGATAAACCTCTTGGGACCAGCTGTGAAGGTGGCGATACCAGGAGGGAAGGAGGGGGGGTAGAAAGGGGGAACTGATCACCAGGACCTACAACATATCACCTCCTCTTTGAGGGAGGGGCAAGAGATAAGTGTGTGAAGGGAGATGCCGGGCAGTATAAGATAAGATAAAATAATAATTTATAAATTATTAAGGGTTCATGAGGGAAGGGGGAATGGGAAGGGAAGGGGAGGGGGAAAAGGAAAATGAGGAGCTGATTCCAGGAACCCAGGCAGAAAGTGAATTTTGAGAATGATGAGAGCAACGAATGTATAAGTGTGCTTTACACAATTGATGTACGTATGGATTGTGATCAGAGTTGTATGAGCCCCAATAAAATGATTATTAAAAAACCAAACCAACAAACAAAAAAATAATTTAAAAAGAAGCTAATGTTATGGTGTAAATTAAATCTCAATAAAACTCTCATAAAATATATTGTGCATAAAACAGATACAAATGTTGTGATTTCAGAAGTCAGGTATATCATAAGTCATATATATGACTCCCTCCAAACCAAACAAAGCACAAGCCCACTACTGCTGAGGTGATTCTGACCCACAGTAACAGCTCAAGAGTAGAAGGGCCTCATTGGGTTTCCAGTGTACAATAAATCTTTATGGAAGCAGATACATCTTCCTACTGAGAAGATACTGCAGATGGGAGCCCCAACTTTCTGGTGAGCAGCCAAGGGTTTAACTACTAGGCCACCAGGGTTCCTAACTATACGATAAAGAATCAAAAGTCGAAATTTAAAATAAACAAAGTCGAGGAATCATTTTTCCCCAGAGAACATTAGCTTGCCAGATATAAATGAACATAGATGATGGCAAATTTCCCATCGCTTGCTCCCAATGGGAGAAGAAATGTAAACTGCAGACTCCTTTGGGGTTCTGCTTATAGTTACTCCCTGATGGGGGACCACTCCCATCATGACTTGATAAGAATGTCTAGAAATAACAGAAGCATCCAAGCTGTCTAATGAGACTGAAGCTGAGACTGACAAGTGTACATCCACCTAAAATGCTGGTGAGCACCTGCAGGCTGACTCAAAGGACAGACTCTCCGCTCTCCACAGTCCAGATCAAACCTGCTTGAGCAAATAAATTATTTCCATTACCCCCATGTGTCTTCCTTGGAAATGAGCCCAGTCTCCAAAGATGATATACTGAGAGCCACAGCTAAATAAAAACACAATTGTTTTATATATTTAAACATTTTAAAATAGTAATTCTGATGATGGATAAGTTCTAGAAACCAAGGAAATGGAAAAGTAATGTCACTCATAATCCCACCTCAGAGCTAACAGCAGCATGTTTACTTTGTGACTCTGTGGCTATGAATCTATATGACTTATGATTATGTAATATTTTATATAGAATTTTATATGCATTTTGTTTTATTATATACCAAGGGTTGGCAGTCCCAACCTACTAAGTGCTAATGTAGAAGAAATGCCCTAATGATCTGCTTCCATTAAGAGAGCAATCAAGAAAACCCTGTATGCAGAGTCCTAGTCTGTAACACACGGGGTCTCCCTGAGTCATCATTGACTCAAAGCAACGAACAACCACAATATCAGATTGCCACATAAGCCTTGTTAATTTAACACTGCATTGTAAAGAATCCCTTTCACTGAAAATATTTGTGCAAATGATGTCAGTCTCCCCCCCCCCTTGGTATGCTACACTCCCCCCTTGGTATGCTACAACTGACTTAACTATTAGTTTATATGGGGTTCTGCATATAGAGTATAATTAAACTTCCATTAAAAATCAACAAACAATAACCCACTCTGGGACTTCTGGCAAGACTGTTGGCTAGCCGATGTGCTATTTGACTAAGACAAAGACTGGGAGGGCACATGAAAGAGATACGGGGGTTATCCTGGGAATCTGAGCTTCAGGGGAAAATCAATAACAATAGGGAGATATGGTCATTAGAATAACCAACCATTTGTAATCAAATGCCTAGCATTTATAGAAGGACAAATTACACAAAGACACTTACATAAAAAGATTTGAAAAGAATGTGGAATAGAAATGGGAAACACAGAGAAGGGAGAAGAATGAGGTCACATTGAGTGCACTGCAATCAATTGCGTGAAATAAAATGATATGAGTTGTTGGTTGGAAACTGATTTGCTTTCTTCTCTCCACATTAATGTCTTCATGGATTTTCTGAACATCAGTTATTTCTCTTTACCCACTGAGAAAGGTTATTTTATTTTATATTTATAAATGCTTTCTAAAGCTATTGAAAATATTAATTTAAAATATTTTAATTATTTTATCAACGGATTAATTTTGTATGCATTTAAATGTGGAAAATTTATTAATTCAAGCATTACATTTATCAAATGATGTGGTTGTTTTCATTTTCTCCTTAAGATGTCTCTTCACACTTATTTAAATATACATCAATAATTGTGTGACATATTAAAGAGATATGTTCTGTTTGGTTTGGTTTGTATCTACTTTCATCCACATAAGAGTAAGCTGATCTTTTTCCAGAAGAGAACCACCTTTTTCATCATCTCTTTTGTCTATTGATGTCTTCCAAAGGAGAAAAGGGCTCAGTTGGTGAAGACCTTCTTGCACCAACTGTAGAATAGGTTTGCCTCACCCAGTACAGAACAACTTACAAATCAACAAAGAAATTGTTGATTTTCTAGGATCTATTTTTTTCACTTTAAAATTCACTAGTGGAAACATATTAAAAAGAGTCATAGAACATCGTCACAATCCATTTTAGAACATTTCCTTCATTCTTTTCTCATTATTATTAGTTCTCTGCTTTCCTCAACCTTCCCTGCCTTAATCCTAAGAAACTACTGATCCAGTTACTGTCTGTATAGATTTACCAACCTGGATTCTATACAAAGAAAAACATAGAAAATAAAACAAAACCAATAACAATAACAAAGTAAAATGCAGACAGACCTCAATCTAAAAGAAAGCAGAAAATAATCAGAGTTAGAATAAATTTAAAATGGGTCAGAGGGGAGTTATATTTCAACTTCACTCCATCTGCCATACTCGATTCACAGGGCTCTCTGTCTGAGAGCAATGCTATTGACACCCCACAACTGTCGTCAGAGGGGGTTCACTGGAGGGTTAATTACACGGCGACTCTGAAAATGGATTTGGAGTGTCCACTGTCACTCCAAATTTGAATCCACTTAGCTTTGTTTTATAGAGTAACTCATCACTTCTGTTGTCTATTTAAGACTTTTAAATTATAATGTCTTACTTAATTATACTGATGCTTCAGCAAAACTGAAAAAATAAAAAAGTTTATTTTAAGGAATTCTCAAAGAATGTTTGGAAAATGACAGTAGTAGTAATTGTATAATTCTGCTAATATGATTGAACTAGGGAAAGATATTATATATGTATTAATTCCCAATAATAAATTAAAAAAAGAAATTCTCAATTTAGCAACCCAATGAACTAAAAAATAAATTTTAAAAACAACGTCTTGTTGGAGTAAAACCAACAGCATAATGAGACTGATTTTCCTGTGGGCTTTTAATTACAGAGTAGTCCCTTCACCAAACAAGACAAGAGTTTAACAATTCGGCAATCCAAACAGAGCGTCTGTTGAAGAATGGAACGCTTTCTATCAACTTGGCAGTGATTTTATTATAACTTTTGAGGCAGACCAAAGAAGAATGAGAGATAGTGCAGAGATCTACTGGATATATCAAATCAATGAAGAGTTTTTCCTATCCTGTTAATAATCCTATTATATGACCTCATTAATTTGCTTCTCTGTGTCCATTGTAATGATAGAGAACTCGAGTAAAGTAATTATAGACAGTGCTAAAGCAGAGGAAGGATCTGACTAGGTTGAAGAATTTCATTCACCAATAGAATACTTATGATTTGGATTTTGGGTTTGCCATGTCTGATATTAATTTATTGTTTATTTGTAGTCTTTTCGCCTTCCATGTTTCCAGCCAGCAGAAGTAGCCGGAGCTTCAGAAGCTGTGCTGTCTTTCAGGGCACTCCTTTCTTTCCATCTGCATGCCTGCGTTCAGCTCATAGGCCTCAATTCATGCTTCCAGGCCCAGTTTAAACATGAGGGGCCTCAAAAGGTTAATGGGAAGTTTTCACAATCTTTTGATTTCAGTTGTTCTCAAATGTTTGAAGCCCTTCATGCTTCTTTCTCCTTGACATTGGTATTCAATCTTCTCGTGTCCTTTAGAGATCTAATTACCTTCTCCCCTGTCCGTCCACCATACTTGTCCCATGGAATTTAAATTTTAAATTGTATCTTCTCATTTAAAACATAGAGAGGATGCCTATTGCTGGACAAAAGCTAAAATTACTGATCACTCTTATCCAAACACTTAACATAGTGATTGGCATAGTTTATGTTCATGAACAACAACAACATCGGTTAGGAATTCTAAAATAGTCAACCACCCTACTGAGTGCTTACATGCATCTCTTTTTTCTACGTCACACATCTTCAAGGCAGCTAATTTGGCTTTTCTAGTCATAGTCTCTGTAAACCCCACCAAATTGTCTTTCCCGAATGGGCCTGAGGAAGATAAGGTGGATTAAGATAGTAATGACCTTGGGTCTTGTGTGCTTGTTAATAGGATTCACTGTGATTGTCAGCCTGCTGCCTGTAAAATGAGCCCTCTGAGAGGCCCGATGGAGAGAAATCACTACCAGGAACATCCAGGAGTGGAGCCCGTCTTCTGGACCCTAAGAGTGGACCTCCCAAAGACCGCTGCGGCAGAGGAGTGACAAAGACGCAGCCGCTGGAGCAATAGAATGAGGAGCCAGAGTGTGGGGCAGAGTGGTGGACGGTCCAACCCATAGAGCAAGTGAAACAGAGCGCTTTGGAGCAGGAGGCTGCCTCATAGAGTGGAGTGCCCCTGGGAGCTTAATTGGGGGTGCTGCTTTTGCGGAACCACAGGTTTGCAGCTGAGGTTTGGGGTTGAGGTTTATAGCTGAGTGGTACACCCTTGGGACATTGGCTAGCAACCCTGAAATAATTTTGGAACATGTCCTGAGGGAACAACTCTATCCTGAGCATTTCTCTCCTGCATCGCAACCCATTCACTCTCTAATAAAGCTGTCAGTGGTGAATATTGCCTGTGAGTTGTGTGGTCATTATGAGTTTTCTAACTCCATGGCTCAAAAAGTAGGCTGGTGTATGATAGAACACACCAGGCGTATACTTTATTAATGTCTTATTTTACAGATGAGGACACTGAGAAACAGAATTGGTTAAGTTGCCTCATTTTGCATCATTAGTTCATAACTTATGGGTGCCCGTTTGTTGGATTCAAAAGCCGTTCTCAATTAAATCATATTCTTTCTCATATAATTCTGAAACCTATCACTATGCCTGATATAGAGTTAATACTCAATAAGTGGTAGTAAATTGACAAAGCAGTTACCAAAGAAAACTCACAGACAACTACTGTTAGCAACAATACGACCACTAGAAAGCAGTTGTTTTCTAAATGACTAGCCTCAGCCAGCCTCCGCATTAACTATTTGAAAGGAAGTGACGGGCAGCGATAGGTGATGTCTTTCTCCCCATTTACAAAAGGCCGTCTCAACCTCTCACTTCACTGTCTCCCTTCGCTTCTGGTGAGGTCAGTGGACTTACATCCAGTTGATGAGTTTCAGTATTCCTCGACTGTGAAGCAAATGCTAAGAAATGTTGCAATAAGAGCCCACATTCAGTGTGTGTCCTAGAACTCAATTGCTATACCTTATTAGCATCTAACCATGCATTTCATGTCCTTCCATTTTCTTGGACTAATGATCTGCTTCAGGGACAATTCAGACATTTGGAACCATGATGGAGCAGAATACTCTGGCTCCTCAAAAGCTTTGGAATCGCCAGGGAAATTTCATTTCATCATTAGGAAGAGATTTCAGACAATACTCCAACCTCAGAGGATCTTCTCTTATTGTCTCAGAAGCATAAATGCATTGCCAAGTAACATGGCCAAGACATCCAGGAAATCTATCTATTCTCTTCCTTTATGTAGGTCAAATACAGAAGACATTTATAAGCATGAGAAGTGAGGAAATACCCAACCCCTTTGTATGCAACTTTCAATTTGCCCCATCAGTTATTAAATACATCTCATATAGAGTGGGAATAGTGGGAAAATATGTGCACACATGACTAAGAAATGTTGCTTAAAATCATAGAAACATTTATTAAGCAAAAAGATCAAATTCCTTTTTCTCAACATAACCTCTATCCACATGTCTAGCTTTCTGAAGGCTGCCTTTCCCCCTCTCTAATCCTCCCCCTAAGAACTCTCTGCTCTTCAAGAGACACCACATCAGGCTGGCAGCTTGACATCCTTGAGAGATTCAAGCCTTGTTCCTTTAAAGGTTCTTTGAGTTATGGGAACAAAAAAAGCAGGAAGCAGCGAGTGAGCCTTCCTGAGGATGTTCTGACAGGCCAGCCCTTGCTGCTCTAAAAGAAGAGCAGGGCCATTTCTCTAATGGAAAAAAAAAATCAGCACAACTTGCTTGGCCTTTCTCTCCCCAGTGCAGTTTTCAATTTTTCATAAAACTTCTTCCTAATATGCCTTCCTAACCATTTTATATCCCTTAAAAAATCTATCAAGAGATCACCTTTGAGATCTCAGATAAGAAGCCACCATAACCTTCTGAGCTGATCACTCTGCCATGAATTTAACTGGCCTTGGCTCCCTTGGGAACCACTGCTTTCATTGGACCTGGCTCTGTGGCTCCTATACTGGAAAATCCCAGAGTCACCCTGATTATGATTCGCTCTGTAGACTCTCTGCATTAGCTTAGATCTTGCTTAAGAGAGTTCATTAATGTCAATCTTCCCATAAAACGTTGACACCTATCAAGTTGCAAACCTTACTGTGGCCAAGATGCTCATTTAGAATTAAAAATGCTCAACAATGTGGGATCTTAACTTCAGTAACTATGTTACTGATGACCATTCTATGATCTTCCACCACCAGAGTCTGGACTTCAGCCAAAGATTCATCATTTATGTCTTCTCTACTTTCCTTAAAATGCCTGATCCACCTAAAAATGATTTTTTTTAATGTGAGCACAGCAAATCCCTAAAACATTGTGTGAAGCTTCAATTATTTGGGAAGATGTGAATTTTTATTAAATATGCTATGGTATGACTTCAAAATAGTTCCCCCTTCACCCAACGTGGTACCCAAAACATCTTCTTATTTTTTAAAAAATTATTTTATTGGGGGCTCGTACAACTCTTATCACAATCCATACATACATCCATTGTGTGAAGCACCTTTGTACATTAGTTTCCATCATCATTCTCAAAACATTTGCTTTCTACTTGAGCCCTTGGTATCAGCTCTTCATTGTCCCCTGTCCCTCCCCGCCCCCCCTCATTCATGATATTTTATAATTGATAATTTATAAATTAATAATTTGTAAATTATTATTATTTTGTCATGTCTTAAATTGTCCAACATCTCCCTTTACCTACCTTTCTGTTGTCCATCCTCCAGGGAGGGGCTTATATGTAGATCCTTGTAATCGATTCCCTGTTTACACCCCACCATCCTCTGGGTATCGCCATTCTCACCACTGGTTCTGAAGACTTCATCCGTCCTGGATTCCCTGTTTCCAGTTTCTATCTTTACCAGTGTACATCCTCTGGTCTAGCCAGATTTGTAAGGTAGAATTGGGATCATGACAGTGGGAGTAGGAACATTAAAGAAGTAGAGGAAAGTTGTATGTTTTATCGTTGCTACGCTGTACCCTGACAGGCTCACCTCCTCCCTGCAACCCTTCTGTAAGGGGAAACATTCCCTTCTTGAAGACATTAAACAAGGATATTGCCACTAGAACTTGTGTGTAGTTATACAACAAAGGCAGATGTGTTTAAGTGGTTTTTGTTTGGAATAAATCCAAGCACGTAAAAAACAGGAACCCTACAGCAAAACAGTTTGCTTTTCTCTCTCTCTCTCTCTCTCTCTTTCTCTGTGTGTATGTGTAAGATTGGCATTGCACCAGCTCAGATGCAACAGAGAAAAGACATCTTTGATACCAAACAACAGTTGGTAATTTATGTGTGTCATTTATTATGCATAATAGCACTTCCACATACCTTGGCACAATTGAAATCTAGTAAAATGATGTGAAAGCACATGAATGCCACATTTTGCAACACATTACTTATATCTTCAGACCTAAGAAATGTCAGAATGTGCAATTTTGGGTAAATCCTGAAACCCACATGAACTACAGCTAAGAAAAAGTCACAAATAAACCACCAAGTAGCCTTTTCGTTATACCTCTTTACCCTTTTCTATCATGTCAAGCTCCTTGCGAGCATCATGGACTCCCCCTAGAGATTTTACCACAGCCCCTTCTTCTCAGTAACATTGACTTCTCATTTGCCTACGTTTGAGCTAGCCTGGAAGATAGTTTTGCATTTGCATTAGGTTCTGGATACTTGGGAAGATTTTCAAACACTGAGACAGAATGAAGATTTCCTTCAAAGACCTTACAATGTGGTTATGCAAATATACACATGCACATTAAACAACAGAAGGCTAATTACAAAGTAATTGTCAACAAAGCAAAATAAGACACTTCAAATTGAATGCATAAACATGCCAATTAATTATGCCTTTATGCTATCTTTGTAGCATTTCTCTATCATCGTGTTATTCCATTTAGAGTGTAACATTCAAGAAGAGATAATAAAAACATCCTGCAGAGACCCATGCCACTTATCTCAATAATAATTATTCACTGTTTCTTTTGTTTGTGAAGTAAGTGATTATTAAAGTAAGTCCTTGACACGTTAAAACTCAGGGTAATTCATCTCAGGGTGCACCTCATGTACAACTCTCAAAATTTATGCAAAGTGATAGCGCTAAAGTTTTCACTGTGTTTAGTGAACCCTTGGACATGACTTGTTACGCTAATTTAAGAACACAATAAAGAACTTGAAGCCAATCTCTGGGTTTCCACAAACAAGGCACAGGTAATGAAAGCAGGTAAATGAGGGCACTGTTACCATAATGAATATTTTACATTAGGGTTTAATTACCAAGGCAGGGCCCTGGGCTTTGATCAAGTTTTAATAGTGCAATACTTTCTTAATTTAGCATTATTCATTTAAAAAACTCACTAGATGGAAAATTCCATGATTTAGAAGATCATCCAAATGAGATGAGGGGTAGCAATAAGCAAAGTATGGTTTTCAGAGAAATCTTTGTCTGGATTTGTTCACACTTTCTCTTGCTTTCAATAGATAGTGCCTTACCAATTTGCCTCATCCTTTCTTTTCAGTAATGCATCCCCCAAATAGAGGACCATGCATCACTTTACTTGGCACTTGTACTGAGAAAAAGCTAGAACTGAGCTTTTTCATATTGCTGCACTTAATAAGAGCTCTATGTCACCAAGATTTGACATGATCACCTGTGGCAGAATGGCTTAGCTTTCTTCTGCGTAAAGGGCCCAATTCCTGGTCTTTTGGAACCATTGCCCATAAAAGGAATGTTTAAACGTAATGTTGAATACATAGAGGAAAAGACCATGGGTTGCCATCATGACATGAAAAGATAAAGGAGAGGAGGAGGCTGCAGACACGGCAGAGAAGGGAGAGACCTGGAGGATCAGGTAGGACTAATCTGTTACTTTACAGAAAGTGTCATTCCATCACAAAGTGTGCTTGTATTCATTCCTCGGGTGAAAGTTATAGGGAATACTGGATATTAGAATTTCAGGGATGGACATTCATTCATCCTTATTTTTTTTCATTGTACCTTTCTACTCTATTAGCGCTGTTTAATGTTTCTAAAAGTATTACCTCAATATTTCATTATAAGAAATGGATATGTTTTGCTTGAAATGATATTTTTCAAATTGGAGAAAAAAATCAGGGGTATGTTTTAATTATGGAAACATGCACCATGTTTCTTAAATACCCTAGAAAAGCATAATGTTATGCTTCTATTTGATAAGGAGTTATTAGGAATAATTATCCCTTTGATATTAATAATTGCTAACTATTTAATGGAGATAGATTGAGAATTGCACATGTAGGCTATACTTTTAACTGACCAAACTCAAAGTAGTTTATACAATTTCTTTTGAAGACAAGATGCAATTGGAATCCATTCACCCAGTCCATTTCCATCACAATAAGAATTTTTTTAAGTGAATTCAGAGAGAAAATGGGACCCATTACACGAAATCACCTGACCCAACCAGACTTTTTGTCAATTCAGAATTCTTCTCTCTGATGATGTGTGAAGGGTTTGGCAAGCCTGGTTTAAATGGACACATTAAAAATACACCCAGATCTCTGTGGTCACATTGATACTTAGCTTAAAACTGAGTGACTAAATGACTAGCCTGCTTATTGAGTTATCTCCCACTAAAGAGTTAAAAGGCCAGTGCTTGCTGAGTGGTTAGACAGAGAAGAGAACTGACTCATTGGTCTCCGATGTTGTCAAGAGGATCATGGAGGACACACAAACACCTCTGTGCTTCAACGCATGTGGTGAACTTGGCTTTACTTCAGAGCAAGAAGGCAAAATACAGTGTGGCCTAAGGAAGGTAGAAGGCAGTTTGTACAAGCTAAGTCTCACCTAAGGAGTAGACCACCATTCTTCGTGTTGAAAATATAATTCTATGTGTCTGTCAGTCTCACATGGGTTCTGATGTCATTGTTAAGAATCGATTCACAGTTTTCCAGCTGACTGCGATGATTATTAAACCATTGCACAAATTTAAAGCTTTTGAAACACTAAGAAACTCTACCGTCACATCAATCAATGTCTTTCTTCAAAATTTCTTAAACGTTAGGCAATGGCCAAAGGAGTCCTCTGCAATGGAAACCACTGGGTTGCTAACTGCAGGGTTAGCAGTTCCAACCTACCAGCTGCTCTGTAAGAGAAAGACGAGATTGTCTACTCCTGTAAAGATGGACAGCCTCAGACCCCATAAGGAATTCTACTCCACTCTGTAGGGTCACTATGTGTCAGAGCCGATTTGATGCTGAGTTTGGGTAGTATGGCCAAGATGTATAAACTTATGGCAGAGTGGAGCTGCTCGGGATAATGACGAGTCTCCTGTGTATGCCCCCCAATTCCAATTTGTGAGCATTTATTTGAAGATTCTTAGTAAGAAACAACATGTTGAAAAATATCAGTTTGAAGAAGTTGAGAAGTCAATCTTATTAAGCATACATTATATAAAAGTTCTAAATGAATGAGTAGCTAGCAGTTACAACTTTTGTCAAATTTATTGTTTCTGGGGGGTACAAATGGTAGGGCTCAATTATTAACCCAAAGGTTATCCATTCGAACCTGCCTGCAAGTGTATCAAGACACAGGACTGATATTCTACTTCTGATAAGCCCCATCCTTGAAAACTCTATGGGCCAGTTCTGTTCTACACATCCAGGGTGACCATGAGTCAGAATTCATTTTTGGTAACAAACCAGAGATGTCATTTTGGTAACAAACAAGAGATGTAAAGGTCTACCTGACCAAAGGCAAGATATTTTTAATCACTTCATATGTGTGTGGAAGCTAGATAGTTAAAAGGAATACCTGTAAATAACGGATGCATTTGTATTATGGCCTTGAAGAAGAATATTGGAAATTCTTGGAAAAAGTATAGCCAGAGTGCTTCTGAGAGGAAAGTTGGGTGAGACTTCATCTCTTGGATTTTATCAGAAAAAGTAGACAATCAGCCAAACAGACAAAGGTCCTCAACAAGATGGATGGGCTATACGCGTGGAATAAAAAATAACATCAACTCTTAGGATGGCAAAGGACCAGCTAATGATTTTTTCTGCAATACCGAGGGTCGCTGTGAGTTTGCACAAACTTAGTGGCAGCACAACACAACCAAAACAATAGGACAGCGAATGAATGAATCAAGGAGACCTTGCTCCAGAAGTCCTTATTGGCTGTGAAGAGTCTGATAGGGCTTCCAGCTCAATCCTAGGTCATCTGTATCATCCCATCTCCATTACTCGAAGAACTAAATTGTTCTCAGCCCTCTTTCCCTCTATTCCCAAGTATCATGTTTAATCTGTAAATAAATGAATCCATTTTCGTTTTATCTTTGTCCTTACGCACAATGAACTTGTATAGATAAACTAAACTAGGGTGAAAGTTAGATTTTCATATTTTATACAGGAGTGGCCATTGAAGGAGGTTTCCTCAAAGCAACGAGGGGAAGTTGGGCATAAATGAGTATAGCACTTTGAAGTTGTGATGTTGCGGAAGACATTATTAAGTTACAAAATAATTCAGTTATTTTTTTTATAAACATACTGAAGCATGACCAAGGGAAATGAATCATTCAGATGATGAAGTGACAGGTGCACCTTGTTAAAAGTGAATTAATGAGAGCTTTAAAGTTTGACTAATGATAATTAGCATTAGGAATGTATCGTATGTTCTTAAAGTATTTGATACTTCTGATTTCTGAGAAAGAACAGAAAGACTATAGTCTGCTATAGGTTATAGGCAAGGTGTCGAAGAGAACAGGTATCAGGCATCAAATAATAAAAAAAATCATACCATTGTGAAGGAGGGGAAGTGCAGATTGCAGACCCAAAGCCCATCTGTAGGTAACTAGACATCCCCTTACAGAAGGGTCATGGGGACGAGACGAGCCAGTCGGGGTGCAGTGTAGCAATGATGAAACATATAATTTTCCTCTAGTTCCTGAATGCTTCCTGCCACTCCCACCCCACACACACACACATTATCATGATCCCAACTCTAACTTACAAATCTGGCTAGACCAAAGGATGTACACTGGTACAGATAGGAACTAGAAACACAGGGAATCCAGGACAGATAATCCCTTCAGGACCAGTAGTGAGAGTGGCGATACTGGGAGGGTGGAGGGAAGGAGGGGTAGAAAGGGGGAGCCGATTATAAAGATCTACATATAACCTCCTCCCTGAGGGACAGACAACAGAAAAGTGGATGAAGGGAGATGTTGGACAGTGTAAGATGATATGACAAAATAATAATTTATAAATTGTCAAGGGTCCATGAGGGAGAGGAGAACAGGTAAAAAGGAGATAAACTGAGGAGCTGATACCCAAGGGCTCAAGTAGAAAGTAAATGTGTTGAGAATGATGAGGGCAACAAATGGACAAATGTACTTGACATAAAATGGATGGATATATGGATGGCAATAAGCCCCCAATAAAATGAAAAAGGATGGCAGCTTATAGTTCTAACTTATGGCTGAGCCTACTTAGATAATTTTGGGTCCTGGATCATGGAAATGACATGGGGAAGTAGTAAGAGTGACCACTGGTCAGAGTAGAAGAAAGAGTCTATTTGGAAGAGACGAAGGGCAGGGCTTTGGCTGTTTTCTGTCTTTTATACACACACACACACACACACACACACACACACACACACACACACACACACTCTCTCTCTCTCTCTCTCTCTTTCGAAGGGCTCAAAAACTCCTGGACAACTTTATTAATCCTTTCATTTGTTTTTCCATGAACATTTTATGCCTCTTCATACATGTATACATGTGTTATCTCTATGTATGTTTCTATCTATCTAGTCAAAAAGTAATGCTCCTGGAGTTCTGGTGCCTACATGCATGTGTTTATTCCAAATACAGTATGTTTAAACCTGTCTCTGTGGAGAGTGGATGCTTACCGACAAGTTATCCAAGCAATACATCTGTGTTAGTCTTTTCAGGATGCCTTCAAAAAAGAAATGTTCTATCAAAATCTTGTCTTACAAGGGGATCACCTGGACTAGTTAAACTCATAAAGTTATATTAAATTCCTTTTGGAATTCCAAAGGGTAATCTTCATAGGGAATATCAAAAAATAAAATTGAAAACCTTATTTTTGAGAAAAGACCTGGACAGTTTCAAGTAGAATTTTTTGTTCTATCATGAAAATGCACTTGCTTGTCTTTCTGGCAAGCAATATCCTTGGGAAACCATTTATCCTTCGCCCTAGAGCTCTGATCAGGCAACTTTAGATGTCTTTTTCTCCCAACACTGAAAGAACATATCACAGGAGCATAATGAGTCCCTCCAGGGTGCTGAAACTGCCGTTTGGACGTGGTATACATAGCAGAGTGCAGAATTCCTCGAGGAAGTGCTAAAATCAGGAAAAGCAAACGCACTGCCATCCAGTGGATTCCTACTTCCAGTGGCCCTTGGGGACAGGGCAGAACTACTGCTGTGAGTATGAAGCCATTGTGGTTTCGAACCGCTAACTCTGACATTATAACCCTGCCAATACATAACCAACTCACCACCAAGCCTCCGGGAGAGAACAGGAGTGAAATTGGTGACAGTGAATATGAAAAACTACGTCAAAATATTTCATCATCAAAGAAAAGAGAGAGAGTGGATTTTCATGGGAGTGGACAAAAGAACAGAGTGTGAGAAAGAAAAAGAGAGAGGGGGAGGAGTCTTCTCCTCCAGGGAAAAATAATCATTCATTCCATCTTCCAAGGGAACATGTACTACAGCAAAGTCATAAAGCTATTTTTGTACGAGAACATCCAAATGGGGGAAAAGATATGCTGACTGCAAATGCCTTTCTGGGTCATATTTCACACAAGGATGCTCTAATACTCTGAGCTTCTACAGTGCCATTGGAATAGTTGGTATGACTCTGAAGTAGAATTTAGCACCTTGATGATAGAATTTCCCAGTCTCCTCAAGACTCGAGACACAATTTATCTGACACGTGCTCTTTCCCTGACATAGGGAGACTTACCACCATGACTGACTGCATAAGGCAGCGTAGGTTGGCCAGGCAACCTTTCCTATAGTCTAGACACCAGATAATATTCAACATATTAGGGACAGAGCGTAGTCAAGAAATTGAATGGCACCTATAGTTAAATTGCATAGGTTTGAATACTATTTGTGCCACCAACTAACCGAAGGGAAATTTGCATACCTCCAGTAGTATAAGAATTAGCACATATTATACATTTAATAAGAAGAACCCTGTTCTTCTCCTCTGCCCTCTTCATGGCACGGATGCTTTTTTAATTTAAAATTTTCAATACATATTTAAACTTCTTGCTGTGAATTGTTTGAAGGTTTAAGGAGCAAATCGGTTTTCTATTCAACAATTCATACTCATGTTGTTGCACGCCATTGAATGCAATGGAAACCACTTGTTCTTAAGTGGCAGTGACAAAATATTCCCTTTGCAATTCTCAATGAGAACAAAAACTCACTGCTGCTTCATTGATTCTCATTCACTCAACCCCATAAGACTGCTCCACAGGGCTTTTGTGACTGTAAATGTTTTCGAAACAGACTGCCTCATCCTTGTTCCGTATAACAAGTGGTAGGCTTGAACTGCTAACCTTTCAGCTAACGGCCCACTGCTTAACCCACTGTACCACCAGAGATCTTGAAAGAAAACAAAAGCAAAATGAGGCTTTCATAAGACTCTTCTTCCTCTTTGCGGGTGATGAACTAAATTAAATAGAATAAATGAAAATAAAATAAGTCCCTGAACTACACTCTAAAAGGTGTAGGTGGCATTTTTTAATTATTGGGTAAGAAGGAAATCTGAGGCAGGGACCCGAGGAGCTCACTGGAGTCCTTTCACCATAAACTTTATTTCCACTCATCTCCTGGCTGGTTGATAGTTGAGTTCTAGTACTAAGTCTTTTGATTTATTGCTAAACAATATTCATCACATCCTTGATGTAGATATTTCTTTCTTTTTCCCTGAAATGTTTTATTGAGAGAAAGTATAATCTGTCTATTCTAGCATGTGACAATGATTCCATGCTATCCTTAAGGTTTTCCGTGACTAATCCCTCTGAAGTGGACAGTCTATTCCAGCTTCCTACTCTATTCTTAGTCTTGAAGCACCTGTGAAACGTATCCACTTTGGGTAACCCTCCTTGAATATGAAATACCAGTGATGTGGCTTCCACATGACTGCATTGATAGTACTAGACAAACACAAAGCTTGCGGGATTGAAATGGTCCCACAAACTGATGAAGCACTCGAAGTACTCTCTTGTCTTTGCCAAGATTTGGAAGATAGCTATTGGGCCAACTGACTGGAAGAGACCCATATTTATTCCGAAGAAAGGCAACCCAACGAATGCTCAAATTATGGAACAATAGCAGTGAAACCATCTGCAAGTAGAATTCTGCTCAGGATCACACAACATTTACAGCAGTACATTGACAGGGAGCTGCCAGAGATTCAAGGCGGATTCAGAAAAGGTAGGAAATAAAGAATATCATTGCTGGTGTCAGATAGCTCTTGGCTCAAAGCAGAGGATCCCAGAATGATGCTTACCTATGTTTTACTGACTATGCAAAGATATTTGACTGTTTGGATTATAACAAACTATGGCTACAGAAGAACAGGGATTCCAGAACACTGCATTGTGCTCATGCAGAACCTGTACATGGGTCAACAGGCAGCTGTTCAGCCTGAACGAGGGAATTCTGCATGGTTTGAAGTTAGGAAAGCTGTGCATCAGTGTTGTGTCCTCCAGATTTTAAAAGAAGACAGTTTCTCTGACTGAGTGGAGGTGTGCTATAGGTTACTGTCATTTTGCTCCGGGTGAAAGCTTCGCTGCATCATCAGTGAGCACATAAAGCATCACAGATGCTACCTTCAAATTTAAGGAGGAGACGGGGAATGGTATGAACTTATTCATGAATGAGTAAGGAGTCATGGTAGCACAGTAGGTTAATAGATGGGCTACTAACCACAAGATCAAAAGTCAAACCATATCTTGGGAGGAAGATGAGTCTGCCGGCTCGGTACAGATTTACAGTTTTGGCAGCTCTAGGGAACGTTCTACTCTGTCCTGCAGGGTAGTCATGAGTTAGAACCAATTGGAAGGAGAAAAATTTGGTTGGTTGGTTATATGCGGAGAAGAGGCAAGTTGCAAAAATCAGATACCACTGTTTACTGTGTGGGATGTGAAGACAATATGACTGAAAGCAGCAAAATCACTAGGACATTCTGCTTTTAGTATGGGCAAGAACATTCCTTCAATACTTAAAACCTTACATTTCCTTTCCTGGAAAAATTCCACCTTTCATTTAAAACTTGATCCAAAATAAGCTGAACTATAAATATCTGGATCCTCATATTAGTTGAGTAAATGTTACTCTTCAAGTTCGAACTTTCTCCAAAATGCATGAAAACGCAAAGGAAACCAAGCACACTGCCATCAAGCCAGGCTGACTCCCAGAGACCCTGGAGTTCAGAACAAGCTTGTGCCTGAGGGTTTCTGAGACTATAACTTTTTTCGAGAGCAGAGAGCCTTGTCTTTCTCCCAATATCCAGGAAAGTGAATACTAATTTTATAGCCAGTTAATTGAAATTCTATTCCAAAATAAAATCAATTTGAAAATATAAAGAAATTTTATAACTGTTATATTTAAAGGCTAGAACTGGGTTTGGTAATCTGTAATAAAAAATAGATGCAAAATTAATCTAAAACTTCTTGAATTTTATTTTCCAGATGAATAAAGTTGGTTTCCACTTTCTGAGAAATCTATTATATGGAGTGATTCTTACCTCCTGAGAAAGAAAATCCCAAATTCGCATTTCTAGCTCACGACTCCTTTAGTTGTGGGCAAGCATACCTAATCCCTTGCTCCACCAGATTTTCAAATCAACTCCTCAAATCCCTGTTTGGGATTTTCATTTCTACTCCAGATATACTGAATCTAGTTAATAAGATCATCAGGTGATTTTAATTCTTATGTGTATATATGTGTGATTTGTTAAAATATAGATTCTGTTTATCGGGGCTAGAAATAAAATTCTCAAGAGGAGGTTGGACCAGAAGGAAGCAGCTAGAAATCCTGGTGCAAATTTCAATTTTCTCCTGCCTCACTATCCCCCTTCCCATATATTTCTTGATGAAATCCTTCCAAAGTGCATTACTTTCAATTAGATTTTGTTGGATTCATAAATTAATTCCTTATATAGTTGAGATTCCCATATCAAACTACATGAATGATTATTGAAATGTTAAAAGTTACAAAAAAACTGATATTTCGACTACACCATATGTTAATGAATTCTGCAGAAAGTTGTGACTTATCCTTTGGAGATAACAAATTTATCTCCTCCATAAGCTAATTTAAGAATCACTGGTAGCCTAGTGAGTAATGTGTCAGACAGCTAACTGCAAGGTCAGCAGTTCAAAACCACCAACCACTCGGAGGGAGAAAGTTGAGGCTTTCTGTTCCAGTAAAAAGCCACAGTCTCAGAAATGCACAGGGGCAGGCAGTCTACCATGTCCTGTAGTAGAGCTATTAGTCAGAAATGGCTCAATGGCTACGAGGGAGCTTATAAGCCAATTTTATATAATATAACCCCCAAGGATTCCATCGATTGAGACCATTTGGTCAAGGAACCAGTATGTCACTTACCCAAAAATTTCCATTCACAGTGATGAGAAGAAGGAAATTTAGGTCTGTCAAATGGAATCCCCCAAATCTTCACTTAGCCTTGGTTTCCCATCCATACCTTTCATTAGATGACACCATCGCTTCTTGTAAACGACCAAGGTAAAGTATTTTTTGAATGTTAAGTAATAGTTCTACTGTAATCTATTTTGCCCACATCTTGAAAAATGTTCTTTCTATGGTTAGTTGATAAATTAATAGGAAGAAGAAGTTAATTGGAAAGTGTCCAATGATGGTGACAGACTGACAAGGAAAGTGTCTCCTACAAGGAGTAATTAATGGAATCGGTTATATTTAGCCTGGAAGAGAAAGTTAAGTACAGGCATGATAGGTCTTTCTAAATATCAGAAGAATTGTTCCATAGAAAAATGGGCAAGCTTATTCTACCGTGCAGGAAATAGGAAGTACACACCGAGATTAGAAATAAAGATTAGAGATCAAACAATATTAATCACTAGAGTTGCTTAATATTTGAATAGTGCCGAGTAGTGCTTAATATTTGAATAGCAAGCTCTCCTTTGTTTGAACATTCGCAGTATGTATAAACTCACTACAGAAAGAGGTGTTCTTAATTAAAGTACACTTCTATGTGCCCTTGATACAAATCTCTTCGAAGAGGCTGAGCATATGTAGTAGGTTGCAACAATGGCCACAATAACGTAGGTTCCTTTTATTAAGGGATGGCATCATTTTCACTATCTATTGACACTAGGATTGCTTGGTATTGGCTGCAAGAAGCATGAGAAGGAGCAGAGCAGTATGACTTATCTCACCTAAGTCCATTTGGAACCCTCTGTGGTGTAAGAAAACCTCCCGGTCTTCAGCTGAATGGTTAGGTGACTACATGGGGGATTCTAACCATTTCAGGTGTGGAAATGGCACTACCACCAACCATCTTTCTGTTACTCGGACATCCAGACACAAAAAAAGTGCAAGTGATCACAGAACACTACCAACTTCCCAGCTAACCCCAGGGCAAGGTCAAATGTACAGCACTGCGATTTAAATCAATAGTTTTTCCTTGAAGGCACGTTTCCAAGTAGAAAACTGATGAATGCACAAAAAGAAAGATACAGGAAACGTGATGGTTGAGTGAGTGGTGCAAGGAAGCAAACAAAAATGATAATTATCACTCTAGTGGAAGAGGTCCCTGCTGTGGTCTGGAATTACTAAAATAATGTAAAGCAAAGCTTGAAGGATGGACAGCATTTGACTAGATGTTGGAATAGCAAAAGTAGGGCATAGTACAAACACTGTGTTCAGTTAGGACTCTTTAATGACAGAAAGAGGAAGCAACTTTAACTATGGTAATGCTAAAGTGGGATTTACTGAAAGGACATGGGGAATCATTTAGAGACCAAGAGAGCAGAAGAAGGTGTCTCTTAAAAGGACAACACCTGGATCACCATGAGGTTCTGAGTAGCAGAGACAAAGTGGCATTGTCTTAAAACAAGTGTCGCATATTGTACATCTTCTGCAATCAGGTCTCCTAAACATCTGTTCTTCTACAACCCTTCCCAAGGTTAAACCCCTGGGGGAGAAGCGAGAACTTTAGTGCTATGAGGACCAGGCAGAATTGAGGCAAAGTGGCTCCAAAGGGAATTGAAAGAAAATGTAATCCAAAGGAACATGGTAGTGGTTTTCAAGCAGAAAGTCACCTAGCATGCAGTGCACATGCTTACTCCAAGTCAATAGTAGTGACCCCTGTCCTCATGGATAGCATGTGAACAGCATTGCACTACCTTCTTCGACTACTAACTTGTTCCTAGGAGAACTGGTACTAATACATTGACTTTTACAGGTAAAGAAATGGAGGTTAAGGAGTTCGTTCAAAACCACAGAGCTACCACATAGCGGAACTGAACTCTGGGGGCCTCCATTTAGAGTCTACTATTATAAGCCTCTATTGTAGTTTGACTTTCAAATGTGAAAAGTTGTTTGGGGGAGGCCAAGTAGACCAGCCAATCTGCAGGGGAGCTCAGATGAGAAAAAGGAAGATGAAAACACACTCAGCTCTTCCATGATATCACTTTATTCTGTTTACAAACGGGATTTACAAGCCATTACTTCAGAAACCAGAAGAATGCCATCAGCCTCCATTCATCAAACATAGAAGATGGCGCACACTTGTACATGTGAGTGTGGACTCACCTGCAGAAGCACACATTCAATTGGAGTTTGGAGTTCATTCTAAAAATTCGGTACCTTCTGTAAAGTGCAGGGAACTCAATGAGTATATGTTGTGGAATAATTTATTTTAGATTTATTTAAAGATTAGGACATTTGCAGTGATACAGGTGGCTTTACTAAAACTATGTCATCTTACAGACACCACAGGACTGGAGAGTCCTAGAGCTGGGAGCTTAGTTGAGCATAACAGGTGTAAGCAGGTAATGATAGAATCAATCACAAACCACCTTTAGGGCTAACAACCTCAGGCCATTTCACAGTGGATAGAATTTATCAATTTTGATAGAGGAAAAGAAAAATAAATATCAAAAACAAGAGTTCAAAATGACAGTAAAACCCACATATCAAATGACTGCATTAATTAGAATTTAGTGAACCTAACATATGCTACAAGATGCAAGATTATTTTTCCAAAAAGAACCTATATTGATTTTTTTGTCTCAGCATAAGCAGACATTTAGTAGTATAATAGAACAGATATAAAACGAGTTATCCTTTAACTAATAAATATATCAATATTATCATTAAGTCTAGTCACTCTAGCAATAAGCTTTCATTAAAATTTGTGACCTGCATTTTGGACACTCACCAGCAAATGGTAATTCTGAAAAATTATTATATGAATAGTTAGTGTTCACTGGTAAACATTGATATGGTAGTCCCTAATTAGAAAGAACTTTGTCCTAAATCAGACTATTCAACTTGTGGGATTTTCAGTAACTTTACATAAAGACTATCTATGATCAGTTTATTTGATAATGCTTACAAACCGTAAACCCCAGGAAAGATGTACCACCATACTCAATATAAAATATTATTAGGCCATCTTTGGCAAGATATATTTACAGAGTTATTTGCATAGAAATAGAAAACCCCTCCTTGAACTCTTTCTTCATTTAGAGGCAACACGAGGTCAGCAGGAGTCCCTGGCAAAAGACCTTTGTGAAAGACTGGCAGGTGAATCTGACGAGGATGGGTCGTGGACAACAGCACTGTATGACCTGATGCTAGGGATTAAATAGGCAATATTCTGGCTCTGAGGAAGCACACCGTCATTACTGAGCAAACATGAAAGTGAATATACACACATTCCAAGTACTCTAATGATTAATATATTCTCTCCTTTTCCCCCTCAGAGCAATTCAATTAAAAAGAAAGGACTATCACCTGGCCTAAGGCAAGATATTTTCAATAGCCTGGTGTGCGTGGGAAAATTGGACATTTGAATAAAGAAGACTGAAGAATTGCTGTGTTTCTATTACATTGCCAGTGAAGACTATTAAAAGCATCGTGGGTGGCTGAAAGAGCAAACAAACTGTCTGGGAAGAAGTACAGCCAGCATGCTCCTCAGAGGCAAATGTCGTGAGACGTCATCTCACATCCTTTGGACACGTCAGGAGAGACCAGGTCATGGCCCAGGGCACCGTGCTAGCTAAGGTAGAGGGGCAGTGAAAACGAGGCAGGCCTTCAGCAAGATGGATTGACACGGTGCTGCAATGGTGTGCTCACAGAATGAGAACATTTGGGAGGCTGGCAGGGACTGCACAGCGCTTCGTTCTGTTGGACACAGGGTCGATGTGAGTTGGAACCCACTCAACGGTGCCCAACAACCACAACATCCACATTTTTTAGATGAGAAACCCAAGACTGGATGTGGCAAAGGAGTCGCACAAAGTCCTTCTGCACAAAGCAGCGGAATGGGATTTTAACTGGTGTTTTTTGTAGCAAGAAATGTCCCCCATTTTATGTTGTAGTCAGTGCTCAGGCCAGGATGACACTGGTTCCCTTTCCCATTGCCCTAGGAGTCTAGAAAGACCAACTCTGCCCTGCCTAAGCCAATGGCAATCAAGTAAAATCATATCTATCTCTATACATGTTTACTTTCTGCTTATTTATGTTTTAAGATGCTCTGGGTGTCTTTCCTTTCCCATTTTCGTCTCATGCCATTGGCATTCATCTCTTCCACTGGAGAGGGAGCTCCTGGCATCTGAGATCAGCACACAGCGCTCTCCAAAATCAGAAGCTCAAAAACAAAGCCTTATGAAAACGACACTTGGGTTTGCTGTGGTTATAACACATAGAGGTAGGTTGGCATGAGATCCAAACACAGGAGAAGAAAGGGAAGGCCTGAAGTGAATTCAGGATGAGACCAGTGGAGAGCCTTTGAAATGCAGACGCATCCTCCTGCCTGGGAGCACAAGGAAAACAGATGAATAACTTGGCTGGGGGAAAATCCCCACTTAAGAGTAAAACTTGAATCCACTTCACAAGGAAATGGCTCCAACTCTGCTCACTGGAGACATCAAAAGGCCAGAAAGCAAAGAGGTGTGCTGGTGCATAATGTAAAAGCAGGCTTTTGCAAAGAGTTATATAAATATGTTGAAACTACACATAAACAAACAAGTCCTTTACGGAGAGAACTTGTCTGAAACTGAAAAACAAACAAGGAACAATGACAACTAGGTATCAGAAACTGTTTACTGTCTGATGCTTCATGTATGTGTCTACATATCCAAATATTTGTATCTATGTCTCTCTCTATATATAGTTATGTCTATACCTATATCTCTATCCATAGCCACATTCATATCCATATCTACATTTATACATTTACCTATAAGCCAAAATAGCTATATACCTCTCTCTCTCTCTCTCTCTCTCTCTCTCTCTATATATATATATATATATATATATATATATATATATATATATACCTATGCACACAATCACATATACATACCCACATATCTCTCTCTCTCTCTCTCTCTCTCTCTCTCTATATATATATATATATATATATATATATATATATATATATATACAAATACATACTGGATTTTAAAAAGTAACATAGTTGCTCTATTATGTTTATCCAGGGGTCCCCAAACTATAGCCTGTGGGCCACATAAGGCCCTCCAAGGATATTTACCCAGCCCGCTGGCAGTTTTTGCTGCCGCTGCTTGTCCTGCTTAGCAGACAACTCGTCCAATGTGCGTAGGAATTTGTTCACAGTTTTTTTAAAACTATAGGCTCTCCAATGGTCTGAAGGACAGTGAACTGGCCCCCCATTTAAAAAGCTTGAGGATCCCTGACTCAAAGTCAGTAAGAAAAGAATTATTACCTATTTTACAGAGAATCAGAGAATTGAAGCATGAATTGATAAATGAGACCTAATACCATACAGCTATTTATTTTACATAAACAGCTGAAATACAAACCCAAATAATTTCTAATTCCATTTCTCTTAACCTTCCTCTTAAGAATCACCCCCCCGCCAAGTTCATATTGGAATGTCTCTCTCAGGCTTCTAAGAAACAGCCGTATCTATGACCTGGAAGAGATGTTCTATTCTGTTGTTTTCAGCAATTTGCTGTTCATGTCCACATGATATTTAGCCATGGCCTATTAAACACATGACATGTCCTACTGTGTCAGAAATGGGATTTAATTGAAACAATAAATGTTGTTATTTTATTTCAATCTAGCATCTCTAACCCACCCCTTGTGCCCACCTTTTCCCTATAACAATAAGGCAGATGCCACCTACTTGGTCTACAAAAAGTCCCTTTGTTGTCAGGAACACATACAGAGACTGTCTCTGTTTTAAAATATCCTACTCTATTGGCCAACATTCTTCTTGGAATATGCTTGAGAATCACCTTTGTTTTAGGTTTTGGAATTATAGGAGAAAGCAACAAATATCCACTGGTTACATGTACTTAAACTCACAGCGAGCCAACAGGACACAGAAAGTTGCCCCTCTTAGTTTCTGAGGATGTAAATCTCTATAGGAACAGAAAGCTTCATCTTTCTCCCGAGTACTGCCTGCTGGGTTTGAACCAACAACCTTGTAGTTAGCAGCCCAACTTTTTATCCACTATGAAACCCGGACTCCAGTGACAAGAAATTTTGTCATCCAACGGGAAGCTTAGGAGGTTCATTTGGCAAGGATATTGAATAATCAGTTGTATAGACTATTTTCTGTAAAACTAGCATAATTTGTCTTCCTCTTTATGTGCTACTTCGTCTCTTGGAAAACAGGAGTAACTAGTAGAAAATGGAATTAAAAGATAAGAATAACAAATATAAACTTTATCAATATAGGCTTTGTCAAGATCAAGACACTTTGTGAAGTGATGATGGCAGCCAGTTAGATCATCACTAAATAATTGAGACCTGGGAATTAACCAAGTCAATGAAATTTTTCACATGGAGGAAAACTTAATTCCCCTTAAATATTTTTTAAGAAGAGCAAATAAAAAGAAGTCAAAGGAGTGAATGAGGGGGAGTGTAGATGGAGACTCAAAGGAGTGAATGAGGGGGAGTGTAGATGGAGACCCGAAGCCCATCTGTAGATAATTGGACATCTCTTACAAGGAAGAGATGAGCTAGTCAGGGTACAGGGTAGAAATGATGAAACATACTACTTTCTTCTAGTTCTTTAATACTTCCTCCCTCCCACTATCATGATCCCAGTTCTACCTTACAAATCCGATTAGACCAGAACATGTGCATGGGTACAGATAAGAGCTGGAAAAATAGGGAATCCAGGACCAATAAACCCCTCAGGACCAATAATGAGAGTAGCGAGACCAGGAGGGTAAGGGCAAGGTGGGCGGAGAAAGGGGGAACCGATCACAATGATCTACATATAAACCACCCCCCTGGGGGACAGACAACAGAAAAGTGGGTGAAAGGAGACATTGGTTAGTGTAAGACATGAAAAAATAATAATACTCTATCCATGCCTTGCAGTGTTTAAGCGAGTTATCATTGTCTTTTATTGATACATAAGACTCTGTAGTGTAAATGTACTAGAGCTTGTTAATCATTCCTCTACTGCTGGGTTGTTTCTGTGTTTTTGCTATTGTGGAATTTTTTGTGACAACCTTTTTCAAAATGCTCTAAGAATAAGCAGATGTTATTATTTTTTAGCCTCCTATAAAGTCAACATGAAAAATTCCATGAGCAACCTCACTCCGCCCCCCCCCCCAAAAAAAGTGTCACAACTTTTGCTCTTCACTGGGCATCTACTTGTGCTTTGGTTGGGCCGCTTATACTTCTTTGATAGTTATTACTTTGATTGTACTTTGCCTTCAAGATTGTACTGGTAAAGGCATGCTTCATCTTCTATTACAATTTTTAGAAGAAATTTTCTATGATTTTGATCTCACTTGTTTATAATTTCCATAAGAGGCTCTGCTTTCTTCTGCAATCAATTTAAGGGCAACAATTTTGGGATCCATCAAACAGAAAAATTGCACAACTTTAATTTTTCAGTCACAACTGTGTAAGCAGAACTAAATGAAATATCAGTGATGCTAGCTGTTATTTCCACTGTTAACTGATCATCTTCAATTAGCCCATGAATACATTATTATTTTCCTCTCAAATTGATGTGGACACTCTTTTCCTGTGGGCTTCATTTGAACATCATCCCCTCCTTTCTTAAGACACATTTTCTGTTTCCTAATTGCTGATTTCATTGGGATATTATTCCTGTAAACTTTTGGTAAATCACCAATAATTTCACCATTCTTCCTTCCAATTTTAATGATAAATTTCATATTTGTTCTTATTTATGCTTTATTGGGATCCACGTTGTCCTTAATGGGATTATTTTCAAACTGATGTCTTATCCTTCGTAGTTCCTCAGGAGAGATCCTGTGTAGACATGCTATAGCAAATTAATAGGAGTTTAGTTTGATGTGAACATATGTTTAATTCCTGTATGCTGTTGCTCATATTATGCATTTTTTATAAACTTTTTGAAAAGCCTTCTGACTTTAAATTCTCTCCTGACAAGTCCAGAGATCTTGCGACTGCCAGTTATTTCCTAGCAGTGGAGCGGTAGACAGGACGCCCCAAAGGAAGGACAAAGGTTATGAGGGTCTGGCCCTTTGAATAGGAAGCTAAATACGTCTCTGCAGATGACTACTCGAGAAATTCCTTCTGCACAAATGAGGAGGGTCAGTCAGCTTTTTGCTCTTTTTAGAACATGGTCTGGAATGGCAGGATGTGCATGGAATATAAAAATTCTAAGCCAGTAATATTCTTTGTTCCAATTCCAACTCAGGCATGAATGCATGTTTTATATCCTTTCTTACCAAGACTTTATGCATTTCATAGTTAATAAGCCACCAAGAATATATTCACTCCCATATTTCCATTTTTGTAAGCACATTCCTGAACATTCAAATTTTATGGTATTATATACTGTTATCAATTAAATTGTGTTCTCCCCAAAGACTTATTTTTTTACCATCTACCTATAGTTCCCATGAATATGATCTTGTTAGGAAATAGGGTGCTTAAAATGTTATCAAATAAATTACTCTGAGGGTATATAGGGTAGGGGAATCCTTATCCAATTTAAATACCTCCCTATAAAAGAGCGTTAGAGATGAGACTCCGGGGAAGCAGAGGCCTGTGAGGGTGAGATCGTGCACTCCTGCTGCAGCAAGCAGCCGAGGAGTGCTTGTGGCCACCAAAATGGGAGAAAGATCTTCCTTTAAGGCCATCGAAAGAATCTGGTCCTGACAACACTCTGAATTCAGATGAACAACTTCCAGAACAGAAACCGTAATTCCTATGATGTAAAGCCAACCAGTCTGTGTTAGGTTGGTGTTAGGTTGGTGCTGTGTTAGGTTGGTGTTAGGTTGGTGCTGTGTTAGGTTGGTGTTAGGTTGGTGCTGTGTTAGGTTGGTGTTAGGTAGGAAATTGTTACCTGCACATGTATCTATCTATAACTTTTTTCTGAAATGACCCAAACCACTCAAATGCTACGAACCTGCGTGTCTCTGAATCACATGAGCTTCCTGAGAGCACAGCCATCTCATTCATAATATATGCATCCTCAAATGGACAGTAAACATGAATCAATGTGCATATTCAAAGGCATGCATTAATGCCTGACTGAAAGTTAGTGATGGAAAAATGAGGAAAAGGTTGAAGGATCTAAAAACTGTTTTCAGCACAGGCATAAAATGACCAATTCACACCCAGACTCCTCTCAGCCCCATTTCAATGTCTCCCAAATTCTTTTTATGAAGTAGAAATCAATCCATATTTGAAATGTCTACGTGATAGCATGCTGTTAAAAAACACACACACAACAAAAAGCCTCAGCAACATTGACCCGCTTGCCTTCTGGAACCCAAATGGGTTGATCAATTCATTTTATATCAAACACTGAACATCTGTCAGCAATAATTTCTAATAGCTTCATTTGATTCTGACACATGATGTCCTGACCCCATCACCTGGGTCCATCTGTGAGAATGGCAGGGAGCTCTCCAGCAAGGTGCAGTCTGTCTGTTGTCTGGCACAGGTAGGAGGAGAAGCGGGGGTGGAGCTGAGCTGGCAGAGCGAAGCTGTTACCAAGCCAATTTCCTCCATAGCAGCAGCCTGACCATTTCTCAGCTTTCTACTTCTTTGTTTCTACACAAGGCCCATAACATTCAGAGAAAAATAATAATTTAAAAGAGCTGGAAAGCTAGTGGACGCCATGAAATAATGGTATTAAAAGTAAACTTCAGAGCACTTCAAGAACAAATTGCATGCATTTAACACTAATGATCAAATACCTGATGAGTTCTCAGAGGGCAGAAAGAGCATGATACATGAAGAAGGTGAACTCAGATCAATTCAAACTCATAGTGACCTTTGGGGACAGAGAAGAGCTGTCTCTTCCGGTTTCTAAGGCTAAGTCTTTCTAAGAGCTCCCTTGGAGCAGCTGTTGGTTTCTAACTACTCAACTTGTAGTTAGCAGCCCAACTGAGAACCCACTGTGTCACCAGAGCTCCTTGAAGAAAGCAAAAGGTCACTAAAATACAAGAAAGAAGGAAAATACAAATGTGGATGTGAAGAGACTGTGTAACTTTAATGTGGGCATATAGTAACTAAAGCAACTGAAAGAAATGATGAAGTGAAAGAGCTAAGGAGAATATTGCAAGAAGACAAAGTAGAGTCTGTCTCTTATGATGAAATGTGAAAAGACCTGGGGTTAATAAGTCACAAAGGATGAACGCACTCAGGGCATCTTAACCTAAAATAACTGAAGAAAAGAAACCTCAAGTTGCAACATTGAAAGATTCTGTGGAGAAAATACTGACCGATGCAGGAGACATCCAAAAAAATAGATGGAAGAAGTATACAGAATCAGGGTATCAAAAATAACGTTTCAATGTTCAACTATGTCAATAGTTAGTATTTGATCAAGAACCAAGAACCAATGGTACTGGGAAAAAAAAGTCCAAGTTTCACTTGGGATTAGTGAAAGACAAGATTCTAAAAATTGATAGAAACTCATTTGAAATGGCTAAACAAACTGATGTGGCACTGAACGCACTCACTCATCTATGCCAAGATATTTGGAAGACAACCTCGTGGACAGTTAACTGGAAGATATTCATATTTGTGTCCATTACAAAGAAAAGTAACCCACCATAGTGTACAAATTATTGAACAATATCAGTCATGTCATGTGCAAGTAAAATTCTGCTGAAAATAATTCAAAATGGTTGCAGCAGTACATTAACAAGAAATTACTAAGAATTTGATTCAGATTCAGAAGACTGAATGGTAAAAACAATCTTACTGCTGATATCAAATGGATCTTGACTGAAAGCAAAGAGTATCAGAAAGGTGCTTACTTTTAAACTGACGATGCAAATGTATCAGCAGTGTGGACCAAAATAAACTATGAGCAGTATTGGGAAGAAGGTGAATTCCAGAACATTGTGCTCATGTGAAAGTGGCACATAGGCCAAAGAGAGTGGTATAAACAAAACAAGGAAATACTGCACCATATTTATTCAATCTATATACTGAGCAAATACTCAGAGAAGCTGGATTACATGAAAAAGAGTGTGGTATCAGGAGCAGAGGAAGTTTTATAAATAGCCTATAATATGCAGATGCTACAACCTTGTTTGCTGAAAGTGAGGCGGACTTAAAGTACTTGCTGATTAACATCAAGGATTATAGCTTTCTGTATAGATTAAAACTCAACATAAAGAAAACCAAAATCTTCACAACTGGACCAATAAGTGACATCATGGAAAATGGGGAAGAGGCTGAAGTTGTCAAAGATTTAGAAGATTTAGTCTTGCTTGTGTCTGTAAACAATAGTCATGGAAGCAGCAGTGAAAGAAAGCAAACAATGTATGGCATCGAGCAAATATGCTACATCAGACCCCTTTAAAGTATTGAAGAGCAAGGCTATCACTTTAAGGACTAAGGTCTACATGACCCATGTCATGGCATTTTCAATATCCTTGTTGAAAATAAAAGTTGGATAATGAGCAAGTAAGACTGAAGAGTTGATAAAGTACAGTGGATGGCGAGAATAACAAATCCGTCTCGGAAGAAGTACAGCCAGAATGCTCCTTAGAAGTGAGGTTGGTAAAATTTGGGATATTATATCAAAAGAAACCATTCTTGGAAAAGGACATCATGCTTGGTAAAGGAGAGGATCCCTGAAAATGAACAAGAACCTCAAGGAGAAAGATTGACATCGTGGGTGCAACAATGGGCTCAGAAATAACAGCACTTCAGGAGAGCATGGACAGTTTTGTTGTTGGGTCTTTTTCTGTTTACACAAGGTCTCTTAGGTTGAAGCCAACTAGACCACACCCAACAACAACAAAAATAGACTGGATTTGGATTAGGAACATTTAAAAAACAATTCTTATGCTCACAGAGTGCTTGAGTTAAATGATAATTTAGATTAAAAAGTTTAATCTATAATTGACAGATTTTATATCTATTAAGGAGTGGTGCATTATTACTCATATAATCCATAAGACCGCTTCCACTTTATTGTTATTATATAGTAGACTACAACTTGGCACTTGGCATTGTTTTGTTAAATAAAGTATCACTAGTGCCTAGAATAGTGCCCTACACATTAAAACACAACAACAAAATCTGTTGTGATTGAACCTATACTGACTCAGAAGGATACATACTAGCTATTAAATGCATCTAAGTATATTTCATGAATATTTATGAGCTTATGAGCAGAGTCAAACTAATGTGAATCTTAAGGGTAATTACCACCTATTATTTAACTAACATTGGGCAAATTAGCATCTTGAGAGGGGAGACATTTCATGGTGAATAGAGGGGAGAAATTTTATGCTGAATAGTCATTCTACCTTTGTTGTCATTCACAGAAATAGGAAAGGTGGGGGCACAGAAGCAAAGGAGGAAGAAAGGAATGATGAAAGGGGAGGAAGGGAAAGAGGAAAAGGAACAGAAAAGGCAAATGTGAAGAATAAGGGGCAGGATGAGAAAAGTAAGAATAAAGGAGAAGTAGTAAGAAAGCTGCAGAACAAGATTTTAAAATATACTTATTTCTCATATTTGTCAAGGTCAGCGCTGGATGAAACCCAAGAGCCCACAGTGAGACCATAGGGTCTTTAAAATCAGGCAGTTCTTCGCTGAAGGAAAGTTGGTTGAACTAAATACTAAATATAAATTGTTGAGAAAACACAGCAAATAATTAACTGGCATTATTAAGTGCTCAGTAGCTGTTAGTTATTTTAATTCTCACTGACATGTAAGTATCAGAGATTGAAATGAACACAGATACAAAGAAATGTCGTATGCTTGAGTTAAAAGCAAAAATGAATCATGTTTCGTTATAAGTCTAGGGTTTTAAACATGGTGCTTATGTTAATGAAAGGCTAGTCCATTTTCATGTTACCATTCATAACACCAATTTAAAGAAACTATTTAAATACCTTCCCAACCTTCATATTAGTCTTGAATAATGAAATGTTCTCCAAAAAGTTGACATATTATTCATAAAAATACAGAAAGGAAATGTATTTAAAAATTAACGTTCTTAGGCGGCCTCATTTCACTTGCTGAACAGCCTGACAATTCCCATTGTTTCTTGAGAAGCATGATTACTCCCAAATTGATCACACATTGAAACAGATAACAAAGTCATTAAACCAGAGAACATCCTCAGTCAAGGGTATGAAGATAAACGTTATCTCATGGGAGATGTGATTATTAAGTATTATTGCTGGCTAAACAACGGTGTGCTTCAATTTTATTTAAAAGATTTCATTTATTTATGTTTTATTTGTTAGTTTCTTTATTTGCCTGAGTTTGGCTTCACTGGCTTCACCCATATTTGAAAATGATTTTTCCCATCACCAAAAATAACAAGTTTCTCCACAGAAAGTGCTTACCTCTACTTCAGTCTCCCAAATAACCTCCAGATAACTTCCTGGGAACCTCCAAATAATTTTGATATCTGTGTGCCTATCTACTACTGGTTTTCTTATAATATGCTATTTGTCTTTTTGTGGTTGACTTGTTTCATTCAGTATAAATCCTTCAGATTCACTCATATTGTTTCTCAGTAGATTTCTTCATTATTCTTCAGAGCTGTGTAGTATTCTATTGCATGAATACCACAATTTGTTTATCTTTTCACCCTTTGATGAATCCTTAACTTGTTTCTGTCTTTTTGATATTATACTACAATTAATATAGGTATGCATGTCTGTATAGGTCACGACTCTTATACCTAAGATGTACTCCTAGAAGTGAAATTTCTGGATCATAAGGTATTACTATACTGAGCTTTTTTAATGAAGTGCCATACTCATTTCCATATTGGCTATACCAACTCATAATTACTACAGCAACATTTAAGAGCTTCAATTCCCCCACAAACTCACCAGAATTTGTTTGGGTTTTTGTTGTTTTGGTTTGTTTTTAATCACTTTCACTTTTGCAGCTGTCAGATGGTATCATGTTATGGTTTTGCTTTGCATCTTCGATGACTGATTTTGAGTCTTCACCTGTATGTGTTGACTCCCGTAACATTCATACTTTAATGAAGTGTCTGTTCATGTCTTTTGCCCATTTTTGGATTGGATTGTGTGTCTTCTTTGACTGTTAAGTTGTTGATGCTTTATACATATATTTAAAAGTTTTATTAGGTGTTCATACAACTCTTATCACAATTCATACATACATCAATTGTGTAAAGTACATCTGTACATTCATTGACCTCATCATTTTCAAAGCATTTGCTCTCCACTTAAGCCCTTGGCATCAGGTCTTCTTTATTTTCCCCTCCCTCCCCGCTCCCCCCTCCCTCATGAGCCCTTGATAATTTATAAATTATTATTTTATCATATCTTGCTCTGTCCGGTGTATCCCTTCACCCCCTTTTCTGTTGTCCATCCCCCAGGGAAGAGGTCACATGTAGATCCTTGTAATCGGTTCCCTCTTTCCAACCCACTCACCCTCTACCCTCCCAGTATTGCCCCTCACACCCCTGGTCCTAAAGGTATCATCTGTCCTGGATTCCCTGTGCCTCCAGCTCCTATCTGCACCAGTGCACATCCTCTGCTCTATCCAGACTTGCAAAGTAAAATTCGGATCATGGTAGTTGGGGGGGGAGGAAGCATTTAGGAACTGGAGGAAAGCTGTATTCTTCATCGGTGCTATATCGCACCCTGACTGACTCATCTCCTCCCCTACACACCTCTGCAAGGGGATCTCCAGTGGCTGACAAATGGGCTTTGAATCTCCACTCTACACTCCCCTTTCATTCACTATGGTAAGATTTTTTTTTCTGATGATGCCTTAGATCTCACCTACCTTCCTGCATTTCTTCTCCTTAGACATGGCTCATACTGTGCACATCATGCGACACTCCATCCTTCATCTCCAAAATGCCTCTTCCTCCTCCGAGGAATTCTGTGAAATATCCTTTCTGTGCTTCTCACCTGGGAATGCTGCTCATTCTGTCTCAAGATGGCCATGTGCTGTTTTAATTCCTTTTTCATGTGATGTACTTCTCCATCCTTCTGTTCTGGGCTCCCAGATTGTAATCAATATTTGTTTCACTTGGTTTCTCAGTTGTTTGCTGTAAGGAGATGGCATGGCGTACGTGGCTAAGCTGTTATCTTGAATCATCCCGTATGTTTCAACTAAAAAAATGTCCCCAAATTTATGTTTACTAACTGCCATAAAAGATAAGCAATGCCAGGGTTATATTTACCTAGACAAATAGAAAACTGGATTTGTGTGTTGTCACAAAGTCCTAGGAACAGGCTCCTCAGAAACTGCATGTAGCGTGAGAAATGAAAAGGGCAGCTGGGAGATTTAACACAAATCTGTTTGGACGGTTAAAAAAAATACAAAATTGGAGGAGCTTTCTTGTTTTAAATCGTGTAATTTTCTTTTATAGAAGTGGAAATTTTTCATTGTAAATCATTGAAGAATCCAGTGTTCAAAAAGAAATAAAAGTGAAAAATAAATCATTCAGAATCTTACCAAAGGAATTGCACCACAACGTTTGGAACATTATTTCAAACCTTTTCTCAGTGTTTTATCTCTATAGAGATACATGTGTACAATTTTCAAGCAGGAGTATGATTTTCCTTGCAGTCATTCTGGACATGGAATTTGGTCATTGAAGCTTTATATCATAATTTTAAGTAATAGGATATCATGTTACATCTGTATCCTCTAACATAGTTGCAGATTTCTTACTAAAACAATGTGGGCATTTTTAAATTGCCCAATTGTGTTGGCTGAGTTCTCTAGAGCAGTGCTTCTTAAACATTTCCCCCTCTTAATTCTTTTCCACCCAGGAAAGTTGGAAACATGAGCAAGTGCTGCAGAAAAACCCTTGGGTTTTTACACCTTTGATTTTGAATTACTTTTAGGTCATTGCACATTCAGAAACCTTCCACTATTGCCACAATCCTTCACAACTCGCACAAGCACTTACTTAACCCTGTGTGGGTCACAGCCCACAGTTTTAAGAAGCTTTGCTCTAGAGAAGCGAAACCAATGCTACAGAGAGAGAGAGAGAGAGAGAGAGATTTACATAAAAACCTGACTCACGCAATTGTAAAAGTGGATAAGGCCAGTCCACTTTCAAGTCTGTGTAGGAGATATTAAGCGGGAGAATTTTCCTGAGAGGTTCAGCTTCAGGGACTGATGATGGCAAGTTATGCAGGAATACCACAGGCTGCAGGAGGGGGATGAAGCCAAGATCAGAAGAGCAGACTTGTGAATGAAAACAATGTCAGGGATCAGATGGCAAGTCAGATGTCAGGTCAAAAGACAGGCCACTAATGACTTCTGGGAGCAGCACACTATAAAGGCAGGCCATTGGCTCATGTCCAGAGAACTGAAGATTGATGAGCCTGATGGAGGATCGAGACCCAGCTGAAAAGCAAGCAAGCTTCCCCACAGTGTCCACTACAATAGGAATGAGGCTAAACGCCAAGGAAATGTCCCTTGAGTTCCATCAGTTTTGTGATCTGAATAAGAGGTTGCATTGAACCCCAACCATTTTACAACTTATTGATTGGTCACAGCCGATCCCATGATGGAATTGATTATACTCTATTACAAATCATCATGGAGCATTACTCAAGCTTGACTACCGAACCACGGGAATCCTAGCCAGCCAAATGACAGAAAACTTAATTATCACTCAAATCCTAGAAACTATACTAGTTGAGCATGTGTTCACCTCCTTTGTACTTGTCCAATTGTCTCCTCGAGACAAAGAATACAACCAAATCAGCCAAACATGACTCGTAGAAACCTATGTAACAGAGGAGAGCTATCCCATAGGCCTTCCAAAGCTGCTATCTTTGTGGAAGCCAACTTCCATCTCATTCACCACTGCACTGTCAGACCTCCTGAGTGAAAAAAATTTCCACCATGTATCTGAGAAAAAAAGATACAATAGAAAAATGCATATTACTTCGATTTTAATCCCATACTTAGTTCTATTCTTCCCCCATATCTGTGTTTCACTTTCTATATTGGTAAAGCGTGTAAGATGATCATGATAACTATAACCCTTCTCAGCTTAAAAATTCTAAGTATATGAATAGAAGGAAGCTACGAGAGTGATAACTTTAAAACCATCAAATATGGAGCGCAATGTGGACGTGCCAATGTAAACACGCTTTCCAGAGTCAGCTCAATGGTATCCTAGGAGCTGGGTCATCATTGTTTAGAATATGACATTTCAATGAAGTATATTGAATAGTTTTGTATCTTTTCTTTATACAGGGATACTAAGAGATAGAGATGAAATCATCAAAGAAAAATCAATGGCAAACATCCAATTTCAATTTAAAATATATATTTTTGCAAATAGAAAACAGACATATATTTAATTCTCTGTTTTCTCCTTAACATAAGATTTTGTTTTCCAAATAACTACAATATATGTGTATAGATATATTCAGAAACGTGGTTAAGAACATCATTCCAGCATCTTTGTCAGAAGGGGACAGCAAAATCATAACCAGCCTCATGTAGCCCTAGTTTGTATCCTACGGCTAACCAGGTGGGCAGTTTGAATCCACCTCAGGCGTTTGGCAGAATAAGAGGGCTGATGATGTGGTTCCATTGAGATTACAGTGGAGAAACCTTGAGAAGCATGGTTCTACGCTGTGACGCTGTGCCACCCGGGTCACCATGAGTCAGAATTGACTTGGCTGTGACAGTGACAATAGCAAGAATAATCTGCATTCGATTTAACGTATGCAGATGTTTCTCTCCGTTAAATGTAAAGTGTTCTGCACTCTGATCAGAATCAGATGAATCGTTCTCCTAACACTCAATCTCCTCGTCAGGAATGTATCGCTAAGAGTATCTGTCGAACTGTTTCCACAATCAACATAAAACACTAAAAATTCTGAATTCTCATACGATGCAGCATTTACCACTACACAATAATTTACTTCTTGAAATTAGTCCAGAGAAATGTGATTCTTACCTATTAAATGTATTGCTGTATCTTTAATCACTCGAGAAGAAATAAGGCTAATTTCCAATCATGACTAATCAGATTAGGGATTTTTCTCTAATATTTAAGAAATGCTGAGCATCTGTTTCTTAATATCTAAAGTGGCCACAATGCATTTGTTTTCACCAGGTGAATAATCTCCTGGAAGAGCCACTTTTCATCACATGCTGAGTCTCATTGTTGACTTACTACTGAAGCTCCTTCACAACATCTGCAAAAGTAATTATGGAAGCCATCTGGAGGAAGCAGAGGGGAACAACCAGCATTTTAATAGATGGTGTGTCAGAGACACAGTGATGTTAAGAAACCAGTCCTCATTAAGAGAGGGGGGAAGAGATTTACCTAACGGACATAATGATCGCTCATTACCATGCACGGTGGAGGCATAGGAGAATGTACTACTTACTGAATCAAGCAAACATCATCTCCTTTGGTTTACCGAGTCACATACTTTTAACTCTAAGCTCATTTATCAGGAGAAGCAGTTAGATCTAATGACTGAGTGGTACTATGCTGATTGGTGACTCATTCAGTCATTTTGGGCAAATAACTCATGCTTTCATGGTACTGAAATCACTGGTAAAATGTGTAATTTTAGCCTGTGATGATTCCAGAAGGTTACGGTTGTATTCATGAGCTACAAAATACGAATAAACTAAACCTTGTTGTCTACTTGTGGTTGGGGAAAAAAGATCCTTACAAAACCACAGACTCTACTTTCCTTGATCCTAGACAGGATCTAGCCATATGTACTCCTTTGTATCAATAAGCGTTCAGTAGAATTTAGTGCCAGTAATTGGTTTTGAAGTCAAACTGCTCCCTTTGGATCTTAACTTTGCTCATAATGCTATAGAATCTTGGGTTATCATTCAATTTTGGGGATGCTGCAGTTTGCTCAACTGGAAAGTGTGGTTTATCGTAGTCAAAGTCTCAAACTTGCAATAAGAATTAAATGAGGCAATGGATGTAAAGCGCAGAGAAGTAGTCAACAGTGATATTGTTAACTATAATTTAATCATATGATTTCATAAAATGAGGTCTATCCAATTCATAAAACCAATTTATCTCCTCCCTTTCATACCCACCCTCCAAAAATCTTATAATGAAATATATAAATTGTATAAACATTGACATTTAATCAATGATAATTTGACAATACAACAGCAGCCCAAATGGAAGAGCAGAGCAAAGCAAGCACACCTCTGTGCTCTCCGCGGTTTAATTGAGTAAGAGGCTTCTTTAGCTGATTAGCACCTGCTCTCCACCTGGCCTCAAGAAAGCGGCTTACCTCTCAGGCTCAGCTGATCGGCCTGTAAAATGGGGGAACAAAGACCCCTATGAATATTGTAAAACAATTTTCTTATCCCCTAAACAAGTCCTAATAGCCTTAGATGAAATGTTTCACTTCCTGGAAGTTTATATTCAGGATATAATTCGAAAGAAGAAAGAAGCTGTGTATTCAACGACATTGATCATAATTTAATTAAAATTATTTAAAACCTTTATGCTGGATAAACATACTTCACATAACACCAGGTCACCATAAATTATATTAAAGTTCATATTTCTCTTTGAAAAATGTCGATGACTCCTTAGTGGAAGTAAATTACAAAGTTATACCACACTGAATTGAAGTCCCTGACTATATAGCCAACAACTGAACAACAACAACAACGCACACATTCACACAGGACTCAAGGTCATGGGAGTTGTTGTTTTTTGTCAAAACCCACAAGACATTAAAATAAAATTTTAAGCCTTAAAATAATAAAGTGTAAATTATTAAAAATACAACTATGCGTGAAAAAGAGTCAGTTATAGCAATTCCACTCTGGAGAAGCAGCTTTAGGCATCAATTTCAAATCGGCCCTCTATAATTTCTTCCCTCTCTGAATCTGGTTTGTTTAACTTCTTCACAAACGCTTCTTTTTCTTTTCTCTTTTCGGAGAACTGTTAGACCAACCATAGCAGCAGGATGGTTCCATCGCTCCCCAGAAATGCACTTGGGGCCAAGTGACCTGCCCTACTCAGAACACACAATAGAAGGCAAGGGGCCGCCTGACTCAATTAAACACACTCTAAAACTGCACCTCAAGCCAGCTCCTGCATGGAGGTCCCAGCACCTTGGTAGGCAATTGTAGAGGTGGAACTTCTGACCTAGGTAGCCTGTGCCTCTAATGCTGGTTCCTATCATGGTGCTCAGTTGCCTGGACTTAATATCTTTTAAAGAGTTTGGAGCCTTCGGATAAGCAAATGTGGTCAAGAAAGAGGATGGTGCCCAACTATTAAAAGATACAGTGTCTGGGGTCGTAAAGGCTTGAAGTTAAACAAACGGTCATCCAGCAGTGACACAACAAAGCCACATGGATGAAGCACACCAGCCAGTGCGATCATCGGGTATCAACAGGACAGTGTAACCAGTATCAGATGATTCATAGCAAACAACAAACAAACAGAAACACATTGTTGAGAATGAGGGGGGCCAGAGAAGAGAACCAAAGCCCATCTGTAGACAAAGGAAAATCCCCCCACAGAGGGGTCCCAGGGAAGGCAAGAGTCAACCAGGGTTTGGTAGAGCACCAATGGATCACACAATATTCCTCTGGTTCATTGAGGCTTCCACACACCCCACTGTCATGACCACAGTGCTGCTTCCCACTCTGTACTGGACCAGAGCCTGCACAAAGGTACAGATAAGAGATAAAGCTTGCAACACAGAGATTCCAGGAATAAGAATAGGAACAATAATACCAGAAGGGTGGGGGCAAGGGGGGAGCAGAGGGGTAAAGGGGGAAACTGATTGCAATGATTGGCACATTGACACACACCCCATCAGCGGGAAGAACAACAGAAACCATGGGGGAAGGGTGTAAGATATGAAAATAATAATAATTTATAATCTATCAAGGGGTCATGAGGGTCAGGGGGAGAGGGAGGGGAAAATGGGAGCTGATATCAAAGGCTCAATAAAAAGTAAAGGTCAAAAAAAATAAATGTCTAGAAAAGAACAAAGGCAAAAATATGCCTGATATAATTGATTTATGAACTCTAATAAGAGTTGTAAGAGCCCCCAATAAAATTATCTTACAAAAAAAAAGAGTTTGGAACCTTACATTTTGTTATTGTCAGATATGGTGTTGTACCCAAACTTAAATTCACTTTCTTGAATTCTAACGACATTTCTTTTGAACTTTTCAACTCTTCCGTGCCATTTCCCACATCTGTCCTGTTTAAACAATCTCCAAATGTCTCTCAACAGCCTGGAAATTCAATAATAATTGCCTCCATTTTACAGTTAGAAAGTGAAACCCAGAGATCTCACCCCAAGGTTTCACAGCTAGCAAGATGGCACAACCAAGGACCATTAACTGTGCCCCTGGTACTCCTCCCAGTTGAACTGTGTTTGATCTTTCACTTTACCAGAAGCTCTTTCAATCAACCAAATATGGACTCCATCTTCAGGGAATCTGATTCAGGTAAAGAGTAAGCTTTGGTAATTTTTAAGGGTACCGGGGCCACAAGATGAGGGCTCTATAGACCCTCATAGGGACCTCCAAAAGGTGTCCAGCAATCCCAGTTTATGGACTCCGGACTTAAGGAAAACTCTTACTTGCCCTTTGATGCTATGCCAATGTGTCCCACTCTTCCATTTGCTTCTAATTCTTCATCACCATCACCTTCACTTGTTACATAAGCAGTTTCAGAATCACTGAAAAAGGCTTCAACCCATTTGTTGGATTAAACCCATCCACTTGGCCATTGCCACTGAGCCAAGTCTGATTCATGGTGACCCTGAATAGGATTTTGGAGGCTGGAAATAGCCTCCTCTTCTCCTAGGCATGACTGTTGAATTTGAACCACTAACCTTGTGGTGAGCAGTCCAATGGTTACACAATGGCGCCACTAGAGCTTCTGGCACTGAAGTGAGATCCAACACAATTACAAATGTAAAAACGAACTAGAACAGACCCTGTTCCTAGCCCAGGGACTGCCTGCATGATGTCAAAAGAAGTGTTCAGACGGTGGTCTTTTACAGTAAGTGAACTGGAAGGAGGCAGTTTGTCTCAAAATCAAGTTTCCCCTTGTTTATGGAATGATGAAAACATAACTTTTCCTTAAACTTTTCCTTAAGTCACAAAATTAGTTCCCTTTTTAATAGAATTCTATTCTTTGAGGGGGCTTCAACATTTTGTAGGAAAAATAGAATTAAAAAATAATGGAGTTTTTCTGAGAACATTTTGAAGCCTCCTGAGAAATGTAATTAATTCTAGAAATCCATGTGTATTATTCGTTACACATATCCACTTAGTAAATATTTAATATATAACATCTTGTTCAAATAGCATATACCTGTAGGCAAAATAGGGTGTGTGGAGGAAACGAGACATCTCATTTACTAAAGAGAAAACTGAAACCTGGGCACTCGCTTTTTACGTTGTTGCTTCATGTCATTGTAGCTTTGAATCATTTCAGTACATTGATGTGTTTGATCAATAATTCAAGGAGCTACTTATTGAACAAAGCAATGGTAGGTACCTATTTAAACTGATCACCTCTCTACAAGGCACTGTGAAAACTCATATAAAAGATGCATCTGTACTCACATTCTCTGAAATTATGCTCCAAATGAATTACTTATATATGGCTACTGTAGACAATTCTTAATATGACTCTTCTATCCATGTCTCTAACTCCCACCAAATAATTGAGAGGGTCTATGCAAACAGAGCTTCGGTAACACTAATAGAGGTGAGTGGTCAGCTTTTGTTCCCTCTTCTCAAACCTTCACACCCACCTTGGCTTTAAAGACGAAGCTTCTTGAAGCAGGAGCAGAGAGAGAAAGCTCAGAAGAGCAAGTTGCATAGTTCTGTCTGAAGTGGCGAAGGCCACACCCAGTGGTACCAGAACCTATGGCACAGAATAATGGGACAAAGAATAGTGCCCAGACTATGGGACTGTAAGACAGAGTGACAGATGTGCTTTCTGGTCCATGAAGGCAGAGGCAAATGGACCATGCAGCTGAGAGGCTGACAACCAGGGAAAGAGATCTGGTTGCTGACTGAAGAGAGGTGGACCTGTGGACCAAAGACTGTATCCTTAATGGCTACTGATCATGACCTGTGATAATCGATTAACTCCACTACTACTAAAGCCCTATAATTTTGAGTATTGTCTGTGGGTTCTGTGTGGCCATTGCAGTGAATTAAACCCAGCAGAGAAGGCAAGTGCTATGGGAAGAAAGGTTGGTTTGAGAATGATGGAGCATGGAAACATGCCTGATCCTTACCTCTTGGCAATAGGGAAGGCAGAGGAAGTCAGATGTGGCTTCCCATGTCATCCAGTGCTAACACACATGTCCGTGAGCTTTTGGTAAAATACGGATAAACACAGTTCTTTCCAGCCTATTCTTTCAAGTGAACACATCTAGAAAGTCCATTCAAGCACAGGGAAAGCATCCAATTAACTGTGGACTTGAATAAAGAAGTATGAAGAAGAAGAAAGTATTTGAATTATGCTGCTGACAAAGACATTGAAAGTACCATGGACTGCCACAATAATAACAAATCCGTCTTGGAAGAAGTACAGCCAGAATGCTCCTTAGAAGTAAGGCTGGTAAGAGTTTGTCTCATGTGCTTTGGATTGTCATGAAGAGAGAACACACCCACACTCCCTGCCATGGAGTTGATTTTAACTCAGGATGGCCCTGTAGGTCAGGGTAGAACTTCCCTTGTGGGTTCCCCAAACTATCACTCTTGAAGGGAGTAGAAAGCCCCGACTTTCTCGTACAGAGCAGCTGGTGGTGTTGAACATAACCACAACATCACCGAAGCTCCTCCAGGAGAGCCCAGGCTCTGGAAAAGGACGTCCTATTTGGTAGAGGGAGAGTGAAAAAGAGGGAGGTGGAAGGACTGTCTGCAAAGATGGGCTCAAACATAACCATGGTGAAGATGGCGCAGGGCTGCACCGTGTTTCATTCTGTGGTGTACCGGGTCCCTGCGTTGGAACAGACTCGGCACCAAAAGCAACATAAATTTTGGACTATATTTCCAAATTGTTATTTCTGAATTAATGAAATAAAGAGGGGCAGCCACACAGAGGGCTGTAGAGCAGTGAGAGGAGTCAAAATAAGTATTTGGCAAGGCTATCAAAGGACAGTAGATGTTTGCAGGTGAGTTGAGATCGGAGGTTTAAAAGATCTCAGGGTAAAAAAGATGTGGAATGGAGAAAAGTCTGCTGTTACTGGTCATCATTGCAGAATACTTCATACTGAGAAACACTAATTGGGTGTGAAGATCTGTTTGTGTGAGGCAGTGAAAAGAAACCAGCTCATTCTTCGTCTTGCTCTGTTATTGATAAGATAACAATAATTACTTGAACAATCTTAGAAATGGGAATTCTGTCCCTAGAAAGTTAAATAAAACCCTGCACAAACAGACAAAACTTATATGGAAATGAGAATTCTGGTTCATGGGAAATGGAGAAGGAAGAAAGACCCTCTTCTAGAACTCAAAGACGTTTCTACATATCCCTAGGCTCACTCTTTCCAGATGACTTCTTGTCCACAATTAGGCTTGTCAGAGCTTCTTTCTGTTGCCATCGCCTGTCAGCAAGAGGATGTCGAGACCTCTTGAGACTCAGTGTCTCAAATGCACATGATATCTCCTCACCCAAATGTTATTGGCAAAAGCAAAGGACAAATCCTTATATTTTTAAAATTACATTGTATTGTGTTTTCAGTGAAAATTTACACCGCTGATTGGATTTTTATTGAACAATTTCTATACAATTTGTTCAGTGATGTTGGTTACATTTCTTTCCCATCCAAAAGAAAGCAAAAATTAATTTAAAATGGGACCAATTAAAAATAGTTAAAAGGGAAAAATGGTAAGGTGTTGACTTTTAACCCATCTGCAATAATCTTCTTTCAGCTGTGCTATCTGTGAGAAGGGTCGGCAATCGGTCAGGGGTGTTCAGTAGAGACTGATTTGCCGTAGGCTCTGCAAATGGATTTGGGGCTTTCACTCACTGTCACCTATGGGATCCCTGGTGGCGTGGTGTTTACAGGTTGGGCTGCTAACAGCAAGGTCAGCAGTTAGAAACCACCAGCCAGCCCCGAGGGAGAAAGATGGGGCTTTCTCCTCCCATAAAGAGTTAGAGTCTCAGAAACTTACAGGGGCAGTTCAACCCTGTCATGAAGGGTCACTAAGAGCCCTAATTGACTCATTAGCAGCAATTTTGGGTGTGGACTGTCATCTATAGCCTTCTGCCAACTGGGTGCGCAGAATTTAAGCTCTAAGACTTTTTTCTCCTCTGAGCTTGAATTTTGTTATTTTCCATCCTTTGCTCACACCGACTGATCTGCCTTTTCTGTGTCGGCTTAGTTGTTACCTCAGTTACATGGACACTTCTTTTAAGACAAGCCTTTAAGATCTCAGATGCTATTCTTGCAGGCACCAGCTGACTCCTTTTCCACACTTTGCTAGAGCACCCTTACATGCACTGATCCCTTCATATGGGCAAGTATTCGTTGGGGCCACATCATCCCAACTACTCATAGGTCCATAAATTTGCAATGTGCTTTTTCTGATGCCAGGTAACTCTCTTCCTAATGGCATAGATGAGTGAATACTTCCGTGCTTCAGCATCTTGTTGAAATCTTTCAGTTGGTGTTCCATCAGTTCCTGAAGCTTTTGTCTTTGACTAAGGCCTTCAGGGCGGTCTAGACTTGTCCTTTCAGACCATGGGGTCTTGATCATAGTCTAACACTGAAAATGATGGAATGTTGGCTAGTTCTTTTAGGCACACTGGCTCTCTGTGTTCTTTCCATTTGCTCTGGATGCTTTCTGCATCACTCAATATTTTACTGATAGAATCTTTGAATAATACCTTCGAGGCTTGAATTGTTTTTCTTTTTTCCTTTCAGTTTAAGAAAAACCAAGCTTCTTCCTCCTTTCTGTTTTTTTTTAACTCTGAATCTTTGTATATTTCCTTATACTTGTTTTTTCAAGCTGTCCTTTGAAATTTTCTTTCCAGACCTTTGACTTGATCATTTCTTCCATTTGCCTTAGCTAATATGCAATTAAGAGAAAGTTTCCGTCTCCTCTGATATTCAATTTGATCTTTTATTTCTTGTCTTTTTAATGAATGTTCATTTTCTTCATGCATGATATTCTTGACGTCATCCCACAACTTATCAGTTCTCCTGTCATTAGTGTTCAAAGTGTCCTTGAGATATTCTTGAGACTCCGGTGGGATATAGTCAATATGTATTTTAGCTCTTGAAGACTTATTTTAATTTTGTTCAGCTTCAATCTGAACTTACATATGAGCAATTGACGGTCTGTTCCACAGTCATCTGCTAGCCTGGTGTCAGCTGCTGATACTGAGCTTCTCCATTGTCTTTTCCCACAGGTGCAGTCTATTGATTTCTGTATATTCCATCTGGAGCATGCGCTGCTAAAAAGACACTGCAATGAAGAAGTCATTGGCCTTCCAAAATTTCATCATGTGACCTCCAGCTCTGCTGGGATCACCAAGGACATATTTTCTATCTACTGTTCCTTCCTCTTTATTTCCAAATTTCATATTCCAATCGCCAATAGTTCCTAATGCATCTGAAGTGCATGTTTCATCAACTGAAGATATGAGACCCTAATAAAATAATGTTTAAAATGATATAGGAAAATTCATCAGTTTCTTCATTACTAGCTTTATGATTGATGCATAAATTTGAATAATAGTTGTATTGACTGGATAGCTGAGTTCTTTGTGGGTGTATAACTATTATCCTATCACAGACAGCACTGAACTTCAATAAAAATCATTACATCATTTTTGATGATAAATTCCTCTTGAATTTATCAATCCCACATAGTAAAGTATATGACACAGATTCAAAATGGCCAATACCAGCATATTTCAGCTCACTAACACATGGGCGATCGAGGTTTATGAAGTCCATTTCCTTTTTAGCAATGTCTACTTTTCCTGGATTCATCCTTTAGTACATTCTAATTTCCAATTATTACTAAATATCACAACTGTTTCTCCTCAGTTTGACACGTCCCATCAGGATATACAGGTCTCCAAAGCATTACACCATCCGTGACATTATAGTTGAGAAGGAAGCCCTTCCTTTCTCAGTCTTATTTTGTGTGAACCTCTGACCTGAGGATGGCTTTCTTCAGGTTTTTCCCCATCAATTCCTCAAAAGTGGACAGTCTATGCCCTCTCCAGAGTCTGTTCTTCATCTAGAAGCTCTGCTGAAATCTTTCCTCTTTAGGTGGCCTTGCTGGTGTAGGAAATACCAGTGACAGAGCCTCAAGCCTCACAGCCACCTACAAGCCAGCACAGTATGACAAACTGACAGGCAAGTAGTGGTTTAGAGAGAACAGCCCTGGCGATTGGAAAAGACTTGAATCAGTATCAAAATTAATTCAAAATGACCACAGGATGTCCTTCATCTATAGTCAAGAACTTCTCAGTTTAGTTATAAAATCACCCAGTGAAATTAAAAACAAAAATGATGCAAATATAACACAGAACCACAGAGCTTCATAGTGGCATAGATAAAAATAACTGGGTGAATATTGAAGTCACTTTGTATCAATTAGAATTTAATCATGGAAGTAGAGCCACTGTGCTTACGATGGGAATGGTGTCTATACTGAGCAGTGTGTTGTGAGGTGCTGGTGAGGTGGTGCCAACCTACAGCGAGTCTATGTAACACGGAGAGCAAAACTGTCCAGTCCTGTATCATTCTCGCAATTATTGCTCTGTTGGAATCCATTCTCGCAGCCACTGTGTCGTTCCAATACCATTGAGGAGCTGGCTATTTTGGCTGACCATCCAGTTACTGAAAGTAACTAGACTGCATTGAGGTTTTGTTTGTTTGCTTTTTGGTTTTGCTTTTGGGATTTGGGGGTTCTGGAATAATTAACAGCGTTTTCCTCCTCATAGCAAATCCTTGGTGCCTTACCCTAAACTTCTTATAAACCATTATCACTATGTCCTAACAACTAACCCTCAGTCCTAAGTTTGACAAAAATATTTAGATCTAGGCTGTCCAATAAAATAGCCACTAATCACATTTAGGAATCCTGGTAATGAAATGGATCATGCATTTGGGCTGTTAATTAAAACACAGCAATTCAAACCTACCAATGGCATGCATATGAGAAAAATTACGTTTTCCATTCTTAAAAATACATAAAGGCTTTGAGATCCCAAAGGAACAGTTCTATTCTGTCCTAGAAGGAATCTATGAGCTGGAATCAACTCAATGCCATGCATTTGTTTGTGGCTGTTGAAATATGAATATAAATCATTTAAAAATTAATAAAATTAGAAATGCACTTTCTCACACTGAGTAACCATATTTCACATGATCAATATTCATTTGTGACTTAAGGGTACTATGCTGGCTAACCCAATTCAGAACATTTTCACGATTGCAGCTTATCCTATGGGACAGAGCTACCATTTATAAGTCTGTTTCTCCCTTCTAATCTCTCACAGAAATTTCCGCTGACACAATTTCTCTCTTGTGCCCCCAAGTTAAAAGTGATCAGAACACAGCTTGGAACAGTGATACAGAGGCTACATGAAGGTTAGATAATACTAAGAGATTGGCAAGCCTCCGGAAGTTACCATCAAACTGTTCAGTGGCTTCCCGTGGTCCCTGAGTATCAAGCACACGCGGGGAGACAGGCAGGTTTATGGGTCTTCCAAGCTTCCGTTATTTGCGATCTCTATTCTGTCTAGCGACCATCCATCCGCAAACATTGTCACCTTCTGTGATATATGAGATGCTGTGTACGAAGCAGTTCTTACCTCCATATGAAGAACGGAGATCGGGAAATGAGATATAATTCTGAAGAGCACATCGATCCTCTCTTTAGGGACATAAAACAGTTTTATTTACTTGCAGAGGCAAAACTGTGACCGATCATGTATATTTTGCCACTTCTCATGCATTCTTTCAAAGAGACAATCTCCGGTTGCAAATGGAAAACCAGCTTTAATTATTATAATCACATGTTTCCAGTCTTGGAGGAGATTGTTCAAGCTTTTGTTCCAAGAGTCTTTCCATCATTCCTATAACTGGAACAGGTCTGCCAGAATTTCAGATGAAGTAATGGGAGAAAAAAACAAACACTACAGATAAATGGACACACTCGTGTTTATGGCATTTTAGACATGATTTTCTTTTCATTTCCTCTCCATTTCATTTTACTGGATTCAAAGAGTGTTGTTTTCTTTAAACTCCAGCCAAACAAACAACAAAATAAAACAAGCCTTTCAAGGGGGGCAAAATTCTGATTATACAAGTAATTCTACTTGCAAATCAAAGTTCATGTCATGGGGCAGGGTGGGCAGGCAGAGTGTAACAGGGTCTTGCTGATTTCATTTCTGGAGATGGTGATGTAAATAAACAGTATGTTTCTTTTAAAAATAATCCCTCCAGATCCCTTATTGCTCAAACCTAAATAGTGTTCTCAATGACTTAAAGAAAGAAAGAGGAGGAAAATAAAATTGAAATGGATTTGAAGTCTTTAGGGACAAACAAGTTCATGTTAAACCAAACAAGGAGTTATAAAAAAAAATCTCACGTCAGCGCTTCCCTTTGCTTAACTCACTGCCTTTACAGTTGTTGGAGTCCAACAGGCCCAAGCAGGACGCTGCCATCTCCAAGGCTCATGCTGGGGGACTAAACAGCAACAAGTTGTTACAAAGAACACGTGGACACCATAGGCACAGGATAAGGAGAAAATTGCAGAAATCGGAGGAGTTTACACCAGCTAGGGGAGGAGCTGATTCTTAGCTTCAGTTATCTATTGACGGAATTCAAACCCATGTTGCCAGATTTCTGTTTTTCAAGGGAAGCTTTAAATTCTATGATCTGAAGTCATGTTTTAAAAAATCATGGTAAATAATTTTTAAGCTAAAACTTTATAAGTTCCAAATTAAATTTACCTTTTTTCTGATTAAATATGCTTTTAATCAAAGTTAGATCCAAAGATTTCAAGTTTCTTACTGCAGTCAACTCCAAACTCCTTAAAAATGAAATATGATTTCTGATTCCGTTTTTGTTCACCACAGCCCCTAGCAGAGGATGGGCACACGGGTCTTTATTAAAGACTGACTCGCTTGATAAGTCAGGAGGTTGACAGTTCTTATACTGGAAGAGGTCAACGTTGTTGTAGCCACTAATGCAAAGAAGCCATTACTGTGACTACCGATCAGCAGTTCTCATCTGGGGGTGATTCTCCTGCTCCTCTAAGGACATGTGAAGATTTCTGAAGACAGTTTTGCTTGTTACAACATGGGCAGGGTGTGGCTACAGATCTCCAGTGAGTAGAGACCAGGAACACGGTTTAACAACCTACATCTACAAAGCATACAACTTAGCAAAAAAGTACCCTGCCAAATGTGTCAATATTGCAAAGTTTGAAAAATGTATCTTTAAATCCTGTCTTTGTACGAAAAATTAACTTGTGTGTTAAGCTAAGTTTTCTAGAGAAGAAAACCAGGGACATACACACACACACACATATATATACATATATATTCATAGAAAAAACTATATATGGTGAAATGACTCACATACTTTCACACTTTGTAGAAGCAGGTAATTCCAGTGAAGTTCAAGTCCATGGGTCAAATGTTAAACTGAAGGCTTTTCCTGAGTCACATAGCTGCCAGGGCTGGTGAATCAAGAGACAGAAAGATGAAGCTTTCTACTCCTGCAGTGGATTGATCTGCTTTGCTACACCAGGTCAGTCTCTTGAAAGTGTCGAAGAGTAAGGATGTCACTTTGAAGACTAAGATGCACCTGACACAACTCAAACTCACTGCCATGCGGATTCTGACTTAACACAGCCACCCTCTAGGAAAGGGTAGAACTACCCCTAGGGGTTTCCTAGACTGTAACTCTTTAAGAGAGTAAAGAGCGGTTGGGAGTATTGAACTGATAACCTCATGGTTAGCAGCCCCAGACATAACCATTATGCCAGGAGAGCTCGTCACACAAATCAGGGTATTTTCAATTGCTTTGTATGCATATCAAAGTTGGAGACTGAACGACACTGAAGGCTAAAGAAGACTCCGTGCCATTGAATTACGGGACTGGCAAAGAATCTTGAAAATACCATGGACTGCTGAAAGAGCAAACAGATCTCTCTTGGAAGAAGAGCAGCCAGAATGCTCCGTAGGACTGAAGCGAGTGAGACTTTGTCTCATGTACTTTGGACATGTCACCAACAGAGACCATTTCCTGAGGAAGAACACCATGCTTGTGAAAGCAGGTGAACAAGGCAAAAAGAGGAAGACATTTGAAGAGACAGATTGGCATAGTAGCTGCAGCAATGGGCTCAAGTGTAACAGTCATTGTGAGGAGGGCATAGGACCAGGCAGGATTTATTTCACTCTGCTCTACACAGGGTCCTAGGACTCCAACCAACCTAATGACACTTACGACACCCGACTACAACCTGCACACAATTGTCAAAGATAATAATAAATTTCAAGCCACTAGTCACTCCTTTGGAGGTGGCTTACTCTAGAGCGATTGATCACCACCCCAGAGGTGATTTTTAAAATCTCATCAGTTAATTGTAACTGGTGTCTATTATATATTTTGAGAAATGCTCATTTATAGAAAGTTTAGCCAATAGCAGAAGTCCTCAGATAGTGCGAATAGTAAAGTGCTTCGCCACTTATGAAAAGATGAGCAGTTTAAAAGCAAGATTTGGAGATCAACTTCCAAAAAGCCCCAGCCCCAGCCTCATGAGGGCAGCTCAACCCTGAAACCTAGGATGTCAGCAGGAGTCAGAAATGACTGGTCACTGTAATGTGTGCCTGTGTTTTTAACTAATACATAGCAACATCTGTGGCCATTGTTTTTGTTTACCACTCAACATCATATTCAATCAGTACCCATAAATGAAGAAACCATCGTCAGCAAATAAGCAGTGTGTACATGTAAAACTGAACTTTTAATTTACTACTGGATTATCCATCTTCATTAAGGCTCTTAGCACATCAATTAGCCATAGGGATAACAGAGTAATCACATACATCCTTTATTGCTTCATCAAGTTCAACAAACACCATTGTGAAATGCTAATAGCCTATAATGAAGACAGAAACCACCATAAAGTGTCAAATGCATGGATTCAAAATTTAGCAATTCGTTATTCAGAAGCTATTTGCCATCCAAGCTGTGGGGCTTGGTTGTAGAGATGAATAAGACTCGGTCTTTCTTGCCCTTGCTGGGCTCACCATATACCCAGCTGTCTACGGAGTAGATCTGAGTGAAGGTCTGGGAGTTCTCATGGCAGTTTCATTGGCATTGAGTTTATTTGGCATTGAGAGCTCACTATGAGTCAAATCTAACTCATAGAAACCTTACAGGATGCTGTAGACCTGCCCCGAGGCATTTCTGAGACTGTGAGCCTTTACAGGAGGAGAAACCCTCATCTCTCTCCCACAGAACGGGTGGGAGTTCTGAACTGCTGATCTTATGAGGTTTATCCCATTGCATAATAACCCATTATGCAACTAGGTCACTTAAATTTCATAGCCTTCCTGTAAGTACACTTTCCTTCAGCTGCAGAAGCCTAAGTTAAGTTCAAAGACATTACGGTAATCAAACTGCCTGAGATCCCATTGAGCCCTGGTGGCATAGTTGGTTATGCACTGGGCCACTAATTTAAGGTCAACAGTTCAAACTCATCAGCTGCTCAGTGGGACAAAGATAAGGGCTTTTGCTCCCACAAAGCTTTAAAATCTTATCAAACTTGGGGAATAGTTCTATTCTGCCCTGGAGGTTTTGATCTCCAACTCTATGCCATCCAAAAAGTAACTATGTGCCCTTAATTTATTAGTGATAGTGAATGGGCATTACTTTCATTGCAAGGTTAACCATAGACTTCTAAGCTCATGTGTTTTTCAAAAGGACCAAGGGGACACACACACACACACACACAAATACACACACACAGCATACTCTCCAAGTTTAAGCCAAAAAATGTCATTTTTCTCATATTTCTGTTTCAGCACCAAACGCTGAACTTTAAATGCAGATGAAAGCAAACTCTATGCTCTAAATCACTTCTGCAGCAGAACAGGGAAGAGGCGAGAACTGCAATTCAATGATGGCACTGTCCAAATTCAAAATCAGAATGGTGTACCTAGTCTCAAAGACTTCCACCAACTAAAAAGCAACCTAAATTAGATGGACAGAAATGGCCCCTGGCACAGTCCCTTAGGCCGGGAAAGGATTTTCTTTTTACTTCACAGAGGTAATTAAGGATGCTAGTGTTGGCTAAGTTGTTTCACTGAGATCAATGTTATGAATTTTTGGATTTTGATTGTGTGAGAATGCTCTTTGCATCAGAGTGGTGGTAAGACCATCACTGACACATCCTAAGTTTCAGGCTCTCACCAGGGCTTATTCTGGATGGAGCAACGTTCACCACCTACAAAGAGAGAAGTTGATATTCCCTTTTTTCAGGGGATAAAATTGTGGTCCTTTTTCCTGAAACGAGGAGAATCAACAGAATAGGGGTAAAAGTGGGGCCAGATCCATGAGCTGTGTCCTCTTAGGGACATAACTGTCTTACTCTGGGCCCAAATGAACTCACTAATAAAATAAGGTGAATACTTTTCATGGCCATCACATCAATTCCAACTCATAGGAGCCCTGTGGGACAGAGTCAAACTGCTCCACAGAGGTTCTGAGAAATCACAAACAGTAGCAGATAGCTTCCTCCATCTCCGGGAGAGCTGCAGGTAGCTTTGAACCTCTGACTTTGTGGTTAGCAGCCAAATTCTTAACTCACTGTATTATCAGGGCTCTTTAATGAGGAGAGTAGGCACTAATAATTGATGCAAAGTGTTTTGGGGCTTGCAGAGTGTCATAATCTGTGATGATATCAAAGACAGAGAAGTGATAAAAAAATGTATCGCCCTTGTCTTCATGGCATATTAATCCAAAAAGAATTCCAGCAGATTGTCACAACTTGAGTGTCCCTGGATCAGCAGTATACCCATAACACAGAAGAAATTGATGATAACCACTTTCTGCCATGACTATAAAAAGTGTTTAAGACCCCAGATGCTATATCTTTCAATAGCCAGGCACCATCACTTTGTTCCCCATGTTTGCTTATGCATCTGCTTTGTTTTCAGCGATCCTGAGAAGGTGATCATCATGGGATGTCAGTTCCATAGAACAAAGTGTTCTTACATTGAGGTTGTACTTGAGTAGAGGCCCAATGTCTATCTGCTACCTTAATACTAAACCTATAAATATATGCACAGAGATCTATTTCCCCGTCAGCATACATAAATATATTTACATATGTACATGCCTGGATTGAGACCCCTATAAATGTCCATTTCCTCCTAGTTCTTTCTTCTATTTCCTTTTAATTTCCTCTTTTCCCACTATCATGCTTAGCCTTCATTTGGGTTTCAGTAATTCCTCTCGGTTACATTGCCCTTGATCAAGCCCTACTAGGCCTCTTACACCTTCCTCGCCATTGGTCACTTGTAGGATCACTTTTTGTTCCCTTGTCCCTGGGGTTGTTAACAACCACTTCTTTCCCCTCCTCCCCCTTTCCCATCTCTTCTCATTACTGTTGGTCCAATTGTTTCTCCTCCAGATAGTTTATCCTGCCTATCTTATCTAGATAGACCTGCAGAGATAATATGCACACAAAACAAGACAGAGCAAAACTAAGCAACAAAAGAAAACAACAACAAATAACCAATGACCGATAGTTAAAGGTCTGTTTTTTGAACTTTAGGAGCATTTTCTGGTCAAATCTGATGGGGTGTCATGCCCTGGTCCCAAAGTCTATTTTTCCTTTCCCCTCTGGACTTCCTTGCTCTGCTCCCCTTGCTGTTCCATTGCACGCCCTTAGTGTTTTGCTTGATGAGGTGGGGTCAGATCAGGTGCAATTCCTGCACTGTGTCTTCAGTGTTATCCCCTGTAGGGCTATGGGTCACTGAGGGATGTCTTAAAGACTTGAGCCATATAGCTGAGAAGCAACAAAACTCACAAGGAAGAAGCACACTAGTCTGTGTGGTCACGAGGTGTTGACAGGATCAGTTATCAGGCATCAAAGAACAAAAAAAAATCATATCATTGTGAATGAGGGGGAGTGTGGAGTGGGAACCCAAAGCCCATCTGTAGGCAACTGGACATCCCCTTACAGAAGGGTCTCAGGGAGTAGATGAGCCAGTCAGGGTGCAGTATTGCACTTCTGAATCATGCCACGGTCCTCTAGTTCTTTAATGCCTCCTCCCTCCCATTATCACAATCCCAATTCTACCTTATAAATCAAGATAGACCAAAGGTTGTACACTGGTACCGATAAAAATTGGAAACACAGGGAATCCAGGCCAGATAAACCCCTCAGGACCAATAATGAGAGTGGCAATACCAGGAGGGTAAGCAAAAAGTTGGGTAGAAAGGGGGATCTGATCACAAGGATCTACATATAGCCTCTTCCCTGAGTAACAGACAACAGAAAAGTGAGTGAAGGGAGATGTCACACAGTGTAAGACATGACAAAATAATAATAATTTATAAATTATCAAGGGTTCATGAGGTGGGGGAAGGAGGGGGGAAATGAGAAGCTGATACCAAGGGCTCAAGTAGAAAGCAAATGTTTTGAGAATGACGATGGCAACAAATGTACAGATGTGCTTGACACAACGGATGGATGGATGGATTGTGATGAGTTGTATGAATCCTCAATGAAATAATTTTTAAAAGGTGTTCATAAATCAAACAATGTGGATAATATTTACCTAGATTAGAGCCTCTATTTGGCTCCTGTGTTAATCTGGGTACACTAGAAAAACAAATCCATAGAAACTCATATGTGTATAAGGAAGAGGTTTATATACAAGAGGAATTGAACATTAAGAAAGCATTATAACCTAGTCTAATCCAAGTCCATAAGTCTGATTTTAACCCATATTTCTGATACTAATCTATAAAGACCTCCTCAAAATCACAAACTACATGCAATGACACTGAGTGCAGGATGATCACAGGCCAGGGTGGAGAAAGTCTTTGGATCCAGTGGCAATGTAAGCATCTCAGTGCTGGCAGGGGTCTCCATGTGGCTTCCCCAGCTCATGGCACTAGCATAGTTCCACGGGTCTTGTCAGCAGCAATGTCTCCCAGGGAATGAACAATGAGAGAGGTATCTCCTGCCTCCAAGGAGGAAATATCAGATTTCCCAAAATTTTCAGGAGAAGGTCATGCCCACCCAGAGGCATCATTGGTTATATCTTGATTGACAGACCAGACTCCACCCTGTCACTCAAAATCTTCTCAAATTGACACCAGATCATGAAACCACCCTAGCTCCTAAAACACATTTTATTTTGTCCATGAAACAGAAAAGCTTAAAATACAACGCAATCAGAACTCCTCCATGAGATACTGAAAATGCATTTTCCTGAAAACTCCTATAAAAACAAACCACTGCTGTGGAGCCCATTTAGTTCTTAGAGACACTGTAGACAGCGTGGAACTCACCCTGAGGGTTTCCAAAGTGGCCAGCTGTACTGTAGGAAAGCACCTCCACCTCTCTCTCCTAGGAAGTGCTGCTTCATCCGAACCCCTGGCCGTTTGACCAGTCACTACCCATGGGACCCCTGCACTACCAGGCACATTTTCCAGAGCATGCCATCATTCTATAGTCTAAATAAAGAAATGACAATAAATAGCGTGTCCTTCATTATCCTATTACCAAAGCTGCTATATGTTCTGATTATTTATTGCAGGATGTCTGCTTTGCTTAGAGTCCTTCCTTGAAAGAAAGAAAGAAAGAAAGAAAGAAAGAAAGAAAGAAAGAAAGAAAGAAAGAAAGAAAGAAAGAAAGAAAGAAAGAAAGAAAGAAAGAGAAAGAGAGAGAGTGAGAAAGAAAGAAAGAGAGAGAGGAAGAGAGAGAAAGGAAGGAAGGAAGGTAGGAAGGAAGGAAGGAAGGAAGGAAGGAAGGAAGGAAAGATTGAGACTAAATCTGTTGATATGCAGCAATTATATTCTTGTATATTCCAAACAAGGTTCAGGCGTCCCCCCCAATATTGCCAATGACCGTGCAGATACAGATGACGAGGATGGTGACTAATGATCATGAGCCATTCTGTGATGGCTGTCATACATGCTTCCAAATTGTTCCCGGCTGTTCTAACACAGGTTCCCTGTCTGCACAGGAACTTGGTGAGCTTGAAAGGAATTGAGTGCATAACACTCTTAAAAACAGTTCTTTTCTGCACTCTTTGAAGTCTCTCCCCCGCCCCCCCACCTTGTCGTGGAGAATCGTAGAGAGTGAATTGTTTGATCTAGCATTTTAAATACACGTGAGTGACAACCAGCTGCAATCAGTACAATACAGTCAGTGTCCACAAGATAACAAATGCATTTGTTCCTACAAATAGAAACACGCTGAATGGGAATATGAACTCCCCCCACCCCACCCCCCAGGATGAGCTTCAGTTGGAGTTTCAATCTGAGTTAACAATGATAAGAGGGAATGAAAATAAAAGTGATAGGAAGAAGGCGGTGCCTAGATCTGACAGCAGAAAGCAATTATTCACCCATGACACTCAAAGATCTCTTCAAGTCCCAGCTCGGACCCATTTCTTCTAGGGATAAGCAGCACACCGCTTAGCCATTGTTGAATGAGAATAATTTACATAGTAATGGATAGGCATGTGTAAAAGGAGTGGACATCATCGTAATCACCTTCATCAGAGCAAAATGTATTGGGGGATTACTGTGTGCCAGGCAATGTTCTAAAGTCTTACATGTTTAAATGCATTTAAGGTTCACCATAACTCTACAGCCATACAAGGTACTTTATTAGTTACAGTACCTTCCCATTTTTAATAAGAACACCCCAACTCAACATAGTTTAGATCATAGGTCCCCAAACTTATTTCTCTGGCTGCCCTCTTTTCAGCAAAAAAAAAAAATTAATTACTCAAGGTCCTTGCAATTAAACTCTATTGTACTAGAGTCTATAATATAAGGCAAAGTGCAGGTATCCCTTCTGGATAGTGGCAGCCCTGGCCCCCCCGCTAAGAGGCAGAATCACTCACTTTGGGAAATAGTAATTTAGATAAAGAAAATAGTCATTTAAATTGTAGGGGGCCAGGGGCAGGTGTAAGGAACTAATAGATGGAGACACTAGAAAGAGCTGGGCTAACCCAAAATGTAGTGGTTCACACTTCCCACCTGCTGCATGGGAGACGGAGGTAGCAATCTGTTTTTGTGAAGATTTACAACCTTGAAACCCCTGTGGGACAGCTCTCCTCTGTTTTATAGGGTTGTTGTGAGTAAAAATCAAAAAGAAGACCAATTGAGAAGATGGCACAGGGCCAGATAGGGTTTTGTTCTATTGTTCCTAAGATCACTATGAGTCAAATTGACTTGGACGACACTTAACACCAACAAACAGCCTGAGGACATGTTGACTCTAGACAGTATCTTGCTTTGTTGAAAACAATAATATCATTTCAAATACGGTTGTAGATAAGTGACAAAGGTTGAAATGGAACATGAGCTTACATAAAATAGTTTACATATGTGAACTCTGTAAGAACCCATTTGGGAAAAAGTTGGAGTTGACAATTAAGCCCAGCGGCAGCTGGAGTTCTCAGCTACAGGAAACGAGAGATAGAGGGAAAATGAGGACCACTTCTCAGAAGCCCAGATGCTGACAGACACAAGGAGGCAGAGGAGCAGGACCCAACAGAGGATTAATACCAGCACTACTTTATCCCTTCCTATGCAACACATCTCCCACAAAATCTAGTCCCCAGATCTTTGGCTCTTTTTATTGTAAAGGTGTAGAGAACTCAGTCGTAGAGACTGTAATTCAAGTTTACCATTTATTTCCTAGAGCCAAGAATCAAATTGTGCAATCACAAAATGTGTCTATCCACTGTGATTTGCACACGGGCAGAGATGCATGCGTATGAGTGCCATCGTGAATGTCTGCGGGGGTGCGTTTGAAAATATTCTCTCTGGAGAGACACATGAGGGATACCTGAAAATCGTCCAGATGTGCTTGCAACAGCTTTATATACCCCCCCACCCCACTCTCTGGAAAATTATACATCATCATGAAATAAAGATCTTTCTCTCTTATGATTTGCAAAAAGATGTTATGTCTGGATCAGAGGGGTTTGGACCCATTGATTCTGTGTTTCTCATTGGACAAAAAGGAACCTCAATAATGTAGCCCTGGCCGGAATGGAAGAGGTCTGGTAGTGTCGTGGTTACCCCTTGGGCTGCAATCCGCAAAATCAGCAGTTTGAAATCACCAGCCGCTCTCAATGCGAAGGAGGAGACTTTCTACTCTTCTTCAGGGTGACCGTGTCAGAACCCACAGGAGCGGTTCTACCCTGCACCCTGGGGTTGCTTTGAGCCGGAATTGACTCGATGGCATTGAGTTTCCGTCAGCATGGAAGGCGCACAGCTGTGAGGCTCACGTGGAGTTGCTAATTCTAGGGTCCACAGTTCAAACCCACCAGGGCTCCGAGGAAGGAAGACGAGACCATGTCATCCCGTGAAGATTGACAGCCAGGTCTCTAGGAGTTTAGACCAATTCAGTGGCAGCCAGTTGGATTTTCATTTGGGGGTGGGGGGTCAGTGTACACGACGGAACTCCAGGAGGCAGGACACATACAAAGGTAGGGATTACTAATGGGGCACTGGAACCTAGTCGTGCAGTTGACGTGGCGCTAACAAGACCGTGCATTGCATTCCATGGGAAAGTTCTCATTCTGACCCGCTTTGCCGGGCTGGTGATACCCTGACGGTCTTTGTGGGAACGCGACTTGTCTTTTCCTGATGCACGTTGCTGTGATTGCTAATCTGAAGTATCACTGAGAACGCCTATGCTGTGGCGCCTCGTCTAAGGCATTTCTGCCTAAGGCACCTGCAGCCTAGGTGTGGTCATTTAGGGAACCCTCGCACAGGGGACCCCCCATTCAGCCTGCTGGAGAAAGAGTCGATTCTGTTTGTCTCACACAGTGGAGGTGAGTGGCAGGTGAGTAAAATGGGGACAGGGACAGATAGTTATTCTTTCAAAACAAAAATCCATTCAGGCTTGGATTAGAAGTTTTCTTCTTTCCACTCCTGTCGAAACCACCCCTTTGATAGGCCCATGGCAGACTAGTGAGTTTTAAAATTTGGTGACCCTCAGAAGCAAAGAGGAGATCGAAACAAAACTCTATTGGCTCTGATTTAATGTGTGGGAGGGAAGCTGAGGGATTTCAAGATTTAGTCATCAACAGAAGTGAAGCTGGTTACTGGGAGGCACGTTTAAAGAAGTGTTATAATTAATAATACCCTTAGATTGGATTTTAATAACTAAATTGTCTTGTTGATCAGTCTTGGTTCATTTTGCCCAGTGACTCAATTCTCCCTAATATCTGCTCTGGGTCTGTTGGGTGAAGAAGAACTAGCCAGAGAGGAAAGGTCACTGACCTTACAAGATGTTTTCATCTGCCTCTGAATTTTCCCAGACAGGAACAGGGATAAGAGATGTAGAAGCAGGAAGAGAGAAAGGGACTTTGATGAGCTCATTATTATTTACAGCCTTTACCTGAAGAACGCTTTGATTATTTCGTGTAAGTTGAGGCGACGTGATCAGAGGGTGCATGTGACCGGGCCAGTAAAAGTGGGTGGAAGTGGTGAACCGGGACTGTGCAGAGTGGAATATTATAAAGGGTGATGCACACGATTTCAATTTTCAGAGTGAGAGGTAGACTACTGTGTAACAATTCACCTTTAGAGACACACGTAGACAGTGCTACGTATCGTGGCTTTGAAGACAGAATGAGCAAAGGGTTTGAAGTTACAAGCAAAAGTTATCTAACGTGTGAAAGTCTAAACTATATGAGTTTAGCCTCAAATTTACTAACAGATCATGCCTAGGATATGTGTGTGTGTGTGCCTACACGCACACACAAGTACATAGGAGAGTTGGAGAGAGAGAAAAATGCATGGGAAGGGGTTTATTCACAGTGTAAGGCAAAGAATCAGCTGAGTTGGAACTTATCAAAATTGACATCAGACATGCTGCCTCATTAATTAAAACTGTAGCCTTGCTTGAAAGAGAACAGGTACATTGGGCGTTTCTCAGGTTATATGAGATAGCTCCACATCATTCTATTTTCTAATCCTAGATCCCCCTCCACCATATCCTTTCCCTGCCTCTAGAAATCAATTTGCAATTTCACCCTGTGGGCTCAGTTTACTGCCCTCAGCAAGCTGGAACAAGGAAGGCACTTTGTCTAGGCCCGCTATTGTAAAGTATGTCACTTTTTAAGCCATTTCAAGGAAAAGGAAAAAAAAAGTCACAAATGTAAAGTTCAATCTATATGCAATTTTGGACAATATATAATCTCCTGGGTAGTTATAGTTAAACCATTTGCCTCTAATGCTTTTTAATGTCTTCGAGTAATGTTTTGTGCATAGCACTGTTGTGTTTTACAAAACCAGATTATTGATTGTCTAAGAAAATTTAAGATGTAGTTGAAAGTCAGAGGGTCTTTGTGGAAGCATAAAATGAGCCTTTATCTCCCGCAGCAGGAAGGTTGACAAAGAGAGGTCCTGGTTTCAAGAGAGCAAAACTACTGCTTCCAGAGGACACAGCAGGCTGAGTGATGGCTTTGCCCAATCACTAAGGTCCGCTTTGTCAACAGCCCATCAGACCGGAGTGGAGTTGCCAGTGTGGGGGGACTCATTTATCCCGATCTGCAAGAGGATGTAAGGTTGATGTCACACAATAGGGACCAGTAGGAATCATTTTGGTGGCTGTTACCTGATGGGGCAGGCAAGGTTGTGGTGCTCTGTGAATCAATTTTCAGATACTCTATTGTTCAAGTTTCAAGGTTGAATTGGCAAGTGTAGCAGCCATGATCTGAGGTCAAAGTCAGTAGGAACTTTGACAATTCAAGGTAAATTGGGGTCACCAACCAAGGAAGTTGCCTTGACTAGTAGAGATGTTATCAAAGGTGGAGGAAAACTAGACTATGAGGGAGAAGAGAATGATACAAAATATCAGTTGCAGTACAAAATCAATTGCAGCCCCAGGGCCTGTAGTTTGTCTCAATAAACTTAAATATATATATAGATATAGATATATAGATATATTTTTTTTTTCCAAGGGAAAGTTCCACCAGGATGTTGGTGAAGCCATTCCCAATGGTCTCCCATTGCCACTGAGTTGATTTTGATCATAGTGATCCTGTAGAAACAAGTACAGAGTACCCACAGGGTTTCCAAAGCTGCAGATTTCTGTGGAAGGTGACTAGGATACCTTTCTCTCAGAGCAACTCCTGGATTCCAACCAACAACGTTTTGGTTAGCAGCCAAGTGCATAATGATTTGCACCATCAAGGGTAACATGAAAAATCTATCCAACCAAGCCCACTGCATCGAATCTGTTCCAACTCATAGTGATCCTTTAGGGCAGAGTAGAACAGTTCCTTGGGGTTTCTGAGACTCAATCTTTACCAGAGTAGACAATCTTCTCTTTTTCCTGTGAAGCATCTGGTGGATTTGAACTGCCTACTTTGTGGTTAACAGCCCAAGGTCCAACCTTGTTACATGTTACATGTTAGCACATGGTAGATTTTATTATGTATTGTATTGTCCATATCCTCTACAAGATCAAATCACCAATTTTCTCATCTGCCACACGAGCTGCTGGCTGAAGGTGGACAGGTGAATTCTACCTTAGGATTTGGTATTTTGCAGCTGGAAATCGATACACCTCAGTCTGTTCCCCCCTTCTCCAGGTAATATCGTCTTCTTTGATTGGCCAGTAGGGTAGTAGGAAGACCTAACACATTTACCATAATTGTCGAGTGGATGAATCCTCTCTTGCACCTGCATAAGCATCCTCACTCTGTCAGGTATGTTTCCTGGGAGGACTCCCTCATATATCCCTTATAGTCAAATCCAGCCAGAAAGTCTATTTCCTGGGCTGTCCAACCTATGACCCCTCCTTTGACTGGTGTTGCTTTTGCCCCTTTCTACCCAACTTTACCAATTATCTCTGTTTAAAAAACAAAACAAAAAGAGAACATACATACAAACTAAAACTTCTACTCAGGTTTCTGAAAGTTTAACACTTGACAATCATGTACCACACTGCCCTTCTCCTCTTTCTTGGTTGTCTTCACCCAATAATAAATGAGCCTTACCAGCTGACTTTAAAATTGTTCTTAAAGCGGCTGTCCTTCACGTACGTTGCCGGCCGCCTGGTTTCAGCTGACTCTGGGCTGTCCTCCTCCTCTCTCACCTGTCCTAGTCCTCATAGAGTTGTAAGAATGGTCTTTCCAGTACACAGGTGCTTAGTCTTTCTTAGAAACACTGCAGGTGCCACCGGTGCAGAAACACAGGCCTGAGCCCAGACCACTCTGGGCATTCCCTCTGCTTCCTCAATGCACCATGTTGCTTTGAGTCGCAGACTTGTGCACATGCTGCCACCTCTGCCTGGAATCCACCTTCCACATGTCAGTATGGATGTGCCAGGGCTCTCCCTTATCAAAAAGAGACTAATTGGTCACTCATCGGGGGTCCTGACAAATTAAATTGAATAAACATGTAAAATGCCTGACAAAAATTAGTTTAAAAAATTGGTCTCAGAATTTTAAGTTTTATCCTTTAACCTTTTCTCCCTTTGCTTTTTGAGAGCATCCACATTAAAAGCAATCTCTAAAGGATATATTTTTATCTGTTCAGAAATTCAGAATTAATCTTTCCATGAAGGATACTTTCTGAAATTATTAATTTTGTCAGATTAATAATACCCCTTTGAATTGTGTGCCTTTGTAAAAAGTTGGCCTGGTATAATTTTTAAAACCACTACTTTGTTCTATAATCTGTTTAATGAGCAGATAAAAATCATTAATGGAATTTACACCCTTTCACGGGCCCTGACATGACAAAAAAAAAAGGGAGTGATTGCAAATAAACGAGCAACTAACTGAACGTTAATTGGCTTCTGATTAGTAGTCGCAGAGTACAGTACTCAATAGTTCTAAAGTGAATTGAATATTTTGTAGACCTATAAGGTGAAAGCATAGCCAAGTATCCCTCGAGGCAAGATTAATGCGACCCTAATAAATAAACTCACGAGAAAACGGTCATGTAAAAGCTAAGTTTTGTTTTATAAGGGGACAGCCACAGCACATCTGCTGCAGCAAGAGGAAAGGGCCGTTTGGGGAGAACATCTGCCTGGGAAATGCAGAAATGTCATGAACTACTAGAGATAAAATGCAAGGACAAATTTAAATCAGCAACAACGATGTTACTTAAATAAAATCTAAAATTGTTAGAAATTTCTTTGAGATCCCACTGATATTTTTTAAATAAGAAAAAATAAATATTTTATCTGGGAAATTAGAAACCCTAGGTATTTGAGAGAAAAAGTTAAAATAATGAAGCATCTTTAAGAAATTGAATAATATTTAAACTCAATATTCAGCAGAATATTAAATTCTCCGTGGGAGACCCCTTATTCTTATCAGTTATGCATGATATGAGTCACTCTACTAAGAGGATTCTGCTTTTAGCAGGGGAGAGGCAACAAAATAGATGACAGAGCTAAACACGAGGGAGTGTCTGAACACTGTCATTATCAGTCTCTGCAATTTACAGGAAAGGGCCTAAATTAAAATTTAAAAAAATAATAATGGATACACCACATTTTGTTAGTTGATTCATCTGATGAAGGACCCTTGGGTTTTTTCTACTTTTGGGTCATTGTGAACAGTCCTGCTATGAACATTGGTATATCTGACTGTCATTTTTCTGTTCTGGGTGAGTACATATACCAAAGCAAAATTCCCGCGTCAGAAAGTAGGTAATTCTGGATTCCACAAGTAGTACAAAGTGTTGGCAGTTCAAACCGACACAGATGTGTCTTGGAAAAAAAGGCTGGCAACTGGATTCTGAAGAGTCAGACTTGAAAACTCAATGGAGCACCATTCACTGACCCATGGAGTTCTCATGAGTTAGAATCCATGCGACTGCCGTCACTTTTATTTATGTTTATTTTTGCCTTATTACTTACTAATTATGTACTTAATATGTTTTTCTAGGCTTAAATATATATATATATATAATTAATATATTGACACAGGAAGGAAGCATTAAAAGAAGATGGAAAGAATACACAGAGTCACTCTAACAAAAATAACTAGTGGACATTTCACCGGTTCAGGACATAGCATATGAGCAAGAACCAATTGTACTGAAGGAAGATGTGCAAGCTGCCCAGGTTGCATTAGTCAAAAACAAGGCTCCAGGAACTGACGGAATACCAATTCAAATGTTTCAATGAGCTGATGAAGCACCGGAAGCACTTGCGCATCTACTGCAGGAAATTTGGAAGACAGCTACTTGGTGAACTGGAAGGGATCCATATTTGTGCCCATTCCAAAGAAAGGTGGTGCAAGAGAATCCTCCAATTATAGAACAACATCAGTGACATCACGTACAATGAAAAGTTAATGAAGATCATTCAATAGTGGTCGCAGCCGTACTTTGACAAGGAGCTGCCAGAAGCTCAGACTGGATTCAGAAGAGGACTTGGAGCAAGGGACATTATTGCTGACATCAGGTGGCTCTTGGGGAAAAGCAGAGAACACCAGAAGATGCTAAAGTGTGTTTTATTGACTATACAAAGGCATTTGACTGCGTGGGTCTTAGCACACTATGGGCAATCTTGAGGAGAATGGGAATTCCATAACACTTCATTGTGCCCATGTAGAACTTGTGCACGAGTCAAGAAACACTTGTGTAAACAGAACAAGCGAATGATGCATGGTTTAAAATCAGGGAAGGTTTAAAACTGAGTCAAGTTTGTATCCTGTCACCCTACTTATTCAATCGGTATGCTGAGCAAATCATCAGAGAAGCTAGATTATATTAAGAAGAATGTGACATCGGGATTGGAGGAAGGCTTATTAACAACCTGTGATGTGCAGATGACACAACCTTGCTTGCTGAAATTGAGGAGAGCATGAGAACCTGGGCCAGGAAGTTCAGGGTTTACAGTCTTCAGTGTGGATTACAACTCAATATAAAGACGCCAAAAATTCCTCACATTTAGAACAATAGGTAACATCATAATAAATGAAAAGAGCTGTTGAAGTTGTCTAGGATTTTTGTCTTGCTTGGATCATCCACAATTAATGCTCATGGAAGCAGCAGTCAAGAGAGCAAAAGATGCTTTGCATTATGAAAATCTGCTGCATAAGACCTCTTTAGAGTATTGAAAAGCTCTGATGTTCCTTTGAGGACTAAGGGGTCTCTGGTCCAAGCTGGAGTATTTTCCTTTTTTTAAAATCAAATACACCAGCGTATTTTCTATGGCCTTGTATGCATGTGAAATTGGACATTGAATAAAGAAGGCTGAAGAATCGATGCATTTGAATTATGGTGCAGGAGAAAAATATTGAAAGTACCATGGACTGCTGAAAGGACAAACCAATCTGTCTTTCAAGAAGGATAGCCAGAGTGCTCCTTAAAAGCAAAGATGGCAAGACTCCTTGCATACTGTGGACACGTTGTCAGGAGAGACCAGTCCCTGGAGGAGGACGTCATGCTTGGTCATGTGGAGAGGCAAGATGGGGAGGCCTACAATGAGATGGATGGACACAGTGGCTGCATCAATGGGCCCAGGCATTGAAACAATTGTGGAGATGGCACAGGATTGTGCAGTGTTTCATTCGGTTGTGCATTGAGTCACTTTTGGTTGGAACTGATTCAATGGCATCTCACAACAACACTTTCAGACTCTCAAGTTCCTTGGGAAGGTGGTGTCCCAGTTATAGTAAGAGCTACCAAGTGGCAGGGAGCTCCCCCAGCTGTATGACGGTGTCTGTAACAATGAACTCAAACATAAGAACAGCTGTGAAGATGGCACAGAACCAGCAGTATTTCTTTCTGTTGTGCACAGGGCCCCTATGGACCAGAACCAACGTGATGGCATCTACAACCGCAATAAATCCTCTTTGAGTTTGGAATGAGCAGGTTGTATGGTAAATATATGAAATTTGGAGCTGAATTCAATCCCAAATAGTGTGACCCACAGCCCATACTCTGGATGCTTACCTGAGACTTCCCAGACCCAGCTCCACGCATGTACCTAAAGCCCAGCAATTGCCCCAAGCTGGCAGCTCTATTATCGAAGATAATTGTTTTATGTTTGTTTGTTTGTTTACTATTTCCCTTTACATTTTTTTACTATATTTTCCAGAAATGATTGAGTTGATGAGTCATCCACTATCATACTCAGCTTGAAGTGGTCTGGTAGGGGAGAAAATGACCCTGAAGGGGAGGCGTGAACGTAGGGGTGAATGAAAAGAGCTGAGTGAGGGGTTGACTAAGGACTCCATTTCCTGGAGGCACATGTGAAGTCAAGGCTATGCTGCGTTGCTCGGCTGCCATATCAGTGCCACTCAATAAAACGTGGCAAGATCTGATGTTTGGATGCACTGTAACCAGCACAGAAACCCATGTAATGGCCCCAGACAACATAGAACATCCCTTCTCGCTCACAAACTTCCTTCATTTGCACTTCCGTTAATTCCTCCACCCTACAACTGGAAAATATTAGATTTTCAATGGAACTTGTCCATGGGGGATCCTTATGCCAGACCGAAGCTCTACAGGAGGCCACTGACCCCTGGAAGGAGGTGACAGTGTTGCCCTGGTCAACCTCATTGTCTACACAGTTTGGGGGTTTGTTTTTGTTTCTGGGTTTGTTTGTTTGTTTATTGCTGTTGTTGTTTTCCACCTAAAAGGAACTTTGAAGTCAAAGGTAAAAAATAAAATAAAATTTAAAGACTATTTGAATATACCAAATAAAAGCCTTCATGAAAACCGCCTTCTGATTATACTTCACTCACACAACGAACGCATCATTCATTTAAAGTGCAGCAATTCCCTCTGAGGAATCGGACAACGGAATCACTGGGCTTTGTCAGCCCTAGATCTTCATTCCTTCCTTCAAGTGTGTCCTTCCTGCTACACCGGAAGCTGTAAGCATCTCCCTTCCTCTCTGCCACAGGAAGTTCATCTCTGGGATAGGTAAGGGCGGGCCTGGGTCAGGCAGGTGCCCTGAGGTGATGATTGATTCATTAGCAGATTCCATGGAGATTCAGGGGAGGGTCCAGCCAAGGGACAGAGAACTGCTAATTCTGTCAGGACTCAGAGCGAGAGGAAGTTGGAGCGGGATCTTTAAAAAGATACCTGTGCGAAGCCACCTGTAAACCAGATGGCGGTTCAGGCCAAGAGAACCCCAGCGGCCATGAGAAGCACTGAGACAATGAGGTGTGAAGTCCTGAGACCATTCACGGTGCCACCTCAGGGCCCTCATTATCAAACAGGAAACCAGCTCTGCGGCCTGCAGTCACCTCAAGTTCACGGTCAGAGCCAAGGCCCTCTTACAGGCTGACCTTATGCACAGTGATGAAGCTTCTCAATCTAAAATGTCACCCCCTAGGTGGTCATTAGAGTTCTTTGGGTTCGTTTTGCAATAAAACTGTCCTTAAGCTAGCGTTCTCCTCGACATGGAGAGGCCGGGACAGGTGGTTTCCTCTGTGGGACGGTTTCTTCAAGACTGTGTTCCATCCTGGCTTTCAGCACTGTCTTCGCTAATATTTTGTCCTTCGTGGATGATGTCAAAATTAGCTTCCTGGAGTGATAAGCTAAACAGCATTATTTTGTGTTTATAAACTTTGGCATCCGGGAACTTTTTAAGGCATTGGACTACAGAACCACCACAATTTCAAAACGAAATTTCAGGCTAGGAGCTTGTTTATGAAGCCTGATTATAACGGAGGAAAGCGAGCCAATTATCCTCAACAAATGAATTTCTTAAAGATCTTTTTTTTTTCAGGACTGAGAGAAGTAAATGCGACATTTGTGCAAATACTTGTCAATGCACCTGTAGAAAGATACTGAGAAAGTATCTGAGGCTGAAAAAAAAAAACTAATTGCCACTCCTGGTATATGTTTAAGGCGGCATTTCTCACAGTGCTGAGGAAAATACAAGACTTGATGGACACTTGGGCACAGTAGAAAAGATGTTAGACTTTTGATCCCAAGTTGGAGCAGTAGATTGTTAAATAAAAAGATCATAACAAAAATATTTGTCCGTAATTTTACATTTTGACTACAATATATAGTATTAACCTCACATACAGACATACTTTCACTCACACAAAGGAGGTCAAAATTCATGGAAAAGTCCATTATCCCACAATCATCTAGAAGCTTTCATTATAGATATGAAAGACAAGAGTGAAATTGTCCAAGAGTTCACGGTACGTGGAACCACGATGATCCTCACGGGAGCAGCAGTCAGGACAGTGAGTCTGTATGGCACTGGGCAAGTCTGCTGCAGAAGACCTCGCTAAGGGGTGAAAGAAGACAGTGTTTCCTTCAGGACTAAGTGCCTCTGATCCAAACCAGGGTATTTCCAATCACCTCAGATGCATGTTGAAGCTAGATAACGTATGTGAACGACTGCAGAACATGTATACAATTATAGTAGTGTCAGCGCAAAACATAGATAATACCATGGACTGCCAGAAAAACAACCAAGTTGGTCTTGGAAGAAGGACAGCCAGAATACTCCTTAGAACTGAGGACGGTGAGACTGTGTCTCATGTACTTTGGACTTGTCATCAGGATTGGTTCTTAGGGAAGGACTACTGCTTGGTAAAGAAGGTCAGCATAAACGAGGAAGACCCTCGGCGAGATGGAGTTGCATCATGCTGCCGTCATGGTTGCAAACATAGCAATCATCATGAGGATGGCACAGGATTGGGCAGTGGCTCCTTCTGTATTGCGCAGGGCTGGTGTGAGTCGGGACCAACACAATCCATGCTACCTAAAAGCAGCATATGTAGGATGTATACATATACTCGGGTATAAGCTGACCCGAATATCAGCCGATGCACCTAATTTAACCACAAAAACTGCATTAAAAATGTGCTGAAAAACTCAGCTTATACACAGTATATACATATATGTCCACAACAAAACTCAAATAAAAATAAAGGCAATATGGTTTTTAAAAAATTCAATTCCCAGGTCATCCAACCATAGCATCATATGATCCTCCACAATGCTTCATCTTTCTCAAAGGTCTCAGCATCTTCTAATAACCTACATGTTTTATCTTCTCCTCTTGATGTCACCCAGAGCCTTCTATTCAGTACTGGATCCCTAACACACAGTAGGAACTCAGTAACTATCTGTTGAATGAGTAAACATATCAAGAGATACTTTATTATTTTAACATTTATAAGATTATATGAAATATACTGAACACACATTAGACATATGCTTATCATGATTATTCATAGACGATAGGTAGCACTTAAAGTACACAGAGGTAAGAGATTAGCATAATGAGGAGTTAAAGGAATTGGATCTTAGAGGGACCCATGGTCCTAGAAAGGCAGGGCGAAGGGGTAAAGCATAGATTTTATGTTAAATGGCATCGCTAGCTGTGGAAGATAATTTGGAAAAATGGAAGAATAAAGAAAACTAGTCCCTTAAAAACCCCGAGGCTCACTTTTCGTACCTGTAAAATGGGAATAAATGAAACATAGTAACAAACAAACAAACAAACGTATTGCCATGGAGTCAAGGCTAACTCCTAGCGGCCCTGGAGGGCAGGGTAGAATTGCCCCTGTGAGTGTCCAAGACTGTAACTCCCTATGGGAATGGAAAGCCCCATCTTTCCCCCACAGAGCAATTGGACTTTGCAGATTACTGCCCAATGGGCGACCATTGCCACCAGGACTCCTAGTGAAACATCACAGAGGAGAAGAATCGTATGACTGTGGCTAAATTGGCATTTCCTACAGACAAAAGCAATTGCCTGAGGGAAGAAAATGGAAAAGTCTACCCAATGTGAGCACAACCAAGGGGCCCGCCATCCTGTCGCTTGGCAGAAAGCTGGCATCAACCACTGCAAAGATCTCCAGAGAAGGACAAGGGCCCCCAGAGAGACTCAGGAAATGCCCCTCATCCTCGTGCCCCTGGCCATTGGCTCAGGGTCTCTTTTAACAACTTCTGAGCTCGGCGGTCCTTTGTGGTTCAGCATGTGAAGTCGCCTGCAGTGTTAGACTAAGTAATTCAAAGAATAAGTCTTTTTCTTCTCCATCTTTATTTAATTAAACAAATGGAACACAGCCCCCTTGCCAACTCTGTCATTCCACACCAATGAAGTCATTAACAGAGGCTCATGAAATGGATTCTCCATTAAGGGAAACGATTTTTTGATTATTCACTTCTGCATTGAGTGCTGATTACAGATTCACCTAAACTTAGACCTTGCAAAGCCATGCAACTTAAAAAGCAAAAATGAAGAGCAAGAAGATTGAGTGTGGGTCCGTGTGGTTCGATGTGGTAGCAACTCATTCTCTTATGCCTGCTAGGTATTTAAAATGTTGCTTGTCGAAGCTGAGATGCACTTTCAGTGTAAAATAATGACCACATTCTGAACCTTTGTCAAAGTCAAAGATATAAGATAACTCATAGCTCACATGTTGAAATAATAGTAGTTTTCATATGTTGGATTAAATTGGATAGTATTAGAATTAATATTTCCTTTTTCTCTTACCTTTTCAAAGTTAAAGAGTCATATGTTTTTATGTGAATTCTAGAAAAGTTTGAGTTCCGTATGTACCATGCAATTGTGATTTGCATATTTCCATTGACTAGTGCTGATTCTTTAAGAAATTAAATCCAAGGCTGATCTATACATGGGCATACGAGGGGGTCCTCCCGCAAAACAGAACTTTTTTCAAAGCTATGTATTTCAAATTTTTCTGCAAAACATTCTTATTACCTTCAAAGTATTCTCCATTATACTTAATACATTTGTCAAATCTGCGATTCCATTCTTGGATGTATTTTTCAACCTCTCTGTTTAGATGACTGAAATCACCTCCCTCATTTTTTCTTCACCTCTTCTATGTTATATAAAGTCTCTGTCCTTTCATGTCCCTCCTCATTTGCAGAAACAAAAGGAAGTTGCCCGGAGTGAGGTCTGGTTAGTTAGGAGCTGGGCAAGAGAGGCATGCTATTTTTGCCAAAAACTGACACAGAGAAGGATGCATGAGCAGGTGCATTGCCATGGTGGCAAAACCAGTCCCCCGTCTGCCACAAATCAGGCCCTTTTTGGTGTTATGCTGTATTTTCAGAACCTCTAAATAGAAAGCTTGATTAACAGTCTGACCTAATGGAACAAACTCCAAATGAACTACAAATCAACATTTTTGTCTGTTTGGGGAAGATGACAGATGTCCAGAATGAGGTTTGTCACCAATCTACATTTCACCTTTTTTGAAACAAGAAAACCACTTACCATATATACTCGTATATAAATCGAGTTTTTCAGCACATTGTTAATGCCGTTTTTGTGGTCAGCTTATACTCGAGTATATACGGTATACACTTGACTTTTCCCACAGTGCTGTTCCTTCCAGCTGCACTCAGCGTCAGCCGTTTCTGCGGCATTTCACCCCAGCAGGACACAAAATTTCACAGCTGCATGCTGATCTCTTAAATCAGCCTGCGCACACACAAAAAGTGAAACTGCTTTTATGAAAAAATCTAGTGAAAAAAATTTTAGTGAAACTACTTTTGTGAAAAAATTCACTGTGACCAGAGAGAAACTTCCCAGGTGATGCTATTGGGTGCAGTAACTCGGAGCAAGTTGCTGGATGCTCACTTAATGGGAAAAATGCTTACCAAGAAAGCTCTGCTCTGCCTAGAGCAGTTCCCTTTTGGGGGGGGGGGAGTACCCCTCATAGGTCAAGCTAATAGGATGAGGCAAGGAAAACCATAAGATAGGATTAAAAGCTCATATCTAATCATAACCCTAATCTAAGAACAATTAGTTCTTATCTTAAAACCCTGCTCAATATCTGCCCTCATGAAGCAATCACTGAAAATAATGAGTATTATGGCAAATTCTGAAGAAAAAAACAAATGGTGCATAGACAGAAGAAATAATAACATCTAAGCAGTCGTCTAAGTGAGACATCAGCTAAGTTAAACAAAAGAAGCATACTAACCTATATGATCCAAGAATTCTATACGTAATATATTTATTTAAAAAGTATTATGGTAGCAGATGGACATTGGGCCTCCACTCAAGTACTCCCTCAATTCAAGAATACGTTGTTCTATTAATATGGCACTCTGTGATGTTCACCTTCTCTGACACTACTGCTGAAGACATAATGGGTGCACAAGAAAATGTGGTGAAGAAAGTTGATGGTGCCCAGCTATCAAAAGATATAGCATCTTGTGTCTTAAAGGCTTAAAGATAAACAAGTGGCCATCTAGCTGAGAAGCAACAAAACCGACATGGAAGTAGCACAACAGCCTGTGTGGTCATGAGGTGTCGATGTGATCAGGTATCAGGCATCAAAGACCCAAAACTAAACAAACATAAAGCATATCAATGTGAATGAGGGGCAGGGTGGAGTGGAGACCGAAAGCCCATCAGTAGTCAATTGGACACCTTTTTGTCAGAACAGCCACAGGAAGAGAAGAGCCAGTCACGGTGCAGTATAGCAATGATGAAACACACAACCTTCCTCTGGTCCTTTAATACTTCCCCTCCCCCGCCCACTACCATGACCCCAATTCTATCTTACAATGCTGCCTAGACCAGAACATATATAGTGGTACAGATGAGAGCTCAAAGCACAGGGAATCTAGAACAGATAAACCCCTCAGAACCAATAAGGGGAGCAGCAATACTAAGATTACAAATGGTCGATGTATGGCCCCCATCCCAGGGGGACGGGCAGCAGAAAAGTGGGTGAAATAAGACAGTAGTAGGTGAAAGACATGAAAAAAAATTATAAATTATCAAGGGTCATGGGGAAGGGAGGAGGGAAATCAGGAGCTGATGCCAGGGGCTTAACTAGAAAGAAAATATTTTGAAAAAGATGATGACAACATATATACCGATGTGTTTGACAAAATGGATATATGTATGGATTGTGATAAGAACTGTAAGAGCTCCCAATAAAATGGTTTTTAAAAAACCCAAAACACAAACTTGAATTAGGGAACAATATTAGAGCCTAAATTCTAAACACCAGTTTACAAAAGCACACTGGAGGGGCAATCACTATACTGATAATTAGGTCAAAAGGTAGCATCTTGTTATTTGATCTCCCTCCTGATAGGATGTATAGTTATTCCAGTTTTTAATATTTTCTGTTTTGTCTTCAATTGAGTTTTTTCTCTGTTTCATTCTGTCATTGTTTGGGGCCACTTCATCGTCTCCTTTGACATATCATGCAGCTGCAACTATGCATGCATCTTTTTACTCTTTCCTATTCTCTTTATTCCATCTTATCACCCTCTCACAGTTCATGCTTCCACTTGTGTTGTGTCTCTTCCCTGCCTCTGCTCTCTCGTGATGATTTAATCCATGCCCATGATGCTAATGATGCACTCTGAGCTACGGACTTCATAACCAGCAATGTGCTTCTCCCTTCCTGAAACGGGAAGCTGCCCCCATCTAGACGAATCTTCCCCAAGCCCAGCTCTGCTCCTGAGTCATGTTATGATCTAAGGGAGGCTGAAATCCAGCACACACCAGGGATACAAGCTTTGGAAGAAGATAAACTTGGGTTGGACTCTCAGCTCTTCTTTGACATTTTTTTTGGCTTCTTCTTCAGTTTCCTTATATAAAACTTGAAGGAGGACATAATGCTCTGGGGTTGTTACCCCAGAGACTCACATAATAGAAGTCCTGAAACTATGATTTCACACACTCACTCACACACAAACATCTCCACACACACTCAGGAAAGTTGGCATTGTCAAGGTGCAATGTCTTAGAGAAGACAATGCTAAGAAAAATGTGTATTGAATTAAGCAAAGCAAAATAAAACCTGGAGAGATAATAAGACATCATGGCATGTTCCTGAGAGAAGCTAAAGATTCGTGTCCACAGACCCCCTTGAAGAAGCTGTTGCTATGTAGACGGAACATCAATTGAAGGAATTCTTGGCAGAATTTCCAGTTCCTGACTTTCAGATACTTGTAGACAGGGATGAGCCCTGGCAGGGTCATGGTTACAGGTTGGCTGTGTTTTGTTTTGATTTTTTATGGTTTTCTGTATATAAAATCCAGGCTACACGAACCTGTGAAAACAGAAACTGGACTAAGAGTTGCAAAGGGCCATGACAGGGGCAGTGAGTAGGAAATGGAGGGTTGACACCAAGTAACAGGAAGAAAAGGTGCCCTGGAATTTCCCGTGGCGATGGGCGCACTGCTCTTACACAGGTGACTGAAGTAGGAAAATGTATGATCCGTGTGTTGGTGAAACTGTCAAAAATAAATTCACTAATTTTTAGAAAGAGAGGATCAAAATAGGAAGAATCCACAAGGGTCTCTTACAAATTCTGGTTTCGAGTGTAGCAGCCAAGAAAGGAGGCACCGTAAGCACATGGGGTCTGACAAATAACACTGAGAGCACTGGGACTTTCCATGTGCTAGCTGGATGCTCATTCTTAGAAAAAAAAAGCACCTTGTCTTAGCTCTGTTTCATTTTTTTCTGCTGAGAAATTTTTTTTAACAAAACTGAGATAATACCTACATAGCATGGGGTCCTCTGAAGTTTTTCCAGGCGGTATTTTTAAGTGGCATTAAATTGCCTTCAAAAACTAGCACTTTGAATGTGTGTGTGATTGTTAGGTGCCCTCAGACTGGTTCCAACCCCTTGTGATCTTATGCACTACAGAATGGAACGCGGTGGGCCCTGCACCTCCCTCACGATTGTTCCTGGGCCTGAGCCCATTGTTGCAGCCACTGTGTCAGTCCATCTCCTTGAGGGCCTGCCTCCTTTGTGCTGCCCCTCCTCTTCACCAGACACCATGTCCTTCTCCAGGGAGTGGGTTCATCTGACAACATGTCCCAAACAAGTAAGACCAATCTTGCCATCCTTGCCTTTAAGGACCACTCTGCCAAGCACTCAGACCTCGTCCAAGACAGATCAGTTTGCATTTGAATTTTGGTACTGGAGAAAAATGTATGTGTCATGGTCTATTATATGGATGTACCATCATTTGTATAGCTATTCTTATATTGTTAGTCATTTATGTTATTTTCTAACATTTAATATTATAGAAAAATCCCGTTCTAGCAAACATATATACCAAGCCTTTTCCTTTTCTGAAAAGTAAGCTAGTAATACACTGCACATGTTAAATGAAATAATATATATTGCAAAGGTAATGACATGTGGTAGCCATTCCATGAAGTTAGTTCCTATCTAGAAAAACAAAACAACAACCAACTCACTGCCATTGAGTCAATGCGGCTTCACAGAGACCCTTCAGGGAAAGGCAGAACTGCCCTTGTGGGTGTCCTGGACTGTAACTCTTTACAGAAGTAGAAAAACCCCGTCTGTCTTACTCAGAGCAGCTGGTGGGTTCAAACTGCTGACCTTGCAGTTAGCAGCCCAATGTGCAACCATGACACTACAAGGGGTTATTCTTATCTAGAAGCTTTTGTAACTGAAGAGCTAGAAATGCTATCAAAAGTCTATAAATTGACTACTAAATAGCAACAGCGTGTTCAAGGTGATCTCTGGAGAAGAATCTTCAGCTTCTCTTTTGGTAGATACGATATTTCACACCAAACAGTTCAGTTCTAAGTCATCTTCACCATTCCTTCTCCTCTGAGTCCACGCCCACTATGGACCCAAGTGCTATCCATCCTGGTCTCCAGGCACAGCTTTCATCTTTGCCCGTTTCATGTTCCCGTCCTAACTGAACCATAAACCGGTCATCTCTAACTTGGATTCCTGCAGTCATTCCCTCATGAGTCACAGCTGATTATAAAGATTCAACCAAACATTTACAAAGCACAGTCTCTAGAATTTTCTCATAAATAATATGCAGCAAAAATCAGTTGATGATGATATAGTAATAACAAGCAGTCATTTATTCTAACAGATTACCAAGTGAATCATCTATCCATAGCAGGCAACAATGTGGAAAACTGAGCCTTGTTTTCCAGAAACATACTGGAATTGGTAGAGAAGGATCAGCACAAAGAGAAAGAATCCAAACAATTTAATCAATCATCTTAAACGAAGTAGATTTTTCCCCCCTAGTGTTGGTATCAAATCGCTTTTTAAGAAACTTCAATAAAAAATGAATACAGATTCATCTTCATCATGTCTATGGTCTCTTTGTCTTTTTCGTGGCTAAATTATATCCTGCTGTGAATTTCATTAATGGAAGGCATCCTGAAATAAATGTAAAAGAAAATATTGGGGGTAATATAAGTTTTCATGCAATTATATCCTTAATGGAATCCAGTGGTAGAATTGGTGGGGTGTGGCTCTGTTCCTCCCATGTATGCAGGTTGCTGTCCCATGGTAGCACAGGCTCTGACTGGGACACCACCTTCCCAAGAAACCTGAGAGTCTGAAAATGTTGTTAGGCACTACCAAGTCAGTTCCAAGCCATAGAGACTCTATGCACAAGAGAATGAAACACGGCACAGTCCTATGCCATCATCACAATTGTTCCCATGTCTGAGCCCATCGATGCAGACACTGTGAATCTCTCTTCTTGAGGGCCTTCCCATCCTTGGCTGTCCTTCCATGTTACCAAGCATGATGTCCTTCTCTAGGGACTGGTCTTTCCTGACAACATGTCCCAAGTATGTGTATTAGAGTGACTAGAGAAACAAATCCAGAGACACGCACATGTGTGTAAGAGAGAGCTTTATATCCAAGAGCAGTTGAATATTGAGAAAACATCCCAGCCCAGTTCAGATCAAGTCCATAAGTCCAATATTAGCCCATATGTCCAATACCAGTCTATAAATTCCTCTTCAGACTCATGCAGCGCATGCAATGATGGTGAATGCAGGAAGATCACATCCAGTGGGTGAAGAGTCTTGTGGATCCAGTGGCAGGGGAATCATCTCAGAGTTGGTGTGGACCTCCACGTGGTTTTTCCAGCTCTCTGAGTGTGGCTTTTATACAGAAAGGTGAAGCAGAGAGAGTGTGTGGCCAACCTCTAGGGAGAGAGGAATTTTCCAGAATCCTCATGTCCCCACAAGGAGGCATCATCAGACCATGATCTGATTGACAGGTTAGATTCCACCCTCACATTTATTTATCAAGTTGATGCGACATTACATAACTACCACAGCCTGTAAGACAAAGTCTTTGCATCCTTTCGCTTAAGGAGCAAGCACACTGGCTGTACTGCTTGCAAGACACACCGATTCATCCTTTTAGTAGTCTGATACGTGAAATATTCTTCTCCAGCACCATAAATCAAATACATGGATTCTTCTTCAGTCTTTCTTACTCAATGTCCAACTTTCACAAGCTTATGAGACAATGTAGAATACCATAGCTTGGGTCAGGCACACTTTATTCCTCAAAGCAACATCCTTGCTCTTCAATACTCTGAAGAGGTGGTGGTTATGCCTTGGGCTGCTCAGAGGTCAGCGATTTGAACCCACTGAAGAAAGAGAGGCTCTTCTATTCCTGTCAAGAGCTATAATCTCTCCTTGTCTTGTAGGGCCACTATGAGTAGGCATGGACTAGGTGACAGTGAGTTTCTGAGAATTGTAGTGGGCAATATATATCCCAAAGATCAAAAAAAGGTTTATAAACACCACAGTGTTCATTCATCCATGCCCCTCGGGGAGCTTGGAGGGGTTTGGCAGGAGGTGAATCATTTATCTCTTAGATACTTCTTTCTACTCCCCTGGTAACATATCCTCACCGTCTCTCTCTTTGATATCAGGATTACCTAAAATAAATTCAATACCCAAACGAAACAAAACCCCCGTGTTGAGCTCAGCACAAATAACCTCCAACATTCTCTCTCCACCTTTGTGTTCCTGGATCCTGGGCTCAGTTCTTGAGCAGTCAGGTGAAGCCTGCTACAACTTCTCTAACTCTAGGAGTCTTTACTGTAATGAAAGATTCAGGAGCGGACACAGGAATAAACAACTACTTCAACAAAAGAAGCAGGATGTGGGTGGTTTCAAATATTTACCAATAAATAAGTGAGAAATAAAAAAATCTGGTTCCGAGTGGCACGGGCCATATTGTTATAAATAAACAACATGCTGTCTACCGGGGCCCTTTGAGGCAGCCAATGCTGTGTGAAGACAGAGGGGGAGCTTGGGGAGGGATTTGGCAGGAGGTGAATCATTTATACCAGCCAGAAAAGAAAAACAGGGTTGGGGAGGAAATTCCCCTCAGGGAGGGTCATGTTTTGTTGTTTCCACTGATAAGAAGTCAGAAGAGAGAGAAGTTGATAATAACCAAAGCATAAACTATCCCTAAATTAACAGCAAGCCTCAGAGAAGTGCATGAGACTATATACATTGCAAACAAAAAGTCCTCTGGAGTAGCGTAAATACTCATTCCCATCTGCCTCCTGGAATGCTGACCACAGAAATAAGATAGAAATGTTGTGTCCGATGGGATACATGGGCTTAGCAAGACTAAGCTAGGGAATGTGCTTCCTGCTAGAGCTCTGCAGAAGCTAGGGGGTGTGGGGGTGGACGGGGGGGAGCGGGGGGGGCCCTCGGGGAGGAACTGCGTATACAACCTTGTCAAGCCTCTGCGGTTGTGAGGCAAACAGTTAGAACTTATGCCATGCACATTTGTAAGAGCACCCATCTCAGAAAATCCAGCTGTTTCATGAAAGGTTTCTAAAAGACTAGAGGAGAGTTTTCTGGCGTGCTAGTGCAGATATCTCCCCAAATTCAGTCAAATAGTTGCTTGTGGGGCCTCATTTCCTTCACAGGGGGATGCACACCATTCAAGTCAGAGTGATCAGTCACGTCCTCTGTCTCGAAGTCCCGGGGGTAGTTCAGGGATATAAACAAAGTTGGGACAAAGAGGCCTTCTCTGGGATGTTCCTCATCTGGGGGATGAAGATAAACTATGGACTGCTGGGAGCCATAGTCCCAGGTTATGGGCTCAGGTAGCCTGAGCGGGAAGGCAGAGCAGAGAGGTAAGAGAAAAATGGAAGAGAAGAGGGGAAGAGAGAGGAACAGGGGAGAAGGGATGAGAGGAAAGAGAAAAAAAAAAAGATCATCTCCCATTAGAGTCCCTGAACCCATTTCTCCCTGAAACCTGCCTAACTACTAACCACTCTGGTTTTTGTATGCGCTTCAGACAAACTTGACCTTCAGTGATGTTTGCCCTTGTGCTACTTAGGCTTTTGTCACATGTGCCCAAGAGAACTTCATTTAAAAACAAAACAGACTGTTCTAGTAATACCAAATCCTTTAACGGCTAGATAAGGTTCCATTATAGAAATCAGGTAAGGTAGGTAGGTAGGTAGGTAGGGAGGGAGGGAGGGAGGGAGGGAGGGGGAGAGAGGGAGAGAGAGAGAGAGAGAGAGAGAGAGAGAGAGAGAGAGAGAGAGAGAGAGAGAGAAAGAAGAAGAAGAAGAAGAAGACGAAGAAGAAGAAGAAGAAGAAGAAGAAGAAGAAGAAGAAGAAGAAGAAGAAGAAGAAGAAGAAGAAGAAGAAGAAGAAGAAGAAGAAGAAGAAGAAGAAGAAGAAGAAGAAGAAGAAATAGTACTTAAAGTAGCAGGGGGTCAGGGGAGACTCTCCCAGGTGAAGACAGAAAGAAACATTCTCAGCAGAGGAAACAGCCAGCCAGTGAGTTCACACCTACAACTATGTGTATGTCTGTGTGTGTCCACACGTGGGCATCCTTAAATGTGCCTGGGGGTATGTCCTTATCATCTAGGGTTGTCTGGGAATGAGTGGGATCACACAGGTCATTCTCTAAGTATGTGTGAATGCGTCTATGATGCATATGTGTGTGGATGTCAGTGTGATATTACTCAGAGATGCATGTGAGTGCCTGATATAATTTGACAAAGAACAGAATCCAGATGCTTCCATTTGGCTCAGGAATGCTCCTCAACCACTCTGTGTTTCTGTGGAAGCCCTTGGAAAACAGGCTCATGTTTCGGAAGCCCAAAGGAAGAAGACAGCAGTTAGAGATTTAACAATCACCACCTCTCAGACAGACCTCACTCTCAAATAGGAAGGGGGCTTCAAAAAGTTTGTGGGAAAACTCTATTACCTTCCTATTCCATTGTTCTACGATTTTAATATTATGAAACACTAGGGTAGGCTGTGACATCAATAATTTTTGTCAAGTTTCTTCAGTGAAGGCTGAAGGCCAGTGTGGCAGTGAGATGGTCAGGGCTCTGCCCTTGCCTCAGATGATATGCTACTGGCTTCCCTTGCGTGTGACTTGGATGTTGTCACAATTCAGTAGGGGTACAATTTAATCTACCTGATATGGCAAATAGTAACCCTCCCATTGAAAGTGCCAGCGTTATTAACCCATGGAGACACTCCTTATATCCCTCTTCCCTTCTTTCAGCTTACATTTGTCTCTTTGTGAATTACAGCTGGGCCAAAGCCCATGCCAATCAGTTGACTTTGACTCAGAGCTCCCAATAAGACAGAGTAGAACCTCTTCTTCGACTTTCCTAGACTCTAACCTTTATGAGGGCAGAGGCAGTCTTGCCTGTGGAGCTCTGTGGTGAGTTCAAATTGCTGACCTTTCTGTTAGCAGCTGAGCACTTAATCATTTTGTCACCAACACGTCTTGTGTTACTTACAAAACCAAACCAAATCCATTGCTGTTGAGTAAATTCTGACTCATAGCCAAACCACAGGAACAAGTAGAAGTGATCCTTATGTTTTCTGAGACAATAAGTCTTTCTAGAATCCTCATCCTTCTCTCTTCCCCCTGAGAGGTTGCTGGGTTGAAACTACCAACCTCTGAGGCTTAACCTACTCTACAACCATGACTCTTTTATTATTTATTACCCACTGCCACCAAGTCAATTCCAATTCATAACAACCTGATATGAATTTTCAGCACTATAAATCTTTATGGGAGCAGACAGTCTCCTCCTTCCACCATGGACCAACTAATTGGTGTGAACCACTGACCTTAAAGGCTGGTATGCAGCCCAATGCTTACCCATGAGCACCACGGAGGCCCCTTTCATTGCTTATTAAACTCAAAACTCACTGCTATGGAGTCGATTTCAATTTATTGCAGCCCTATAGAACAGAGTACAGCTGCCCCTTAGGTTTCTGAAATGGTAAGTCTTTATGGGAGTAGAAATCCCCATCTTTCTCCAGTGGAGTCAAAATGCTGACCTTGTGGTTAGCAGCCTCATGCATAGCCCTTATGCCAGTGGGGCTTGTTTAATTAATAAACTGGAGCCATAATTTAATGTCTATATAAGCTCTTCCCATCAATTGCACACGGTTAACAAGCAGAAAGGGATATAAGGTCACAATTAACAAGTTCCTTATAAAAATCCAAATTCATGTTTTATATTTCTTTACAGAGATATAAAAAGGGGAAGAATAGGAAATGAGACAAAATTATTAACCATGGAGGGAGTTACAAACTAAAAGAAGATAAGAAATATCAGGTAGCTAAAATGTGGGAAATAGGTAGTTCAAATGTGGAAAACAAGTAGCATTATGACAGTCAGAAAAAAGATTTAGCCTTTGCCATAATTCAGGCTCCACTTGCTGCAAGTAGGACTTCTGGTAGACAAGCAGAAGGGGAAGGTATGTGGAGCAGGCTGTCTAGGACCTCATGTGACTCTTCCCCATGCACGAATTCCAAGTCATACTTTTAGAGAATACACAGAGGTGTTGAGGAATTAAGAACACGCTGGCATGAGGTGTGTTTACATTAAGCAATGTACTACTATTTGAAGGCTAACTCAGATCATTTAAAATATATACTGTAAATAAACCTGAGGACAAGCACTATAGGAGTTGAAAAAGAAGAGTTAAGTGCTAAGTCCATACAAGAGATCAAATGAACTCATGAAAATGATTGAAAAACGATACAGCTGTTAGAAGGAGCACTGGTGGTGCAGTGATTAAGCACTTGGCTGCCCTCCAAAAATGGTGTTTGAATCCATCAGCCACTTGTTGGGAGAAAGATGTGACAGTATGTGTGCTTGAAGACTTACAATTTGGGGGTTTGGGCTTTGCACTAATTCTAGCCCAATCGAAGAATAATTCATTCATAAGGCCCTGCTTGATGCCTGCCCTCATGAAGAGATCATTGAAAATATGAGTGCTATTGCAAAGTGTGGTGGAGAAACCAGACGGAAGACCTTCTGGAGTCTAAAACACTTATGTTTAAACACACAGCCATCTCAGTGAGGTATCAGCTAAGACCACACGGAAGAAGAATACTAGCCTGTATGATCTGAGAATTATAATTAATAAAATCCATATCTGATTTAGGGGATTGTGTCAGACATTAAAATCTGAAAACCTAGTTTGCAAAAGGCTATGGATGGCAGTGAAGCCCAAAATCCATTTGCAGAGTTCACATATGGAGTAAGCCTTTCGGACCTTAGTCAACGGATGTGAATAGCTATGGCATCTGACAGACAGCATTGTAAAATCAATTATGGCAGATGCGGTTTGGTTAAAATGTAATACCATATCATTGATGTCCCTTTTGACCCCATTTTAAAGTTGTTCTATTTTTTAATATTTTCTGCTTTCTTGCTGATTGAGGTTGCTGTATGTTTTGTCTACTTGATGTTGGGATTTTTTTGTTTGTTTCCTTGCTGTTTTCTCTATTATTTTCTGTTCATGACATCTAGGATAGGTAAATCTATAGAGGACAGTCATTGGATTAACAATTCCTATGGGCATGGCAGGGGAGGATGGAGTGGAGGAGATTAGGGAGCTAAAAATCATGAGCATGAGAAAAACACTGTATTGAAATTTATGGTGGTAGTGAGTGAACAAACCTTCTTAATATGATTAAGTAATTGCATTGTATAATATGTGAAGTATAAACCAATACAATAATTTTTTTAAAAAAAGCTCCAATTTTGAAACTTTGTAGGATGGTTCGCCTCTGTCTTGTTCAGATCTCTATGAGCCAAAACCAGCTCTACAGCATAACAAAGTATGAAGAGTCACTTTCAATGTAAACACTTTAAACACACCGCTTCAGAGGCCGAGTTTCAGGTTGGCTAGCACTGGTAAAGGAGGGTAGAAACCAGAGCTGGAAGGAAAGAGTCCAGAGCCTTGGCCCATATTTCTCAGAAGGAGAGTTGTACTTAATTAAGGAACTGCCACATGGGCCTTATTGGATTTGAGCATCCTTATTGTCCCCCTTTCCTTGTGTTCCCATTTTATTCTTTTTTTGATTGGAAAGGTCTATGGTGATGATCCCAAATCTTTCTCACCAATTCATGCTGAGTCTTGAAGTGGCAGACAGCATGTGTTTTCAGTCACAAGTTAAGAACAACAGGGACTAGACTCCAAGGGTGAACCCGAGATTCCTTTGCACCTGGACGTGATTTCAGTGATCCAGAGCCTGGATGTTTAGGGGATGCGACCCTGAGAGGAGATGTTTAGGGGCTTCGTGAGGCAGTCAGTGTAGTGTTCATGAGGGGAGATTATCAGTCACTGGAAAAAGAGCACCAACTGTACAGGCTGGCCTACCGGATCGCTGCCGACTCTCCTCACCCCCTGGAATTCATGCCCTTCAGCTTTAGGTCACGACTGACTATGTCGCTGTTTTAATATTGTAAATGTGAAGGCAGGTAATTTTTAAAGTTAAGTCATGTTTGATGACTTACTATTGTAACTTTGACCTTGCCCTTTTATGTCGCTTGTGCTAAGGGAAGCCAGCTGACATGTAATCAGGACACTTCAGAAGGCCCCTGGTGAGGCCCCAGGAGAGAAAGGATTTTACCAACAACCTTGTCAACTCTGTAAATGAGCACAGTCAAAATCCGACTACAGTTTCATGAGACAACTCAGGAGTGAACCATCAACAGCGTTTTTCTGAAACTCAGGAACCGAAAGAGAAAAAAATGATTAATCATTGTTACTTTAAATTATTGACATTGGGGATGATTTCATATGCCCCAAAACAGGGGAAAGGGGAACTGAGAGCAATGATTGTATAACCTCACACAATGGGATTACACAAGACAATTTTATGTGAATGGATATATCATATTTTGTAAGATATGCTAATAAAACTATATATATAAAACAAAAATAAGCCACTATCATGGAGTCAATTCTGACTCACAGTGACCCTACATAAGGTTCCTAAGGCTCTAAAATCTTTGGCGGGGCAGATAGGCCCCTCGTTTTCCTGTGGAGCTCGAGTTTGGATCGAGCCAGTCCAACACTTACCTGGCAATGCCACCAGGTTTCCATATACAAAGATGGGTAAAATCACAGGTTAATATCTCTACATGCTTGGCAGGATTGTCTTATTTAATTTTTTTCTACTACTGTATAAACAGTTATAATTATTATCAGTCACAGTTGACAAAAGCCAAGACACAAGAGGTTAAATAACATCTAAATGCACATACCCAGCAAGTAAGCAATCCAAGATTCCAACTCATTCATATGATTCTGGAATCCCCTGATTATCTAGTCAGCCCCTCAGACACAGAACTGGGTGAGGTCAATCAACTCCCCAGCTGCCTCCAACCCCACTCTATCATGCCACTTGATAGCCTTTCAAAATGACCTAAGCAAATCTATTTTGAGTTCAGAAGAGATTTGATGACCTATCTTTTCACCATTGCAGCCTTAAGAGATTTTGTTTCTGGGATCAACCATAATTTTTAAAATAAAAGTTTTGTGTTGTTTTGTTTCTTTGAAAACTCAAAAGAACTCTCCCCTTTCTCACCTAACTGCTCATTTTCTACTGTGGAGAAATGACTACATAAATGTAAATGCAGTATTTAGTATAAATCTCCTGTATGGTCTGACTCTCTCATCCCAGGTTTGGCTTTTCAGGGGCACTGACCCTAAGGAGAAAAGGAGGCATGCCAGGAGTCCTTGCGGATCTCTTTGTGAAAGAAGGATAGCCCTTTGGATACAGGAATCCCAAAGAAGCAAATGAAACCAGTGACACAATTCCAACTTTTCTACTTCATGCATATGGGTACCTTTAGAGGGGTTGTTAATGCACACAAGTAAAGCAAAATATTAAATTGGCTCATCTCGCAAGGAGATTCAGCTGCCTTTTATCTGACCAGTATTACTAATCTCTTCCACTCCACATTTTCTCCTACACTTATCTCCACTTAATGCCACCTGCCTTCAAAGGGGTAACTTACTGATGGAAATTCCGCACTGTGGACCAGCAAACAAGATCCCCAGACACTGAAGATGAAGAAAAGTCAGTGCTCAGGTATAACTAGACTGAACATAGAAGAACTCACCAGAAAGTGACTACTAGAAAAATGGGATCAAGATGACATTCTCTAGAAAGCAGCAAAACAGAATAATGACAAGAGAGAAAATGAGATAAGGGCAAGGTGTAAAAAGGGCTAAGAGTCACCTTGAGGAGTCCTCTCTCAAAGCAGAACTTTCAAACTCAGTGCGTTTCTGCAGAGCCACTTCCACAGCCGCAGTTGCTGCTTTATCAGGACTGAGGACAACTCGAAGGCCATCCATTCCATTGTCCCTCTTCAGTTACTTCCCTATCACATGCCCACAATCTATTGTCCAGCTCAACAGTTCAAGCTTAAAGAAATCCGGGATGTTGGAAATGTCATAAATGTCTCCATTAGGAGTCCTTGCTTTGTGTACAAAAATCAGTGGAATTCTCAAGTAGTAACAAATAAAGTTTGTTTGTTTATTTTTACTTTCTTCCTCAAATACAACTTAAAACTAACTAATTGGAGGGGCAGGGTGGGGGAAAACATACAAAAAACTAACTAATTGGTACTAAGCAAACAGTCAGATACTTTTTTCAGGGGGCATGTTAGAAAGTATGTATCTTGGTTGTAATCTTCCATGCAAATAAGAATGTACTAAAGTTTAAATGCCAGCAGCATTAAAATTAGAAACAGCTATTAATGAAAATCCTTTGACAGCATAAAGTGTGGAGAAAAGTGTCTATAGTCTTTCTTTGACCCAATAAAAACATTTCTGGTGATTATCACAGGGAAACTACAAGAGTGTGGGTTAGACACCTATACAGAAATATTCATATTGGGGCCATTTAAAAATAGCCTACTTTTCAAACAGTAGGTTAATTAATTTAACTACTAAACTTTTCTTGATATTGCTCCAAATCATTGTGACCCTGTGTCACCAGGAGATCGCTGTGTCAATCCATCTCCTGGGAGGGTTGTCATGGTCATTCGCCATGTAGTTTATCAAATAGCATGTCCTTCTTGAGGGATTGGTCTTTTCTCAACTATGGACTTAAATAATATACAGGGATTGTAGGTGTGGTTATATACTACAGAGAAACAAGGGTTTTGCTTGTCGTATCTACTTTTAAAAATGTACAAGTTGTTAACAGCTGGAAAACCAGAAAACAACTCTGGGTAATTTTAACCAGAAACTTATAAAACACCAGAGGGAAGTTAAAAGAGGCAAAAGGACGCCTACAGAAACAGAGTTTGAACTTGCGTAACCGGGAATGAAGGCTACTGTTAATGGCCATTGTGTAGGTTTTAACTCGTAGCTCCCTTATTATGGACAACAGAACAAAACATTGTGCAGTCTTGCACAATCTTCACAATTGCTATGTTTGAGCCCATTGTTGCAGCCACTGTGCCAACTCATTTTGCCAACTCATGGCCTCTCCACTTTACCAAGAAGAATGTCCTTCTCTATAGACCCATCTCCCCTGATAACACGTACAAGTACATGAGACAAAGTCTCACCACCCTTGATTCTAAGGAGCATTCTGTTTGTACATCTGGTCAGACAGATTGGTTTGTTCGTTTGACAGTCCATGGAATTTTCAATAATCTTCATCGACATCACAATTCAAGTGTATTGATTCTTCTTCAGCTTTCCTCACTCAGCATCCATCGTTGTCATGTACATTAGGTGATTGAAAGTACCACGAGTTCAGTTAGGCCCACGTTGGACCAAAGTGGCATGCTTGCTCTTCAACACTCGAAAGAGGTTTTGTGGAAGATTCACACAAAGCAATACACTGTTTGATTTCTGGACTGCTGCATCCCTGAGCATTGACTGTGGACCCATGCAAGATGAAATCCTTGTCAGCCTCAATCTTGTACCTGGTCCTCGTGATTTTACTGACTGGTCCGTCTGTGAGGATTTTGTTTTCTTAACACTGAGTTGGAATCCAGGCTGAGGGCTCCGATCCTTGATCTGCATCATCAAGTGCTTAAGTCCTCATCATCTCAGCAAGCAAGGTGTGTCATCTGCATATCTCAGGCTGTTCGTAAGCCGTCCTTCAGTCCTGACCTTGTGTTCTTCTTCACATTGTCCAGCTTCTTAGATGATTTGCTCATCAAACAGTTTGAATAAGTATGGAAAAAGGACACAACCTTGACACACACCTTTCCTGATTTCAAACGATGAAGTATCCCCTGTTCTGTGCAAACAACTGCCTTCTGGTCCCTGTACATGTTCTGCATGAGCACAATAAAATGTTCTGGAATTTCATTTTTCTTATTGCTACCCATTGTTTGTTATGCTCCACACAAATGTCTTTGCATAATCAATAAAATACAAGTAAACATCTTGTTCCACATCCTCCTTAGTTTCACAGGCTAAACCACACCCACATATTCCTAAGGGAACCATGTTGTCACAGAAAACCTAACTATCACACATGCCAAAGAGACTAATAGGCCATGACAATTAAATATACTATACTTTATGATCTAGTACTATATCAGTTCTAAATAGGGAAATACCAAGAAAATTGGCAAAAATTTTGGTTGCATTTGTGAATTATATGGTTATGATGATTAATATTATGTGTCAACTTGACTAGGCTCTGATTCTCAGTGGTTTAATACTGTATTGATTATCCTAAAATGAAATATAATGCAACCATTCGACATTTTGTGATAATATTGAACAGCCAACCAATTGAAAAGACTTATCAATTGAAAACTCATGAGGTGAAAGCTAATCAATTGAAAGCCAGTCTTATGGAGTGTCCCGCATCCAACAGGTAGATAAACAGATAGGCAGGTAGATAAAGAGAAAGAGTTAGGTGTCCTGGCAAACCTGCTCTCTCCTGATTCTGAATTTGACCCTGTGTTGTCTGATTCATAGTCCAGCTTTGGCATACGAGCCAGCCGTCCATTATCTGACTTTCATTTTTCTAGTTTTCATAGGACAAAACACTTAGGGAAATTAGCATCACTGCGTTTTTTCCTTCTTAATACAAATAGTTATTTTTTCTGAAATGCACTAGGAGGTACACGATATCTCTTCAAGATGAAACATCCCGGTCAAGGTAGTAGAGCTCCTCTCAGAGACTCGCACAGGGTCAGTGTACATTGTAAATCTAAACAATGGAGACCATGTCGTCCGTGTGCATTTTCTGGGATTCTGCGTGTTCTGTGGGTGAACTGCTCTGTAGGAGGATTATGAACAACTGGGCCAGAGATTTAAGCTAGTGCCTGAGACACTTCATGAAGGATTTCTCACTGACACTGCCATATAATTTAGCTGTCTCCAAGAACACTAGCCTGGCAGGAAACTTCTTGCAAAGCTTTTAATTCCTCCTGAACTATCTGGCAACAACTCATTTCATCTGTGTAACTGTACTTTTAGCTGCCCATAGATCTATTCATTAACCCTCAGAAAAGAGAACGCCTTCCAACTTTTTAAATGATAATATTTGGAATCCAATCTACTTATCAAGGCTATAATAAAAATTATTAGATTCTTTCTCACAAATATTTTGTAATTTGTTCATCACTCCACATCTTGCCCATTTTATTACCTCAGTTAAAAAGTCTTCTTCCACATGTCAGAAGAAACCCGTCTCCTCTTCAACCATCAGCACCCTTTGTTGCTTCTTGTCCAATGTGGCTCTCTTTAGTGTCACTTCTCTGCTCTCTAGGTTACAAGCTTCTCAAAAGCATCTTAGGCTTTGATCACCTCTGTGACCTTGACCTTGCTTAGAGACAATTGTAACACATAGAACTAATTTGATACATTCTTATTAAAATTAGAATAGCATTCTAAAGGCCAATAATTTAATACCTGGACACGGAGATGTGAGGGAAACGTCCATGACTCTCTTCCCCTAGCATCCACATCCTTCTGACGAGCTTCCTTTGATTGTAGGCAAGATCTGTGAGTCGATTCTGAACAAGAATAAGGCAAGGGGGTCAGAGTGGAAATAATTGTGTATTTGTGGATACATGACAAAAGATTAGGATACATGGCTGGTGTTGAAGAAGGAAGCAGTCATGTGGGGTGGAAGTTGAGGGTGGTCTTTTGCCAAGGTTATTGTTGTTGTTAGGTGCCAACAAGTCAGCTCCGGCCCATATCGACCCTACACACAACAGAGTGAACAGTCTTGTGTCATCTGACAACCATTCCTATGGTGGATCCCATTGATGCAGCCATTGCGTCAACACATCTCCTTAAGGACCTTCTTCTTCTTCTCTGCCCTTCTTCTGTACCAAGGCTGATGTCCTTCTCCAGGGACAGGTCTCCCCTGACCTTTTGCCAATGGCCAGTCAAAAAAGGAGCCCCTCTGTCTGCAGAGAAGTAAATATTGCCAACACCGTGTGTGTTGAGCAGGAGATCTTTATCTGGCTGAACCTGAGACGAGACTGCCATTCTGACTGGCATCTTGACTTCAGGAAAGGCGATGTTCCATCTTGCAAGATCAGAGACTTTTCTCAGGTGTAGGGTTCAGCTTCAGCTCTAAGTCACAAATGCCCCCTAGTTCCTTCACGGCTTGTGATTTCACTCCCTTCATGTTTTCTTATGCCTCACCCTTGAAGGTGGGAGGGGAGGAGGGAATAATGAAAATAAACCACTACCCTTGCCTGCTGAAAGGATGTTTCTCATAAACAGCTGGCAGACTACCTATATAAATATGAAGTGAGGAAACCCCCAAAGGACAGAAGGGTCTTATTTCTTTGATACACAAAGCACACCAAAGAAATTCCCTTTCCTCATAAATTACTGAGATGAGAGGAACATTCTCTAATGTCTCTGAGACATGCACTTATAAGTTCTGTGCAGGGGCACACAACCATGAGAGTACATATGTACACCCAGATGCAAACACTGGGTCGCAGCACCCTGACATTAGTTTGGAAACAGAGAATGCACTGACGGGTAATGACTCCTGGAATAAAAATGAGAACTTGTGTGGATATATCTAAATCTATAAACTAAATTTCAAACTATAGATCTTCTATTAATTATTAGGAAAATATTGGAAAATTACTTCTCTCTGGTCCTTACTTTTCCATGCCCCAAAATAGGGATAAAAACCATGTTGTTGCTATGGAAATTTAGTTAAAGGAAATGTATGCAAATCATTTTGCAAGAAGCTTGACAAAGAATAAGTTCTAGAGACTAGTTTTTCTTGGAGATGATGAATTTCTAGATTCCAAAAAAGAGCTGTGCTTCCATAGTTTGGCGCCTCCACTTGAAAGTCTTGTCTCAATGGGAGATGAAAAGTAGGCCCGGCTGTCTTTTGTATTTGTACATAAGGAAGCACCAAGTAACTAAGTCACTTGAGATATTTAACACTTTCCCACGATAAAGGAGGTGCTAAACCTTTACTTCTCATGTTTTGGTCATTTTTAAGTTGTACAACAAAACATAAGAAGGCTGAGGGGAGATGGCATGATTGATAATTTGGCTGCCCACTTCACGGTTTCCCAGAGCCATTCTAAATGTGCATGCTTGGTTTGCAAAGTTTGCCATGCTGTTTGGTCCTTCACTGGAAAAGCTCACCAATCCTTGATTGAAGAGGTAACAATGAGTCCAAGAATGAAGACAATATTCAAACACTGATTGTCGGAGGAATTACTGTGACCCAAATGAAGGCTGAGCATGATAGTGGGACAAGAGGAAAGTAAAAGGAAACAGAGGAAAGAACTAGGAGGCAAAGGGTATTTATAGAGATCTAAATACAGGCATGTGCATATGCAAATATATTTATATATGACGATGGAGAAATAGATCTATGTGTATATATTTTTAGCTTTAGTATTAAGGTAGACAATGGACATTGGGCCTCTACTTAAGTACTCCCTCAATGCAAGAACACTTTGTTCTATTAAACTGGCATTCCATGATGCTCACCTACCCGACACAATCACCGAGACAAAGCGGGTACATAAACAAATGTGGGAGGAAAAGCTGATGGTGCCTGGCTATCAAAATATATAGTGTCTGGGATCATAACTGCTTAAACATAAACAAGCAGCCACCTAACTGAGAAGCAACCAAGCCCACATGGAACAAGTACACCAGCCTGTGCGATCATGAGGTGTTGATGGGATCAGTTATCAGACATCAAAGAACAACAAAAAATTATATCATTTTGAAGGGGGGGTGCAGAGTAGAGACCCAAAGCCCATCTGTAGGCAACTGGACATCCTTCCCCTTAAAGAAGGGCCAAGGGGAGGAGATGAGCCAGTCAGGGTGTAGTATGGCAGTGATGAAACATACAGCTTTCCTCTAGTTCTTAATGTGTTCCCCCTCCCCCCACTACTATCATGATCCCAATACTACCTTATAAATCTGGCTAGACCAGAGGATGTACACTGGTACAGATCAGAACTGGAAACACAGGGAAGCCAGGACAGATAAACCCTCAGGACAAATAATGACAGTAGCCCATAACAGGAGGGGAAGGGGAAGGTGGGATAGAAAGTGGGAACCAGTCACAAGAATCTACAAATAACCTCCTCCCTGGGGGATGGACAACAGAAAAGTGGGTGTAGGTAGACATCAGAGAGTGCAAGACATGACAAAATAATGATAATTTATAAATTATCAAGGGTTTGTGAGGGAGCGGGGGCAGGGAGGGAGGGGGAAAATGAGGAGCTGATACCAAGGGCTCAAGTAGAAGGCAAATGCATCGAGAATGATGATGGCAACAAATGTACAAAAGTGCTTGACACAATGGATATATGTACGGATTGTGATGAGTAGTATGAGCCCCAATAAAATGACTTTTAAAAGAAAAAAACTGATTGTGGTAATGATTATATGACTCTTTTTGATGTGACTGAACTATTGAGTTGTGTGATAAGTCAATTACATGCCAATAAAACTATTGGTGAAAAATAAAGAGTTTTGTCCTTTAATCAAAAACCCAAGTCCAGTGCTATGAAATCCATTCAGGTGTATAGTGACCACATAGGACAAATTAGGACTTCTGCATGGGTTTCTCAGACTGTAAATCTTTACAGGAGAAGAAAGTCCCAATTGTCCTTTAAGGTAGTATTAAATAACAAAATTGTTAAGGTCATTGATACCCTGGTGTGTAAAGGTTGAAATTTTTAAAAAAAGTAAATCAAAGTGTAAATATTCACTAACAGCCTCATTTTTCCTGTGTGCTTTGTAAACTGCAAGTAAAGACATTATTCTGAGGATTAGATCTATTGCTCCCCCCCCACCCCCAATCTTTTAAGGCTTCGGTGAGACTAGGAACTCGAGCAAAATGTAAAGTTGCCTCCGGGGAGCTTGCAAACCCTGAAGGAGCATAAAATGAAAAACAGTGTGAGTGGCTGTAATGTCCGTTTTAGAACTTCGCTGGGGAGCTCGGGGTTGTTTATGGTCTGCCCAATTAAATGGGGGCCTCCAGAGGCCACACTTCATTTTTTCAAACTGAATCTATGAAAGGAAATATTTGCTTGAAATAGAGATACATGTCCTCGTAGTTACATCAAACTATTTTACCCAGAAGGCCCTATTGGTTCCCTGTTGGGCTGCTAAACACAGGATAGACGAGAGTGTCTACTTCTGTGAACCCACAGGGCAGTTTCCCCTGTCCCACCAGGAGTTGGAACTGACTTGCTGACAGTGAGTTTGTTTGTTTGTTTATTACTCACATTCTACTCAAAGAAATCAGGCCTGACACTCAACCTTTAATTTCTCCAAATCCTTAGAACAACCTTCTGAGGGAGATTCCATTCTTATTTCTAATCTTACAAGTGCAGGAAATTGGACTCTGCTTCACATCACAAAGCTAATGCCAGTTGAGGCAGGGATTCAGTTCTGCACTTCAACCATCAGTCTATCTGTGTGTTAAGTATTTTGTTCATGGGTTCCACAAACAAATGAATATTGATATAGACAGCCCTTGTTGACTAATAGCCATTCTTGTGTCGTTAAGAATGTGTAGGTCAATCAAAACAGGAGCATATAGTTCTTATTTAACCTTATTTAAGTGCAAGAAGATGAGCCATGATTGCATAGTGGTTACTCATTGGACTGATAACTGGGAGGTTAGCCGTCTGAAACTACCATTCACTTCCTGGGAGAAACCACCAGTTGATTGTTGGGAGAAAGACAAGGCTTCCCAACCCCTGTAAATAGTTCCAATCTCAGAAACTGTGACTGATAGGTTTATTGTGCCAACCTGGCCAAAAGGAACACATGGGATTGATCAGGTCATGAATTTATTGGAGGGCAAAGAAACAAATAGTTCGCAAAGCCTGTCCTTCGCTCTCTTGCTCTCTGGTGATCGGACCAGCATGCTGCAGCTTTAGATAGGTCTCTGCCTCACCTTGTAAGCTACACTACCTGTGGGACAACCAACCTGTGGATACTCTCTAGAACTTGAATTTCCTTTGAGACCTGCTTCGCTACGCTCCTGAACTGCTGAATGTTGGTGACCTGCCCTGTTATTTGCTGCCTGTGGGCAGACTGCCTGCATCACCTGAAGAAAGACTCAACTGGCTGCTTCCCTGACCTTGGACTCAGCAGTCCTTGTGAGTTCAAGGACTTCCAGTATATTAACTGTTCCAAGGAAATAAGTTGAACTGAGGCCTCTGTCCTACTTTGTGGACTAATTAGCTGTTATATTTCTTCATGTTATATCTATCTATCTATCTATCTATCTATCTATCTATCTATCTAATCGTACATGTCCTGGTTTTGTTTCTCTAGAAAGGCCTGCCTAACACAGAAACCCACATGGACAGTTCTGTCCCATTGAATAGGGTCACCATGAATCAAAATTGACACGATGGCAGTGATTTTAGGGAATTTTTTAGTGCAAAAAAACACCAGTGGCACAGTGGGTCAAATGCTTGCACTACTAATGAAAAATCAGCAAATCCAGACACAATCTTCCCTGCAGAAAAAAGATGAAGCAGTCTGTCTCCATAAAGATCCTCAGGCTTGGATACCTTATAGAGCAGTTCTAACATGTTTGCACTTTTATTCTACTGACTAGTATATTACACAGTGCCTGAGCTTCTAAAAGCTTATGAGAAGCCACCGAAGGCACAGCATTTGACCTCTAGTCACCTGGAGCAACAGAGAATGGATACTCAAGAATAGGAGGGGGATATGGAATGTGTGGCTAACTGCCCCCTTTGCCATGAGACCAGAAGTGTAGAGTGCCCAACTCTCATTACTGGATATGGTGATCAAAGTATAGCACATTCCTGACCAAAGGAGGGAAAATGCAGGAGAAAATTTCAAATCTTTATAAAGTTCATGTTTTCTGGAGCCAGGCAAGATGAATGAACCCCTGAAACTACTGCCCTGAGCTTATCTTTAAACTTCAAATAAAAATATCTCCCACCATCTTCTAAAAACTGATCACAGGTTAGCTTCATTAATGGAGAATTTCTGCCCTTAGCATTGTGCTTATCTCAGGATTGATCTGTGTTGGATCCAACTTGACAATAGCAACTAGAAATATTAGGTAGGAAATTTAGGGGGATGAAGTTATTTTAATGGGGTGGCAACTACTCAGGAAAAGGAGGCTAAAATGGGTTGCATAACTTGACAAATGAAATCAAGTTCACAGAATTATACATGGAGAAATTATTGAATTGTTAGAGGCTCACCAACAGCAAACCGTTTTTTTTAAGTTACATGATAATAACATGGGATTCAGATTCCAAAAGAGGAGACTGTAGTGGAAGGAGTGAGTTCCAGCTGAAACAACCTTAACAGGTGCTGTTCAGTCATTGACAACTGCCGGGCACTTCACGTATATCAGAGTGAAACTGTTCTCCAAACAGTGTTCAGTAGGTTGTTTATTATAAATAGATAGCTGGGCCCTCTCTTTTCAGACACCTTTCCATTAATTCGAACCTCTAACCTATTGGTTAGCAGCCAAGTGCCTTACTCATTTGTAGCAAGGAACTTCAAGCATCTAATCTAAGATCATTATGGAAAAATTTGGGCTATGGATTATGTTGCTGAACAATATAGCTTCTTACACATTGAACTGTAAACCAATATGTTTTAAATGAGAAAAATTTCACCAAAACACAAGAAAAATAACTGGAGGAGCAGCAATTGAGAGGGAGATTTGTGTTTTGGAGATAGGAGATTATATCTCTCATTAGCCCACACTTCACGGGTGGAAGTTTTACCAGGGGGTGAAATAGTACTCCAGAAGTTGGTATTTGGGGTTATGAAGAATTTTAACTTATAGCTGAGCCCCTTTAAAAAAACCATTTCATTAAGTATAAAATTCACAGCAAAAATGGAGAGAACGATTGTCTAGTCTTTCAGTCAGCAGTCCACTGCTTGACCCACTGCACCTCTGTGGCGCCTTCATAGACAAAGGAGCCGGTTGCTGGAACAGGACCAGGGTGGACTGTGTGGTATGAAATTAGGAAAAGTATGTGCCAAGATTGTAACTTTCCCCCATACCCATTCACACTGGATGCTTGCAAATAAGCTGAGAAGCTGAAGTATATGACAAAGGAGGTGGCATCAGGACTGAAGAAGGCTCACCATCTGGGGAAATTGGACATCCCCTTGCAGAAGGGCTGTGGGGAGGTGACGGGCCAGTCAGGGTGCAGTGTGGCAACAATGAAACAGACAATCTTCCTCTAGTTCTTGAATGCTTCCTCCCCCCTACTATCGTGATCCCAATTCTACCTTACATAACCGACTGGACTGGAGGATGTATACTGGCACAGATAGGAACTGGAAATACAGGGACTCCAGGACAGATGAGCCCCTCAGGAACAGTGGTGAGAGTGGCGAGATCAGGAAGGTGGAGGGAGGGTGAGGGAGAAAGGGGGCAGCAGATGACAAGGTCTACAGGTAACCTCCTCCCTGGAGGACGGACAGCAGAGAACTGGGTGAGGGGACATCGGATGGTGTAAGATATGAGAAAATCATAATTATTTATAAATTATCAAGTGTTCACGAGGAGGAGGAGCGGAGAAGGAGGGGGAAAATGAGGAGCTGATGCCAAGGGCTCAAGTAGAAAGCAGGTGTTTTTGGAATGATGATGGCAACATATGTACGAATGTGCTGGACACAAATGATGTATGTACGGATTGTAAAAAGAGTTGTATGAGCCCCTAACGAAATGATTTAAAAAACAAAACAATCTTCTATTTGCAGAAGCAAGTAGGACTTGCTGAAAGCAAAGGAGGACTTGAAGGAGTTGCTGATGAAGATCAAAGACTACCATCTTCACAAAGGACTACACTGGGATGTAAAGAGCACAATGAGTCTGCATGGACTGATGTCAATGACTGAGTTTGAAGCATTAATTAATTCTTCACCAACCTTGTTCAAAATTCAACTGACAACCTTCTCTGAACCTTCATGATTCCCACACAGCAAGTGGGAGTCAGGTATATTTAGAAGAAGAGAAACATTACTTTCACTATCTTTAAATGATTTATGTGAGCTTAGATTTCCTTGCCATTATACTATCACTGTTTGGGATGATAAGGATGCATGATCTGCTGGAGCCAAATAGACGGTCTCCTTTGTGTTTCAAGGGTTATTACACATCCTCTACTTTACGTATAGTTCTTTTCCAGATTAAATGTCTCTTTACCACAGTGAACCACCAAAACCCCAGGCTTACCAGCTATGGCTCCCCTGGTATAACTAGGAAGAAAAGAATGTAGCTACTTTGCAATGAACCCAGCCAGTGTCATCCATAAATAACGGTAAAAAATGGTGAGGCAGCAACATTGGACTTCCTCTTCTAACTTTACAATGTTGGAGAAGAATTTTTTAACATCTGCCCAAAGCTGATTTCTATGAAGTGGAGGTTGGACGCACCTCCTTTCTAAAACATTAGCCCCCTTTTTTTCCCCACACAGTTCTCTCTATTTTTCTGCTGAATTTAATAATTCATCGTAATGGTCGCACAGAACTCACAAATAACACTCACAATTGGGAGATTTATTAGAGAAATAACAGGTTACAATTCAGGATTATAAAAAACTCAGGATCAAGTTCTTCAGCCAATACAGTATCTCAGCCATCTCACAGGCAGACCTCTCCCTGCCCCTTGGCCTTTTTGCCTTTGTCCTTTCAAGGTCTCTTGGGCCACCCAACCTCCTCCCTGCTCAGGCAAGTGTTACAAAGCACCCCACACCACCAGCAAGACTTGTACACGATGGTGCTCCGTGCTTTTGCTCTGTTGGTTGAGAAGTCTGCTGCATTGCCTCCTGCCTGTTCCTGGTTCTTCTGCTAGTTCTCTGCCACACTCACTGCTACTTACCATGGTCTTGTGCTGTCTACAGGGTGAAGTCTCTGTCTCCTGGGTCTAGGAGGTTCTCAGCTCAGGACCTAGGTTCCTAAGAATATAGTTAGTTCTTTCTTGGTGGTAGTTAAGTCTACCTCAGCTCTGGGATTACCTATGTTTTTAAGCCTAAAGAGAAAACCAAACTGTCTAATACCTTCATTAAGGTTCAGTCACCTTATTTACATGGTCTGACCCCCTACAGAGTTCCATGAACTTTATTTGCATTATTAACAAGGTGTCCAATCCTCATCCTGGGTCACAAGTGCCTTATTTGCATAACCCACCCAGTCGGTGTGTGGGAATCATGAAGATTACGGCTAGAAAGGTTATATGAAATAATTTACTATGGCAGAGCGCTACTCCCACATCATCAGGAAACATAGCAACAGTGTTGAGAGACTACCTGTTCTGGTGTTCAAATGTACGGGGACTCAGTGAAATCTTGGCTACCAATTCCCGAGAGCTTTCCCTTCCTTAAAAAACCAAAACCGTTTTTTAAATAGTCACAGCTCCACAGGTATAAGACCAACAGTCTCCTGAGGCAATGAGCTTCCGAGAAGAAACTAGACTCAGTTGACCTGATGCTAGCAAGTGGAATGATTCCTACATCAGCAAGGGTTGGATCGGAGAGCTTCTCACCGTACTGTTCCACTCACACATGCCCAGAACACAAGCAATCCCATTCTGTGCTCAAATCGACCACAATGACGATTTCACATTCACTACCAAATGAGGAGTCGATGGTCAGAAAATAAGGTTATCTGATTTGCTCAAAACCATGCCACAAAGAAGAAGCAGGGTGAAACTACAACCTTGACTTCCTGGATTTGGCGTAATATCCCTTGTGCAGCAGAGAAAGCTACGTAGACACAAGTCCAAGATCTTTTAAAGCAGTGGTCTGCACACGCAAACCAGAAATCATGGATTCATCTCGTTGGGTTTTCACGGGACCTCCTCACTGGAAGAAACTGCCTGAGGGATGCTTTCCGACTTAACCCTTCCTACCTTGTTGTCTCCCTGGGTGTGTCTGTCTCTTTCTTTCTTTCTGTGCACCTCATCTGAGCCTCTCTTCCCAGTGTCAGATGCTCTCATATTCTTTGATACGCTCACAACTATCTTCTCTGACATCTTCAGATGACATCGTTGTTTTACAGAGAAGAAGACAGAAACTCAAGGAGGCTACGGGACTGATTCCAGATCACACAGCTGGCTGACTGTGGAAACCATATCTGGGACCTGGTCTCCCTTTCAAGCTCATATGGAACTCATAGGAAACAGCGGAGGGAAGAGAGTCTGTGTGGATGGATTCTTTATTTACATATATAAAGAAGCCCAGAAGGCTGCGTTTCTCGGGTGCAGGGAGGCCTTCATCCTTGGAGGTGAGTCCCAATCACACTCTCATAATTAATATTGTTCCCCACTATATCCTCCCACAATAGTGCTGCTGTGAAGTGACCTCTTACAAGCACATGGTTGATTGCCATCTAGCCACCAGCTTTAAGTATAGAGGCAGACATATGTCATAGCTCCCTAGACTCTGAAGACTCCCCGTTACCTACCCTGGCAGTGGTGTTAGGTTACGCCTCCAATGTTCTCAGGGACCTTTATGGTTAGGGGACAGCCCACTTTGTTACTTATGTGGTTCCTGTAATTAGGGGTGGGGTGGGGGGTGAGGTGCTTGCATGCCCCTAGAGTGTATATAAATCTTGATTGGAAATATATTCTCTCTCTCTGCATGGACCTGGCTCCTGAAGTCATGGCAGCCCCAAATGTCAGCCCTTATGCGCCTTATCTTATATAATGTCTCTTTAATTTACCCTGAATTATACAACCACCCCTTGGACCCATTCAGTTGCAGGTGCCAGCACCCCACACTCATGCACATAAGAACCTGATCAGTGAATGGCATTAAAAAGGTGTGGCGTGGTACCTTACTATTAAACCTAAAAATATATGCACATAGATCTAATTACCTATCATCATAAATACGTATATTTACAGTTGTACATACCTGCATTTAGACCTCTATAAATGCCCTTTATGAAGAACACTTTGTTCTATTAAACTGGCATTACATGATACTCATGTTCCCGACACAATCGCTGAAGAAAAGAGGGTGCATAAGCAAATGTAGTGAAGAAAGCTGATGGTTCCCAGCTATCAAAAGATATAACGTCTGGGGTCTTAAAGGCTTGAAGGTAAATAAGTGGCTTTCTAGCTGAGAAGCAACAAAGACCACATGGAAGAAGCACACCAGCTTGTGTGATCACAGGGTGTCGAAGGGATCAGGTTTCAGGCATCAAAGAAGAAAAAATCATATCACTGTGTGTTCACTTTCCCAATCGGATCGCTGAAGACAAATGGGTGAATGAGCAAATGTGGTGAAGAAAGCTGATGGTGCACAGCTATCAAAAGATATAGCATCTGGGTTCTTAAAGGCTTGCAGGTAAACAAGCGACCATCTAGCTCAGAAGGAACAAAGCCCACATGGAAGAAGCACATCAGGCTGTGTGATCACGATGTGCTGAAGGGATCCGATATAAGGCATCATATCATTGTGATTGAGGGGGAGTACAGATTGGGGACCTAAAGCCCATCTGTGGGCAACTGGATATCCTCTTACAGAAGGGTCTTATGGAGGAGATGAGCCAGTCAGGGTGAAGTGTAGCAACGATAAAACATACAACTTTCCACTCGTTCTTAAATGCTCCTTCCTACCCACCACCCCCTAAACTATCTTGATCCCAATTCTACCTTACAAATCCTGCTAGACCAGAGGATGCACACTGGTACAGATAGGAACTGGAAATACAGGGAATCTAGGACAGATAAACCCCTCGGGACTAGTGGTGAGATTGGCGATACTGGGAGGGTGGAGAGAAGGTGCAGTAGAAAGGGGGACCCAATTACAAGGATCTACATATAGCCTCCTCTCTGGGGGATGGACAACAGAAAAGTGGGTGAAGGGAGACATCAGGCAGTATAAGATATGACAAAATAATACTAATTTATAAATTATCAAGAGTTCATGAGGGAGGGCGAAGCGGGGAGGGAGAGGGAAAAATGAGGAGCTGATACCAAGGGCTCAAGTAGAAAGTAAATGTTTTGAGAATGATGATGGCAACAAATGTGCAAATGTTCTGGACATAATGGATGGATGCATGGATTGTGAAAAGCGCTGTACAAGCCCACAATAAAATGATTTAAAAAAATAAAAATCAATAGACCTCAAAGTGATTGCAAAAAAGGTGTGACTTGTTAAAATAGAATCAAAACAACAAAATTTTAACATGAAATTTAATCTGAACTGTTATTCTATATGCATATAGGGAGAACATTTCGATTCAAGAAAAGTTGATTGACTCAAAGACGCTCAGCACAGTAAGGTTTGTGGGGGGGGGGGGAATATCAAATATTAACTACTACCTAAGCCCTGGTGGGATAGTAGTTGTTATGAGTTGGGTTGCCATCTTCATGGTAGACAGTTCTAAACCACCAGCAGCTCCATGGGAGGAAGACTAGACTTTCTACTCCCATACACAGTTACAGTCTCAGAAATTCTCTGCGCTGTCCTGTAGGGTTCCTGGGAGTCAGCCTTGAGTGAATGGCAGTGAGTTTGGTTATTGATTAATCTTACTGTGATTGGTCGAATCCAGCCCTCCTCTGCTTTATGGAAATGACTGATGTCAGGTCATAAGATGGTCTCTGGTTCTCCAAGCAGTTCCCCAACTATCTGTTGAAATTCAAATTTAGCAAACTGCATTTCAAATAGGAAAGGAAAGAATTGTGATTGAATTATTGAAGTGTATGCTATGTAAATTATGTGCCAATAAAGCCATTAACAAAAAAAGGAAAGAATTGGAACCTTGTGGGGAAAACAACTCACTGGCTAGGTTAGTTTGAGTCAGGAAGTTCTTCAAAGTGAATATTTGGTTGGGGGGTAAGAAAACTCTAAATCAAAGTGTGATGTCTGCTATCAAGTTTTTTCTTTGACAGACTGAAATGTGTACACAAATTGAATGTAGATATAGAAACTGGGTTTGGAAATAGAGTTAAGGAATTTTTAGATCTGATCCAGTTACTTTGTGGCAAACCATCCATTGCTTCATAACCTGCTGGAATCAGGACAAAGGCTAACACTGTGTAAACTTGAATCAACCACCTTGACCTTGGCAGAATGCTTTTACAACTTCTGCAAATGCCTTACCCTTTACTAATTAATTACACAAGCCTCCTAAGCTGGATGATCTTGACTCCATACTACTAATGAGCTGCTTGACTGCCCTTTGAATAATGTTACTGATTTCTACCAATTCATTTTATAGTACTAATGCTGAACTTGAGAAAGCAGAGTGAGCCCTGCCGTTTTGCCTCCAGGTTAGAGTCTGTATGCTCTAGGGCAGCCATTCTCAACCTGTGGGTCATGACCCCTTTGGGGGTCAAACGACTCTTTCACAAGGATCACCCAATTCATAGCAGCAGTAAAGTTACAGTGATGAAGTAGCAACGAAAATAATTTTAGGGCTGGGGGTCACCACAACATGAGGAACTGTATGAAAGGGTTGCGGCACTAGGAAGGTTGAAAACCACTGCTATAGGGGATCCCCAAAATATCCAACCCAGGTCACATTAGTTGTGCCAATGAGGAACCAACACTGGAGCAAAATTATTTTAAGTTGAAATGAGCAGGCCCTCGTGAAAGAGTAACGTGATGTTTCTACTGCATGCGGTAGCCCTGTGTGGGGAACATGAACTCAGCCGCTCTGTGACGCAGTCTTTGACTTCAGTGGCAACAGGTGGTATGGAAGACACTGGCCTGAAAACCATCAGGTAGATATTTTCAACTTCATGTCAAAGAAAAACCAGTCTGCGTTTGCCAAAGCAAACTGGAGTTATAATCCAGCGCCTGGCTTTGAAGGGAAACCAGTTTCATGAGACAAGCCACCTGACAAAATCTGGCTGCTGCAAGCCCAGTCTTTGTAACATGAAGGGTGATTTATGGTATTTTGAGATACTTAAAATATGAACTACAGTGCACACAATCACCAAAATGACCCTCATAATTTAGCTACAGGTTGTTACTATTAATAGTTATTAATATGTAATACTCAATACAATTAATCACATCCATCCATTCCATGATTGTGCTGCTTTAGTTGATTAAACTCACTTCTTCATTATTTTTTTCATTAACCACAGTCCAACCTTCACTGGGAAAAGGAACTTTAAAAGTCATTCCTCTGTGCCGTCTTGTCCAAGGACTCCCTGTCAGCAATGTCCCCTGTCTTGTCTGTCTCGATGTACACCAATCTAGCACTTTTATTTCTAGCTTTCAGATCAAGACCAGCCTCCAAGCTGGGTTCTCCACCAAGGTTCTGACACGAAAGACATGAAATCCCCACTTCACTGGACCTCTGACAAGTGCAGGAGCTGACCAGGGATGGAGTCCCCAATAAACAAAGTTATCATGGGCTTACCTGTGTTTACCTACTAATCTGTAGTGAACAGAGGCAGTGAAACTGCTCACAACAGATTACTAAATAAGCATAAATAAGCCCATGCTTACTTGCTATTATAGCTAGACTTACTAGACTGCTAACCACAAGGCTGGTGGTTCAAACCCACCAGCTGCTCAGTGAGATAAGGTTGTGGATCTGCTCCCATAGAAATGTATAGCCTCAGTAACCCTATAGAAGGATCACTCTGATGATCCCAATCAGGAATTATGAATATAAAAAGGCATTACTTCTGCAGAACGGTGCTGTGGGCTTGGGAAAGAGACAGATCCCAGCCATACCTAGAAGCAGAATTTTTAATGTGGTGGGAAAAATGGTGAAAATTTTCATTGCAGATTAATAAATGCACAGAAGTAAGCTTGTGCTTACCTTGCTCTTTGGGGATCTGGACACTGGATATTTGGGGGTATTTGGTTCACTGGAGCAGACTGATATTTGATAGACTGAAGTCGAAGCTTATAAAATGATTCCTGTAATCCTACCTTATTTACCGTGAAATAACTCCTGGCTGGGGAATAAACATTTATGTCCAACTATCTTTTCTGGAACAAAGACACACCTGTGGTGTTTCCACGAGGTGCTAGGAATTTATGACTCCACAGTTGACTTTTTTTTTTTGTATTAAGCAAATGCATCAATGAGGTCTGCTTCTTTTGGGGACAGTGCTTAGAGACTTGGCCTGAGAAATATAATTAAACTTAATTAAATCAACCATTCTTATCCTTCTACTGTTCAAAGACCCAGCTGACTTATCTCCCCAACCAGATGGCGAGCTCTAGGAGAAGAGCGATAACATGTATTTCTTTATGCATCCATCAAAATGTGCCCAGATCATATCGAGTGCTTGGAATAAAGTTGTAGGACTTCCTTTAAAAGGTTTTTTGTGTCTTTTTTTTTTAAGGACCTGAGCTAGACTCAGGGCCTGGGGACAAAGAGGATTCAATAACACAGCAGTATCCGCATGTCTCTGAAATCCCGGGCTTCAGCCAAAGCCTCCAGCACTGTCCTTCATCGCTGACTCAATCAGATGAACCCAATTTTGTCTAACAGACCAGTAGAGTGTAAAGATGTGCGAGAGGTAGCACCGGACAAAGCAGAGGAGTCTTTCCATCATTCCAGAGAGGGATATTGTACAGATAGATTGATAGATAGTGCTTCTACTCTGCTGTAAAGGAAGTCAGTCACAAACACTTTCATGCTAGAGCACATTTTTCAAATGTTAAAAATTGCTTTTAAACATGATCCATTTTCCCCATTCCATTTCCCAGAGAGTATCTCCACGTGAATATGGGTAGTATCACAAAAGACAAATGGACTGAGACCTTTTAAAAGACTTCTTTTTGCCAGGGATTCAGGCAAGGTTCTCAGCGTTTCCCAGATCCTCTCTACCGCCCCATTAACCTGGCCCCATTGAGTTAGCACAAAAACCAAGTGAAACAGACACCTGGGCGAGTGCCCAGCCTTCCCATCTATCACTTCTAAACATGGTTCTCATCGTGATGAAGCAAATTTTAAGAATAAAAACTGCAATTTCTTCATCTATGACTTAATATTTCTAAATTAAACGCTATTTTTCTAATGTAATATCTGGCTAGGAGATGTATCAACTGAGTAAAAGTGATACATCTTAATTATAAGACTAAAGGAAGGAATATAAATATCATGCAAATATATTTTTTATTTAACTTTGTTGTTGTTGTTGCTTAATTTAACTTTCAAAATAAGTGTTTATTGTTCAGGTTCCCTTTGTCCAACTGCATTGGTTACATTCTTCACTGTGGGTATGAGCAGTCTCATTATTTTCACACTGTTTTTTTACCATGCAAACATTAATTCAAGCGCACACATTAAAATTAGTTTAAGTAGTCAGATGGAACTTATAAAGTACATCATTGGGCCACCATAAATCAGATCAGTATCCTGGAATCATATATACCTACCTCACATGGAAACAATGGGCTTCATCATTTCTAAAGACTTTCCTGACTCCAAATTCTAAGATGGCCTCACTTCTCAATACGAAGCCAATCCAATGGACTCAGAAGTGAAGTTGCTGCTCATTTTTCACAGCTATCTCTAGGAACCTGGCCACCCCGATTGTGTCCAGGGCTTGAAAGGGACAGCCCAGTGATGCAAGAGATAACAATCACCAAGAAACTCTCTCGGCCACCACAGGGCAGTGAAGGGTGCATCCCAGAAGGTGGCCAAAACTTGTGGGGAAATTCTGTTATCATTTACTTCCATTTTTCCATGAACTTTTCGAAGCCCTCTCTTTGGCGGCCATAGAAGAGAAAATAATTACAGATGGTCTCTTCATGACACAGTTGGCCTGTCATCTCTTGCTCAGGATTGAGTACACCTTGGTGTAACCAACAGGTACAACCAATCAACCCAAATGATTATATTACCATGTGGTCCTATGTAAGAGCCTCTGGACACATATAGATATTTTTTCCTTAAATTTAAGTTGATTAAAAATTCTATTTTATCCTGTCTCCATAATAATAATAATTTATAAAGGATCAAGGGTTCATGAGGGAGGGGGGAGTAGGGAGGGAAGGGAAAAATGAGAAGCTGATAGCAAGGGCTTAAGTGGAGAGCAAATATTTTGAGAATGATGAGAGCAACGAATGTACAAATGTGCTTTACACAACTGATGTATGTATGGATTGTGATAAGCGTTGTAGGAGCCCCCAATAAAATAATTTTTTAATCTATTTTAGCTCCTTGGTTGCACTAGCTGCCTTTCCAAAAATCCAGAGCTGTCTATTACTATACCGGACAGTAGAGGGATATTTCTCTGTTTTCTTTTAGGGTTAACATTTTTATTATAGTATTTCCTTTAAAAATTCATTCAAGACAGAGAAGAAAACAAAGACCGTGGTTCCGAGAGGAATACACAATTTGTTTCAGTTGACAGCCGGTCTTCTCTTAATGGGAACTGCTCTTTGCGTCAGCCATCGCTGACGGGAAGGAAGAGCTTGCCCTTTGGAAGTTCTGAGGGGTGTCGGGGTCCAGTTCGGACGCTTGGGCGGATATGCTGTCACTGTCACTCGTCGGGGTTTGGAAGGGTCTTCTAGTCACTGCGGAGCCCACCTGTCGGCATTAGCTCCAGATCGTGAGGAAGCTGTCCCAGGACCCTGCCGCCACGGCCATGCCATCGTCAGTCACCCCCAGGCAGCTGACATGGCTGTCATGCAGAGCCAGGACACTAGCCTGTCAGCCTGGAGCGCATCCCAGACGTTGTGGTCGAAGTTGTCCTACCCAGAGGGGAGGCGGCGGCCACTTCTGGAAACAGAGTGTAGGAATTTTTCCAGTATAGGACTATTTCCATTACAGTCCAAGATTCCACTGCACAAGATTGTTCTATACTCTACTGATGACTCAGTTTGTAAAGGGAAACTGGCTTGGGTAGGATGCAATCAGCTGAGCAGGTAAACAGTAAACACTTTTATTTTAAGGCTCTTTGCTTCTTAGTACAACAATAATAATCACAGATTTGTTTTTAAAACTTCCTCTTCGGGTCAGATTCCTTGAGTCATCATTAAAGGAGATGGAACGTTTTTCAATCACTGTAAGAAGGTCCCCATTGAAACTAGAGGACTGGATAGAACAGTGTGACAGGGGCGCTAGAAGAGGTGATTAGGAAGTGACGGCAGACGTTTCCAGTGACCAGAAGAAAAGGGTGTTTGCTTCATTTATTGAATTAATCAGTTTTGAGAGCTACTGTAAAATCATAGCCTATAAAATGAAGACTAAACAGTAGAGGCAATCTTTCACATATTCTCATGGCATAAGCATCAATGTTAGATTACTTTTCATGATTTCCTGGACTGTAATCTATGTGTTTACCATGGGAATTCATAATGTACAGAGCATTATTTTGAAATATTCATGGCTTTTATGACTGAAAACAGAGAAGAAGCACAATCTTTAACTGTAACTTGCTGGGAAGGTTTCTGGCAATTAAGTTACACGTGAAAGCTGCTAGGTTGGGCAATCATTGCTTAGAATGAATGATTTAAAGCCATCTCAGTGTCTTGGGTAAATTTCCAATATTTATTTTATTTTTATTTGTCATCTTTGATTTGCCTTTCATGTTCTCTAGAACAACCTAGAGACCTTGTGGCACTTTTTAAATGCTCTTGTGTTACTGCAATCAAGATGTTTTCGCATCCACTGGGCAGGTGAGTTTGCTTACACTGTATGAGTTCCCTGAGATTGCAGGCATGTCCAATTCGCCCAAAACTCGGAAACCTCCCTGTGCACAGCCGCCAGCACTGACCTTTACCCTGACTCCCTGCACTGCCTCCAGTATGAGCCATCCTCAAACCCTAACGCCAGTCTCCTGACAGCAACCTCGCTGTCATCCAGCCCATTCTGACCTTATGGGGCAGGGTAAACCTGACCCTGTGGGTCTCCTAGTGGGGAACTCTACAGGATAGAAACCTTTTCTTTCTCCCACAGAGCGCTGGTGGTTTCCAACTGCTGACATCCAGGTTAGCAGCCCTGCATGGAGAATAGTTTTTTGTTTGTTTGTTTTGTTTTTAATTTGTGCTCCTCACTAGAGGTGGGCGAAGGTTAAGGCTTGTGGTCACTGGGATATCTGCTATTCCTAGAACTGGTCACAGCTTATTCCAGTTCTCAACACACACACACACACACACACACACACACACACACACACACACACACACACACACACGGAGAGTATTATAGATATGTTTGTTGCCTATCCTGAAACCATCAATGAGTTCAAAAGGGGAGGGGGAAATACTAGGGTTTGTGGGAAAATCCCATTATCTTATTCTATTTTCCACAAAATTTGTGAAGCCCCGCTCTTACATTAAGTGCACTTGATGCCTATTACTTGAACATTTAACCCTTTGCCTAGGCCATCCAGGGACTTTATGATAGGACCTCCCCTCCCTTCCCCCAAGCTTTTCCCCTCCCCTTTGGTCTGCCCTTTAGCTTCACACCCTGGGACCAAGAGGTCAATGGGTGGGGATGGGGTTGGAAAATCCCGTTCTGGTCCCAGGCAGGCCGGTGCTGAGCTCAGTGGGGGCGGGGGCAGCACAGGCAGCAGGCGCTACCGCCCAGAAAACCAGCTCAGAGTTCGCTCAGCCCGGTTGGGGAGCCGCCCAACCAATGTTTCCCATCTGGAGCAGAGTGGAGAGGGGAAGGGAAGGGAAGGGAGAGTACGGGAAGGGACCGGGACCCAGCCTTCAGAGCGGACTGGGGGCAGCGCGGCCCTCCGCCAGCCAGCTGGGGACAGGCGCTCAGAACCCCAACTCCACACAAGGTGGAGGTGGCAACGGGCAGGTGGCAGCCCTGGCCCGGCTGGTGCGGAGCATGATACCGACCCGACGGTAGAGCTGCACCCGCGCGGGGACGCAGCCGGGCCGGGACTAAAGCCTCGGGGCTGCCTGAGAGTCCCTGGGTCTGGACGGAGAGAGGCTCTGTTCTGCCATCTTCCTTCCTGGGCTTGACACCTTGACCCCCGAATAGCAGCAGGGAAAAAGCATGGCCAAGAGTGAGCAGGAGTGGGTGCAGTCCGGTGCGGATCTCAAATCAGAAATCTCACTGCCATCCAGGCAGTTCCGACTCCGCGCGACCCACTACAGGGTAGAACTGCCTCTGTGAGCGTTCCAGGATTGTGGCTCTTTCCCAGAGTAGAAAGCCCCATTCTCTCCGTGGAGCAGCAGGTGGTTTCAAACTGGTGACCTTGCGGGGAGCTGTCCAACCCGAAACCCCTACACCTGCACAGCTTCCTGTGTGTGGATCCTGGCATCTTACTCAGCAGGCCATAAGCTTTGCTCATTTTCCCTTGATTTCATCTGAATGCTCTTGGTTGATGTTATGTGCTACTTCGTCACTTTTTGACTTGAACCGAAGGAGTCAGACTCTAATTCCCCTACCAGGCCTTCCTTAATGAATACTTGGCTTTAGATACCAAATCCAAACTAATTGCCATCGAGTTGATGTCTACTTATCCAAACTAATTGCCATCGAGTCAATGTCTACTTATCATGACCCTGTAAGACAGAGAACTGTCCCAGAGGGTTTCCAAGGCTGTAACTTTTTATTTTTTAATCATTTTATTGGGGGCTCGTACAACTCTTAACACAATCTATACATGTACTCATTGTGTCAAGCACATTTGTACAAATGTTGCCATCATCATTCTCAAAGGATTTGCTTTCTACTTGAGCCCTTGATATCAGCTCCTCATTTTGCCCCCCACTCCCCGCTCGCCCTCCCTCACGAACCCTTGATAATTTACAAGTCATTATTATTTTCTCATGTCTTACACGATCCGACATCTCCCTTCACCCACTTTTCTCTTGTCCGTCCCGCAGGGAGGAGGTTAAATGTAGATCCTTGTAATTGGTTGCCCCGTTCCACCCTACCTTCCCTACACTCTCCCAGTATCACCACTCTCACCACTGGTCCTAAAGGGATGTCCGCCCTAGATTCCCTGTGTTCCAGATCCTATCTGTACCAGTGTACATGAGCATGATTGTGGGACACGAGGTAAGTAAAATGAAATAGAGGAAAGAACTAGGAGGCAAAAGGCTGTAACTTTTATGAGGCAGAAAGCCTCATTTTCACTTCTTGAGCAGCTGGTGGTTTCAAACTTGCTGACTATGAGGGTAATAGCCCAACCTGTAACCATAATGCCACCAGAGCTCCTTAGCATTCATTATAGGTCTCATAATTAGACAATGACTTTTAATTAGCTCTGAAAATGTAAACTCCATTTGAATACTTGTTGGGAAAGTGTTTTCTTTAGGAAATGGCTTTAGCTTTCTCCTCGATTACAGAAATGTTAATTTTATCTGAACTACAAAATTTTGAAGTTTGAAAGAAAAAAAGAACGTGCTTTCTTTTTTATATAAGTTGTGCACAATCATGAGACAGGTGATTGTATAAACTTGTCCCTGTTTTCATACCAGGCCCAACGGATCCTCTAAAATCCTGCCAAACACCAACAAATTCCAGGATAGGCTGCAACCTTTCATTGTGTTGCAATGTGACACAATGGAACTGGCTAAAAAAGACATACGCCAAATGGAACTGACTAAAGAAGACAGAGTCTTCTTATCTGTAAATATTGGGCTGATTTTTTTGCCTCGTTCATTTAAAAAATTGTAAAAAGTAATTCCACTTCATGAAACACTTGGCTTTCCAAATAATACCGCCTTCATGCTTGGTAAAGTAGAGAAGCCCCGAAAAAGAGGGGGGCCCAAGACAGATTGGCACAGTGACTGCAACCGTGGGCTCAAATATAGAAACAATCAGGAGGATGGTGCAGGACCAAGCTGTCTTTCCTTCGGTTATGCATGGGCTTGTAAGCAACCCGGTGGCACCTAAGACATAAGTAACTTTTATCTCATCAAAGGGCAAAACAATTTCAACTTGTCTCCATAATTTAGTAAGTCTTTCAGAATCTCTGGAAAGTCCCAAGGGAATAAATTACCTGCATCTTATAGAATAAAGACTTTCATTTATGGTCATGGGTTTATAGAGAAAGCACAGAAAGGATGCTACTACTTCCATCCATACCTTAATTAACCTAATTTCTTTTTCCATCTACATTTCAGCTATTATGCATTGATTACGTGATCATCTCAGGTTGTTAAAGAATAGCTTCTATAATAAACAAGGAAGTCAGACATAATAATAGTGTTATTAACTTACAAACAGAAATAGTAGGTCCTGGAAGGTCATCCCTCTCATCACAGAAAATAGAAAAAGTAGGAAAATAAAAACGTCTTATTTTTAAAGACATCCGAGTCCTGTGAGTGCAAGAACATTGAACGAATTGAAACTCCAGCAAGGAGAAAGTCCTAAGTGAGCCCTGTTCACCAGCTATTTTCATCCCTAATTATATTTTCAGAATCTGGACATGAACTAAGAGGCCTGGCAGTGGAGTTGATAAGCACTCAGGTACTACTACAAATGTCAGTGATTCCTACTCACCAGTTACTCAGCAGAGAAAAATGCAGCAGTCTGCTTCCCTAAAGATTCATAGCACTGGGAAGTCTATGGGGCAGTTCTCTATGTTGGTTTGGGAATGGACTAGGCTTATGCACATCACAAAGAGACAATCTGGATTCACAGGAGGAAAAAAAAGTAGTAGAACTTATAATAAATGTAGCAAATGTTAACAATAAAAATGGAAACAATGTTCCCAATGAAGTTCTGAAATTAGGGCCAATTTTTCTCCACGAGATATTTGCTCAAGTATGAGTGAATGGCAATTGAGTTCAGTAAAATGGACTGGAAATGCAGCGTGAAATGGCCTGTGATCAGAGCTTATAAAACAAAAACTCAGAGGAGGGTCAAAGGGAGACTATAAACACACATGGAAGAGTTTCCAATTTGAGACACTTGAGAGATATACTATTTCTAGTGCAATCCTGCCCCGAGCCGATTCAAATTCTGATAGGATTAAAGGGGTCAGTGGCTCACATATCTTTCTATGAAAACAATTAAAACTTTTCTGGAGGAAAAATAAAAGCATATCCATGTCTACTTTTTAAAATACATGTCATATCTACAATTATAAAGCAAAGGCACCTGAAGAGTTAAGTAAGATGCTTAACGATCATGAAAACATTAACAATAGAAAGAGATGAGCAAATTGTAGGGGATGGAGTGAGCAGAAAGGACGCCATAATCACTATAACTCATCTAATAAGAACATAACCGAGGACATACTTTTGTTGTTAGGTGCCCGCGAGTTTCTCCTGACTCATAACGACCACACACCAGAGGGAAACACTGCCTGATCGTGCACCGCTTCCTGGTGGTCTCTGCTTGAGCCCTCTGTTGCAGCCACCATGTCCACCCACATTCCTGATGGCCTCCCCCCTTTTTTATGTCCCTCTACTATAGAAGCATGAGCTCCTTCTCCAGGGACACGTCTCTCCTGACAACACATCCAAAGAACAGGAGACTAAGTCTTGCCCTCTCGCCTCCATGGAGCAGTCTGGCCGAATTTTTGTAAAAGGTGTAAAATTTGTTTCTAGACTTATCTCTAGCCCTGTTACATCTTTCAAGACAGGTTATTTGTTCCTTTGACGGTCCGTGGTCTTTTCAGCCTTTTCCCACCAGCACCACTAATCAAATGTTTGGAAAATCGCAGTCACCTTAGAGCTCACAACCGTCTAACGAGACCTAGTGCAGCAAGTGTACCAAATACAACCCAAAGCATCGTGAGATCGTTAAAACTGATCATTGCAGCAGAGAAAGAAATGCAAACAAGGAAAAATAGACTTTCTAGAATTTGTAAATTATCTGGAATTAGAACTCATGGGATGGGTTTGAAAATAGATTAATGTTCTTCAAAACAGGTTGATAGAAACTGAAATATGACAAGGTTGGATATATGTATGTATTGTGATAAGAGTTGTATGAGCCCCCAATAAAATGATTACAAAAATAAAAGAAAGTATAAAAGCAAACCCTAGTGCAATAAATATTTGTGCGAGTTAGTCCAAAATGTGTATGCTTGGAGTTTAGCAAGGCAAAGAGAAAAAGAAAAATGAAGAAGTAAAACATCTATTTCTCACTCATTGACTCTCTTGGCATCCCACATTTTACATTTACAATAACAAAAAATTCACTGACTACTTTGCACACTGCAAACATATATTCAGTAGTAACAAATGTCACAGAGCTAGGAGTGAGAAAAACTGGTGGTGATGGTTAATATGATGTCAATTTGGCTAGGCCAGGACATTTAATGGTTTGGCAGTCACATTATGATCTCATTTGGCGGTTGTGTAATGCTGTAGTCGTCATCTTTCATTTGGTGATCTGATGTAGTTATCTCCCATTTTCACATGATACCTATTTTCACAAAACAACTTGGTCTTTGAAACTAAATTATGTTGATAAGGGAGGAAGGGTGTATTTGTAACAAACAATAGCAGCGATGATAAATTCTATCATTGTAATAGTTTTGCATTTTACAATTTAGTCTATAATACATTTTTAGCTAATTTTTTAAGGTATAAAATTTGTGTCTAGACTTATTTATTTTTGTAAATGTACAGCCAATTGTCCCAACACCATTTGTTGAATGGCTCTTATTCCTTTCAAGGTTTACATTTGTGTGGGTCTGTCTCTGAGTTTAGTATTCTTTTCCTGGAGAAGAATATCATGCTTCATAAAGAAGAGGGGCAGTGGAACACTTGAAGACCCTCTTTAAGATGGATTGACTCAGTGCCCACATTGATGGGCTCAAACACAAGAACAATTGTGAGGATAGCCCAGGAGTGGGTGGGGTTAGGTTCCATACTACACAGGGTCATTATGAGTCAAAACCAACTCTATGGCACCTAACAACATTTTTTGTTCACAAATAAGACACCATATAGGCAATTATAACTTTAAAGTACATCTTAAAGTTGAACAGTGTCAGGTTTCCCTTGTCACTTTGTTTTGGATAGCAAGCAATTACAGGCTGTCCTCAGTTTACCTGACTATACAAAGAATAAGAGTAATAGACTCAGAGACTGTTAGAATGTTTTAGATACATCGTACTACAAATAAACTACAGTTAAACCAATAGTCTTACAATGCATGGATTGATTAATATGCAAGCAGATAAGTTTCTGATATAGTGGGGGTAAGTAAAGAGTATTATTACCAAATCACAGGAATCTTTTTAAAACAAATCAATCAAGCTGTGAAGCTATAGTTTCTAATTATGTCATCCATTTAGGTCTATACAACTCAGAAGATGGTGGTTCCATCACTCAAACCGTCCTCCCAAAAAACTCTACACTCCTCAATTTCCACCCAATCAAAATAATAGCTTGGGTATTGAGGGAACTCAAGTCAAGTTCCTTTTAAATGCTTTTTGAGTTCTGGGAACCAGAAAGAGTCAGCATAGACAAGAAGCTAGCTCTAGAGTGCATAGGTAAGGTTCCCCAGTGAAATTCTGAGAGGACAGCCCTTGCTACCGTGAAGAAGGAATAGGTACATTGTTGTGATGGAACAACAATTATTTGGCACAAATATGCTGGCCTTTTCCTCACCAACACTGTTTTCAATTATCTGAAAACGCATTCATGACAAGTCCTGAGATTGTCCTACATCCTTTGAGAAAATCTCTCAGGATCGCACTTTTGGAAACACCAGGAACCGTTGTAATGACCTTCCAAGCTGACCTTGCAGCCTTGACTGGAATCGGCCAAATAGGTTATTTCAGAAGACACCGTTTTGAGTATTTTTTTTAACTGAGCCTGCCTTAAGGTCTAATGTGCACTGATCGAGATTTTTGCAATAAACAGTTGCTGTGAAGTGGATTCTGATTTGTGGTGACTTTATGTTTGTCAGAGTAGACTTGTGCTCCATAAGGTTTTATGCTGTTTTATTTTACACATTTTTATGTTGTTATATTTATTAGTCTACTAAGATTCATGCGCTACCTGAACAAGTATCAAACTTTCAAATGCCTGGTCACTTATGAAAATCCTTCTGTCTATTATTAAGTCCCATTATTTCCACAGCACAAGTAACATGAATTTAGGCTGCCAAGTAGCTAGTTGGAGCTGATTGTCAACTGCTTTTTAAGAAAAGATCTATCAATATGGCCATGATTGACACTAAGTAAGTGATGAATTAATGAGAATTTATCATTACCTTAGGCTCATGCTTTAATCTGCATCTTATATCAAGGCATTGGCAAAGTACAGCCTGATGTCAACTTTTATAGATAATGTGTTACTGGAACAAAGTTGTATTCATTCATTTATATATTATCCATGACTTCATTCATTCTACCATGACAGAATAACGTAATCATGGCAGATAATATACTTTGAAAGATCTGAGATATTTACTATTTGGCATTTTAGTGAAATAAAATGAGTCCATCCCTGTTTTATAGCAAGGAGTTCCATAATTGCCCCTTGCCATGATAGAAGAAAACATTTTTGTTTTATTTAGTTCAGCTTTGATACTCTATGTGTAGTCTCCTCCACATTACCACTAATACTAGTAATGAAGAAACTGAAGACTTCTACCAATGTCTTTGGTCTGAAATTGATCAAATAAACAATCAAGATGCATTGATAATTATTGTCAAAAGGAATGCAACGTTGAAAACAAAGAAACAGGAATAATAGTTGAAAAATATGTTCTTGGTATGGAAATTAAGCTGGAGATCACATGACAGAAGTTTGCAAGACCAATAACTTCTTCATTGTAAATACTTTTGTTCTACATAAATTGGTATTATAAATGTGGACTTCTCCAGATAAAATATACAACACTCATAAGGTGGCGGAAGGACCTTGGGCCTCTACTCAAACACTCCCTCTATGCATGAATACCTTCTTTTATTAAATTGGAACTCTATGATGCTCACTCTCCCGACACAACGGCTGGAGCCAAAGTGGGTGAACAAGTAAATGTGGTGAAGAAAGCTGATGGTGCCCGGCTATCAAAAGAGATAGTGACTGGGGTCTTAAAGGCTTGAAGATAAACAAGCGGCCATCTAGCTCAGAAGCAACAAAGTCCACATGGAAGAACACACCAGCCTGTGTGATCGAGTGGTCCCAAAGGGATCAGCTACCAGGCATCAAAGAACAAAAAATCATATCAGTGACTGCACACCTCCATGATAGGATCGCTGAAGACAAATGGGTGCACAAGCAAATGTGGTGAAGAAAGCTGATGGTGCCCGGCTATCAAAAGAGATAGTGTCTGGGGTCTTAAAGGCTTGAAGGTGAACAAGCGGCCATCTCGCTCAGAAACAAATAAGCCCACATGGAAGAAGCACACCGGCCAGTGCGATCATGAGGTGCCCAAGGGACCAGATATAAGGCATCATGCAAAAAAAAAAAAGATATAAGTGTGTGTATGTATGTGTATATATGTGTATATGTATATATGTATGTGTATATATATATTATATTAAATGAAGGGGGAAGTGCAGAGTGGAGACCCAAGGCCCAAGTGTCGGCTAATGGAGATCCCCTCATAGAGGGGCCTAGGAGAGGAGATGGCTTAATTAGGGTATGAGGTAGTATCGATGAAGAACACAGCTTTCCCCCAGATCCTGGATGCTTCCTCCCCCCAACTACCATGATCCGAATTCTACCTTGCAGGGCTGGATAGGACAGAGGCTGTACACTGGTACATATGAGGGTTGGAGGTACAGGGAATCCAGGGTGGATGATACCTTCAGGACCAAGGGCGTGAGGGACGATGCTGGGAGAGTGGAGGGCGAGTGGGTTGGAAAGGGGGAACTGATTACAAGGAGCCACATGTGACCTCTTCCCTGGGAGAGGGACAGCAGAGAAGGGGGGAAGGGAGACCCCGAATAGGGCAAGATATGACAAAATAACGAGGTATAAATTACCAAGGGCAAATGAGGGAGGGGGGAAAGGGGAGGGAGGGGGGGGAAAAAAAGAGGACCTGATGCAAGGGGCTTAAGTGGAGAGCAAATGCCTTGAGAATGATTGGGGCAGGGAATGTATGGATGTGCTTTATACAATTGATGTATGTATATGTATGGATTGTGGTAAGAGTTGTTGGAGTCCCTAATAAAATGTAAAAGAAGAAAAGAGAAAAAAATGATAAGGGCAAAGACTGTACAGATGTGCTTTATACAGTTGATGTATGTATATGTATGAACTGTGAAAAGAATTGTATCAGCCCCAATAAATTGTTAAAAAAAATAAAATAAAATAAAGGTCTCTCTTGCAAGCTTAAAAAAATATATATATATACAACACTCAAATTGATTATACCAAGGGGAAGAGACAATATCAGCAACAAAAACCAGGCCGGGGTCAACTCACAAACACACCATCAATTGCTCATATGCAAGTTTGAGTTGAAGTTGAAGAAAATTACAACAAGGCCATGAGAGCCAAAATACAACCTTGAGTCTATCCCACCTAATTTCAAGAACAGATTTGACACATTGAACAGTAATTACACAAGATCCGATGAGTTGTTGGATTGACGTCAAGAATATCACACATGAAGCAAGTAAAAGGTCATTTGAAAGACAACTAGGGTTGCATTGACAGGGAGCTGGGGGTCAGGCTGGATTCAGAAGAGTTGATGGAAGAAAGGATAGCATTGGTGACATTAGATGAACCTTAGCTGAAAGCAGAGAATACCAAAAAGATGTTTGCATGTGTTTTATTGACCATGCAAACACATTCAACTGGGTGGATCATACAAACTGTGGACAACCTGGACTTGAGAAGAATGGGGATTTCAGAATGCTTCATTGTGCTCATGTGGAATTTGCGCAGGTACGTGAATCAAGAGGCAGTTGTGGGAACAGAACAAAGGAATATGTCATGGTTTCAAATCAGGAAATTTCTGTGTCAGGGTTGTGTCCTCACACGATACTTACTCACTCTGTAGCTGAAAAAATCATCAGAGTAGCTGGTTTATGTGAAGACTATGACATCTGGATTGGAAGAAGTCTTATTAACAACTTTCTATATGCAGTTGACATAACCTTGCTTGCTGAAAATGAGGAAGACTTCAAGTACTGGCTAATGAAAATGAAGTCTTCAGTATGGATTATACTCAAAGTAAAAAAAAAAAAATCTCACAATAGGTAACATCATGATAAATGGAGAAGAGATTAAAGTTGTCAAAGATTTTTGTCTTGCTTGGATCCATAATCAATGCTCATAGAAACAGCAATTAGGAGCTCAAGGGACATAGTTCATTGGGTAAATTTCATGCATAAGACCCCTTTAGATAAAAAAAAACTAAAAAACACCTTTAGAGCATTGAAAAGCAAGGGTGTTACTTTGGAGGATCAAAGTGTGCCTGACCCAAGTCATGGTATTTTTTATCACCTCATATGCATGTGAAAGTTGTATAAATGATAGATTTTTAATTATTATTTTTATGCATGTTAAATTTTAGCATTACATAAAGAAAACTGAAGAAGAATTGCTGTGTTTGAATTATGGTGCTTGCCATAAAAAATGAAAGTACTATACAGCCAAAAGAACAAACAAATCTGTCTTGGGAGATGTACAGCCAGAATGTTCCTTATAGGCAGGATGGTGGAATTTCATCTCAGGTACTTTGGGCATGATATCAGGAGATACCAGGTTCTGAAGAAGGACATCGCGCTAAGTAAAGTGGAGGGGTAGTGAAAAAGAGGAATGCCCTCAGCAAGATTTATGGACTCAGCAGCTACAACAACCAGCCCAACATTTGAGGCTGTCCCAGAACCAGACGGTGCTTTGTTCTGATGTCAGAGTGTCATTCAGTATCATAGCTGACTTGACAGCTTCTAACAACAACAACAACACAGCATTGGGGTGATAATTGAAACATAATCGGAACATTTCAGAAATTATTTTCCGTAATTAAAAATCCATCAATCACCTATAAACTATGGATACTATGAAAAAGAAATAAAAGAGAAAAATATATTTGTGGAATTATGAGAAAGAGAAGGAAAGGCTATATAATTTGATGAGCAAATGGATAATACCTAAAAGTAAATTAAGCAGTTTCAGAAATCTGTAAGGGAATGTCTCCCAGCATGCCCAAATTTCAACAATGCCTCTGACCATGTACTTGTTATGTCCCAGAAACTTGAGAATTCGTGGTTGTAGCCAACCCTTTCACTGAGACATCAAAACAGTAGGCAACTTGCCACATGAGAAAATATTTTATTCATTTAGCAAACTGATTCTTTGAAATATCCTCTGCTGGGATTGCCATGTTCTGGAAGTCATATGCTGTAAAGATAGTCTCCTCTGTACATAAATGATGTGACTGAAAGAATCTGTTTGCGTGGCTCTGGGAAAATGTTGCAGCCTAGCTTTATTTCTGCTGTTGAAACGGTACGTATAAAACATCTTTCAGAATGCAAAAGCAAAACCTTCAGATAAAAGAGTATTATGAAAGAGAGGCTTAGTTGTGCTGATATGAAGGACTTGAAAGCTTCTACCTGAGTCTTTGTATCCATAATATACTAAACTGCTGAATGGACATAAAATAAAACCTGTGAGCACCCCAAAACGAGTGAAGCAGAAGCCAATCAAAGAAGGAACATGCAAATATTTCCCACTAAAGTGCCAGATGGAAAAGTGGTAAGACCGCACCTTTTGAAATGTGGAAGATTTGTGAGAGCCGGCAAAACGAGGCAGTCTCGCTGCGTTCTGGCTCTCACAAGTTTGACTGCCTATGGCATCATGTTGTCGATATTCCATGACTTTAAAAGTTTGTGACAACAGGCTTCTGGGAAAACACGGCCATTAGGCAGACGATCTACATCCACCCTCTGCAGCAAAACCACAAACAAGTGGAGGGGAAAAAAAAAAACTGGCAAATCTCTTTGATCAGAGACCTGAGCAGGCCAGACACTGACTGGGATCATTGAAGGATGAAGCTTGTGTGAGGAAGCAAAGAAATTCAGCAAATTCTCATTGGGCTGACTTCACCAAACCGTCCCTCCTCCTGGTGTGGAAGTCTTTGGTGCATAGGACTGGGAGAGGAGGGGTGGAGTTAAAGAAGCTGAAGCTGAAACCCACTGCTTCTCCTGCAACCTTGGAAAGGAAGGTACACTTTGTTTGCTCGCAGCTACCCAAAAGCCAACTCACTGCCATTGAGTCGATTCCAACTCGTAACCACAGTACAAGACAGTGTAGAACTGCCCCTATGGGTTTCCAAAGCAGTGATTCTTTAAAGGAGTAGAAAGCTGCTTTCTCTCCTGTGAAAGGCTGATGGCTTGAGCTTTGGACCGTAAGGACATGAGTTTGATCCTCAACTCAGGTCCGACACCCAGCTCAAGACAAGACACAGGTGCTTGGTGCTGCACTGGCAGACTGACTGGCTTTTTGAGGGCTAACTTCTCCCACCTTTCATGGCCTCTGTGGAGATGCTACTTCAGTCTTTGTCCTCTATTCCCTGTCAACCACAGAAGGCAACTTTGATACCGGGGGCTTAAAGAAAAGCAACAGCGGGTTCTGGCATTAGGATTTGGTGTCCCACTGGACTTTTGGACTTTATTTGGCTTTGCTTGCTTGTTTTCTTTTTCCTGCTATGTGTGTCTGTGCATGGGGAGCGGTTCTGTTGTCTGTGTTTTCCTTTGCATTCTTGCTTTCCCTGGTAGATCATCAGTTCCTTTACAAAACAGGTTATCGCCACACAACTTAGCCACCCTTGAAAGTTCAATAGCTACGATTAGTGGGCAGGGAACAGGACCTGGTCCAATACCACCTAAACAACAAACAGAGGCAAACATAAAAACAACACCGTGTCTCAGAAATACTCAGAAGTAATCTCAGTATACATGAAAAAGCCAGTAGGTACAAGTGAGTAGCTAAGGACACACTTCCATAATTTCTAAAAGAGGAAAAGGCATTAGAACTACCTGGAGGGAAAGGAAGAGGGGGTGTCAAACAGTCTTGAGATAAGAGAACAACAAGTGATCTAAAATCATGGGTGAGGAGGGTATAGGAAGACTGATCGGGCTTGATCAAGGGTAATGTAACCGAGAGGAATTACTAAAACCTGAATGAAGTCAGAACATGATAGTGGGACAAGAAGAAAATAAAATGAAATCAAGGAAAGAGCAAGGAGGCAAAGGACATTTATAGAGGTCTAAGTACAGGCATGTACATATGTAAATATATTTACATATAATAGGGAAATAGATCTGTGTACATCTATTTATAAGTATTAAGGTAGCAGACAGACATTGGGCCTCCACTCAAGTTCTCCCTCAACGCAATAACAATTTGTTTTAATAATCTAGCATTTTGTGTTGCTAACCTTCCCGACACAATGCCTAAAGACAAAAGGGTGCATAAGCAAATGTGGTGAAGAAAGCTGATGGTGCCTGGGCTATCAAAAGATGTAACATCTGGAGTCTTAAAGGTTTGCAGATAAACAAGTGGCCATCTAACTGAGAAGCAACAAAGCCCATGTGGATAAAGCACACCAGCCTGTGTGATCATGATGTGTTGATGGGATCAGGTAACAGGCATCAAAGACACAGAACAAAAATCATAGCAATGTGAATGAGGGGGAATGCAGACTGGAGACCTGAAGTCCATCAGTATGCAACTGGCCATCCCTTTACAGAAGGGTCATAAGGAAGAGACAAACCGGTCAGGGTGCAGTATAACACCGATAAAACATATAACTTTCCTCTAGTTCGGTAATGCTTCCTGCCGCACAATTCCACCTTACAAATCTGGCTAGACCAGAGCATATACACTGGTACAGATTAAAGCTAGAAACACAGGGAATCCAGTACAGATAAACCCCCCAGGACCAATAATGAGAGTGGCTATACCAGGAGGAGAAGGGGAAGGTGGGGAGAAAGGAGGAACTGATTAAAATGATCTACATATAACCCCTTCCCAGGGGGATGGACAACAGAAAAGTGGGTGAAGGGAGACATGAGCCCATATAAGACATGAAAAATAATAATAATTTATAAATTATCAAGGGTTCATGAGGAAGGGAGGGGAGGGGGGAAATGAGCTGATGATACCAAGGGCTCAAGTAGAAAGAAAATGTTTTGAAAATGACGATGGCAACATATATACAAATGTGCTTAACACAATGGATGTATATATGGATTGTGATAAGAGCTGTAAGAACTACCAATAAAATGATTTAAAATAAAAAAAACTATATGGAGGGAAGTCAAAGATTGGTCTTTAGATGTTTTAAACAGATGGAGGGAAAGATCATGAGAACAATAGAAGAAAGAAGAAAGAAAGAAAGAAAGAAAGAAAGAAAGAAAGAAAGAAAGAAAGGAAGACAGACAGACAGAAAGAAAGAAAGAAGAAAGAAAGAAAGAGCAACCAGAAGAGATGATAGACGATCTTAGAAAAGCATGGAAACCACCTGACAACACAAATAAAAATTAGAACTCATATAACAACTCCAAATAGAATGCATAAGATAAGCACTAAGCACTAAATAACACAATGTTGATACATATATACAAGGAAGTACTTATGAATCACTAAAGAATCATGATGAATTTGTCAAATGTCTCACAACACAGGCAAATTTGCATGATATTATGCTGAGCAAATATAGCCAATTCTATATGAGACCATTAGTATAATTTTTTTTAAACTGAAATGATTTTCACACCGAATAAACAGACCTTGCGAGTCATTAAGGAGCCAAGGGAGGGAGGAAGAGAGGAAGAAGAAACTAAATGAACAAAATTTACCTTTACACAGACAGATACAGACAGTAGTACATGCAGGTAAACAGATAATAACAGTATTCACACATGCAAAAAGTTACAGAGATAGTAACCTTCATGGACAGGTAGATAAACAGTGAGAAAGAATTAAGTTTGTGATATGTCTATGCTTTCATATACAGCTGAGTAATGCCGCAAAGTAAACATAAACTCACTGCAGAGTTGATTCTGACTCATGATTCTAGAGGACAGGTTAGAGCCGCCCCTGTGGGCTTTGGAGACTAAATCAGGAGCGGAGTAGAAAGCCCATCTTTCCTCCCTGGAGCAGCTGGTGGTGTTGAATTGCTAACCTTGCAGTTAGCAACCCAGTGTGTAACCAATTATGCCATCAACTCGTTCCTTGTTGGGGCTGCTAATTCCAAGGCCAATAGTTTGAAACCCCCAGCCACTCAAAAGGAGGAAAATATTTCAAAGTAGAAACATGAAACATGAATTTTTTAGTCCATTGTGAATTCTCAAATCCCTTAGGACGGAGACCAGTTCTGCCTCAGGACACCAGTATCACCTGAATCTGAGACTCAGATTTGACACAAAATGCTAATCAAACCCTCCCATATTATACCAGCTTGTTTGTTTGTTGTTTGGGTTTTTTAAATTAGATAACCAAGCACAAGAAAACATGCTCAGCCACTCACCGCTATTTGCCCACGAAGAGGCGGCTCAAGAGAAGGTCCTGGTGATCTGCTTCGGAACAGCCAGTCATTGGAAAGCCTGTGGAGCACAGTTCTAGTCTGGCTCCCGCATCAGAGACAGCTAGAGGGTAATGGGTTTCTTCACTCGCACTTTCAACAGGGTAACACATTCTGGCCGTGCTGGACTCAAGGTCAAGAAGCTATACAAATAATTATCATCCAACAAATGGTTGGCTTCTCACTCTTCAATCGACGCTTTACTGCCCAACCAAACCTATGTCATCAAAATATCTCTTCTGTTTTGTTTCATCAAAAGGTTTCAGCTGGCCTTTGAGTCACCTGAACATGATTGCGGAAGGTGGTGGTGATGAGGTGTGCTGAGAATTAGATTGGAAAATTTTAAAAAGCCAAAGGGCTAGAGCTGCTGGAAGCCAAGACACAAGGTTTGCCCCTTTTCTGGTCTAGATAGAAATTGCCCAGCTATATGATCGCACACAGCCCTTTCCTTCCACGCTACTGCCGGCAGGCAAAGGGACAGTGAACACTTCTCGCTTCCTGCAGGGAGCTGCCAGGAGATAAACCCAGGTGTTTTCCAAGCCCGCTTCCCAGCACCTCTCATCTGCAAACACATCTCTGAGTGTGTTCCCTAGGAGGGAGGCGTGTCCTGGGCTGCCTGATGGGATCCAGGCTCTTTGTAAAGGTAACAATGTGCAAGGATGAAGGGGTTTTCTCAGAACTTCACCATTCACTCTGTCCTTGGTAGGTGGCCATAAAGGCATGAAGCTTGTGGGCTCTGGAGTTACACCCCGTTGGGCTGATGTCCCATCCCCCTACTCGCTCACCCCTCACGTAGGGCACCTGGCTTGTCTGTGCCTCACCAGGATGTGAATGGGATTAAAGGAAATGGACAACACACTACTCAGACACTTAGCTCACCTCCCCACGCGTAAAACAAACAAACCCCCCTACAATGTTCTCATTAAAAATGCACAGTTGCTAGTTAATATCTATCTCAATGTTAATAGTTTTCATGGCTTTTCTGGAAATGACATCCTGAAACATCCTCGCAAAACTGAGACATCTCACAGTGGGAGGAGGAAAACACAAAACAATCACACCAAAACCAAACTCACTGTCATTCAGTTGATTCTGGCCCACAGTGACTTTATAGGACAGAGTAGAATTGCCCTGTGGGTTCCTGAACTTGTAAATCTTTACAGAAGCAGAAAGCCTGGTCTTTCTCCAGTGGAGCAGCTGGTAGTTTCAACCCTGGTGATTAGCAGCCCAAGATGTAACCACTATGCCCCCTGGTCTCCTACACATGGGTCTACATGATCCTAAAACATGTACTCAAACACAAAGCATGGTACCAGAGCGACGCTAGCCACAAAGAGAGTCTATAAATACTCAAAGGCCAGGGAGACTTCTTGTGGCACACTGAGAAACCTGGGGCTACACAAGAACTTGAACTACAAAGCACTTTCTCTCACTTGAGCAAGCCTAATAAGTGCCTAGCATGCTGTACACTCACTGTTTATACTGTATAGTAAATGTTACTTTCCATATTATTGGATACTCACCGATAGTAGCTCACATGATCTTCATTGGCATTTGTAAGGCATTTCACCAGTTTCTTCAGTGATATCAAATCTTTTAATAAATAGGTGTGTGACTATTAGGGAAATGTGCTGTCTTTCTTTGTAAAATGGGAGTGTACAGCTTTCTGCTAAAATGTTACTGTTGGCATATTATGTAGAACCCTTAGTTTTAGGCAAAGTTAAAAATAAAAGCTCTCAGTCAATCATAGATGTACATATTACTATCTTTATCAAAAGTGTTCTCCTGGGATCTAAGGGCTATTCAATATATTTTTAAGAAGCTCCACTAACAATAGCAAAAGCCCATTATCCTTGTTATTTTATGCTTCTGCCTGCCCAGAGTATCCCATGCTCACTATGAACCCACACATCAAATGAATTCTAACTCCTTTGAATGTAGCATGCCTAACTTTCCAAACTTCATCATTTCAATTTCAGAAGGCCTGCAGAAATGGCCTGCCTGCTGGATCAAATGGACCACACACATTCCTCAGCAATTACTTCCAAAGTTGTAATCCCGACCACTGAGTGAAATTCAGAACATGATATTGTCTGACATGTCTTTGTCTATTTCAATACCATCGAGCCTCTTGCACTCAATATGTTTGGCAGGTTCTAAATGGAGAAGCATCTGGATGGAAACAAGGTAAGGCCCTTTAGTGTGTCTGTCACGAGACATCACCGCTAAGAATTGTATAAACAGAAAATGGTCAGAAGATACAGGGGTTGATTTGGATTTTTTCTCAGCAATATGCCAATAGATTTCCATCTGCACTGAAAAACTATAAATACTGAAAGAGGTAAAAGCAGAGTCGAAGCCATCACCCAAAGGAGCTATTCCCGGGTGGTTCCACATAAAATTATATCTAACAATTTTCTATTATTTTATGCATAATCAATTAACCTCAAGTTGTGAGGACTTACCAACTGTCACAGCTGATGTCCTTCCTCTGTGATCATTAAAGTTCTCTGTTACTCTTTATTTCTCTTCCTGACACCACAATCATTTTCCACTTCTAAATTTTATATTTTTATTTTGATTGAAGTGTTTTCCATTTTAGATCAGTGCCTCGTGATGAGATCAGGATCCAGATGGCCAAGCCATCAGCACAATCGATGGCCAGTAGTCCAAAGTAGAAGAAACATTGTTCACTTTCTGGTCTTAAAATTCTTCATTTAGGGAGCTTGATTTTCATAACTTTTGACTAGGGATGACCATCAATTGGATAACCTTTAATTGATTGAAGAACAGTGTCTGTCTATCTATCTATCTATCTATCATGTATCAATCTATCTGCAGATAGAAAAGTATTAAAAAAGGAAAAACCTCACAAGAGAGAGTGACAGCCTGAGTGCAACAATGGTCTTGAACTTACCAATATTGAAGCTGGCATAGGGCCGGGCAGTGTTTCCTTCTGCTGTCCACGAGGGCCCCGATGACACCAAATAACATAGCCAGATTGCAGCCTGATGGAAAAACTTTTCCAATATTTAACTCTAACTATTGTTTCATTTCTCTTCATTTGTAGGGGCAGAATATCATCCCCCGAGATGGTAGATTAGAACTTTTAAAAACATATATGAGAACAACGTTTAATGAGTAGATTCATTCTTTTATTTACATTAAGAATGCAGCATTTATGGAACTGGAGAAGGAGGGCTTCTATTTGTGTTGTAAAGAGATGGCCAGGTTCAAACAGGGTGACAGCTTGTTGAGCTTTAAATTGCTGTATCTAAGCTATCCTTATGAGAGCCAAGACTTGCCAGATACATTCAATAGACAGTTGAGTTTGTGGACTGCCCATCTAGTATTTTCAGGTAGTATTCCATTTTTTGGGAAAATATTTGATTAAGAATTCAGTGAGTTCAACAAGCTTCTCTTTTTTTGAATGTCCAACACACCTTGCATAAAGGCAACGGTTGGAGGAATCCGCTATTTGATTTACACAGATAGAGAATGAGAAACCTGGAAGAAAAAGACCAGGTCACCATGTGCTAAATCTAGCAGAGGTGTTTCTCATCGGACCATTGGAAGGACGTCCACAACTATACAAAGCAATCCATGGCTGGGCTAGTTGTGCTCAGTTATGATGACAAAGGGAGAAGCCCATTTTACCACTCATGGTGCCAAAAAAGACCCCAAAGAATTCCAGTTATTCCGAGCCAAACTCCAATAGCCCCTTGCCTCTGTTTGACAGTGAGACGCAGCTTCAAAATGAAACCTTAGCCGTCAGCTTCAACCAGTTTGTTCTCCTTGTAGACAGTAAGTTAGGGACATTCCGTGTCTAATCATAATTCTAAAAATTACCAGAGCATCCAAAAGAAAACTATCAACTTTGAGCAAAAGATTATAGTCTTGAGCCCGCCTCAGTTAAAGCGGCAGCAGCTCTGGTTGATGCGCCCATTCTTGATCAAAGGTTTTCACTCATAAACTTACAGTAGCTCACTCTGGGACCAACAGCGATGATCTTGCAGTACAAACTGACCTGCGCTAATATTTTAGTCATAGCTAAATTTACATATCAGCAAGCTGGCTGGTTTTCCTTTCAAATTTCGGAACGATGGCGGAGAGATTAATTTCCAACCCAAGCCAGATTTTAGAAGGCCATTTAGCACAGCTTCTAGGGAATCATAAAAGTCATTAAGCTTGAACGCCCAATACAATAGTTGAAATGCATCATAAATTGATTCATTTTTCTTTAAATTTTAGTTCATTGCGCTGTCAATATTAATTCCATGATCATAGCTGTCTTAATGTGTCAATAAAGAAGCATCCCCCCCCCCTCAAAAAAAAGGAAAGAAATGAAGTTTAGAATTAAGGGTATCTAAAGCTTTGTTATTTCCTCTTTGGGAGAAAGCCGAAGCTACTAATACAATCCTCTGGGTAAAAGTGAAGAACTCCAGAAGCCTATGGCAAGAGAACAATATTTTGCCAAGTCACGAGGGACACGGCTGGGCTTATGTGTGTAAAATATCGTAAACGTGGCTCCGAAGGTTAGTGGCGGCAGCAGTAAAGCTACGAGGAAAACCATGAGAAGCACGATGCAGTGAAAGAAATACACCAGGTCAACGCTTGCCTCATTTGGTGGCTGAGTACGGCGTGGCTGTTGGAACGATCAACATTATTTTTTAATGTGATGAAAAGCAGCTAATGTAGTGAAAGGTGTGAAATCAAGAACCACAGAATAAAGAACCCAGAGGTTGAACAGTCACCCTGTTCATTTGGATAAATCAGAAGCAATTCGATGATGATTGCGAACCAGGAGGGCTAAAAACTTCCACAGAGATTTAAAGTCCTAGAAAAATGAGTTTATATAAATTGGGGGCTTCAGAACCAATTATTTGGTTTCCCATGATTTCATATGGGAAAACAGTATGTTGTGTTCTTGAACTTTTTGGTGTTTAAACATATATTTGGAACAAAGTGAGTTCGATAACCGAGGAACCACCGTAGCTGCCTTTTAGTCATTGCTGTGAGACGACTTCCTTAGCGCTCCTGCTCGGGTTGTATTCCAGTCGGCAAGGAGGCATGTTGCTTTCTCATACTTTAAAGAGCTCCCCTGCAGGTGGCTTGTTCTGTGCGCAGTCTTTAGACCTCGCCGACCCTGGACAGCCTACTCTCTTTCCACAGGAAAGCGCTGCTCAGAGGAACTACTTACTATGAGTACCAGAATATCCCTGCCTTCCATCTCCCCCTCCAGGCTCCACACTCTCCATAATATTTTTGGAAAAGACATAAAGAGAATAATATATGACAAAGTCCTCTGATTCTCAGTGGTTTTGCCCATTTGAACATAAGAATTAAGGCATAAGGGTTAAAATTCCAAATGTCAGTTTTATAAAGTGCAGTAGGTCCACTAAATCTTATTGCTGGGAATAAGGGGTTAGGTAATTAGATGGATGGATAGATAGATAGATAGATAGATAGATAGATAGATAGATAGATAGATAGATAGATAGATATAGATAGGTGATAGAACAATTCTAAAAGCCAAGAGAAAAGCAAGCAAGACTTACCAGTTACAGATAATTAAATGGTTCCATGGACAGTAGAGCAGAACATACATATTAAATTACTGACAGGCCTTGACCCCTACTAGTCAGCAAAAGTAGACAAGTTTTATAATTATTTAATTGGTTATTTGATTCTTTTTTAAAAGAAATGATTGGTTTTTTTTAAAAAAAGATCAAACAGAATGTTTAAAGCCACTGAGAGCAAGAAGATAATAAACTGATGGAAAGACCCATCAATCTCCAGTGAAGAGATGAATTCCCAGTCAGATGCTGTGATTATTAATGCCGCGAGCATGATATTTTCCAAACTTTTCACCTCGCCATAAATTGTGACTGTGAATTCAAAATAAGTATCTATAGCAGGCCAGCTATTACTGTTGAATTTATGAGTCTCTCATCCAAACCCACCCCACCCTCTCATTCTCTTTTCCTGGAAGTGCCAAAGCCAAGCCACCCGATAGCTACAAAACTTCCCCAGAAGTACCAAATAATAGTTTCATGATTGTCAAAGGAGAGATCTACCTCCTCAGACTTTCCAGCCAGGTGCATACACCGACTATTCCCCTGTGCCTGCTCATTTCTTTTCAAGTACTTCTGAATCCTTTCTGGGCTTGTATCTCTTACTTTTCCTAGACTGCAATAAGGAAAATAGGTATCATGTTTCCATTACTTCCCTCAAAGTTAATTCAAGTCAATGAACATTTGTTGAGTACGGCTTACCTTATGGTCCTTTTTGCTATGTTCTGTTCATGTTTTCTCTAGCTCTTGCAACATTTTGCGGTCTTAAAGAAATGTATGCACTGTCTTCCCAGCAAGATGACTCTTTTAAAAAGAACTACTAAGTGCCTATGAAAGCCAAACATTTCCAGAAACCCAGAATGAGTAGGTCTCAGTCAATGTCTCTCTCTCAACAATGTTTCCAGTAAAGAGGATTCAAAGCCGCAATATTAATGACATATGACAACTGAGTCATATTTCATCTATTTACTCTCAGGGGTAAATTTGTGGCTACATAGACAAATAGAACATATATAATATTTTCTCATTTTTATTTTTCTAGCATCAAAAATATGCTCCAGTGCCTGGCATGCAATAGGTCCTCAGTGAGGTGTTTTGTCTTCATTTTACTTTTTGGATAAAGCAAACACAGTCACGTCATAAGCCATGATTTCATGGAGGTAGTTATCTACTAACAAGTGGGAGCAATATGAGGTATTGTGAAAACAGTCAGTAATAAATGTTGTTGGCTACCTATGTGCCTGCCTTCTGGTAAGCACGTGTCTTACCTTACATTCCTCATGTAATTTTGTGCTAGGCAAGGAGGTTTGCTAGCATCAATCTTACTTCAAAAGAAGAATATGCCGCCCAGCTAGAAGCAGTGCTCTTTAGAGCTGATAGACCCAGCGGCTAGCACCTGCGGGACTCTAACTGAACTTTTATCTTCTTCTGTTTTTTGAGTGAATTATATTGGCTTGATTTTTTTTGCTCCAAGTAACAGCTCAGTTTATTTGTTTACCTTTGGGGCGGGGGGAGTTCAGGTGTCATATCATTCCACAGTTCAATCACGCCAATCAGTAGTGTGCAATTGCTGCCACAGTTTACAGGCATTCTTTGCCTTTTTGAACTCTTTGACATCAGCTCCTCCTAGCCCCCACCCCACTCTACCCCCAGACACCTTTATTCTACTTGCTGTCCCATAGGCTGATCAATCCCAGAGTTCATATACTAGAAAACAGAGGAACATATAACAAACATTCAAGAGCATTACTTCCAATGTCATAAAATATCTGAGATAAACCATCATATGAACAAACAGAAAAATACAGGAAATGTTGAAAACCAGATCAGGCCTAATGTGCTTCAGAGAGGGAAATCAACTGACAAGGTTGTAACCTGTGTTTTGGAAGTCAATGTCATGGTCTTCACAAGCCATCTCCAGGCAGTGACAACAGGGAGAGGGATTTTTTGGTTTGTTTTTGTTTTTAAAGATCATGTTATTGGGGATGATTACAACTCTTGTCACAATCCATGCATCGACTGCATCAGGCATGTTTGTACATATGTTGCCCTCATTCTTTTCTAGACATTTACTTTCTAGTGAGCCCTTGGGATCAGCTCCTCTTTTTCCCCCTCCCTCCTCCCACCCTCGTACCCCCCTGATAGATAATAATTTATTATTATTTTCATAATTTACACTGACCACTGTCTCCCTTCCCTGGTATTTTCAGTTGTTCTTTCTCCCTGGAGAGGAGTGTATAGTTATGTGTCGATCATTGTGATCGGTTCCCCCTTGCTCCCTTCTTCTGTCCCCTTTCTCCCTACTCTGCTGGTATCGCTATTCCCTTCCCCCTCCTGTTCCTGGATTCCATGTGCCTTAAGCCCCCATCTCTTATGTATGCCTGTGTACATGCTCCGGTCTAGTCTGGATTGAGAAGCAGCACTGTGGTCATGATGGGGGGCGGGGGTGAGGAAGCCCCAAGGAACCAGAGGAATAGTGTATGTTTCATTGATATTTTACTGCACCCTGGTTGATTCATCCCTCTCCTGCGGCCCCTCGAAGAGTTATTTCTAGAGTCAGGCCAATTTTATTCATGGGTAAATTTTAGCCCCAGAGTTCACCATGAACTTGGTTGAAACCTCACTAAATTGACATCACTTTCTGAAGTTTTCTCTGCCTCCCCTACTTCCGCCTCTTTATTGTCCTCATAAATCAGTCCCTAATAAGTCTATTGCATGCCTAACTTTATTTCAAGTCAACATTCACTTCCTAAAAGACTCAAAAATTAGGAATATAAATACATATTTAAAGATTTTCTAGAGCACAATTGATTGGTGGCATGTGGGTGATGGCTCTGATTTATATTTTTAAAATGTCTTATACATGCAGTATAAAAATAGAAAAAATTATATTTTAAAATGTCTTATACACGCGGTATAAAAATGGAAAAAAATTGTACCAGGTGCATTTAATTAACTTTAATTGGTGCAATGCAGATAAAATAATAAAGCCATCTTCTTTTTCCTTCTGATACATTTTTCTGTACTTTAAATAAGAATAGAAAAGGTAAGGCATGCTACCTAACACAGAGGAGATGTCACAAAGACAGCTCACCCAGGCTTTAAGCCTAAAATAAAAGAAAACTGTTATGAAAGCAAAGCGTGATATCAGTATGACCCAAAAGATCCTGCCAGGAGACGACGACTGGCATGCGTATGAAAATCCCTGGAACTTTCTTTAAAAATATGTTATTGTACTCAGCCTACAGCAGTGGTCCTTCCTATCTGAGTCCGCATCATGACTCCATTACGCCCAGACCCACCTTTGCACATTGACTATTTATTTTGCAACAAGGACCCCAGAAGCCGCCTCCTCCACCTGGCCCTCCTGGTGTCATTCTCCAACCTCATTCCCTTTTACTCCAGGTTGCAAACAGCATCCTCTCCCAGCCAGAGTGACATCCTCATCCAAAGACATCAAGCAGCTTCTGACTCACAGGGTTTTGAGGCTGTACATCTCAATGTGAGGAGCTAGTACCATCTTTTTCTCTAGGAGCAGGTAGTGGGTTTGAACTACTGACCTGTGGCTTGAGGTATAAACCATATCATTCCATCCCTCTATGATACTGAAAGGGTAGTCAGATCCTGATGTAGATCCAAGGATACCTTATTTAGAGTTTGTAAACATAGCTACTCATTGCCTAGTCTTAGCTTTCATGGCATGTTGCATATGGATGTAAATCTCTGCTAGCTTCCCAAGCTAGAAAGGAGAAATTAGCACTCTCTTCTACTACCTGGAAGGCTAGCTGTATATTTCTACCATGCCATAATTTTTCAATTATAAATTAATAACTATACAAATAAAATATTTGTATAAGATTTTAAAATCACCTTCTAGACCAAGGTTTTTATTCAAGTTGACACATAGGTAGTTAGTGTGGCATGGCTGTATAAGCTCCCAGATCACATTATATGTTAAAATGACAAAATTTTACTGAGATTCCATTTACCTGAAATCCAATAATACAAAGTCCTAATTCAATTACAGGAGACCTGATGGGATTCAAGGTTAGGAGCTCAAACCCACCAATTACTCCTCCAGAGAAAGACGAGGCTTTCTGTTCTCATAAAGGATTACAACCTCAGTAACCCACAGAGCTAGTTCGACTTTGTCCTATGGGGTAGGAATTCAACTTGATGGTAGTGATTTTATAAAATCTTAATTATATAATCCAGTGCATTTTGATGAGTGAGTGAGTGAGTGAGTGAGTGAGTGAGTGAGTGAGTGAGTGAGTGTGTGTGTGTGTGTCTATTGGATTACTGGGTGGTTCCACTGACTAAGCACTCCACTACTCTCCAAAAGGTGATTGGTTTGAACCCACCCAGAGTTGCCTGAGAAGACAGTTCTGGTCATTGGTTTCCAAAAAGTTAATCTTGGAAACCTTTACAGAGCAGTACTCTGCACACCTAACATCATGATGAGTCAGAATCCACTTGACAGCAACTAAAAACATCAACCTGTGTACCCAGCATGAAAAAATAGTGTAAAGGATTTTTTTCCCCATAATTTCAGAGTTGCCTTTATTTATATTTACATTTTGGGGGCAGTCAAATCATGTTCTCCAAGATGTGACTACTATTTTGATTCCTATTACCACAGATAGGAATTTCCTATTTTTAAATTCCTCTGTATTGAGCTAAGACTCTCTGGGGGCCCTTGTGGGTTGGTGGTTCAAACCCATCAGCTGCTGCTAGAGAGAAAGGTGAGGATATCGCTCCCATTTAGATTCACAGCCTGAGAACCCCACAGGTAGTCACCGTGGGTCAGAACCCACCCGCTGATGATGGGTTTGGTTTGGTTTTATATTAAGACTTGAGAGCTTTGGAATCAAATGGAGAGTGCCCTCTAACTTTGCTATTCTTTATGATTATAATTCACATTCTCAGATTCAATTGATCAATTTCTACCAGAGAAAATTCTATTATTTTAATTGGATTGCATTAAATCTATGGATAATCTTGAGGATATTTTAAAATTTGAATCCTACAGTCCCTAAATATCCTATATATCTTCATCTTTGGAACCTATAATTCTTTTTTCTGCATTTTTTCTAGTAGTCTGTTTTTACCATGGTGTTTTGTAGTCTTATTTTTTTTTGCTTATTTCTAAGAATTAAATTCTATTAGATATAAATATAACCGCTGCTTAATTTTATTTTCCACTTATTTTTATGAGTACACATATTTGCAATTTGTCTTTATACACCAATTGTATCCTGTGAGCTTCCTAAATTCATGACATTTCTAAAAGTTCATTTATAGCTTTCTTTCTATTTGCAAAAATGAGTAAGATCGACTACATCCTGTATCTGTGTCCTTTCATTATTTTTATTGTTTACTGTGCTGCCTCTGACATCGAGTAAAATGTTGACTTTAAAATGTGAGCTTATGTATCTTTATCTTACCCTATTTTGACTAGCATAAAATATTTCACTGCCAAGTGTGTTGTTAGCTGTAGGTTTTGAAGAATGTCTCTTTCCAGATACAGGAAATTGTCTTCCCTTTCCAGGCAGTTTTTATTATTAAAAGTTGGTGTTGAATTTAATTAAAGGCTTTCAAACTCTTTCTTATGCCTCTGAAAATGATCATATGATCTTACTTCTTCATTCCACTAATGTAGTGAATTCCATTAATTTATGAATGCTAAACCAAATTTGCCATTTTAAGATTATCCCTACTTGGTCATGATGGATTATTCTTATTGTGAATGAATGTACTTGACTTATTAAAGAGTTCTCAAAAATTTGCACTCACGCTCATGAAAGACACTAGGGTATAATTTTTCTAGTTTTAGAATTTTTCTATTTTTAGAAAAATATCTTTATCAAGCTCCAATATTCTCTCTGTTGGTTTTATAAAATAACATAAGGATAATCTCTATTTATCCTATTCTTTAAAATATTTTATAATACTTTTGCAGAGTACATATTTTATATCACTTCTTAAATATTTATTAAAACTTATTATTGTTATTTAAACTTTGAATCTTCTCTGTGAGAAGCTTTTAATGTTCAATTTCTTTAACAGCTGTGGAATGAATTACTCTTTTCTTGAGTTGCTTCAGAGAATTATAACTTTCATAGATTTTTTTCTTCTCTCTAAATGGTCACTCTATTTGCATAAGATTGTTAATATCATTTCACTTTAAGAGAAAATAGGTTCTGGTGGCGTAATAATTAAGTGCACAAGGCAATCTGCTTCTATAAGGATTTATAGCCTCGATCTCCTAGTGGGCAGTTCTATTCCAGGATTGTTGAGTGGGAGTGGACTTGATGGTAGTAGTTTGGGATTTGGGGTAATAGCGTCTCCTTTAATTATGCTGGTTATGATAATATTGTTTGCTAAATGAATTTTGTGGATTTTTCTTGCTGCTGGTTTATCAATTTGGTTAATCCATTCAATCAAGAATCAACTGGTGGTTTTGATGGATTTTTCTATTTTTCCTTGTTCTCTACCACATAAGTTTCTGTTCGTTTATTAAAATTGTCAAGTGGGTATTAGGATTATATGGACCTATTTTGAAGTATTGTCTATAGAATGTACCAATTCATTAAGCATATTTTGGGTGGGTCCTGTATATTCATTTGATTTTGTGTGCCTTGGATTTTTATAATCCCCTAAGGAGTTCTAGTTGCAGGCAAGTGGGGAATCAACGAAGAGAAAACATAGTTAAAACTTCTTTTAACAGGACCTCAACCCGTAGTTTTTTGTCAGGGGAAATGCATACAGTTTGAGCCACATGTTCAATATTCTGATAGGTTTTTAATATTACAAAAATGAAAAATGTTACATTTCATACTAAAACAGAAATGCTCCGTCTGTCTCTCCAACAGGGGAGACTTAAAGCGAACAAAGGGTAAAGTGAAAAATGGGGTAGGAAGATGGGAGGCCGGTGTGACCAAAACGCAATGGAAAAATGGCGGCAGAAAAACCAGAGGCCCTCATGTGGACCCCACACAGGTGGGGAGAGTTGTCGTTGACAGCAGCTTCTTACTAAAGGAGCAAGAAGGAAAGTGTGTCACACAGCGTTCTCCCCTAGGAAGAGCCAGTTCACACAGCCTGGGTGCCTGGGAAGTGGTACTGGTGGCCCACTGGGCAAAAGAACCAATGGAAAGGCTCTCCCAGGAAAATGTGAAGCAGGAGGTAAGGTCCTACATAAAGGAGGCAAGACATATAAGTTAGGAATGCGAGTCAAGCAGGAGCAAAAACTGATTTGATGAGATTTGGTAAATCTATTTGCAGCATTCAAAATGCTCTTTTACTCAATAATGTAAGTATAGCTTCCAGGACTAACATCTTGGTTTAATTTTTCAGTTAGAGCTAACCATGGGTTGATCGGAAAGTCATTCTGAATCTTTGGAACACCATTAGCGTCTCAGAAGCTTAGTATTAGGAATACCGGTAAGTTGTAGGCAGATACAAAGTGAAAGCTTTCTGTTGTGACCCTGACCGATAGCAGCCAAGTGCATTTGGAAAGTGAGGGAGGGGAAAGCCCTAACTCTGTAGCATGTAATAACAGTGACCAAATAAGTCATGACAGAAAGCATATGATTCCAGATAAGCAATTGTTCCTTTATTTTCAAGAAGTCCTGGTGATGGAGGGTATTAAATATTGGGCTGCAAATTGCAATGCCTGCAGTTCAAACCCCCCAGATGTTCCTCAGGTGAAAGGCAAGGTTGTCAGCTCTCATAAGGTCTTACGGTCTCATCAGGCTTACAGGTCAGAAAGAGACAGATGGGAACCCCAAGACTATGGTCTGGAACTGAACCTGCAGTAAAATAATCAACTATTTGCAATCACAAGGGCAACATTCACCTCACAAGAAAGTTCAACGAGTTAAAAAAGAAGGGTCAGAAAGAGGAAAAACCGGAATGAAGCAGAATGAGCGACGGTGCACTGAGGGGACTGCAATGGATGAGTTGGCACAATGAGTACTGTACAAATTGTTCGACATAAAACCAATGATCTGTTCTCAACCTTCACCTAATTTACATATGTATTTTTTAATTTACAGTGTCAGAAACCATGTTCTTGTTTTATCATTTATCCTCCCCTATTGTTCTATTACTTTATCTTCCATCCATATGGTAGTTACAGAATATCGGGTCAACTTGAGAGTATTAAGAATGAAAGGGTGGAATCTAGCCTGTCAATCGGGTCACAGCCTGATGATGGCTCCTGTGGACATGGTCCTCTAGTGAGGATTCTGGGAACTTCCTCTCTCTGTCTCTGCTTCGGTCTTCCTGTTGACAAGCCATGGAGAGTATTGCTGAGACTGGCAAAGCCTCTTTTTTCTGCTTCACCTTCCTGTGGAAGAGGCACACTCAGAGACCCAGAGGAGCCACATGGAAACCTGTACCAGCGCTGAACTTCCACTACCATTGGATCCGCAAGACTTGCACCCACGAGCCCCTAGTCTTCCTGCATTCAGTATTATTACATATGCTTTGTGATTCTGAAGAGGAGTTTATGGAATAGTACTGGACTTTGTGGCTAATATCAGACTTATGGACTTGATCTGGACTGGGCTGGGATTGTTTTCTCAACATACAATTGCTCTTTGACATAAAACTCTCCCTTACACACATATGTGTGTCTCTGGATTTTTTTCTCTAGTCAACCCAGGCTAACACAATCTTCCTTCTCCTCTTTTCCCCTTGGACAAGAAGTGAAGAAGTTTGATAACCAAAGACTCTTTATGTGCCTCACAATTCCATGGGTACTTATTATCCTCAATTGTCTAAACCTTCAGAAAAGCATGTGGGCACAGGTCTTATCCCAAGTCCACTGCCACTGAGTATTCCGGGCCCTTGTAGTCCTAAGTAAGGTTTCCATAGCTATAAATCTTTATGGGAACAGACTGCCTATCTTACTCCTGCAGAGTGGATGTTGGAGTGGAATAGCCAACACGTAACCAGCAGAACCACCTGGGCTCCTGGGATAGGTGTTGTTGTTGTTGCTCTTGATAGGTGTGTCAAGTCAGACCCCACTCATTTTGTATAATAGAAGAGGACACTGCCTGGTTCAGCATAATCGCTGTTACGTTGCAGCCACCATGTCAATCCACCAAGTTCAGGATCTTCTACTGTGTCACGGACCATCCACCTTACTAAGCATGATGCTCTTTTCCATTAACGGGCTTTTCTCATAACATGTCCAAAGTACGCGACATGTTATCTTGCCATCCTCCCTTCCAAGGAGCAAATCGAAATGTACTTCTTCCAAGAGAGATGTGCTTGTCCTTTTGCCAGGCCAGGGTACTTTCAATATCCTTCGCCAGTACCACAGTCACATGCATCCATTCTGCTGGAGTCGTTCTTATTCACTGTCCAACTTTCATATTCACATGAGACAATTGAAAATACCATGGTTTGGGTCAAACATAGGAGCCACTAACTTATGCTTGCCTTCGCATCCCCTATGGGAAGTGTTGTGTAGTGGTTGCCCATGTGACCTTGGGACAAAGATGAGGCTTTCTACTCCCTTAAAGAGTATGGCCTTGGAAAGCTGCAGGGGCAGTTCCACCTGGTCCTATGAGTCGAAATCCTATGAGTTGAAATCAACCCGTTAGGAGTGAAGTTGAGTTTTGAGTATGTGAACTATTAACAGTAACTCAAAGACACATGCACGCACTTAATCACATGCTTTCTTGAACTATTTTTAGGGCATTTGAGACACTGATTAAACAAATGCAGACGAAGGCTGTTCAGATGCCCTTGGCTGGACCCTTTCGTTTACCAGGAGAGCCTAGGCAGGAGGCCAATGGCTTACTTTAATAGAAGGAATGTGTTTTCTGGTGATTCATCACTTCCTCTATAAATTCAGGAAATGCTTTTCTACTGAGGCTACAGATTTATGGAGAAGTTTTTCAGGCATTAAATCTTCTCTCAGCCCATTCTCTAGACAGTAATGGCAGTGCTCGGGTCTTAGAGCCAAACAGGTCTCCTCTTGCCAGGGTGACACCTTTCCAAAAAAGTAGTTATCTTTGCTAAAGACACAGCAGGAGGTCTAGGGAGGAGTCAGCAACTTCTGTTTCAAAGCCATTACCCCCTAAGCCTTCTTGGAGCAGGGTGTGCCTGAGGAACAGGCTGAGATCCAACCATAAAGCAATGATTTGTTGGAGCAAATGGGCCAGTTATTAATTTTGACCTTTTCAGTTTTAAAGTCAGCTTCCTCTGCTCACCTTTGATAGCAAAGCCAGATTCTGCCAGCTACATGCTTATTTATTTAATTTTAAAACAAAGAGTGCCCATATACCCTTCAACCAAGTTGCTCAAATATTCACAGCTTCTATAACCAAAGCACAATTGAGAAAAGCAAGACATTAACATCCGCGCGATGTCATTAAGCCCTCTACAGACCCGATTTACAATGCACACGGAGGGCAAGTGGGGAAACCCTGGAAGTTGCTTTTCTGCCCCACCATTTACCCAGTGGTGTCCAATTTCTATAAGAAAAGTACTGGAGACGGATTGTGTTATATGATTAAGAGGAACGCCTCCGGTTGCCAGGGCTATATTTATTTTTCACAGCAGAAATCAACCCCTGTGCGTGGAGACTGACACATCTGTCATAGCATGGCAATAAGCATTTATTCTGGTCATTAACAATTCATAAGTCATTCGTAAGCCATTCATCAAAATACTGTTAGTACCCACCCCCACCCCCACCCCCTTGAAGGCAAGGAACTAAGAAGTAATATGTCAACTTTCAGGCATTCCATTGCCGGTTTTGTACAAACAGAAATACATTCTTAAGCTGAAAATGAAATATTATCTATGACTGTATATCATGTTAAAGGTTACTAAATTAAGGAAGGGACATAGTCTTGTTGTAAAAGGTTGATTTCTCTTGTTACATGGAACTTACATAATTTCCCTTTATTGAGAAAATCTATACCCAAACTTCTTGCTGTGTAACCAACTGCCCGATGAGGTTTACAAGCCTATAATATTTAGGGATGCCAACCGCCATATTCCCCTGGAATAAACCACAGACCACTTTGTGCTGTCTAGTTCTTTAAACCACTGTGCCACCAGGACTCATTGTTTACTGGAAATGTATTTTTATTTCAAATGCAAAAAGATTTAGCCATTCAGAGTTTCAGTGTGTCTTGCTTTACAGATGGTGTGCAAAGATTATTGTTGTAGGGGTTTATTATTTTATAAAATTATGCATGTAGGTAATGCCACTATCACTTTGTTTATGAGCATAAAACTGACACCCATGACCTCAAATGTATTTACGTTTTGACTAATTTAGCAAGAAAAAAAATCACATGACAAGATGTAGGTTGTTCTTTGAGATCCTCCTGAGACAAAGAAGAACATGTGTCTCAATGTTTACAAGCTAAACCATGCTGTTTATTTTTGCTTGTTTTAAGCTGATTTTAAGCATATTAATGCATAATCATATTTTAAGGGCACTATGAATTTATTTATGAATTCCAAACCTTCTACATCTCGTCCTCACTTATGGAGTACCTCTCTATCCAGAATATCACATCTGTGATAAAGCGAACAATGTACTGTCCAGGTTATCTGCCCATCAACAACATAGGTCTGCTAGAGCATGATGGCTAACGTCAGGAGTCAGCTTGGCCAGGCCATGATTCGCAGTGGTCTGGTTGTTATATACTGATGCAGTTGCATAATTACATCATGGCATAACTAGCTAGATTTCATTTTTCGACCTAATGTGGTTGCCTTCTCTTTTTACATTATGTCAATCTGGGGTCCATTTATGAGGATTTGGGGTCTTTTTTTTTACATTGAGTTGTAATCCATCCTGGAGGCCACAATCCTGATCTTTTCAACAGTGCCTGAGGCCCTGCACACTTTCAGCAAACAAGGCTGTGTCATCAGGTGTTTATAAGCAACCCTATGGAGTTCGCTAATCAGTTTTGAGGAAACAAGGAGAGTGGTCTGCCCACAAGCATGAAGCAATAGAACGTTGCCTGCTTGTCATTAAAATAGCTCCTTATGGATTTGGGAGAGCTGTAACAGTTCCTAAAAAATTTTAAAGCCATAAAACCATCTCCAGGCAGAAACAAGGCTATACCAACCTCTGCTGGAGGCATTGGATTCTTCAGATTTCGATGACTTCCTACGTTAGCTAATCACTGTCAGAATGGGTCTATCACACATTTGCCACCTATTGTTATAATCCTTACTAACAGCGTCTACCTTAGCCTTGCAGATTACGTTTGCCTTAATAGTGCAAAAATTCTAAATTTGGAAAAATTACTGGGCATAAAATTCTAGTACATCATTTTTACCTAGAGGAGACTTTTCTGAGTTGTGGCCAAATCAGCTAGAGGACTGAGCCTAGACATTAGTCACCATCTGGAATCACTCATGGAGCAGCTTCCTTTCAAATCGGTGACTCACCTGCAAGTACAATGTCATTGTCCACACATGTTCTACATTTTCATCTACAATCATGTTAATTACCTGTGCAGGTACCTTTTGCCTTTTAAGGAGATACGCATGTAGATTAAGAAAGCTTCCATAGAACTGTCAAAATCCATAACTAGTGGTGGTGATCTAATACAGTGTTCAATTTGCCACAAGAAGCCCCATTTTTAACTGTCACCCAATTCTACCTCATGTTGTAAATTTATGCAAGCTTTTACCTAAGGCAATTAAGGTTAAACTATGGATTCCTCTTCAGTATCCTTACTACCTTTAGTATTACCTTATTTTAGTGTCACTTAGAGTCCAGTTAAATGGTTACTTTTGTGAAACATCTTGGCTTTCAGGGAAAGTAGGTGTTTTGTAGCACTGCGCCAAGCCTTTCCCTGAGTTAAGCGAGAACGTTATGACCAACTATTTGAAACTGCCCCCTTGCATGTTACCAAATTTGAGTAAGAAAGAAGCCAACACCCAGGTTGGGGCTGGTAATTTTTAAGAACTTAAATCCCTAGTTATGTTGTAAGTAAATTGAAAATGTTTTAAAGTAAGTTATCGATTATAATGAGACAAATAAAAGACGAAGTTCCTGAGGGATGGGAGCACAGCAACGATGCTACAACTCTGGCTAATGTGCCCACACACAGTAGCTGTGTCCTCTCTGTTTACATCCCAGCAAGGGAGCATCTGTACATCGTGCAATACTCCTTGTGGCAAGTAGACAAATAGTGCAGGAGAGGTAGAGGAAGGCATACACATCACAGTCACAGAGTCACAGAGCTACCCACTACTATGGCCCCTCAGACTCCAGGCTTATTTGTGTAGCTGCCATCAAGAACAAAGCCATGAGGTACATCAGTTATCTGTATTCCACTCATAGAATATACATGACTCACAGCCTGAGTCCAAGAAGTCCTCCTGAAAGAGCTTATTCCCCTAGTATAGATTAAGAGAGATTTCTACTCCGATAAGTAAGGTGATGATACACTATGCTCTGCATGATCAGGAAGAGCTCCCAAAGTTTCCTCCACCCTTGATCCCACAAATAATTATATCTACACATTCTCTCAGGAGGATAATGAGCCAGGACAAGGTAGAGAAGAGAGATGGAAATTTGGGTAGCACATGCATGGGACCATGCAGTATCTTAGGACTATGTTTCCCAGAAACCCTTGCCACTCACGTTAGAAGATCCCTGATGGAGGAATTTTTCATAGTAGCTCCTCTGCAAGAAGCCTTAAGGGTCCATTAATTCAGTGGGGAAATAAGAAATATTGAGACCAGCCACGCTGGCTTGGAAGGTTTTACTTCCTCCTCGGAATTTCTTAATAAAATTTTCTTTGTGATGTCCTACAGTCTCCAAAGTAAATCTTTCATTTGGGAAAGCAGGTACCTAAATTCTGCAAACACAACGTTGTTAGCTAGATAGAGCCATATGGAAGAAAAAGGTTGACAAGGGTAGGTCTTTCAAAGGAGAGATGGAGGCAAATTCTCCCCTAACCTTCCAGCAGGACAGTGAAGGGCAGGTAAGATACATTTCCTTATCAATGGAAAAGAAAGAGATACTGAAAGGGTGTGGGGGAGAAAGACAGGATATTCACAACACCCCCACAATACTTGGACAGACCCTTGGTTTCAAGGCCTGGTGACAAGGATTCAGAATAAACTCTGGGCACCTGCACCTGGAAAAGGGAGGTATGCTATGGAAAGCCAGGCAATTGTAGAATACTCAGTCTGCCGTTGGCTGGATAAAAACCGGGTCTTCATCCCAGAGCTCCCAGAGAGACTTTTGCTCCTCCCCACTGAAGTACCTCCTTAAAGTCACCCATTGCAGTCATCTATCCTCTGCCTTTACTCTCAGTGCTATGCCTGTCTGAAGGCTCTCTTCCGAGCAGGACAAGACCAAGGGAGGAGGAGCTTGAAACCTCGATCCTCCTCGGAGTAACATCTGGTGGTGGCCCACAGTGGACCCCAGTGGACCCAAGTTCCATCGGGAGCTACTCTACTCCCTCTCATCTCTTTTCTTCTCTCGTCTACTATCGCCGTTTTCCTCTCAACCTTTAAAGTGCAGTGGGGAGCACTCTGAAGCAGGGGCATGTTTGGGGAATGGCAGGTATGCTTGTACAGTGTCCATGCTTGCTGGACTCTGAAGAGAAAGAGGCATTTACTCCCTGTGTCAAGTAGGGTTCTCTAGACAAACAAGACCAAGACACTTGGCCTTGGGCCAGCAGCCCCTTGTGAGTCGAAGGACCTTCAGTATATACGCTGTTCCATGAAAGTGAGTTGAACTGAGCTCTCTGTACTGCTGCATAGACTAATTAGCTGCTATAGGATTTATTGCTGTATAAGCCTATCCATATATATATATATATATATATATATATATATATATATATATATAATCATAAGTGTCCTAGTTTCATGATGGATGGCTAACCACAAAGTCATTCATTTGAAACCACCAGCCAGGAAGGCTGAAGCCTTCTGCCCCTGCGGGGACTTGTGTTCTTGGAAACCCACAGAGGGCAGTTCTGTTCTGTCTATAAGGTTGCTCTGAGTCAGAACCTACTTGATGGACGTGGCCAGAAGCCATTACAACAGAGATATGGGACCATATTTCAGGTGAGTTTCCCACCCGTTTGGGGACAGATGGAGCCAAGGCGGTTTTATTTTGTGGGTCTTATGAAAACTTTCTGACCCTTAAATCATCTTTGCTGGGTTGTCGAAGAAATCCAAGAAGCCAAGCAGGAAGTGCAGGGAGTCTCTGGACTCTGCTGAACCCACCTTTGGTTTCCATACCTTCAGGGAATTCAGTAATCAGCTGGAGATGATAGCTTTTAGCATCTGTGAGGAGTGGGAGAGGGAGGAGCTTCCCAGAAGGAAGAGCTTATTGAAAGCTTAGAAGTCAAGAGTTTCCTTTAGGGCAGCGGTTCTCAACCTTCCTGATGCCTCCACCCTTTCATGCAGTTCCTCAGGTGGTGGTGACCCCAACCATAACATTATTTTAGTTGCTACTTCATCACTGTCATTTTGCTACTGTTATGAATTGTCACGTAAACATCTCATATGCAAGATGTGTTTCCATTGTTACAAATTGAACATAAAGAAAACATAGCGATTCATCACAAAAACAATATGTAATTATATATTGTGAATTATTTATTTCTAATTAGAAATAAATTAAGTTTTTTCTTGAAGCATGGTATAGCTTGGGTCAAACTATTCACACTGGGTACTCCTATGTGTGCATATCTGCATGTAGGCGGACCTGCCTGGAGATGGACAGAGGAGCGCTGTCTCAGTTCCTAAGACCATCAGAAATAGGTGTTTTCCGGTGGTCTTAGACGACCCCTGGGAAAAGGTCATTTGATCCCCCAAAGCGGTCACGACCCACAGGTTGAGAACGGCTGTGTTTGGGTGAGGAGGCCTGGGCTACACAGCCAGTCATTCTATAAGCCAAGTTGGGGAAAGGACACGTTCTCCAAACAAACTATAACAAGTACTGAGGGAAAGGAGGCGCTTCACCCTTCTCAGCAATTTTGTGGGCAGAACGGTGTCTGTGGGTTTCCACGACCACAAATCCCCACAGACACAATGAGTTTGGTTTGGTTTTGAGAGGAGGAAAAGAAAGGGCTCTTGAGAAGGGGAGACAGAAGGACAAAGCCAAGGCGTGGTTAATAGCTGACCTACACAGACAGCAGCTCCCAGGCTCACTAAAAGGCACACTCACGTTGTGCCGGACGAGATCGATTAACCCACCCCACACGCAACTTTAATTAAAGGTAGTAAGCCTTTAATAGCGGGTGATCTTGGGGTAGCTAGAGCCTGATTCTCCCAAGGACTCAGAGTGATAAAGGGAGAGCTTTTTTACCGGAGAGAAAATAAGACATAAGGGGCAGGGGAGGGGGTGTTACATTAGATGGAGAAAAGGGGAACTTGGACACAAAGGCATAGGGGGCAGGAGGCAACTCAAGGTATGGAAAAAGGGGAACTTGGAACAGGGTTTTAGACACTTATCAGCTGTCTTAGTCCGTGTGGACTAGAGAAACAAATCCAGTGAGACCCTTATGTGTGTAAGAGAGTTTTATATCAATGAGTAATTGTATATTAAGAAGACATCTCAGCCCAGTCCAGGTCAAGTCCATAAGTTCGATATTAGCCCATATGTCTAATACTAGTCTATAAATTTTCCTTCAGACTCACTCAACACATGAAATGACACTGAGTGCAGGAAGATCACAGGTGGAAAGTCTTGCGGATCCAGTGGTGGTGGAAGTATCTCAGCACTGGTGTTGTCTCCATGTGGCTCCTCCAGCTCCAGGACTCTAGCTGCCATCAGCATGGCTCCCTGTGGCTTGTCAAGAGGGATGTCTCCCAGGGAGACAAGCAGAGTCTGTGTGTATGTGGCCTCCAGTGAGCTATTTATCTCCATAAGGCCTGCACATGAGGTCATCAAGTTGCGAGCTGATTGATAAGCTAGACACCACCCCTTTGCAAGTTGACACCAGATTATGTAACTGCCACATCAGCAAATTTTCAAAGGGCACACTTCAGCAGTTACAGCAACCCGCAATTACAAGAGGAATTACAAGATTTTCAAATTGGTCCTACTTGGGTCAATACAAAATGATTATACTCACTCTAATAAACACAATATGGAGACACGGTTAAAATGGCTATATTGGGGTGGGACAGTAATGGGCGATGGGGGAGGCAGAGAAAGGAGCTGTGAGTAAACAACACCATAGACAGGGGAACAGCTAGGGAATTAAAAGCAACAACAATAGGACATTTAGATCCCTGTGGTGTTGGAGCAACACCAATCTAGCTGAGGAATTACTAAGAGGCAGAAGAAGGGCAAGCATGATGGTGGGGCAGGAGGAAGTTAAAAGGAAACAGAGGAAAGATCTAGGAAGCAAAGCTATGGATAAAGGTGTTAAACATAGGTGTATACTTATATACATATATTAATTAATAAAAATAGAGGTATTGGCCTATGTACATATATTTCTATGACAATATATTGAGGAAGTGAATGGATTTGGTGCCTCTGCTCAAGCCCTGCCTCAACACAAGAACACTTTGTTCTAACAACCGGGCATTCTGTGATGCGCACCCTTCTAATATGTTCACTGAAGACAAAATGTGTGCATAAGCAAATGTGATGGAGAAAGCTGATGGTGCCTGGCTATAGAAAGATATGGCATCTAGGGTCTTAAAGGCTTGAAGTTAAACAAGTAGCATCAAACTGAGAAGCAACAAAGCCCACATGGAAGAAGCACAGCAGCCTTTGCAATCATGAGGTGTCAGCTGATGGAATCAGGTAACAGACACCAGAAGACCCAAAACAAAACAAAAACATATTTTTGAGAACGAAGGGGTTCAGAGCAGAGACCCAAAACCAATCTCTAGACAATAGGGCATCCCCTCATACAAGGGTTACAAGGAAGGGATGAGCCAACCAGGGTGCAGTATAGCGCTGATGAAACACACAATATTCCTATGGTTCTTTGAGGATTTCTTACCCCCCACTATCATGACCCAGTCCTGCCTTTCAGTTCTGGCTAGACTGGAGCATGTACACTGGAACAGATAAGAGCTCATGACAGAAGGAATCCAGGTCAGATAAACCCCTTAGGAACTGAATTTGGAGTAGAAAAACCAGGAAGGTAGTGGGATTGTGGGGACAAGAGTGGAGGAAGGTGAAACTCATCACAATGATCATCAGAAAGCCACCACCAACCCACCCCATGGGGATGAACAACAGAATTGTGGGTGAAGGAAAACAGAGGTTGGGGTAAGATATGAAAATAATAATAATTTATAATTTATCAAGGGGTCATGAGGGTGGAAGGTGGTGGAGGAAAGGAAAAAAGAACTGATACCAAGGGCTCAAATAGAAAGTAAATGTTTGGAAAATGATGATGGCAACATAGGGTCAAATGTGCTTGACACAGTTGATGTAGGGAATGTTATAAGAGTTGTAAGAGTCCCAATAATAATGATTTTTTAAAGGCTACATCTAAATTGACTACTGCATCATGGTTACATTGGGGTTCATTGTAGTGGGTTACGACACCCCGGAACACTCCAAATGGGAAGATGGCAAGCCTAAATATTGAGCCCTGAGGTCCCAGGCCAAGGAATCCTCAGAAGAGGTACCCACTAGAACAGAAGCTCTTCTAGTTGAAGAGGGGCTGCCCCGAGGGACAGAAGGCCCTCCCTAAGCAACCTCAGATACCATGGCCTTGAACTGATGAAGCCCTAATAACACCCTCCTCAACAGGCTAGAAACAAGGATAATCCTTGAAAGAGTGATAAGGCCTGGTGATTTACATAAAAGGACTACACCCTTTCCCCTGCTCAGAAACTTCCACTCAGGGCCCTGCGCTGGTCTCTTCCTGTCTGAATGACATACTACTCTCCTGAAGACTTGAAAGTATGGGGAGCATCTTTGTCTAGTTCTCTTGGCCTCTTCTCTCTTCTTCTCTTTTCGCCTCTTTCTCTTTTGGGCTGCTTCTCGTTTTTGGCATCCTGCCTGCTTTCCGAGGGTTGCTCTGTCTCTGCCCTGCCTGCAGGTCCTCAGTGCTAGTCCTGGAGGCTGTGTCAGTGCTATGAACGCTTTCTTTGCCAGACTTCCCTTCAGTCTGATGGTATTCCCGCTTTAATGCTCCCTTACTGTTCTGTAGTGGAGGCTCTGTGGTCTCTATCAGCTCTCTCTCTCTCTCTCTCTCTCTCTCTCTCTGTTTCACTTGGCTAGTCCCCTGGCTTAGGACAAAAGGCTGGCTAACTTTCCTCTATACAAGTATCCTAAATTCCTCTCACCTCACCTCCTTTGGTCTCCCATTCTCCATAAATCTCATTTCCCTAAATACAACCTATTAATTAAAAAATCTTGCTCCATCTCTTGTCTCTGAAAAACCTTACACCTCCTATCAATAAACTTTCCCTTCAATACACTCCTTCTCTGCACCCCTTTTTAGTTAAGCATGAACATCCTACTGCATTGCTAGGGAGAGTTATTCTGAGAAAGTAAGATACTGAGGGATTTTTCTTTGTAGTCTGGGATATGCCAGACTTATTATATCTGTTACTAATGCCACAAATCCCTGCCCATTCCCTTAAGCACCTCAAATAAAAGTGTCAAAGACAGCAGGGCCACGAATCCTCTTTATTTTGCAGCAATATTTGTTAGTAATTGTAGGGAAGGCTACCTGAACCACTGCAGTGGTGTTTGCAGATAAATATATATATGCTCATTTTTCTTCCAAACTCACACACGTCAGCATCAAGATCTAAGATTCACTCATTACAATTCTGGTTCAGAACAATTTCCTAGAGGCAGTTGTTCTCCAGAATCAGTGGGGCTTAGACATGTTGGCAATTGCCGAGGGTAGAATTTGTGATACGCTCAAGGAATAACTGTTGGTTGCTAATTCCTCAGAAGTGGACACCCTGTTGCTTCTTCATAGTCGAGTGTCAGTCTGGAGCTCGGCCAAAACCTGTTCAACTTAGGTGATCCCATAACAGCAAACCCATGCCTCAAGGGATGACCAGGCGGCGCTCTTGAACATGAAGGAGCAAAAACTTAGCTAGAGACCCAGAGGAATGAGCGTTCCAGAAGATGTAGACCCTGGAGGTTGGGCAGGTGTAGCTTTTATATTTTATCTGCACGAGAAAGGTCACCAAAGCAGAATAGGCAAGGATTTCTAGTACAGACGTGGTCCTCAGTAATAGAGGAAGAGGGTTCTGAGATGGGTGTGTTCTGGAAACGAGGAAGTACATGGTGGGAGGCACTGTTTGGGTTTCTTTTCCAAAACTTAAAATTCCCTATGCGGGAGATGAGAGAGAAGGGGAGGTGGGAGAAAGGAAGGGGGTTGGGGAACCAACCCAGGGACACGGAAACAACAAGCGAACTAAAATCAATAAAAGGGAGCTCAACAGATGCCTAGTGGAATTTAATCAAGGGCACTATAGCAACGAGGAATTACTAAACCCAAAGGAAGGCCGGTCATGAAGCTGGGACAAGAGGAAAGTAAAAGGAAATAGAGGAAAGGACCAGGAGGCAAAGGACATTTATAGAGGCCTAAAAACAGGTATGTACATATGTAAATATATATATAATGAGAGAGAAATAGAACTATGTACTCATATCTATATGTTAAGAATTAAAGTCGCAGATGGACATTGGGCCTCAACTCAAGTACTCCCATAACACAAGAACACTTTGTTCTAACAATCCGGCATTCTGTGATGCTCACCTTCCCGATGATGCCTGAAGACAAAATGGGTACATAAGCAAATGTGGTGAAGAAAGATGATGGTGCCCAGCTATCAAAAGATATAGCGTCTGGGGTCTTAAAGGCTTGAAGATAAACAAGTGGCCATCTACCTCAGAAGCAACAAAGCCCACGTGAAAGAAGCACACCAGCCTGTGTGATCATGAGGTGTCGACAGGATCAGGTATCAAGCATCTAAGACCCAGAACAAAACCCTACCCAAGATGAATGGGGAGGAGGTATTGAGTGGAGGAGACCCAATGCCCATCTGTAGACAATTGGACATCCCCTCACAGAGGGGTCACAGGGAAGAGATGAGTCAGTCAGGGTGCAGTATAGCACCAATGAAACACACTTTTTCCCATTGGTGCTTCCTTTCCCCCCCCTACTATCATGACCTCAATTCGACCTTACAAATTGGATTAGACCCGAGCATGCACACCACTACAGATACAAGCCTGCAACACAGGGAATCCAGGATAGATTAAACCCCTCAGGGTCAACAAGGAGAGCAGAGATACCAGAATGATTAGGGGAAGGTGGGGGGATAAAGAGGGTATCGATCACAAGAATTAACCTAGAACCCCCTCCCAGGGATGAATAAGGGAAAAGTGGGTGAGGCGTGATGGAGGATGATGTAAGATATTGAAATAATAATCTATAACTTATCAAGGGTTCACGAGGGAGGGCGGGCAGGGAAGGGAGGGGAAAGAAATGGGGAGCTGATCTCAGGAGCTCAAGTGGGAAGAGAATGCTTTGAAAATGATGATGGCAGCACATGCACAAATGTGCTTGACACACTGGATGAATGGATGAAATGTGATAAAGATGTAAGAGTCCCTAATAAAAGCATTCCCCCAAAATATTCACTATTAGAATTTTCCTTACACCCTCACTGCCATTTGAAATACCAGTGGCATAGCTTCCAGCCTCATAGCAACATACAAGTCAACACAGCATGAAAAGGGTTCAACGACAAACAGGAAGACCTTCAGCAAGATGGACCGACATATTGGTTTCATTGATAGGCTCAAACATAAGAAAAATGATAAGGTGGCACAGGACTGGTCGGTATTTCATTCTACTGTGCATGGATAGGTCTCTAGGAGTCAGAATCACCTGCTGGCCAATAAGGAACATTGCTGCTCCTGGGTAAACCACACAGACCAAGGTCAAACACATAGCCTCTAGGTCCTGGCATGAGCAAGACAACTGCAGGCTCAAGATGCTCATAGTAGGAGTTGCTGGTCTGACGTTTGGTCATGGGGCTCCTTTCCTGAGCCCCTCGGGCTGTCATTTGCCTACTTCTTTTTGCACTTCATGGTTTTAAAGCCTTTGTCGATTTTTTATCTTCCAGGCTTGAAGCTATGTGACTACGAATGAGTGTCTAGCTAACATCATCTAGCCTATCTTTCAGTGCTTTAGCTCAGACGGCTACCAGAGTCTATGCAGATGCTTTCCTCTCAACCCCTTGCCCAGAGAGCCACTAAACATGGTGACTTCCAAATTAGCTCTATATCTCCGCCCAGCAGCAAGGGGCCACAGAAGGCCGGCATTCACTCCTGGCTGCTTCACACTCACGTCTTTCCGTAATAAACTCACGGAAATTCAAACCTGGTCTCTGACTCAGGTCTGAATGCTGTCCCTCATCTGAATACGTTCTTGTGGACTTTCTTGCAGGACAAGAACCAAGAGAGGCGAGGCTTGAAACCATGAGCCTCCTCCCAGGCCCAACGTTCTGAAATAAGGAAAATGTGGAAAACAACCCCATAGTCTTCTAAAGGGCTCAAGCTTGAATAACCTCTGTGAGTAAAATATCAATAAACCTCTTCTGATCAAAATACTACAACTTTTGTCATCTACAAGTAAATCAAAATAAAGTACTCATATTCAGAAGTGGAGAAGATGTGACCCAAACATGCAGTAAAGGTGAAAAGTGAATCCTTTCAAATTTAGATTCAGTATTAAACTGAAATTATGGTTACAGAACAAAATGTTAAAACCTTTGTCAGTAAAAATGTTAGTATAATCAACGAAAATCAGAAGGTCGTAGAAAGGCATTACTGGAGCAAGTGTAAAATGCTCTATTTTCATCTTTTATAACAGGCAATCAATTTAAATTATATAAAATTATAACACTAGGTTAAAGAAACACATAATGACTATATCCTCTTAATTTTAAAATAACTTTTCTTAACCTTAAAGGAATATATTAGAAAATGATCCATCTTGCGACGAGGTAACAATCATTTGAAACTCAGCAATTGCTTCAGTGGTATGTTCTCCTTATAATTAAGTGAAATTGCATGGGTACTTTTTATTATCTTTTTAATGTAAAGTATGATATCATTCTCAGAATATCTCTCTGGAAAGATATACCTCTCTACCTGTACACTTAGAAAGTTGCTGGGAATTCTCCCCACCTGATTAAAAATACATTATTTAACTTCAAGATTGGTGAGCTGTCACAAACTGCTACCTTTATCATTCTTCTTCTCATCGTTGTTTGGATTTTTTGAAACGAGCATGCAGCTTTGAACAAAACCAAGCATAAAGGGTTAAGACGTGAGAACTGGTTCATTATCAGAATGACATGGATTTTTATAATTCTGTCGTTTATTTTTTTGACTTATGCACGGCTCGATTCTCCAGTAACCATACTCTTAGTCCTTCACAGTCCCATCATCGCGGAACCCCCACTGTGGTATTCGCTACCATTATTTTGAAATTCACTGTTCCAGATACATTTCTATAAATGTAACAAAACACACATACACAATTACTAAAATGTTCACATAACGGTTTCAATTTGCTTGTTTGTCTTCTATGATTTTCCATTTTCACTGAATAAGTCCTAGAAATCTTTCCACATAATTATGTAATTATACATCATGCTTTTTAATTCTTGTGTGATAATCTACAATCTGAAGATGTCATCATTGATCTAGCTGTATTTTTCACTATTTCAGTGATTTCTTATTCATTGCTATTATTAAAAAAACTGCTACAATGAGCATAATTGTAAATATTTTCTTTAGGTTCCAATTCTAAAATACAACCAATTGTTAGTTCTGAGTCCCTCGGCTCCTTTCAGAATGCAGTGGAGAAAATACAAATATACATTCTATACCTAGCCTTCTAATTAGACTGCTCTCTGATTTCTCTAAAGCAAAAATCTATGCCACAAATAAAATCTATCTATAATGACTTGGTGTGGCAAACAATATCATGGCTATCCAATTGACTCAGAGGTCATTGACCTCAGCCAACAGCACTGGCAAGTCTGTAAATCATGGCAATTCCGTGCATTGCACAATAAAACTGCTTCAAAGGGTGTTCTGTGCTCTGATCTCGATGCAAACAGATAACCAGGCTTTTGCTTCCAGGGAGCTGCTGGGTGGGTTCTCAGAATTGGGCAACGATGGGTCGTGGATTAAATCTTTATTAGTTGTTACAATTGAGAACCAATTGATGATTCCTTCCCTTGAGTTCTGATTGCAGCCCACACTGGAATTCCTAGGCCTGCTGCTGTTGTGCTGTGCCACTGAGACATTTCCTACTCATAATAACTCATGGAACCACAATCTTCACCAAAGCAGGAAGCTAGGCCTGCCTCCAGGAGAGCTGCCTTTGAGTTCCAGCAGCCAAATGCGTGTCCATTGTGCAACAGAGCTTTTGTATCTCGTCCCCAGTGGAAAAGGAGAAACCACTACCTCCAACAAGGAATATCTTGCCCATCATGGTCTTGAACGTCGTTGTTGACGAATTTACTTATTTCTCTGAAGCAGTCACTGGGCCAATCCCACCTGGGAACCAGTCTGAACCAGCGACGTGAGAAGGAAACACAAAAACCCAACACCAGTCCTGGTGAGTCGTTACAGATGAGTGTATCTTTGTTCGGTGCTAGTCTATGGGTGCATATAGAAGGCTTTCGGGTGCCCAACACCTGTCACAAGGACCCCTGGTGGCACAGTGGGTTAAGCATCAGGCTGTTAGTCACCATGGTTGTGGTTCAAATTCATCTGGCTTTCGACTCCCATAAGGTTTCCAATCTCAAACACCCTATGAGACAGCTCTTCTCTGACCTCTGAGGGCACGAGAAGTTGGAATTGACTTGATAGTAGTGGCCGGCTCTCCCCTATAGCTCGTGCATGGCAGCCAAGCAGTTATTAATAACAAAATGTGTGATCTCCTCATGCCCCAGATAAAAGGAAGATTATTTTAAATCATGCTTCATAAAAGTTTTTTTATAGACTTTAATAATTCATACTTTGCTGGCTTTAAGTTTTTTCCTTTTTATTGCATTCTGGCAGAGCACATGGAGTATCAATTAAATAAAAGGAGCCATCACACATTGAGTGTTAATTACCACAATATTAAGAAATCCTGCAGCTCTGCCTTCAGAGCTGAACAATGGCACACTGTGAAGAAGGAAAATCTTCAAATTGCTTACTAATTGTCTTCCTCTTGGAGCATGAGACATGTATATGTTGCAAAGTATTATTAAGTTTTTGTGTTTTACTTGATCCTAAGAATGGGAACAACTATTGTGCTGAATGTGGTAAAAATGAACCCGGGGACCTTCTGCAGTGGAGCGTACAATTCCAGGACAGGGACTGTTCAAGGGAAAAGAAAGGCTAGGAATTCTGCCAGACATCCAAGAATCCAGGAAGAGAGCTAAGATAAATACTATGTTCGCTCTCAAAAAAGCAAACTATATTCTAAAAGCAGGTGAGCTGGATAACTTCCATTAAGTTAAATTTCATCCTAGCTGAGAGGGAGACAAGCTCAGGAGACCTCACGTGGGAGCATGTGGAGGACCCAACCTACACTCCCTGCCGAAGATTCGATGCAAACTCAGAGCGACCCTGCAGGGCAGGGTAAGCCGGTCCCTCTGAGTTCCCACGACTACCACGCTTTACCCTTTACTCTAGTAGAAGGAACTCTCTTTCTCCAGTGGAGCGGCTGGTGGATTTTAAACCGCTGACCCTGCACTTAGCAACCCGACCCGCAGCCATTATGCCACCAGGGCCTCATGAGAATGTTGAGAAAGAGATGGAGAATTGGGGGCCTGCCACACCAACGCGACCAGCCACCATTCCCAGGTTATTAGTAAAACCTCTTAATAATAAAACCCCATATTCCATAGTAAGCAAGGTGTCCATCAAAGAGAGGACAAACCTCTAAAATATCTTCAACCACATGAAAATTAAAATGTCAGAGATTATGAATACATAGAGTTGAAAAATTAAAGAAATCCTAAATGCAAACGTTTGTGTGCAATCATCACCATAATAAATTTTAGACCATTTTCTTCTTTCTTATAGTCATTGTTGTTAGTTCCCCATTTCCTCCCAACCTCCTCTGTCATGTCCCTAGGTAATTATTAATCCAGTTACTACAGATTACTAATCAAATGCCTATACATGCACCTATCCTGGGTTTTATATACAGCAAAACATACCAAAATCAGAAAGAAAGAAGAAAACCAAATCCCAAGAACAATAACATAAAGCAGAGAGAAATCTCAATTGAAAAGAAACAGAAAATATTAAAAATTGGAACAGATTGAAAGTGGGTCAAAAGGAAATAGAATATTGAGATGTTGCATTTTAAGCTAACTGCATCTGGCACAATGGATTTTGTAAGGCTGTGTCTGATAGCAAGACTATTCGCATCTCTGAACCACGGTCAGGGTTACTCACCAGCGGCATCATCCACATGGAGACCCTGCTAACAGATGTTGGGCTTTCCCTGTCACCCACATCCTTCTGCAAACTGGGCGTTCAGGATTTAAGCTCCAATAACATTCCCTCATCCAGATTTGGGTTTTATTATCTATAATCCTTGGATCACACAGGCTGGTGGACTTCTTCCATGTGGACTTAATGGATGTCTCACTTGGATGGCTGTTTATTAGAAGTCTTCAACCTTTGCTGTTGAGCCTTTTGTGACTTAGAATGACACCCGGACAGAGAACTGCCTCAGGGTCTCAAAGACTGCTTCTCTTACAGAAGCAGACTGTCACATCTTTCTAAACTGGTGTATTCAAAATACTGACCTTTTCAGCTAGCAGCTGAGAATGTGAACGACAGCACCACTGGGGCAACATCATTGCAGGTATTAAACAACATGATTTATACCACAATCAATCAGTAATACAAACTTGACACAAAGTTCTCTTTTTCGATATAAGAACATAAGACCCCTTTCAGGGTCCTTCAGTTCTGTATGCGCCCCATGAAGCCTTTCAATCATTCTTTCCTGTGACCTCCATTCCCCGATGTCCACCCCATTCCCAGCCCTGCAGAGCATCCATGCCTTCCTACCCACCCCACCCATTGGTGCATTCTCCTGACGTGATGACTGGCTTCCCCCAGTCTGAACAATCCAAGAGTGTGCAAGGCAAAGTCAAAATGTTTTTTATGATGGAGCAAAATTAATACCAAGAGGAAAAGTTGCTATATACCGACTTTGAGGAAGTAATTTCAAAGCAGTATGAATGTCATGGACCCCACACACGCTATCACTTGAGGTCAGCTTTCATCGACAATTCTAGACCTCTCTTTCACCACATTCAGGTGAAGTAAAGCTGGACCTGAAGCCTTCTTTCCTCTAACACGATTTTGGAGAGGGCGATTAGAGCTCTTCACATCTATAGAAGGGGCTGCCTCCATGGACATTCATGCAGCTGGATAGAAATAAAAAATAAAATGTTCTCTGAAATCTCAATAAAATATGTAGGCATAATTCCATCCCTATTCAAATGTTTCCCCCCACCCCCAACTAATGAATTTACATGGGATAATCCTACACTGACAGTAACAACTTCCTCAAGTTTCACTTAATGATACAGTAGCATGGATTTGTTGGTGCTGGATGCTACAGATGGGTTCTGGCTCAGAGGTGACCAAACTAGTGCCCAACAGAACAAAACGCTGCCTGGCCCTGGGTCATCTTCATAATCCTCACTGTTTGACACCACTATTGCAGCCACCGTGTCAACTCAACTCATTGAGAGGTGTTCTCTTTTCCCCTGTCTACGAATGAAGCAATTCTATGTCAGTGAGAAAAGTCATTTTCTTAAATAAATTCTACCTGCTTAGTATTGCTTTGTAGACTAGGTAAAACCTTCCCATTGAAATATGCCCCTGAAATCAGCTCTGGGGCAAAACGTAAAGGCTGAAGCTGAAACATCTCTGACTATGCTGGTCTTAGAAGGTTTCACGTTCTGTAGCCTCTTGTGTTGGAAACGATGGTCTTCAGCAAATCTACATAGGAAGCCATTGACACCGGTGACTGGCGATGCTTCTTCACACCTTGTTTCCCTAAGGGCACTGTCTTCTCGTAAAGTTTAGCTGTGCTGCAATAACTGTGTCCTGTGGCTGACGGCTCATTCCCGCTCAATGCATAACGTACCGATGTGACCAAGTCATTGCACGCTCTTACAAAGGTAGACTAGCAGGACAGCTTCGGAATCCTTTTGACTTTTTCTGAACTATTTAAGAGACACTTTTTCACTTTAGTTTTTTAGTTCATTCATTGTGTTCCTATACTTGAGTGATCTTCCCCAAAGATGAAATCAAACTTATTTCTTTTTCCCTATACTTGTCCAATTGTCCCCTTTGCTTTCTCTGGTTCAAGCTGAAGAAATAAATAAATAAAGGCTTTTTATGACCTTCTTGAGGTTTACAAAATGAATTGAACATAATGTATTGTATGGTCATAGAGTTCAAATAACCATCTTCTTCCCTTCTGATGGGGCTGTAGTCTATATGAATGCATCTGGCTTTATGCTGATTTCATGATGAGAGTTTGACTTTTGGAGAAGATATCTATCCTTCAGGGTCAAGCCTGTCTTCCGATCTGTTGAGAACATGGATATCTTCTGTGGGAGGCACGATAGAGCCATTGGTGGAATGCTTGTTTATGGTAAGTAGAAGCAGTGACGGGTGATAAAGCTGGTTTTGACAGTTGAATTTGGGGGAATTGAAGCATGTAATCTGCACCACCTCAGGTAGTGGAACCGGAGTCAAAAGGGAATATACTGCTTCGTGTCTGGTTTCCAGAGTTACCTACCCCTTTCCTACAAAAATAAACGACTTTAAATGGAAATCGAATGTTGCAGTCAATGCTGATAATTTGGCACTGTAGCAGTACAAGAATGAAAAATTAGAAGCATTGTGCTGTAAAAATGGAAAAAAAAGATTTTTGCCTAGCTCTGCCACAAATTGTGAGACCTTGTTATTTAACCAGGTTAGGTTGCAATTTAAGTTTCTCATCTGAAAAAAGAAGAAGAATATGCTAGGTAAAAATGTTCTGCCCGTCTCTAACAATCTGGAAATTATGAAAGTTGATTTTCACATATGTGCATATTTCTAAAGGATTTATGTGTGGGGGAACGGTGGTTTAAGTTGTGCTACTGCTTTGTTACAGATTTCAAATTGAAATGTGGGGCAAGAACAACACCTACATATGAAATTTGTCTGTTTTTGGTATTCTCTGTCATGAGCGACACCTTTCACAGCATGAACCCAACGGGAGGTGGACACATCAGATCTATGTTATTTGATTGTCAAGTATACGTCTGTCGTCAATATTATGTGGGCTGTAAAGTGTCTCATGTTCCTCACCCTTCTTTGAGGAACATTCTGTTCAGTGATTCCCCTCCGTCTCTAGTATCATGGACTGACCAGTTGCACACAACAAATAACACAACCGAGATCCCCGGCATAGAGTCAATTTCAACTCCCAGTGATCCCAATGGACCAAGCAGAAATGCCCCTGTGAGTTTCTCTACAGGAAGAGAAAACGTCATCTTTCTCCAGCAGAGCAGCTGGTAGCTTCAAAGCCCTGAGCTTGCAGTTAGCAGAGCATAATTTGTAACCCACCAGACACCAGGGCTCCTGGCCTGCTGCGTCAAAGCCACCACAACAGATTCAATGCTATCACGTCATTTCTGTCGATTCTGACTCATTGCAACACCAGTCAGCAGGGAAGAACTCCCCGTTTTGGTTTCCAAGGCTTTAAATCTTTTGGGGAGCAGAGAGTTTCATCTTTCACCGAAGGAACAGTTAGTAGATTAAAAACCTGACATTGTGCTTGGCAGCTCAGTGTGTATGTAACCCACTAAGACAGCAGGCCTCCAAGAAGAACACCCCTTGATTGTTTTAACTTTCTTTCAGCAAATGTATGGTTTGATTAACCTTCTACTTACCAAATTACAACTCTCTGTTTACAAAAAGTAACACGACCAGAAGGATTCTACAGACAAAAGTGTCTAAGAATACTGTGACCACCTTCTGATCTCAAAAATTTGTTATCATATTAATGTTCTACAGGTTTTGGAATCCCAAGAAACATGAATCTGATTCATTCTAATTCATCTAGCATATCCCAGACAGATCTGTTAATGAATTACTTTATTTCTGAGGAATTGTAATTGGGGTCATTTAGGGAAACTTCCCTCAAGATGTTCTTGAGGACATGTTCTCAAGGTGTCTCTGAGGTCAAGTCGCTCCTAAAAATCTCCAGAAACAGTTCTTTATGTGGGTTAAGTGTATGGTGAACGTGCCAGGTAGAATTTAGTCATTTTGAGACAGACTTCAAAAATCTCTTTCCTGGGGTGGCACCCCTATATTTGGGGTATCCCAACTTTGTATTCATAAGATACACAAGAATAATAGACTGATAAATAGATCAATAGACAGATAGGTAGATAGATGGATGACAAGATAGATAGATAGATAGGTAGATAGATAGATAGATAGATAGATAGATAGATAGATAGATAGATAGATAGATAGATAGATAGATAGATAGATCATGTGTCTCTGGTTCCATGCATGACTGAAATCCAAATTTGGGATTGCTGACAGGATAATTTAAGCAAGTGGTAGTATCCCCATGCTTTAATTTACTTCTTGAAAACTAGGGTCAAAAGAATAACACTGAATGAAAAGCAGACAAGAAACAGAACAAATATCAACCTTTTGTGCATCTAGTCTATGAGTAGAAATTGTATGAAATATTTGAAATATCCTGGGCTGGAGTGGGAACACTTACTGACTTAATGAATTTCACTAGATCCAGAAAAAGAAAAGTGAGAAATCTAATAAAAAGATTCATATCTACACTGTTGATTTTACTTTACGCCTTAGATCTTTCTCATTGTTAGCCATGTTCCTAGGGGACAGGCAATGTCTATACTATAGTGAAATGCTGAGTTAAAAATACACACCAAAAAACAGTGAGCTTTATTATTAGATAAGTACTGGTTAATTTAGACACTGTTAAATATTCTCTTATCTTTCCATGGAACTGAATTATAAATCCTTTGAAGAAAATAATGACAGCATATGTAATGGGCACCATTGGATTGGCTCCAACTCAGAAAGAGCCCATAAAAAACACTCTGTGGTCCTGTCCCATAGTGACATTTGTTGTGTTTGACTATTGAAGCCACTGTATCACTCCATCTCATTGAAAGCCTTTTTTTTTTTTTTTAATTTCCTGACCTTCTACCAAGCATGATGTCCTTATCCAGGTACTGGTCACTCCCCATCACATGTCCAAAGTACATGAGACACAGTCCCTCTTCTTGCTTCTAAGAAGCATTCATTCTTTCTGGACTTCCCAAACATATTTGTTTGTTCTTCTGGCAATTCATGGTACCTCCGATCTTATCTCCTCACACCTTAGTTCAAGTGCACGGATTCTTACGCAGTTTTCCTCATGCACTGTCCAACTTCCATATGCATATAAGATCAAATGAAAATACCATGGTTTAGGTGAGGCCCATTTTTAGTCCTAAGAGTGACATTTTTGCTCTTTGACACTTGAAAGAGGTGTCGTGCAGCAGATTTGCCCGATGCAAGATGTTTGCTTTTTTGACTGCTCTTTCTGTGAGCACTGAGTGTGGATGCCAGTACAATGAAATCTTTGACAGCTTCTACCTTTACTCCATTTATTACGAGATTGTCTTATCGGTTCAGTTATTCGGATTTGGGTTTTATGTTCACTGTGTTGTCATCCATACTGAAATCTACAATCTTCGAATTTCATCAGCCAGTGCTTCGAGTCCTCATCACTTTCAGCAGATTGGTTATCTCCGTGCTCGCAGCGCGTTAAGGATACTTCTGATCCTGATGCCACGCGCTTCTGCTGATAGCGCAACTTCTTAGATTATTTGCTCAGCGCACAGACTGAATGCGTATGGGGAAAGGCTACCAGTGTGCCAAACACATTTTCTGAGTTTAAACCAAGCCCTATCACCTTGCTCTGTGCAAGGGACTACCTCTTAATCTGTGTATAGGTTTGGCGTGAGCACATTGAAGGGTTCTGGACTTTCTGTCCTTCACAATGTGAGCCATACTTTGTCATCATCCACAGTCAAATGCCTTTGCAAACTCAATAAAACACAGGCACACATCAAAGATCTACCTGGGTCAGTAATGACATTCCACATTCTGCTGCTGAATTTCTGGCAGGTCTCTGACACAGCTGAGTAGGATTATGGCCTAATAGTCTCATATCTTTTTAAGATCCTAGTTGGTAAGACTCACCAAAGTAGAAGGTTCACAAGTATTTATTGAATGAATTAATAAGTGAACAAAGAAATAAATGTATTCCCTTCACTTTTTTTAACTGTTTTGTGACATATTTTAGACATAGAAAAAGAAATGATGCCTATATTAATGAATAACATTATTGAATATGAATAAAGTAGCCCAGCAGGCACATACGAGGTCTTGTATATGCTTCCTCGTTCGCATGGAGGGCCCTCCCTCGCAGAGACAACTGTTATCATGAACTGAATATTTATCATTCCTTTGCAGCTCTCTATATTTTTGTACTCCTAGATAAATCCCGACATAATATATGCACTGCTGTTTCATGTTTTTGAACTCTATAAAGTACTTTATTGCTTTTTATTGCAACTTGTTTTTCACCCATAAGCAAGATCATGAAATAAATTCATGTTGATCTATGTCACTGTCATTTATTTCCATTACATTTTAGCATTTCTTTTTTATGAATATACTATAACTTGCTTTCTCTTTCTTATGCTCAAAAAAGAGGAGTTATTTCCAGTTTTCACTAATATTACAGTTCTGCTCTAAACATCCATATCCAGGTCGCTGGGTGCGCACATAAGCTGGTTGCTCAAGGGCACATGGCCTGGAGTGGAATTGCTGGGCCAGGGCCAATTTTATAGAGGTTTTCCACATAGCTGTCCAAATCGGTTTTACAATTTGCATTCTTAAGAATCTTCATTTTATGAAGCTTTAGTATTCAGCCTTAATCCTAAACCCCCGTGGGCACTCCCATCTTTAAGAGAATACTGTGCATTGCCAAGCAACTCCAGGAGCTACGCCTCCAAAGCCCTCAGGATCGTTCGAGTCCACTCGAGAGCAGAGAGTCGGACAACCATCACTTGAATTGGTTCCCAGTTCTTACTGCCGCTTCATGATGTGAAGCCGCCAGTGGTGTTTGTTAGTCTTTTTTACCTTGGTCCTCAACTGTTTGAAGCTCTTCCATTTTAAACGCAGCCTTGGAGTTGGCTTTAATGGCAAATAAATGGCTGCACTCATCAAAATGTGATCTGTTTTAACAAGACGGAATGTGACCTGATTCATTGGCTCTGGGCTCCCTGTGCCTTGACAAGCTTAATCTCCTGTCCCCTGGTGCTGTGGGATAATAGTGCCAGAGGGCAAAAAGAATCCTGCTGAGGTTCTAGGATTGGGTAACTGCAGCCTTCAGCATAATGCCCTGTAACTAAACTTTATTAAATAGGTAGTGTCTAAGAACACACTTTAATCAAACAAGCTGAGCTATGATGTCTGCAGGTCATGTTAGATGATCATTTAAATAAAAATATACTGCCATGAGTAGCTTATTCTGATTTGGCACTGAGGTTACTTTGGGCATTTCTTTATTTTCAATTATTATTACAGATGCATTCACTTTAGATATCCTTTGGAAACTGGTAACATCTACAAATATGATCAGAAATCAGGGGGATGGATGGGTGGATAGATAGATGAATAGATAGAAAGATAGATAGATAGATAGATAGATAGATAGATAGATAGATAGATAGATAGATAGATAGATAGATAGATTTTTCTACCTAGCTTTTTCTTCAATGAGGATTTCAGGTACTTACTCGAACTCTGTTTTACTATTAATTTTTATTAACTAGTCTAAAGTATTAAATTAAATAGTTCCTTATGAGGTCAGTGATATCAAGAAAGAACAGTATTCATCTGAGGTCCCACACAAGGAGGTGAGATGAGAACTAAGGGGACACAATGGCTCCATGATGCCAGTGCAGTGTCTGTCCACATCATCACTGTGTACCACTGTGTTCACTGCCACTGCCACTTCAATGACAAGCAATTCAGTAATTAGTGGAATGATGCCACATTATTTCTCCATTATGTAGACTGATATTGTGGACTCTGATTGAATGCCTTCTATCTGAAGAACTGGTCTACTCGAAGATGGTGTGCTACCTAATTTGTGCCCCTGAGTTGCATCACCAGGTTTTAGGATCCCGTGAACAAGGGTCTTGCGTAAGGTACCACACATAAGTAGACAGACAGAGGCTGGTGTCATAATACACCTAAGGCAGATGTGTAGTGTACCCTTTACATGTTCAAGTAAAGACAGAGCAGCAAAGAGGCATGGGGGGGAAGAGGAGGAGGAAACGTTGGGGATGGTAGATAACTTTGGCGTCTTGATGGCCATGGTAGTTATCACATTGCACACAGAAGTTCCAATCACCACATTACATATTTAAATAGGTCCCTTGTACAAGTATTATATGTTAATTGCATCTCAATAAAGCTATTAATTGAATAAAGTGAGTAAGACCTTCCTTTCAAAACACCCTCCACTAAAGGTAGTGCTTTCCTCAGTATTTCAAGTATGTTTGTGACCCTTTGACTTTCAAATCTTGCTAAATGTATTCTTGATTGTGCCATCCATCTAGAAATGTAATAGAAACGTTTATGTTTACTTTCAGTATGGGTTACCTAGCTGGTTATGGTATTTCATGAACCAGACATTTAAAAATAAAATAACTCCTAAATTATTAGCTAATATAACTAAGTAGGTTTGGCAGAAAACGAACACATGTGTGATATATTACATAATTTTAAAAATGAAACTAAGACCTAAATGTTCGATAGAGTATAATAATTATGTTGTCAAAGAATACAAGATTCTCTCTCTCAGAGTCATTTATATCGTATGGTTAGGGTTTCATAGGCTGTCATCAAGATAGTGAGATTTATTTCTCTACAAACTGTACCATGGCAGTCAGCTAATGAAAGAAAGAAAAAACGCACAAAAACGACAGTGCCCATTCCTCAAAGATATGTACAATACATGGCATGGATTCTTCGGCAATTGAATGTGCCATGAGAGTAGGATTAGATGCCAAGGGTGTGGAGAGTGTGAGGACAGAGAATTTTCCAACAGCGGTTTCCAAACAGCTTTTTTTGAACTCTGGGGCGAAGGTCAGCTGTTTTACAATGGTAACAAGTGGCGACTGATTATTAAGGGGAAGAGAAATCATTTACTCCCAATTTGGAGTTCAAAGGAATGCTTCCCCTCAAAGTGTGGAAGTTGACTTTTCCATGTGCAAATTTCTGGTGTTTGCATCCTCATGAGTTACATGTAGATCATGCATTATTTAACTTTATGGATCGTTGAATGTCTGCGTGTGTCCCTCTTACAGCCACAGACATTTCACATATAAATCACGAGAGACATGATGATCGAGGGCTCTTGACCTCCTTCTCTCCTTGGTTCGGTTGTCCATGTCATGATAGGGCAACCCAAGGAGCCCTGGTGGCACAGAGGGTTACGCATCAGGCTGCTAACCTCAAGGTCAACAGTTGAAGTCATCAGCTGCACTGAGGGAGAGGGGGGCTTCGTGCTTGCCTAAAGAGTGACAGTCTCAGGAAACGGATGAGGGAGCAAATATACAATTCGGCTGGACATGATTTAGCTACGGAATGATTTGACATATGTATTCATCCCAATTTAAAACAGAGGTACTGTCCAGAAACCCAGAGGGGTAGTTCTACCTTGGACCAAAAGAGTCAGAATCGAGTTAATGGCACGGAGCTTCATTTTTGGCTATTTTGTGCGAGATGTATCACAGTAATCATTTCACATAATACACACAGAAAAGCTGGTTGTAAGAATGATCCTTCCCTTTTTTATGAATGTGACAAGTGAGGCTCAGAGAGTGTGGCAGTTACATAATGTCCTGTCAATGTGCAAAGGGGTGGAGTCTAGCATGTCAATCAGGTCGCAGCTTGATGACCTCATTTGCAGCTGCTAAAGAAATATAACCTCCTCTCTGGGGGATGGACAGCAGAGAAGTAGGTAAGGGGAGACGTCAGATGGTGTAAGATATGACCAAATAATAATAATTTATCAATTATCAAGGGTTCATGGTGGAGGGGGAGGGGAGGAGGAGAAAAATAAGGAGTTGATACTAAGAGCTCAAGTAGAAAGCAAATATTTTGAGAATGATGATGGCAACATATGTACAAATGTGCTTGACACAATTGATGTATGTATGGATTGTGATAAGAGCTGTATGAGTCACTAATAAAATGATTTTAAAATAATTTTTTTTAATTTTAATGAAATAAATAGCTCACTGGAAGCCTCACTCTCTGCAAGACATTCCTGTTGACAAGCTACATGGAGATATGCTGATGGAGCCAGAGCCCTGAAGCTGGAGGAGCCACATGAAGACCCACGGCAGTGCTTAGATGCTCCCACCATCACTGAATCCACACGACTTTCCACTCACTGGCCTGTGACCTTCCTGACAGACTGGTATCAGACCTATGGCCTAATATCGGGCCTATGGACTTGATCTGGACTGGGCTGGGAGGTTTCCTTAATGAACAATTACTCTTTATATAAAGCTCTTTCCTATTCACATAAGAGCATCTCCCAATTTGGTTTCTCTAGTCTAGCCAGACTAACACAAAGAGTATAAGTACATTTTCTCTATTACAAAGATGACAAGGAGTGAATGGAGGATTTTACTCCAAATATTTCTGACCCACACTCCACATGCTTTCTATTGCCTTTCATGGTCTTTTCAAACACAGATGAAGGGAGAATCACCACCACCCTAATTGGGACTCCATTCGCAGGGTAACAATATCTCCAGGGCATTCGACTCCTGTGTAAAGAGTCACAGTCTCAGAAACCTGCTGGGACACTTCTATCCTGTCCAAAAGGTCGCTATGGGTCGGTGCTGACTCGATGAAAGAGAGTTTACAAGCTGTCAGTGGCTTATAACCTCTTCACGTCTGTTTTAGTTGCTTGACTAAGAGATAAGAAGTAATTACAATTCCGTGAATGAAACACTACCGAAGCATTAAAGAGAATAAAGAATTATATACTGGGGATGGCAAACGAGTACGTTGTCATGAGACTCTCACACAGGCATTTTTGATGGAATATCTTCTCAGCAGCATCTGCTATCTATTCCAACAAATTTTTCAATTCTCCAGTGATTTCTATTTCAACAGATGTCAACATGGCCCAGCCAGGAGATTAATCCAGACATTTTTCTTCTCTCCGATTACCCGAGGTACTTAGTCACCAACTCTCCATCCTTCTCTCTTCTCGGTGTTTCTAAATGTTACTACTTCTTACCATTTATAGTTACATTTCCTTTGGTTGGTATCTCCATTCGCATGAGGTCTGTCACCCGCTTGTTGTCCACAAGAGGAAACAGGTCCTGCCTTGTGTCTTTGTGGTTCACCAGCTATGGACTGTGATGGAAACCACCCATGTTGATAGAAAATATTAACATCTAGAGTTGTTGTCTCATTTAAAAGCTTTCACGGAAGGTAAACAGGGACCAGCATAGGACACTGCCCAAAAAGAGGTCTGAAACGCCTCTTAAGAAGATTCTAAGGAACAGTAGCAAGAACAATAAAGGATTGGCAGGTCAACATGTGGTATGTGGGGAAGAAACTGGGTAAATGGAACCACTTGAGCAAATGCAGTACTAGATACCACTGGCCTGCAGATGATTCTGAGTTACAGTGGCCCTCGGGTGGCTGATGGATTTGAATCACCTCCCTGATAATTAGCAGCCTGAGGATTAGTCCACCATGCCACCAGGGTTCTTTAAGGCAGAAAGGAATATTCCTCAATCCAACTCACTGTCATCTAATTGATTCGAATTCATAGGACAGCCCCTGTGGGCTTCTAGGGTTAGACCCAAGCAGAAAGCATCATTTTTCCCTCATGGAGTGGCTGGTGGATTCAAACTGCTGAACTTTTGGTTAGCAGCCCAGTGCATAACTCACTACCACCAGGAGGGCAGAGAATAGAGTTTTGTAAAAGTTCCTCAATTAATTAGCGGTAAGAGGAACTTTTAAGTGATTAATTTGCTGATTTGGAAATTGATTGAAAGCTCATTTACATCAAAGACAGTAATCTCAATATAAATACTACACTCACAGCTCCTCTCCTATGTAAATACACCTCTTGATCTCCATGTCTCTCTTCATTCCCCTAAAAGACTTCTGCAATCCTGTTACTAAAAAAAGCCTGCAGCATTAACCCAAATTTGTCAAACCTTCCCTAGAGAATAGCAGAGACTTATTACAAAAAGCGGCTGCACCATTCATTTGTCTAAAATTTGATTTTAGTAGTTCAAGATCTGTATTTGGAAGAAAATGCCAATTAGAGTCAAGTGATTGTAAAATAACATCTTATTAGGGTATCTTTCCAATTCAACCTCAATTCCTAAAAATCCCTTAAGAATAACTCTTGCAATGGTACGCTCCTCTAAAAAGTTCCAGAAATAGAGAGCACTTACTCAGCAATAGATCTTTTTAAGATTATGATTTTGTGATCAATTGCTTCTATTAATACCCAAGTCTTTCCTCTTGATCAGAGGGTGTTTTGCTGCTGTTACTGCTAACACCATTATCAGATACTCTGAGGATATTCTTTCAGATCAGGCTGCAAGTCACAGGCTTTGAATTCCCAATAAGCTTTGCTTCAATTTCAGAAAGCCACAAAGGACAAAAAGCAAATGGTCTAAGACAGTGGTTCTCAACCTGTGGGTCATGACCCCTTTGGGAGTCAAAGGACCCTTTCACAGGGGTTGCCTAAGACCATCAGAAAACATGGTGGTCTTAGGAATCAAGACACCTCTCCACTATCCGCTCACATGGAGATATGCTGATCTGGTGAGCAAGAAGCTCAACCTTCACACTGACATTGGCTTTTTACACATACGGTCACAAAATATGTAGCAATGTTGTTTACTGTTTTTATGTTAAGACTGTTACCTATGCTACACTGTGCTTCAAGATAAAATTCGATTTATTTGTAATTAGAAATAAATATTTCACAATATAGAATGACATAATTGTTTTGAGATTAATCACTATGCTTTAATTATGTTCAATTTGTAACAGTGAAAGTACTGCATATCAGATATTTGCATGATGATTCATAGCAGTAGCAAAATTACAGTTGTGAAGTAATAATGAAAATAATTTTATGGTTGGGGGTCACCACCACATGAGGACCTGTGTTAAAGGGTCATGCCATTAGGAAGGTCTAAGAGAAGCCCAGCAGAAAGAACAAATCCCTTTCCTTCCTCCAGCTTTCTAGTACATTCTATTAAAAAAAAACAGTTCTGTTTTGAGGTAAATTTCACTAACTCAAAGGTGCAATTCTTTTCTGAGAAAGAAAAGAAAAGCTAAAGCCAAGTTGTTCAAATGTGCATCATGGAACAAACCAGTGATGAGGCCTGCCCAGATGAAACCAGAGCAGACATCAAGAATCATTGCACAGTTCCCAGGAAGATGATTTTATTTATCACAGAGCTGGAATAGCAGGGGCAACTACTGTCAGTGCACTTTCTTGTGAAAACATCCTGGGGAGCATTTGATGAGGTAGAAATATGGTGTCGGTTCCAAAGATGTTGTTAGGTGCCTTCGAGGTAGTTCCGGCTACTGGTGGCCTCTACACAGAAGGGAACACTGCCCAGTCCTGTGCCGTCCCCACAATTGTCTAGCCCATCAGTGTCGCTCCTGTGTCAGTCTGTCTGCCTCTGTTTCACTGCCTTGCTACTTCACCAAGCATGATGTCCTTCTCTTGGGACTCTCTCTCCTGACAAAATGCCTCAAGAAGCAAACAAACCCACTGAGGTTAAGCGGCTTTCAACTCACAACATTCCTCTGACTGGGTTTCCAAGGTTGTAAATTTTTATGGGTGCTGGATAGCCTCCTCTTTCTCTTAAGGACCAGCTGGTGCCCTTGGGCTCAGGGTCTCAATGCCTAGGCATCCCTGGAATGCCCAGGGGATAGGGACTGGTTGTGGGCTTTGCTTTCTGGCTTGCAAAGAGGGCTTCCCAGGGAGAGAGGTGTGGAGTTGGCTAAAATAACTGTATCTTTGCAATTCAAGCTGCTTTCTTGTAACACAAGATAATAAAGCTAGAAAGGTCATTAGAAGTCTTCCAAACTTACACTCACCCTTTTATGATAAAGAAACTGCTGAAGTTACTTGTTCAAGACCCATAAAAGTTAGTCCTTAGACTAGGGCAAAGATGGGCTCTCTTAAACGCTATTACTGATCAGTGCTAGGTGTGCACTGAAGAGGTTCCTTCAGCAGGATTTGATTTGGTTGGACTTAGCTTAAATCAATGCTTGCCAAACCTGCTTGATTGTCAAAATCACCTGGATATCTTCCACTGCCAGAAATTTCTGGGTCCCCTTCCATACCTTGTGCTATGTGAACACTGGAATCCAGACCTGTCTAATCTAAAATCTGCCCCATTCAGTCTAAGATCAGCAAAACTGGAGAACTCTGGAAGGGACACGGAATTTTGAAGATAAGAGCATGAGAGCTCCTTTGACCCTTGCTAGCTTGCTTTTCCTACAGGACCCACGATTACATCATTTACCCTTTCTTTGAAGACATCTCATCCCTTATGAGAGATACATAACCATCTCCTGTCACCTTCGGTTCTATCAAAGCCTATTGAGTTATGAGGAGGAAAAAAGACTTCAAATCTCCAAAATTAAAAGGTGTCCAGAAAGTGTAATTCATTTTTAAAATTTTGTTTATTCCACTGCTCTATAAAATTTAAATAAGCAAGATTTACAGTAGTCATAAATCAGTTAAAAACAAATGTTAAAATAAGACAAACATCAATTACAATATATTTATACAGACCCATGCCCCTGTGGAGGGAGGTCAGACACTGCAGACATCCTCAGGGAGGATGATCAGTTGCCAGACTGCAGTGGGCCTGCTCCCTGCTGCTGGGGGCAATGGACTAAGGCTTGGGACCATTAGCTTGGTTCCTGTAGGTGGGGTTCACACCCTACTGATAATGGTTCCTATGGAGATCCAGCTGCCATCCTGACTCTAGGACCCACCCATCTTGTCACATGTATACCCCCAATCCCTTTTCTTATTGCAGTATATCCCTACACAGTCCCCTTCTCATTGCTGTATAGCCTATAGTACAACCCCTTCCTGTGTCGTATCACTTTACCTGTAATTAGGGGGCTTGCATGCCTCCAAAGGTATATAGGCCTGGGTTAGCAATAGCCCTAGCTCTCTCTCAGTTCCTCCCTTGGACTCTGGGCTCCCCAACTCATACCACAATCCCCCCTCCAAAAAAAAAAAGAGTTCCTGAGTTTCACACATTTATTTTGAGGGAAAAAGAAGTGCCCTGGGTTGTCTAATAGCAAGTTGAATCCAAATTACTTGCCTAGTTCTTACACTTTCTAATGTTTTCATTGTCTCCTTCTCTGTCTCTAAAGTTAGGCCATTACAGCTGTTGCTTAAAATAATAAAACGACAAGTGACTTACCAATACAGATAATAAATATGTATTTTAAGCATGCTCTGAGGAAATTTACCAGGTGGTCAGTAAAAGATCTTGACAAATGAACTTGACAATTATTTTCATGTTTCAAGGAACACGTGTTTATACTGATAAAAAGCAGTTTTCAGATCTTTCAGGTAGCAGCAAGTATAAAAAGATGCATTTTAAGCAGATGAACAAAGCAATGACTGAAATATGACTTCTAATTACCATGATCTCTTAGGTGTTTGTTTTACTCATTTATTGTGTGTATGATACTCTAGGTAGGAAAGAATTGTAGACAGAACTTATAGATCTAAAGTTCCTATATTGAAAGACAGTTAAATTTCCCATGACCCTCTGACACTTTGCTGTGCTTTGGTTCCTTGTGGTGGATGCTCTGCCACTGGTATGATGGAACTTGAAGATGTTCTTGGAAAATTCCCATTAAATTAATTTTAATTCCCTTGTTGCATGAACCAGTGGAGTCACCCATGTATTTTAAAATATCTTTTTTATTAATTGAAAATTGATGGCAGATGTTTCATTTCTGCTTGGGGAATTTTGTTTTGCTTTTTCTCCTCCTGTTTTTGTTTCTTTTCCTTTTTTTTTTAAAGAGGTCTCTTTCCTGTGGCAGCCTCGAGGGTCCAAGAACACTGTCATATTTTCTTTATGCTTCCCTCCTCAGGAGGGTTACCGTTAGAATTGAGATGCTGGCAGTGAGTGTTTGCGTCTGGATGTGCCTGGAGTTAGCTACTGTCATTAAAGGGATGTTTACATATGGTGTTGAATCAAACAAACGTTAGCAGATTCTACGGATGCGATGTGACAATGACAGTAATGTTTCCTCCTACGTTCCATTGCCCAGAACTCCAGCTTATAACTGTGCTTACGTACCTAAGTCAGGTTTAGAAATGTTGGCTATCTGTGATCGTAAAGTGGAAAGAGAAGTAGATGAACAAATTACCAGGCAATTCACTTCTTTCTAGTGCCTAGGGCTGAATTTTACACTCTAGTCTGAGCAACAAAACCCATGTTCATGGAAGCAGTGGCCAAGAGCAGGAGCCCAACTTTTAAGAACATTAAGGTGGGGGGAAGGAGCATTAAAACTGATTGTGACGATGCATAGACAACTCCTTTAGAAGTGATTTAACTACAAAAGTATTTATTATCTCAAGAAAACTACTGAAAAACACATGAAACCAAACATGCCCAATGGTTTCCGTGGGTGAAGGAGAAAGTTTTTGCTTAGGGGCCATTGAGTTTATGTTAATGATGGTGGAAGGAATGTCAGTAAAATGGGTGTACATCATGAAGAATATAATCAATGGCACTGAATTCTACATGTAGAAGTTGTTGAATTGGAGAATGTTTTGTTGTGTATATTTTTGCCACAATTAAAAAATATTTACTTGAAAAATAATGAGTACAAAGAAGAAAATAATGCTCTAGAATTTCCTGTGGTGATGACTGCACAACTCTTCTCAATAAGATTGAATTATTGAATTGTATTTGAATAAAGTGCCAATAAAACTTTAAAAGAAGAAGAACATTGTGACTATCTTCGTTCGGAGACAGATTAGATCATTCTGATGCAGTACATAGTATATTCAATATTCTGAAATACTAGCTTTCACATATAAATTCACATAGTAATCTCAGAAAAACTCAACTCAGGAAAAAAGAATGTTGCCATAAGGAAATAAGCCTCCTTTTTTATTTTATTTTTTATTTTTTTGCGTCTTTAACTTTCTTGAGTATTGAATATAAGTTTGTTGGGAGAAAATTTGAACATAAAGATGAACCTGAAAACGAACATTAAAAGTCTCTGTAGTCCCTTCACCTGAAAGTCATCCCTGCAGATATTTAGAAGAACATGATTTTACACAATTTCACCCACTTATATATACTCCCTCTCCACACTTGCGAATATGGTTATGTTCCCCAAACCAGACCACTCGGTGAAAAGCTGTGCTTTGCAAAAATGAAGAAGGGCTGCATTATTTCCTAACTGCCAAATTATATCATTTCATACCTGCCAAGTCACTGAGAATCATGGTCCAGCCAAACCAACAGAGCGCAAACAGGCAGCAAATTCTCCTCCAGCACCATGCCATTCTTTACTGCCAGATCTTTTATTGTTACTGCCCCAAACGTCAGATAGCAGAGTTTCACTATTGTTGTTATGAGTGTGATATGCTTCACAATGAGATAGTCAAGACACATAGGCACTCATATTCCCTTCTAAAAACAGTCTTACGCTGTGTAAGATTTTGCAACTTCCTTTTATGAATGCATGGAGATGGACAAAGATGCACATTAATAATCACCCTTACACAGCATGAGATGCATGTGTATAACCAAGCTTGACACGTTTAGGCATGAGCTTTCAAAGCTTACCTTGATAGTTTAATCCTTTGTCATCTATGGGGATGGATATCTAATAAGTCCAGCAGGGCCAACATGTCTCCTGTAAGACTTAAAGGCCTTCTTTAAAGACCCTCTGTCAGATGAGAGGTGTCCTGCTGGCACACCACTTGGTTGCTCAGCTGATAACAGCGACGGGTCAGCTCCTCAGGAGAAAACAGCTGGCAATGAGCTCCCATAAAGATTACATCCTACAAGGCATGTGAGTAAGTTCTACTCTGTTACAAGGAGGCACGAGATGATGGAAACTACTACATGGATCATGGACTGCCAGAAGAACCAACACATTTGTCTTTGAAGAACAGCTGGAAGGCTCCTTAGGAGCGAGAATGGTGAACTTTCATCTCACGTACTTTGAAAATGTTGTCAAGTGGGGTCAGTTCCCAGAGAGGACCATTATTCTTAGCAAAGTACAAGGTCAGGCAAGAAGAGGAAGACCCCAAAGTCTTTAAAGAGCTTGGAAATAGTCCTGAATCAACATACTTTGAAAGTGATATGATTATGCTAATAAATGTATTCATTTCTCTTAAAAAAATAGAAGAAGAAGAGGAAGACGCTCTGTGAGAAAGAACGACAGAGGGGCATGACGAGGGTCTCAAAGGCAGCCTCCTCTATGGGATGGCGCCAGAGTGGGCATAGTTTCCCTCTGTTGGACTTAGGGACACAAAGAATCTGAACCAACTCATGCCCCCTAACACCAATAGTATCTAGAGGGAGCGCATGGGTGATGGAAATGCTTCCTGTGCTTGGCTTCTAGCTAAGAAGAGGAATGTGGAGTTCACCCAGGGGTGCCTCCAAAAAAAAGGCTTGCAATTTACTTCTGAGAAGGTGGTCACTAAACCCCCCCAGCACGGTTCTACTTTGACGCACACATGTCCCCCTGAGTGGACACGCACTCAATGGCAACCGTTATCTGAAACAAACGTCTACGTTGTCTCAAGATTGCTATTGATGGCGCTTGTGTTCTTGGGGACTGTTATCTCAGTCCCACACCATGTGCGCAAGAACCACAGTGCTAAATCTTAGCGGTAATCTGAGGAAACTTCCTGGGGCTACCCATTAACTTCATGCCAGAATAGCCCATGATTTTAAAAAATGCTTGGAATGAACGTGGCGTCTCATGCAGAGCCACCCTACCGAGTCAGGTTTGAATGTCACTGGAGTCCTGCTTTATACCAGGAGTCATAGCTACATTCCTGCAACGTTGGGGGTGGCTTGGGTTCTCAAATGGAATCCCATTTCAAATGCACCAAGACAACTCAGTGCTTGAAGGGAATTCCTGCCGGAATCCTCGGGTCCCGTGACTAACCACCGCTCTCAGAATCTTCTTGAATGTTTTGTGTGCAAGTTCAGGCTTTCTTATTGTAGGAGGGAGCACAGAGGTTTGCATGCAGATCAATTTTGTTTGTTCATAGTCACAAACTCCCTTGACTTAAATAGCGCGTCTTTGCTAGCTAGGGCAGCACAGTTCTATTGTGGAGAGACATGGTGCTTTTGTCAGGTGCCATCACGTCAGTTCTGATGCATCGTGTCTCTACACACAACACAACAAAAGTGTGGTGCTGCACAAGCCTCCCAACTGTTGTTTGGTTTGAGCCTGTTTCATCCACCGTGTCGTCCATCCCAGCCATGGTTCTCCTCTTTGATGCCGCCCCACTGAAGTGTTCCCTTACTAATCAGGACATCCTCCAGGGACTGGTCTCGCCAGATTACAGGCCCAAAATACATGAGACAAAGTCTCGCCATCCTAGCTTCCAAGAAGCACTCTGGCTGTATAGCTCTTCCCTGAAATGTGATTGTTTTCAATTAGCCCCTATATTAATATCAAGCTCTATATTTCCTACAGAAAAGTCTTATAGATTATATCTAGGGGGAGTGGAGCAGAAATGGTGCCAATTAGCACACTATTGATCATAATTTGAGAGCAGGCAGAAACACTGTTCTGATCATGTCCATGGAAATAGCATGTTTCCAGCTGTGAGAAGAAGAGGAGGTGTTCCATCACGGATCTGAGTCACTAGTGGGAGAGCAAGAACTAACCAGTCAAAGATAATTTCTCATTTCAATGACTTGACCATTACTTACTTTGGGAAGGAACAAAAAGAAGAAACCCCCCTCCCCAAAGGGGGGGGACTCAAAAAGAGGGTTACCAGTAATATTTCAGGATATTGTCATTTGGAAATTATTTAACAAATAACTGACTTCCAGATTTACTTATTGAGCAAACTTGAAAACAGAAAACAGTCTCTTAGATTTGTCCTTCATTATTTTAGAATTTAGCTTCTCAAACTAGTGGATTTATACAAAAAATAGGTCATCTTTTCCACACATCTATAATGAAATACATAAAGCAAATAGTACAATGTCAATTCTGTGATGCCTCTACATTGTATTCTGGCAACTGCAGAATCCTCCCAAGAAAGGTGGGATCATTCATTGCTCTTCCCATCAAGCATTGCTCTTCAGGAAAGCAAGAAATGAAAAATAAAAGGGTTGCCAAGCTAATTCCAACTCATGGCATGTGTCAGAGGAGCACCGTGTACCACAGGATTTTCCGTTGCTGGGTTTTCCAAGAGTAGATGTCCAGGCCTTTCTTCTGAGGTATCTCTGAACCTCTACTCTTTCAGGTAACAAATCGAGTGGTTAACCATTTGAACCACCTGAGAACTACAAGAAGGAAACACTGGTAATTAAAGAATTCTCTCCCTCTTTCTCATACACACAAGAACATCCTGCTTACAGAAAGTATGCTTGCCTAATAAATTGCTAATCACAATTATCTTCCCTTGTTGCATGGGCAACTTCTAAGCCACTTACAAGGCTTCAAGTTTTAAAATAAATTCCACAAGCCCCTGCTTTATCTGACCCACAAATTCAATTTAAAGACTTATTTAAAGGCATGAGAAGGAATGAATCTCATTGAAGATTGCCTATATAAAGGCAGCTTCAAAAAGTCACAGAAAAGCAGGGTCGGGGTGGGAGGTTAGTGAGGAGAGGGGAATGAGCTGACACCAAAGGCTCAAGTAAAAAGAAAAATTTTTGAAAATGATGATGGGAATATGTATACAAATGAGCTTGATACAATGGATGGATGGATTGTGATAAGAGCTGTAAGATTCCCCAATAAAATGATTTTTTAAAGTCACAAATTAACTTCTAATTTCATTTTACCATGGATATCTTTGCCATAAGGATAAAGACATAAATATCCATTGTTGGTCAGTTGATTCTGACTCATAGTGGCCCTAAAGGGAAAAATAGAACTGTCTCATAACATTTCCAAAATTATAAATAATTTTTTTAATTTAATTTTTAAAAATTCTTTTTGGAACATTTTGTTGTGCTTTGGGTGAAGGTTTATAGGCAGAGCAAATTAATTTTCCATTTGGCAATGTTTACACTTTTGTTTTCTTCTTGACACATTTTTGGTTTGAGATATTAATTGCAATCCCCTCAACTCTGTAGTTTCCTTCCTCCTGACTTCCCCCCTTTCTCTCCCTCCTTTCTTGGAACTTCCTGCCTCCCAAGCATTACTTTTGGACAGATGTTGCCCTTTTGTCTCATATGGTTGACTGCTCTGAAGAGGGCTGAGGGGTTGATGATCAGGAGGGTCATGTTCTTTGTATGGGCCTGTTAGTCTGGGTACATTAGATAAACAAATCCACAGAAAGTCATAAGTGTAAGAGAGAGTTTCATATAAAGGGCAAGTGCACATCAAGAAAACATCCCCCCCCCCCTCAAGCCCACAAGTCCAACATTAGCCCATATGCCTGACACCAGTCCACAAAGTCCTCCTCCATCTCACAAAACACACTCAATGATGCTGACAGCAGGAGGAAAGCCTGTGGGAGACAGAAGGATTTCTCCCAAGCTGTCTCCCCCAAATATATGCCAAACTTAGCTGCTTGCGAATGACTATACACTTGGAGGTCATCAGGAATAGATCAGGGGACAATTTCCCTTAGAGCTATCAGCCATCTAGAGCAAGCAGTCACCACTGTTTATCCCACATCAAGTAGGACCCACTCCCTTCTGATAAGGATAGTTGTCTGTTTCCTTGTAGGAGACCCCAGAGAGGTCAAACTCGCCCAAGGATGACCAAGGTTAGGCTGTCATCCTAAATCTAGGATCTGCCCATCTTGTCACATGTATACTCCCAATCCCTCCTCTTCCTATTGCATCTATTTCCCTAGACCACTGCCTCTCATTACTGTATTACCTGTAGCACAATCCCTTCCTGTGATGTATATCCTCACCTATAATTAGGGGGCTTGCATGGCCCCAGAGAAGATAAAAGCCTGGGCCTGCATTAAAGATCTCGCTCTCCTTCCATGTGGACCACCAAACGGGGCTGAGGTGAGCATGCTACTATGAATTGCGTCTGACTCCATTTATTTCAATATTTCTCTTCTATCCCTCATGCTCTCTATAACTTTACTATGATCTTTACTTATTATCGCTGTACAATTGCACCTACAGGACCCGTAATGATGTGTTAGGGGCTGGCTTCCCCTGACAAAAGCTGAATCAGTGAACGTGTAAGCATCTCAGTGCTGGCAGGGGTCTCCACACGGGTGCTCCAGCACCTACAACTGCATCGGGGTAGGTCCATGTGGCTTCTCCTCAGGGATGTCTTGCAGGAAGTGAGCCTTGCCAGCTGAAGCAGGGAACTAGCTAAAATATTTCATCCTGGTCCAACCATCACAAAGCAAGAGACCTGAGAACTCAAAAGGCGAGGCTCACCGAGCCATTTATCCCTCCGCAGCTTCAATTAACCCATGTGTATTTATTGGCCAGGTTGGTACAATAAACTTTCACTATATCAAGGCCTGTCTTGTTTGATTAGAAGTTGATCCCTACAGGTGGGTTCCATTTCAGGTTTGGAGATACGTATCGAAGGACCTTGGTCACGCAGAATTCCACATGTGTTTCTCCTTCGGAGTGGCTGGTGGGTTTAATCGCCAACCATTTGGTTAGCAGCGGAACACTTAACCACTGTGCCACCAGGACTCCTTCTGTACGGATGAACTACATTTCAGAAGAGAAAGAGAAGCTACTCACTGAGAGCTTATTACAGATGTGTTCCAGGCGATGTATCCTTCCGGCCCCGCAGCACCTCAGCCACCAGAGGTGTACCATTCCTCACATCCCGAGCCTCTTCTCTTCTTTGTAGTCTGTTCTCAGTCTGGGAGCTCTGCTGAGACTTGTTCACCAGGGTTGACTTTGTCGGTATTTGAAATAATGGTGACCTAGCTTCTAACATCACAGTAACAGGCATGCCACCACACTATGACCAAAGGACAGGCAGGTGCCGTATTCAGGTTTCAGTCAAGTATGGCAGCCAGCATTAACTCTTGTTGGCTGATAAATATGAGCCTCCCACTTGAAGTTAGGGAATGTCCAAAGCTGGTTTATTAGGGATAAAGTGAAGCTTCCCAGATCCCTACTAAGGGATAGAAACGTCTAAGCTTAAAAGTGGTTATTTACTCAATCACCTTCTAGATCAGTGGCAAGTAGGTATACTTTACCATTTCTGTTTTGATTAATATGGGGGAATTTGTAACTTCAGCTGGGACCTCCTTAGAGTCAAACAACTGTATCCATTCAGCTCACATATTCTTATATAACATATAAAACGCTTAGCTCCATTAGCTCTGTTCATGTAGTACCGCTGCTAGTAATTTCTTACGTATTTCCCTGTAGCTCTTTATAGGAGGAGTTCCGGTGATGTAGTGCTTACATGGTGGGGCTGCGATCTGCATGATCAGCACTTTGAATCCTGCAGCTCTGCGGGTAGGGGTGCAGGCGGAAGACTGAGCTTTCTACGCACAAGCTTGGAAACACTCAGAGGGGTGCTATGAGTCAGCATTGACTTTAGGGCAGTCATTTTAAAAATTTTTAAGTTCTGTACATATTTCTTTATACGTGCTCATTGTTATCTTAGGCGTTGGTGGGTCAAGTCTACCCAGTGGTACCTCGGAGGCAGGAACTGGGAATCCACTTCTGTAAAAGTAGCCAGATGTTTTCTTTGAAAAGTATTTCAAAACAATCATATCCCAGAACACTCCACCCTCTACCAACTCATAGTGGCCCTGCAGGACAGAGTTGAACGGCTCCACAGAGTTTCTGAGGTTGTCAGTCTTTTTGTTTGTTCAATTTTAGGACTTTTTTCATGGTTAAATCACTTTTAAAAAGGGATTCTGTAATTACCATCGTTCTAGTGCTCTCCCCTGAATACTTTGCTGCCCTAACCCCTCACCCTCCCCATCTCCTACCCCCTCGCCCCTAGAAAGAAGGTTGTAAATCTTTCCAGATGCAGATAGCCTCATCGTTCCCTTGCATAATGGTTGACTTTGACACAATGACCTTGAGATTAATCACCTAGCAGTTTTCCTACTCCACCATCAGAGCTCAATCTATTGACTAGGCAACAACCTGGAAGAATATCAAGGGAAATATGCTCAGGGGGAATAAAAATCCAGTCATATAAAGTTATGTATCTTATGATTTCTTATATACAACATTCCTAAAGTTACAAAAAATCAGAAGTGGAAGATAGATCTGTGGTTGCCCAGGGTTAGAGACTGAGCTGGGAAGCCTTGGATGTGGTTCTCCAAGGGAAACATGAAGGATTTGGGTGCTGGAGCTGTTATGTACCTCCTTCGTACCTATATTAATATATTAGCTGTGCTATTGTCTTATAGTTTTGCAAGATGCTAAACTTTGGGGAAACCTGTGTATATAGGATCTCTCTGAATCATTTCTTTTAATATGTACAAATCTATTATTATCTCACAATGATAATTTTAAGTGTTATTTTAAGTGTTTTTTATTTTTAAGTGTTTTTATGTGGTTTTTAAAATTTTTAAGTGTTTATATGGAAACTTGAAACAATCTGTTCATTCTTTGAAATTCATGGATAAACTCACTGCAGGTCACCATAGGAGTTAATTGCACTGGTTTCAGTGGTATAATATCCTTATCTCTCATGTAGAGACTCCTCAACTTCTCCTTTAATCTCCCATCTAAAGATTACATTTACATGTGTAAGCTTCTTAATGATCTTCCTGCTCAGCCTTCCAAAGGAGTGCTGGCGGTGCCCTGGTTCAGTGTTTGGCTGTTAACTCCATATCCCCCAGAAGAGAGAGCTGTCACAGTCTGCTTTGTAAAAGATTTACAGCCTTAGGAACCCTATGCGGCAATTTACCTGTCACATAGGGTCTCTATGAGTCAAAATTGATTGATGGCCAAATAACTTTTTTAATCCAATCAGTTGTCAATGCCTAATAGTTAATAAACACTTGATCAATTCATTCTATATTTCTAACATTACGCCAGGCCCCAGGCCTGCTCCCAAACATGTTTCTATGTTCCACTTCTCCTACTGTGTGTGTGTGTGCGTGTTTTAATCATTTCATTGGGAGTTCTTTCAGGTATCATAACATATCAATCACATCAAGCAGTATTATAAAATTGCTACCACAGTCAGTTTCAATACATTTTCTTTCTTCTTGAAATCCTTGATATCAGCTCCCCTGTATCCCCTCCATCCCTCAAAATACCCCCAAGGAACCTTTTTTTTTGTTTTTTTGGCCATATCTTATACAATCAAAAATATCTATTCACATACAATTCTGTAGTTCAGTCCTGTCCAGTGAGGTTATCCTCCCGTGGTTTTCACTGTCCCCAATGGGTCCATTAACACCATTCTTTTTCATTTACATACTTTAGCTTATGTTCAGTAACAGATAGCTCTCCCATCTCTTATTGTATGTCAACATAGCAAGCACGGATCATAGCTTGCTGTGAAGACTGGTTTGCTTTGAACACTGCTGAATCTGGAGCAGCCCACACTTTCAGGTAAGCAGAATGGCATAGCACAGTTGTCTCTATGTTCCGCAGCAATGTCATGATCTCTACCATTTACAGCCTCGTACTAAGCCAAGTAGTTACAGTTATGGTGTTGTTGTGCATATAACCTAAGTACACTGAACTCGTAATAATCGCTTCTTGCCTCTGCTATGAAAATTCTGGCTACATGTTCTGTGCTTCACTGGCCCCTACTGACGGCCTCTCCAGCATCTTGATTTGGTCCAAGTGCTGGAAGCAAGGACAGCGCGCTGTTGATTTACTGTTAATGAAGAAAACACTGAGGCCAGGCTGACCTTTACTTATCCCGAGTCCATTTTAATTTCCCAAAACTCAGTTCATTTAGAAAGGGAAGATGAAACATGAAAAAGAGAGACTGTCTTATTTCCATTTTCCTATCCCGGGGGTAGAAATAAAGAGTTGAACCCAGTTGCCTGTACCTTCCTCTCAAGGGGTGGCTCTGCCTTCCTTTGATGTGGAGGCCTGGGAAATTGACATTTACAACCCCGCAGGTGCCGCCCTCGTGAGAACCAGGTCATCCCGATGCTGTTGGTATTATTGGGTTGGCTTTACGTGTTCATCACATTTCAGCTCTGACAGCTCATTTCAAGCTAACGCCGTACTGCTTTGAGGACAGAGCTGCATTACACGTGGGCAGGCAGCCCAGGACATGAATCGGATGAACATCATTCCATTTTGAAAAGAAATGCTTCTCAAGTTTCGCTTGGCCTTCTCGCTCCTGCTCCTTGCTCCTGCCCCTCTGAGTTAATGTTCCTCTTGTCCTCACAGAAGCCAACAGATCACAGGGGTCGGTTGGTGACCTAGCAATCACACACTGTTTTCTTTGAGTGTTCTGCTCACCAACCTGTCACAGGTATTATTCTTTGCTTGGGGCTATATTTTCAGCCAGTCGCTTTCTAAGAAGGCCCTATGTTTACAAGCATAATAAAAGACCCTGTGAGCAGGATGTGTGGTGAGCAAGAGGCTTTGAAATCACAATTGCCTAAAATGAAAACTCTCCTTCCTTATGCACCTGTTACTTAAACTTGCAAACCTTCTTGTTTGTTTGTTTTTTTTTCACTGTAAATTCCTACATGTCCTCGAGGGATAAGGTGAAGGTAAGATCATATTTTTTAATGTAAAGAAAAGCCTTCAGTGACTGGAACACAATATGTGGTCATTATAATATTTGTAAAGGAATCTTAGAAATTGAAAGGGCGTGGAGAAGAATAGGGCCTCATGGGTCCATGGGAAAATGAATCCAGCAGTGTCCAAGAATAACCTGGGATTGCTTGCCAAAAAGTCCATTCACGTTTTCATAGTATTCATCTTCATCACGTGTACATAAATATTAAAACCAGTACAAAAATCAACTGTTATGTTATACAGTAAAATTGAAAAACCTGAAAAATGGAAATTAAGAAAACACTACCATTTGTAAGAGCTCAAAGAAAATCCAGTAACGTATTTTAGAAAGGATTCCTGTGCTCTGAAGTATCAGAGGCACACAAAGTGGGGTGTGAGATAGGACAAGCAATTCATATAATGTGGTGGTGGTTTGGTTCCAACTCACAGAGACCCTATAGACGACAGAAGAAAACACGGCACCATCCATCCTCCCAATTGTTATAAAACCTGCCATGTTAATCGAGGAAAGAGAATAAAAACAACGAGCAAGTCAATAGCTGTGGGAAACAATAGCACATGCTTTCATAATCAGAACACACTAAACAACCAAGGAATCGAGGGGATTGATGACACGGAGCCGGATGCGAAGCAAGAATGAAAAGCTCAGTTCACCTGCGTGAAGCATCTGGATAAGAAGAAATGCAAAGAGCCAGTCCGCTCATTAAAAGATGTTCAACGTCACTGGCCACAAGGGAAATGCAAATCAAAATCACAATGAGGACCACTGCATACCGACTACAGTGGCTACAAGAAAAGAGACAGATAATCACAAGTGTTGTCAAGGATGTGAAGAAATCGAGACCCTAATACGCTGCTGGTGGGAACTGGAAGTGGTAGAGCCACTTTCAGAAAACAGTTTGGTAATTTCTCAAAATGTTAAGATTAGAATGACCACACAAGCCAGTGATTCTATTTCTAAGTATGCATAGATCTAAGAGAAATGAAAATGTGCATCTATAGAAAACTTTGTATAAGGATCATCCTGTCGGCCTCATTCATATTCCCCAAAGTGGAAGTAACCATCATCTCATGAATGGATCAAGACAATCTCATACATTCGTATAGTAAACCATTACTAGTGAATGAAATGGTACACTGGCACATCTTAAGAATGACCTACCCTTAGACTGACAGCCTGTGCTGGTCTCTGTACATCTATTCTCTACATTCATGTGATTGATTCAGAAATATTTTGTTAGGTAACTTTCTGAACGCATAGTATTACCAGGCCAACCAGAGAGGAAGAAAACTGTTCAAGGCTAAGATCTCTGCTTCAAATAGCTTTGTTCAGCCAACTAAGAAATAGAATGAGAATAAAGTTACTGGAACAACGGGAGAATTACAAGCAATATGAACTCCATCAGGACTTATACTAACTAAGAAGCACTGATGAATGTCTAGGTTGTGGGAGGGCCTGTGCAGAGTCTAAATGTGGGTCCTCAGAATCACAAGTCGTAACCCAGGGATAGCTTGACAGGACAAGTCTCCTTTGCCTCACCTTTATTTGCCACACAGAATGCAAGTGAGGCCACTCGCCCCTAGTTATAGGAGAAATTGAGTAAATAAAATAGTCAAAACTGAACTGTTCCTTCTTGTATGACATCTTATTTGAGTCCAGAATTGTTGGGGTCTATTACGAAGTTTATTCTCATCTGCAATTCTGCTCTGTGCCTGGGAGTGATTGATTTCAGAAGCCTCTAATCTTGGCAAACACTTATTAAAGTAAAAGGTTGCCTGGAGACCTCGGAGAACTCTGTCAGGAAGCCTCTCTAATGAGCGGAGGCCCACCCTCGACTCTGTCTGCTCAGTACTTACTCTAAGGCTACTTCCCTATTCCCTTTTTATTTTTATAACCTCCAATTAGTTACTTTGCCATATAATTTTCATGACCACGGGAAGCATTTAACTAGAGCACTGGGGACACCTGAAAAAAGATCAATTCTAGGGAAATTGGATGTTGGGTGATTAGAGCAACTCAGGACAGAAGATCCTGTTTCTGTGGGACATGCCCTTGGCCTGAGGAGCACAGCTGTAATACGAGCTGCTTGCGTGGCCACCTTCCCGGCTGTGTGATAGAGCTGAACACACCAAGAGCCATTGAAAACAGTGCAAGATCCACTGCTGATGTCCAACATTTTTACAAGATGCAGGCTGCTGTTCTGGAAAGAATGCAATCTTTCCCCCACCACCAAAGGACAGAAAAGGATAATGGAAATCTTATTTTGGATTTGGAGATCTGAGAGATAGAACTTGACTTTGGTTAAACAGTATTTTAACTCCACTTGACCCCTCAGTCGAGAGAGAGAGAGAGTCCTCTCCTAATCCCACCTGTTCTCTTCTTCTTGTATTTTAATATGTCAAAATTTGTGACTTTTCAAGAATAAACTCAAGGTGGATCACAGACCTGGAGATAAAACCACAAACAATTAGGGCCATCAATGAGGGAACAGGGACAAACCTGAGAATCTTGGCACAGGGATTACACAGGCTACAAGAAATAGAGAAGGATACAAATACAGAGGAGACACAAATAGACAAGTGGGCTCTACTGAAGTTAAGACACCTGTGTACACCGAAAGAATTCACTAAGCGAGTAATATTAGAGAGTCCACCGACTGGGAAAACATCTTCAGCAAGGACACATCAGACAGGCCTTATTACTAAAATCTACAATACTTTGCAAGCTTACAATAAGAGAAAAACCAATTGTCCACTGAGGAGGTGGGCAAAGGACCTGAACAGAAGTTTCACAGGGGCAGAAATCCGAATGGCCAATAAATATATGAGAAAATGTTCCTGTTCATTGGCCATAATAGAAATGCAAATCAAACAACTATGAGATACCAACTAACACACCTAAAGATAGCCCAATTCCAAAAAAATCAGAAAGCAACCAGTGTTGTAAGGGCTGTGGTGAGATAGGAACTCTCACCCACTGCTGGTGGACCTGTAGGTATGTACAGCCACTATGGAAATCAATTTGGCGATTTCGCAAACCGATAGAAATTGAGTTACCATACGACCCAGGTATATACCCAGAAGACTGTTAAATATATTCAATGTGCTTCCCGACTTAAAGTTTACCTGCATTTGAAATTGACTGTATCTGGCTCCCCCTATGCCTGCTCCCTCGGTCCTTCCGACAGTGCGCAAAGCTTTAATAATCAGGGATGTGGGCATTGAGAGGGGAGGGGAAACGGTATGAAGGAATGGAAACTAAAGACCAAACATGCTTAGTCATCAAGCAGGAAGTTTGGTCCCAGATAAAGGTAGCTAGTTCTGCACAGGCAGGTGCCAAACGTCAACTGAAAGGTGGTTTCTTGCAAGACACTTTGGAGCCCAACAGTCCTGATTTCAACTCTCAGAAGACCTTCTGCCCAATTTTGTGACTTGGGCAGTCATTTCCTCTGATTCTCAATTTTTTAAAATCTCTAAAGGGGTTTAATCCTAATTCTTCTCTTCATACTTTATCAGGAAACTTGCTTAAGAATGAGCTAGGAGGAAATTGAGCTACCATATGACCCAGTAATCCCTCTACTGGGTAGATAGATACCAAGAAGAGGCAAGAAACAAACCACGGCCAGACATCTGTGCTCCAATGTTCATTGCAGCACGGTTCACAATCGCAAGGATTGGAAACAACCCAAATTTCCATCAAGAGATGAATGGATTAAAAAACTGTGGTACATACATACAAGGGCAGACTATGCATCGCTAAAAAGCAGTGATGAACGCATGAAGCATATCACCACATGGGAAGAACTGGAGGAAATTATGCTAACTTAAGTAAGCCAAGCACAAAAGGACAAGTATAACATGAGTCTGCTGACGTAAGTTTATATATATAAAAGAGAAAACAGAAAGGTAAGTGCAAAAGGGACACAGGAAAAAAGCTACTTATACAAACACCCCAGGAGTGAGGTCCCGGTAGTATGGCAGGGGCCAGACCAAATCCAGGGGTACATATGGTAGTCAATTAAAACGAGGATGGAGGGAGGAAAGGGAAAAGAAATAAAAAAGATGTGTGATGGGGACATAGGGCACCGACCCACCCAAGGGGAAGATATAGTTTGTGTCTCCACAAGGAAAGGGGACCAGATATAAAGTCAGTGCCAGACGAATGTGCTGTGTCTGCAAGGAGTGGGAAGCCAGTGCAGGGGCCTGAGGGCTCAGCCCCCATACCAGCTACGTGGACAACTGCCCCTCACCCATGAAGAATTTACTTCAGAGAATGGCACTGAAGCTGCAGCTAGGGGAGGGGCATGTTCAATCAGAGCAAATGGGAGCCAATGAAGGGGGAGGAAGAGAGAGTGGAGCACATCCTGGCCCATCAGACCTGGAGGATGATATCCCCGCTCTGAACAGCCAATGGACAGAGTGGACAATATGGCTGATCCCACTATGAGACACGCCGTCCCTTGATAGCCCAGGGCCCTAAGGGGGATAACACTGGAGACTCAGGGTCGGGACTGACCCAGACTGACCCTGTTACACTGAGGCAAACCACTAAAAGCATGTGGCAGAGTAACTGTGGGAGCAGAGCAGGGAGCCCCCAAGGGAGTACAAAGGACAGAATCTGGGGCCAAAGCATGGTACCCCATTGGACCTGACTGAAGGGCATGCCTAGAGATAAAAAATCAGACCTTCATCTATTTACAGGTTTTTCTTTCTTTTAAAAAAGATTTTTCTTTTAATTAATTTATTCTTCTATGGGTAATTGGTTTCTTTTTTTGTGTTCATCGCTGTGTTCTCACTCATCGCCTATCTTGCAATGACTTGATTTTTGGTGCATATTATCTCTACAGATCTATCTAGATAAGATGGACTGGATGAATAGTCTGGAGGAGAAAACAACAGGACCAATGGTTCTGGGGGGACACGGGAGAGAGGAAGGAGGGGGCAAGGAGGCGGTGCTGACCAACCAAGGACAGGGGAGCAATAAGTGATCCAAAATCAGTAGCAAGGAGGGTGTGAGATGCCTGGTAGGGAGTCAGCAAGGGCAAGGTACCTGAGGGAAAATACTGACACCCAAATGAAGGCTGAGCATGATAGTGGGACAAGAGGAAAGTAAAAGGAAAAAGAGGAAAGAACTAGGTGACAAAGGGTATTTATAGAGGTCTAAAGACTGGATTACCCATATTTAAATATATTTATATAAGAGTGTGGGGAAACAGATCTATATGCATATATTCATAGGTTTAGTATTAAGGCAGCAGATGGACATTGGGGCTCCACTCAAGCACTTACTCAATGCAAGAACACGTTGTTCTATTAAATTGGCATTCCAGAATGCACACCTTCACGACACGATTGCTGAAGAAAAACATGTGCATAAGCAAACGTGGTGAAGAAAGCTGATAGTGCCAGGCTATCAAAAGATGTAGCATCTGGGGTATAAGGGATTGAAGATAAACAAGCAGCCATCTAGCTGAGAAGCATCAAAGCCCACCTGGAAGAAGCACACCAGTCTGTCTGACCACAAGATGTAGAAGGGACTAGTTATCAGACATCAAAGAACTAAAAATCATATTAGTGTGTGCCCACCTGCCTGATACGATCAAGGAACACAAACGTGTGCATAAGCAAATGTGATGAAGAAAGCTAATGGTGCCCAGCTATCAAAAGATATAGCGTCTGGGGTCTTCTTGAAGATAAACAAGCAGGCATCTAACTGAGAAGCATCAAAGCCCACATGGAAGAAGCACACCAGCCTGTCTGACCACAAGATGCAGAAGGGACCAGTTATCAGATATTAAAGAACTAAAAATCATATCAATGGGTGCCTACCTCCCTGATATGATCAATGAACACAAATGTGTGCATAAGCAAATGTGGTGAAGAAAGCTGATGATGCCCAGCTATCAAAAGATAAAGCATCTAGGGTCTTAAAAGCTCAAAGATAAATAAGTGGCCATCTAGTTCAGAAGCAACAAAGCCCACATGAAGGAAGCACACCAACCTGTGTGACCACAGCTGTCAAAGGGTTCAGGTATCAAGCATCAAGGAACAAAATAACCATATCATTGTAAATGAGGGTGAGTGCAGAGTGTAGACTCAAACCCCATTGGTAGGCAACCGGACATCCCCTTACTGAAGGGTTGTGAGGAGGAGATGAGCCAGTCAGGGTGCAGCATAGCAACGATGAAACATATAACTTTCCTCTAGTTCTTAAATGCTTCCTCACCCCCACTATCATGATCCCAATTCTGCCCTACAAATCTGGCTAGACCAGAGGATGTACATAGGTACAGATAGGAACTTGAAACACAGGGAATCCAGGAGAGATGACTCCTTCAGGACCAGTGGTCAGAGTGGCGATGCCTGGTGGGCGGAAGAAATGTGGGGTAGAAAGGGGGAACCGATGACAAGAATCTACGTATAGCCTCCTCCCTGGGGGATGGACAGCAGAGAAGAGCACGAGGGTAGATGTCAGACAGTGTAACATATGACAAGATAATAATAATAATTTGTGAATGATGAAGGATTCATGAAGTAGGGGAGAGTGGGGAGGGAGAGGGAAAATGAGCAGCAGATATTAAAGGCTCAAGTGGAAGGCACATGTTTTGAGAATGATGAGGGCAACAAATGTACATATGTTCTTGACACAATGGATGGATTGTGATAAGAACTGGACGAACCCCCAATAAAATGATTTTTTAAAATTGTGACTCTTTTAAGAGCCCTGGTGGCACAGTGGTTAACTGCTATCCCCAAAGTTCATGGTTCCACCCCACCACCCCCTGCCCCCGACACTCCACAAGAGGAAGGCGTGGAAGTCTGTTTCTGTCAAGATTTACAGCCTTGGCAACCTTATGGGGTAGTTCTTCTTTGAATCAGAATTGACTGGAGATTACAACCCTATAGGATAAGGCAGACTGTCCCTTTGAGTCTCCAAGAATGTAACTCTTTATGAGAATCGAGAGCCTCATCTTTCTCCCAAGGAGCAGCTCATGAATTTGTTCAGGTGACCATGCAGTTAACAGTCCAGTACATAAGCACTATGTTATTATTGATTCATTGTCTTTATGATTTCTTCTCTCAAGACTATACTATTCTTCATATGTTCATTTTTATTGAATCCTTACTATTTTCTTAGCATTCAGCTAAGTGTTTTTAAATGCATATATATCCATGTTCATTTTTATGCAACATTCATTTACAATACTGCAATGCAAGTTAAAAAGTATGTAACAGGATGTAAATGAGTGAGTCCTCAGAGAGGCAATAATCGACATTTTGCATTTGACGGGAACTGTATTTCTGTGTGTGGTCTGAATAAAATGGAGAAACTGTAGATACATTTGAGACAATACTACAGTGCACACAGCAGAAAGAAAGAAAGGCTCAAGAGTGGCTTTGTGGAAGAATGCAATTTGATCTTGTTCTTAACGCATGATACATGAACAAAAGTCATGAGACATTTGAGGAAGAGTAACAGAAAGTACTTGAAAAATCACAAGTAGTTAAATATCCACAACAATTGTGGGAATCAAAAACCTTGGAATACAGAGATAGAAGCCAGCTGGTAGAAATTCAGACAGATTACAAGTAAATGAAATAAATGGTGAGAAAAGTCAGCTGACCAGAAATATTCAAAGGGCATCTCCGGATGTTAAATTTTCTAATGAAATGTGCCATCACCAAAGTTAGAAAGCCAGAAAGGAAGAACATTTGCTGCATACATAAAACTGCAAGACCTGAAGGGGGAAAAAATACCAAGCCTTGAGATATAACATTGAAAGACTCCATGGACAAACTATTGAGTGATGCAAGAAGCTTACAAAGAAGATGGAAGGAATGCACAGAGTCACTACTGTCCAAAAAGAACTGGTTAGTATTCAACCATCCAAGCTGCTGTGAAGGCATCAGCAAAATACAAAGGTCCATAAATATATGGAATACCAATGGAAATGTGCCAACAAGCTGATCAAACACTGGAAGTATCCACTCGCCTATGCCAAGAAATCTGCAAGAGAGTCATCTGGCCAACTGACTGTAAGAGATCCATATTTGTACCTATTCCAAAGAAAAGTGACCCAACAGAGTGTGAACATTATTGAACAATACCATTAATCTCCCAGGCAAGCAAAGCTTTACTGAAGATCACTCACCAATGGCTGTAAGAGGATACTGACAGGGGCTGCCAGCAAGCCAAGCTGAATTCAGAAGAGGACTTAGAACAAGGAATCTCATTGTTGCCATCAGATGGATGTTGGCTGGAATCAGAGAGTACCAGGAAGATTTTTACTTGTGTCTTATTGTCTATGTAATAGCATTCACCTGTGTGGATAACAACAACCTATGGATAACATTGAGAAGAATGGAAATTTCAGAACACTTCCTTGTGCTCATGCAGAACCTGTACTTGGAACATGAGACAGTCATTCCAGAAGAACGGCAGGGTATTTCGTGGTTGAAAACCAGGAAAAGTGTGTCAGGGTTGTATCCTTTCACCAAACTTATTGAATCTGTATGCTGAGCAGATCATACAAGAAGCTAGACTATATGAAGGCCATCACATGAGGATTGGAGGAAGGCTTATTAACAACCTGTGGGGTGCAGGTGATACACCCTCGCTTGTTGAAAATGAGGAGAACTGGAAGCACTTGCTGATAAAGATCAAAGACTCTAGCCTTCAGGATGGATTACAATTCAATGGGACGAAAACTCAAATCCTCACAATGTCATGATCAGTGGAGGAAAGATTGAAGCTGCCAAGGATCGCCTCTTGCTAGAATCCACAATCAATGCTTGTGGAAGCAGCAGTCAAGAAATCAGACATATTTCATTGGGAAAATCTGTTGCACAAGACCTTTTTCAATGGATTGAAAAGCAAAGTTTTGTCATTTTGTCACTTTGAGGACTAAGATGAGCCAGACTCAAACCATGGTGATTTCAATTAACTCAAATGCATATGAAAATTGGACTGAATAAGGAAGTCAAAGAACAAGTGATGCCTTTGAATTATGGTGCAGGTGACAGATATTGAAATTATCCTTGAGTACTGAAATGGTACCACTGAGTGCCAGAAGAACAAACAATCCTGTCTCGGAAGAAGTGCCATCAGAATGGTCCTTGTAAGGGAGGTGAGGAGACTTTATCCTCTGTACTTTGGACACATTGTCAGGAGATATCCGTCCCCAGGGAAGGACATAAAGTCTTGTAAGTAGAGGGACAGTAAAAAAGAGGAAAATCTTCCCTGAGATGGACTGACAAAGTGGCTGCAACAATTTCTATTAAAAAACTTGTGGGGATGAAGCAGGACAGGGCAGTGTTTTGTTCTGTTATGCATGTAGTCACGATGAGTCAGACCACCTGGATGGCAGCGAATGAGGGCACAGCCTCTGAGAGGCACAAATGGCTAACATGTTTGACTGCTAACTAAAGGTGGAAGCTCTGCTCACTGAATGGCACCGCAGAGGAAAGGCTTGGTGATTTACTTACCAAATGAATAATAATAATAACCATTGAGAACACGGTGGCACAATTTTCTGCTTGACACACATTGAATTATGAATTATAGCCAGCCTGACCATGAATTATAGTCAGGCTGACCATGAGTGGTAACTGCTAAAACAAAAAATATCCACAGAGAGGCTTTGGGATCAGCACTCACCGCACCTGAAATCACAGGTGAAACAGGAGCAACAGGTGAAACAGGAGCTGAAGAGTTCCTGCCGAAGTTGCTTTCAAATACCTAAAGTTGCTCTCACTTGGAAAGATGAATCCATGTCTGGACACAAATAAGGGAAATGACAACGCCACATTCGTGGAATACATGGATCATGATGGGTTGGGCACACTTGGGGAAAATTGTCAGGGAAGCCAGCCCCTAACACATCATCACAGGTCCGGTAGGTGCAGTTTTACAGCAATAATAAGTAAAGATCATAGTAAAGTCATAGAGAGCATGAGAGATAGAAGAGAGATTGAAATAATAGAGTCAGACACATTTCATGGTAGCAATGCTCACCTCAGCCTCACTTGGTGGTCCACGTGGAGAGAGAGATTCATTGCTAACCAAGGCTTATATATTTTCTGGGGACGTGCAAGCCCCTAATTACAAGTAAAGACATACGTCACAGGAAGGGGTTGCACAACAATGAGGTTATACAACAATGAGAGGGAACAATCTAGGGATATACACGCAAGAGGAAGGGGAGGGATTGGGGGCACACATGTGACAAGATGGGCGGATCCTAGATTCAGGATGGCAGCCTAACTTTGGATGTCACTGAGCAGGTTTGACCTGTTCTCTGGCTCTCCATGGAAACCATTATCAGTAGGGTCTAAACTCCACCTACAATGGACCAAATAGATGCATTCAGGGAGAATATCTCTAAGCATCTTACCTCACACCAAGTGCTGGCAAGCAGCCTCTAATGTTTGGCATATCTTTGGGGGAGACAAAGCTGGGGGAATGTTGTTTTTATATCCCACAGCTCCCCCATAACTCCCTAAAGGAGATGACTGCAAAGAGTTTAATGAAGGGAAACTGTAAAGAATAAAAAAGGGTGTATTTTACATAGGCACAAGAAGACAATTCAAGCAAAATTATATGGTGAAAATATATGTCTCCGAACCTACTGAAAATTTGGGTGCATCTAGTTCATAATAAATTATTCTTGCTTCTTCATCCCCCCTTTCTAATTTCATCCATCATACCTACTTGAATTGGTATTTTATTCAAAGATTGCAGCTCTCCTGCCTTGGAAATTATAGCTCCGATTATCTACAGTACTTATTTGCAGTTAATATCACAACTCATTTTTGCAGTTAAAGGATGTATATTGAAAAATAAATTTAAACAAACCACGTGAGGCCCTGCAATCTGACCCATCTGCTTGCCTTGCTCACCATCTGCGGCTCTAGCTATTCTTAATTTCTTTGTCTCCCAAACCGCCAGTCTCCATTCCACAGAATCTTTGTCAACTCGGTTCCTCTTTAAAAGTCACCTGCATTCTTTTCCAGTTAGGTCACGGAGGCTTTCTGTCTTGGAAGGCTTCTGTCAATTATTGAGTAAACTAGTTTGATTGAAAATGGACTCAATAGGACCTAACAACAGGCTGGTTTAGAAGCTTCTCGTTTGTGCTTCAATAGCTGCCTGCATATATAAATGTGAAACCACCCCCCTTTATTTCTCTGTGTGATATTCCTTCTATAAAAGAGGCCTAGTGGTGTAATGGTTGCGGTTGGGCTTTGATTCACAAGGTCAGCGGATGGAAACCAAAGAGAGGGCTTTCTACTCCTATGAAGGGTTTCAGGCTCAGAAAGCCACCAGGGCAGTTCTACTCTGTCTCTTAGGATGACCAAGAATTGGAATCAACTCAATGGCAGTGAGTTAGAATGTTCCTTCTATGATGGAATATTTCTGTTTTCCCAAAACTCATTACCATTGAGTTGATCCTAAACTAAAACACCCTACAGAGTCTCCAATATGGTAGGCTTTGTGTCAACTTGCAGGGTCAGGATTTTCAGTGGTTTGTCAGTTAAGGCCTAGTAATTACTCATAATGTGTTCTCACACAATATAGTGAACTTCATTATGGAATCAGCTGTGAGCAGCCAATCAGTTATGAGATTGCAGTGAAGTGGAACCTCTTTATTCAGCTAACAACCCTCATGCAATTGAAAGAATGTTTCCTCTCTCCTACAGATGAGCATGGTGTGAAAAGCTTCAATGGGTCCTGCCATTAGCCACCTACTCTACTACCTGGTCTGCTGACGTTGAATCCATTTAGCTTCTAGACACAGATATGATGTGATGCCCTTTGATTCGCCCATCTGTGCAGTCTGATAAACAGCTGCAATTTTTTTTGCCACTCTCCAGCGTGGGTTCAGCAGCCCCGAAAGCTACATGAGTCAGCAGAAGCCGCCAGCCTAACATCGGACCGATGGACCTGGAACCTGTCTCACTAGGCTTGGAAACGCCCACTTATGTAACCGTGTGAGCTATTTTCTCGATATAATTTTCTCTCTGTGAATATGTACACAGAAGCATTGGCTGGTTTTGCTTCTCTAGCGAACCCAGGTTGACAAGCCATGACCATAAATCTTTATGGGAGCAAAACGCTTCATCATTCTCCCAAGAAGCAGCTGAACTGCAGAAGTTGCAGTTTGTAGTCATGATTACTTGACAATACTGCTTTCTGTTTAATTGTGTTTTTCCCCCTCTTTTGCTGTTTCAAGTAATACAGTCTTCAAATTATTATTTGGTTCAACTTGGGATATGTACTTCAACCCAAAGACAGGAAATATATAGGATTTGAGCCAGATGGATAATGTAAATAGGGTGTGTCGGTGTGACCACTGAAATGTGAGTCCATATGTATATGTATGAGATGGGGGTCATGGTGGAGGTGTTTCCTAAAGGGACAATTGTTTTCTTTTTCTAGGAAAATAGGTGAGTCAACCAATTAGAGAGAACTTGATAAACTGACAGTCACTGACTTGAAAAGATCAAACAACTGCTCGCTACCCTCAGGCGGACCTTTAGATTTCACCACAAAGAAAGGGAGCGTCTCTGATAAAGATAACTTTTGTTTTCTCTTTTAGTGAGAAAAAATAAATTATATAAAATGCTTATGGCTTGGAATGCAAATGAAATTCTGCATGTATTTTTAAGGACATGCCAGATGGTTCTAGTCTTTACTGTGTAGCTGGGGGCCAGATATTGAATTCAACACATAGAATGAATTATCTTATTTAGTGATCACTGGAGCCCCGAAATGCCCTTGTCTCAATTCCCTGGATGGGAATACAATCCCAGTAATACTATGTAGCCTGCCCAAAGTCACTTAATTGGATAAAAGTGGCCACAAGATTAACTGGGTCTATGAAGGAAGAAATCCAAGCTGCCCTGAAAGTCTTAGTAAAATATAAGTCTCCAAGATATGCCAGAACACCAACTGAAATGTTTCTACACACGGATGCCATGCGGGAAGCACTTACCAGTCTATGCCAAAACAATTTAGAAGACAGCTTCTTGGCCAACCAACTGGAAGAGGTCCATGTCTGCCAATTCCAGAGAAAGGTGGCCTAAAAATTGATTCCCCTATAAAATTATTACCACAAACAAGTAAAATGATACTGCAGATAATTTTTAAATAGCTGAAGTAGTATATCAACAGGGCGCTTGATTCATAAAGCCATCATGCTTGGTAAAATCGAGGGTCAGTGAAAAAGAGAGAGCCCCTGGACAAGAAGAACTGAGAAAGTGACTGCAACAATGGACTACAACACTTGTCAGCATAGGGCAGGGCCAGGCAGTGTTTCCTTTTGATGTCTATAGATAGGGTTCATCTGAGTCGGAGGTGACCTGATGACAGTCACCAACAACAAAGTCCTGGCTCACCACTCTAACATGGTGCTTGCTGTCATTGTCTTATATTTAATCCATAAATATTATCATATCAGGATAATCTTAGCATTTTTTCATTTGGCTCCATTTAGCCCTTCCCTTTTTATTATCAACTTGTAATAAGAAAATGTCTCCTCTTGAAGCATGACGCAGGAAATGACTAGAATTGTGCTAATAGATTTGCTGCCACTAAATGAAGCAGCAGAATAATGATAGAAATTAGAAAGTTCGGGCTTTGTCTCCTCAAAGAGGCACATAGAAATGGCACGAGCAGAAGCCATTCCTCTATTAACAGTAATGATGTGTGAATCTGAAGATTGTTTATGAGCTCTGCTGTTGGGTGAGTTACTGATAAACTCTATTAGAGTTTCTTAGGAAACAGACGGAAGATGAACACAGCATGATTTGACCTCATTGGCCATCAACAGAAATGATGCTTTCAAGTTTCTAATGGAAATAAATCAGCTGAAACTAGAGTCTCTCATGGCAATTTATGTGCAAGTGTATAGACATGGCCAACACAAGAAAGTCTTCCTTCCTCTCTCTGCTAATACTTTAACCCTCATCATTAAAAAAATAGGTCTTTGTAATAAAACACACACCAAGAAGACACATGACATACATTTTAAAATTATAACATGAAATTTATAAAACATTTACCTGCATTGAAATTATGCTTGCTGTTATCTTTGAGGGAAAATATAAAGCAGTGTACTACTACAAGAGCCTGTCATATTGTTCCTTTAGCAAAATTTTATTGAATGAATTCATTATAGGGAAAGAATATGGGCCTCCAATATCTTTGCCCACTTGCTTCTCTGTCTTAAATTTTCTACGTGTAGTCATGAGTAAAAAGTTGAGACTACAATGGCTATATGCTTTATTTAAATTCAATTTTAACTCTCTGCTTTTGACCCTGTGGGTCTTGGTTTAGGAATATTCACAGATACCCAATAGCATCGTTGTAGAGACTAAGTAGGGCAGTGTATAAAAATGCATCTACCAGAATTGGAATCAAGTTAGTATGATGTTAATATAAAAAAGCAATTCATGACCTTGCGACTTCCTACCTAACTCTCCTTTATCTGCTATTATCTGATAATACATTAGCTGCTAGTGTTCAGTAACCAAGAATTACCACTTCACTTCTCTAAGCTTAGTTCCTATATTATCCCTAGTTCCTAAACCTTCATTAAGGCTGAACTGAATATAACAAATTGAAATAAAGAAAGGTATATAATGAATGTAAAATAATACCTGAACAGTAGGAAGTAATCATTGTCGAGCACTGTTGCCATGAAAAAGGATTCGCAGTAGCACATGGATAAATCACCCCAAGAACTTCAATGATCAACTCCACTCTAGGTGATTTGATGCCAATGTGGCTGGAAGTTCTGTGACGTATCGTTTCCATGACGTATCGTTTCCAAGATGTTTTTAAATCATCCTTGTGTCTAGGTGTATTTTTAAAGGTCCAGGGTTGGGAAATGCATGACACACACAACCTCACTCTTCCTCACTACACCCTTGATAGCCTTCACTACTCAGTTCTAGCCCAGGTCAGACCCCAGAGTCCGTCTCCACATATAAAATAATGGGATTGGAGCACAGGAGAGGTAACCTGTTTGACATCATGCTAATAGAAATGCATTTTCCTGCCTTTGTTCTGAATCACAGCTCAGGAAGGGAATTTAGTTAGGGAGGGGGAGGGGTGTGGGTGGGCAGGAAAACTACTAAATATGACTAATAACCCTTTAGTCCTTTTCCTCTAATGAAGATAGAAATATTTAGATTTATAAGGTGTTGCTGTCAAAGTGACAGAAGAATTCATTTGTGCAACCCAGCGTGGGGTGGGGTGCAGAGAATGCCATTGACATTTCCAACAATGAATGCTTAAAAGAGCACTTTCTGAAGTGCTTGCCATTTATATTCCACTAAATCCACTGCCATCAAGTCAATTTTAACTCACCATGATCCTTGATGGGGTTTGTGCGACTGTAAATCTTTACAGAAGCAGATAGCCTCATCTCTCTTGCAAGGTGTGTCTGGTGGATTTGAACCAATGACCTTGCATTTATTAATACAAAGCTTACTTGACAGTGCTAGCAGACTCTACTGACTGCTACTAAATATATGTACATTCCTTCCTGTGGAATTCCTTCCCTCATCATTCCATTTCCCTTGATACGGAAGATGTATCTAATTAATATGACCCTTATAACCATAATTCCTTTGTGATTTATTGTAAATTCAAGTTTCTATGCCACTGGTGAGTGAGCCCTGGTGGTGTGGAGGTTACGTGTTGGGCTGCTAGCCACAAGGTTTGCAGTTTAATACCACCAGCCACACCTTGGGAGAAAGAGCTATCGACTATCATAAAGAATTACAATCTTGGAGAGGAGGAGGCACGGGTAAGGAGGTGGTATTGATCAACCCAGGCACAAGGGAGCAACAATGGATCCAAAATTAGTTGCAAGGAGGATGTGAGAAGCCTGGTAGGGGCAATGTAACTGAGAGAAATTACTGGAACCCAAATAAAGGCTTAGTATGATAATGGGACAAGAGGAAGGTAAAAGGAAATAGAAGAAAGAACTAGGAGACAAAAGGTATTTACAGGGGTCTAAATACAGGCATGTACATATGCACATATATTTATATAAGATGGTGGGGAAATAGATCTCTGTGCATATATTTGTAGGTTTAGTATTAAGGCAGCAGATGCACATTGGACCTCCACTCAAGTACTTACTCAATACAAGAACACTATTCTATTAAATTGGCATTCCATGATGCACATTTTCCCAACACTATTGCTGAAGACAAATGTGTGCATAAGCAAAGGTGGTGAAGAAAGCTGTTGGTCCCTGGCTATCAAAAGATATAGCATCTGGGGCCTTAAAGGCTTGAAGATCAACAATTGGCCATCTAGCTCAGAAGCAACAAAGCCCACGTGGAAGAAACACACCAGCCTATGTGACCGCAAGGAGTTTAAGGGATCAGGTATAAGAGAACAAAAAAAATCTTATCGTTGTAAATAAGGGTGAGTGCAGAGTGGAGACCCAAAATACATTTGTAGGCAAATAACACCCCCTTACTGAAGGGTGAGGGGAGGAGATGAGCCAGTCAGGTTTCAGGGTAGCAATGATGAAACATACAACTTTCCTCTACTTCTTAAATGCTTCCTCACCCCACTATCATGATTCCCTTCAGGATCAGTGGCGAGAGTGAACCCCTTCAGGATCAGTGAACCCCTTCAGGATGAACCCCTTCAGGATCAGTGGCGAGAGTGGCAATACCTGGAGGGTGGAGGGAGGGTGGGATAGAAAGGGAGAACCGATTATAGGGATCTACACATAACCTCCTCCTTGGGGGATACACAACAGAAAAGTAGGTGAAGGGAGATGTCGGACAGTGTAAGACATGACAAAATAATAATAATTTACAAATTATCAAGGGTTCATGAGGGAGGAGGGAGGGGTAAATGAGCTGATACTAAGGGCTCAAGCAGAAAGCAAATATTTTGAGAATGAGGATGGCAACAAATGTACAAACACGCTTGACACAATGGATGGATGTATGGATTGTGAAAAGAATTGTACGAGCCCCCAATAAAATGACTTAAAATTAAAAAAGAGTTAGAATCTCAGAAATTCCCAATGTACTTCTACCCTGTCCATTGGAGTTGCTATGAGTCTCCAGCAACTCACTCCATGACAGTGAGTAGTTGTAATGCCAGTGAGCTTGTTTTTTTATTTTATGTCAGTGGTCATAATCACATTTGGGAGGGGGTTCTTGGTACAGGTTTAAGGTGGGATGAAGTCTGAGTCTCCACCTTAGGAGAGGGCGTGACACAACTCTCCACATTTTGTTTTCTTGAGTTTGCTGAAAGCCAAACAAAACACACACTTGCCTATAAAAATGAGCCATTTCAGGATAAGGAGCACAGAGAAATCCCAAGACCATTGAAGGAAGAACTATCGGTGGGGCGAACTTGAGGCCTCTGCCTGAAGTGATCGAGGCTGAAACCCAGGCAGCAGAAGCCATGAGGCAGAGCAGTGGAGTGACGCCAAGACTCGAGGCCCAGGTAAGGAGATCATGAAACAGAACAAAGGAGGGGTGATGAGACTGAGACGAGGAGGCAGAAAGGTGGGTGTTCTGGCTCACAGATGGAGAAGCCAAAGAACTATGTGGCTGAGAAGCTGAGGAACCAAGAGATCCTTGGCTGCTGATTGGGAAGAGGTGCTGCTGGGCATGAGTAACTGTATCCTGAGTGTTTGTGGAGCCAGACTTGTTGGAATGTGCTCACCTCCCGCAGAAAGCCCCGCCATTGTGAGTGCTGCCTGTGAGTTCTCTGTGGCCACCAATTATCAAGCCCAGCAGAAGTGTAGATGGCTGCCGTAGGAACAGGTAGTGTCAGAATAGATCAAGAAAGATGGAGGGTGGAGGTCTGTCTGACCATGCATTATGGCAACAGGGAAGCCAGGGAAGGTCAGGTATGGCCCTCGGCATTGATTTCTGCAATACTCGTGATTCAAACCATCTCAGCCCATAGATTTTCTTGAGGTTCACTCTGAATAGTGGCTGTTACCCAAACCAAACTCACTGCCCTCGAGGCGATGTCGACCAATAGGTCAGAGTACAGTGCCGGTGAATTCCCGAGGCTGTAACTGTAGAGAGCCATTCTTTCCCCGAAGGAGAGGCTTTAGTTTCTGACTGCCTACTTTTTTGGATTCCAGGCCAATGAGTAACCATTATGCTACCAGGCCTCAGTAACTTCCTTTAAATCTGCTCTACATTTCTGATATACTTGAAAGCAGGGCAGTCCTTCAGCATGGCATGAATGCTATTTTTTCCAATATCCTCTACACCTGTATCATTTCCATAAGCGTTCTCAGACAAGAAGCCTACATGGACATTTTGGGCTTAAGCCCAGCACAGCTACAAGAAAGACTGGTTACTAGGAAACTTATTTATGTTTTCATGCGTCCTAAGGCCCTTATTCATTATTGCTGCTCAAAGCACAAGATCAGTTACAATAATAAAGACTCGTGCTCATTATAAATTCAGATTTATCTCCCTTCAAACCATTACCTCAAATTTATTAGAATAGATTTAATGACCTTCAGAAACCAGAGCTACACAGCAAAATTTACTTTCATTTAAGATGTAAAGTCAAGCAAATCTAAGCATGCTTCCAATTTGTGTATGAAGAGTATGCCATTGAGTAGATTCATAATAATTATCATTATCTTCCCTTAAGAAAACACCTTGCCAAGTTACATAGCAGTCAGCACTTTTTCTAGTTGTAGAAAAGGTTCACTCTGTCTCTCTTTCAGACAGAACATGGGAGACATGGTCAAAGGGGTGAGGCGAGACAGAGTGACTAACCAATGAAGAGACAGAGATAAGGGGGGGGGCAGCAGCAAACAGTGGTCTGTAAAATGACTCAGAAGATACATCATATTACGGCCAGAATAAGTTACATAAATGATGCCTGCTTATTGAGAAATGCATTTATTTCCAGAATCTACCAAACATTAATATTGTTGAATAAGACAGCCTGCAACAATACTAGCTTTTGGTATTCAATAATAAATGTTTCTCTTCTCTTTTGCCCCAAGGATCTGAAAACTTTCTCTGCTTGGTTTCCCCTAACAGATCTCTTGTCTCCTATCAGCCTCACCCATCTTGAGCATCATAGCAGGTCGGCTCATGTCAGTGACATGATGTGGGAGTTCTGTGCTTCCCAGTCAGCCACTCTGCAAACTGCCTCCATCCTCCAGCCTGCTTGCTTGTACATGTAATATCTACTCCATACAGTCAACAGATGTTTTAAAGTAATATATACTTTTAAATTTTAATGCCTAATCTAGCTTTGTGGCAAAACAGTTAAGAAATTGCATACAAGAGCTCATCTGAAGTTTTTGATGTCCTCAAGTCAATTTTCAATCTACAGAATACATAAATGCATACACACAAACACACACAGAGGAGGGTAAGTCCAAAAAATATAACTACAGAGTCATAGACATTATTTAAAAATAAAAATGTGAAGCTACTGTTTTTTCCACATATTTTCTACCTAGGACTATACACTTCTGAAGGTGATGTTTCTCTCTCCCTTATTCTTCCCCCACCAAACCAACCAAACTCACTGCCACTGAGTTACTATGGACTCACAGCGACCCTAGAGGGGCTGTTCCCGAGACTGTGTAACTCTTTATAGGAATAGAAAGCCTCAGCTTTCTTCTTAGGAGCTGCTGCTGGTTTCCAACTGTTGTCCTTGTAGCTCTCAGCTCAACTCTTAACCTCCATGCCACCAGAATTAAGATTTCTTAATTCTCCCCCACAGTCTTCTTCAATCTTCAATGCACACCTTGTCAAAACAGTAGGATTGGCATCCTTGAGAGCTTCGGAAGAAAAAGAAATTTGCTGGAGGACAATCAGAGCTGGTGGGTGTCTGGAGTAAAGGTTTCCCAACCCAATCCTCCCAGGACAATCCTTGCCACCCTTGAGCAACCAACATGTGCACTGTCATTATGGGGAACTATTCTTATCCAAACTTTCTGGGTCTTTTTTCTCACCCATGGAGGTTCCAATTGTCTTAAAACTTCTTCCATGATGGTCCTGTTCCCTTCAGGAAAATCCACCCAGATGACCAATTTGGAATAAAAGAAAAGGTCATGATAAACTTCTGAGACCCCTCCATCTTAAGTTCAAAGGACTCAACAGATCCCCCTGGGAAACTACTGTTTCACTTGGACCTGTTTCTGGAAGGCGCCCTAAGGAAATGAACACACATGTATTCCCGAGAGTGTGTCTGTTGCCATCCACCAGTCACAGAGTCATACATTCCCGCACACCCTCTGTTAGGACTCAGCCTGCGCATGCGTGAACTGGAGCCCTCCTAGCAAGGGTGAGCTCCGCCTTTCATACAGAGCTGCAAGGGGAAGACACACCAGGCTTGCTGCCACCATCATCAAAGGTTTAGTGTGATGGGGTGAAATGCTATCTTGTCTTCCTTCACTACTAGCTTTCGAGTTAAACAAATTCCCGTCAGTAGAAAGTATGTCTCAGGTTTATGCTTTTTATTTTTGGATCACTGATAATCCACAAATATGTTCATGCTTTTATCAGTCATGGGAACTTTCATAGCCCTGGGAAATTCATAGGATCCAAATGAACAAGAATAAAAACTTTTCTAGCACAAAAATAAAGATCCAGCAGCTTCTTTAAAAGATGATCTATTACTTTTAAGGAAATCATTCGGGTAAAGAGATCACTGAGATGCAACTATTGCGATTGACAGGTCTGGGAGCCAATTTTCAGTGGGTGGTTGTAATGAGCAGTGAAGGTATACATTGGGGATGGGGATGTGAGATTATAACTCCATGTTATGTCATTTGTAACTTTACCAACGTTATGAAAAGCATCCCCAGGGGCCCATTGATTTATCATTCCTATTGTGTCCATATGGCAGGAAATGCACCATGAGGAGATAAAGCATAGGTTTTGAAAGCAGATCAACTTGATTTTGAGATGTGAGTCTAGCTCTTCTTTACTGAACTTGAGCAAGGTATTTTTTTAGGTTTTGTAGTAAAATATACAGCACAAAACATGTGTAATTATAATTGCCCTAAGCAATTCAATGAAATTGATTATATTCCCCATGTGATACAACCATCATTCCCTCCACCTCCGCCCCGGTTAGCACCAAGCTTCTGTTTCTATGCAGTTACCTAGTCTCTACATATTGTAAAAAAATGGACCCATATTGTTGTATGTGTGTCTGGCGTGTTTCACACAGCAGAATGTTTCCAAGGTCCACCCATGTCATATAGCATATATCAGAAGTTCATTCCTCTTCATGGATGAGTAGTGTTACAGTGTATAGATCCCTCTCACATGCTTTGTTTACTTAGTCATCTACCAGTAGACCTAGTGTTGTTTCACTCGTTAATAATAGTGCGTAATGCCGCCAGGAACATTTGCGTACACATACCTGCTTGAGTTTTGGTTTCAAGTCTTTGGGGTTTAAAGCTAAGGGTCAAATCACTAAATCTCAGAGTAATTCTAGTTTTACCTATTGAGGAATCACTAACACGTTTTCCACCGTGGCTGCACTCTTTCACCTTCGCACCAGCACCAGATGACGTCTCAGTCTTCCCCCATCCTCCTGGATAGTCTTTATTTTGAGAGTTTCTGTTAACAGTCGTCCCAGGGGTTTTAATTAATTATTAAATGTATCATGGACTGCCCAAATAACAAACAGATCTGCTTCTTAAAAGTACAGTCAGAATGTTCCTTAGAAGCAAGGCTAGTGGGGCTTTCTCTCCCTTACCTTGTCAGGAGAAACCTGTCCCAGGATATCCTGCATGACCAAGTGGAGCCTCGGTGAGAACAAAGGAAGAGCCCTAGAGCGCTGCACTGCGCCAGTCGCAGGAACAATGGGCTCCAACACTAAGCAGGGTCTGGACGGCCCAGGCCCTGGCAGCGGTCTTTCTGTTGTGCACAGGGCTGCTATGAGGCAGATCCCACTCCAAGGCATGTAACAGCAGTGGGTTTGAAATGATCACTCGATTGTGGTTTTCGTTTTCACCACCTTCCAGGACCCCTACAGGACAAGGACAGGCCTTTCTACTCCCATCAAGAGTTACAGTCTCAGAAACCCAGGCAAAGTCTGCCGTGTCCTACAGCATTGCAGAGTCAGAAACAACTTGATTGCAGCGAGTTTGAGAAATAAAGCAAATGACAGACATCGTTTATGTTTCTCAGTGCACACGAAAGTTATGCTTACGCTACACTGCGGTCAAGGACGCAATGGCATGGTTTAAAAGTCTGAAATACTGTGCGAATGACCAAAATCAGCCTAGAGATGCAGAGGGAGCACATGCTGAGGGAGACGGGGGGGTGGGGTGGGGTGCTGCTACAGAGTTGCCACAGACCTTCAGTTTGTCAAACGCGAGATCTCTGTAAAGTACCATAAAGAAGAGGGCAATCAAGTGAAATGTACCTGCACATTCTTGCTGTTTCACCTTTCATCAGATGTATGATCACCCATTTTTTTCACCCTATTTGATAGGCTGGCTCTACACTTTTTGATAAAGTCCACTGATGCACAAAAGCTTGTAATCTTGAAGTCTATTTAATATAACTTATATTTTGCTGCTCATGTTCTTTGTTTCATATGTAAGAATCCAGTGTCAAAAACCGAGTTCCTAGGCACTGCCCTTACATTTTCTTCTAAGAATTCCATGGTCATAGTTTTTATATTCAGGTCATCAAATCAATGTTAATTAAGTTTCACATATGAAATGACATTCTAGTAAGCTCTTCTTAAACTTCAGTTCTCTTCTATCTAAATTTGAGTTAGCAATGACTTCTCTTAGACTGGAGTGAAGATTAAATGGAATAAATGAAATAATAGGTTTAAAACACTTGGTATCACTTATTGCACACAATAAACCCTTAGAAAATGCTAGAAATGAGGCTGATGGCAGGTACCACACACATCTGACATTAAGCTATGATATTTTTCATGAGTAAACTTCTAGGGGAAATGGAAATTTCACAAATCCTCTTTAAGACCTGAATAAGACCTGACTAAAGTACAGAGAACTCCATTAGCCAAGATCACGAAAGGCACATGTTGCTGTTCATAAGCCAGCAAGCATGTTCCGGCGCACCGTGGTCCTGTGAACGACAGAACGAAACAAGCCAGACTCCGGCCATCTTCACAAACATTCTTATGTGTGAGGCCATTGTTGAAGCACCTGGATCCATCCATCTCCTCGAGGGCTTTCCTCGTTTTTGCTGCTCTTCCACTTTACCAAGCATGATGTCCTTCTCCAGGGACTGGGCTCTTCTGATAACCTGTCTAAAGCATGAGACAAAACCTCTCCAGCCTTGCCTCTAAGGAGCAATCTGGGTGTACTTCTTTCAAGACAGATCTGTTTTTTCTTTTGGCGGTCCATGGGACTGTCTATATTCTTAGCTGATATCACACAGTTCAAGGGCATTTGTTTTCCTTCAATCTTCCTTATTCAAAGTCCAACTTTCATATGCAAAGAGGCTATTGAAAATACCATGGCTGGACTCAGGCTTACCTTAGTCCTCAATGTAATATCCTTGGTTTCTAACACTTGAGAGGGGTGTGCAGCAGATTTACCAAAGAAAGGAGTTTTTTGAGCTCTTGACTGTTGGTTCCATGGCCATTGATTCTGTATCTAAGCAAGACAAATACTGGACCACTTAAATCTTTTCTCTATTTATTATGATATGCCGGTTGAACTCATTGTAAGGATTTTGGTTTTCTTCAAATTGGGTTGTCATTCATACTGAAGGATGCAGTCCTTGATCTTCATCAGCAAGTGATTTAAATCCTTTTCATTTTTTCAGCAAGCAAGGTTGTGTTATCTGTATTGCAGGCTTTAATAGGCCCTCCTCCTATCCTGATACAGAGTTCTTCATCTAATCCAGTTTCTCTGATGAGTTGATCAGCATGAATAAGTATGGTGAGGGAATATAATCTTGACACACACCTTTCTTGATTTTAAAACATGAAGCATTCTCTTGTTCTGTTTGCATAACTGCCTCTTGATCCATGTACAAGTTGCTCATGAGCACAATGAAGTGTTCTGTAATTCCATTTCTTCTCAAGGCTACCTAGGGTTTGTTATGATCCACACAGTTGAATGCCTTGGCATAGTCCAAAAAAACACAGGTCACCATCTTTCTGACATTCTCTACTTTAATTTAGAAAGCTAAATTCCAGCATTAAAACGGAAATGATCTAAGTCTAGCATCTTCATTTCCCAGATCTTTGAACAGGGGGTCACAGAGCCAGTGGCTGTGGCAGAATGAGTTCTGATGATTCAAGGTTCCCTGTGTTTGGATCTGTGTTTTCCTAGAAAATCACATAGCTATCTCTATTATAACCTCATGCCTGTCACCAAACCCCAAAGAAATATAGTTATTAGAGGTAAGCCAGTGAGAACCCAGATGTAGTCATCATTGACAGAAACAAGAGAGGCTGCTCACTGGAAAGCTGCCAGATGCAACACAACCAACTGCTTTATTGGAGAATGTTCTGGTGATCTGCTCCCATCAGGGGAGAGCAGAGAAAAAACCCTCTCAGAAGCTTTGCTCTGCCACATGGCGTTGTCATGTGTCAACATAGAATCAAAGACTCCAAACAACACCAAAGTCGCGAGTCACTGATGTGCCTGGAGCACACAAGGAAACCTGAGAGGACGCTGAGCCACAAGAGAGACACTGAACACTCTTCTTACCTGAGACCCACGCAAGAAGGGCTGCAGGAGTTCCTAAGTTGATGGTTGTTTTTGTTTGTTTGTTTCAAGGGTTCATATTCTACCACTGAGATAAAAATTAAAATACTATGTTAACCTGTTCAATATTCATCTCCTATCTCTTGACCCAGGAAGATTAGCATTACCCCCACGCCATTCCCATTATTTCCATTATAAACTGTGCATTCAGAATGCTGTTGCTTGCTTCGCTGTTCATTCGAACCCCCTGGAACTTAACACCAGCCAAATGCAAAGATCGTAATGACCTTGGAAGGTTTTCCCTTACCACCTGAAGGCACACGATAACAAGTGGTGTTAAGGTCTTTGATGAAACCGGGGACATCCCAAGAGTAATGAACCTGGAGTGGGGTGGGGGTCTGTAAAGAGCAGGAAGAGAGACATCCATGAACCTTAAAGAAACTCATTAGTGCTCAGAGACAAACATCAACACAAATGTGATGTTTGTAAAGAGATGTGTATTTGCCAGGGTCAGTGAGGTGTGAGGCCTGGCAGGAGGGCTCTGCATGAGCTTTACAGGCAGAGATGGGCAAGACCCATTTACAGTCATCGCTTGGTCTTTTACCAAAGGAAAATCAAGCTGAGAAGATTAAAATATAACTTGAACAATTATCCTGACATGTGCCACATCCAGACTCCTATTCTGGTACTATTTCCAAGGTTTCTTTGTTCATTAACTAATGTGTCATGCTCAGATTCCATTGCTGAGATGAAGAAATGTTGCCCCATCAGCTCCAAGGACTGACACATGGTCACTCAGAGAATTACATCTGATTGGTTGATGACATAGACAAATGACCCAAATAAATTGTTCTCAAGTCCATGAGAAGTAGTAGACCTTTCTGAAGAAGACAGAACTCTTTTTTTTCTTCCCCTGGCTTAAAATTAATAGGCTGGACACCTTCAAAGATCCACCATGACACAGGATCCAGCCTCAGCAGACAGTCATCGCAGAAAGAAGCACAACAGAGAGTGGGGACCTTTTGAATGGAGCCTAGTCCTGAATTTGTTAGGTCAATAAGTTCATACCCTACTTTTGTGCTTCAACCAATTTTAATTCAATTTTTGCTATTTGAAGCCCAGTGAGTCAACAGGTTTAAATAGTATTTATGGAGTGCCCTTTCACATCCGTGTCTGAAGGGTAGAAAAATTTTATCCTCCATGTTCTTATCAGTTATGCAGCATCTGCCAAATTGCACCATTTCCAAAGTGATGTAACAACCAAAAAACTCCTTGGTGGCCTGAAATTATTTATTTCATTTACCTGGATGTCCACATACTACCCTCTAACCTTCCCATCTTTCTCTAGAATCTCTAAGCATCTCTGACCTCCTACAGCCTCTTCCTGGTAATAATAATTTTATTGCCTACCTTCTTCTGCCTTGACATGATGGATTGAGTATTTGATCTCAGTCTTTTAGTCACAGAGATTTGTCTCTTCCTCTAACTGAAACTTGATAGCCTAGAATTTAGAAACTGACTTCTGCTAAATTCAAATTTCCCAATCTCCAACTTCTCGAACCAAAGAAATCACTACTGTGCCTACAGATCACATATTGGAGCCTTCCTCTGAGGAGCAAGTGAACAAGACCAGTCTGACATGACGGCAGTGAGAGCCTATCAGATGCTTCTTGTTCATTTCTGAGAATGAAAGGGTTTCCTTCTGTAAGAAGGTTCACCGTAAACGGAATTTTAGATGAGTATAACTTCCAAAGGGTTTTAAAAAATAGGTCACGTATCTCCTGCAATAGGAGGCATACCAAGTTTCCAAGCTAAAGGTCATGTTACTTATGCTTTAGACACGCATCATCCAGCTCGTCAAAGGCAGCAAGCCTTGACCTGGTCCTTGCTCACATCAATCTGTGGCTTTTCACATAAATGATGCATAATTGGGTTCTAAGAGACCCTGACCTACAGAGAGTTAGGAAGACGATTAATAGAATATGGCATGCCTAGCAGCACTGGAGTTGGCAGTTGGCAAGAACAGTAGCATTTCCAACAGAACTAAGGAGAGTGGTCAACAAGATGAAAGTCCTCATCCCAGTAAAGAATCATCTTTACCCACTTTGCAGATTCGCCTGCCATTTAATGACCTCTTCCTCCACAAGGAAGGGTCCAGCAAACAGGTGAGAATTCATACAGTAATAATTTTTTCAGTCTTTGTACAAAGAAACCTCTTACCATTTACTCTGATACCTATGCACAGGGATATGAGAATGACGTTATATCAGGACTCCCAGACATAGTGTACACAGTTATTCCATGTACCTGAACCGTTACCAAAGCTTCCTGCCTTCCCTTGGCTGACTTAGAATAGATCCACTGGTTCTAGAGAGTCATCCAGTGGACATTTGCTGGAACTTATAAGGATGCTTTCTGAGTTTATACTGTATTGCAATATAAACCAAGCAATATACCCAGCTCTAACTCTGGTAGACATCTTTCAGATCAGTACGTTAAAGTCAACTACTCCTGGTGGCGGGGAAAGGAACAGCACACTAGTTTAAACTCGAGGGGACGGAGTGAAAATTGGAGACAATCTTCTACGCTAAATCTACTTTAGTTAGGAATAGGATGAAGGTATGTAATATTAATTATCAAAGTGGAAGTGTCCCAGTAGCTCAGTGGGTTAAGCATTCTGTGATGATTACAAGGTGTGTGGTTCAAGTCCACCAGCCACAATGGGGGGGTGAATTTTAAAGTTATCCTATTCTATAAAGTTTTAGAGTCTTGAAAACCTTATGGGGAAATCCTTTAAGACCACAATAAGCCAGAATAGATTCAATGATAGTAAGATTTATTTTATTTTTGGGGGGTGTGGGGCAGTAAGTAGAAAAAAATCTGTATGCAAAGCTTGCAGATATCAGAATTAAAATATTAAAGCCTTTTGATAGAGCACAGTCTTTAATATGGGCTCTAAAGAAGATCAGGGAATGATTGTTCTCCACCATTTTCCTCAAGCAATGTGTGTGTGTGTGTATGTATGTATGTATATGTATATCCTCAACTGATTATAAAAGCTCAATAATAATTGAAATTTTGCTGAGTCACAAAATTAAGGTTTCCATGCCATATTGCTGGTGTGTGGGAGAGTCACTAAACTAAAATAAATATTGCAACTAGTCAATGCACTATAAATGTGTAGTGTCCTAGTTCTTCATGTATTTTTAGAAAACAACTGATTCTTGACTGAGTCAGGAATCTATACTTGCTAAGTACAGATACCAGGGCTAGAAATAAGCATGCCAACTTCAGTTTCCCAAGGAAATAATTTTAAGACATATTCTGAGAACAGCTGTAACTCACTAAAACAAATCCCACTGCCATCTAGAAGATTCCAACATATTGTTGTTATTAGGGGCTGTCCAGGTGGCTCCGATCCAGAGTGACCCTAAGCACAAGAGATGCGTGGTCTGGAGTCATCCTCAAGACTGTTCCTAGGCATGAGTTCAATGATGCAGCCACTGGGTCAACCCATCTTGTCGAGCAGCATCCTCTTTTGGGCTGCCCTTTTACTTTACCAAACATGATGTCATTCTCCAGGGACGTGTCTCTCCTGACAATATGTTCCAAGAATGTAAGACGGAGCCTTGCCATCCTTGCCTCCAAGGAGCACTCAGCCTTCCATCTTCGAATACAGATTTGTTTGTCCCTTTAGTAGTCCAGATATTTTCAATCTTCTTCTCCGGCACAATTCATATGCATTGATTCTTCTTTCGTCGTCTATATTCAAAGTTCAACTTTCACAGGCATGTGATGCAATGGAGAAAGCCATGGCTCAGGTGGGCACACCACAGTCCTCCAAGAAACATCTTTGATCCTCACTACTTCAAAGAGGCCTTGTGCAGAGGATTTATCTAATGCAATATGTCTTTTGATCTTTTTTTGTCTTTTCATTAAAAATAATTTTATTGGGGGTTCTTACAGCTCTTAAATATTTCATACATCAATTGTATCAAGCATATTTATATATGTTGCCATCATCATCTCCAAAACATCTACTTGAGCCCTTGGTGTAAGCTCCTCCTTTTTCTCCTCCCTCCCTCATGTATCCTTGATCAATTATATATTGTTATTGTTATCCTGTATCTTACACTTTCCATTGTCTCCCTTTACCCACCTCTCTTTTACTCATCCACTTTTGGGGGGCTATGCAACAAATCTTGTGATGATTTCTCCCCTTTCTCATCCTCTCTATCCCTCTACTCTCATTACTGTTCCTGAGAGGTTTATCTTTCCTGAATCCCATGTGGTCTTTTGATCCCCGACTGCTGCGTCCCGGAGCATTGATTGTGCATCCAAGTAAGACAAACTCCTTGACAACTTCGTCCTTTTCTCCATTTATCATGAAGTTACCGAATCGTCCCCTGGAGAGGATTTTGGTCCTCCTTACAGTCTATTGAAATTCCTACTGACGACTTACTATCCTTGATTTCCATCAGCAAATGCTTCGTGGCCTCCTCATTTTTAGCAAGGGAGATGCATCATCTGCACATTGCAGTTTATCCACGAGCCTTCCTCTAATCCTGATGCCACACTTTTCTTCATACAATCCAGCTGCTCTGAGTATGTGCTCAGCATACGGATTGAACAAGTCTGGTAGTAGGACATCACCCTGACACACCCCTCTCCTGAGTTTCAACCACGCAGTGTCCACACAAGTGCCTCTTGATTCATGCACAATTTCCCCAGGAGCACAAGGAAGTGTTTTGGATTCTTAGTCTTCTCAAAGTTATCCACAGTTTATTATGATCCACATAGTTGAATGTCTTTGCATAGTCAATGAAGCGCAAGTAAACAACTTTCTGGTGTTCTCTGCTTTGAGCCAAGATCCATGTGACATCAGCAATGTTATCCCTGGGTCCATGTCCTCTTCTGCATCTGCCCTGAACTTCTGAAGAAGTCCATATTCTCCAACGACTGTTCCTTCCTCTTTGTTTCCAATTTTTGCATTTCAATCAGCAATGACTTTCAATGCATCTTGATTGCATGTTTGATCAATTTTTGATTGAAGTCACTGGTATAATTCTTCAGTTTATCACTCGCTTTCGTGGTTGGTGCATGAATTTGAATAACAGTTTCAATGATTGGATTTCCTTGATGGTGAATAGACGTGATCCAATCACAGACCGCATTGTACTTCATGATGAATTGAGCAGAATCCTTCTTCTTGATTGTGTTATTCCTGGCATAGTTAAGTCATATGATTTTCTGGTTCAAAATGGCCAATACCAGTCCCTTTCAGGCCACCAATGCCTAGGTATCAATCTTTATGCATTCCACTTCATTTTTGACCACTTCAGAATTCTAACATGCATACATCTCACATTCCACATTTCAATCATTAGAAGATTTTTACAGCTGTCTCTCTTTCCTGATTCATAGCGAACCTATGTAGCGATTCTGATGCTGTAAACCTTCACCAAAGCTGTTAACCTCATCTTGCGGCTGCTGAGAAGATGGCGGGTTTGAATTGCTAGTCTTTGCTGATCACAGCAGAGCGCTTGCTCAGCACCAGCACCAAGGTGGGATGAAGGGTAAAGAGTGCCGGCTCACGTGTTCCGTAGTCACTGAGAGAGTAAAGGGACATTAGGTCTACGTGTGTACAAGCACAGAGCAAATGAAACAAAGGTTTTCCTTAAGGTGACTTATTTAGACAAGAAATCCTAGGGTGCGCATGGAAAAGGCAGGGAACAGGAAGGAGGAAAAGAGTAAGAGGCATTAGGAACTACTAGTGTTTGATCCCAGGAAATTACCAGAGGATGCTTGTAGATCTATACCAGAACTAGTCCTTGAAAGGGGAAGACTGGCTCCCCCTCCTCATTGCTCAAAACCCAAACCCAAATCAATGTCGCTGAATCAACTCTGGCTCATGGTGACCCTACAGGGCATGGCAGAACTGCTTCTGTGGGTTTCCATGTTTGTAAATCATTATGGGAATAGAAAGGCTCATCGTTCTCAATTGGAACGGCCGGGAAATTCGAACTGCTGACATTTCTGTTTTCAGCCCAACTTGTTAAATAAAGAATGAGAAAAGCCATTGCCAGTTTTCACCTGCACAAACCAAGGAACATCGCTGCAGCAGCTGCTGGTATACAATATGGGGCCCAGAGGTTAAGAAATAGAAAACATATGTAACAATCTGCTTAATACCCATATTATTTTCTTCAGTTCTTAGTGCCTGACAGTCCTTCATGTTATCTTGTTGATTCTTCCTTCAAAATTACAGGGCATCTCACTTTTTAAAAGGCGTGCCCACTAATACCGTGACTTTCCAGGAATTATATTCATTGGACCAATTGCCTAATAGCTTAATTTAAAACTAAATTTAATCTCTGGCCATTGTAAACAACACATTAAAATGTAAGACTAAAGTACTATATAAGCAATAATGTCAAGGAAATCAAATGAAAAGGTAATGCTGATAAATTAGGGGAAATACAATGCTAATTATATAAATATATAAGCTGATATAGTTGTAAATATATATATATATATATGATTCCCACAAGATTTTGAAGACCACATCATTAGTAATAAAACAAATATGATAAATAGTGATATAATCAGGTACTACATAATGGGCTGTAAAATTGTACCTCTTTGTTGTCCATACATTTTCAGTAAAATCACAAAATTCTGAAACTTTTATTATCAGTAGTAGTAGTTTGGATTTAATACATATATCATACAATTTTAGAACTTTTAACAGAATTATCCTTTCAGTATAGTGGAGTAATTTTCTTCTCTATCATTAAAGTGTTTTAATGCTTTCATTAATCCATGCCTCATAAAGCATAAAATGATTTTTATTTCCACTACAATCAGTCATTTTGTTTGTTCCAGAAAGGAAAGCAGCTGTTTTTGCTGATTCTAAAAATGAATTAAAGCAAGTACCGCCATGAGCGACTGCAGTTGTTGCCCTCTGAGATGGTCTGGAGTCACTGCAACTGTCAGCCCAGGAGTGAAACACTGCCTGGTCTTGCACCGGCCTCACGGTTATAGCTACTCTCAAGTTCAGTGCTGCAGCCACGTGGTGACCTAGCTCACTGAGGCTCTCCTTTCCTATGTTTTGTGAATTATACTACCCTGCAATTTACTTTGCGATTTGCTTTCAGTTTAAGAAGAATAACATATCTAGTATAAGTTGAATGCATGGTGTACTTTTCTTTCATATTTTTAAAAAATAATTTTATTGGGGGCTCTTACAACTCTTATCACAATCCACACACCCATCCACTGTGTCAAGCACATTTGTACATATATTGCCGTCATCATTTTCAAAAATATTTTCTTTCTACTTGAGCCCTTGGTATCAGATAATTTTTGCCCCTCCTCATGAACCCTTGATATTTTTTTTCATGTCTTACACCAACCGCTGTCTCCCTTCATGACTTTTCTGTTGTCTGTCTCCCTGAGTAGGGGTTATATGTAGATCACTGTGATGGGTTCCCTCTTTCTCCCCACCACCTTCCCCTGGTATTGCTACTCTCATTATTGGTCCCAAGGGGGTTTATCTTTCCTGGAATCTCTGTGTTTCGAGTTCTTATCTATACCAGCATCCATGCTCGGGTGTAGCCTGATTTGTAAGGTAGAATCCAGGTCATGATAGTGGGGTGATGGGAGGGAGCGCTAAAGAACTAGAGGAAAACTGTTTCATCAGTGCTATACTGAACCCTGACTGGCTTGTCTCTTCCTGTGACCCTTCCATAAGGGATGTCCATTTGTCTACAGATGAATTCGGGTCTCCACTCTGCCCTCCCACTCATTCATGTTGATATGATTTTTGTTCTAGGTCTCTGATGCCTGATACCTGATTCCATCATCACCTCATGATCACACAGGATGGTGTGCTTCTTCCATGTGGTCTTTGTTTCTTCTCAGTTAGATGGCCACTTGTTTGTCTTCAAGCATTTAAGACCCCAGATGCTACATCTTTTGAGAGCTGGCACTATCAGCTTTCTTCATGACATCTGCTTGTGCACCCATTTTGTCTTCAGCAATTCTGTAGGGAATGCAAGCATCTCAGAATGCCAGGTTAGTAGAACAAAGTGTTCTTGTGTTGAGGGAGTACTTGAGTAGAAGCCCGATGTCCATCTGCTACCTTAATACTTAACATATAAATATATGTACATAGATCTATTTCCCTATCTTTATATATATTACATATGCATGCCTGTATTTAGACCTATATAAATGTCCCCTGCCTTCTAGTTCTTTCCTCTATTTCCTTTTACCTTCCTCTTGTCCCACTATCATGTTTAGCCTTCATTTGGGTTTCAGTAAAATCCCTCTTCGCTATAATGTCCTTGATCAAGCACAACCAGGCAGCTTATGTCCTCTTTGCACCCATCGATTTTAGAATACTTGTTGTTCCCTTGTCCCTGGGTTTGTTGATACCCTGCTTCCTTTCCCCCACCTCCCCCTCTTCTGTCTCTCCCTGGAAATGTCAGTCCTACTGCTTTATCCTCCGGATTGTTTATCCCCCCTATCCTGGGTCCTGAAAGAGTGCATCCTAGCTCCAGCTTCTGGAAGTCTTGTTGAATGTGCTCTGTAGGGCAAAACTCACTGCAGAACGAGGGCTGGAGGTGGAAGCAGAGTTCCTAGGCAGTTTGGAGGCAGGTGAAAGACATGTGGTCGGCAGCCAGTTAGAAAATTTAAAACACTGACCTGTGATGTTGCAGATGTGCAAGATGGTTGACATTGGTTTCCAGTTGCCCAAAGTATACCAGGTCTCTTGCCATCACACCTGGAAACTGCCTTTGAGGAACCCTCTCAGTCAGAAGGACGAGGCTCTCCCTTTTCATTGGCCTTCTAGATTAGTAAGCATGATGTCCTTCTCCAGGGATGGCTACCTCCTGAGAACAAAGCCAAATCAGGTGAGATGAAAGATGCTTCCTTGTCTTTTCTTCCAAGGAGGAAGCTCACGGTACTCCTTCTGAGAAGTTTCATTTGTTCATGGGAAAGCATGGTATAAATATTCTTCACCAACACAATAATGTGCCGACATCGATTCTTTGTCACGCTTCCATAAGCCTCCTCTAGTTTTCTTATGCATCTAAAGTACAGAAAGTACCATGGTTTGAATCATGCACACATCTTTCCTTTTAACAACTTTGAAGAGGTCTTGTTTAGTAAATGTAGCCAAGGCAATCTGCGGTTTCTGCTTCCAGGGGCATTGATGATCGATCTGAGTAAATTGAACTCTCTGACAACTTCAATCCTTTCTCAGTTTAACATGATATGCTTATGGGTCCAGGTGGAAAGATTTTTGTATTTAGGTGAGGTGCTATCCATATTAAAGGCTATCATTTTTGTCTATCAATAAGTGGTTCAAATTTCTGCTCTCCCCGTGCATCACTTATACGCCGCAGGCTGTTGATTAGTCTTCCTTCAATCTGATGCCATGTTCTTTTTCACTGAGCCCAGCTTCAAGGATGATTTCTCAGCATGCAGACTGAGTACAGAGTGCAAGGATGTAATCTCGCCACACGATTATTCTTTCTTTAAACTACATGCGGTCCCCTTGTCCTCCTGTGCTTTTAAAGGGTCTGTGTATAAGTTCTGCATGAGCATCATAAAATGTTCTGGAAATCCCATACTACGGCAACCATTGATGGCTTATCTCGTCAGCACACTTTAACTTTTTTGGTGATACTAATGATCGATCATTTGAGCACCATGTTAGGTTGCTTTTCTTTGGAATGGGCACAATTATGGGTCTCTTCCAGTTAATTGGTTAATTGGGTATCTTACAGATTTTTTGGTGTAGATGAGTATTTTTACAGTTCCATAAATTTGTTGAAACATCTCAGTTGATATTTTGTCGATTCTTGGAGCCTTGCTTTTGCCAATACCTTGCTTTTTCCTTAAATAAGATAAATGTGTATCATGTAATGAAACAATTGAACATGTTTGGGTCTAAGCGCAACTAACTTTTTGAGAATGGAGAATTCTCGTAAGCCCTAACCCTAGGAACCTAGATCCAAGGCACAGGAAAGAGGAAAAAAGAAAGAAAAAAATCAAAGGAAATTAGATTATTTATGAAATGAGTGGAAAATATAGAATACAAACACTATTGTTAATCTATGCCATCTTAGGAAGTCATCACCAACTATCATACAAGTAATTCCTTCTGATTATTAGGAAAGCCATAAAATTCCTATCAAGAAAACTATCCAGAATACCAAAGTTTTAAGGACAATCCTTTTTTTAATTTGTTTATTTTTTGATGGATGATCCACGGTCATCATTAGTGTTATCTCAAATGGCATAAATGTAGTATATTGTACCCCACTGGGGTATGTTAAATGAGCAGAAAGGTTGTTAAATAAATTATCTAGAATTTTCTTGATTTCTTAAGACAATTGTTATCTAAAATTATCACTTAATGATTCACAACGCTGAGAGTTTATCTTTTCCTATATTGATATTATTTTAGAAGAATACTGTACTTTATAATTTATAACAATCCTTTCTTTTAAAATATCATTTTATTGGTGTGCTCATACACCTCTTATCACAACACATATATACATAGTATCAAGCACATTTGTATATTTGTTGCCATCAACATTCTCAAAACACTTTCTTTTAACTTGAGCCCTTGGTATCAGCTCCTCACAATACTTTCATAAGAATTACCATTTCTGATTTTTGTAAAAATGCTATGAGGTAGATAATAAAGGCCTAATTTTTGCCATTCTAAGAACTAAAATGTGAGGTTCAGAGAAGTTAAGTAACACCACTTTGTTTTTTTCAGCAATGAGTAGAAAAATTACAACTTCAACTAGAGTATTTGGATTTTATTATGTATTTATACTATTAATTTTATTATGTTTACATATGAGGAAATCTTCCTCAGGTCGCTTAAAAAGTTGGGAATAGGGAAATTTGAAAACCATGAGAACAGGTCATTTGTAATGCGGTTTCCGCACGTAGCACCCACACAAGTCGTGACAAAGTCTAGGAAGAGTCTGCAGATCTTTCTGAAAGGTTTCCATTTGTGTTTCAAGAGCTGAAACCACCTAGTTTAATCCACCAACTCTGCTCTCAGCATTAATGATACTTCAAGATTCCAAAGGCAGGGGAACCAGAATATTACACAATGATATACCATGGGAGAGGGGATTAGTTCCTGATCCCCTAGGCATTTCTTTTGACTAATATAAAAATATTTGAATGTTTTCAAGCTCTCATAAATGGAATGGCTATATATATTCTACAATACCAGGAAAGGATCAGGCCTTGCTAAATAAATACAGGAACAATGCTTCACTTAATTATCTTCTCATGCCATTCCTATCATTAAAATAGTTCACTATCGTTCATTATATAATTAAATGAAAATTAATGAGTGCTCTCTGTCATAAGAACTATAATTTCCTACAAAATCTGAGAGATGAGATTTCTTGATAGTGTTAAAAATACTGGTATATATATTTCCTTACAAGAAGAAAAAGCTAAAGAAATAAAAATAAAGTTCAATAGTGACCAAAGATTGACCAACAACTCTTGTATTTCTATAAAACTCCTCCTATATTATCACATAGAAACAGAATTATAATGAGAAACATTCATTCCTAGCAAAGTTGCTTAACACTACACACACACACACACCAGGCAAATTGTGTGCCTTCTACTGTGCTTGACCAATTTTTTATCACCACATGAAATATTTACAATAACTGTAATGCAATAACTCAGGTCAATCTCTCCACCAGATGTTTTTAGACATAACAATGTTTTTGATTATTTATTGACTTAATTTTGAAATAATCACATTGTTTCTAAATGATAAAGCAAACCGAGTCAGTATAGGACTTAAAAAAAAATGTTGGTTCAGAGAAGAAGGACTTCGAATTAGGATGAAATTGTGTATTAAAGTGAGCCGAAACATAAAGAATAAACCAGCAAAGTCAACTTAGGATGACATGAGGCAAGGAGGGTCAGGTGAGTGTTTTCCATGGGCTTTGTTGGCGGAATCAGTCACCAACGTTACAGACTACTGTCGCAGAAAGGTCCTTCTTTTACTGGCACCCAAGGCTTACAGACAGGAGAGGTCCAGTGAAGAAGCACAGGACTTTTTACACAACCTGTTTATGTGCCTAGGTGAAAGTATGTTCAACACTATATAAACCGGAGGGCAGGCGAGAGGGGGAGGGGAAGGAGGACAAGGGGAAAGGGAGCAGGGGAGTGAGGACCTGAGGAGAGGAAGGGGAGAGTCCAAGGAGGATCTGTATTGCTAACCAAGGCTTACATATCTTTGGGGGTTGTGCAAGCCCCCCTCCCACAGGAAGGGGTTGCACTATAGGTTATACAGAAATGAGTGGGGTACAATCTAGGGATATACATGCAATAGGAAGGGGAGGGATTGGAGGCACACGTGTGACAAGCAGGGTGGATCCTAGATACACATGGCAGCCTAACTTTGGATGTCACAGAGCCAGTTTGACCTGTTCTCTGGCTCACCATAAAAACCATTATCAGTAGGGTGTAAACCCCACCTACATGGACCAGACTGATGGTCATAAGCCTTTAGGGAGAAGTAGCCCATTGTCCTTAACAGCAGGAAGCAGGCCCTACTTGTGGTAGGACCAGTTGTCTGGCAACTAACTGCCTTCAGGGAGGATGGCTCTAAGCATCTGCCCTCCCACCATATGCTGGCAAATAGCTTGTAATGTGTGGCATATCTTTGGAGGAGACAAAGCTTGGGAAAGGTCTCTTTAAAATCCCACAAAAGTCTAGATACAAAGCAAATAGCAAGACTTATTTATAAACACAAAGATGCCTTTAATAGGGAAAGTGATTTATCAGTGGTTAAATGAAGCAATAAAAAAGTATGCTGTTAAATAGGCTGCTTTGAAATTTAAAGCAATTAAAATAAATACATAGATACCTTGGTCAAGATAAAGTTGTTAAACCTTAAAAATGATTCATCTTGAAGAGAGACCTGAAGAATGAGCTGACATTTGACTTATTATGAGCTTGTAGTCCAATGGAAAAAAAAAAAAACAATTAAAAACATCTCCAACAACATTACCCCCAAGTTATTATCAGTTATGTAATCCTCTGTGTCAGACTGCGTTAAAGCACTTTATTTAAATGATCTTTCTTAATATTTATAACAATTTTTAAGTTTAATACAATTTTTCTCATTTGCCAGCCAGGCATCAAATGCATATCGGGCTGATATCAAAGTCCATGCATTCAGTGCCCCACCGTGTTGTCTCCCAAGAATGATCAAATGAAGGAACGCATGCTAATCAATTCAGAGGACCAGAAAAGCAGATAAACTAGAACAATGTAGTAAGATCATCAACATAGTGCTCGCTTCGGCAGCACATATACTAAAATTGGAACGATACAGAGAAGATTAGCATGGCCCCTGCGCAAGGATGACACGCAAATTCGTGAAGCGTTCCATAAAAAAAAAAAAAAAAGATCATCAACATAGAAGAGATATTTGAAAACCGGCCCAAGAACAAAATACATGTTAAAAAAACTCTCAGTCAAATATTGTTCATTCTTTTCAAATATTAAATCATTAATCAATGGAAGATGATATGCAGAAAATAAAATGATGAGACATATCTACTAGTCGTGACTTAGAGTCATCTGTCAAATGGATACAGTATTGCTTTGGGAATGTGAATCAGGGCAATAGGTGACTTGGGAAAAGAAGCAAACTTTGGCTCAGTTCAAAGAAGAAGTAATAATTTAAGAATCCATACAACAGAATGGGCAGCTCTATAAACAGTGAAGTTCCTGTCAGGGAATTCTTTAGATAGAAAAGCAAACTGCCACAGAATAAGGCATTCAACTCATCAAAATATGCCAAGATTTATCCTACAGCTTGTAGGCTCTAGATAAAAGTGCTTGTTTATAACAAGCCATCTAGAATTCAAAGGCTCACTCCCAAGAATTGCCAGTGACTGACCCATCGATACACCTAGACTGGTGACACAGTGTATTCAGGAAAGGAAAAAAGAGATAGAGTCCTCTTTAGAAGGCATGGAGCTTAAACTGGATTTGTTGGAATAATGTGTAGCTGAGAGGAAGTGAAAACAGGGAGAGCATTTACAAATGGACAGGGAACCTGGACAATGGACACGATGACATGGGATGGCCAGCCAGTTGCTATCATGCTAAGTAGTGTCTTCAGAGCACACATAGGGAAGTATGGGTTCAAATAGAAAGAGAATCTGTTTCCCATGGGTATCATGGGATTTTGAACTTGAGTTTATTTTTTATTATGTACTGCCGATTGAAAATTGTAGATTAAAAGTTTACAGTCACCTTTCTCAGAACTGAATGCTATTCCAGATTGAACAAATCTTGGGAATACCCAACAAAATGGATAAAAGTAACCCAAACTAACATACATATTCATGGAATTTCAGCATGCTGTATTCTTTGATACAATTAGAACAATATGCAAATCAGAAGGGCATCAGAATTTCCCTGGCGGCACTAGATATGAAAATTCACTTTTGAAATATTAAGTGGATTTTTTTTCATTTGTTCAAACTTTAAAATAAATGTAAAGACAATTTCAATCAGCAGTCCATGATAAAAAATAAACTCAAATTCAAAATCCCATGATATCCATGGGAAACAGATTCTCTTTCTATTTGAACCCATACTTACGTTTGAACCCATTTTGAAGACTAGTAGTCTAAACTGAATGTATCAACAAGATCATGTGTTCTCCAAATGCTCTAGACCAGAGAAAGATACAATCTTTCTTCTCTAAGTGTCTAATATCTCCAAGTATTCCTTGAGCTATAAGTACAGTATGATGATGTCACATTACTGTCTGTTCATTACCTGCCTCTCTGTGTCCCTTCTCTTTCATAGGACACCATTCAGATGGGATCAGGATCCACCCTATTCAATATGACCTTATAACAACTTTTAGCTTAGGATTCAAGTTATCCCTGTTGCTCAACTTTCAGCCAAGTAGTCGGGCCTATCGAATGAACAGTAACACCAGAGAAAGCAAGGTCCTGGGAACAACCAACCCCAGGAGATCAAAAGGGTAGAATTTTCCCAGGGGTAAAGCCTAAGAGGCAGGAGGAGGCAGAAAAGAAAGATGAATGGGAAAAGGAAATAGGGAGAAGGTAGGGGAAAGTGCAGCTATATTGTGAAGATTGAAATCATTATCAGGAAACAAATTGTATATTATTTGTTGAACATAAAATCAGTAGTCTCTGTAAACTCTCACTCAAATCACAACAAAAAGTTTTTAAAAAACCAAAATGAAGTAAAAAAATATATATGCACCGTCAATCTGAGAGCCTGGCTTACCCACTGCCATCAAGTCGATTCTGACTTCTAGGGATGCTGTAGGACAGAGGAGAGATGCTCTCAGAGGCTGTACATCTTCAAGGGAGTTTCTTATTCAAGACACTGGTTAGAAGAGATAGTCAAAATAAATATAAGAAGAGCAAAAAATTAAAATGTGGAAGTCTGAGTTATCCCTGCTATGTTGGACAAGAAGAAACAGCAGTAGAGTTCTTTTATTCCATAAGAAATTAAATGATTCATGCATTTTATCGGATCTAGACTCTAGAGCAATGAAGTTGGGAAGGACTTTCAACTTCATCCAAATTCCTACACTTTCAGATCATGAAACTAAGGGCAAGATGTAGGAAAGGAACTCATGCAAGTTCACACCAGGAATGGAGATGGAATGAGAAATCAAGTCTTCTTTCTGCTACTTATTACTCCCTTAAAAGGATCTAATCTTAAAAAGTCAGTCAACTATAAATAGTGAAATGATACAATGGAAATGACAGATACAGTTTGCAGCAATATGCTACAAAGAACAATGGCTCAGCGATCTGGCTTCTTTTGAACGGAAATGCTAATAATATATAACGTGTGTAGGCCAGTACCTGGCACACTTTTTCTGTAATGGGCTAGATAATAAATGGTTTTGCAGTTCCATCTTGATCTCTGCCACATAAGCTTCTTCACTTGATTATTTGGTTATATTGCTTTAAATATGTAAAAATGATGCTTAGCTCACCACAGCAAAGCAAAACAAAAACAGCTTACTGTCACCAGGTCAATTCTGACTCAGAATGGCCCTATAGGACTGGGTAGCATGACTCTTATGAGTTTCAAAACTGTAATTCTTTATGGGAGTGAAAGCCCCATCTTTCTACCATGGAGAGACAGGTGGTTTCCAATCACTGACTTTATGGATCAAGCCCAACTCATGAGCCCTACAATATATAGTATTGGTCAGATTTGGCTTTTGCAGCCCACCTGGGTCATCCCAGCACATCCAGCAGGCAGGATCGCCCGATATTGGTGGCAGGCAAGAATAGGGTAAGAAAAGCCTTTTGCAAAACAGAAGACTGTGGGCAAGGAAGCAAGCATGACAGGGTACAACTTACTCATGAAAAAAAGTATTTAAAGACATCTCAAACCAAACTCACTACCACTGAGTCAATTCTGACTCAGCGCTGCTAACCACCAGCTGCTCCTGGAGAGAAAAATGAGGTTTCCTGCTCTCCTGAAGACTCAGTCTCAGAAGCCCCCATGGGCACTTCCACTCTGTCCTAGAGAGTCACTGTGAGGAAGGGTATCTAGGTTACTAAAAAGGTATCTGGATGGCGGGAAAGCTCGTTTTCATGGAAGTACTAACCTAACGTTTGGCACTTTGAACACACCCAGCCATGTGATGGAGGACAACCTGGAAATCTGCTTCCAGATAAAACAGCCAAGAACACATGCCTGGAAGCAGTGCTCGTCTGTCACACGTAGTGTTACCGTGAGTCAGACTAGACTTAGTGTTAATGGGTTTGGTTTGAGGTTATTAAAAAAACCCTTTCATGATTGTTCGAAATATTTTTAAAAATAAAACAAAAAGAGCCAGAGAAAAGGAACAGGCAACCTTAAGCCAGACACTAACAAGGCATTATCATTGTAACTTAATGAGTTTTATTCAGAATAGTATAGCTAATGACTTGATTTTTCTATCAATGAATGATATAACACATTGATTATTAAGTAATTATAGTCAAATCTAGCAATGAACTTCATGGACAAAAAGATACAAAGGAAATTCATAATCCAGTAATGAAAATGTTATTTACTGAATAATAATAATGATAAAAGATGAGGTTCTTATAAAACCTCCATATGGCCATCCTTCACAGCAGATAGAAAAATAAGACTTCAGTGGACAGCTCTTAAAGGAGTTATTCCCCCGCCCCCCAGTGCATAATGAACATATAAACAACCAGGAATAGTAAACTCACACCTCTCCTTCTGTTCCAGTATTTATGCAGTGCTCCATCCCTCCTGGTATCCCGAGGACACACTTTGAATAGGTTGTTCTTAGGTGCCATCTAGTCACTTCTGACTCCGTGTGTCCCTATCATGATTAGGTGTGAACCCATTACTGTAGCCATTCCATTATGTAATTGATCTGAAAGCTTTACTGTAGGCTGCAGGCCTTGTTCTTCATCAGTAAGAATGTCAAGTTCTTTTCAGTTTTAGCAAGCGAGGTTGTACCATGGGCATATGACAGGTTGCCAGTAAGCCTTCCTCCAACTCTGATACCACATTCCTCTCTACAGAGTCCAACTTCTGGGATGCTTTTTCTTGAGCATTCAGATCGCACACTTACGGTGAAAGGATACAGTCCTGGCACACACTTCTGATGGTAAACCATCCAGTCTCTCCTTGTTCTCTTCAAAGCACCGTCTCTCGGTCAGGGTTAAGAGCTTTGGAAGAGCACAGTGGAGTGTTTTGGCATACCCATTTGTCCCAATGTTATTCATAATTTGTTATGATGCACACAAGTAAATGCCTTTGCAGAGTCAGTAAACATAAGGAAGCATCTTTCTGGGTTTTTCTTTCAGTCAAGATCCATCTGTTGTCCACATCATAGCCACGTGCCAGACCTCTTCTGAATCCAGCCGTGGTTCTGGCATCTCACGGTAAATGCAACTCCATTGTCCTGCTCCCATCATCTTGACTTATTGTCAGCAAACATTGTTCCTTGTACTTGACATTAATGATGCCACTTAATAATGTGTGTGTCTGGCTGGGTCACCTTTCTTTGGAAGAGGCACAAATATGGATCTTCCACTAGATTAGCCAGGTCAATTTCAAATTTCTTCTAGCCCGGCATCAGTTCGTTGAAGCATTTTAATCAAAAGTTCGTCAATTCCTGGAGTTTTGTTTTTCCCTCATGTCTTCAGTGGAGTTTGGCCCATTTGCTTCAATATCTTCAGTGACTCTGTTCAATGGCGATACACTCAGCCACTAACTGCAAAGTCGGGCCTTGGAAGCCATTTAGTGGATCTACCGAAGAAAAGATCTAGTTATCTTCTCCTACAAAGATTGAAAAGACCCAAGCTGAACCCTTGGCTAGCAAGCCAGCATCTAACCATGGCCCAACCACCAAGCTCGTTTTTCTCAAAAACAATCCGTACAGGCCCACCCACAGGGGGGTACCAAATTGGCATGTGTCTCCTGGGATGAAGGAGATTCCTCAAAGATAAAGCTAAGCTACTTTTTCAATTTTACTATAAACCTCCTCCATCCTTCTGACTTTATGTTACTTAGGGCAGCAGGTGGACTCCTTGGATGATCAATAAGAAAACTTTGGATGGACAATTGCGCTGACCAATCTTATATTGAATAACATTTTGGCATTTTAAACATCTTGATGGTTCATTTTATGCGACTCAAACCTTTTTTTGTTTTTAATATCTTATTTATTCCCGAGGGTGATTAGGATTTTATATATAGATGCATATTCATGTATGGTCTCCATTTTTTCAAAGTTTAATTGGTCCTTTAGGAGTAAATATCCTTTCTTTTAATATATTCTCATTCTCAATCATATTCAGATGCCAAAAATGACACTAATATCATATGGCCTGTGATCTAAACTTGCATTTTTAAGTGTACCATAGAGCGAAAAACCCAGGCTCTCTGGAGTAATTATTGATTACTTGGAGAGTTCTAGGAGGAACTGTGTGTGTGTGTGTGTGTGTGTGTGTGTGTGAACTATACACAGGAACGATAGATATAGGAACTATATATAGGAACTATATATATATAGGAACTACATATATATATATCACACACACACGAGCCAAAGATAAGGAAATTCTGCAGATCAAAAGGGGGTTTGGGTGTGAATCATTGGACAGCAAAGGGTCATTTCCTTGATCACCAGGGACTCCTCCTGGTCCAGGAGGATGGACCCCATCCTTTTGTTTATGGTATGAACTGCATAAAGTTGTCATCTAACTTTAGTTGCTAGTCTCCCATTTCCCTGGCTTGGCTAGAAGCCATCATGGACATTTCCCCTCTCTTTTCTAAGCCACCTGATGCCTCAGGTTTCATTGAAACACAAGGTAAGCTGCTCCTCAAGTTAACGCGAAAGGAACAGGTGGGAGCGCCAGCAACTTACCTGAGCTCACCCAGGGAAAAAGAATTATATCCATACTTGTGACTCATAAAAGAATAAGGGAAGATATTGGTCTCTAAATATTTTCACATATTTCATATAAAAATACTCAAGCTTAAAATGAGAAGTAAAACTGATTTGCACTACAAGCAAAGCAGCCTAAGCAAACAAATGATATTCCTAGGCAAGGTAATTTCATTCTTCAACCAGATTGCTGACTCCAGAGTCAGGAGATGAAGCCGCCCTTTCTGCTACAGATATTAATAATTAATGGATGCAGATTGGATGCGCAGCGGAGTGTTCCTTTCCGTTAGTTTCCAGCTAGACAGTATTGCTGTCTTGCTCTTGAATCGCGCTTCACCGTATTGTATTTTCTCTTCACAAGCTTGCTGTTGTTCCAGAGAAGATTAATTGTATTTTCAATGAAGCCACCGAGCAGTCGTCATGGAAGTCTGATTGATTCTGAATCGCTCTCTAACAAGCTCCCATTTTATTTTTAGTTTCATTTTTTATCAGTGATAATAAAACTACAGCGTCCTGGTAAAGTTCAATCAACAGTATTTTCTCCACGCTGAGTTGTGTAGATCAAGAAGAATCTCAGTCGTTTCTGGAGTTTAAGATTTAGGAAGTTTTAAAAATAGTTCTTGCTTTTGCTTTTTTTTTTTTGGTGGGGAGATACATATTCTAAGAAGGACCATCAGGGGAGGGAAGCAATACTGCGCCCTCACCTATCGGGTCAAGCTGAGTTCAGGTGGACTCAAAAGCAGTAGGTTTGGGTTGGTGTGTCCACATACACTAGAGGAGCCTGGTGGCGCAGTGGTTACGCGTTGGGCTGCGTAAAGGAACATCATGTGGATGTTTAAACTAGGATTAACCAGGAACAATAAAATCACTGAAATGAGAGCAAGCCCTCTCGCCCTCCGGAGTAGGTCTTTCACATGTCAGGAGAGGCTCTACAGATAAAACGGAGTTGTGATCTTTCGAGTGGAAGCAGGGAGGGGATGGGAAGTGGACCACAGCTGAAATGCTCTGCTACTTAGCCCCTTTATGCTTCTGACAGGTACTCTGTGTGCCCTATTTACCTCACTCACAAAACACACATTTTACAAAGGACTCCTTTCTTAGAACCAAATGCAATGTTGCAAGTATGGAGTTTAACATGTATTTTAAAATTTTTTAGCTTGTTATTGATAACTTTTTTGTTATTTTGTAGCTTCTAGGAAAATTGAGTAGAAGTATCAGGCTTTCTGCTCTTGTGAGGGTTCACAGCCCTAGAAACACTAAGGAAGAGGGGAGCTGACAGCACTGATGACTGCCTAGCTCCCCTCGATGGGACTGAACAACAGAACTCTACGGGAAGAGATGGGATATATGGGAATAAGTAAGATGTGTCAACACAACATTATTCAAGGAAAAAACACACACAAAAAAGCAACTCTTCTCTGACTTCTAGAGTCACAATGAGTTGCCATCAGCTCAATTGGCAATGAATTTTGAACAATTGTGATCTAAGTGGTCTCTGGTATCGCCGGGGTTAAAACACTTGCCTGCTAACTCAAAGACCAGCATTTCCAACCCACCAGCTGGACACCAGGAGAAGCACATTAATGTGAGGTACTAGCGGAAGAACTAGGGGTTGTCCGTTACATGCCCAAGCCTCCGTCCCCCTTTACAGGAAGTTGGAAGCTGCTTAAGGTTAGAGGGCATGCTCCCATTCGGGTCCTTGAGACAGGAAGCCAGTACACCTGGGTGGGACCCCCCTCTAGACCAGGTGGGCTAAATTCAGCCAATGGAATCAACCAGTAAGGTTGACCAGGCCTCCCAGTGGAGGGCCTGAAAAGCCAGAATCTAGAGCCCACTGACTTTCTTGTCCAGCTGCTGCTGGGGCCAGGCTGCATTTTTCCCTGACCCCGGGGGTGAAGTGCCCAGAGGGGGCCTGTATAAAACCTGACATTTCTCCTATCCTTTATAAAACTCACTTGGGTCACAAACCAGGTTTCAGCGTGAATTCTTTCTCATGCTAAACCAAAGACCAAGGTATTCCCCCTGGGAAATCTAACAATAACAGCCCATGAAACAATTCTACTCTGCTCTGCAGTGCCGCTATGAGTTGGAATCCAGCGACCAGCAGTGGGCTGGGTTTGCTTTGTTGGAACATGATTGAGAGGGTCACGAGTGGCATAGTGTGTAAGCACTGTGCTGACACAAAGGTCAGCAGTTTAAACCCACTAGTTGAAAAAAGTATCATTCTGCTTCCACCAAGATTACAGCCTTGGGATGTCTATGGAGCCATACTATTCTATCCAATCTTGGTTTTTCTGTTTTCCTTTAGCTGAATTTAAATACCAATGTTTTTAGCCTCTGAACTTAAACAATTAGAATCTTGGCAAGAAGCAACCCACCCGTGCCCCCCATTTTAAGTGTGATTGAAAAATCCTAGTATACCAGATGATTTCAACCAGCTGGTCTACATATAGTTGAGAATTCTATAGCTGAAACACTAATCCTGGCAAGTGGACTACAAAGAGGTTGGTGCTTTAGTGGATATTTCAGTAGCCTGCAAAGAGGAAGGGCGAAAAAGGATTGAAAAAATATGAGACTGAGGAGGATCTGTTTCCTGTTGGTTATGTTTCAAAGCAAGATGAAATAATAATTACACACAGAACACACATGGCCTGGTGATAAGCCACCCAGTGTTTACTTGAAACACAACATCCATAGAAGATCACAGTCAAGAGGAAAAGAGGCAAAACCAAAGAAATACCACACAGAATGATGTACAACTTGAGGAAATATTTTAATTCATGATGAGTTTTTTAGATATGCAAATAGATAATGAATAATGTATACTTACATCCAAGCAGTGTATGATCAATACAGTGCAGGTTCTCCACAACTGTTCTTTGCTACTTCATTTGTGCTGAAATGGACCCGTATAAAAATCTCATAAGCAGGATTACCGATTAATGTGTATGGTATGAATAAACAAATATGCTCTGCTGCTCACGTAAAGTGAAAATGGAACCTGCTTTCTGGCTTGGCGGTAGTCCTCAAGTTCAGAGCCAGAGCCAAGTAAAGTCTACCTATCTGAACCAGATGATGGCCCCAACACTCTCACTCACATTCAGCTATTGAATTTTCAAAAAAATTATATTTCCAAATTTCAGGTCAGAAACCTGCCCCTCTGAGATATTGCTTCAGGTCACATGACAAAGTGGGAAAGTTGGGTTTATACTGGCTCCAAATAGACTGCCATGTCAGAGGACCAAACCCGCTGTCCTTGAGCCCATCCGGACTGAAAGCACCCATGTGGGATAGAGTAGGATTGCCCTCACAGAGCACCAAGGGCTGCAATCCTTTCAGAAGCAGATTGCCTCATCTGTCTCTCACAGAGAAGCTGGTGGGTTCAAGTCCCAGAACTTTTCCCTGCGCCAAATAGAAATAACAACAACGTAATGAGACTCTTAAGTATTTAATGAAATCATTCCTTAAAAGAGTTTGGAATATGTAGCAAGTGCTCAATAATAATAGTTATTATTGTTCTTGCTTCTGGTAGCATAATTTGAAAGCTCAAAAGCACAGTGCTGACCCTTGGAATTCTCTGGGGAAATGAGTATGTCCAGAGAGGAGACCACTACGGATGCCATCTATTGGTAAAGGCTGCTTGCAGGGCCAAGCGCTGGCCAAATGCTAACCCTGTCTGAGCTGCGGTCCCATCTTTCATAATTAGACAGCTAAGAGTCCTGAAGATGTTAACCCCATCCCATTTCGCAATGGTCTTTCTCCTCTTTCCATTTGGTCAACCTACTTAGCCTCAAAATCACTTCTGCAATGCTGGCAACAGTTTTCTCTTCCTGGGGGAATTTATAGGAAGAGAAGCACAGAAAGTTAAAGAGTGACATGCTCCCTGGTGAAGGGCTGTTCCAGCTTGGGGCTTCCTTCCTACTGCCCCCACCTCAGGAAACGGATGTTGAATTTGAACTAGAGATAATGACTTCCCATGGTCCCAAGGTTAATGAGAACAAGTCCCAGTTCTTATTGCCTTCATCATGAAACACAGTACACATTCGAGGTTGATTCACAGAGACAGACAGATGATGCCTTCTTCTCACTCAGTGAAGAAACTTAGGACTGCAAATGAAAATTAAATTTTCAAAATCATTCAGAGAAAATATTTGGAGGCAAAATTTGTCATCTCCATACTGGCCTCTGCTCTTGTGTTTGTCTGGGTAGACTAGAGAAGCAAATCCAAGGACGCACATGAGTATAAGAAAGAGATTTATATACAAAGAGCAATTACACATTGAGAAAACATCCCAGCCCAGTCCACATCAAGTCCATAAGTCTGATACTAGCCCATATATGTCTGATACCAATCTATAAAGTCCTCTTCAGATTCACAAGACACATGCACTGATGCTGAATGCAGGAAGATCACAGACCAGTGGGTAGAAAGTCTTTGCATCCAGTGGCATTGGAAACATCTGTGTTGGCATGGGTCTCTGCATGGCTTCCCAGGGCTTCCCAGGGCTATGGGTCCATGTGTCTTATCAGCTGCTATGTCTCCCAGGGAGTGGCAGAGCGAGAGAAGCTTCTCCTGCCTCCAAGGAGGAAGTACCAGAATTCCCAGAATCCTTGGGGGAAGGCTATGCCCACACAGAAGCCTCATTGACTATATCCTAATTGACAGGCTAGACTCGACCCCTACACACGTAGTCCTTAAATTGACAATTATATCCCTATCACAGCTTTCACATCGCCTCCAAAGTCATGGCTCATTTGCAGAGACTTTTAGAAGGAACAGCCTCTGGACACAGATGCTCAGACCCATCCTTGGTCTTCCTTGCAGTCATGACTGCTGGACATAATGAATCATCACATCCAAAACTCTAAAAAAGGTTCAGACTGGGTGCTCATAAACAGGAAGAACACATTCAGTGGTGTGTGTGTGTGTGTGTATGTGTGTGTGTGTGTGTGTGTGTGTGTGTAGCCAGAAACATTGAATAGTTTGAAAATCAACTTCAACAAACCTTAGAAGCATTTCTGTCAGTCCAGTCCAATATTGAAGTGGACAAAAACATTTTCTGGGAAACAGTTTCAAATATTCTCTCAGGTAGGAATATAGATTTAAAAGGACCCAGCTGACCTCTCTAAATACATTAATATTTAATAGGTTTTATTTTTGACTTTTCCAAGATATTCCTTTGAACTTTTCATCAAGATGGCTAGAAGCCACACATTTGTTGAAGAAATTTGTTGGGACCACAGTGGTATACCTGCACCTTGTGGGTAAGGGCTGTTCAAGGGCAACATAAAGAAAGGCATTTTACAACACAATTATGAAGGCTCAAATCACATCATTTCCAAACTCCCTCTCCATCGCGATTGGCCATTCTGACTCTCTTTCTATGTTTATATTAGCCACTGTGCTCTCCTTTGCTTTTGCTTTGAGACATAAGAAAAGCTGGTTTCTCATTTGGAATCTTGGTCAAACCCTTTTCTCAGAGTTCTCTTTATCCACCCAGTGCTAAATCACCTCCATAGGACCTGCTGCAGCTCAGGTTTCACCTCCAACACAGCCATCAAATGTCTGTACATGTTTTGTAAATAGTCTTCAGACTTCTATTTCTTTCAAATAATCTTCAGGATATTTTACTAATATCATAATGGATCTCTCATTCAACTTGGGTAGAATTATTATTTTAACAATATTGTGTCTTCCAACCAAAAAGCATGATAAAATGGTATCTGTAACTATTTCTTATTCTTTGATGCTCTTGTAAATCTTATTTTATGTTCTAAATGTTTGTGCTGCTATGGGGATGGTTTAATTTCCAAGTATTTTGAGATTCTTCATATTTTTGTTGTTTCTAAATTTTCCCCACTGTAATTCTACTGTCGTGAGGAAAGTCACATTGTATTATTTCAGTCATTTTGAATTCATTGAGCTATTTTTCCTGTTGCTATTTTTAAATAATCTAGAATATTTCCTAACCAACTAAATGCTCCCTGCACATGTTAGAACAAAGTATACTTTGACACTGAATGAAATGTCAATTATATTGTTCCAGTCTTCTATGTCCTTATTAATTTTCTTGTTGTTTTTGATGTCATTGAGAAGTATAAACTCACTAGTCATAATTGTGGATTTATCTATTTTTGCTTAAGTGTCATTAGCTGTGTATTATGTGATTTGAAGATTTTAAAATTCTAAGTGGTTAAACAAATCGAATTGTGAGATCCTCTGGTTGTATGAGCGCATTTTCATCCTGTGCATGGCCAACCAACTCCTGGGAAGCTTTAGAGCCTATCTACCAACTGTACAACATTGGCTTTAGTTTGGCAATCTATAAAGTGATAAATTTGGAGCATTCTTTTCATTAAAGATCTGTGTGAGATCTACCATAGGGCCTAAAAATATAAGAGATCATGATTGATGGCTCTTATAAAAACTACTTCCTTTTGCTAATGGATTTTGTAGCTCTCCTGGTGAAAAGTGGGATTAACCATAGGTTGTATACAATGAATGACTATCTTGGAGTCACAAATCCTTTCATCTGCCTGCTACCTACTACTAGTGTCACGTCCTTCTAATGTCCTCACTTTCTAGGCCATTAAGCTCAAGGCACAATAAGGTTCATACTTTCCTCATTGCAAAAAAAATATTTTCAACTTTATGAGTTTTGTGTATACTATTCTCCATGAATACAATGTTCTGTTGTCTTTAATAATCAAGTAAATTCCTACTAATCCTTCAGATCCAAGAAAATTGTCATTCTTTAGACCACCCTAGATAATTCTCCTGGAGTCTGTGGGGGAAATTGGTTACCATGATCTGCAATTCACAGACAATTCCTTTTGCTTGTAAACCTGTATTATATGTCACATCAGAGTTTGCCTTTTTACATGGAAATATTTCCAAGGCAGAAGATACAAATATAATTGCTTGTTTTTTTCTAACCTCAGCAAGAAGTACATAATAATTAATGATGTAGCTTACTGTACATGCAACTTTCATTATTCAATCACAAACATTTACTGGATCTGTATGAACCAATTTTATCCTAAATTAAAGATGAAAATAAAAGTCTGAAATTCCTAATGAGAATAGGAAAAAAAAATTAGTCTCAGAATCTCTGAGCTGTTCCCAGCTGTGGCTGGCTCCCAGTTTCTCTTTCTTTAAAATCGGATCATTAAGAAGTTCTTCCTTGTTGGGCCTCCCAGCTGTGAAGCACAGGGGGAGTGAATGCATAATGATAATAATGGATACAAGGGCAGCCATCTAGCTCAGAAGCAACAAAGCCCACATGGAAGAAGCACACCAGCCTGTGCGATCACAAGGTGTCAATGGGATCAGGTATCAGGCATCAAAGAACAAAATATCATATCATTGTGAATGAGAGGAAGTGTGGAGTGGGGACCCAAAGACCACCTGTAAGCAAATGGACATCCCCTTACAGAAGGGTCTTGGGGAGGAGACGAGCCAGTCAGGGGGCAGTGTAGCAATGTTAAAACACACAACTTTCCTCTAGTTCTTAAATGCTTCTGCCCTCCCCCACTATCATGAAGCCAATTCTACCACACAAATCCAGCTAGACCAGGGGATGTAAACTGGCACACATAGGAACTGGAAACACAGGGAATCCAGGACAGATGAACCCCTCAGGATTAGTGGTGAGAGTGGTGATACTGGGAGGGTGTAGGGAGGGTGGTTTGGAAAGGGGGCACAAATGATAAGGATCTACATATAACCTCCTCCATGGGGGATGGACAACAGAAAAGTAGGTGAAGGGAGACGTCGAACAGTGTAAGACATGACAAAATAATAATAATTTATAAATTATCAAGGGTTCATGAGGCAAGGGGTGGCAGGGTGGGAGGGAAAAAATGAGGAGCTGATACCGAGGGCTCAAGTAGAAAGCAAATATTTTAAGAATGATGATGGCAACAAATGTACAAATGTGCTTGACACAATGGGTGGATATATGGATTGTGATGAGTTGTAAACGCCCCCAATAAAATGATTTAAAAAAAGGAAAAAGAAACAAAATAAAAACAGTGGTTGTCAAGTCCACTCTAACTCAAAAAAAAAAAATGAATACAAGGGGATACAGGGAATACAGGGGTGGGAGAGAGCAAAGGGAGGGAAAGGGAAAAGGGATTTCGGGCGTAACCAAGGAAGATGGGAAAGGGGAGGAAGCACTGAAATGGATTGTGATTTGACCCTATGGAAGGGGATGCTCTAAAATTGATGTGAGGCTGATTGTGCAATACTTGTGGTATGATTAACTGAACTATTGACTTATAATATATGCAAATTACTTTTGAAAAAGCTATAAAAACAAATAACTATTTTTAAAAGTTTATCCTAAATTTTATAAACATAAATAAAATTCCAATTATGAAAATCTAAAATTATGTAGTTATTTTAAAATTTGGTCCCTTTGTTTTTTAGTGTTTCAGGGCTTTTAATGGGATTTAATTGATCTATATATTCTGTGGTCATTACATAATCTCCTGTGAACTTACATAGGGGTGAGGTCTAGCCTGTCAATCAGGTGATAGCCAATGAGGCCTCTGTGTGGACATAGCTTTCTCCTTTGGATTCTGGAAACTCATGTCTTTCTACCTGGAGGCAGGACACACACTCTCTCTGCTTTGTCTTCCTGCTGACAGGCCTCATAGAGCTACACTGATAGAGCCAGAGCCCCAGAGCTGGAGGAGCCAAGTGGAGACCCATGTAAGTGTGCCAGCGTCACTGGATCCACAAGACTTTCCACCCATTGACCTGTTATCTTCCTGCATTTGGCATTAGTGCATGGCTGCATGGATCTGAAGAGGAATTTATAGACTGGTATCAGTCATATGAGCTAATATTGGACTTATGGACTTGATCTTGACTGGGCTGGTTTTCTTAATATACAATTACTCTATGATCTCTTTCCTATACATATATGTATCTCCCTGGATTTGTTTCTCTAGTCTACCCAGACTAACACATATACCCTTAAAATGTACTAGTATCCCCAACCTAAGAATACGATAAGATTACTTTAAGATGTGCTTGAGGAACAGAGTCATTCATCTGTTTTCTAACAAATAAGACAAGGATAATAACTGTCAGCTGTTATGAGGTACGGTCTATATGAAGTAATTCCACGTGGAGAATATATGACTGGAAGCAATGGTAAGATTCAAAACAGGGAGAGAAGGTGATCTATGTATGTATGGGCACCAGGCACCGCAGTACAAAGCAAATCTGCAGTGAATCCAGTGCAGTCTCAAAAGGTCTGTGGGGATCTGACTAGAATGAAATGATGGACAGAGAAAGACATCTATTGGTGTGAAATAACAATGGTTCTTTCTGCATAATCATCGACAAATGTCACCATGCAGGATGACGTATGGTTAGAAAATGGCTTGGATAGGACAGCATTGAGAACAAGAGGCGGTGACTGCGGGAACAGAGACCTGGAACGGACCAAGATTACTCCTAGTCCCCAAATGTTCCTGTCAATACAAAGAACTTCTAGGCCACCTGCCCATCCATTTAAAAGTGGGTTTTGTCCACTTGACAGGGAGAAAGTAGGTGTGTCTATTCTCTTCTTCTGGCTCAGGAGTGAGCTTACATGTTCTGAATGCTGACGGCTTTGCTGAATAATTTCACCAAACATTTGCATGAACATGAAAAGCTGACGTTGCCTCTACAAAACTGTCAGATTTAAAGTGGGGTTTATCATCTAACAGATATAATCAAAGTAAAATTGAGGTTAGAGGCAGGCCCCCTCACTAGGAGCTGAGGAAGATTTTTGACATTGGTTTTTATGAAAATGAAGCCTTCCCCTAATTCTTCATCCACTGATTCGTAAGTAGGATCTCTTCTAAATCCCTCCAGGTCAATCCTTTCCAATTACAGACCTCAAACTTGTCTTTCCATTTCTGTTTTATGATACCCTAATCCTTTGTATAGTAACCATGGAGTCTCCACACCAAAGAAACACATCCAGAGCTCATAGGATTGTCCTTTAACACACATCACTGCTCTTTTCTGCAGAAGCACTGAATTTGGCCATACTCATCAACACACCTGAATTCATGGGTTCTTTAAACACACAAGAGTATCCAGAAGAAAATTAGTTAAATAAAACCCTATTTGAAAACCACTAGGAAAATTTACAAGCTTATATCTTTCTCTCAATCCAAATGAAGTTGGAATTTAACAGACTATCTTTATACCACAAAGTCAGGGGTGTTGGATATGGGATGTTTGTAAACAATTCATTTTTTAAATTTTCAAACAGGGCCACTTGACTCAGTCTCTTCCTGCATTACATGTCTGGAAATCCTACTTAGGGCTAAACCTGACAGCCTTGAAGGATTAAGAAGACACTAGGTCAGAAGTGGCTCCAGTCCCAGAAAGTCTTACTGCGAAGGCTCCTCAGATTCTCTGTCATAACTTCAAATGACTCGCCTTTCTCCTACTTTAAACCAACTTGATTTATGGACGTTTTCTTTCAATTATTATTTTCCAGATTTTTTGACAAGCTAGTTTAAATCTATAGTAGAAATAATAACTAGGAGCATTTACTGTTAGGATGATTCTCCACAAAACCTGTTATGAGAAATATCCCGTGTCATTCCCCAGTAATCTTTCACTCCTCCTCTTTTTCCCAACACTTTTTCACTCTCAGTAATTACAATCATACATGCTGGTTTTAAATTTCTAATAGCTACCAGCTCTTCCAGCTCTTCCTTACACACGACCTTTGCACATACTATTTCCCAAGGCCGGAGTTTCCTCGCTTATTTTCCTTTTCCATATCTATCCCTCGTTGCCTAATGTGTTCCGTGACTCTATTCATGTTGCCATTGTACTACCACTGCCTCCTAAGGGATCACATTGAATTTCTCTAATTACACATAGCATCAAAATTAGGGTCTCCTCTTTATAGCTCTCAGCACATGTTTATTTACTTTCAATGTTTGCCTTCTTAAATATAAGACAAACACCTTGAAGTCAGCATCTATTACTCTCTTGGTCAAAGCTCATCTGCCTCTAACCCCAGATACTATATCTTTTGATAGCAGGGCAGCATCAGCTTTCTTCACCACATTTGCTTATGTGTCAGGAAGGTGAGCATCACAGAATACTGGGTTATTAGAACAAATAGTTCTTGCATTGTGGGAGTACTTGAGTAGAGGCCCAACGTCTGTCTGCTACCTTAATACTAAATGTACAAAAATATTTACATAGATATTTTCCCTATCATTATACACACACACACACACACGCCTTTATTTAGCCCTCTTTAAATGGCGTTTGTCTCCTAGTTCTTTCCTCTATTTCCTTTTACTTTCCTCTTGTCCCACTATGATGTTCAGCCTTCATTTGGGTTTCAGTAATTCCTCTTGGCTATATTGCCCTTGATAAAGCCCTATAAGGCATCCTACATCCTACTGGCCATCTATTTTAGATCACTTGTTGTTCCCTGGGCTGGTTGACACCCCCCTTTCATTTCCCTAGCCTCCCCCCTCTCCCGTGGCCCCCTAGAAATGTCAGTCCATCTGTTTTCTCCTCCAAATTGCTTTTCCTGCCTATTATATCTAGATAAACCCAAAGAGACAATAATAAGAATAAAAACAATATAGAAAAACAAAGTAACAAAATAACAACAAAACAAAACAATGACCAAAAAAAAGCCTATAAATAGTTCCCGGTCTGTTTGTTGACCTTTAGGAGTGTTTTCTGTTTGGTTGAGTCTGATGAAGTGCCAAGCACTGGCCCCAAAGTCTACTTTTGGTATTCCCCCAGGACTTCACTGTTTTGCTACCTTTGCCGCTCTGTTGCATGCCCTTAGTGTTGCACCCCAATGTGGTCGGGCCAGATCTGGTACAATTGCCATACTGTGTCTCCAGTGTTGTTCCCCATAGTGCAATGGGTCAGTGAGGAATGTCGTGTCTCATGGCTGCTCTGAGGCAGAATATCTTCCTTGGGGCTTGGTAGGCAAGGATGTGTTCTACTCTATCACCTTCCCTCTTCAATTGCTCTTGATCAGAATTACCCTTCTCCCTGAGCTGCCGCTTCAGTGCTATTCTCTGAAGTGTTTTCTTCTGGTGGAGGGTGAGGGGCAGGAGCAAGGGAGAGGTCCATATACAGTGTTTCCCTGAAAATAAGACACTATCATAATTATTTCCCCCCAAGAAGACACACTATGGTTTATTTTCAGGGGATGTCTTATATTTATGAAGGGCGGTGCAACAATTTACATTTATTCAAATATAGTTCAGTCGTCTTCTTCTGGAACACGGACCCACAGTGCTGAGTCAAAGGGCAGCCATGGCTTCCTTTCTTGTCCCTGAGGACACACAACCCCTAAAGCAGAGCGTCCAGCTCCTCACTTCATGGAGGAGACTGGCTCTCACTGTCTCTGTCTCACAGTCTGCCTCAGCTTGCAGCACGCACGGAACGACCTGCACATGATGGGCATGGGGGCTGGGGTGGGGAAGCCAACCTTGTGGATGGTGCTGCCCGCACCTCTCTGGTCCCCTCTGAGACAACAGCTGTTGCGACGGGGTAGATGAGAAGGGCTGCCTGTCTTCATGACCGCTCCGCGCCGGTGCGCTGCAGAGCCATGCCTATCACCATCTTATTTTGGGGGGATGGATTATATTGCGCGGATGCTTAGAAATCCTGCTATTGCTTATTTTATGGGTATGTCTTCTTTTCGGGGAAGCACAGTAGTTGGAATTGGGGCAGGCTCCGCAGCCCTCTCTGTTGGTTTACTACTTCATACTGGAATGGTAACCTCTAGTCTTCATGTTGTCATCCCTTTGAGCATCTTTTGGTTCACGTTGGTGATGGTGGTGTTTTGGGGTTCCCTTGGCTGGATGCTTTGCTTTGATAATTACACATTTTACTCAACATTCTTTCAAGTCTTTTTATAATGTGCTCAAGGAATGAATAAGTAATACCTATAATTAAACTATAAATTCATAGGATATATGAATATGCAGCAGAAAAAGAATGCAAATGATCGAAGCAAAGTGTCTCGAGAGATGGTATTCCGTGTAGTTTATGTTCATATCAATGTGTTTCCACATTCTTGGTGTTTGGCCATTGCTTGATAATTCCTGCCACTGCATCCAAGCATAGGATGTGAAGAGAGAGTTACATAATGAATGGTCTTGAATCGCTGATATCTCAGATGTGACTTATGTTCTTTCATACACTATAACTGAATGTAGACATGTGCATGGTGCCACTACGATTGTTCTGAAACCTGAGATGGGAGAGCAATTTATGAAGTTGGAGACTGGGAGCACAGCACCTGGACGAGGCTTCCAGCCCTGTTAATTACTGGTTGGAAGACCCCCACTGACAATTCACCCCTTTGATCTTCATTTTGTTTACCAAAAAGGGGGAAATGGTCACATAATCTGCATTCAGACTTCCTTTCCATCAACCTTTACTAGGCTCTGACTACACGCAATGTTATTTTAGATTAATTAGTTAATTTAAGTCTCGCATCTGTCCTGAAGTTTGGGATGAGTCCTTTTTGCAAAGGAGAGAATCTGAGGTTCTGGGAGAAGAAGCCGTTTGTCCAAAGCCGCAGAGTTTTAAAAACAGTGGGAATCCTCCTGCTTTTCCAGTGTTCTCTCTCCTTAGAAGGGACCAGAAGTTTGTGCGCCCACCTCTCACCACAAGTATCACACAGTAATACAAATATATAGCACTCACTATGTGCCAAGCATTCTAAAAAGTGTTCTGTGATAATCATCTCCCTTGATGTAAGGACTGTATGAGACAGATATAAGTTCAAGGAACCCTAGCACCACAGTGGTTAAGTGCTCAACTGCTAACCTAAAAGTGGGTGCCCCAAACCCACAAGCTGCTCCGTGGCACAAAGATGGGGTGGGGGGGCTGTTTCTGTTTAGGGTGTAGACTGGGAAGCCTACACTGTGCTGTTCAATAAGGACACTAGGAGTTGAAATAGACTTAATGGCAGTGAGAATGGTTTGGGGTATCTGCGTTCAAGTTGAAGGTCTGACTCAAACTCTTACACTTCTTTGCCATCTAGTTGATTCTGACTTACAGAGACACAATTGGACAGGATAGAACTGCCCTGTGGGTTTCTGAGACTATCACTCTGCACAGAAGTAAGAAGCCTTGTTTATCTCCCACAGGGTGGCTGGCAGCTTCAGCACACAACCACTAATTCCTGAAACTCCATTTAGCTAGGACTTTTCTAGGATAAAGTCATAGATAAGAGAAATGGTTGTGGACAATTATAGTAACTAAGAATATATTAGCCAAGGAAAATAATTAATGGAGGAAAGTTATTATAGGTAGAAGTTTGAATAAAATAACATGTTTACCCAATTGCACTCTTATCCCTATAAATCCTTGTTAATATGAGAGCTAGTGGGTCACATGAGTGCCTCACACAATAACATAGAAATGATAAGGTTCTTTAAGAATATGTTGTATGATTGACTTACTCAGTATCTGTCCTACCCCACTTTAACACAAGGGTTTCTCAGAATGTAACAACTTCTCGGCTACTTGCAATAAAGCCTTTAATCATCTCATACATGAATGGAATTTTGAAATATCAAATTGGTACACATACTTCCCCTTAAGTTGTTTTATTCCTGCTACTTGAATGCTTTTAAAAAGGTATCAAGGAGTCAGTGTGGCTCATAGCAACCCTCTGGACAACTCAAGGACACCTTGACTTACCCAACACAAGAATCCCTTGACTTACCCAACACAAGGACACCTTGACTTACCCAACACAAGGAAACCTTGACTTATCCAACACAAGGACACCTTGACTTACCCAACACAAGGAAACCTTGACTTACCCAACACAAGGAAACCTTGACTTATCCAACACAAGGATACCTTGACTTACCCAACACAAGGACACCTTGACTACCCAACACAAGGATACCTTGACTTACCCAACACAAGGACACCTTGACTTACCCAACACAAGGAAACCTTGACTTACCCAACACAAGGAAACCTTGACCTATCCAACACAAGGACACCTTGACTTACCCAACACAAGAATCCCTTGACTTACCCAACACAAGGACACCTTGACTACCCAACACAAGGTTTCCTTCAGTTGTACATAGATGGATGTCTTGCCCCCTGTCTTGCACCATCCTCACAATTTTTCTATCGCTTGAATCCTTTTTTTCAGACCCAATGTCATTCCATTTTGTCTAGTGCAATCCTCTTTTTCACTGCCCCTATTCTTTACCAAGAATAATGTCCTTTTCCTGTAACTGGCCTCTCCTAATAGCATTTCCAAACTATGTGAGATGAAGTCTTGCCATGCTTGCTTCTAAGGAACATTCTGAATGCACTCCATCAAATATACATTTGTCTGTTCTTTGGGCAGTCCATGGGACTCTCTGAAGGAGCTCTGGTGCTGCAGTGGTACTGGTTCGGCTACAGTCTGCAAAGTCAGCAGCAGAAACCACCAGTTGCTCCACAGGAGAAAGAATGGGCCTTCTCTCCCATAAACAGTTACAGTCTTAGAAACTCACAAGGGCAGTTCTCCCTACAGAATTGCCATGAGACAGCATCCACTCGATGGCAGTGAATTTGGTTTTATGGTTATGGTATTTTCAGTGTTTTTCACCAGTACCATAATTCAAATACATTGATTCTTCACAAGTCTTCCTTATTTAATGTCCAACTTTCACATGCCTATGTGACAATGGAAAATACCATGTCTTGAGTCAGGTGTGCCTTAGTCTTTAAAGTAACATCCTTGCTTTCCAGCACTTTAAAGAGATCCTGCGCAGCAGATTTACCCAACGCACTGCATTGTTTCATCTCTTGGCTGCTGCTTCCATGGGCATTGATGGTGGATACAAGCAAAATGAAATATTTGAGATCGCCAATCTTTTTTTCCAGTTATAAGATTTATTTTCTTTACATTGAATTGTAATCCACACTGAAGGCTGCTATCCTTGACCTTCATCAGCAAGTGCTTCCCATCCTCTCATTTTCGGCATGCACATTTGTGTCATCTGTATATCTCAGGTTGTTAATAACCCTTGCTATGATCCTGATGCAACATTCTTTTTTACATAGTGAAGATCTGCTGATGATTTGCTCAACATACGTATTGAATAAGGAAGTTGAGAGATGTGCAATCTCAATACACACCTGTTTTGGTTTTAAACCATAGAACATCCCCATGTTCTGGTCACACAATTCCCTTTTGATCCCTATACAGGTTGGCACAAACAGTTTTCTGGGATTCCCAATTTCCTCAAAGTTATCTACATATTATTATGGTCCACAAAATTGAATAATTTTGTATAGTCGATAAAACACTAGTAAACTTCCTTCTTGTTCTCAACTTTAATCCAACATGCTTCTCACATTAGCATTGCTATCATTTGTTCCACATCCTATTTTGAATTTAGCCTGAATTTCTGTCAGCTCCCTGTCAATGTTCTGCAAAATTTTACTGGCATGTGATACTAATGATATTGTTCTATAATTTCTGGATTCTTTTGTCATCTTTCTTTTATCATCCAAATATGGATCCCAATACAAATATGGAACTACTCCAGTAAGTTGGCCAAGTAACTGCCTTCCAAATCCCTTGGCATACACAAGTGATTACTCCCATGATTCCTCAGCTTTTGGCCCATTTCGAAAGGTATTCATTCCATCCATTTCTATTTCTGGCTAAAGCCTGCAGTGCATCTTTGACTTCTTACTTCAGTACCAGTAGTTCTTGATCGTATTCCACCTCTCGAAATGGTTGGATGTCAACTAGTGCTTTTAGAACACTGACACTGGGTAATCCTCCTGTCTTAGAGGCTTCCTGCATCATTCCATATTTTGCCCATAAAATCTTTCAATCTCGCAACTCAAATCTTTTTTTAGTTCTTTATGTTAAAGGTGTACTGGGCATGTTCTTGTTTTCTCATTTTCTAATTCCAGGGCATTACCCATCTCATTCTAATATTTTACTTGTCTTCTTGAGCTGCCTATTGAAATTTTCTACTCAGCTCTTGGACTTCATAATTTCTTCCACTTGCCTTAGCTACTCAACCATTAAGTCTAAGTTTCGGAGTCTTTTCTGACATGCACTTTGATCTTTTCTGTATTTTCTGCCTTTTTAACGAATCTTTGCTTTTTTCATGAATGATGTACTTGATGTTCTCCCACAATTCATCAGGTATTCTGTCATTAGTGTTCAATGTATCACATTTGTTCTTGAGATTTCAACATTCAAGTGTGATATAATCAAGGCTAGATTTTGACTCTTGTGGATTTGTTTTAATTTTCTTCAGCTTCCATCTGAACTTACATATGAGCTATTGGTGGTCTGGTCCACAGGCAGCCCCTGCCCTGGTTTCAGGTGCTGATGTTGGGCTTCTCCGTGATCTCATCCCATAAATATTGGCAATGTGATTTCTATACATTTCATCTGGAGACGTCTATGGGTGTAGTCATCTTTTGGGTGGTTGAAAAAATTATTTACAATGGAAAAGTAGTTGGTCTTGCAAGTAGGATAGAAAAAGCTTCATTTCGACCACCAAGACCATGTTTTCCAACTACTATACCTTCCTCTATCCTTCTAACTTTTGTATTCCAATAGGCAATAATTATCTATGGATCTTGACTGCATGTTTGATTAAGTTCAGATTTTAAAATGTTGATGAAATTGTTCAGTCTCTGTATCACTAACTTTCGTGGTCAGTGCATGAATTTGGATAACAGGGCATTGAGACCATTTTCTTGTGTGCAGACAGAGATTACCGTATCACAGATAACACTCTACTTCAAACCAGATTAAAAAAAAATTCAAAACAGATACTGACATTCTCTTTTTGCCAGTGAATGTGAAACTATTCCTCTTGTACCCATCATTCCCAGTAGAGTAAATCATGTGATTTTCTGATTCAAAATGGCCAATACCAGGCTATTTCAGCTCAATAATGACCAGGATATCAATCTTGATATGTTCCATTTCATTTGTGATGACTTTCAATATTGCTAGGTTTATCCTTCATATATCCCAGTTTCAAATTATTGATGTCTGCAGCTGTTCCTTCTCATTTTGAGTCTTGCCTCATAAGCAATTAAAAGTTTCAAGACTCTACTCCCCAAGCTTCACTCTATCACAGCATTGTGGTCGACTCTCCTTTGAGAATCCAGCTCTTCCCCGACATATTTGGAGGGCCTTCTGACCCAAGAGACTCATATTCTGACTCCATGTCTTACATTGTCCTGCTGTAGCCGCAAGATTCCCTGTGGACAATTCCTCTGAAGTGGACAGCCTACTGCTCCTTCCTAGCATGTTTTTATTCTGGAAGCTCTCTGAAACCTGTTTATCTTAGGAGACCCTGCTGGAAATTTAAAATATCAGTGGAATAGCTTCTAGTGACATAGCAACCCACAGTACACACACCAAAATTGACAGTCAAGGGGTGGGCTACTTGTACAGAGAGTCTAAGATGAAGAGCACAGATTTATGATTCACCTGTGTTTTGAATGGTGCTTTGTAATATTGGTTGTTTGAAAACAGAACACATTAATAAATGAGTCGATGATTTTTATAAAGACTATATGATAGGAATATTTCTCAACTATTAATAAAATCTTTCAAAAAGCCAAACATCACCATTTCCAGGACCACATTTTTCTGACTTTAACTTCTGACTCCCACCCAAACCAAACAAACAAAAACAAAGTCAAACCCTCTGCCATCATGTCTGTGCCTATTTATAGCAAGCCTGTAGGACAGAGTAACACAACCCCTGTATGTTTCCAAGTCTGAAACTCTGCAAGGCAGCAGAAAGCCCTGTCTTTCTCCCATGGATGGGCTGGTTTCAATCCACTGGTCATGTAGTTAATAGACTACTGCATAATCACTATACCACAGAGGCCCCTCTACCACACACAGGACTTATTTATCTTTTGTTTGGGTAAACATTCTTCCCAATTGGTGTTTATTTTGGAGAATTTTCATCATGTGAATATGTGAGTGTTTTGCAAGAATTTTTTATTGCTGGCCTAATGAGAGGCTATAATGTGTTTATTTATTACAATAATAAACAGCTGTAAATGGACCATAAAATAATGGATGACATGAACATTTCTGTAATCAACATGTCACTTGTAATTGAGAAATAAATTAAACGACACATCTGCTTCCCATAATGGATTTCCCTATCTTATTTGGTATTTAGGATATTTAAACAAAGTCAGCATTATTTGTACTAATTATACTCTGACAAAAACACCACAGTGATATTGATCATCTCTATAATATAATTTGCCAATCCCTAACACACTGTTGTTATTTCCAATATACTCAAACCTAATGGATATGATGAACTGACATCTTAATTTATACCATTTTATCTTAAACTCAAACTACCACATTTTGTCTAAAGTGGTAATTTTCAGGCTTTTCTGCAATCAGTGGAACAATAGGTAGCTAGGTAAGAAGATAGGTAGATAGAGAGACAAGCAGGTAGTCAGATGAATAAAAGAGATACGTTTCATGTGGGTTAAGTCATAATACTTAACTTTTCTGTTACTTTGATAAAATAATGAGGTTTAAAAGAGTCAAAAGTCATTAGAATGAGCTTGCTATAATATAAATATAAAATACATTTTATATTTCCCCTCAATATTTTCAACTATCTATGAGTTAACATATGTCCTTCAGGGAAGGCAGTAAAGAAAAAAATGCTTTCTTTTTAAAAGCATACTTTTACTTGAACCCCTCCTTATTGCTGAGCTCTTTCTTTTGTTTTTCCTAAGCTACTAGGCCCATTAATCTTTCAGTCCAGTAAGTTATTTTCAATATTTGGGATAGAGTTGGGAAAGCAAATCTGCACTTATGTATGTTTTCCTTCTTCCTATGATTTATTAATTTAATTATATGCATAATTCATGTTTGCTGTAACAATAATGAAATATAGGTAGTGAAAAAGTTGTATTTAAGTTCCAGTTATTTGTTGCTTATGAGAAACTACCCCTAATTCTTGGGAGCTGAAAATAACGTCGACATTAATTTGACAGAAAAATCTGCATTTGGGGTGAGACTTGGGTTCAACTTGTCTTTGGTCTTTGGCATCCACAAGAGGGAGCCTAATGTGGCGTGCAGTCATCTGAGGATCTTCCATGTACTGAACTCATCCTCAGCTTCCGTGCAGCTCTCGGAAGTCTGTGCCATGTTGTTTATATAATTAAATGCATTAATTACTTCTACTAAATCATGTATTCCTTAAGAAGAATGTGTCTTTCATTTTTCATCCAATACATTGTATTACATTAGCAACACCACCAAACACACCCACTGCCGGTCATGGCACCCGTGACTCACAGCAGACCTACATACCATTCCCGAGACTGTACACCTTGACGGAAGTAGATAACCTTGTCTTTTCTCCCACGGAGCAGCTAGTAGGTTTGATAGCAGTCTCAGGCACAACCCACAGGCTTTCCTGGGCTCTTCAAACACGCAATAGAAATTTAATAAATATATAATAAATTCATTTTTTTCAAACTTCCCAGTGAAACTGCATAGAAACACAAATAGTGTTTCATTTATACAGTTCAATTAATATAATTTAAAATGTTTTAATTGACCTCTTAAGGGTAATAAAAAAATTCCAAATCTAATGTTAAATTTTACTCCTAGGAAATAAGACACAAAATATACTACAACTGTAGAAGTTAAATAAAAGTTTAATCTAATTGACTCATTTCTGTGAGAGGTCAGAATTAATTCTACCATAGAGTGTCATTTGTAGCACATGAGAATGCAAGATGACAAACAAGAATCCTAGTGCTACAGACTGTCAGTGCCAATTGTGTGCCATGGTTAAGAAATGCACCATAGCTAAAAAGAGCCCAAACTGTCACCAAAGCGAGAGAGACATAGAGAGATACACACAGAGAGAAACATGCACCCATTAAAACACGTTTCTCTCTAGTCCAGATAAAAGTTTTCACGGTACACAAAAATTAATCATAATGTTACAATGGTAATTTGGAAGAAATTGCAGAAGGAATTTCATGGAACAGCTTCTGCTCTGTAATTGAATAAATATTCCTCATTTATTCACACAGACTCTCAAGACTCTAGGAGCAAGTCAATGCCAGTTTCTGAGAGAGGACAAAATCTGCCAGTAATTTGAAGAAAGAACCAGGATAATGTTTTCATAACCTAAGTAAAATTAAGTTGTATTTCTTATCCTCTCTATCATATCTGCCTTTCTTTTTGTCTGTTTATGGAGACCTATAGCCTATAACACATTCTTCACATCACTTAGCAGTAATCAGTTTATCATCTATCATGTTGAGCGAGTGCACACTGTATACAAGGCACGACTGAACTAAGAACTAGAGTAACCCGCCAGGGCATAATACCTCATCAGAGCTCACACCCATAGGAGACTTCAGAGTTAGGCAGATCCTGGGTTGTTAAAGCCATGGTTCAATGACATCGACATAGCCCAGATTCCCCCTAACTATGCTCTGCTAACCTCAGTTTACTAGCCAACTCCATCCGACGTACCCTTTCCCCGGCAACATACTGTCTGCTCTAGTTCCATCTGTCGCGTGCTGATAAGCAGCAACACTGTGCCAAAGAATGAGGCTGCGGATTCCCATAGTCTCTTTTTAGAAGGAAAGCAACATTGTCTTCTTGTTACTTCCAGATCTCCTAGCAGATCGCTCCTCTCATTTTATTGAGATTCACAGATGACATCAATGTCTGGCCTGGAAATGAAATGATCTTGTCTTGTAGGCAAACAATGGTGATGTCTGCTCTCAGCTGTGCCACTTTAGGTGTTGGGGTTTTCTCCCTGGGACCCAATTTTCTTATTTTTACGATGGTCAAAAAAGGGCAATTTTTAAAGGTTTTCTTGGAACATCTAAACCAAGTGGTATTTTCTATGCATTTGGTGAAGTGAGATTTTATGCAAGACTGTAAAGGTTTGTTCAAAAGCAACAAAGGCAAAGTAATAGACCTTAAGGATCTCATTCCTTGGATTTTACCCTAAGACAGCAGTTCTCAACCTGTCGGTCATGACCCCTTTGGGAGTTGAACGACCCTTTCACAGGGGTCACCCAGTATTTAACAGTAGCAAAATTATAGTTATGAAGTAGCAACAAAAATAATTTTATAGTTGGGGGCCACCACAAAATGAGGAACTGTATGAAAGAGTTGCAGCATTAGGAAGTTGGAGAACCACTGACCCAAGATGATATAGATCCAGAGCTTCTGAAAAGCAGCTTAGCAACTTAAGGACCTTGGGAATTAAAAAAAAATCACAGTAGATCAAAGTCAGGAAATGGATAAAGATATAGTGGGTTCTGAAAGCATAATTTAAGGTTTTGATCAAGCCCCAACAATAGCTATCAAATTCTGGAGGCCCCGGTTTCATAGGGGGTCTGAATTACACAGCAAGCAAATTCATGAATCTGAGGAGAAAAGAGAAAGAGTCCTTCAGAAGAAAAAGGAAATTGTCCTGCAATATGAGGCACTAGAGGTACCGATCCACGACCAGCACATTCAGGGACTGACCTTTTCCGCCACCATCAGCCCACATCCTACGTTTCCATGAAAATCAATCAGCAAGGAAATAGAAAGTGGGGGCTGAGTTGATGAACTGTCATTTTCCCTGACTACTTGATTTCTCGTCACCCTCAAGCCGCTTCCCCACTGTGTCGCATGCATGTGAGTTTGCTGAAACAGATGGTCTTCCTTAAATACAGCATTCCTGCACGTACACATCAGAGAGGCGAAAACCCAGCGGAGATGGGATGTGACACTTCTGATGACGACAACATTGCGGATAATGGTGATGAAAATGATGCTGGTCATTAAGATTTCATCAATGGGAACACTTACAATTTTTTTGAGTACTTACCAGGCACTGTGATAAGGACATTATATACATCATATCTTTATATGCAACCTATTTAGGGTGGCTGAGGTCCTGAAAGCCCCGGTTCCTGGATTATAGAACCATAGCTGATAAGTGTCAGAACCAAAATCACACAAAAATTTGTCTAATTAGATACCATGACTTCTAATATACTATAGTGATTTTCTTTCTAGAGAAATCTGTGAGTTCATAATGGGCTATGTTCATGATAGACATCTAATAAATTCATGTTAGTCATGAAGTGGGAAACTGCCCATTCCTCTTTTACTTTCAGTCTCTCAGGGTCACTTAGGTGCTCAGATGCGATCAGATTTCCTCAACCTCTGTACTACTGCCATTTGGGATCAGATAACTCTGAATTTTGGAGGATTGTCTTTGCATTGCCAAATGCTCAACAATTTCCCCCCACCCCACCCCGATTTCTGCCTTCCACATGCCAATAGCACCTCTCCCACATAGGACAACCAGAAGTGTCTCCAAATGTGGACAAATGTCCCTCAAGAGAAAATCAGAGGCTTAGAGCAACTAGTCGCCAACAAAACTGTGAGCCCCAATGCTACTGGCTGCGATTAGAATAATCAAATGTTTTATCGGGGGATCTTCAGGAGGCCACAGTGAGGTGAGAGCAAAAGGCTTGACAGACTACTGGTTTGGACAGCAGCTCTCATAAATGCATTGTCTTAGACAACTGTGTAGTAGGCAGCAACCAGTGCGGCTTCGAGAAAGAAACCCACCAGCGTTTGTTGAAAACAATGATGGAGTGGGCATGTTCGCCATTCATCCTCTTTACTGCAAGTTACTGCAAACTGCAAAGAGATCACACAATAAGTCTTTGAAGAAGTTGTTATTATTTCCATTTTAGAAAATAAGTAAAATGATATTCAGAAAAGTTAACAGCTTCCCCCAAACTTCCAAATGAGTAGGTGCAGGGACAGAGATTAGTTTTCTCAGGTGTCGTATTCAGGATCATTAACTCCACCCCTTGACAATACATGCAAACAACAGGAGGAGATAGAGTGTGCCAACAATAACAACTGAAACCTTTCCAACAGCATGTAAGAAAATCAGAGGGTTGTTATTATTTTATATATACACAGAAATGTGTTCTTTTTCCGTAGAGAGCATTCATGAGTTTGAAGCGGTCCCAGAGGTCTCTCCAAATACCCAGGCAAACCACTCTGCAGTAGTCTTAACATCTAGATACTGAGTGGTATTGGTTTTCATAAGGGATATAGAACACAAATGTACATATGCGGGCATGGTGAAGCCTCCATCGCACACATGAACAAGAAGATGAAGAACTACAAATGAGGTGACCCATGTGGGTGACTTCGGAAACGTCTCTGAACTTTTTTGTTTTGTTTTATTTTCCCTCCCCATGTCATTTACTAGTGGAAGAAACAATCTCTTCCTAGAAAACCAAACAAGAACAGCAAATCCACTGCCATCAAGTCAATTCTGACCTATGGCAACCCTATAGAACAGGGTATAGCTGCCCCTGTGGGTTTCTGAGATTGCTTACAGGAGCATAAAACCTTATCTTTTTCTCATGGAGTGGCTGGTGGTTTGGAACTGCTGACCTCAGGGTTATCAGTCCAGCATGTAACCATTAGGCCACCATGGCTACTTCTCCACCTAATGTAAATCCAAATATCTGAACGAGGTTCACGTTTTCTTCTGTGTTTCCTTGCAGTAGGTGGAACTAAACTAAAGTGGTATTTCCTGCGTTTAGTACAACTAGGCAAGAAGAATCAATGAATGGAGGAGCCTGATACGAATGATTATGATCTATATCATTAAAATTCATTTCATATATTTACTGAACCACTGATGTTCCTGGGTGGCACAAATAGTTTGACCTTGCATAGTAGCTCAAACATCAACGACTTGAACACACCCAGCAGCACTGTTAGAAAAGCACTAACAATCTACTTCTGTTGTAGGAGGCATCTGGCTGATCAAGGTGTTTATTATGGGTGACTATTTAGTCCCCTGTGCCTCTGTGTCTCTGCAGACAAAAGCATTGCAAAATGACTGTTATTTGTGACTTTGCTGCTAAAAACATTGAGAGATAACTCAGCTATTTAAGATCTCTTTGAGGCTCTCTTGAATCTTGCATATCCGTGTGATTGTCTTTGAACCTAGTGCTTTTATTATTCTAAGGTTAAGAAACTGTGACTAGTTAAGTAACATTTGCATAGATAAGAGTTTAGGAATGTTTAAGTTCTTTGATGTTTGTTTTGTAACCAATTCCCTTGTGTAAGAAGAGTATAAAAACCAAGCTTCAAATATACAGGAGACTTCAGTCTATCAGACTGGAGTCCTCCTGATCCCATGCTTTGTACACATCTCTTTTCTTTCCTTTCATCCCCATGCCTCAGCCTCATTTTGAACCCAGCTTGATGTGGGATAGCTGGTCTCATCCCCCCATTCTGTAAAGACTACAAGCCTCTGAAACTTGCTATTCATTGTACAGTAGCTAAAGCAAATGGAAGAAAAGGTGAAGTCACAGGTCTCAATAGAGAAAATTTCAAAGGGCAGCTTGAGAAGACAAGGCCAACTCGTATAACAAAATGTGCTAGGACTTAGAGAACCAGAGGAGAACATGCCCAACACATCTGCAATTGAAAGAACTCAAGGAAAAATTCAAGTCTCAAATTGTGAGAGATTGTTCAAGTAAAATAATGAATGATGCAGGAAGCATCAAGCGAAGATGGAAAGAATACACTGAGTGACTCTCCAGAAAGAACTAGTCAAGGTAGCATATACACAAGAACCAATGGTGCTGAAGGAAGACATTCAAACTGCAGTGAACGCATTAGCCAAAAACAAGACTCCATGAGTTGACTAAATACCCATTGAAATGTTTCAGACAGCTGAACAAGCACTGAAGCACTCACTCGTCTATGCCAGGACATTTGGAAGACAGCTACCTGACCAACTGGAAGAGATCCATATTTGTGCCCATTCCAAAGAAAGGTGACCCAACAGAATGCTCAAGCTATAGAATTATAGCACTGATAGAACACACAAGTAAAATTGTATTAAGCTAATCCAACATCAGTTATAGCGGAACATTCACAGGGAGCTGCCAGAAGTTCAGGCTGGATTCAGAAGAGGACCTGGAACAAGAACAGGGGATATGATTGCTGATGCCAGATGGAGCTTGGATCAAAGCAGAGATTCCCAGAAAGATGCTTACTCATGTTTCAATGACTATGCAAAGGCATCCTACTGTGTGGACCAAAAGAACTGTTAAAACCTTGAACGCAATGGGAATTATAGAACATTCCATTGTGCTCCTTTGGAAATTGTATATGGATCAGTTAGGAGAACAGAACAAAGGAATCCTGCATGGTTTAAAATCAGGAAAAGTGCGTGTCAGGCTGTATCCTCTAGCTGTACTTGTTCCATCTCTATGCTGAGGAAATCATTCAGAGAAGATGGGTTACATGAAGAAGTATGCAGCACCAGAATAGGAGGAAGGATTGTTATGAAGAGACACAGCCTTTTGCTGAAAGTGAGGAGGGCCTGAAGTGTTTGCTGATGAAGATCACGGATTGTAGCCGACAGTATGGACTACAACTCAATGTCAAGCAAATCAAAACCCTCACCTTTGGACCAATAGGTAACAGCATGGAAAATAGAGAAAACATTGACATTGTCAAGAATTTTATCTTACTTGGATCCATAATCAATGCTCATGGAAGCAGCAGTCAAGAGATTCAAAGATGCATTGCATTAGATAAGTCTGTAGCACAAGACCGCTTTAGAGTATTGAAGAGCAAAGATGTTTCTTCAATGACTACAGTGTGCCTGACTCAAGCCAGTGCGTCATGTGTGCATGTGAAAGTTGGACAATAAATAAGGAAGACTATGAAAATTGATGCATTTGAATTATGGGACTAGAGGAGAATACTGAAAGTATCACGGACAAACAAATTTGTATCGGAAGAAATAAGGCCAGAGTGCTCCTTAGAGACAAGGATGGGAACACTGTCTCACATACTTTGGACATATTGCTGGAAGAGCCCAGTCCCTGTTTAGTAAAGTGGAAGGGTGGTCAAAAAGAGGAAGGCTCTCGACCAGATGGATGGACACGGTGGCTGCATCAACGGCCTCAGGCAGTGGAACAATTGTGAGGACGGCACAGAACTCCACAGCGCTTCATTCTGTTGTGCATTGGGTGGCTCTGGATGGGAGCCAACTTGAGGGCACCTAACCACAACAGCCAAGATGATAGCCAAGAAAACTTCGTGCAGTTCCCCTCTACCCATGGGGCTGCTATTCGTCAGAATCGACTCAATAGTAAAGGTACACTTTATTGATTTACTTTTATTGAAATAGTATTACAGACGTACATTGTGCTTCATAGCAAGTATGCAATAGGGAACCAACCTAGCAAGTTATACGGAGTCTGGGTTACAACCCAGGAACTTGGTCATAGCAGATATAGTTTCCAGAGGAGACCAAAGTATGCCAAAAAGACAGCATGTTATCACTAATATTTTCTTCTCAGACTCGTGGCTGTTAGCTCCTAACCTCCCCTGGAATTCCCCTTGGTCATTATTAATCCAGTTCCTGTCTTACAAATTTATCAATCCTAGATTAAATACACAGAAATCCAGGGGGTGAGGTTATAGAAGACAGCAAGGCCACAGTCTAAGCTCCCGGGTCAGAAAGCTCATAAAGAAGGGAAGCTGATCTCAAAACGTTCAAGGAGAAAGAAAATGTTTTCAAACTGATGGTGGCAGCAATGGTACAAGTATGCTTGATCTAATTGAATTATGGATTAGTTTATGTAAGAGTTCCCAATAAAATGATTAATGACAATTTTTAAAACCTTATATGTGATCACCACAAATTGAGGGGAAAAAGAAGAAAAGTGGCAAAATCATTATTGACTAGTCAATAGGACACAGCATTGGGGATTGTCTTTGAGTCCCCTGGCTCAGGCTCATATTTAATGCGTACCTACAAAGGTGATGCAGTACCTGGTGGCATAGTGGTTACACGTTGACCTGCAATCCACAAAGTCGCTGTTTGATGCCAGGAGAAAGACTGGGCTTTCTGCTTCCTAAAGAGTCTCAGTGTTGGTAACTCACTGGAGTCGTTCTATGCTGTCCTATAGGGTCGCTGTGAGTCTGCATACACTCCACGGCAGTGAGGGTTTTAAAATAATGTGATGGGAAATAGAGTAGGAACATCTGGGTTGGTCCCTGCATAGTCTTCTCCACCACCCACGGCGGCAAGTCTCTTGCTTTTTATGAGACACCTGAGACTAAAGACATGGACCAAAACACAGCATTTGTAAACAATGGAACTGTGATGGGAACCAAGTTTTCTGATTTCAAACCGCCCTGCTCCAGTCTCCAATGCCATCCCCTGACCAAACCCAAACAACCCTTTTCCAAAATTGGGAAAGAGAACACTCACAGGATAATGCCCAAGATAATACCTGTTTGAAAAACAGTTAAGCAAATAGCTCCAAGTGCTATGAAATATCACAAGCTGGGGGGAAGAAAATCTGGGAAAACTAATAAAAGTTACAATTATTTTTCCCAATTTCTTACTACTAGCCAAAAACAGATTTAGTGAACTTTACAAATTAGTATATCATTGAATCTATACAAGAGCTCAAAGAAGAAGGTACTCATTTTACAAATAAGTAAATTAGATGAATAGATTTTACATATTTTATGCCATACACCTTTAGATTATAATTAGTAGCCTGGAAGAAGTTTATCTGCAATTGATTATCATATATGTTTAAATTTCAATGTAAATGCCACTAAAATTATTGACAAAAAGTGGGAAGGGAATATTCTCAATAAAAATCATCTTTTAAAAAAAATCAACATTTTTTTTCTTTCTTTTGCTGGTGGAATCTCTGCCAAAGACCAAGCTCTGGTCTTTGGCCAAGTTTGCTGAAGACCTATATTTAGAAACAACAAATGTAAAACAGTCAAAATGTAAGGTTTACCTTCCAAAAATTCTAGAAAAAGAAACATAATCCTTTTTTTGCTGCTTCCTCAATTCTGTGCACAGTTCATTTTGCAAATGGCTTTCAAATATCTATAAATATATCTGAGTTTGAAACCCTTCCAAATATAGATTTTTAAAGATAGCTTTCTTGGCATTCCCCCTTCCCTTTCCATACAGTGTAATCATTCCCTCATCTTCAGTGGGTTGTGCATCAGCCCCACAGTCAACTTCAGGACATGTTCTTCTCAGACTCATGGAGGTTCGCTCCCAACACCCCTGTCATTCCCATAGGTAGTTATAAATCCAGTTACCATCGTCCAGATTTATCTATCCTGGATTGATTGAATACACAGAAAATGATATGCAGGAAATGAACAAAATAGACCAACAATGACTAGACAAAACAGAATTTTTTCCATCAAAATGAAAGCAGAAAACATGAAAAACTAAAAGAACTTTGAAGTTGGTCAAAAGGGAGATTAATAGATAAGGTATCATTAACATAACTCCATCTTCCACGGTCAACTTTTAAAGGCTCTTTCTGAAAGCTAGGTTATTCCCATCCTTGGACTTTCGTCAGAGGAGCGTATGGGCCTTCATCCATGTGGAGATGCTGCAAATGGAGTTGGGCTCCCACTGCCATTACAGCCTTCTGTGAGCTCTGATGCCATTCCTTCCTTTGGATTTTAGGAGTTACAATCCTTGGATCACAAAGGCTGGTGTGATGCTCTCATGTTACTTAATGGATGCCTCACTTCCATGGCTGCTTGTTTGAAGACAAGCCTTTGAGAGCCCATATGCTAATCATTCTGACAGCTAGGCACCATAAGGTTTCTTCATCACACTTTGCTAAAGCATCCATCTCTTCAGTGAGTGCTTCATGAGGGTGAATATCCAGTAGGGCTATGTCATAAGAAAAAAATGTTCTTAGGTTGGGGCAAGAATTAGGTGCAAGCCCAAAATCCATTCATGTGTCTATGGTTTATATATATATATATATATCTGGTTCACTATTATTCTCATTTTATCTTAGAGAAAATTATAAATAATCCCCCTGTGGCATGTGATTATTATTAGGTGTCATTGAATCAGTTCCTATCCAAAGCAACCTTATACACAGGAGAATGAACCACCGCACGGTCCTGCACTATCCTCATAGTCGTTCCCATGTTTGAGCCCAATGGAGTCATGGTGTCAATCAATTCCCTTGAGGTCTTCTTCTCCTTCACTGCCCCTTTACTTAACCCAACATGATATTCTTCTCCAAGGACTGGGCTCTCCTTTCAAGATGTAAAACTGAGTCTTGTCATCTCTGCTTCTAAGGAGCACTCTGGCTCTACATCTTTCAATACAGATGTGTCTCTCCTTTTAGCAGTGCATGGTACTTCCAGCGTCCTTCTCCAGCACCATGATTCAAATGTATTGGTCTTCTTGTAGCTTCCAAATTCAATGTTTAACTTTCATATGTATATGAGGCAATAGAGAACACCATGGTTTGAGACAGGTGCTCCATAGTCCTCAAATTAATGTCCTTGCTTTTCAATAGTTTACAAAGGTATCGTGCAATAGACTTACCTGATGCAACACATCTTTGGATACTTTGGTTGCTGTTTCCATGAGCAAACTTACTTTGATCGTGGATCCAAATAAGGCAAAATTCCTTGCCACCTTCAACCTTTTCTCCATTTCTCCTCTATTATGAGGTCCAGTTATGAGGACTTTGGCTTTCTTTACTTTTAGTTGTAATCCAAATGGAAGATTGAAATCCTCAACCTTCATCAAGTGCTTTCAGCCCTCTTCACTTTCATCAACCAAGTGCATGTCATCTGCGTATTCAAAGTTGTTCATCAACTTTCTTTCAGTCCTGAAGTCCCATTCTTCTTCACATAAGACAGCTTCTCTGATGATTTGTGCAGCCTACAGCTTGAATACGAACAAGGAGAGGCGACATCGTTCACACATACCTTTCCTAACTTTAACCTACGCAGCATTGTCTTGTTCTGCTTGCACCTGTTCTCAATTTCTCATTCCTCCCAAGATTATCCACACAGTCAAATGAATGCCTATAAAATGCAAGTGAACATCTTTCTGGGATTCTCAGCTTTCACCCGAGATGCCATCTGACAAGAGCAATGATATTCTTTTGTCCACCCCCTCTTCTGAATCTGGTCTGAACCTTTGGCAGTAACTTGTCAATGTACTGCTACAATATTTGTTGTTTGATTTTTAGTAAGTAAAATGTTACTGACACATGATATCAGTGATATTGTTCTATACTCTGAGCGTTCTGCTGAGTCACCTTTCTTTGGCACGGGCACCAAAATGGATCTCTTCCAGTCAGTTGTCCAAGTCTCTCTCTTCCAAATTTCCTTGCCTTGAGGAGTAAGTGCTTTCAGTGTTCCACCAGCTTGTGGAAACGTTTCAATTGGTAGCCCATCAATTCCTGGAGCCTTGTTTTTGGCTAATGCTTTCAGTATATGAAGTTTGGATTTCTTCCTTTAGCACAATTGGTTCTTGACCACATGCTACTTCTGAAAATATGCATAGCCCTGAACTAAAACATACAGGCCTGCAGATTCAGACACAACCACCCAAACTCTCCCCACCCCCTCTTGAGTGCAAAGGGCATTGGAGAACAAGCAGAAGGAAGGAGAAAAAAATGGGAATAAGTACAGTTTGGGTACTGAGAATGTTTGTGGCAAGATGCCTATGCATTGTGCTGTCGACACAGGGCCCTCAGAGGCCATCAGATAAGGTAATTGGCTGGCTGGGTTGTCTTAGGGGCTAAGAAAAATGGGCTGTGCCAGGGAGGGATGGGGTTCACAGAGGTGGTTCTTGCCCCTGGTAATTTGTAAAAGGGCGTCTGTCAGTAGGTGTTGTCAGTCTTCTGTTTGTAGAAACATTGATCTACTTAGCTTTGAAGCTGATTTTCTTCCTCCTGAAGGGTTTTGCTCCCAAAAAGATTTACAGCTTCAGAAACCCTACTGGGGGTGGGGGTGTGGGGGGGCGGGGAGGTTCCTCTGAATTGGAAACAACTTGATGGTAGTGGGTGGGTAGGAGGGGGTTGGGTATATTTTAAAGTTTAAATCAACTGAGTCATGAACCATGACAAGGAGTCTTGTATCTTGCAAATGACAGAGTCCAAGGATAGGTTTTAAGGGTCTGGAATTCCATCGCAAATTAATGAATTAAAAAAAATCAAATGACCATATTTCTTGTGGCTGTAGCACACGAACACCACAACTCTAGTTTCATTTACAAGTTGACTGGGTGACCCTGATCAAAGCACTTGACTAATACATCAAATGGCAGCCTTATACTGACTGACTGCTTAACATACCGTTAAATCATGACTGCTGTATTAAATTAAGTGCTACTGAAACCCAAGCCATTCTTGTTTCTCCTTATTGATCGTCCTAAAGAGAGAGCGTGTAAAACTGCACCCACTGTTTCAGAAGGGTCCCCTTGGATGACGCCATTATACATGTGTCGTTAAGAGACTCGACTGGGAGGCTTTAATTATATTCCTCTTTGCAGATCTTTTAGGATTCTGTGTTCATTGCTTTCTATGAATTGTTCATTTTAGTTTAATCCCAAGAGCCAATAAAATTTCGGTTAAGAATAATTTACACTAATTAATGTATGGCTTTACACTGATGTGTAGATAGGAGCTGAAATGAAGAGAGTTATCTGTACTTGTCCAAAGGATACACAATCCCTTCTTGGCACCTTCCAGAACCAGCGACACTCTTCTAAAGAGATATAAAGTGGTATGTAATTTCAGTGTCAAAATATTTCCACCTGAGAACAACTTCAATTAGTGTGGCTTTGTCCCACAAATACTAAGCTCTCATGGACAAATGGCAGGCAACAAGACTTGGCCATTATTACTCTCTCTCCAGCTAAGCTACTTTGTCCTTAATGACACCACACACATACACACACACACACACACCAATGCAATCCTTCACTTCCAAATGGCACATAGGAGCAACACTTTCGGTATATTTAATCATATGAATTCTATTGACTCTGACCTTCTATTCATGGTGAATTCCCTGCAGAAGCCTCATAATCTAGATCATTTAGTAGAAATTTTTAAGACGCCTTCCTGTAAGTGTTCCCCAAGGCTGTCATTACAAATTGCCACAGACATATATGGCTTACAACAACAGAAATGTGTTGTCTGGAAGCTAGAAGTTCAAATTCAGAGTCAGGCTCTCTGTCTCCCAAGGCTCTAGGAAAAGAAATAGTCTGTCCTATAGGGTCACTAAGAGCCAAAACTGACTCCATGGCAGGGCACTTTTGTTTATTTTTTAAAAGGTATTTCTTGGTTTGTGATTGCATCCCTGCCATCTTTGCCCATGTTGTCTTCACATTGCCTTCTTCTCCGGGAGTCTCATCTCTTCCTGCAAGGCCATCAGTCATAAACAGGCAAGGCTTCTCCTTTATGACCTCATTTTAGCAAATTGCTTTTGCAGTTTTCTTATTGGATTGGAATGCAAGTATTTCCAAGTAAGATCAGAATTGCAGGTACCAGAGGTCAGGGCTTCAGCTCATCTTTTCTGGGGACATAATTCTACTATTGGTCTGAGTAATTCACATCTTCTGAAACTCTGGTAATGAGGTTGCATCTGAAATGACTGTGATCTGGAAGGACTAAAGGAAATGGCCTTTGAGCTTGTTTAGAAATTACGATGGATTCGGTCCCTGTCCCTTTCCCTCACTCTATCCCCCCACCAGGTGGTTAAAAAAAAGAGGACTCACAGTTTTCTCTCCTCATCTCTGACCAAAACATTGTGAATTCGTCCTAAATTACTACTTTAGAGATGGGAGAGGAAGAGCTCCTTTGAATAGCAACTTTGTGAATAAATGCTTTGCATACCAGGAAGAGTCATGTTCTCACTTAACAGAATGCTAGACCATCCGGAGCCAACCAGGCAGAGAGGACTTGTTTTCTAGTCTAGTCTCTACTCGATGCTTATTCCTTGCTATGTCCTCATGCTGTATGGCGTGTAGGCAGTGCTAGAACTATAGTGTTGGAGAGCACCACCTCCATACGGTTGGGCAGCTCTAATTATTATATTATCCATCTATCTATTTATCATTGTATTATTCATTTATATATGTATGCCAGCATTTGTTCAGCTACTACTTTGGGGAATGTATTCTTCTAGACAGTGAAGTCAACACCCGCATCCACATGCTTACAGATCCTATAGACGAGCAGGAGACACCACTAACCCAGTCATTACGGCCGAGCATGCCTGCCTATTTTGAGCTGACTTATCTCATATGTCCATAATCCTCCTTTACTTGTCCTGCATGGAAGCCTCACACAGCGTCCACAGCACCCACTGCTGTCGCTTCAGTCCCCTGGGCATTGCGGTATGTGTAGCCGACTAACTCATTCCGCTGTCCTATTCATTCAGGCTTCTTTTTTGCAGGCTAAGAATTCCCACTTCAATTGATTCCCTCTTTCCTTCCATAAGCATGCTTTAATAATGTATCAGTGAGTTATGATGGCGATCTTGCAGCAATCATGGAGACATGGTGCCTGTCTGCAGGACACACATTACCTGCCATTCTTACAGGTTTCATTAGTATTTGAGTCGAAGAGTTTCCTTCAAAAACCTGTCCACTTACTACCTGAAATAAGAGGGGAAAGAAGCAGGACACATAACCCCTGGCTTCAAGATCTGATGGGAGAGTTGAGAGAAATTTCTATAGCCCTGTTATTGTCATGAATTCCCAAGCCGATAGTTGTGACATTATTTCTGATTGCCATACCTTTCTGTGCTATCCCTATGGCAGATCTCCAAATCGTGGTTTCCATTGAAGTATGTCTAGTTAAGGTACAATTTTATTGAGAAGCTACAGAGGATGTATGTAGACGCTGCAGCTTCCTCCTACAATGCGTTTCAATAAGGCCTGTTCACCAAACTCACAAACATGGAATCTCTCTCACTTTCTTTTTTGTTTTACTTTTTTGGGAAGTTTTTCTGAGCTTTTGAGGTTTCCTAATTTTTAAGGGACCCCCATATAGAACAATGGGAAAACACTGAAATCCCAACCAGATGATACTTCTCTCCTCACTGGTGTCATCGGCATCTCTGGTTACTGTGGCTTCAACATCTTGGTGCTTTCTTCACAAATGCCGAGCGGCCACCATACTCTATCAGATGCACCAGGTTACCCAACCCAGGGATATCTCCAATCTACTCAAAGTCTCAGGGGAATTTTTGATGATAATTTCTATTTTTCACCCTGTCTGTCTCCTTAGCCTTTCCCCATGGCAAAAGATCCTTCCTTCATGTGCAGGACACTGATGAGCATTAAGGCTTCCCAAGTATTTGCATATCTCTGTTATAAGATATATGAATTAAAAAAATACCTGCACACTTTTTTTTCAGAGTGATAGTGCAGAAAATATGTAGATGGTTGAGAGAATACCGATGAATGAGCTGAAACAAAATGCATGTGTGTTGTTAAATATAAAATTGATGATCTGCTCTGTAAATCTGCAACTAATTCACAATATAAAATTTTTGAAACAGTTCTCTGAGAATTCTCTTTTGAAGTGGTATATAGATAAACATTATATTCCAGTCATTTAATTGCCATGCCATAAGCAGAAATGGCATCGATAACATTCTTTGGAACTTCACCCAGGGATGGGCCTGGCAACATTGGGGATCTCAGGTAAGCCACGTACAACTGTAACCTCCTCAGAGAAGATAACGCTGCCCACTCTGTCCAAAAGAAAACCCTTATGCACTTCCCTTGCATCGTCACGGATCTTCACCAGAGAATTTTCTAATGTCTGAAATTGTTTTCATCATCCATCTGTCTCTTTGTTTGCTTATTCTCTTTTCTGCTCTATAATGACAGGCACCTCACTGGTTATTATTTATCACTGTATTTCCAACTAGTCTTAAAAAATGGAAGTGTATACACACACACACACACACACACACACTCACATACACATATTTTTGTAATAATAAATAACTTAACCAGGAGAGATACATTGTTTTTTACACAGGCAAATCAACATTAGTGCTTCCAAGCAACCAGATGGAGCCATCTTTGCAATTCATCCGTTCCTGTGTACACTTACTAATCTTTCAAGTATATCAGCTTCCTACTAGATGTCAGGAACTGGGCTACAGAATTTAAGAGGATACACTCCATCCCTTTCCTGGACACTATTTCACCATAGAAGGGGTAATAGTCAAGAGGGCAAACTTAGACAAAGAGTTTTCACATCCAACATAGTCTCACAATTGACTCCAAACATCTCTGCATGTTAAAGGTCAGTTCAACAAAATATGAACCCGGGAGGAAATATTTATCTGTGAACAGTAAGCTCTGAAATATCTCACTTCTCTCTTCTAGACATCATTATAACCAACTGAAATCATTTAGCTGCTGGCCTCCTAGTGCTTCTGCATAAATTAAATAATGCTGTAAGTATCTATTAGTGCCTCTAATGGTCTTTTCTCAAACAAGAAAGAATTGCAACATTAATTAAAATGAAAAACTAACGAATATATATGTTGCTCCTTTACTGCTATTGGCCAGCCATCAAAGGATACTATTAAATTTACCAAGCGATAAATAAAACTAAGTCATGGAATAAAAATGACTAACATGTTTAAGTATTATAATGGAAAATTGGGCTATGATTATTTATTAAGATTTTAAAGGGAAAAAAACAATCATTTAAAGGCATGTTGCTTTGGCTCTAAATCGTAACTTGTGGAACTCAGTTTCACTATAAATTAGTCTTGACTTACCTGCTCTTTTGTACAAAAAGGAATGAAAACAAAGGATGAGCAAACATGAACCATTAAACCTTAGTAGTTGATTATCAGTGACAACCTAAATTATAACTACAAGGTAAACATGAACCAGGTCTGACAGGAAACAGATTGAAGCCTTTAAACATATGCCCTGCCAGGGGAATGCACCTTAGGCCAAGGTCACCCGGCCAATAACTGGGACCTTTGCCTTCTGATATACACAGAGCCCAGCAGCGAGGAAGCGAAGGAGAGAAACGATGTCTCGCGTCCACAACTCTCCCCTTCCACAGTCTGCTCAGACAGGGAGCTGCTTCAGACCTCCGCGCAACCATTCACACGTTCACTGTATTGTTCAGAACTTTGATATTGTTCCATGGGAAACAGAAGAAACCCTAACCCCCACACGAAACCTACACAAATGAAAAGAAACATGTTCTTTGACATGCAAATGTGTTTTCGTTTTGCCCAGTTGAGGTCTTATGTTTCAATATTATTAAAAATGTCAAGCAATATTTTGCCTGCTGGGAGTGTGTATTTTACTCCTATTTTTCAATCTTACTCAAAAGCCCTTTTGCATAATTTAGGAGTTACAGAAGCTCCAGGTTGTTGTTTTTTAAATTGCAAACTATGAACCTCATGGTGGCATTTTGCTAAACAGTTCTGTACATATTGGCTTTTGAACGTTTATAGGGAGAATGCACAATGAGAAGTCGTTCCAAATAATCATTCTCTTGTGCATATGTTACCTTCAGAAGTGAAAATAATCGAGATTCATTAATAGAGTAGGTGAGTCCTCCACCCACTTAAGTCCTGAGCTTTACTGTAAACTTTAAAATACTGTATCCATCAAGCATGGTCTCTCTCATTTTCTTACCACACCACCACCCACTGCAAAACTCCGGTGGCATAATAAGTTAAGCATTGAATCGAATTGCTTACCACCAGGTGAGCAGTCAACAGTTCAAAGCTACATTGCTGCTATGTGTGGGGTGGGGTGGAGGTGGGGGGAAAGAGGCAATCTGCTCTCCTAGAGATTGGCAGTAACAGAAAACCTACGGAGCAGTTCTCCCAGATCCAAATGAGACTCTATGGGAAGAGCGTGGCGAGACTAACTACCTGCATATCCTTCTTTGAGAAACCCACTGAAAGGCAGCTAGGTGGATGGCATTTACCAGCTGAAAGTGCAAGCGGTGTGTCAAAGCCTCCTTTGTTCTCCCTCCCTTGCCTTCACCTCTGGGATTCCTTGCATTTCATGAATTACCATGCATGTTTGCAGCTGGAAATAATTCCCTGTGTCATAGGACATATCAGCGAAGAATAAAGATAAGAGGACAAAAGAGAAATCACTGGCCAGAAATAAGTACAGACTTTCTGCAGCATCCACGCTGGTGAGGAACAGCCAGAGAGAACCCTTTTGGGTTAAATGCAACACTCTTCTGCACACAAGTTGTTGACCTCTACGAATTAGAAGCTGATTTTTTTTGAATTATCGAATTTCAGATGAACAAATTTTCTGGAAAAGTATAGTATATTTTAGATGAGATTTTTTAAATGCCATATTCACCACTTGGGGATGTTTCTGCATCTCAAACCAGACAACTTTCCATCCCCAACCTGTCTACACCGCTCTGTCTCCCAGAAGAACCCAACCCTCAACTCACTTCCCAAACCCAGACCAATCTCACAGTCATCAAGTGAATTGTGACTCACAGTGACCCTGTAGGACAGCGGTTCTCAACCTGTCTTTCACATGGGTCACCCAATTCATTACAGTAACAAAATTCCAGTTAGGAAGTAGCAACGAAAATAATTTTATGGTTTGGGGGTCACCATGACCTGAGAAACCATATTAGCGGGTAGTGGCATGAGGAAGGTTGAGAGCCACTGACCTAGGAGGACAGAGTAGAACTGCTTCTGTGGGGTCAGAGACTGTAGATGTTTACAGAAGTAGAAAGTTTCAACTTTCTCCCACAGAGCACCTGGTGCTTTTGAAATGCTCACTTTGCAGTTAGAACCAAACATGTCTTTGACAACACCAGCGGCGCTCCTTAAATCACTTCCAGCGGGGTACAGAGGAACACAAGGGAATTAGAGAGTGGAAGTCTACTTTAAAAATATCTTAATTCATGTAGAGCAACTTAGAGGCAAACCTAGCAGGATGTAGGTGGGAAGGCATCGAATGGCCACATCTGTGGTATAGGATCGGCAGCTGAGTGTGATCAAGTGCTTTGGGGAACCTAGGAATGCAAAAGTATGACAACCGGCATCTCTGATCACAGAGGTCACCGTGACAACCAGCATCTCTGACCACAGATACAGGTCTGTCAAAGAGAACAGTATGACAAATACAGCTGGATATCTACTAGACTTTAGAGTTACACAGAGATAAACAACGATCAACATCAGCCTCCTAAACACAAATGCCTGTAATAAATGCGTCGTAAGTGTTTGGTACAGTCAGACATAAAAAGCTATCTACAATTAGAACACAGAAAAACTGTGCATAAATACAAGGTCAATAATTTCCTATTTGTTACAATAGCTGGCTTAATTAAAGTCATAAATGACCATTATTAAATTAGAAGGAGATTTGTGTATGTCCACACTTGTATGTTAATTTCATACATTGCAGTGTTTCACAGCAGGAACCCAATTAGTTTCTATTTCTATGGTTAATCAAAAAATATTAGAAAATTGAATTACCTCTCACAATGCAGTCTAACTCACCAGATTTCTAATTCATTAATTTGCTGAATTAATTCAATTTATCTATTTACTGAATGGACTTCCCATCTATAGATGTTAGCTGGCATTTCATATGTATAAGCAGCATTTTGAAATCCCTGGCTTATGACGAAGTGGATATTTGTTCTCAAACTAAAATTTGTTGAATGTAAAATGAACCTTACTATATAAATGCAAAGCACATCTTGTGAAGATTAGGGCCTAGCTGTTCTATATATTTATTAAGAAAATATTTAGGTAACAATTTTAACTTACCAAACAATGAATATAGCTGCATCTAATTTGTGACTATCTTACACTACCATATAAAAGAATAAGTAAGGGATTTAAGACTGTTATTGACTGGTTTTCAGTGTTTACTTTTTCATTTTATCAATTAAGTGATTGCCCATTATAATGTCCCTGCTGCCCTAGTTTTCTTGCAAACAAGAGGTGTCACAGCCCAGTGGGTAAGCCTCAGAGTTTGATTCAGAAGGTTATATACAGCTGACTCTGGCACTACTAATTGAGTTGACTTAGACTAAAATATGTGACCTTCTCCTCACTTATCGACTATCTCATTTTCTGACATTGTGCATTTAAAACAATAATAAAATTCTGCTGCCTGTTTTGCACACTAATAATATATTGCCTGGCAGAAGGAATGTCCAAGCATGAGGGGAGAATCCTACTGATTCTGATGGTTAACGTTGCGCGTTAACTTGAGTGGGCCATGGTTCTCAGTGGTTTGACAGTTGTAATGATGTATGTTGGGGGTTCTCTACTGATAGGATTTGGAAGTTGTGTAATGATCTACTTGTAATTTGGCAGCTAGGCAATGATGTAATCTTTCAGTTATGTAATGATGCATGGTGTGGGTTATATAATGATGTAGTCATCCTCTATTTTTGATCTGATATGCTCATCTTCCATTTTCACATAACACCTATTTTCATGTATGTGCTTGGTCTTTGGACCCTAATCAGATTGATAAGTGAGAAGTTAATGTGCTTTATAATTGTGTTCACAAATGTCTATAAAAGAACCACATGATTATGAAACAATACTTGTAAAGTGCTAAACTCAATGTCTTATAAGTATTTTATATATATGTGTGTGTATATATATGTATTATGGTGACAGTGAGTAAGATGATGAAGAGGAAAATGATGAAGTTGGCAATGTAGACTATTTCACACTTAATTTTTATTGTTGTCATAAACATTTAATAATGTTATTGCATTGATGCAACACACTGGTGTAATTTTAATTCTCTACCAGAGAATAACTGGATTCATCACCTGTTAGCAGAATTAGTTAAATATTTTGAAAGGTTTTAGAGTAATTCACTGGAGGGAAACTTACTGCGCCCATTCTTACTGCAGTGCTCCAAGAATCAACGGTGTCAGCATATCCGTAGTCACTGGCATCTTCAGATATTTAGTAAAGTCCCCTGAGACTCTATGGAAACCCAGAAAATGGAATATAAAGGACAAAGAAGAATATTTACAATAGCTCTTTTTAAAGTAGTTCATCTTCAGAGAGGACACAGGGAAATTTTCCAAGGCCAGCCGATTATAAAAGGAGATAAATTTTAACTTCAGATTCCTGTTCACCTTTAGGTTCCTGCATATTTTTCCCCCATGATGTGGTGCAGCCTGTAAAGTGCGCTGCCTAGTTATCTACTGTCAGAGCGCATGGCAGTACACACAGAGCCCATTGCCCAGGTAAATCACACCACAGACACAGGCAGAAGTTGCACTGACTCCAGGGCACCCGGAGAGCATGCATCCAATTCCTCAAATCATTGCTGACAACTAAACAGACGAGGACCTTCCAAAGCTCCAGAGGGGCCTTTCCCTGAACTAAGGGTCTAGGTGACTGAAGGAGAACTAAACTACTTTCTTCATTTGGGATTTCCTCTCCGTCCTTCTCTCCCTCTCACATGTCTCCCTTTTCTCTCTCAGGTGTCTTCCTCTCTTTGTTCCTTCCCTTGCACTCCCTCCCTCCTTCTTCCTTCTTCCTGAGGTTCCCAGAGAGTACCTTTACCTTTATCTTTTAATTCCAATTTCCCACAAAGTCTGTGAAGCCCCCATCATTACAGTTGTCAAAGAAAAAATTACATATTATAAATGTCTCCCTAGAAAAGATGTTTTACATGTATCAAACATTCAGTACATTTTATTCACATTTTATAAAAGTATGAAGGAGCTTCCAAAAGTTTGTGGAAGAGTCTCACTATTATTTAATTCCATTTTAGAAGCCCCCTACATAATTAATCAGTTATTACTTTTAGACACATGCTAAGTTACTCAGTAAAATTATCTGTCTATAGGACAGATATCCATCTATGCCTATTTATGTTCTTCTTTTTTGGTAAAGCCTTACACTGTCATCCGCTCTACTCTCCATGCTTCCACAACACTTTATGTACCCCTGTCATGATTTTCAGGTATTATTGAGATGAATAGTAATCATTTGAATACAGGTTTCTTTCTTCTATGGCTTTAAGGATAGTTGAATTTATGGAAATAAAACAAAACAAAAAAACCCAGACTCACGATCATCAAATGGATTCCAAATCATTGTGACCCAATAGGATAAAGTAGTAGAACTGCCCATGTGGGTTTTCAAGACTTTCATTAAACTAGAAAATCTTGCCTTTCTCTCATGGAGTGGCTGGTGGCTTTGAACTGCTGACCTAGTGGCTAGCAGCTCAACTTGTAACCACTGGACATATGAGATGACAGAATGTGCTAAATTCTGTGTAATTGCTTTGATAGATGCCCACAAAGCAGCACCTGAGGAGGAGGTAGCCACTAGCAAGGCTGCATTTCAGAGTCAGGTGTGAGGCTGGAAATATTGTTATCCATTCATGTTGAACTTTACCTCCTCTCTGTACCCAGTGACTGGCCCCAAGCTTCTTCTTTTAGTTTGAATTCATCCAAGACAAAGCTTCAGATATGTTTTCAGCAATCTAGATGTACAGAACATCAGTCAAGGGCCTCACAGTACACTGCACTATTTTGTGAAGAAGGAAGCTGAGGTCCTCTGCCAATGAAATTAACAAAGAAGAGCACACCCATTTCTGATCTTCCGCTCATGTCCCATAGTGGAGATGTGTTTTCTATTATATTCCATTGAATTTCATTTTGTTTTCTTTTTTTTAAATGCTTTTATTAGGGGCTCTTATATCTTTTATCACAATTGATTGAAATATTCATCCAGTGTGTCAAGCACATTTTCATATGCTGCCGTCATCATTTTCAAAACATTCTCTTCCCACTTGACCCTCCCCCCCCCCCAGAAGTGACTCCTCAGTAGGGAACTGCTTCTTTCTCACTGAAATACAGCAATGATTTTTTGTTTGTTTGCTATTTTTAATATCCTATTATTTATTTGTCTCTTTAAAATGTCCATGTAATTTTATTTGTATATGCTTTGTTCATGTTGAAAATCCAAAGAATGGGAGATGCAAATCCAATCCGTGATGAGATACCACCTTGTGTTGACAGTGACAGACAAATTAAAAAACAAAAGAGCAAATAGAAGTGCTGGAGAGGGTGGGGAGAGATTGGGACCCTCTTACACTGCGGGTGGAACAATAAAGGTGTACAGCCAGGATGGAAAGCGATATGGTGGTACTTCCAATAAATGGGAATAGAAGTTTCATATGAGCCAGCAATCCTTCTGTTTGCTATACAGCCTAAAGGAGTAAGACTGCTAGCATGGACAGACAGATGTACACCTATATTAATGGCAGCACTGCTCACAATAGCAAGAAGATGGGGGGGGGGAACTCAATCCCCATCAGTAGAAGAATGGATAAAGAATCTCTAGCAAATACCCATAATGGAATGTTATGTACTGCTGACAAACATTAACAAAGCCATGGCGTACTTGTGGCATGGATCAAACTGAACAATAGTATGCTGAGTAAAACGAGTCAACTACAAAAGGAGAAATATTGTACAGGACCATGATTTTAAAGAAAATAGGGGGGAAAAGACAAACTAGTTCATACCAAAGGGTACATACTTTGTAGGTTGCCAATGGGAGGAAGGACAAGGTGGGGAAGATCCATCAGTAGGACAGAGGGTTGACAAGTATTAACTTGGGTGAAAGGGGAGGTAGTAATCTACAAGAGAAATCAAAGATGGAGAAAGAGTAGGGTAGCCTAACGGGGCTTTTGAAGAGTAGTTCAAACTATTAAATAAGCAATTGATGATATAATTCACCATAAAAATTGTTTAAAGGAAAACAAAACACTAAGAGAACAACAAACGCCAGATTTCAGATCAAGCATCTCGTATGTTTCACACGAATAAAGCCGATATCGTGTGTACTCAAATGTATCATTCCACAGGGGTACATGCAGTGGATGTGAAAATGCATGACAATCCACTGGCAGGCAGTGTGTAGAGGCCTGTCACATCTCTTCCCCCTTGCCACAATTCCGTGATTGGGTCATTATAGTAATTTTATAAGCAAGGCAGCTGAATCCCATAGGGTTTAAAAAAATCGTTTAAAATTACATAGCAAGTGAATGAAAGAGTTGGGATTTCGAGCTAAGTCAATTAGGTTCTAACAGTCATGCTCTGTCAACTCGTTCACATTACCCCCAGGCATGACTAGGAATTTGCCTACTGCAAGTGCTTACTTGGGGAACTGAACGTAGTTTCCTCTCACATCTCATATATGTAGAATTCCTCCATAATATAAACTCTATTAAGAAAAAAAAAACGCATGTCATTTAACAGTGTGTAGTGTTCCTAGCTCCCCACATAAGTTTCTATAGGGGAAACAGTACATAATTTTATATCTCATGTTGACAGACAGAAACATGGATAGGTAGACTATGTGCCTGAAGATGCTAAGATGATGTCTTGAAGAGGCCAGCCGAGAAACCAGACCCTCTGTCTCAAGTCCTAGAGCTGTTCACAACCACATCATGCTTTTTTGAGATGAGGGCAGAGGAAACTCCATTACTTCTGATATCAGGGCCTTTTGTTTTATGCCAGAAGCTAAATGATCTCTTTCACTTGAGACAGGAGGGTGTAAGACCCAGTTTTTTCTCCACTACCCAGTTCAAGGAGTTGTGGATGCATCTAGAGGTTCAGTCGCTCTTCCTTCCTGCTCACCACCTCTCCTGCCCAAAGAAATGACAGAAGGAACATTTCATTGGAAAAAAAAAACTCCCCGCAACATAAAAGTCAATCCTGGCAGGAGTTCTGATCAGCCTCACGCTGGGAGCTGGCTCAGGGCTGGGCTGCCACCAGCTGCTCTGAGTCACAAGTGACTGAGAGGGAGGTTCTCAGTCTGTTTCATTGAGTATTGTTCTGTTGGCTGTATGTACACTTCACCTCTACATTGTCTCCTGAAATTAAAACTTTGAGGAATGTATCTTATTTTAATCTTTTAAATAAATAAATAAGCTCATTTCTAAAGAGCTTTATAAAGTTTGATCACAACATTATCAAATAAATTCTGAACCAACCCAATAAGTATAGGTATGTTTAAGTGAATATAAGGTAGCAAGGATATTTAATTATATCTAGTTGTTTTGTGTGTTTTAACCTAGTCTATGTGGCATTTGCTTTATATATTTTTCACAAATATTTAGAAAAGGAAAAGACAAGATGAGAATAGGTAAATATTTAAATGAAATTTAGTCAAATTTATGGCATATTCTTCATTTTACAGTGACTCATTTCCATAAAGATAATAAAATGTAAATATATTCACCAATCAAAGAATGATCATTTATTACACGGAGAATTCGAATTTTCAGTGTGGATAATGTGATCCCAATAATCAAAGTCTAGATGATATGAGTTCATCTTCTTATCTCAAATAAATCCAATTGCATATCCCAAGGTACTTGAACTTCAAAGATTATCAGGTTTGGTTTTATATGAAGTTTATAAAGTACAAACTAGAGAAAGAAAGAGCTGCCTCTCTGCTTGGGTGATAAATGATTGTGTATCTAAAATGTTATTACAATTTCACTGAATCATGAAATCTACTTAATATAATTAATCCTGAAAATATACCAAATCTGCTGAAGAAAGATAAAGGGGAAAAAGTGGAGTTAGCAATATTCCAACACCTAATAAAGGGGTGTTTCGAATGTTGCTTTAACCTTAAGTGTTTTCAGAGGCTTAATATTCATATTTAAACTTGTCTTATTATACTCCAATATAAGAATATACAATACAATGCATTAAAGTTAATAAACAGAGGACAATACTTTAGTCTTAATTTGGAGAACTAATAAGTAAGAATATATCAACATATCAGAAAACTCACAAATAGACCAATAAATGTGTGTTATAAAAAGACAAGCCAATAGATGCCGGATCCTTAGGCATTACCAGTAACGAAGTTGTCCAAGTTATTCATGGGTCAGAGTCTAAGTCTTGGTATAATTCCTAGAACAGCATCATTCAGTTTTGAAAACTGACAGAAGCCTTAGGTCTTCATAGAGCAACAGTCTCCATATGGTTGCCACACGGGGGAAATGTCTTCAGGTCCTGGATCTGAAATGAGTAAGGATTTAAGAGGCCCAGAAACAAATTATAATCTAAGAAATGCAAATTCAGAAAGACCCTTGGCATTCCCAGGCTAGGATGACAAGGCAGATGTGTTCTTAATTCCAGCTAGAAATCACCCTAGTGAACAATCTTAGGGCACCACAGTTAAGAAATGGCAGGAGGAACCCAATACAAAACAGTGGAGGAAGCATTTAACATGACTCAAAGGCACTGTAAGGAATGGTCAACAAATTTTGGAAATTTAGTATTATCTTGGAAGTAGACTTTCTGTCACAACTAAAATCAAAGATGGAAACCATATTTTAGAGACTTCATTTCTCTCCTCTCTGCTCCCCACTTTTCTTCAACCACAGAGATACTTAAAGATGCTCCAGTATCTAACGTAAGCAAGATAGTGTTTGCTTTGATGATTTCCATAATCCATTCATTCAGATTCCAAGCAATTTTGTGAGCATAACACTTTCCACCACGTAAATAATTTATACTAGCTCCAAAACCTACTGTCATCATGTCAATCAAGAGTTATAGTGACCCTAAAGGACAGCATAAAATTACTCTGTTATAAAAATAATTAGCCCAAATGAGTATAACAAGTGGCACAGAGGGGTTAAGCATCGGTCTGCTAATGGCAGGCCACTCAAATCCACCAGCTACTCACTGGAAGAACAGATATGGCAGCCTGCTCTGACTGAGATTCCAACTATGTGACCCAGAGTAGGGAACTCTATCTTATTCAAAGGGTCCCTGAGTGGGAGTCAATTTGACATCCCCAGCAACGCACTTGGTCTTCATGTTTTTATTGTTTTTCAAGGTTGGAAAAATACCTCAGTTTTTGTGCTGTGTCCTGAAGACTCAGTTACCGATTCAATTTGAAGTAAGCACCGGAATATTTGGAAAGAATCGTGAGATTTAAAGCTACAATCCTGGAGTAGACATTTTCACGTTGTTGTTGTTGTTGTTAGATGTCATTGTTGGTTCTGACCATAGTCACCGTCTGCACAACAGAGAGAAACACTGCGCAGCCCTGCACCATCCTCACAATTGTTGCTGTGCCCCAGCCCGTTGCTGCAGCCACTGTGTCAATTCACCTTGTCGAAGGCCTTCCTCTTTTCCACCGCCCCTCTACTTGACCAAGCATGATGTCCTTCTCTAGGGACTGGCCTCTCCTGACAATATGTTCAAAGTATGTACGACAAAGGCTTGCCCTTCTTGTCCCCGAGGAACTCTCCGACCTTACTTCTCCCAACAGATGAGTTTGACCGTTCTTCAGTCTACGCTACTTTCAATATTCTGCAGCAACATCATTCAATGCATTGGTTCTTCTTCTATCTTCCTTTTTCAATGTCCAACATTCACATGAAGCAATGGAAAATATTATGGCTTGGCACAGGTGCGCCTTAGTCCTCAAAGTAACATCTCTGCTTTTCAATACTCTGAAGGGGTCTGAGTAACAGATTTACCTAATGCTGCGTGTCTGTGGATCTCTTGACTGCTGTTTCCGTGAGCATCAATTGAGGGTCCAAGAAAGACAAATCCTTGGCAGCTCCAACTTTTTCTACATTTATCATGATGCTACCTTTTGGTCTAATTGCAAGGATTTTGGTCTTCTTCACAACGAGCTGTAATTCTTTCTGAAGGTCACAATCAATAATCTTCATCTGCAAGTGCTTCAGGTGCCCTTCACTTTCAGCAAGCAAGGTGGTACCACCTGCATCTCACAGCCTTTCTCCAATCCTGATGCCGCATTCTTCTTCATATCATCCAGCTTCTCTGATGCTTTGCTCAGTGTAGAGGTTAGAATAAACATGGTGAGATGGTACACTCTGTTACACATTTTTCCCAATTTTACATCATGTCATGTTCTCTTACTCCATCTGCACTCTGCCTCTTAACCCACGTACAAGATCCATGTGAGCACCATGACGTTTTCCGAAATTATTTTCTTCTCAAGGTTATCCATAGTTTCTTATGACCCATAAAGTCAAATGCCTCGACAGGGTTAATAAAACACAAATAAACATCTGTTTGGAATTATCTGCTTTGGGCCACGAGCCATCTGATAGCAGCAATGAATCCCTTGTTCTGTGTTATCTTCCGAATCTGGCCTGAACTTCTGGCAGCTCCCTGTCAGTGGACTGCTGCAACCATTGTTGGGTGACCATCTGTAAAATTATGCTTTCATGTGCTGTCACAGATATTGTTCAATAATCGGAGCATTCTCTTGGGTCATGTTTCTTTGCAATGGGTACAAATCTGAATCTTTCCAGTTGGTTGACCAGGTAGCAAATTTCCTGGCAGAGATGAGTAAGTACTTCCAGCGCTTCATCAGGTTACTGAAATATTTCAATTGCTATTCATTCAATTCCTAAAGGCTTGTGTAGCTCAAACTTCATTTTTGCTCATATGCTAAAATGGTGGAGTATTGCCTACTTCTTTTTTTGTACAGTGACAGTCTTTCCATCTTCTTTCGACGCATCATTTAATATTTTGCCCATAGAAACTTTGAATATTGCATTTCAAGGCTTGAGTTTTTTCTTTCGTTTTTCTCAGTGTAAGATATGCTGAGTGTGTTCTTCCCTTTTGGTTTTCTCACATCTTCTGACATAAATTTTTATCTTTTCTTTCTTTCTTGTCCTTTTAGTGCTCTGTTACTTTCTTTATGAATGCTGGTCTTGATGTTTGTTCTCCCACAACTTGTCGTCTTCTGTCATTAGTGTTCAATGCATCAAATCTTCTGTTCTCGATATGTTCTGAAAATTGAGGTGGGATATACTCAAAGTCGTGTTTTGTCTCTAGTAGCTTCAATCTAAACTTTTATATTACCAAATGATTGTCAGTTCCACAGTCAACCCCCCACCTGGTTTTAAGTGCTGAAGTCGAGCTTCTCCATGATCTCTTCCCACGGATGTAGCCAATTTGATTTCTGTGTGTTTCCTCTGGAGAAGTCCATGTGTATTGGACCAGTTGTGTTGCTAAACACATGGTATTTGCGATGAACAAGTCTTGGACATGCAAATTTCTATCACGCCATCTCCACCATCATTTCTATTACCAAGGCAGTATTTTCCAACTACTATTCCTTTCACGTTGTTTCCAACTTTTACATTCCATTCGCTGACAATTATGAATGCATCTTGACTGCATGTTTGATCAACTTCCAACTCAAGCAGATGGTGAAATTCTTCAATTTCTCCATCACCAGCTTTTGTGGTTGGTGCATAAATTTGAATAGTAGTTATATTGATTGGGTTTCCTTGAAGGTGGATAAATATAATCCTATCACAACAGCATTGTACTTCCAAGATTGATTTTGCAATATCCTTTGTGACTATGAAGGCCATGCCATTCTTGATTATGTCATTTCCAGCATAGAAAATCATGTGGTTTCTGATTCAAAATAGCTAATATCAGTCCATTTCAGCTCAGTAAGGCCTACGATATTGATCTTAATGCATTCCACTTAATCTTTTACCACTTCCAACTTACCTAAATGTATACTTGACACATACCAAGTTCTGATCACCAGCATATTTTTGCAGCTCTTTCCTTTACCTTAAGTCATGCCCCATCAGCAAATGAAGATACAGAAGTTTCCAGTCTCCAAGGCTTTATTCCATTTACATCATCATGGTTGACTCCATTCCAAGAAAGCTGCTCCTCCACAGTCACATGCTGAGTGCCCTCGGACCTGCGGCCCATCCTCCAATACTCGTTCTGACAGCATCCTTCTTCCATTCATTGGGCCATCAGTATTTGACAATGTCCGAAGCAATGTATAATGTTTTCAGTGGCTACCACCTCCCTCATGGGCGGATAAGTCCTTCTTCATTGTATGCTCTCAGGCTGGAAGCTCTGCTGAAACCTGTTCACTCTGACCCTGCTGGCATTTGAAACACCAGTGACAGAGCTTCCAGAATCACAGCAACACACACGCCCTCACAGTAGGACGAACTGACAGACAAGTCATGGGCATGAGCCCTATCAACTTAGTCCATTTATTTTGAGCGTCAATATCTTCAAATAAGATAACAATACCTACATGTTATTCTAAGGGTTAGTGTAATCAATGAAGGCTATCAGAGGTGTGATGTTTGTAAAATATCTTACAACTAGAAAGAACTAACTTGTAATGTCAGCTTTTTCTCCCACCTTATCCTAATTCTAACTTTTCCATTTTTTCGAAACTATTTATTCTTTACAGTAAATGGTAGTAAAGTAAGAGGTTCCTCAAAGAAACATGAGGAAAAGAAATAAAAACTGTATGTAGATTAACTTTTCCAGAACCCTGGTTCATCATTCAAGGTTCATGGGACACCAAGCCAATGCTGACTCAAGAAAGGGGAAAAGTCAAGAAAATTGTAGCAAAGCTGTGTTGTCTTTGATTACCAGGCTGTTCTCCTCTCTCACCTTGACCCAGTAAAGGGTTTGCGGGGCAGCCTTCCAAGACAGCTTAAGTCTCTAGCTTTGCGTCTAGTTGGAAAGAAGCTGACTGCATTTATACAGAATTGTTGCATTTCACCATATCAGTAGCAGGATGAAGACTTGGTAGGCACAGCCATATTAAACTGTACTGCTTTACAGAGTGCCTGTAACTGCCTGAGGTGAAAGAGAGAGAGAGAGAGAGAAAGAGAGAGAGAGAGAGAGAGAGAGAGAGAGAGAGAGAGAGAGAGAGAGAGAGAGAGAGCGAGCGACAGACTATCAATTCAAGTGGCTAAATCAGGAGCCCTCTGGGGGCAGAAACTGTTAAACTCTGACCACTAGTAGTGAGGCTGGAAGTTCAATTCCACCAACTGTCACCAAGCAAGACAGCCAAGACTTCTGCTTCTGACAAGTGACACCCTGGAAGGCCTATGGGGTCACCACGAGGCAGGGTTAACTAGATGGTGACTTCACCACCATTGAATCATTTCTAACTCACTAGTGACCCTGCCTAGAACAGTCTCCGTGAGGTTCTGACACAGCAACTCTTTATGACAGAAGAAAATCTCATCTTTCTCCTGTGGAGTGGCTAGTGGTTTCCAACTGCTGACCTCACTCACTCTGAGCAGCAGGGATCCTGGCAACTCTATATTAGCAAGATCAAAGAACTGAGAGGAGAGTATTTTTTCTTTTTGCTGTGCTTTGTTTTTGAGATGTAGGAGTACATGCACTTCAAAGGATCATTGCCTACCAGAGAGTTCAGAAAGCTGCACACTTGCTCAGAACAAGACCCATGCCCAGAAAAGTCCAGCAAGAACCATATTTCCTATTGTTCTATTTTTCTTTTAAATTCTTGATGTTTGAGACAATTTCAATCAGAACAATACCCGTAGACAAGTCACATGAACTGAGATGCTAGGGAATATGCACGTCAAGTTATCAGTCTGTGAAGAAATACTTTGAAAAAGTAAATAAACCAATGGATCTTACAACCTTCAATAGGAGGGAGGGGAGAGAGAAGCAAAAGAAAGAGGAAGGAAAGAAAGAAGCGATGGAGTGAAGAAAAGAAGAAGGCAGGAGGGAGGAAAGGAGAAAGGAGGAGAGGGAGAGAGAGGGAGGAATGCTGAGTAAGGGGGAGATTCTGATTTTCACAGTTAAAAAAAAGAAATGAGGAGGTTTACAGAGAAAGACAGAATGATGGCCCATTTAAAGGTTTAAAACAAAGTAGCACACACATATAAAGATATAATTTGTGACAACAACAAAAGGGGGATGGAATTATAGGTAGGAATAAAGTTATTTTCTGCTAATGAAGTTGGTAGGAGTTCTGGTATCACAGTGTGTGACAAGTTGAGCTGCAAACCCAAGGCCAGCAGTTCAAAACCAGCAAGCTGCTCATCAGGAGAAAAGTGAAGCTTTCTACTCCTATAAAGATTCACAGTCTTGGAAGCCCCCAGGGGAAGTTCTTTTATACGACTGATATGTTTCAGAAGCAACTCGAGGACAGTTTGTTTGTTTGTTTTCTTGTGGTCTGTGTCAAACTGGTATCAATTCAAAGTCGTTTTCCATAATTTGGGGATGCTAGGTGTAATACCCATTGTAATCACAATGAAAATAACTTTATAATACACCCAATAAGAAATTAGAAGAGAATCAAAATTGTGCGTCTCAAACAAATCAACTAGTGCAAAGGAAGGCAATATGTGAGGAAATTTGAACTAAAAATATATAAAGCAAACAGAAAACAGCAAAATGACAGGACACTTTCAACATCAGTAATGAATGTATAACTTACTCCTAGAGAGTCCGTCTCAACTCATAGTAACCCTATATTGGGTTTCTGGCCACAGTGTGTGTGTGTGTGATATTTTCACCCATTAATAGAAATGGAATTTTTATACCTACTATGAAAATGCAACTGGACCAGTAGACAGCATAATAATAAATGGATATTAGGTGGGATTCACAATCAATGTTCATGAAAATTATAGCCAAGACCTTAAACTACGTGTTACATTGGGCACATCTGCTGCACAAGACCTAAAGGGTATCACTTGAAGGACTAAGGTGTGCCACACCCAAGCCATGGTATTTTCAGTGTCTTCAGATATATGTGAAAGCTAAATAATTAAATAGGCTAACCAATGGGAAAAAATGATACACGGGGATGATGGTGTTGACAAAGAATATTGGAAGTACAATGGACTTCCACAAAAATAAGCATCGGAGTTGGAAGAAGTGCAGCAAGGATGTTCCCTAGAAGTGAGCATGGAGAGAATTGTTTCATAGACTTTAGACATGTTATCGAGAAAGACAACATGTTACCTGGAAAAGGATACCAAACTTGGTAAAGTGGAAAGTTAGAGCAAAGGAAAATCCTCAGTGAGATTAATTGGCACAGTGGCCGTTGCCATGGGCGCAGACATAAACATTTTGACAATGGCCCAGGGCCGAGCAGTGTTTCTTTCTCTTATAGATACACTATGACTTGGAGACAACTTGATGGTCCATGAAAGCACACCACCATGAAATGGACTTACCTTGACAACACTGTGCTAAGGAAAATTAGTCAAACCCCTCAAAGGACAAATACTGCATGATCTCACTTATATAAAATATCTAGGATGGGGGAATATATATATTATTTTTAATATTGATCCTAAGACTAAACCTGTGCTAACATGGACTAAGAGGACTAACAATGTTTTAGAAAGAATATCTAAAAAGAAAGGTTAACATTTACCACATCACCTCTTCTGCCTAAGATTTGCTAGAGTGCCTACCTCTAAGAGTTCAATGCTTAGTCTTTTTATCCACTGAACAATCACTAACATATTAAGTTAATCAAAAGAATATCAAACCTAAAGTCAGATCATGAAAAGTCTAATACACACAAAACTACCCATAGCAGGAATTGAGAGTATATTAGCATGGGGCCTGACCTGGCTCTCTATAGACTGGTAGCACATATATTTTGGGACCAATTATTTACTCACTTCCTAGGAAAAAGTCAGCAAAATTATCTGATGGATGCAGAGAAAGAGGGTCCGTGTCAAGTGTCGCCAACTTGAATTGTGTTTGTTTCACTTGTGGCAAGCAGAGTCCTATAGCCTAGCAGTCACTTCAGGTCCTCAGGGGATTGTCAATGTCCTTGTCACTAAATGCCAAAGTACATACACGGTCAACCTCCTGGTATATGGACTAATTGAAACTGCACTTGGACACACAACTTCCCCTCACCTTTTTTTTTTTCAGTGCTCACCACTGAAGGAGTTGCTGAGGGAATGGGTTTCTAAATATAAATATTGTAGCTCTCTGTGAAAGTAGTTGAAATATTTCCCAACCCTTTCAATTATTGGGGATAGTGAAGAAAAGTTCTGCACAATGTGTTCATGACCTTTACTTGGGGATCAATGTTAGAACAAGAAGCTACCAGATCATAATACTGAAGAGAAAAAGGAGCATGTGTATCATTTTCACCATTGTTTGCATGGGACTTTATTCTCCTGGCATATTTATCCTGGGCGCTCAATAATGGACCCAGCGAAGATCATGGCGCTTCATGGAAGAGGTGTCTCCTGTGCAGAAAGGTGTTCTAGAGACAAGTGTTCTGTCGGTAGCTTGCCTCCCTCTTCTACTTTGCAGCTATCCTGAGACAAAGTGCCGCGTAATATACCCATGTACCAAGCAGTTGATTCATCTCAGTGATGAAACTTGGCATCTCTCAGCAGAACTCCACTCTCCCAGGGCTGAAAGGCACCTTCCTTAGGAGTCCCTGGGACCACGGGTGAGCAAACTGATTTCTGAGAAAAACTGCAGAAATACATGACAGGCTGAGAGTGTTTGGAAATTAGGGAACATTTAATCACAAGTCAGTTCATACAGGCAGAATGAAAAGGAGAGTGAAGACAAAAGCTACAAGTACAATTTATGCAAGAATTTTCATGAGTCTGAATGTTATGCAAATTTCTAAAGAACTAAGGAGTACCAGGAGATTTCCTAATGAGTGCAAAGTTCATGTCAATCACGTTGGTAAAGCATGAGCATCACGTCCTAATGATTTTACTTAATCTCTAACTCGCGTTCCTCCTTTGTAAAATATAGTTAGTAATAGTGCCCACCTCACAGGGTTGTTTAAATTATTGATTTAAAATTTTGAAGTAGAATTCTTGATAAACAGTATTTCCCCAACATGACACTACTTTGTATATGTCTGTGGAAGGTTCTGTAACTTTGATAATCAATGAGTTTATAAACAACAAATTCCAATACATCATATCGGTCCATTTTCTGTAAGGGGTGTCAAATCAGAACCTCTTACATAATTAGGTTCACTGGAAAGTGCTAAGATAAGGATGTAGTATAGACAGTCCCCAAACCCGTCTCTCAACATATCTCGCTTTTTTCAAGCAGTAAAGGAGTCTTTTGTCTGTCCCCACATTAAGGGCCACTGAAAAGAAATGGAATTGAGCAGGACCTCGTCTAAGCTAAGGAAAATTAGGCTTCTAGGTCACAAGATTTTAGGAGGCTCACACACGCTCTCATGCTCCAGGCCACCTGGGCTCTGCTGGGTAGCAAGTTTGATCAAGTTCAGAAATAAGTCTCCAATGTCTTCATCGTCAACATTAGTGGCTGGTGCATAAGTTTGAGTCGTGGTACTATGAACCGGTCTTCTTGGTAGCTGTATAGATAGCATCCTACCATTACTTCCGGATAGATCTTGAACTCTTCTTTTCTACAAAGAAAATGTCATCATGCTTCTTCATTTTGTTATTCCCAGCAGAGTAGATAGTAGATTTTCTGATTCAAAATGGCTAATATCGATCGCAAGCTCACGAAAGCCTAGGAGATCATTCTTCAAGCATTTCATTTTATTTTTGACAACTTCCAATTTTCCTTGATTCACCCTTTGAACATCCCATGTTCTGATTACGCAAGTTTTCAGCCATTTCTTCTCATTGAGCATCATGCCACCTCAGTCCGTGGAACTTTGGAAAGTTCATTCTCCCTGCATCACTAAGGTAAACTGTACCTTGAGGAGCTGGCTCTTCTACAGTGGCATTTAAATGCCTTCCATTCTAGCTTCCTCTTCCCATACTATACACAGCAATGTTCCACTGCTGTTCATATGGCTTTCACAGGCCAATTGCACAAATGGAACACCAATTCCTCCCTCCCAGTCTAGCATAGTCTGGAAGCTCTGCTGGCACCTGTCTACTATGGGTGACTGCTGGCATTTGAAATGTCAGGAGCACAGCTTTCAGGCCAGTGTGGCAAACTTTCATATGAATGGTGATAACTTATTAAACATAATAAACAGCAGGCTTTGCGATCACAACCCAGAGAAATTCCTTATACGTAGTTTTGGGCAACTGAGCTTTTGAATTCTATAGATTTTAAATCTTAGATGGAATCTTTGACCGGACAACTTATTCTTTACCTCGTGGTCACAGTCATTCTCACTGACAATGGGCCTATAAAATGTGAGCAATGGCTGGAATTAAGATCATCTGCAATGTTTCATATCCCTTTTCTTTCCCAAACTCATCAATTTCCTTGATCCAGTGATTTCAAGTTTTCTCCTAAAACTTTAGTTTATGAAAAATAGCTTTCAATATTTATTTCTTAATACACCCAAGGAGTGACATGATAGAGAATTAATAAGGAAAGTATGAATACATTAGCAAAGAGAGGTTAAAGCTAATAAATAAACAAGACGATAAAGAAGAATTCCAACTGCCACTACAATGTCTTTTGGGAAATACCAAACACTGGTGATAAGGGGTTAAGTCCCAAGTAGTTCTACCCTCAGCAAAACCTAAAACCAGTTATATAAAGTGCACCTGAGACAAATGCTACAACTTAAACTCACTTAAATGAACTTGCAAATTCATAAGTAAGGCTCCAAACTCTGTTTTTAAATATTCAAATTAATATGATATTTCTTTTAAACTCTTGGTATCTGTTCCTCTAGTTCAATTTAGCCTTGATATTTTGGACGAAAGTTTATATTTTTTGCATTAAAAATCCAGAAAACTACATTAAAAATTGGCTGAAGTGAAAGTAAGAAGAGGAAGAAATCTTTACAAGGAGACACAGAAGGCAAAGATATCCATGTTTAGTGAAGTAGAGGAAATAGTCATAAATATTTAAGAAACTTATGATGTCACTGCCTGAAGATCAAATACACATTTAAAGCAGTCAAAATATCCACTCACTCTTTTGCATTGAACACAGGAATATGTATAAAACACTCTTGCAGTTAAGGGAAAACTATACAGTGATTATGGGATAGGAAATCCCCATCCTTAGGCTTATTTGTTCGTTTGGGTTTTCCTTTTAATTGTGGTAAAATATAAATAAAGGGAGCATACACCATATTTTCCACTTCATTGTTTTTGAGAGGCAGAGGAGAGATGAGAAATCAAATGTGTATAGGCAATAATGACTTTTCAAAGGTAGAAGAGGTAATTAATTGGGGGCATAAAGTTCAAATACTCTCATTTCTTTGATTCATTTCTTCTTTCTTTCCCTTCTTCCTTCCTTCTTTGTTTTATATATTCATTTATTCTTATTTGTGTGTTAAATATATTCAATGTGCTTCCCTACTTAAAGTTTACCTGCATTTGAAATTGACTGTATCTGGCTTACCCGTATGCCTGCTCCCTCGGTCCTTCAGACAGTGCGCAAAGCTTTAATAATCAGGGATGTGGGCATAGAGAGGGGAGGGGAATAAGTATGAAGGAATGGAAACTAAAGACCAAACAAGCAGGAAGTTTGGTCCCAGAGAAAGGTAGCTAGTTCTGCAGAGGCAGGTGTGAAACGTCAACTGAAATGTGGTTTCTTGCAAGACACTTGGGACCCCAACAGTCCTGACTTCAATTCTCAGAAGACCTACTGCCCAATTGTGTGACCTGGGCAGTCATTTCCTCTGATTCTCAATGTTTTAAAATCTCTAAAGGGGTTTAATCCTAATTCCTATCTTCATACTTTATCAGGGAACTTGCTTAAGAATGAGCTAGGAGGAATTTGAGCTAGCATACAACCGAGTAATCCCCCTACTGGACAGATAGATAACAAGAGGCAAGAAACAAACCACGGCCAGACATCTGTGCTCCAATGTTCATTGCAGCACAGTTCACAATCGCAAGGAGTTGGAAACTACCCAAATTTCCATCAAGAGATTAATGGATTAAAAAACTGTGGTACATACATACAATGGAGTCCTATGAATCACTAAAAAGCAGTGATGAACACATGAGGCATAGAGACACATGGGAAGAACTGGAGGAAATTATGCTAAGTGAAGTACGCCAAGCACAAAAGGACAAGTATAACATGAGTTCACTGAGGTAAGTGTATATATGAAAGAACAGAAAGGTAAGTGCAAAAGGGGCACAGGGAAAAAGCTACTGTATACAAACACTCCAGGGGAGAGGTCCAGGTAGTATGGCAGGGGCCAGACCAAATCCAGGGGTACATATGGTAGCCAACTAAAAAGGGGGTGGAGGGAGGAAAGGGAAAAAAAGATGTATGATGGGAGAATGGGGCACTGACTCACCCAAGGGGAGGTTATTGTTTGTGTTTCCACAGGGAAAGGGGGACCAGATATAAAGCCAGTGCCAGACGAATGCAGTGTACCAGCAAGAAGTGGGAAGCCAGTGGAGGAGCCTGAGGGCTCAACCCCATACAAGTTACGTGGACAACTGCCTCGCCCCCAGAAGAATTTACTTGAGAGGACAGCACTGAAGCTCCAGCTAGAGGAGGGGCATGTCTGATTGGAGCAAATAGGAGCAAATGAAGGGGGAGGAAGAGAGAGTGGAGCACATTCTAGCCCATCAGGTCTGGATGACCATATCCCCGCTCTGAACAGCCAATGGACAGAGTGGACCATATGGCTGATCCCACTATGAGACATGCTGTCCCTTGATGGCCCAGGACCCTAAGGGGGACAACACTGGAGACTCAATGTCAGGACTGGCCCAGACTGACCCTGTAATACTGAGCCAAACCTCTAAAAGTGTGCGGCAGAGCAACCATGGGAGCAGAGAAGGGAGCCCCTGAGGGAGTACAAAGGACAGACTCTGGGGTCGGAGCATGGTACCCCATTGGACCTGACTGAAGGACATGCCTAGAGATCAAAAATCAGACCTTCATCTATTTACAGGTTTTTCTTCCTTTAATTTTTTTTCTTTTAGTTAATTTATTCTTCTATGGGTAATTGGTTTCCTTTTTTGTTGTCATCGCTGTGTTCTCACCCATCGCCTATCTTGCTATGGCTTGATTTTTGGTGCATATTATTATCTCTACAGATCTATCTAGATAAAATAGACTGTATGAATAATCTGGAGGAGAAAACAATGGGATCAATGGTTCTTGGGGGACACAGGAGAGGGGGAGGAGGGAGTAAGGAGGTGGTGCTGACCAACCCAGGGACAGGGGAGCAACAAGTGATCCAAAATCAGTGGCAAAGAGGGTGTGAGAGGTCTGGTAGGGATTCAGCGAGGACAAGGTAACTGAGAGAAATTACTGAAACCTAAACAAAGGCTGAGCATGATAGTGGGACAAGAGGAAAGTAAAAGGAGATAGAGGAGAGAACTAGGTATTTATAGAGGTCGAAAGACTGGAATGTATATATGTAAATATATTTATATAAGAGTGTGGGGAAACAGATTTATAGGTTTAGTATTAAGGAAGCAGATGGACATCGAGCCTCCACTTAAACACTTACTCAATGCAAGAACATGTTGTTTTATTAAATTGACATTCCAGGATGCACACCTTTCTGACACGATTGCTGAAGAAAAATGTGTGCATAACCAAAAGTGGTGAAGAAAGCTGATGGTGCCCGGCTATCAAAAGATATAGTGTCTGGGGTCTTAAAGGGCTGAAGATAAACAAGTGGCTATCTAGTTCAGAAGCAACAAAGCCCACATGGAAGAAACACACCAGCCTGTGTGACCACGAGCTGTCAAAGGGATCAGGTATCTAGCATCAAGGAACAAAAAAATCACATCGTTGAAAATGTGGGTGAGTGCAGAGTGGAGAATCAAAGCCCATTGGTAGGCAACCGGACACCCTTACTGAAGGGTTGTGTAGAGGAGATTAGCCAGTCAGAGCGCAGGGTAGCAATGATGAAACATATAATTTTCCTCTTGTTCTTAAATGCTTCCTCCCACACCCCCCCTACTATCACGATCCCAATTCTACCTTAAAAATCAGGACAGACTAGAGGATGTACATTGGTACAGATAAAAACTGGAAACAAAGGGAATCCAGGACACATGATTCCTTCAGGACCAATGGTGAGAGTGGCAATGCTTGGCGGGTGGAGAGAATGTGGGGTAGAAAGGGGGAAGCAATTACCAGAATCTATGTATAGCCTCCTCCCTGCGGGATGGACAGCAGAGAAGGAGGGGGGAGATGTGGGACAGTGTAACATATGACAAAATAATAATTATTTATGAATTATGAAGGGTTCATGAGGTAGGGGGGAGTGGGGAGGGAGGAGGGAAATGAGCAGCCAATATTAAGGGCTCAAGTAGAAGGAAAATGTCTTGAGAATGATGATGGCAACAAATGTACAGATGTGCTTGACACCATGGATGGATGTATGGATTGTGAGAAGAATTGTATGAGCCCCCAATAAAATGATTTTAAAAAAATGAGCTAGGAGATGTGACATTCATGTTTTAACTAGCACATCCTTAGAAGGAGCATGAATGGTACTCCCTTCTACTTTCATTCTTCATTTATTTTGCCAAAGCTGTGCGAAAGAGTTGGATTGAACTACCCACGGTCTCTTGTTGAAATGTACTTGGTGCGATATGGCTGCTTCGGGCCAGGGTTGAGTGCTCATAAAAATCTGCTTTCATCTCTAAAAAGTGTCTAGCTGGGATGTGCCAATCTATAAACTGTAATCCATGACTTGTTATTCATGCCACTGACTAGAGCACACTTGGTTGCAATACACTAATGCCATCTCGGCTTCCCGAGCAGAGGAAATGCTTGGCGTCCAGAGATTATTCATGATGTACCTGGTCACATGCTGTGAGCTCTCTGTAATGTTCCATGACCTCTACTAATCCAGAACATGAAAGCAGGTATTAAGCTGCCAGAATCACTAATAACCAACTGCACATAAGAAGAAAATGAGAAAATCAAAGAGGTCTGACCCACCTTTGGATCTTGGCCAGATGTTCAAGAAGTGCCAACCGTTCTCGGCCCAAGTCACGCCTGCTTAATTAGCCATAACAAGAGCCTTTGGAAGGTCACGGGGAAATTAAATAGTTACAGATAAATGACCGAACCATCCTAATCTCAACTCGAGAGGGAAGAGGACGCAATTTAATAACATGATCATAAGTAGAATCACAGGTTAATGACCTGGTATTTTACAACTTAATGGGCCACACACAGTACCAGGCTGAAAATAAATGGGTTGTCAGATTAAAATCAATATACTGGCATTTTATATACACTGGCATTTTATAAATAAATTAATAGGGCACTAACTGCAATTAAATTCCATTGATTTAATAGGAATGAAGGAATGAGTGACTTGATCTCTGGATCTTGTCTACACTGCCACCAAATGAAACTATTTGACTCAACTGGGAACAGTCCAGATTGTACCCACAAACTTTCATACAGGGATTGAGGTTCCTAGCGATCTCAATGATGAAAATACCAACTAGTTTTTACTTCCCATTGCTTGATGAGTCCGCGTTTACAAGGAAGACAATTGTTGTGATGTGCTGCCAAGTCAGTTCCCACTCATGGCAATCCTACACACACCAGAATGATGTACGGCCTTCATCATCCTCATCATTGCTCTTAAGTTTAAGCTCATTGCCGCAGTCGCCATGTCAAATGTACAGTGTGGAGGGCCTTTCTCTTTCCCCGGCTCCTCCATTTCACTAGGCATAATATCTTTCTCCAGGTCCTGGTCTCTCCGGGATAACACGTTCAAAACATGTAAGATGGAATCTCACCATCCTGGCCTCTGAGGCGCATCCTGGTTGTACTTCTTCCAAGACAGATCTGTTTGTTCCTTTGGAAGTCTGTGGGACTTTCTATACTCTTCACCAGCACGGCAGTTCAAATGCATCAAGTTTTCTTCAGTTGTTCTTATTCAATGTCCCACTCTCGCACACATACGAGGCGATTCAAAATACCGTAGTTCCAGGCAGCAAAACCTTAGTCCTCAAAGTCACGTGCATAGGTTGCACTGGAAAACATCATGTTTCAGGTCAGGTGCACTTTAGTCCTTAAAGTAACATCCTTGCTTTCCAACACTTTAAAGAGGTTTTGCGCAGCAGATTTTTCCAACGCACTGCTTCTACTTCCATGAGAATGGACTGTGGACCCAAGCAAGACGAAATCCTCGTCAATGTCCACCTTTTGTCTGCTCAACTGGGACCTACTGGTGCAGTGGTGAGGAGTTAGGTCTTGCTCACACTGGACTGTAAGCCACACTGCAGGCTGCAATCCTTGTTCTTTATCAGCAAGTGCTTCCAGTCCTCCTCCCTTTCGGCACACAAGCTTGTCATCTTTGTATTCCAGTTTCATAAGCGTTCCTCCAGTCCTGATCCTGCATTCTTCTTCACAGAACTCCATTCCTCCGATATTACAGTGAATTGGGTAAAGCATCAAGGCTGACTCGGGAGAATTAGCAAGGTAAACTTGAGTGGCACACAAGGTCAAGTGCTCAACTGCTAACCCAAAGATGAGCAGTTTGAACTCCTCCAGAAGTGCCTCAGGGGCTAGGTCTGGGATTGCGACCTAAGCATGACAGCCTCCGCGTCCCTAGGTGTCCAGCTGGGGGACACCAGGAGTCAGAAGGGATGCATCAGTGGAGTCTGAAGTCAGAGAGATATCCAAACATAGACTCCACTCAATTTTGTTTATAATTTCACAAGCATTTTACAAAAAGTGGAACATGCTTTAAAGAAAAATGTCATTTGCCACGTCAATGTATGTTGAGACAAAAATACTACAAATGACGCCGAAGTAATATGGAGAACCAGGAGCTAAAAGATAGGAGTAAGGAAACTCAAAACTGAACCCCCCAAAATTTATAAATGCTCTGACCATGATTTTTAACAAAGAAAAAATAAAATAGGAAGAGAAATATAAATCTCTATTACTGAGAGCAATTCCCTAGCTTTTAGCCTTGAACATTCAGAAAAGCAAAGTGCATGGAGGCTTTTAAACAGCCCATTATGTTTCTATTTTCAAATATCTGTCAACAACCCCTCCAGATTGTGAGACTCGGGAGATTTGGGGAACACAAAAGTGAGACAGTGACTAAGCTTACACACTTCAGGGTCACAAAGGATGAGTTTGAATACCAGACAGAACTCTGACCAGGGCTGTATCCTGAGGAGCTATTCTGCTTCCAACATCTCAGCATCCTGACCTTTCAAAGAGACAAACTCTGTGAGGATTTCAAGGAGATTTTGCTGCGGTTCAGTGCCATCAGGCTGGTGTGCACGCGTAGCCTGAGAATGGCGACAGCGCTGCTCAGTCCTGCGCCATCCACACAGGCCATGCTACGCTTGAGCCCAGTGTGACAGCCATGGTGTACAAACCATCTACTTCAGGGTCTTCACCTTTTTCTGACCGAGTATGCTGTCCTTTTCCGGGGATGAATTCCCTCCTAATCGCATGTCCTAAATACCTGGGGAAAAGTTTTACCATCCATTCTGCTACAGAACAGCATGGCTGTACCTCTTTCAAGATGTGATCATTCTCCCGGCCATCTCTGGTTTATCCAACCTTCATCACCAACACCGTAAGTTAGGGACATCAAATTCTCTTCCCGTCGTTAGTCATTGCCCAGATTGCGCATGCCCATGAGACGATGGACAAGACCAAGACTCTTCCAGCACAACAGCTTCACTACCCTGGGTAACCTTCAGGAGTGAGGCGAATGGAGCCATTGCTCCTAAACGAACACTCAAAAAAAACCAAGTCTAACAAAGAACAGATAACTATTTTGAAATTAAATTAAGGAGAAAAATATCTACCATAAATAGATTCTTCATTCTTCAACCTAGTCCACCATCCCTGACCCCTTGAAGAAGTTGATCAAAAGAGGATTTGCCTGCATGAAAGTAATTGATTCTAGAAAATCCAAAATCAAACCACCCTCCCGTGCTTTAGGTGAAGAGGAAGGTACGGAGAAGGCAAGTGTTCTACAAATAAACAAACATCTCACCACACAGGGAGGCAACTGTCAGTCCTTCATGAGTTCTAATGCCGTTTAATATAGCAAACACTAATGCAGCAGATACTTCCAAACATGACAAATGGCACAGCTCAATATGACCATTAGGAGCATCACGTATGATCAATACATTCACTGCAAAGCAAGTACTGTAAATGCTAAGCAGTTCACTACCTACTAATTCTCATACATCATCCCCCATGCTGTACCTTTCTGTTCCCTGAGTTAGCATTTTTAAAATCTTATATATACAGTTCATAGGCAAACTGATTTCAAATTAAGGTTCTAAGAAAATTCCTCAAACTCAAGGTAAAATGTTAGGGGATATTTTAGTTTGTTGGTTGGTTTTTAATCCTTTCTCCCTACAATTGTATTGTTTCTTTGCTTAAAAAAAATGCATTTTCCCCTTACCTTGAGTGTCGCGCGCCAGGTCTCGCCAGCAAGAAGGACGCGCCACAACAGGATTCTTCCACAAGCGTTTTATTGTTGGGTTTGATTGCTGAAGCGGATAGAAGACGACCCCGAAGCCCCAAACTACTGCTGCTTATATACGCTCTACGGTAACGTGCCATGCATTGATTGGTGCATTCGACAGAACCCTCGTTTGCATACTCCAGGTGGAGTTGTGACTACGTCATCTAAGCAGTGCGCATGCCTCAAGTGGTTGTTTACCACTTAATGGGCCACAGCCCTGACTGCCCGGCACCATTTTGTAATGGCGGCGAGAGCTGCGGCTTCCCACATCGCGAGAGCTGTGGCTTCCCACATCTCGCGAGAGCTGCGGCTTCCCACACTTGAGTACCGACAAAGTCTTGTCTATCTGATGTGTGATGAAGGTAGTTACCATGTTGTGAAATACCCTAAGGAAGAAGGCCTCTGGCCAAGATCCCTTCAGGAACGGAATCCTACCAACAATCATTTGGATGAGCTAGAATGTGGATCCTTATGGGAAACCCAGAGTCAGTGGACCGTACTACACCACAGTTAGGCTCCTGACACACAGAAACCATGAGATGATACATGATTCTTTAAGTCAGTGGTTCTCAACCTTGCTAATGCCTCGACCTTTTTTCTACAGTTCCTCATGCTGTAGGGACCCCCCAACCATAAAATTATTTTCGTTGCTACTTCATAACTGAAATTTTGTTATGAATTGGGCAATCCCTGTGAAAGGGTTGTTTGACCCCCAAAGAGGTCATGACCCACAGATTGAGAGCCACTGTTTCAAGCCACTTGGTTGTGGAGTAATTTGGTAAACAGCAACAGATGGCTACAGACAACAGACAACGTGCTGGGCTTTGGCGTTATTTGCTGTTGAATTGGCTTTGACTCGTAGAAACCTCTCTATAAGAGAACTGATAATCGGCTGGTTCTGCACCGTCCTCCAATTGTCAGTGTATTGTGGGCCCGTTGTTACAGCTGGTAAGATAGTAATAATAGCCAATGTCCCTGCCCTCATTGTCCTCCCAGTCCAGGGGTGCTGGTGACTCTGTAGGAGTCTATGGCCCAAGACTTTCCAGTTCTTTGTCATGGCTACATTTCTTCAGACACAAGGATTGAGTGGGAGGAGGGGCATCTTCTCATCAGAAACATGCACTTTTCAAATAGCCTGGAAGAAAGTTTCTACATGTGTTCACCACCTCTGTGCCATCCCCCTCCCAGTTAATATTCATTGAAATTTGTAGGAATCCTTGTTAATGCCCAGATTTGAAATCTCAGCGCTAAGTGCTGTAGCCATGGGGCCTGATTTGCATTCATGAATATGCAGCAGCACGAGTCACTTGCTTGGGATATGTGCACGATGATGGCTGTGTGTATGATTGTGCGTTTCCTCCTCCTGAACTGAATGCCCACGTCAGGCACTAAAGAGCTGGAGAGCCAAGTTGAGCAGCCCCCTCCCATGTTCTTTCTGCATCAAATACTCACCCGGGACTCCTCCCTCTCTGGCTGGTTTTCAGCTGTCAGAATGCTAGGAAGGAGGATATGAATTTTTGCCACTTCTTCCAACCCTAATGTTTGAAAGATGGAGAACAAACTCTTTCATGGAAGTCAAGTCCTCTACTATACAGTCCTCAAACTCAAAACAGACCAACAGAAATAAGCAAACCAGCCAGATATTGCTGAGCTGGAAATTTCCATTTAACGCAGGGCAAGCATTGAAACCTGCTGTGGTAGTCACATAATCTGGTGTCAATTTGGAATTTCAGAGGAGTAAGAGTGAAGGGGTGGAGTCTAGTCCGTCAATCAGCTCATATCCCATGAGGATTCTGTGTGGGCATGGTTTTCTCCTGAGGATTCTTGGAAATCTGGTTTTTCCTCCTTGGAGTCAGGAGAGACTCTCTCTCTCCCTCGCTCACTTCCTACAAGACATCCCTGAGGAGAAGCCACATGGACCTGCTCTGAGGCAGCCCTGGGAACTGGAGGAGCCACATGGAGACCCCTGCCAGCACTGAGATGCTTCTCACTTCCCACCCACCAACACGTGATCTTCCTGCATTCAGGCATCCCTGCATGTGTTTTGTGAGTATAAAGAGGACTTTATAGATTGATATCGGACTTTGGGGCTAATGTCAGACTGATGGACTTGATCTGGGCTGGGTTGGGATGCTTTCTTAATGCTCAATTACCTATTATATAAAACTCTCTCTTATGCACACATGAGTTTCTATGGATTCGTTTCTCTAGTCTACCCGGACTAAACACACCTGCTGATCATGAAGTTAGCAGTTCAACCCCACCAGCTTCTCCTTGGGAGAAAGATGAAGCTATCTTATCCTGTACAGAGTTCAGTCACTGAATCTCTACATGGGCTTATTATGAGACAGAATTGAATCAATTGCTTTCGGTTAGTATCATTGGCAGTGATGGAATACCAAGACCATGATGCCTTTCCTGGAAGGGAAACACAGAGGCTATGAGGATGAGGTCTCTTTCGATTGGGAGGGACTGAGTCCAAATTGAGCAGTTAGAAGTTAGGTGACTATGGGAAAATTGTCTGTAAAATAGAGAAAACCCTTAGTTGTTCAATTGATTAACCCACTCATCTACAAAGTGAAAGGCGGAGGGCAGGAGTCTGCCCAGAGATATCACAGAAGAAAAACCTGGTAATTTACCTCCCCCCAAACCGGCCTTTGAAACTCAATGGTGCACACTTCTACTTTGACATGCATGGGCTTGAAATGGCTGGATAGCCACTGGGAAAATGTTCCGAAAATAAGATTAATGCTTGATAGTGACTAAAACTATTAGCAAAATGTGGATGAGCATCATTACATAACTTTTCTTCATAAACATCAGCCCACACACATACACATCTCCAACTGAGACAGTTGAGAGGGGATCGAAAAAGGCACACAGAGATCAAGCCGTGTTCTCAGCGAGTAGATAAGGGCATGCTTCTGCATTATTGAAGGCAGAGCTAAGCGCTGATGACATCTTCTCCTTCTTATTGTCATCTAACACAATGAAGGAGAAGCTCTTTGGAATGGCACACAAATTCCCATTAAGCACTAGGAAGTGTCTGGCACTGACGTGTCGGCTCCCTGGGATTAGGAGAAATGAGGATGAGGGAGTCTATCATGATAATGACTTTTTTGGTCAAGTGAGCACATTCTATTTCACCACAATCCTCGCCGGAGGCACAGATCCTGCTGCAGAAGGATGATCGGCTTCCCCTGGCAGTTTGGAGCAAAAATTAACAGACTGCATGGAAGGGATACGAAAGGATCAGTGGCTGCAAGCAAGCGACAGTCTGCGTGCATGCACACGCTCCAAACCCTGTCCTTCTGAAACTGTGCTGGTCCGTGGATCAGAGCCCAGCCGGTCCGAAAACGTGAGCTTCTGCCTGATGGCTGCTATTCACTGACATCTCCATCTACAGTGTTTGACTGGTTAGTCCTTTCGGAAGATTGCACAAAGAAGACACAGCAAAATGTCCTGCTGCTATGCAATTCCTTTATCCGCCCAGCTCATGCTTTTCTCCCGTCGTTTAACCAATGTTATTCCTTCTCCTGGACCCTTACGAAATGTTTCTGTCCAAATTCACATCTGTGAATGAGAAGATCCCCTCTTCTTAATAATAATAGAAAAGAGAGCATATTACACAATACCCCATCCTTTTCATTGAACAGTTTGCTCTAGAGAAATAAAACAAGCAACATTTTACAGTGCCTGCAGAGAGTTTCCTCTCTTCTAACCAGGGCACAGTATCAGAGCATTTGATTAAACCATGACTTATTGAGCCAGTCCGATACTGATGAACATATGGCCAATTACTACTCTTTATTGCTGTCTTCTGGGGTTATAAACAACACTCTAGCAACTAGCCTTGTACACATGTTTGAGGAGAAAAAAATATTAGCTGTAGCGTCACTGCATTTGTAATTTTGAAATCTAATGATAGCATTTTTTAAAGTGAAGTAAGCAATATCACAAAAGAACAAAATATCCAGGAGAGTTCATCTTGAGAGAGTCTACTAACTTGCATAAACTCCATGGCTTTGAGAAAAACAAGTACCTCTTCCAGGTTCTTTCCTAGCAGCTATGGTGCCTGTAATCATCGATTTTGACATAGTACTAAGACTTAGCCATCATCAATTCCCAGTCAACAATATCAAAAGCCCTCATCCGATTCCAGTCTGGAATGCAGGTTCATTTACTACCCATTCTGAAATGCCCACTGCATTTCTAACCAAATACATGTTCAGAATAAATAATAATGGTTCGCTTGCATGCCCTCCAGTTTCTCTCATAGATAAATTCTGAGAGCTAGCAGTCCCATGTGTCATAACGTTACTCTCCAATCTTACCAATTTATGCATCAACGTTATAATATAGAATGCCCTTGTTTAAACAATTACAATACTGGAAAGAGCATTCAACACAGCTGGTTTCACACGTGGGTGGGATAACACAGAGAACAGTACAATAATCCTTGAGAAAAGAAATACCTAGAAGATGTGCTTCATATTCACCGTAACTCTCCACCTATGGACACGTTTCATATAATAACCCAGAAAAATAATTTGAAATTAAGAGCCTCCATTCTTTAGTCTTCAGCTTAATGAGTAGAAGGAACAAAAATATATTTGGGGCTGCAAAGGCAAGTATCATTCATGGGGCAGGACATCAGAGAAGAGGTGTCTTATCAGAGAAGGGCTTTAGTAATGTTTGAATCAGATGGTGGTAGTTACATAGTTTCATGTCATCTTGATAAATAGAATGAAGGGGTGGAGCCCAGCCTGTCAGTCAGGTCACATCCTGAAGATGTCTCCTTGGGGGTGTGGCTTAATCATAAGGATCTGGGAACTCCTTTTCTTCCTCCCTTGTTCAGTTGGTGGGTCTCTCTCTCTCTCTCTCTCTCTCTCTCTCTCTCTCTCTCTCTCTCTCTCTCTCTCCCTTCCTCCCTCCCTCCCTCCCTTCCTCCCTCCCTCCTTCACACTCCTGTTGAGCCGTGCTGATGGCAGACAGAACCCTGGAGATGTGTCCACTGCCATTGGATCCACAGGACTTACCACCCACCAGCCTGTGATCTTCCTACAATCAGCAGCATTACATGTGCATCCTTGCATGTGCCATGTGAGTCTAGAGAGGAATGTATGGACTAGAATCTGACATCTGGGTTAATATCAGACTTATGTACTTGGTCTGGACTGGGCTAGGACGTTTTCTGAATGCACAATTTCTCTTTGATATAAAGCTCTCTCTTACACATATATGAGTGTCAGTAAATTTGTTTCTCTAATCCAGTGGTTCTCAACCTTCCTAATGCTTTCATACAGTTCCTTATGTTGTGATAACCCCCAATCATAAAATTATTATTACTATTAATATTTTGAAAAAGTTTATATTTAGCATTAGCCAGCTGGGCTCACTTTAGATGATTCCAATTTTGTTGGCAACATCTAAAGCGTCATAGTCAGGAGCCAGTCAAACATATGCCTTCTTCTCACCGTCAGGCCTGATCAAGGTGTTGACCTTGGCTATGTCAATGTCATAGAGCTTTTCCACAGCCTGTTTGATCTGCTGTTTGTTGGCTTTGACATCCACAATGAGCACAAGGGTGTTGTTATCTTCAATCTTCTTCATGGCAGACTCTGTGGTCAAGGGGAACTTGATGATGGCATAATGGTCCAACTTATTTCTCCTGGGGGCACTCTTCTTAGTCTCAAGGTCTTGGGCCGCTGGAAGGCGAGTGACATGCGGATCTTCTTTTTTGTGTGGCTGTGGATGCCTTTCAGCATGGCCTTCTTGGCGTTTAAAGCCTTTGCTTTGGCTTCCTTTTCGGGAGGGGCAGGAGCTTCTTTCTTGGCATTTGGCGCCATATTCATGAAAAAGTCATAACATTATTTTTGTTGCTACTTCATAAATGTAATTTTGCTACTGTGATGAATCAGGTGATCCCTGTGAAAGGGTCATTCAAACCTCAAAGGGGTCACGGCCCACAGGTTGAGAACCACTGCTCTTATCAATCTAGACTAACACACAGATTGTTCTTGAAACTTCAGTCCAACACTTGGCTGAAATGTGCAGAATGAAAGTACGTGTGGAAGAAAAACCACTACTGTGGGCTGGAGGTCATGGGACAGTGCAGTGTTGAGGGGTGTTGTGAGTCTGGAAAAATAGAAAAATATCACTGCCCACCCCATTCTATGAATAAAAATCTAAAATGGCCAGAAATTATAAGAAGGGTACTTATACTAGCTCTAGAGGAACTAAGGGCTACTTACCCCAACATAATACAATCTGAACCCAGGTTTGGAGAAGGCCAAGCTGATCTGAAACATAACGAACTTAAAGAACAAACACTATTTTTAAAAGGTAAACAGCATACCGAATCTCAAAAACGTAGTACCCCCGTATCCCAACATACCCAATTTTTAAATTAGTGGAAACTGTTTAAAAGTTAAAAAAAAATTGTTACAAATAACAAGGAAAAATAGCAGTCAAAGTATAAACATATACATTGAAATTAGGATGGAAGTTTAAAAAGATCTTATAGAGATATTCAAGAATTTAAAGCAATTATGAATTTGAACAATGCAATTATTAAAGAGCAGATGACTAAACTTAGCAAAGAAATGCCGATTATTAAAAATGGAAATCCCATACATAACAATTTTAATATCTGAAATGAGAAATACATTTAGTCTGGTGTTGAGTGTACTGCATTACAATGATCAATTCGTTCAAGGTGGGTGACAGCTTTCTTCATGTTAACATGCTTTGACGTCTTATTTTTTTATTTGGTTCTAGTCATTTTGTGAGTTATTGTGTGGGAGGAATGCTAACGTCTCCATTTAGTATTGTAATGTTAAATTCTCCTTTAACTCAGTGAGCTATTGTTTTATGTAATTGAAGCACATATTATTAAGAAGGTTTGTGATTTTCTTCCTGAATAATTCATACAGTTATTATTATGTCTCTGTTAGTACTATTTAAGGCCTTTTCACTAACCAATATAGCCTCTTCAGACATCCATTTTAAAAATAATTTTCATAGGATAACTTTGTTTATCTTTTTTTAACTTTTCTTGGTCATATTTAACACTCTCCAATTATTCGCTAGAGAACTGATTAACCCTTTAATGTTGTTACTCTTCCACTTGAGTGATTTTCTTTGTATAATGAATCACAGATCTGCTGTAGAATAACCATTATTCATTTGACCTGAATTTATCCCTAGTTCATTTCCACTCTGAAAGGATATTTTTGCTGTATATACAAAATCAGAAATACCACCTTTTCCTATTGTGGTGTGTGCATTTCCCTCCCACATCAAGCAGCTGTGTAGTTGCTATTTGAATACTATGATGCCAGCACTTGTTCAAGTGACCTGGCCTGCGCTGATTCCTGTTGACCTGGCCATCTTCACAAAGGCTTTCTTGGTTTCATTTTTTCCAAAGTTTGAATTTCCCTGAGGTTTTTTGCCTCTGTAAGCATAGCACTTTCTCCAATTTACATTTTCATATATTATTTCCTTAAATATATTTTCTGTCTTTTTCTCCCCTTTCAGTTTGAGACTCAAATCACAGAAACCTTATACAATTGGACATTTTCTTAAAAGCCTGGGAGTGTTAGACTTTTTATATTTTGATTTCCCTTTCTATTCTATTCTTTTGTGTGTGCGTATGTGTGCAAGAAAGAGGTTTATATACAAGAGCAGTTGGATATTGACATATGGTATTGGACATATGGGCTAATATTGGATTAATGGACTTGATCTGGACTGGGATGGAATTTTTCTCAATGTTCAGTTGTTCTTGTATATAAATCTGTCTCTTATATACATATGCGTGTCTATGGATTTGTTTCTCTAGTCTACCCAGAGTAAAACAGTATGAATCTAATAAATTTCAAAGTTGTAAAAAAATGAAATGTCTAACTATCAACATTATTGAGCTGAATTGGACTGGTTGGTGTTGGCCATTTTGAATTAGAGAATCAAATAGTTTACTATGCTGGAAATTAAACAATCAAGAATGGCATTGTATTCGGCATCAAAAAGGGCATTTCAAGATCTCTCTTGAAGTAAAATGCTGTCTGTGGTAGGATTGTATCTATCCATATTCAAGGAAATTCAATCAATACAATTATTATTCATATTTATGCACCAACCAATGAAGACACTAAAGAATTTTACTAAGGTCTTCAGTTTGACATTGATAAAATATATAATCAAGATGAACAATTGACAAAAAGAATGCCAAAATTGGAAACAAAGGGGATGGAACAAAATATGGTTGTAGTGATAGAAAGGAATCACCTGGATATTTCATGATGGAATTTTGTAAGACCAACAACTTCTTCATCACAAACACCCTTTTTTAAACAAACACATAAAAGCTGAGCCCTGGTTGCATCATAGGTTACTGTTGGGCTGTTAATCACAAGGCCACCAGTGTCTTTGAGAGCGAAGGACGAGGCTTTCTACGCTCAGACCGATTTAGTCTTGGAAACCTACTGGAGGTGTTCTACCATGTCCTAGGAGATCACTGTGGATCTGAATGAACTTAACAGCAGTGAGTGGGAGTTCTGGCCTCTCCTGGATACCCTGGAAATCCCCAGCATCTTCAAGAAGTCTTCACGAGACACACTGAAAACAGATTCTAGTTGGCTAACCACCGGTCCATTTTTAGGAAAAACAGAAATGGTTCATTCTGTTCCAGTTTGGAAGACAAAGCTCACCAGTCTCTTGTAGGAACCAGGTTGCCCCCTAAGAGGGCGCATTTCAGATCCGCGATGTGTAACAGATCTGCTGAGAACAGTTTAAACATTTGAGGAGAGAACAGTGGTGGCAATGAAGGATCCCCCCCCCCCCCGAATTCTCACAGGGTCGCAGGCAGATCTCAGTGGCTAAAGTCCATCTTGATGAACAATTGATCTGAGTAATCACACATGGCACTGACCTCTATGACTTAATTCTAGGCTGCACCAGCTTGCAGCTTCCACCTCTGTTTCTTGCTTCCTAATGTACGCTTCTGCGCATCTTGAAGTGGACCGTTGCTTAGGAAAGAAGTGTTGGGTTTGCTCCTGTTCTTTTTACCCTCACTCTTAGACAACACTGAGCTTTATTGTTGGAATCTTTCACGGTCTTAAGGGATAGACGCCCATCCGTTGCACAATGAGTCAGATAACAGGTCGAGTGAAGGAGGTGATACTGAGACGACAAGCTGAACCCCTGTGCCTCTGACTCATCTCTCTACACAGCTCATGGTATTTTAAAAAATGAAAATGCTGAAGAGCAGTAACTACTATTTCTAGATTGGAAAAGAAGGAATGTCTGAGGGATAGACAGCAGAGAAAACCAACTGGGGAAACTGCAAAAGAAGACTGTTTGGGATGTGAGCAAGTATCCAAGAATCACCTAGCACTGAGGACCATGCAAATCATGAACAGAAAATGGCCCCTAAAATTAGAGAGAGAATTAAAGTTGTTAGAATAAATGGAAATAATACTTTAGAGAAAAAATAAGATATTGACTGTACCTAATTAAATACAGAAAGACATCTTGAAAACTGTATTTCTGAATATCCCTCAAAGCGAGGGAAGGAGGTGATAGAACCTATACAATTTGAATACATAACCCAAGGCCCACGCTAAAATTTTCTGCTACGTAAAATTAATTTGCTACCTGTAGACTGAAAATCAGTTATAGAGCTCCCTAGAAGCTAAGAAAAGGAGTCAAGAATGAGTTTCACTCAGTGCTATCCAGTCAGTTATGACTCAAAAGGCCCATATGGGGCAGAGTAGAACTGTGGATTTCCAAGGCTGCAAATTCTTATGGAAGCCAGAAAGTCTATCTTTTTCCTTTGGGGGCTCGGCTGACTCAGTACGCCATCAGGGCTCCTCAAAAATATAAGTAGATACAAATTGTACAGGGTTTGAAAATTAAAACAAATAATTGATAAGGAAAAATAGTAGGTCTCATAGTGTAAGGTGAGTGGTAATTTTCCCATGAGGCTTTATCAACATTATATTTTATCAATATTTCTATAATAAATAAAACAACTGTGCTCACAGGAAGGATTATTACCATATTATTGATATAAAAATTATAAAAGAACTTTTTCTCTTTCTCCTTTAATTTCTAGTAGCCTAGTTATTCCTAATTTTCCCACAATTATACAGAGGGTGGCCAAGTGTTTTTTTTCTGTCAGTACATAACCTAAGCTGACTGTCAAGTACCTCGATCATCACAGAGCTTCGATCCAGAACTCACAGGGGAGGTCATGTCAAAGAGGAAGAAGATCCATGGGTCTGGGTAAGCAGTTTCCAAGAAGGTGTTCATTGTGGCTAGAGAATCTGGAAAATAACTCACTTATGTAGAAACTACTGATAACAAGGCTATGTGGCTTGTAGAGGATTCTCCAATAGACCAAGCTAGGTTTTGTTTTGAATACAATCAGGTCCCCAAATCATGTATTTTCAATCGCCTCACATGCATGTGAAAGTTGGACATTGAATAAGGAAGATTGAAGAAGAATCAATGCATTTGAATTATGGTGCTTGAGAAGAATTTTTTTAAATCATTTTATTGGGGGCTCGTACAACTCTTATCACAATCCCTACATCAATTGAATCAGGCATGTTTGTACATAGGTTGCCCCCATTCTCTTGTAGACATTTACTTTCTGTTGAGCCCTCGGTACCAGCTTTTTTCTCTGCCTGCCTCCCCACCCTCATAACCCCCCAAGAAGAATTTTGAAAGAACAGTGTACTGCCTAAAGAACATATAAATGTGTCTTGAAAAAAGGACAGCCAGAGCGCCCTTTAGAGACAAGGATAGTGAGACTTTCCCTTATGTGCTTTGCACATGTTGCCAGGAGAGACCAGTGCACGGGGAAGGACTTCATGCTTGATAAAGTCGAGGGACAGTCTATAGAGGGAGGTGCTCCACAAGATGGACTGACACAGAGGCTGCAACAATGGGCTCCAAAACAATGAACGATTGTGAGCAGGGTGCAGGCAGAGGCTGTTTTTCATTGTTGTACAAAGGTATCACTCTGCGTGGGAACTGACTAAATGGGGCCTGACAACAGAAGGTCCAAAGCACAGAAGCCAAGAGGGAGAGAGACACACACATACCAGACCAATATGGCAGGAAGCACGTGTTTGGTTTGATGAGGACAGTAGAGCCCAGGCCAGACAGCTGATGCCAGGTCTATTGCTCCAAGACTTACTCCAGACCCTATGATGTCATGTGTCAGACAACTGTTGAGTATGTCTCAGGCAATCGTTCGAGCAGGACCTGAAACAGGAAGCACCGCTCATTACAACTGGGAAGCGGGAGTAGCTCTTTATGTTAGTCCTCCTGATGCAAGCTCTATGCCAAGAGTGATTATGCTCTGCTCTAAGAGAAATAAATAATCAGAAACATTTACAACATGATGTCCACTGGGAGTAATGGGGTGGGATAAAGGAAAAGCTGAGAGAGCTGTCAGACGATGCAGCTCTGACCTGGAGTGGAGGTGCTGGCAGGAAAAGATGAGGTGGCAATGCCTGGATCGGTATGCAGTTCCAGGAAAGTCCAACGAGGCCGTTTGTGAGTCCTGGAACTAACAGCAGCAGTCAAGAGAGGCCCGTAGTTCCCAGGAATGGGCCTTCTTTGTGTCGTTCCTGTGTCTGTAACTGGCAATGTTCCCCTGGACGTGTAATCTCATTACAAACACAGTGCTACATACCAGAGTGCAGCAGCCAACGCCCTGACTCAATTATGCTCTTGGAGGTAGACATCTGCAGGGTAAATTCTCAGGGAAACTTCAGGCTGAGATATAACATGTCTATTAATTATCTCTTTGGGTGTCATGGTGGCATAGTGGGTTATGCAGTGGGCTGCTAACCACAAAATCAGCAGTTCAAAGCCACTAGCCATGCCACGGAGGAAAGGTGATCCTTTCTACTCTCATAAAGAGTTACAATCTGGAAACCCACAGAGGCAGTTCTACTGTGTCCTACAGGCTGGCTCTGAATCAGCATCGACTCCATGGCAGAGAGTTGTGGTTTTTTGTTATCTGTTTTAAGGTGGCAGAATAATATTATCTAAGCCTATCAAACACCTGCCTCATCTTTGAACCATTTTGAGGGGTTATTTAGAGAAATTACAGGCATCTATTGTAAAAAAGGAAACTGAAGTACAAAGGGTGATTTACTCGTACAAGTTCATCCAAGTAAGAAGTATATAAGCTGGAGCAGCCCACACTGGACTTATATACATCTAGGCGCTGTACACAAGGCATGTCCATCTCCACTAGTTAGAACATCATTTAAAGACCAGTGCACAGATTCAAAGGTAGACCTGCCCTGATTGCTATCCATTATTTCAAATGAGGACACTTACTGGATCTTGGGCATTAATAGAGATGCTATGTTTCATAAATCTAAAAACAATACTTTCATTTGAACAGAACACATTGTAGAGACAGAGACAAAGGTGCTATTGTTCAGAAACATGAGCCGATATCCACCATATGCTATTGTTATTTTTTATTCATCAATAGCAGAAAGATGTAGAGAGGATTATATGGGCAGGAATTGAGCATATCAATGATTTCTAAATAAAAAATTGTAACAAAATATGCATTAAACTCTGTTTATTATATTGATTTTGAAATACACCAGGAACCATTTTGAATATTGAAGTCAGCATTTATGATATGATGATGAGCTATAATCACATTTCCTCCAATGTACTAGTTCCTGAAATAGAGGCCTTTATTTAATTTTCCTATGGGCTGTTTTTGTGTTACATTTCAAAGAAATTCAGGCTCAATAAATTATTTAGTAAGAGCTGGCTAACCAACCCAGTACCCCCTGCACAACAAAGCAAATTTGATTTAAGTAAATATATTTTTGATGAATGAGTTCTGCAGGCATGCTTTATCAACTTCTTGTAGAATTTTCCTACAATCATATGGTGCTAAGCCTGTTTTGCATTTGCATCTTCGACTGAATGCTGAGTGCATAAAGTAAAAAAAGAAGAAAAAGTTTAAATGATTTCCAATTGGAGGTTAGGAAATAATTATGTTTGTATAAGTTGACAGTGTTTGGCTCAAATAAGATAAAGTAATAAAGGCACAGATATATTACTTGAATCAACATTTTTGGAAATTATCTCTGTGTACTAAATAAAGGAGAAATATAATATTGGAATAAGGAATATTATTAATGATGGTGCTTGACTGAAAGTAGAGAATACCTGACCGATGTTTACTTGTTTTTTCTTGACGATTTAAAGGCATTAAACCATGGAGAAACTAGAAAATTATGAATAATATTATGAAGAACAGAAATGTCAGAAGACGTGATTGTGCTCATATAGAATCTGTGCACAGGCCAAGGAGCAGTAGTCAAAATAGAAAATCTACATGTCAGGGTTACACTCTCTCACCACATTTATTCAGTCCTATCTTAAGCAAGATCAGAAGAAGCTAAGCTTTATGGACAATAGCCCAACATCAGGATTAAAGGAAAACGCATGAACCACTTGCAGTATGTAAATGATACAACCTGTCCTGGCAAAAGTTAAAGGGGCTTAAAGCATGTAAGCATCAACAACCATGATAGCCTGCAGTGTGCATTACAGGTCAACAGGAAGAAAACAAAAACTTCCAAAATGATATCCACCAACAACATCCTGATAAATGAGGGGGAAATTATGTTGGATTTCCAATCAATGCAGATGAAGCAGCATCTGGGAAATGAAACATCCCTTTCAAGTGTTAAAGAGCGGAGATGGCTCTTGAGTACTAAAGCCTGCCTGCTCCAAGCCAGGATACTTTCTATTGCTTCATATACATGCAAAAGCTGGACCATTAATAAGAAAGAATAAAGAATAAAGGATGACTTTGCATTATGGTGTTGGAGAGTCTATTGAATTAAATAATGCATAGACTTGCAGAAGAATGATCAAATCTGTTTTAGAAGAAGCACAGTCAGAATGTCCTTTTACGGTGAAGATGGCGAGATTTCATTCCATGGACTTTGGACAGGTTATTGGGAGAGGCCGGTCCCTAGAGAACTAAAGGGGCAATGGGAAACAGGACGACACTCAAAGAAGTGGATTAACAGAGCAGATGTAAAATGGACTCCAGCACCAATGGGGAGGAAAGTAAAGAATTAGAGAGTCAAGGTCACCATGAGTTAGAACAGACTTGATAGCACATAACACTACCACCACCACCACCATCGGACTGAATGAACTTTCCAAGTCCTAAGCCAATATGAGGCTTCTCACATCATAAACTGAGTCCCAAGAGGCCAAAGTTTGTTTGGATTTAGCCAGCTTGGTGCTAAACAGTGTCAAATTAAGATATCTGGTGCCCTTTGAATTGGTAGAAAATGTCAGAATTGAGAAAGAATACTGACTGTACTCTCATATTCAGTTTTTGGGTGGTTGAACTTACAGAATTTGAACAGATGTAAGGTACTTTATCAGTTTAAAGATAAAAAAGCCAAACCCATTGCCATCAAGTCAATTTCAACTCATAATGACCATATAAGACAGAGTAGAGCTGCCTCCTGTAGGTTTCTGAGACTGTAAATCTTTTATGGGATTAGAAAGCCTCATCTTTCTACCAAGGAGGAACTGTTAGTTTTGAATTGCTGACCTTACAACTGGCAGCTCAATGTGTAACCCACTTTACCACCAGGGCTGCTTCATCTGCCACAGTCTATAGAACTCATGGAACAAGGGGTCAATTTTAAGAGCACAAGAATCCTCTAAGGATTTCATCAATATAGGTTGTGACATCATTTTCAAACCATCCAAAGAAGTAGCAGGTACGGACCTCTTAATTCAGCTCACCAAGATCAATTTGGAAACCCAAGTGCCTAATAACACCACCACTTAAAAGCAGGTATGGACCTCTTAATTCAGCTCACCAAGATCAATTTGGAAACCCAAGTGCCTAATAACATCACTTAAAAGCATATTGCTACTAGAGTTTGCTTTCACATATGCAAAAGTTTACCAAAAATAAAATATGGTAAACATGTCTCTGACATTAGTAGATGGCTGCAGACAAGTTCCTTGAGTAATGTACTCATTTTACTCTCGTTACGGTGTTTTAGCCACATTAAGAGATTTTATTGGGGACAGAGTGGAGCTCCAAAGCCCATCAGTAATCAATTGGATATCCCCTGTCAGAATGGTCACAAGGGAGAGAAGAGCCAATCAGGGTGCAGTATAGCACCAATGAAACACACAACTGTCCTCTAGTTCTTTAATGCCACCCCCCCCACAACTACCATGACCCCAATTCTATCTTATAAATTTGGCTAGACCAGAACATGTACACTGGTACAGAAAAGAGCTCATAACACAGGGAATCCAAAACAGACAAACCCTTCAGGACCAATAAGGGGAGCAGAGATATTAAGAGGGTAAGCATGGGGTGGGGGAGGGATCACAATGATTGACATATGGCCCCCATCCCAGAGGAATGAACAGCAGAAAAGTGGGAGGAATCAATAAGTTACCAAGAGGGTATGGGGGAGGGAGGAGAAGGAAGAGATGGGGAAAATGAGTAGCTGATGCCAGGGGCCCAAGTAGAAAGAAAATGTTTGGAAAAAGATGATGACCACATATGTACAGATATGTTTGACAAAATGGATATATGTATGGGTTGTGATAAGAGCCCCCTATAAAATTAAATTTTTAAAAATTCTATTGGATCAGTTCATATCAAGGCAAAGGTATCATCTCAGAAGGGTAGCAAGGGCTGTCCCATGAAAATTTTGTTAGGACATCTTACTCTATCCATCCTATAACCCTGATGTTGCCTCTTCAGGCTTCTTTTTGTTTGAAAACTGAGAAGAATGTTTAAAGGGAGCAAGGTGTGACTCCCTTGAGGCTGCAAAACCTGGCATTTCCCTGTGGTGTCATTTGACAAGCACAGAATTCTTTGAGGAAGGCTAGAGAACTCGAAACAGGACTTTTATAAGTGTATAGATCTAAATTGTATGTTGAGAAAATAATTGCTTCATGTGTTGATACTTTATAATAAAATGTTTTGGTAGCAATACTTTTTTACATACCCCGGTGTCCATGTATTTTATTAAATTTGTATTGAAAACAAACTTTGTGTCTGGTAACTTGCTCGTCACTTGGGATACAGTGGTAAATACAAATGGCTGTTTTACATATATGCTGAATTTTAGTCTAATGGGGGAAACTAGCATTAAGCAATAGCAGGATAGGTAATTAACTGGTAAATATTATGCATCCAGATATAGACACAAATGGATATTATAACTCTCCCAATAAAAGTACACACAGGCAGCTATAATGTATTTCTGGTCCAAATTTGAATGTTAATCTGAACAAGCCAGTAAATCTAATCACTAGTTTGCAGGCAATATAAAGGACAAGGAGAAGGGGTCAAACAATAACAGGGACTATGGAACATTTCACAGGATAAATGAGCTAGGCTTCTCCAAAATATTAACTACAAAAATAGCATGAGAAATCAATATATTAGAATCTTTTTTGATATATTTAGCAATTATAAGCATTGGCTTTATTGTGATACAAACAAATAAGAGATTATATATTCGATTCTACTCAGGAAATACTGAATATTTTTAATAATTTTATATTTGAAAATGGCCTCTGAATTTTATACATATTCTTTTATATTATATACATGTTGACCTATTTATCCACTAAGACTGCAATTTGTTTTAAACTAGCTTGGGGTTTGCAGTTGCCTGTAATTATTGGTAAAATATGATTGACAAGTGGGCAATAATTATTATTGGGTATTTAGTATATGTGGATACATTATGTTAATTCCTTGGGTAGTAGAAAGCAGCAATACTTTTCTTTTGAAATTAGGTAAATGAAATATAGTATTAAAAAGTTCATAAATATATGCATATAATAGAAATTAACCTTAATTTGGGATATTAAGGAAGATTTTCCCTAGAACGTGATATTAAACCTCAAAAGCCCACTGCCATCTAGTCAATGCTGACTCAGAGCGACACCTTCCCTCCCTCCCTCACACTCCTTTCACCTCATCCCCAGTGGGTTTCCCAGAATGAAGCTGTAGAAAGCCCAGTCTGTCTTCCTTGGAGCTGATGGTGGCTTCCAAGTGCTCATGCAGATCACAGCCTGACCATGCAGATTGCAGGCAAATTCACAACCACTAAGCCACCAGGGCTCCTGCAACATTAAGCCCAGAGGAACTAATTAGTCGACATTATCCAGGAGAGGTAGGATGACAAGGAATGTTTCATGTGGAGGGAAAAACATATTGGAAGGCTCTAATGGGAAAACATGCTAAGTTCCCATGCCTATCTAGATAACATAGACAGGATAAACAATCCAGAGGAGAAAACAATGGGACTGATGGTTCTGGGAGGACACAGGAGAGGGGGAGGCAGGGGAAAGGAAGTGGGTGTTAACAAACTCAGGGACAAGGGAACAAGAAGTGATCTAAAATTGATGGCAAGAAGGGTGTAGCATGCCTGGTAGGGATTGATCGAGAGCAATGGAGCCAAGAGGAATTACTGAAAACTGAATGAAGGCCAAACATGATAGTGGAATAAGAGGAAAGTAAAAGGAAATAGAGGAAAAAGCTAAGAGGCTAAGGACATTTATAGAGGTCTAAATACAGGCATATATGTATGTAAATATATTTATATATAAGGATTGGGAAATAGATCTATGTACATATATTTATATGTTAAGTTTTAAGGAAGCAGACAGACATTGAGCCTCTACTAAAGTACCCTCTCTAAGCAGGAACACTTTGTTCTAATAACCCGGCATTCCATGACGTTCACCTTCCAGAAAAGATCACTGAAAACAAAATGGGTACATAAGCAAATGTGGCGAAGAAAGCTGATGGTGCCCAGCTATCAAAAAATATAACATCTGGGGTCTGGCTTGAAGATAACCAAGAGGCCATCTAGCTGAGAAGCAGCAAAGCCCACGTGGAAGAAACACACCAGCCTGTGTGATCACAAGGTGTTGAAGGGATCAGGTATCAGGCATCAAAGAACCAGAACAAAAAAAAATATCAATGCGAATGAGGGGGAGTGTGGAGTGGAGATCCAAAGCCCATTTGTAGACAATTGGACACCCCCTTACATTAGGGTCACAAGGAAGAGATGAATCAGTCAGGTTGTTTCCTGCCGCCACACTATCATGACCCCAATTCGACCTTCCAAATCTGATAAGACCACAGTATGTACATGGGTACAGATAACAGCTGGAAACACAGGAAATCAGCACAGATTGAGAGTAGTGATACCAGGAGGGGAAGGGGAAGGTGGGGGGGTTGGAGGGGGGAACTGATTACAATGATCTACTACAACCCCCTCCTAGGGGGACAGACAACAGAAGAGTATGTGAAGGGAGACATTGGTCAATGTAAGACATAAAAAATAATCATAATTTATAAATTATTAATGGTTCATGAGGATTGGAGGGTAGGGGATGGAGGGGGGGAAAGAAAATCTGATACCAAGTGCTCAAATAGAAAGAAAATGTTTTGAAAATTACGCTGGCAACAAATGTATGAATGTGCTTGACACAATGGATGGATGGATGGATGGATTGTGATAAGAGCTGTATGCATCCCTCATAAAATGATTAAAAATAATAAACATTAAAAAGGTAATTTTTTTCAAACAAGAAGCTAAGTTCCTGAATCACTTATGGATGGAAGATAGAATGTGAAATGATGCACAAAGAACACATAGGACCTTAAAATGGGATTTTGAACTATTTCATAATAAAGGAAGGTTCCTCAGGAAGTTTTAAAGAGTCAAAGGACAAAAAAAGATTTAGTTCTGAAAAAAAAAGTTAATTACTTTTTGAGGACTACTTTGGAGGAGGGCAAGAATGAAGGAACAAATAAAAAATTCGAAATAGTTTCAGCTTCCATATGAGTAGCAATAGTGGCAACAATACAGATGTGATAAAGCAAATAGGTTCAAGAGATGCTCAGATGGTCAGATCATTAAAATGTCAAATGAATTGGACAGAATTGTATAGAATGAGTTGCCAAGGATGGCCCTTATTATTCTAATTCACATACTTGAAGGTTGCTAGCAATTCACACATTGATACCAACACATATTATTCTAATTCACACAATTCAATGTCGGAATCCTATCCCCGTCTGCAAAATAAAGTATGTTCAAGGAGCAGTAACAGGACTGATGTCAGGTCTGGACTTGGAAATTCTGAGATTGGCTTTTCATTTTTTGTTTTGTTTTGCTTTGTTTTTAATTATCGGGGGGGGGTGTAAACAGTTTTACATAGCAATTTGCAATTTGATTGGAAAGATAAGTGTAAGGGTCTCATGAAGGTGGGATACTATAAAAGAACTAATGCTTATGAGAGGGCCTTGGTCCCAGACCCTGCCCTTGTGTTGATCCTAATTCATAGCGACCCCATATAGAGTTTCAGAGACTGCAAATCTTCATGGCAGCAGATAGTTTCAACTTTCTTCCACAGAGAAAGCCAATGCTGCAGTTAGCTGTCTAATGCTTACTCAATCGTGCCACCAAGGCTCCTGGGCCTTAGTCTTAGGCCCTGAGATATCTCAACCCTGAAGATCAAAATAGAGGACTTCCTCATCTTCATAAGAGATAGCAAGGCCCTGAAGTTATTGAGGATCCTTTGTTCCACATTAATATGGATGATAGTTTCTCTACAAATACAATAATAAAACATATTTTATGGGGTTGTTTTGCATTTGTTTTTGCTGGTGTTTTAGGTATAAGGAACAAGTTTAGCCCCAAAAGATATGTCAAGGGCATGAAAAACCAGAACATCTTTGGTTATCCTGTACACCTGAGGTGACAGCCTAAAAGTTTAAGAAGCCTGTGAGTCATCAGTTTTTCCACTCTAGCTTTATATAGGGGTTATTGAAGGGGCACATCAAAGGAAAAATAAAAGCTTCTATAATGTTGACAAGTGTCACTGACACATACTCACAATAGGGAGAGTGGCCTGGGATGGTTAGCCATGTTTGAAGCTGCAGAGGAGTGGGAAATGGGATGAAATAGCTGAAGAATTGTCTTTTAGAAATGGGAAGACAGAGACTTGCTAGGTTATCGATCAAAAGAACAAGCATGGTGTTCATAAAATACATCAGTAAATTGGAGGGGACCCGAATATTATTGTGATCGCATTTTAAGCAATTCCACATTGATTAAGGGAAGTGGACACGTATTTTATCTGTCTAACAGAAATAGGTTGCCCCAGTCTTCATGATTCTTTAATATAAAACATCTGATTTACAGTATAAAATGCTATCACATATACAAAGAGGCAGAAAAAATGTGACTCCTTATGAAGATGAGAAAAAAGCAAAAAATAGCAGACTAGGGGTCACTCAGATATGGGAGTTATGAGTCAGGTTGACGAAATGTTAGAGTTAAAATACAAGGAATTTAAAATCACTTCACCTAATGTGTTGAAGAAAAAGAGTATTATTAATTAATTAGATAAAATATGTAGAGGGTTAAGGAGGACGGTGGGAGCCCAAAGTCCATCTGCAGAGTATCTGGTGAGACCGAGCCACTGGCAGATCCCCTCTAGCCATAGGCAAGAATCCCAAACAGCCTTTCTCTCAGGCAGAGACCATGGCAATCTTGATTATGCTGGATCAAACTCCATGCTTGGTCAGTTGACTTCCGTATAGACATGACCTGAATTTGTACTGGTTGCAAGAAGCTCTTAGTTGTTCCATGACAGAAATTGCTTCCCTGGCATTTTGAATGTCTGTGGGGTCTTCTCCTTATTACACATTATTTGTATTTTTGTCTTTATACTAATATGATCTTATCTTTACCACATTAGTGTGATTTGCTTTTTATTGTTTTCTAATTAAATTAGTCAAATATCTTCAGGGTAAAATGTCAAAATTGATAAATAATTTCACTTAAAAAATAAAATAGCCCTGATTATCCCAGTGGACTAATATAAGACATGAACCTCAGTCTTCCTAACCCTGAGACCAGAAGCACTAGATGGTGACTGGCTACACCTATCAAGGGATCTGAAAGGGATCACTATAGCAGGTCCTATAGAGACTGGAATAAAACTCAAATTGTTAAACTGACCTGGTTCACTGGTCAAATAGAAACGAATGGAACCCCAGAAACTACCACACTCAGTCATGCTTCAGATGTGGTTATGAATGATACCTCTTGGCAATTTTCAACAAAAAATGGACATGTCTATAAGGGAAATATTATCACTATGGAGGTATATCCATGTTAGAATCATCAACCAGGTGAGGTCCAAAGGATTTACTCAAAGACCAAATTCACAAGGTTATGAAAGAGGGAGGAATGGAAACAGGAAACACCAGGAGGAAGTACAGTGCATAATGGTACACTGTATGAGATTCAATCAATGGAATAAAGTAAATGTCTATGAATACTTGAATAGAAAATGGATCTGCATTTCAAACCTTCACCCAATTCACGATAAAATGTTTTTAAATGGAATAACCCAATGCCCATTAATAGAATTACAGTGATAATTGAAGCAATTCAAAATAACAGAAACTCCGGACCTAGATAGATTTGTAAAAGAATTGTTCTCAATATTTAAAGGGAGATAATATCAAATTTGCACTTGTTCTGCTTCAAATAGATCATTTCCTAATTGATTTTATCACACCAATAAACTGTTGAATCTCAAATTTGAGATTTTATCAGAATACACATTTCTAAGCTAGTATCTCTAATATATGCATGTAAAATGCTAAATTAAATAGCACCAATCAATAATAGGAAAGTATACAGTATTATCTAATAGTTTTTTATTTTAAATGTCCATGTTTATTTTCATACTTGAGAAGTCAATCACTTTAATTAACTACATTAACAATAAGTACAAGAAACAATTTAATAAATTTCAGTACTCACATGTATATTTGCTTACTTTACTACATAGCACACTGGAGTATGTACATTGGTACAGAGAGGAGCTTTCAACACATGGAATCCAGGACAAAAAAGCCCTCAGGCACAGTAGTGGAAGCAGTGATACCATGACGGAAGGGGGAGGGGGAGAAAGAGAGAACTGATCTCAAGGTTAGATATACCACCCCCACCACCACCATTGAGGGGGCTGAATGATAGAAAGGTGGGTGAAAGGAGACAATGAATGTGTAAGATATGAAATAAAAATAATAATAATATATAGTTGATCAAGGATTCACGAGGGTAGGAAGGTGGCAGAGAGGGGAAAAAGAGGCGCTAATACCAAGGGCTCAAGTAGAAAGGAAACGTTTTGGAAATGATGATGAGAGCATACGTACAAGTGTGCTTGATACAATCGAATTATGGATTGTTATAAGATTTGTAAGAGGCCTCATTAAAATGATTGATTTAAAAAAGAAACTAGTGAAAAAAACAAAAGAGGTCTTCTACAGAATATTGGCTCAATGCAGTACAAAATCTCTTTCTCAACTGATGTTTCCATGAGCACTGATTATGGATCCAAGCAAGATGAAAAATCGACAAATTCTGTATTTTCTCTCTTTATCATGATATGACCTATTGGTCCAGTTGTGAGGATTTTGGTTTCTTTACCTTGAGTTGTAATCTATACTGAAGGTTGCAATCCTGGATCTTCATCAGCAAGTGCTTCAAGTCCTCCTCACTTTTGGTAGGTAAAGTTGTGTCACTGATGTTTGTGTCTATCACAATTTATTAATAAGCCTTCCTCCAATTCTGGTACAACATTGTTCTTTATAAAATTCAGTCTCTAATGATTTGCTAAGCATACGGATTGAATTAGTGTGGCAAAAAGATATCACCCTGATGCACAACTTTCTTGACTGTAAAGCATGAAGCAACCCCTTGTACTTTTGCACAACTGCCTCTTGATTCATGTACAGGATCTTCATGGACACAGTTAAGTCTTCTGTAATTCCCATTCTTCTAATGGACATTCATAGTTGGGTATAATCCATGCACATAAATGTTGTTGCATACTCAATAAAAACAAGTAATTATCTTTCTGGTAGTCCCTGCTTTCAGGCAAGGTCCATCTGTAAAAATCATCATCAAATGTCACTTATTTGTGATAGTCATAGTATTATTCTATAATCTGTGCATTCTGTTGGGTCATCTTCCTCTGTGATGAGTATAAATATGGATCTCTTCCAGGTAGTTATTCAAGTAGCCGTCTTCCAAATTTCTTGGCATAGACCAGTGAGTGCTTCCAGTGCTTCATCAGCTAGTTGAAATCTTTCAGTTGGTCTTTCGTCAATTCCCTTATTTTTCCTTCAGTATAACTCATTCTTGATCATATGCTACCTACTCAAATGATTAAATGTCAACCACCTCTTTTTAATACAGTAACTGTGTAGTCTTTCCACCTTCTTTTGATCCGACCTGCATCTTTCAATATTTTCCCCAGAGTATCTTTTTATATGGTAACTCAAGGTTAGAGCTGTTATTTAGTTCTTTTCATATAAAATATACAACGTGTGTTCTTCCTTTTTTGGTTTTCTAACTCTAGGTCTTTTTTCATTTAATTATAATATTTTACTTTGTCTTCAACTCTTTGACATCCTCATTTCTTCCATTTCCCTGAGCTACTCTACAATGAAGGAGCACATTTCAGAAATGGTTCTAACATCAACTTTGATCTCTTTTTGTCTTGCCTTGTCTATTCATCACCTTTTGCTTTCTTCGTGTATGATGCTGTTGTCCTTTCACAGCTTATTAGATCTTTTGTCATTGGTATTCAGTGAATTAAATCTGTTCTTAAGATGGTCTCGAAATTCAAGTGGGATAGACTCAAGGTTTTATTTCGCTCTCTCAGATGTGGTTTAACTTTCTTCAACTTCGGCCTGAACTTACATATGAGTAATTGATGGTCTGTTCCACAGTCAGGTTCTGGCCTGGTTTTAGCTTCTGATATTGAGTTTTTCCATCACCTCATCCAACAAATGTGGTCAATTTGATTTGTATGTATCCTCTCTGGAAATGTTCATGTATATAGCTACCATTATTCAAAAAAGCTATTTTTGATGAATTGTTGGTCTTGTAAAATTCTGTAACACAATTTTTAGCTGTTTCTAACTTTCGCATCCTAATCTCCAATAATTATCAATGTGTCCTGTTTGCATATTTGAGCAATTTTAGACCGGAGAAGTTAAAATTCTTCCATTTATAAATCACTAGCTTTAATTGAAGGTGCGTAAGCTTAAATAAGAGTTGTGTTGACAGGATTTCCTTGTATGTGGATATTATCATAGACAGCATTGTACTTCAAGAGAGATCTTAAAATGTAACTTTGTGTCTGTGAGTGCAATGTCATTGCTGTTGATTCTATCATTCCAGGCATAGTAAGCCAATTCCTTCTTCTAAATTTTCCAATTTTTTCCAATGCTCTCCATAATTCAGAATGAATTATATAGTCAAATACCTTTGCATAGTCAATAAAACACAAGCATCTTGCTGGTATTCTCTGATTTCGTCTGAGATCTATTTTACATCAGCAATTATATCCATCATTTCTTGTGCTCTTCTGAATCCAGTTTGAAAATCTTGCAGTTCTTTACGGACATGCTTCCACCACTAATTTTCTCCCATCAAATTTTACTTTTGTGATATGAATGTTATTGTTCAAGAATGCCCACACTCTGTTGCATCATGATATAAGGTAACTACAAGGAATCGATGTACAGAAATAAAAAGTACACTGAGTTCACTCCAACTGATAGCAATCCTATAGGACATACCCTGTTCATGTCTGCGACTATAAACTGATAGGAATAGTAAGCCTCATATTTCTCCTGCCCAGAAGCTGGTTGTTTCAAACTGTCCAATTTGTGGTTAAGAGCCCAACTCATAATCCAGAATCCCTCATAAAAGGTATCGAGATTTAACAAGAAGTTAGTTTTTCTTTGCTGTATACCGAGAACCTAGACACTGGCTTATAATGAATAGATGTGGCCTGTAAGGAAAGAAAGGGGGAATGGCCTTACCCCATCAAAGCCTTAAATTTACATCATAGAAGTTGTTACATGGTTTCTTTTACATATAAAATAAAAACCAAAAGATTAAAACAGTGTTGGGAAATTACAGTGGGCAAGAAGGAACTCAAACACAGACCTCTTATATCTCACAATAGGTATAGCTACAAATATACTTTAAAAACTATTTTAAGAGCCCTATTCAAGGTATGAAGAAGAAAATGATATCATAAAACAGTTTTCAAAAAATGGCAGGCACCAATTTTCTAGCAACCATAAAGGAGGTGCAGAATTATCTCTGTAATAACTGCTGTTGAATTATTCTAGCATAATATTGATAACAAAATACAGGTATGAGACACAGAAGATGTCCTCTGTGAAAATTTACTTCAATAAGACATTGATCTGACTAATGCTTCGTGTGTTTCATATAAGAAAGAACAGATCATAGTTTATTTTGAAGTTTCCTAGAGCTCAAGAATGAAAGTAATTTTGTAGCTGAAAATTATTCAAGTGTTTCTGAAAAAGATCCCTAGTCTAATTTCATTTTTTAGCATGATATATTTATGAGAACTAGCTGGCATTTTTATGCCCTTGATTTTGGGGAATTATTTTCATTTCTAAAATTGTGTTGTTCTTGTCTTTTATATTAATTTTGGCTATAAACCTAAGATATTTCAATTTTCAGTTCCCTGTCATTTAATAGAAGGGACACTGGAGGCCCCTTCAGCCACATTTTTCTCCTCAGAAGAAATACCTGGTTAAAGAAAATACGAAAAGAAGGGGTCAATTACTTCAGGCGAGGGAGTGGTCACACAATACACAGAGGCTGGCTTAGTCATTTGATCCCGCTGGATGCAGACTCAGAAACTCCACATTTGGTAAGTTGTGACTTTTAACACAAAATGTGATTGAGTCATTGTTTTATACATTGCTCATGAAGCCCATTGCCGTCAAGTGGAGCCTGACCCATAATGACCCACACCAATGATTTTTACGGGTTGGGACTTTTGAGTCATGAAAAGGGCAGGTGCACTTTTTCTGCTGTAGTGGAAACAAAGAAAATTTACCCCCATGCACACTTGGTAGCCAATGATTGGCAATGAAGGAAATAAAATATCTTTGAAGCTCCTATATCCAGGTAAGTATAAAAGGGATTTTATTACCTACATTGACAAGTTTCAACAAGGGGTCTCCTGATCAAACTACCAAGGGGTCTCCAAACTGAGGATACTTGGGTCTCTTAGGTCCTTATGCTTCTGGGATCCTGACTACTTTCCACCTTTCCCTGCCCTCTAGTATGTCTTGGTCCATAACCAGAGCTCTGACTGGTGAGTTATGTCTCCCAGATGTTCTATAGATGCAGTACTAGCTTGAAAAACAGGCTTGGGGAGGAAAGAGGATCAGATAATGTGATTACTGGGTCCAGGGTTAGTGGTGGACGTTGATTGTGCCCTGCGCAGGCTCTCAGATCTGGTATAAGTTGGAACGAGCCTAGGGCAATTCTGTGCAGGAGGGTCACTCAATGGAATGCTGATAGCTACAACACACAAGACGGGAGATTTAGGGAACTGAAGGGTGGGCAGTTATCAAAAGGGGGAGAGAGTAACACACCAAGCAGTGATCATAAATAAGAGGATATTGATCTAAGGATTTCCAGGGGCCTGGGGAGCAACTTAGGATTCTTATTTTTAAAGTATGTGGCTGGTTTTGACATATGTATTGTACAGATGACCCTTTAGACAACTGTGACATAGACCCAGTCCATGACTTAGCTCCTGGCTCATAATTCTCCTCTATAGGCTATCTATTCTGTCGCCTAAAAAGAGTGTTCCATAGTAACCCGAGAGCTGATTTAATTTGAATTATGGACCTTCTGAACTGAAGGCTTTGCCCCTCAATGTTTTTTCTTGCCTGGATCTATGCCAGCTACTTTCTGTCATATTTCACAATGGTATCCATTCAAGAACAGTTTCTAAAAGGAGCTATGTGTCATCTTACAGAGAAGTATATATAAATTTTATCTCTATTCTTTGAACTAGCTACCTAAAATGTGACATTCGTTTTAGGTATTAAACTTTGTTTTAGGGGGTGAAAGAGACCAAATGTAAGTGCAATTAAAAAAAAACATTTTATTAGGGGCTCATACAACTCTTATCACAATCCATACATATATATACATCAATTGTATAAAGCACATCTGTACATTCTTTGCCCTAATCATTTTCTTTTTTTTCCTTTTCTTTTTTTACATTTTATAAGGGGCTGAAAATATAATTTATAGAGGCCCATTGATTAAGTCTTCAACAGGACAAAGATAAAAAAAAATCCTGGATGAAGGAAAATATCCCCATGAAGTCATAATGTTTCTGTTCTAGGGAAGATCCCAATGTCAAATATGATTTATAGAAGCAAACAGATTAAGTCTTAAACAGGACAAAGACAAAGATACAGCATCCAAGGGAGGGAGACCATCAGCAGGAGGTCACAGTGGTGTCTACAAAGATTTACAGGAACTTAGTCACTTAAACAGGGCTTAGAGTACAAAGGAAGTTGTGACAAAACCATGACCTGGAAAAAATTCATTCTTCACAATTGCCTGTGGGACAACAGAAATTGGAGAGGACACATAATTAGGGCGTCGGGGTATGTATGACTCGTAGACCTGCACCCCTCCCCTAAATCCCCACATGTCATCAAGGGCTTATGTAGGCAAGTCCTCCAAGTCGAGGCGCCTCTCCCTGGCATGGCTAGGGAAAGCGTAAGACTCCATTTTCAAACACGTTTGGCCGGAGGACAAAGCTATTCACACTTCCTGGCTAAGGGTAAGAAAGAACTCAATGGAGACTGAATCTTCGCAGAGCCTTGGAAATAGATTTGGGACTATCATTGTAATCAGCAGCCATGTGAAAACTTAGAGCTCAGAATTTAAGCTCTAGTCTACTGTCCAAAGAGTCACATCCATGTGGGTACTTAAATAGGACAAGTACCATAAATAGGATGTGACAAAGGAAATTGTCACATAATCATGCGGGGTGGCAGATCGACTTGTCACTGTTTCGGGACGTATTACAGAAAGAGGGAAGGGACCGTGATTGGGATATATGTATGACTGCAGTTTTAAAAAGCTTCTAAGATTGGTTCAGTGCCCTCAACCACCTTGTTGGGGCATTACTCAATCATACAATCTTAATACCCAAATTTCCATCAAGTGTCTCTTGGGGAGATTGCTGCGAGAGTACATAAACTCACTCAGCCTGAGGTCAACATTTTTTACAGTGCCGATGGGCGGTCAGTAAGATATCCATGGACACGGAATCCTTGGAGAGACTCTAAATGAATTTAGGGCTCCCACTGTAAACTGTAGCCTTCCCCAAACCTAGCATCACTGGGAGAGAGGTGAAGATTTCAAGTCTCTTCTGCCCCAGTCCATGTCCTTGCCCCTTGAAACCAAAGATCAGTTCAGCCGGGTGGGCGTAGTGGGACTGTCTTTCCCAACCCAAACCCTTTCTCTATCTCCATCTAGTCCATCCACTGATAAGGAAATGTGTCTTCTCTGCCCACTCATCTTTCTCTGTGCTGGGGAGGCGAGAGGGGAGTGTGTCTCTGCTTCGCATTTATATTAGGTTCCCTCCATATTCACCCATTTCCCCCCTTTGCCCTGTCTGGCTAATGCTAGTGCTCAGAATGTAGATTCTAATGCAAATTAAATCCATTTGTGTTGTATTACTCATTTATTCACTCTTGGAATATTTCTGATGAAGTATGACATCTACTCACATTCAAAAATATACAAAATCTCCCCCTTTGAAATGTATTCCTTTTTGTTAATATAATTTGCTTTGGCTAATAGTAATCCAACCAAATATGGAAAGTTATTCACAGAAAGGAAGAAACGATGAAAAAATGTTGCTAAGAATGTAGTAGATTGCACAGCTACAAAGTTGTACAGACCTGAGCTGAGAGAAGAGATATTTAATGAGCAAGAGGGAATGAGCTAGAGAAAAAACAGTCTACAGGCCATGTGAGTTCTACAGATGACAGAAATAAGAGAAGTTAGAGAGGAAAAATGTAGATAAGAGAAGTTTCTGGGCACAGGTACCATCTACAGTTTATGAAATTCAAAGAACCATGGGTGTAAACGCCTGGCATTTAAAATCTACAGTGTATCTCCTCTGGGTTGTATTCTAACTTCTATCTCCTGGTTTGGATAGAAATTGAGTTAAAGCAGAATGACACCAGGACAGGAAGCACACTGGGTCCCATCTTTTGCCCATTAGCAATGCCATGCCCTTTTGCTACTGTAACTATTCACTTTCCCTTTAAGAATTGAACTGGGAAGGAAGTTCATTAACCTACTGCAAGTTCAAATTTCAGTCATTGTGTGTTAGCTGAGCAAATTAGGCAAGGTATTGTACCAAGACTTGATGTATTCATATGTAAAATGTATATGTTAACAGTATCTCACTCACAAGTTTACTGTGAATATTCATTAAAAATGTAAAAAATTTAAAAGTGTACCTTTCGTAATTAACCGTGATATAAATATTGAGCATGTCTATTATTATTATTTCTGTATTGACTCTTTTTTTTAATTCGCCCACTGCCATTGAGTCCATTCCAATTCACGGCAACAGTATGAACAGAATAGGACTGCCCTTTGGGTTTCTGAGACTTAAAACTTCACAGGATTGATGAACTATCTGGAGGAAAAACAACGGGACCGACAGTTCCGGGGGGACTTGGGGTGGGGGGGTGGGGGGGTAAGGAAGTGGTGTTAACAAACCCAGGGACAAGGGAAAAACATGGGACCCCAAATGGTAGAGAAGGGGGAGTGGCAGGCCTGGTGGGAAATGATCAAGGGTAAGGTTGCTTAGAGAAGAGGTATACTCTAGCCCAGGTGGCGATGAAGCATGGTAGTAGGGCAGGAGGAAAGTCAAGGGAGATGGAGGAAAGAGCTAGGAGTCAAAGGGCATTCATGGAGGTCTAGACAAAGACATGTACATGCAAATATATATAGGAGGATGGTGAAATAGATCTATGTGTCTATATTTATAGGTCAAGTATTAAGGTGGCAGAAGGACCTTGGGCCTCTACTCAAACACTCCCTCAATGCATGAATACCTTCTTTTATTAAATTGGAACTCTACGATGCTCACTCTCCCGTCACAACGGCTGGAGCCAAAGTGGGTGAACAAGTAAATGTGGTGAAGAAAGCTGATGGTGCCCGGCTATCAAAAGAGATAGTGACTGGGGTCTTAAAGGCTTGAAGATAAACAAGCGGCCATCTAGCTCAGAAGCAACAAAGTCCACATGGAAGAACACACCAGCCTGTGTGATCGAGTGGTCCCAAAGGGATCAGTTATCAGGCATCAAAGAACAAAAAATCATATCATTGACTGCACACCTCCATGATAGGATCGCTGAAGACAAACGGGTGCATAAGCAAATGTGGTGAAGAAAGCTGATGGTGCCCGGCTATCAAAAGAGATAGTGTCTGGGTTCTTAAAGGCTTGAAGGTGAACAAGCGGCCATCTAGCTCAGAAGCAAATAAGCCCACATGGAAGAAGCACACCGGCCAGTGCGATCACGAGGTGCCCAAGGGACCAGGTATAAGGCATCATGCAAAAAAAAAAAAGATATAAGTGTGTGTATGTATGTGTATATATGTGTATATGTATATATGTATGTGTATATATGTATATATATATCATATCAAATGAAGGGGGAAGTGCAGAGTGGAGACCCAAGGCCCAAGTGTCGGCCAATGGAGATCCCCTCATAGAGGGGTTTAGGAGAGGAGATGGGTTAATTAGGGTGTGAGGTAGTATCGATGAAGAACACAGCTTTCCCCCAGATCCTGGATGCTTCCTCCCCCCAACTACCATGATCCGAATTCTACCTTGCAGGGCTGGATAGGACAGAGGCTGTACACTGCTACATATGAGGGTTGGAGGTACAGGGAATCCAGGGTGGATGATACCTTCAGGACCAAGGGTGTGAGGGACGATGCTGGGAGAGTGGAGGGTGAGTGGGTTGGAAAGGGGGAACTGATTACAAGGATCCACATGTGACCTCTTCCCTGGGAGAGGGACAGCAGAGAAGGGGGGAAGGGAGACTCCGGATAGGGCAAGATATGACAAAATAACGATGTATAAATTACCAAGGGCATATGAGGGAGGGGGAAATGGGGAGGGAGGGGGGAAAAAAAGAGGACCTGATGCAAGGGGCTTAAGTGGAGAGCAAATGCCTTGAGAATGATTGGGGCAGGGAATGTATGGATGTGCTTTATACAATTGATGTATGTATATGTATGAACTGTGAAAAGAATTGTATCAGCCCCAATAAATTGTTAAAATAAATAAATAAATAAATTTAAATTAAAAAAAAAAGAAAATAGAAAGACACAAAGTATGAATGTCCAGGAGGGGAAGGGCGGGGGGAGGCGCGGGGAGAAAAGGGGACCCGATCAGAATGGTCTACATAGTAACCCCCTCCCAGGGAGATGGACAACAGAAAAGAGGATGCAGGGAGACATTGGTCAGTGTAAGACATGAAATAATTATAATAATTCATAAATTATCAAGCCTTCATGAGGGAGGGGGGAATGAGGAGCTGATACCAAGGGTTCAAATAGAAAGAAAGTGTTTTGAAAATGATGATGGCAACAAATGTACAAATGTGCTTGACACAATGGATGTATATTTGGATTGTGATGAGTTGTATGAGCCCCCAATTAAATGATTATAAATAAAAAATATATATCTAGAATATAAAAAAAAAACTTCACAGGTGTAGACAATCTCATCTTTCTCCTACACAGAGAGATGGTGGGTTCGAACTGCAGACCATATGGCCTCAGCAAGTCTGTGATTCTTGATGCCTATTAACAGGAACAGCTCAGCCTGTTAGTTTCTTTTGGTCTTAAAATGCTTAATTTCTTAATCCAGTTTATTGGTTTAGGAAATGGCTTTGCTCCATCCTCCTTCTAGGTTTGTCTATCCATCATGCTTTTGTGATTCTTGACCTTGGCTTGGGAGGTAGTTCCTTTATTTTCAGTCAAAACATGCTCAAAGAGGAGTTTATGTCTTCTCTTAAATAATAGCTTCTAGCTATTACTTTATTAAATTAATGAGTATATCGTTAGTTCTCAGGAAGGCCTGCCAAGGAGTCACAGAGACAAGAACTCAAGGCAGCAATATGACATTTTTCTTCCTCTATTTTTGGCCATTTCCTTAAAAGCTTAGCTCTTGTTTTCCTTATTGTATAAAAATTATGCATGCTGTTTTATGTTGTGGAGAGTATACACAGCAGAACATAAAACAATTGAACAACTGAACATGTAGAAGCATGCACAGCTCAGTGATATTGATCACATTACTCAAGTTTTACAACTAGTCTTACATAAACTCACTATCCCTTTAAATTTTCTAGTTCTCATTTGAACAAAATTCTCAAGGGAGGATTTTTTTTCTTTTTAATTAAGCAAAACTACTTTATTTGGTTTACAGGTGGAGCAGCTGCAGGGAAAAGTTTTGGTTTAGATTGTAAAGATTATCTCAGGTCAACAGTTTGGGGAGTCAACTATTTCAATTTTTATTCCATGAAAATTTGAAATTCTGTTGTGCATTCCACCCCACAACTCCCCCCGCTGCCCCACACCCCCAAACACACACACACACACACACACACACACACACACACACACACATTTTGAAGAGTTTCATTTGACTCTGAAAATAGGGCAGCTGAACTCAGGCAAGAAACAAGACTGCTGTCAGGGGTAACTGAAGATTCAAGGTGTGGCTCCTGTCTTTGGGTTGGCTGAATTTTGTTCTTAACAGCAGGTGAAACTTGGGAGTGTCCTGAGGGACCTTTTGCCTTAGACTCTGTTAGCAGCCAGCAAGCCTTGGCTTTCTAGAGAAAGTTTAGGTTCTTAAAGCATTCTTTACATCCATAAGGGCCTCTACCTACACGGGCTTCTCATTAATTCCACTTGCACAGCATAGACCAATACTTGCTCCTTCCACAGGCTAGTCTGCTCTTGAGCAATGCCCTCTTTTTCCCATTGCTTTTCACCTACTTAAAATCTAAAGCCAGAAGTCAAGGCAGGAGCTTGCAGTCCAAAAAGTATGCTTTGTACCTTTTACTTTCTCTCAAATCACTGATGATGCAACTCTGTGTAAGGGGGTAGATTGAACTCTTCTAAGGCTCAAGGCGAACATATTATCAGGCAGAGTGAAAACTCAATTGGATGATATTATTTCCTAATTCAGATAGATCCATTCATCTCCATTATTATTTAATATAATTTTTTAATTCACCATAGATTTGAAACTCCTTATTAAAGTGTTTCCTGGAAGCATTCCAATTGAATATGGATTGGCTTAAATTGATATTTCTTGGCTTTATATGTGCTTCACGAGGCTCCCTGCCTGTCAGACAAGATCCTCGGTGACTAGCATGCTGACCCAGTACTTGGTCTTTTAAAGGAATGTAGCAGAACATAAAACCAATAAAGGATATTAAATACGGCAGGGCAAAGAAAGAATAAAATTTCTTTGTGTAAAATATTTAGCTGTCGTTTGGTGGTGGGGTATTCTGCACCAAACCTCAAAAAATGGATTACAGGTACCAGAGGTGGGCCATGGTTCTATCCATTTGAATTTAGTTCTTTGTTAATTCACCAGCGACTTTTACAGTTGAAAACACAGAAATAGCCATAGATAAAATTTTGAGGATTATTGGTGTTGGTCTGTGGTATAAAATCTGAGTAAAGAGAGGAACGCCACTTTAAAAGACTTAAAGACTCGAAGAATCTTTAAAGCCTCACTTGAGTCACTGTTGAAAGCTACCATAGGCTTGTAGAAGAATGAAAAATCAACACAGCTAGAAATGATCATGGTGAGACTTCCCCGCGCATGCTTAGGACAGTCCCTGGAGACAGATAGTGTGCTTGATTAAACAGAGGGTCAGTAAAAAAGAGACCCTCCCGCAGATGGACTGAGAAAGTGGCTGCAACAATGAGCTCCATCTAAATAACATTTGTGAGGACGGCACAGACCCAGGCCATGTTTCATCCTACTGCAGAGGAAGCCAGAACAACATTGAACTGCTTCTCCTTCTTCAGGATACACCTCAAATTCTACTTTCTCTGGGAAATCTTCTCAAATATTAGGACTGTTCACTCACATTTTCTATCTTCATCATTTTGTCTCCTGTCTTAAACTAGGATCTTTAGAGAAGCAAAACCAGTGTTATTTACGTATATATCGTCATAGAGAGAGAAATTTATACCAAGAAAATGGCTCAGAAAGTCTAGTCACATTCTAAGACCATGGCTCAGATATTAAGCTGGAGGTTTCTATTCATGTTGCTGTGGAGGCTGGGGAAAGTCAGGCAAACCACAGGCTGTGGCTGCAGAGGAGGATGAAGCCATGGTCCATAGGTTAGACCTGTAGCTACACAGGTGGTTCCCAGGATCAGCAGGAAAGATGGCAGGTCTCAGAGCAAATCCAAAGAACAGAAGTTAATGAAACAGATTCAGAGCCCAGACCCAGCAAAAAGCAAAGCGAGCTTTCCCATAGTAGTCTTACCCTAGGGAACGTGCCTGAGGGAACTTCCTTGTGAATGCAGCAGGGCTGTGATCTAATAAAGAATGTTACATTGTACTTTAATCCTATCCCTTTATGGGGCTGACAACTGAGTGCTTACGATTACATTGCTTTAGGTCAAGTCATGGAGGATACCAAACCAAATGAAAGTAAAGTCACCCACATTGAGTGGATTCTGACTCATAATGACCCCATAAAACAGAGTAGAGCTGTCCCTATGGATTTCTGAGACGATGTATATTTATTTCAGAGAAAGACTTATCTTTCCTCCACAGTTGCTACTAGTCTTAAACTTCTGACTTTGTAGTTAAAAGCTTAACGCCCAACTCACTACACCACTAGGGATTCTCATGGGAGATTATTACATATTAACTGCCAAATCACTAAGATTATTGGCTCTACAAAGTTGACAGAAAACATAACTATGACACCTCCCCAGGCTGCATTATGTGTTTGGAGATATGGGGCAAAGGGTGGCATAGACAATGATAAGGATTCATGAAATCATCTAGTTTAACTCCTGGAAACACATGAAAACCACCCATTACTGCCTGTGACTAAGTGGAACAAGATAACTCTTTCTGATGTGTGAAATATGGATGAAAGTTATGTATGTTACTTAAAAGTACATTTGTAAATAAAACTATCTCGTGGCATATTGGCCAATCTATTCCCACTTCTAGTGTAGCTAGAAAGAAACTGTGTAGTGAGAATGGCAATGTTACATATATGACGAGCCTGGATCCCTGAGTAAATAGATGGAGGTATTATTCTGGAAGAAACACCCACCTTGCCTTTTGCAGCTTTCAATTTATTATTTTTTTTCTGTGTGTAAGCAATTTATGATGTTTAATCTGGTTATAGACCTCTTCTTCCCATTTCCCAAGAGACAGAATGGGAAATGGCTTGTTGTAAGTCACAGAGTAAAGATATAGCAGAGTTATGACCAGAACTATAGGGGAAAGTAAGAGGGAAGTCAACCAACCCAGGGAGAAGGGAACAACAAGTGATCTAAGCTCAATGACGAGGAGGGTGTAGAATGCCTGGTGAGGTTTGATCAAGTACAATGTAGCCAAGAGGAATTATAGAAAGCTGAATGAAGGTAGAAGATGATAATGGGACAAGAAGAAAGTAAAAGGCAATACAGGTAAGAACTAGGAGGCAGAGGACATTTATAGAGGTTAAATATAGGCACATACAAAGGTAAATATATTTATATATAATGATAGGTGCATTCAATTTTTAATGAGTGAAGAATAACTTATTGAGCAACATTATGGAAATTTGTGTTTTGTTGTATTTTATGGAAACTAGTATAAACTAACCTACCTAGAAATCACATATCTATGCTATGCAGGACCTACACTCATATTTTCGGGTCACCCAGAAAGATAATTTTCAATGGAGACTACTGTATATACTCGAGTATAAACCGGCCCGAATATCAGTCAAGTCACTAATTTTAACACAAAAACTGCACTAAAACTGTGCTGAAAAACTCTGCTCATACACGAGTATATAGGGTTATACACTCATAAGAAACCTCATGAAAGATATCACTCACCTGCTCACTTTCTCACTCACTCACTCACTCACTCACTCACTCACTCACTCACTCACTCACTCACTCATTCACATTATGCCATCAAGTTGATTCCAACTCATTAGCTACCTTATAGGAAGAATAGAAGTGCCCATGTGGATTCTGAGGCTATAAATTCTTAAGGTAGCAGAAAGCCTCGTCTTTCTCCAGATGGCTTTGAAATGCTATCTTATCAGTTAACAGCCCAACAGGCAACACATATGCTACCCATCAAGTCTGAGTTGTGCTGTCATATTGGAAGAAGAATAGACATCTCGGGGAGCATTTAAACGATAAAGAGAAGCATGGTGGGGAAGTTTAATGGCATGCTATCAAAGACATTAATTTAAGAATGCAGGTATTTTAGACAAAAGGCTAGAACGTTAGGGAAAATGAGGGAGGGGACATAAAAACACTCATTAGACAAATGAATCAGAAGATGTAGCATAGGACCTCATTTGCTAGAGCTACCCCCAAGCCATAGAGAGATTAAATTTATTTTGATATGAATTTCTTTTTAATTTTTCAAAATTGTTTTGAAATAAATTTTTCATTTTTCAAAATCCTCTATATCAAAGATAAGCAGTCTACTCCAAAAAGTATGTTTGTGCATTTGGAATCACTTAAGTGTAAGTTCACCACTGAATTAAGGGTGTTCTGTGTTCTTTTTCCCTTACAATTCCAATTGCCACCTAATCAATTACATCTCATAGTGACCCTATTGAAAAGAGAAGAATCGCTCCGATAGAGTGTTTCAGGCTATAACACTTACTGAAGCTGACTGCGACCCCTTTCTCCTGGGCAGTGACTAGCTGGTGGGTTCAAAGTGCCGATCTTTCCATAGGCAGCCGGGTGCTTAACCGCTGTGCCATCAGGGAGTGACAAGTGTGTTTTAGAAGGATTTAATGTTGGAAAAAATACTCCACTCCCAGTGTTTTTGAAACTGCCTGCTGAGGAAGGTAACAAAATTCAATATAACTGCTGCAAGACAAGAACTGACTTCTTGACCACCACCTTTGTCCTCAAGACCCAACTTTCCCAGCCTGCCTTGCCCATTTTCAAGAGACCCACTGGGAAGTTGTAGCAGGCTTTATAGCAGCGAAGCACCATTCTGTAGCACATGCCTTCAATAGAACTAAGGAATTCTCTTGGACTCTGTAGATTAATGATCACAAGAAACATTGCACCTACCTATTCTTGGACGACGATCAGCATAATGTGGTATGAATTATTCTTTGGTGTTGTCTATTATTTTAAATCACACACTGGGGTCCGGTGGTTACCGTACTAGGATTTAACTCCCTTTATATAATACCTTTTCAGTTGGCCATTGGAAACCATTTCTGGATAATACTGAAAACTCACTCTTTCTCTGCAGCTTCTCATTTTTAAACCACTCTGAACTACCCACCCAATATGCTGTGCTCAGAATGAAGCCCGATAGCCTATTCTGCTTCATTGCCACCTGGCTATTTCCCACTTTTCATGACTTGTAAATTCAGACAGAGGTATCTGCATTGCACAATCATCTCTTCATCTCTTAGTCCCAAATCTAATATGTTTCTCAGAGGGGAATAAAAAAAAAACATACTCTGGGAGAGCACGGGTCTCATGTCCCTGCTAACAAAAAAGGTCTCATTTCTGTTATTGAGTCATTTTCTACTTGGATTTTTTTATATTGTCTCTGCTTACAAGAGGTAGATTCATTTTCAAAAAACCTATGATGTTATTCTGTTTCAAAATTTTTTTCTTTTCAACTGACTGTTCATTTTCATTTCTCTTGTTATTTACAACAAAAGACCCCCTGACTCTTACCAGAAACAGCTTTTCCCCCCCAGAAGTAGCTTTTTATGAAGGAGAAATTCACATTGCTTCTTTCGAGCTCAACTCCATGGATAACATATTTACACAGTTCAGATTCATCTAAGCATACCAGCCTAGGGTTTTTAAAAGATCCTTTGCTTTGCCTCTCAGCTCTGACTAATCTCAGTTAAAATGAACTGAAGAGGGTCTATCATATTTACATATAATTGCGACCATATACTGTGTATATATGCATGCATAAGCTGAGTTTTCAGCACATTTTTAATGCAGTTTTTGTCATAATATTAGATGCCTCTGCTGATATTCGGGTCTGCTTATACTCGAGTATATACGGTAATAGCCTTTCAATCTCTGAATGTAATGTGAACTCTGGTGTCACTATTGAGTAAGCACTGGACTGTACCTGCAAGGTTGACATAATGGTTCAAACCTGCATGGTCCTCTCAGAAGAAGGCATCCGTCTGCCCCTGTAAAGATTTACAGCCTCTGAAACCCTATACAGTGTATCTCTCTATGAATCAGAATCAACTCGATGGGAGTGTATTTGGTTTTTAGGATATATATCTTACAAAAGAAACCACACTTGGTTCACTATAAATTCCTTTAGTTCCAATCAATTGAAAACAATGAAAGGCAGCCAGGAGAGCAATTAACTTACTGGTCATTCATGAGCTACATCTCCACCTTGTACATTGCTTGTTTTCCCCTTACACTTGAATTGCTGGTTTGAATTAACCTTTTTTGCTTGTTTTGGTCTTTGTTGAAATAAAAAAATCACTGACAGATAAAAGGTTAACATAACAAGCAGTGCTGACAAGAAGAAGTATTATGGTCTGGGCTGTGAATAGAAAGGTAGATGGTTCGAGCCCACCAACCACTCTGAGGGACAGAGATGAGGCAGTCTGCTTCAGTAAGGATTGCAACCTTGGAAACCCTGTGGAGGAGCCCCACTTTGTCCTATATGGTCCCTATGAATCAGACTTGACTAGATGGCAGCGGGTTTGAAGCGAATTTATCAAATTCAGTATTTTAAATATCATTATCAAAAAACATAAGAGGAAAAGGGGATGGGCATGTCATTCTTTATGATTTCCATCATACTACTAATTACAATTACATTTTATAGCTAGACAGAAAAATCCCAAATTTTTCATATGGTCTTTTCCCCTCTTTATTTATCAGTTTAGGAGCCCTCTAGCATAGTGGTTATGTGTTGGGCTGCTAATCAGAAGGTCAGCTGTTTGGGTACAGGGGGTCCCCAACACTTGAACAGGTCCTCAGGAGTGACTTTGCTATTGTGGAAAATAATAGAGACAGACAGACAGACAGACAGACGGCAGGGCACAGGGGCTCCTCATCCCACATCTGGACTGAGAGAGTAAATGTATTTTCCAATGGGTATATATAATAGGACTCACAGACATTTCCTAAGGCATGCATGTCATACAGGCAATGACATGACTCAGGTCTTGACCTAGTGTTAGTTGACCTCACATGTCCCTGAGCCGTTCTCAGGTGTTTGCTATATTTTACAGTGGTTTGGCTACAGAACCTATAGAACCTATCCATAGATAACCTCCAGTCACAGGGAAAAGCCAGACACAAGTATACGTGTAACCTCCTCTCTGGGGGATGGGCAGTGGGAAGGTGGGTGAGGGGAGACGCCAGGAAGTGTAAGATAAGATAAGATAAGATAAAATAATAATTATAAACTGTTTAGGGTTCATTGGGGAGGGGGAAACGGGGAGGGAGGGGGAGGGGGAAAACAGGAAAATGAGCTGATTCCAGGAACCCAAGTGGAAAGCGAATTTTGAGAATGATGAGGGCAACAAATGTATAAGGGTACTTTACTCAATTGATGTATGTATGGATTGTGATAAGGGTTGTATGAGCCCCAATGAAATGATTTATTTTAAAAAAGAGTGTCCCATTAAATGCAAGGAAGACAGAGAAGAAAACATTTCCTCAGAAATTTTTACCGCTGGAAAGATTTTAATAGGATCCAAATTCCGTCATCTGGTGACGTGACCCTTTCTGTCCTTTGGCGGCAATGTTGAGTTCATGTGGGAGGATAAATTCTCACATATGTGCACACAAGCAACTACTGTGAGACAGTGCACAACCGCAGGCTCCACTGGGTGGAACGGCTTCTCTTGCACCGTTAGGCCTTTCGGTGTGTGGAGTTTGTCCAATAAAAGGGACATAGGTGTGTGGAGTTCATTTAAGGAAGAAGACATTTCAAGGGAGGGAAAAGACATTTTTAGAGACCAATTTAATCCCCCAGTTGAGATTCTGAAAATTGGTTCTCATCAACAATTATGAATAAGAGCGGTCTTAAGGAGAAGCCTAGGAACAAGTAAGGATGTTCATAGCATTTGCCACTAAGGACCCAAAGTCTATAAGATCAGAAACAACCTTAAAAGACACTGGGTGGGCACCTGTGGTAGTTACATAATCTGGTGTCAACTTGTGGAGGGGTGGAGGCTAGCCTGCCAATCAGGTCGCAGCTTGATGACCTCATTTGGAGGCACTAAGGTGATAAATAGCTCAGTAGAGGCAGGGCATACACACACTCCGTGAGAGACATTCCTGTTGATAAGTCAACTGGAGATAGGATGATGACAGCCAGTCTTAGAGCTGAAGGAGCAACGGGGAGACCCCTGCCAACGCTGAGATGTTGCCACTGCCACTGGATCCACAAGACTTTCCCCCCACTGGCCTGGAATCTTCCTGCATTCGGCATCATTGCATGTGTTGTGTGAGTTTGAAGAGAAATTGATAACTTGGTATTGGACATATGAGCTAATACCAGATTTATGGACTTGATCTGGACTGGGCTGGGATGTTTTCTCAATATTCAATTGCTCTTGCATATAAAGCTTTTATATGCATATGAGGGTCTGTGAATTTGTTTCTCTAGTTCACCCAGACTAATACAGCACCTAATAGTTTTCTGTAAATTTTCTACTTTTTCTCACCACAGTAGAAAGTTTCATTCTCAAAGGATGAGCACAGTTCTACAAAGAGTGTGCTTACTTGTCAATAAGCCCAAGTATGAAGTGAAAAAAAAAAACGATTCCAATTTTTAAGGAAATTATCTTTGTTTGTTAAGTAGTTTAAGTTTAGGAACTTCATTGAAACACTTTTATAAATATAAGCACCTTATATTTTAAGACTAATGTCTTGGACAAACCAAGTAAAAATATAGTTTCCTATATGGATTCTTGATGTATCAATTCATTGAACTCATTAATATGTTGCATGCACAAAATTTTGCTAACAACATAATTAACAGTCATAAAATGTGACAATGATTTGGTTTTTAATAAAGAGAATTTTCTTAATGCACTTCACCTTGACTTTTGTCGGCATATGCAATTAGGAACAAAATATTTATTTATGGAAAAGCACAGTTATCTGGAGAGTTATACTGCTCTAAGTGAAACATGTCCTGCCCGGTAATTATTCTACTACCTGTCCTCACTGGTTGCCCTGACCACAGGTGACGCCGCGCACTGCTACTACAGTTGCAGCTCAGACAAGCACCGAGCCACTCCGGGCTAAATACGTTCCAGCACAGCCGAGACCACTGGGTATCAAAAGACAAGTTCTCTGAGATAGACATCGGCCTTTGTCTCCTGAAGGTAAGTTTAAGAAAGAACAGAAAGAAAGAAAGAAAGAAGGAAGGAAGGAAGGAAGGAAGGAAGGAAGGAAGGAAGGAAGGAAGAAAGAAAGAAAGAAAGAAAGAAAGAAAGAAAGAAAGAAAGAAAGAAAGAAAGAAAGAAAGAAAGGCCCAATCAAAACAATAGTTCCTAATGGGCTCTTTGGGGCCAGTGAAAAATCAGAAGAGGTCAACTGCTATCTACTGCTTTGCAGTCTCCAAAAGACTAATATTGATAGGATTAGACCACAGGCTCAGGAAGATCAGATGGGCTTATGAGGACTATACGAGGGGGGATGCCCCCAAGCCCCAATCTTCCCCCCAAACCTATGGATTTAAAGGTTTTTACAAAACAACATTATCACTTTTGAAGTACTCTCCATTACACTTAATATGTTTGTCAAATCGGTGATTTCAATTTTCAAACTTATCTGTTTGGATGGCTGACAGCACCTCCCTCATGTTTTTCTTCACTTCTTCAAAGTCGTCAAATCACTGTCCTTCCATGTCCCTCTTCATTCACAGAAACAAAAAGAAGTCACACAGAGTGAGGTCCGGGGAGTGCAGTGTGCTGAGCAAGAAAGGCATGCTGTCTTTTGCCAAAAACCGGTGCACTGAGATGACTGTGTGAGCAGGTACATTGTCATGGTGGCAAACCTTGTTCCCTGTCTGCCACAAATCAGGCCTTTTTTGTTACATGCTGTTAAGCAATCTTTTCAGAACCTCTAAGTAGAAAGCTTTTTTTAACAGTCTGACCTAGTGAAATGAACTCCAAATGCACTGCAAGTCAACGTTTGCATCCCTTCAGGATGCTGATAGACTTCCAGAAAGAGGTTTGTCATCAAGTGACGTTTCCCCCCCTTTTTTTTGAAACATGAAAACCACTCATACACCTGAGTTTTTCCCATAATGCTCTCTTTGTAAGCTGTGTTCAACATCACAACATTTCTGCGGCGTTTTCCTCAAGCGTGAAACGTAATTTCACAGCCGCACGCTGTACTCTTCAATCGACCATCACAAAAAAACAAGGTTTGAGTAAAAGTGCTTTCACGAAAATGTCCCTGCAACCACAGAGAACCTTCCCAGGCGATGTGACTGGGAACACTAACTCAGAGCGAGTTGCTGGGTGCTTCCATGGTGGGAAAAATGCATACTCTGAAAGCTCCGCCGAGTGGTGCTTTTTCTGTTTCTTTCTGGGTACCCCTTCGTCTATCTGATAACTGAAAGCATCATCTGTCAGAATAGGGCCAGGTAAGCTGTGCCAAGGATCCTGCCCTCGGCCAACCCCCACCATTGGACCAAGACACCTGTTCATTCTTTGAAGGTATCAAGGGCTATAATTTTTGATTTTCGTGAAGAAACCTTACCCTATCCACCCTATAGGCAGGACCTTGCCCCGTCACACTTCTTTTCCTATAATCACTGTTTTTCCTGACATTCCAAAGTGATAACCTTGACTCAGTGGCAGTTAATTTCGAGTTTTCTGTAGCACCAACTGTCACATAGAATATTTTCTTATTCTCTTTCTTTTCATCATGTTTATAAATTGGCCAGCAGATCACAGTATAAGACTTGGAGACTGGTCCTTTCTAACTACCCTTCTATGAGAAACTAAATGGAATTATTCCAAGGAGATATGCTGCAGTTCTCATAGATATTTGAGAGCTGCTAATGGCTAGAAATACAGAATTTTCCTCACCTGCTCTTAGTTACAAGCTTCCCTACCATCTAGCTTCACCATGTTCTCCAGCTAGCGAGGAAGACAATACTTGACAGTAGATAATCCTTCTTTGTGTCTATCAGCAACAAAGCACACACACACACACAAAAAACCACTGGGAAAAGTGGCAGATGAGTTGCCAGATGTTTCTGAACAAAACTGTGTGACCTAGAACTGGACTTAGGCATTTTCCTGAGCAACCACAGAGAGAGTTAGTTGTTTTAGCCTCCCTGGCGGTAAGCCCGAGTGTGGCTCAGGGACAATGTGAACTGGGTATTAAAGTTTATCACACCTGGAGTGTCTACTAGAGAGATTAAAAGGAGCAATTTCTTAAGAATTACAGGCCTACAATATAAAACAACAACTTTTATGCAAAACAATGTACCGCTTTGGGTACAAAATCACTGACATAATTAGACCACCAGGGAGGTTAAAATGATCTGTTCTAATATAATTGCCTTTCTCAGATTCAATACTGTCATTTTTAAAAAGAAAACATGAATGTACACATACGCACCCCTAATCAGATTATTTCATAGTTTTACAGTGTCTGAAAGGTATGTTTCATTTTGTTCTCTTCAGCTTGGCAAAAAAACCCAAAACATATCAGTTGCATTACTATATTCAGGTCCTAAATGTCTCCCTTCAGGTATATTAGGAAATTTAAGCTATTTCTGAAATGAGAACTTAAGGAGCAGGTACATTTGGGGATACCCCCAGGCCACCTTAGTCCCATAGGAACTTTAATTTGAATATGTTTTTAAATCACAACATAGAGTAAATTACTGCCTGGATATTTTACATTAACACATCTATTAAAATGAAGATACCTATTGTAGATACAATGCAAAAGCAAAATGGATAGGTCACCCAGGTAAAATTCGATTTGGGAGTCACCACTGATGATGTCACACTCGCACCAGGAAGCTAGAAAGGGTCTATTGCTCACATAACGAGCAGGCTTTCAAGCAGTTCTAAAAATGGCTTGAGACAAAAGAGGAAAGAAGAGTTTGACCTTGTAGTGAGGGCAAAGGTCGAGGAGCCTGGCCGTGGCTGTTGGTTGTGTGGTTTGAATTTCTGGCCATGGGTTTAAGCACCAGCCTTCCTTAGCAGCCTGCCCAGATGTGGGGTAGATGTGAGTTGCCATCAGTCATATATCAAAACAGGGTCAGGTGCTTTTATTACAATTCATTCCTGATGGGTGACAGATGACTGAACATTCACAGACTTTTGTTTAATTAAAGTTGAGCTTTATAAGTTAGCCGTTAAGGCACTGCATGAGACCTGCAGCCAGACACTGAGAAGGCAGGGAAAGCGCCAATTAGTGTCTGTTCAAGAGTCTAGTGTCGTGTGTACTAAGAACGAAATGAGTGTCTTGGTCACCATCCATAATGTCTCAGATTCCAAGTGGGTTTGACTGCTAATGGGCATACATTTCTGTAAATAAACGAAAAGCTACTGACTTATACATTTTAAATAAGTGGAATGCGTGGTCTGGGAATTTTACTTGGATAAAACTGTTTTAAAGTATTGATTAGAAATTATACAAAAGTAATTCAGTTTCTTAATTTCTTCTGTGTACTCTTTGAAGCTTAATAAAATGTATATTCATATCTTCAAAGAGTTCTAGAAAATTCTCAAGAGAAGCTGCTAAAAATAACCTCCATTAAAGAGATATTTTGTTCCTCAACAACGTCACTGCTTCTCTTATTCCACCATCACGCAATCATTCAAAGTAAGCGCTTGGTAAAATAAAAGTCCCTGCATGCGTCATCGCAACCTGTCTTCCACTGACAGGTGGAAAGATTTGTTAAAAGGGTTGAAGCCCGTTATCTTTGTAATTACTGACGTCTTGAGACAGCACATGTTATGTTATCAGAAAGTCACATAATTAACTGCAAGTCATCCTCTGGGTACCAACGTAGTCACAGATGCGCAAACAGGCCATGAAGGGAGGTTGCCATCATGGTATGTCTTAGGGTTTAATTACCAAGACAGGAGCCTGGACTTTGGTGATCTTTGCATGAAGAATAGGATGCTTTTATAAGTCATATTTATTCATCATAAAAATTATTGGGCTTTCCTTCTCTAGTGTAACAAAAATACCTCAACAGTGGCCTTCTGCGGGGTTTTGTAAATCTTTACCCGTGTAGACAGCCTCAGTTTCACCTTCAGAGTGGCTAATGGTTTTGCATTGCTAACGTGTGACTAGCAAGCCCCTCACTAGTAGCTCCCCCCAGGGCTCCTTGAGATGGCCAAAGTAGATTTGGAAAATCCTGAGCTATCTCTGCGGACATTGATGGCTCTGCGCATGCAGGAGTCTAGGCGCACGCCTCCTTAGGGCCTGGGCAGGCCTGAACCCACCCCTCTGGCTAAATAGAAGGCGCTGTGCATGCAGGACATGGAGGCTAACGTGGGTGTAAACAGAGTCTTGCAGGAAAGTTCTAGCACCCCAGAGTCTCCAGGCAAAGAGTGGTTCGACTTGCTGGTTAAGGCACTTACAGAGTTCCTTACACCATCTAGCATGATCATCCAGCAAAACCATCCTTCAAAATTTTCCTTCAGAAATCAGGGTATTCAACAAAAAGAAATTTTGAGAACGTTTGTCACAAGCAGACCTGTCGTGTAAGCATCATGGAAGGGAGTCTTTCAGGCTAAAATGAAAGGTCACTGTGCTCTCTTATTATAATACCTGATTTAAAGTAGAATGGCATTAATCGATAATCATAACCCAGTAGTTATAAAACGTTTATATGTGGATAATATACAAGGGAATGCTTATAGAAAATTTTCATTCCCGTCAATTCAAATTTTCCATGAATTTTTTTGAAGACACCACCTATTAAGCTTCATACTGCATCAAGTAATAACACAAAGTAAGAAAAATCATACTATACTGGAACCCAGCTTCATCTACTACTGAGATGAAATTTGTATTAATTCAAACTACATCATTTTAAGTGAAGATCTTTACTGAAATCCTTTGGCTGTCTATTGCTATCAGGTGGACTCTGACTCACAGGTACTCAGTTAGACAGAATAGAAATTCCCTGGTGCTCCCAAGGCTATAAATGGTCACAGGAGCCTGTCTGACCTTTCTCCTGTGTCCCTACGATGTCGCTGTTGTTAGGTGCCATTGATGCAGTTCAGACCCCTAATGACCCTATGCACAACAGAATGAAACCTTGCTTGGTTCTGGGTCACCCTCCCCATCGGACCTATGCATCAGCCCATTGTTGCAGCCACATGTCAATCTCCCACTTGCCTGTCGGTTGCTCTCACAATAGTGGCTCGGGTGCTGCTGTGAGAGTGGAAGCGATGTCATTCGCATCTCACATGCCAGCAGGGTAACGCAAAGCGAACAGGTTTCAGGGCAGCTTTGAAGGGTTTCGTTACTCACTTTGGAAGAAATAGCCACTGAAAACCTTATGAATAACTTCAAAACATCACTAGGATCAGAACTTCATAATAATAATAATAATAACAAAGTATACAGTAAAAGGGGGCAATTAAACTGTACATTAGAAAACATCGGGTAGTAATGGAGAAAAAGATAAATAACTTTTGCTCATTTTTACCCTTTCTGTGAAACTTTCGAATAGAATGAGTGTAAACTTTCATTACTAGGGATATCTATTCTTTATGGTTCGTCAATTAACTGGCTTATTAGTGCCATTTCTCATATAGTAGACAATAAAAAGGAAATTAATTACTCCCCCAGTAAATGGTTTGAATGTTTTCTAAGCATGTTATCTGCATTTTGATCTCAAGCAATGTTTTCTTACGACAATTGCTTCTCCTGCCCAGACCCAGCTTGAAAGGGAAAAACACAACACAGTTGTAATTAGAACAGAACAAACTACAACTTAAACTTCCAAGCTAGCACTATGTCATGGGAAAGGGTAAATAGTTCCATTCTTTTCAAAATCACTTCAAGCTCTCCAAAGGAGACAGATGGAGAAACTTATCAGGAGGTTATACTTCTAAATGGTCAGATAAAAGCAGTTATGAAATGACTTTTATGGTCTTGCTGCATTTGGAGCTCATTTGCCAGGCCCATTTCCATCATAACAGGATCCCCGATGTGAACAGAGTGGGGAAATTCCCATTAAAGAGAGGTCACCTGACTCACCCCAGTGCCGGTGGTGTTGTTCCCTTCAGCTCCAAATGTCCAGTCTCATTTGAAATATGCACAGATTTCACCTTGCCCATTATTTTTAGCTTGAAAACCTGTTTCCTAATTTCAGTAATGACTGGACTGTCAACCCATTCATCTTCCTTTAGAGATGGAAGTAAAAGGCATTTGGGGAGTACACTAGGCAACGAGGAGAATTGGCTCACAGGTCTTAGGCTCACAGCTATTTCCAAAGACTCACCCATATAAAGAGATAAGGAAGTGACGAACAAAGTGAGGGGGTGGAGCCGAGGAGATTCGGAAGTGCATTGTTTAGATACTTAGATTCCCGGGCAGAGAGGCTTGGCAGCCTGTTTCTGAAAAGTCAGACATTGACCAACTACCTACGGGGCACAACTCTACGACGACATACATGAGTCGTATTGACTGACTCATCATATCTGACTCCTGGATAACTGAGTTTGGGAGGTACCCTGGAATTACGGACACACCCAGCCTTGGCCTGGTATTCAGGTAAGGAAAAAGTGAAGAAGGCCAAGTTTATCAGCGAGAGGAGATTGAACAAAGACTTGTCATATTTTAAACCATGAAGTCCAAGTGTGATACTGGTTCATGCTGGGACATTCAATCAAATATTTTAAGTTTTCATCGTCAATTAAAATTGCAGAGAAACTCAAAGCTCAGAAAGCACTACAGGGAGACATCAGAGCCTAATATAATTTCCTCTAGTAACCCGCCGTCTTTTGTAACGACTTTTCAGGTTGTTGGGCAGGTGCTTCAGAGAAGAATCTCCCCAGTCCGTGTTCTACCTTGAGTTCACACCAACACTGTATCACTTCTCTAAAGAACTCTGCCATCAGTGTGAGGTGGTGACAGAGCCCTGGTAGAGCCATTGCACTACAGCAAGGAGAGATGTGGGTAACAATTGTGATGGACCAAGGAGAGGTAGGGGAAGTTGATGTTAAGGTTTAGCATGAAACTAGTGAGTCATCAGTGACAGTGAAGCCAATGTCAAGTGGAAGTGCCATTTTTTTAAAAATCTAGGCAGCCTGCCTGGGGCATATGGCTCCCAAGAGGTGGGATGCTCCTTGATAGCAGGGATCATGTCATTCATATTTATATCACCAGAGGAAATATTAGATTCATTGATCATGTATTGAATGACTCATGCACCCATATTGGCATATAATTCAAAGTTCCTAATATTATGTCCTCCCTTTAATGATTTTAAGTCAAAGAAATTAGAATATAGTGAAAATCTTTACTCATAACTGTCTTCATTCCTCTTTTCTTACAATTATTTGGAAAAGAATATCTCTTCCCTAAGGCTCATTCATTGGCTACATTTCCAATTAGCAAGAACGTATTATGTACAGAAGATTGAGAGAAATTATTTAACTCACAGGGGATGTAAAACTTAGCCTAGCATGAGGGAGAAGATGTCAAACGTGTAGATGCGTGTCATAGAAGCATGTTAGATCGTTTCTTTCAGTGCCTCTGTATAAAGAATTTGAGATGTCATTGCTGGTTTTAGTGCCCTGGAGTGTGTTCGAACTCACAGCCACCCTGTATACAACAAAGACACTTCCCTGGTCCTTAGCAATTGTTGTAGGACATCAATATGCATTTTGAATTATAACAAGAGTTAGCTAACCACATTTCCATATATTTATAAATTGCATATAGATTTGGAGGTATAGATGTAGTTATAATCGGTGATAGAGATATAGGTATCATCATCTTAAGCAGCACTGTAGGACTGGAATGGTCACTGGGCAAATAAATAAAATGGGACTTGAGATTTCCAGGAGGGATGCTCCTGTGGCAGCAGGTGTTCCTTAACTCATTCTATGGGAGCCAGAGGGAACAAGGAGAGACAGCCACAGAGGTGGGGAGGGAGAAAGAACAGGATAGGAATGGACCAGGGGTAGGCATATGGAAGAAGAGACCAGAGCTAGCCACTGCTCGGGGAACTCTCCTTGATACAAATCAACTCTGTCCATTTTTGGTCTCACCCTTCCCCAAATACAAATATCTGGGAGAGAATCAGGAAGCATTTGCTTCAGTGCCTTGCCCTGAGGAGGGCCGGTGCTTGACTACTAACAGTCTAGTCCAGACGAGAGCTCTCCAAAGGGCATTGAGAAATTTGGCAACAGCAGATTTTAAAAAAAATAATACTTTGTGGACAAAAATAGCAGACATCTACTAAGTATCACTAATGTAAGTTAGTAATGCTAACAGACGCATTATAATTTTAGAAAACCGATTGCTGCCACCTCATGGCAAAGTGATGTGTGTTGGAGAACTGTGCCCAGCTGAGTTTTCCAAAGGGTTATAGCCAGCTGGTGAGTCTCAGGCCGGCCTGCCTTCCTTCCATCCTTCCACCCTTCCTTCCTTTCTTTTTCATATTGTAATCATTTTATTGGGAGTTCTTACAGACATCATAACATTCCTTAGTTCAATCACATCAAGCAGGATTGTATAATTGCTACCACAATCCGTTTCAATACATTTGCTCCCTTTTACCCCCTTCCTCCCCTCTTCTATCCCCCCATCCCTTATTTATTTATTATTTCCCCTATAATAGGTTTTTGGAGGTTTTTCCCATATCTTACACACTCCACATTCACAGAGGTGTTTGATCCCATCGAGTGGGGTTATACAGTCATCAGTGCTATCAGCTCCCTCTTCCCCCTTCAGGGACCATTACTCCTGTTACTGTTTCTGAAGGGGGATCTATCTTTTATTAAATATACTAATGAATATATGCAAATCTAACATGAGGTAAAACAAATAAAAGCGAGGGGTGGAAATATTCAAGAACCAGAGGATAGTTATGTGGTCCATCAGCGCTCTACCGTAATCTGAATTTATCCTGCCTTCCATGTGACCCATCTGAGAGGGACTCTCCAATTATCACACAGGTGGGTTTGGGGTCTCTACTACATCCACGCCCCTTCACATTGATTTGGTTGCTTGTTTCTGAACTTCTGATCCCTCTTCCCCTGGACACCTCATGATCACGCAGGCTGGTGTGCTTCTTCCATGTGGGCTTGGTTGCTTCCCCTCTAGACAGGAGCTTGTTGAACTACAAGTCAGGCCTTCCTTTCAAGACACCTCTGAGTACACTGGAACAGTCAAACTTTCGGTCAGCAGCTGGGTGTGCTGATAATTTGCAACTCCCAGGGATTGCTATAAAATACTAGCAAGATGTAGGAGACATTTCTGCAGTTCTTGCTCTATGATTTAACCAATGTTAACTCATTTTATGGTTTCATTGATCAATTAACCAAACTTCACAGAGGAAGACACTATGTGCAGAGCACCTAAGGGGGCTCACAGCGCTCCACATCTGCACAGCGAGGGAATGAGATTTGAACCCAGATCACCTAGCTCCAGAGTCTACCCTCTTAAGCTCTACACCACACTACTTTTCAAACGACTGCTACCTAAGGAAAAGACCAAGCAGTCCTCAGCCAAGAAAAGCAGCGAAAAATAAAAAAAGACCAGGAGAGGCATTAAATGATTTCTTTATACCATCTTATTACATTTGTTGAAAGAGTCTTTTTTAACTTTCATATTATGAATCAGAATCCAATTCATGGCCTCAATTTCACTAAAGCTTGGAAGATTAAAGAGTTCACCTCCACACACGAGAGCTAAATTTGTAATGATTCAGAACACGTAAGTGAGGTTTGGAGACAGCTTTTCAGTGGTCCACTATCTCTCCCTTAAAAATTCAAGGACTTCCGTGCTTAAATGTTATCAAAAGGTTCCTTTTGTCATTTATTCAAAGATTAGAACTTCTTGGAAGCAAGTGAGATTACTAACACCATGTCATTCCAGGTCCCTCATCATAATGCTGAATAGAGGCGCATAATTGGAAGTTTAGCCAAGCATAACAGGCATTAACAGGTGATGGTCATATCAGATACCGCCCTTATCTCTATGTTTGCAAACTCAGGCCACTTCACACTGGAAAAGATTCATAGTCTCAGAAGAGACAAAGAAAAAGAAGCTCTAAGGAGAGGGTTACAAAGCGAGAAACATCAATACCTTCCTCTGAATGCGTCACAGGCAGGCTTTAATCCACTCGGGGAGCATGTATCAACCAAGGAGACAATGTCTAATGAGATCCTTTTCATGAGCCGGCCTATGAATCAGGCAACAGTAGAAATGGCAACAAAATCATTTTTCAAATAACCATTGGCCATTAAACATATCAATAAGCCCCTCGATCTAACTTGCTGGCAATGCAATGGTGTTCTAATTTGGGGCCTCTGTTTTAAAGATTCTGCTCCAAATGGGGGGCTGTGTAATGAAGCAGCGTTCTTATGCAACACAGCACCCTGTGCCACCGTTCACTGTTAATTCACAGTGGCGTGCTTCGTTTCCTTCAGCTATTGGTTACTGCCATGTTTGCTATAATCATCACTTTGGCACCATTTTATTCAGTTTTTACTATGACACTGGTATTAACAGACAGAAGAATTAGCAGACACTCGGCAAATCTGTAACTACCCTGTTTCCCCGAAAATAAGGCAGTGTCTTATAGTAATTTTTGCTCCCAAAGATGCACTAGGTCTTATTTTCAGGGGATGTCTTATTTTTCCATGAAAAAGAATACGGTACACATTTATTGTTGAACAACAAAAAAGGAAATTTATTACCTGTATACGGTACGGTCGTAGTTGTGGATCTTCTTAAAGACAGTTCACTTTGCTGAAGGAAATTATCCAGCCAGTGTTGTGATGCTTTGAAGTCTTCGGGGCGATGTCAAACTGTGGTGCCACTGCAAGGGCGCATTCTTGAATCAGAGCCCTCTTCACAACCAAAGCCTTAGCTCTCCTGTCAACAACCCACTCACAGACCAGGTCTTCCAGCTCGGAAAACAGTGGTTGCCCACCTGATCCATACTTGTGCTTTTTAGCGTTTCCCTTGTCCACGTGTTCACTGAGGTAACCATACTCTGCTCGCAGGTTTAGGACCAATCAGATACTCAACATCTTCTCTTTGCAGAAAGCAGTAAGATTTGGGCCCCAAGAGTCTTCCACGTTTCCTTTCTTGTACTCCATGGAGTAGCTTTTTCTTTTTGTGCTCATGCCTAGGGGTAAAAAAAAAAAAAAAGGCACTGGTGTATCAGAGTGGGGGGAAGGGATCACTTAAAATGACACAGGAGGATCAGAGGGGGGATTACTAGTTTGTGGCCCCTCTGATCCTCCTGTGTCATTTTAAGTGATACCCCAGTGCGATTTTAAGTGATCCCCCTCCCCCCACCCCTGTGCCAGTGGACACTTCAACAGACAATCCCCCGCCGCTTTATCAGATATTTACCCCCTCCCTTAGTCACCCTGGTGTGTCCACACAATACGCCTGACTCCTGCCCTGCGCGACTCACTAATTGTGAGTCAGCCAGACTCCGGCAGGGCAGAGCGAGCAGCAGCAGAGGCTGCCTAAAAGAGACCTCGCACTTCCTGTCTGCTCCGGCTGTACTGCAGCCCACAGTGAGCTGTGCGGTGGCACAGTCCACCACAGTCCAGAGTCCAGAGTTGCGGTTGCTTCAGGGGGCTTTATTATCGGGGAGGCCTTATGTTTGGGGAGGCCTTATTAACAGTGAGGTCTTATTTTCAGGGGGTGCCCTATATTTCGGAGAGAGACGTAAAACTGTGAGTAGGTCTTATTTTCAGGGGATGTCTTACTTTCGGGGAAACACAGTAGGTGGAAAGACACCTACTGAATGTCATTATTGGGCAGGGAAACTGCTCATTCATATGTTTACATGCAGTCAGCCATTCAAAACTGCCAGTTGCTTGGCAGGAGAAGGATGAGACTTTCTACTCCCATGAAAAGTTAGTCTCATAAACTCCAGAGGGGCAGTTCTACCCTGTTCTGTAGTGTCACTATAAATCAGCATCAACTCGATGCTAGTGAGTTTGGTTTGAGTTTATCAGTAACTTAGAAGACAAAATCAGCAAATGCCCACACAGAAAAAAATTCTGAAAGAGAATTGCAATGGGGAAGACACACTGGGGGGAAGGTAGTATTATAACAAAAATGTGAATGTAGTACCAGTTTATTGTGAACTTGCCTGAATCAATGAAGCAGAGAGAAAGATTCCATGGCACCATGAGATCTTTCTGTGCTAGTCTCTCTTCTGATAAACGTCCGTAAGACGGGATGAAGAAGGTGAGCGCGTGAGAGCAGACTGTGTGCATGTCGCTAAAAGAGCCCATTGTTCTGGGGATGCCGGTGACCTCAGCCAGCTCAAGGATGTTCAATCCATTTTCAAGGACAAACTTTGCCGCGATACGCCCCACATGCCAAATGTCCTGCTGGCATTCGGGTCAACTTACCCGGAGCCATAAATAGAAGGCAACGATAACAGGTCTGAATTTTGAAGAGCCATGGCAAAGAAAGATTAGAAGTCTCCTTACAGGACTGTGGTGGTTTTAACTTAAAACGAACTGTCACCAAGTCCATTCTGACTCACAGTGAGCCTCTAAGGCTGAGCAGAACTGGCCCTGCAGGGGTGAGGGAGATCCTGAGACTGTAACCCTTTAAAAGACTAGAAACCTCATGTGGTCCCCACAGAGGGGCTAGTGGTTGAACAATTTCTCTTGCCGTTAGCACCTCAACTCAACCCACTCCCTTCAAGAGGTACCGCTTCGTTTCTCTCTCCTTCAATGTGGGCCAAATTTAGTAACAAACTTCTAGTGCATAATGTCTACAAAGGGAAAACAGTCACTTTGCTGTAAACTCCCTGACAGACATCACCGCAGTCAAGGTACCAAATATTACACTATCGGTATTTAGTCATATAACTGTCACATGGTATGGAACCCCTGATATGAGGCCGTGAAAAGGGCATTTCATCACTATGATAATCGTCCCCAAATCCACGACCTTGGTATAATGCTGATTTACACACTCTCATTGCAGCTTTGGAAGCACAATCAGCAAATGCCCACACAGAGAAAGTTCCGAACTTTCAGTAACTTTGAGAAACTTGACATAACACGTGTCAAGTACTCTTCAACCATGTCAGGGTTACGCAACACAAAACACAGAGACATTTGTCACCGATTAAAGCAGATGAAGGAGACAAAAGTAGCCCTGGTGGTGAGGTGAGGTATTTGTTGGGTTGCTAATCCCAAGGCCAGCGGTTTGAAACCACCAGCTGCTCCTCAGGAGAAAGAAGAGGCTTTCTACACCCATAAAGAGTTACTGTCTCAGAAACCCACATGAGCAAGTTCACTTTGTTGCATAGGGTTGTCATGAGTTGGAATCCACTGTTTCACTTGGTTTGGAGGGAGACATGTGGATTAAATTCCACTAGGTATCCTAGATTGGATTCTATGACAGAAAAATAATGGAATAGCTGTGATGGAATGAAATTTCTGAAGATGGCTCTTCCACCTATATACCTGTAACTCCCCCCACATGCTTGGGTGCGGTTACGCAAATGGGGGGTGTAACACTAATAGAGGGGATTGGTCAGTCTTCTTGACCATTCCCACTACCCCACACCTCCCAAACACAGCCCCAGCTAGAAGGAAGAGCCGTCTCTGAGACAGGAGCAGTGAGAAAGCCCAGGACCAGGGGAAGAGCATGTTCCTGGGTTCTGTCTGAAGTGACCGAGGCTGAGCCCAGAGGCACTGGAGAGGGTGGCATGGAAACTCAGAGGAGCAGTGCCCAGACTGTAGAGTACCTTCTCCTCATCTGGCCTGAGAGGAGGGATGCGACTGGGAGACAGAACACCAGGCTGTCTTCCTGGCCCATGGAGGCAGAAGCCGAGGGACGGTGTGGATGAGTGACTGAGGATCAGACTGCTGCGTGCTGAATAGAGGTGTTGCTGTGGACCCCTGAGTATCTCTTTACTGCTTACTGGTCCTAGCAATAATTGGGAGTATTATCTGAGAGTTTTGTGGCTATGGCAATGAACTTTTGAACCCAACATAGAATAAGAGTGTTGTGGGAAGAGCAACATTGGTGGAAATATGCAGATATATAAACTTTACCACTTGCTTAAAAGGCTTTCTTCAGTATCAGTTGCTTAGTTTTGACAAATGTAGCAGGGCTATGTCTGATGCTAACAAAAGAGAATCTGAGAGAAGGCAATAGGGGGATTCTACATTATATTTTCAATTCTTCTGTAAACCTAAAATATTTCAAAGCAAGATCATGAAAGCCTTGTAATTTCAGAAAGAGAAAGTGGTCTATAAACAGCAGATAAGGAGACGCCGAAAGACCTAGGAAGACTGCTAGCATTCCTAATACCCAAAGCTGGAGCAACCCAACACAGATTTGGACAGCAAATGTAATATAGGATTTTCACATTAAGTAAAACATAAATACACCTATGAGTCCATGCTGATGCAAATAAATGATTAAACAAAGAAATACAGGAGGAGAGACAAATCTCCCCTGCAGGAGAATTCTAAATTATTTATTTTCACTCTCTCTTCTGTAAGTTAACAATTGCAACACACACACACACATCCTAGAGTATGTGAGGTACATAATCAATTGCTTTCAATGAATCCAATATGAAAGATGAGGATAGGCTTTCTGGTGGCAGGTGAAAGATTGATGGTTCAAACTACCCAGCAGCTCCTTCTGAAGAAAGACCTGGATCTGCCCTATAAAAATTGTGTGGGCAGTTCTGCTGTGACCCATGGGGCCACCTGTGGGTTGAAAATCTGATTTCCCACAGGTAAAAACAGCTTAGTTTAACTCTACAGTGTACAGTGGAGAAGCCGCAAAAGGAGTGTCTCAGCTCTAGGTTAACACAATGAGGGATAAGTCAGATAGGTCATGTGCATTCTTGGTATAAATGTGACAACAAAGAGCCTTTTCCCCAGGGGTCTTCCTCTCAGAAGCCCACAGCCCCAGTCCCACCTTGCGAAAAACATTGAAGACCGTGTGAGGGACGTTCAACCAGAATTTCTGAAAACTGTCAAGGCAATCCAAAACAAGGTAATTTCTGAGAAGCCGCCATAACCAACAGGAGGCTCAGGAGACAGGAAAATGCAATGTTACATTTTATTATGGATACCACTCTGGAGCAGAAAAAGAAAACTAGGAAAGACTGTGAAGTTGGAAAAAAAAAGTTGTTCCCTATTTAGGACAAAGACATCAAAATAGTACAAGATGTTAACATTAGGGCAAACTATGGAAGGGAGTTTGGGAAAGTCTTTGTATATTGTTATTAAAAATACACTTTGGTTATTGTTAGAAAATTTGCAACTTTAATTTTTGGGGGAGGGGGAGGCCATTATAAATTTGAATGGCACCAAAAACAAACAAACAAGAAAACCCATTTTCATACTGTGTTAGTCCGAGTAGACGAGGGAAACAAATCCATGGACACTCACATGAGTGTAAGACAGGTTTATATACCAGAGCAATTTAAGATTGAGAAAACATCCCAGCCCAGTCCATATCAAGTCTATAAGTCCAATATTAGCCCATATGTCTGATACCAATCTATAAAGCCCTCTTCAGACTCACAAAACACATGCACTGATGCTGAATGCAGGAAGATCACAGGCCAGTACGTGGGAAGTCTTGTGGATCCAGTGGTATTGTAAGCATCTCAAAGCTGGCAGAGGTCTCTATGTAGGTTCTCCAGCTTAGGAAACTAATGTAGTTCCATGCGTCTTCTCAGCTGCAATGTCTTTCAGGGAGTCTATATGTGTCCCACCTCCAATGAGCTATTTATCTCCTTGGTGCCTCCAAATGAGGTCATCAAGCCATGGCCTGACAGACTAAACTCCACCCCTTCACTCATAATCCTCTCAAATTGACAACAGATTATATAAGGAACACAAATACCAAAGGAAGCAGACTTTGAAGGTTACAGGCCACTGGGGACAGGGCGAGAGGAGTAAAAAAGGAGGGGGAGGTAAAGAAAACAAGCCAAGGAACAAATATCTGAATGGCTTTGAAGATTCCTACGTTGGGATCTTGTTGTTTTTGTCATACCACATAGGTAAGAGTAGCCATCTATCTCTTCCCTACAAAGGATTCATTGTGTTAGGGATTTTTTTTAACCATTTCCTTCTGTTGCACATAGGGTCACTATGAGCCAGATCCGACTTGACAACACCTAACAAGAACATAGTATAGATAGAGCGTGAAAACACGAAGCCAAGCACAAAAGCACACATATTATATGACCTCACTTATATAAACATACAAGAAAATCAGATGTATAGAGATCAAAGTTTATCCTTGCTTACCAGGGGCAAGATGCAGGTGGAAAGGGGAGGCCTTCAGGGATGAAAAAAAAATCACATTGATTAAAGATAAGGCTGCACAGCTGATTATTGCAACAGTGTCAATACATGATGCACCTATAAAAAGTTGGATTGGCAAAAACTGTGTAATATCATCACAATCAGTAGATGCTGAGGCTAATTATGTACAACCACACACCTCATGGGATTTGATTGACTGGTGGGTTTAGGCTCATGGATTCGTGGGACATTCCAGTTACTTAGTCTAATAATGTGGTTTGTGCTTCGGTTCTGCCTCCTAGTTCATTGCATAGGGCTTGGGATCTTCAACGCTTGCAAGAAGCCATTGAAGACATGGTCTGGCTCGCGGCAAAGGAGGACGGCTGAAGCGCCCGCTGATGAAGATCAAGGATCACAGCCTTGAGTAGGGATTATAGCTCCAGGCAAAGAAGACCAAAATCCTCACAACTAGACCCACAGGTAACATCACAAGAAATGGAGAAAAACTGAAGTTGTCAGTGAAGTCATCTTGCTTGGATTCACTGTGAGTGCTCCTGGACGCAGCAGTCAGGAGACAAAATGGCACCTTGCATTTGATAAGTCTGCGGCACCAGGCCTCTTTAGTGTGTTCAAAGGCAAATATGTTACTTTGAGGAATAAGGTGCACCTGACTCAAGCCATGGTGTTTTTATTTGCATAATATGCATCTGAAAGTTGGATAATGAATAAGGAAGACTGAAGAACATGGTTCTCAACCTGTGGGTCACGACCCCTTTAGGGGACAAAGGACCCCTTCACAGGTGTCGCCTGATTCGTAACAGTAGCAAAATGACAATGATGAAGTAGCAACGAAAAATAATGGTATTGTTGGGGGGGGGCGTTACCACAACATGAGGAACTGCATGCAAAGGTCACGGCATTAGGAGGTGGAGACCCACTGCTGAAGAAGAATCGATGCATTTGAATCGTGGTGCTGGTGAAGAAGGTTGACTGTGCCATGGACAGCCAAAAGAACAAACAAATCTGTCTTGGAACAAGCGTAGCAAGCATGACCAGACTTCATGTCGTGTACTTTGGGACATGTTGTCAGAAGAGACCAGTCCTTGGGAAAGGACACTACGCCTGGTAAAGTAGAGCACCGGCGGAAACGAGGAAAACCCCCAACAAGATGAAATGAAACACTGATGGCAATAATGGGCTCCAACATAGGAACAATTGGGGAGATGACGCAGGGCAGGATCATGTTTCCTTCTGTTGTGCATAGGGCCATTAGCAAGTTGATGGTACCTAACAACAACATCTATGCCTGTTTACAGTGGTAAATCTACTGTGATTTTTAAAGTGTTTTTTTAAAATCCACATTAAGAATTTTAAATGCTGTTTTCACCAATAGAAATGTTCATAAGCTCATTGAAAAACCAACTGTTTTTAATGCCTTAGATGAGCATCTGTCTAAATGTAAAATTGCAATAAAGAATTCCCTGGATCGTTCATATTTCCTCTTTTGATCAAGTCCACTGAATAAGAACTGAACATTGTACTCTGTACTTTTATGGCGGTTTGAAGAGGTTAATCTTTGTGGAGGTGGTACAATATTTTTAATTGTGGGAGAATGTTACCATGTGTGCATTTGTTACTATGTGTATATTTAAATCTACCCAACTTTTACAGCCCATTACCCATGTTCTTACTTTTTTCTTAAAATTTCTCACCTTAAGTGATAAGATCCTGTTATTCATAAGATAGGAGGTGTTGTAATTATGAAACAAGAGAAACCAAAAGTTAGCCTGTTAGCCCCGCGTAATTCTGACTCATGCAGACCTTCTGCGTTACAGAGCAGTACCGTTCTGCTGGATTTGTTGGTTGTAATCTTTATGGAAGCAGAATGTCAGACCTTTTATCTGTGGTCACTGGGTGGGTTTCAACTGATAACTTTAGGTTACCAGATGAGTGCGAACCATCAGCACCACCCAGGACCTGAACTAGAACAGAGACTTCTTGTATGATTCAGGCCAGCTGTCATTTGCTAGGAAGACTTACACATCCAACTTTAAAGGCAGACAAAAAGTTGCTTAATTTCTTTCAGTCTTCAGTTTCTTCATCTGCAAAATACAAGTACTGATACCTATTTCCAGTTTTTTGAATTAAATTTAATAATGTAGAAAACGTCCCGGTAGAGTTTAAGTCAGGACAAGTCTAAACTATACTTCAGTAGCTAAAATTAATTGCACAATTACTATGTTCCAAGCCACATGCTAAATGACTTACATGCATCATCTCCATCACACCACAGCAAAACCCTGTGAGGTAGAAACCACCATTATCATGAGCAATGTGGGGAAATTGAAGACTCTCAGAGGTAATTTACCTAAAGGTCAGACAGCAAAAGAACAGAAGAGGTGGGGTTTGTACTTAGGGATTTCTGACGTCAGGAGTGGATCTGTAAGAATAATTCTATACTGTGCTCCATATAAAGGGGGGCTTCAAAGAGCTCATGGGAAAATGAAATTCAAAGATAATAGGATTGCCCGTGAACTTTTGAAGCCCCCTCATACTAATAGTGTTTTACTCTCTATTTTCCATTTATATCATCTCTTCCTGCTCTGGCATGAATGCTCTTCCAAAGAGTATTGTATCATTAGAGGAAAATTCCAATATAACACTGAAATTTTTAAAACTCTCATTGGCATTCTCTCATTGAACAATCTTCTACCCCCTCGCTTGCGCTGCCCTAAGAGAGCTGATTTTCTTGAATGCTCTCTTAGCTGCTCTGTCAAACCACCAACAGTTAACTCATTTCCACCAAGAGCCACTGTTCGGGCTTCTGTTCATTCTTCCCCGCGCCCCTCAGTTTCCTAAATGCGTCCATCCTCCTAAGATGACAATCTTAACCTGTGCAGTCCCTGGAAAGAAGGTTTTGTTTTAATGTGAGGTCCAACGGCACTTCCATTTGCACTCAAGTGAACAGAGCTTCTACTGATTTCTGAATTCTTTGAGAGTGATGCACCCAAATCTGAAACAATGCTTCACAAGATTGCATTTTGCTGTTACTGTGATCCCAGTAGCCATTACAGATGTATGGGTATATGAAATAGTAATAATGTAAAGAAGACAGTGAAAGATGGAGCTTGAGGCAAATTTCAGGATATAAAATGATAAAGACATCCTGGTGTGCACATGAAACATAGGAACAGTGTACTCCTGGACTTCAAAAATATTGGAGGAAAAAAGGCTTTGATGAAACAAAAGTTGAGAAGACTACCAAAATGATCCAAAAACTGACTGATACAAGTATTGTCCTGAGTTTCCCCAAAACCAGACTCACTATCAATGAGTCGATGAACATTCATAGTAACCATGTAGGACAGGATAGAAATCCCTCTATGTATTTCCAGGACTGTAACTCTTTACAGGAGTAGAAAACATAGTCTTCCTACAGTGGAGGTTTTGAACCATTGACCTTGTAGTTAGCATTCCAATGCATAACCACTAGCCACTAGTTTTCCTAAGTTTTCAAAAATGAGTATCAAATGAACACAAAAGCAGAGAGGCTGCCCCAGTACAGAATGTAAAGCTATACTCTTTTATAGACATATATATGATTTAAAACTACACATGGCATGGAAATAATCAGCCCTTGTCTCTGGAAACTATGGAGGAGGGTGGGAGGGAAAACATAAGCAAAAACTATATGAATTAGGCGAGCAAGGATGACCAAACTGTAACCCAGAATAAGAGGCAGCCATTAATCTACTTAATTTATGAGCTTCATAAATTATGAAGTTCAGCAACTAATTGAACATTTGTGCCACGGAAGTATTTCTTAAAATTTAATCATGGAAAACCCTATAGAATAAGTTTTACTCTACCACATATGGTGTTGCATCAAGTCAGAATTATGTCATAAGTTTAATAGTCATAAAGTTTAGATTATATATATGTATTTTATCTCATTCAATCCTCCTGACAAGCTTATAAACCAATGGTTCTCAACTTTCCTAATGCCGTGATCCTTTCATGCAGTTCCTCATGTTGTGGTGATGCCCCAACCATAAAATTATTTTCATTGCTACTTTATCACTGTCATTTTGCTACTGTTATGAATCGGGTGACACCTGTGAAAGGGTCGTTCAATCCCCCAAAGGGTCACAACCCACAGGTTGAGAACCGCTGTTATAAAGCATGATGAATTAAACACATTACACAGATGAATAAATTGAGGTATTGACTATTAAATAATATCCAAGATCACCCAGATATATATTGCCGCTACTAAAATTTGCATACCTCCATGGTCTTCCTTGTTTCTGCTTTGCTGTCTTTGTAAAGCAGCAAGGGTTGGAGTCAACACTGCTTGTTGGCATCCCTGCCTGGGTCATCCCAGCTCAGCAAAGGTAAGTAAGAGTTGCCTTGTCTCCAGGGAGGAGCAGAGTTTACAGCTATAAATGAACAAAAAGCCTTTATAAGTTGTTTTGTGTGTGTGTTTGTTTGACTTTGGCCTCATAGCACTTAGCCTTGGCTGGATACATGTCTATGTTCCAGAGATGCGAATCAGGTTAGTTTAGAAATTGAATGCTTTATTTTGCTTTTAATTTCTTCACAACTTCTGTGAACCCATTTACTTGTTCTAAAAACAGTAAGGCAAATAGTACATTAATAATGGTTCGGTGTTAGGCTTCTAACTGAAAGGCCAGCAGTTGGAAACCAACTCTACAGAGGAAAGATGAGGCTTTCTACTCCCATAAAAAGGTACAGTCTCGTGGGCCTCTGCTCAAGCCCTGCCTCAATGCATGGACACTTTGTTCTAACAACCTCCCATTCTATGACTCACTCTCTCAGCACAATTGCTGAATACAAAATGGTGCATAAGCAAATGTGGTGAAGACAGCTGATGGTGCCTGGCTATCAAAAGATATAGCATCTGGAGTCTTAAAGGTTTTATGTTAAACAAATGGCCATCTAGCAGAGAAACAAGCTCCCATAGAAGAAGCACACTAGCCTGTGCAATCATGAGGTGCTGACAGGATCAGGTAGCAGGTATCAAAGACTCAAAAAAAAAAAAAACCCCATATTGAGGAGAACAAGGGGGATCAGAGCAGAGATCTAAAACTCAGCTGTAGACAATAAGAAAACCCTTCACAGAGGGGTCACAAGGAAGGGATGAGTCAACCATGGCACAGTATAGTATCAATGAAGTACACAATATTCCTCTGGTTCCTCGAGGTTTCCTCAGCCCCCACTATAGTAACCCCAGGGCTGCCTTTCACTGTGGGCTAGACCAGAGCATGTACATGGGTACAGAAAAGAGATAAGAGCTCATGACATGGAATTCAGGAAGAGGAATGGGAGTAGCAATGCCAACAGGGTAGAGGGAAGGTGGGGAGAAGAAGGGGGAACCGATCGCAATGATTGACACATAACCACCACCACCACCACCCCGGAGAAACCAACAACAGAAACCATGCGGGAAAGGAGACAGCAATTGGTGTAAGATATGAAAACAACAATAATTAATAATCTGTCAGGGGGTCACCAGGGTGGGGGAAGGGAAGAGGAACTGATACCAAGGACTCAAATAGAAAGTAAATGTTTAGAAAATAATGATGGTAACATATGTACAAATATGCTTGATACAATTGGTGTGTGGATTGTTATAAGAGCTATAAGAGCCCCTAATAAAATAAGCTTTTAATTAAAAAAAGTTACAGTCTAAGAAACCCTTGGGGACAGTTCTACCCTGTCCTATAGAGTCTCTATGAGTCAGAATCAGCTCAGTGGCAGTGAGTGAATGAGGTTTCAGAATATATGAAAATATCTGAACTTGTAGGAGAATTTGACTAGAGGGACACGATACAGACAAATGTTCTGTTATGGTGCAATCTTTCTCACGGGCCAAATTGATCCTGAAACCTACAAGATCTACATGCTTATCCTGAACTTGGTAATATTGTACGTAGAGGGCAAATAATTCTCTTTGGTTATGTTAGTTTTATCATATAACTTATCGTCTAAATAAAACCTTTGTGAGAATGAGAGGGGGTCCAATAATCAGGTCATTAAGTATCAGGCAACACATAAAATCTAGGACTCTGGGTCAATTATGGTTATCTAAGTTATGTTGAGGAAGAAGTACACCTGACCAGAGCCATGGTATTTTCAATGGCCTCATATGCATGTGAAAGTTGGACAGTGAATATGGAGGCTAAAGAATTATCTATGCATTTGAATACTGGTACTGGTGAAGACTATTGAAATCAACACCCACTGTCAAAAGCACAAACAAATCTGCCATGGAACGAGTATAGCCTGAATGCTCCTTACAAGCAAGGGTGGTGAGCCCTCATCTCACATATTTGGATCATGTTGTCAGGAGAGCCCAGTCTCTGAAGAAGGACATCATGCTTGGTAAAGTAGAGGGGCAGTGAAAGAAAGAAAGACCTTCAACAAGATGGATGGACACAAGATGGATTGACAAGATGCATTGCAAGAATGGGCTCCATCATCGGAACTATGGTGAGGATGGCCCAGGGCTGGGTGGTGCTCCGATCTTTTGTACATAAGGTCGCTATGAGTCAGGAAGGACTCAAAGGCACTTCACAGCAACAAGAAGTTCTGTACACTTCGCCTCCAAGGAACTCTGTTGGTATCAAGCATTTATCAAAGCTTTGAGGCATTCCAGAGCAAGTCAGGTTGACCTTGCAGTTATAACCCACTTATTTAAAATCCACAAATATTCTGGATTCTTCAAAAGAGTCTGGTTACCTCACAATTAAAAGGAAATGGATGTAACAAAACTGTATCCTTCTATAAACAAACAAAAAGTAAAGCCACTGCCACCTAGTTAATTACAAGTCATAGCAATCTTATCTAGGGTTTCGGAGGCTGTAACTTGCTCTGGAGCAGAGATAGCCCTTTCTGTCTCCTGCTGAGTGACTGGTAGTTTTGAACTGCCAACCTTTTGATTATAGCTCAACTTAACCAGCAAAGCTCCTCTTTTGAAAAGAAAGTTGTTAATTCTGTTATAAATTCCTCGTCATTATCAGTCTACGGAAGTTACCAAAAAAAAACACTCAATTTTCTTCCTCTCTGCTTATAACTTAAAAGGTTATGAAAAATAAATAGCTAAATATAATCAAAATATCATTAACAGGAGAATTCCAATCTTCCAATGGGAAAAAAGAAAGAAAAGAAGGAGCAAAGGCACGAAAGATGAGACACACAAAAGACAAATAGCTTAAGGGTGGACATAAATTCAACATCATTGTCCGTCAGGGACACGCAACTTACAATTTCACACCCAGCAGAGTGGAGAAAATGAAAAAGACCGATCACACCAAAATGCTTTGGAGTATGTGAAACCTGTAGACGTTTTTAAGTTTGGAAGTTTCTTACAAACTTCAAAACACACCTACCCTAAGATTTTTCACTTTCCCTTCTAAATATTTACTAAAAAGAAAGAAAACCATGTATCTACAAAGAGAACTGTGAAATTATAGTCAGGACTTTATTTTTAGTAGCCAAGAATCATTTGTAAAAGTATCCCATGATATTTACATGAATTGTTAAATATTCACACGAAGAAATTGTACACAGTAGCTAAAAAAGAACAAAATAATGACAAATAACAAAGGTGAATGATAAAGAACATGGTTGGTGAATAGGCTTTTATTTATAGGAATTAGGCAAAACTACTCTGAGGACCCCTACCACTCACCTTTGTACTGCCCTGCTGTGATTGCTTTGGGGTGGCTGCGATGGAAGCTACATCATCAGTATTTCAAATTCCATCAGGGTTACCTGGTGGGTAACCCTATGTGATCAGACTTCAGCAGAGATTGCAAAGTATGAATGACTAGGGAAAGAGGCTTACTTCTGAAAACTAGCCAGTGAAAATCGTACAGATCAAACCAGTACATTGTTGCACTTGCTTGGCTCACAACTTCTGGAAGCCTCCCTTGCAAGACGAGGACCTCATGTTTGGTGAAGTCGGGTGTCCATGGGAGCACGGGAGATCCTCCTTAGGAGGGACTGGACCAGAGCCACAACGAGGGACTCACACATGCAGCTGACCGACATGATGCTGCAAGACCTAGCAATGTTTTGTTCTCTTGCATAGAAGCTGTCCTTGAACCAGAGTCAACTCAATGGCAGCTAACACCAGACCTAAAAATCAAAATAGCAGTTGCCTGGGATAGCACAAATAACTAAGAGGGACAATTAAGAGAAACTTTTAAGATGATGGATGTGTTCTATATCTTGTCTATTTTTTAAAATAAATCATTTTATTGGGGGCTCTTATAACAATCTATACCTCAATTTTATCAAGCATATTTGTACATCTGTTACCATGATAATTTTCAAAACATTTTCTTTCTACTTGAACCTTTGGTATCAGCTCCTCCTTTCCCCCGCCAGCCCCCTATCCTTCCACCCTGGTAAACCCTTTATAAATTATAAATTACTATTTTCATATCTTGATGATTGTTGTTAGGTGTCAAGTGGATTTCAACCCATAGCAGCCTTACGCACTGCAGAACAAAATACTGCACAGTCCTGAGCCATCCTCACGATGGTTCATCTGCCTGACCCCATTGCTGCAGCCACACAATCAATCCATCTCATTAAGTGCCTTCCTCTGTTCACACCGTGTCCTTCTCCAGGAGAGGGTCTCTTCTCACAACATGTCTAAAATATGTAAGACAAAATTTCACTCTCCTTTCCTCTAAGAAGGAGTCTGACCATCCTTATTTCAAGACAGACTGGTTTGGCTTTGTAGTAGTTGATGGTATTTTCAATACCCTTCAGCAGCACCACAATTTGGGTGAAAGTTATATAGGTATGCATATTTGCCAAAACTCATTACACGGCTACTTTGTGTTCTTTGTATTGTTTGCAAATGATTTTGCACTTAAAAAAGTGATAATACATTTGAAATAATTACCAAACTTCCTGGCACATTGTAGTCAATAGCATTCCTGCATGGCTAGCTTCCTTTACTTTTACTATGGGGGTGGGAAAAGGAGAGATGTTAAAGATGTGAACATAATTTCTGGAAAATCACCAGAAACACAACTTTAAATAATATCTATATCAATATACACATGATTTTTTTCATCCTTTAAAACACATATTTCATTATCCCTTTCATTGTGAAATAAATGGTTTCTCTAAGATCAATGTGTGTATTCAGTAAGAAGACACACAGAAGATATTTTGAAAATTATTACAAATATTTACATCTCATTTCACTCACTGTGAAAATCTGATTGTTAGAGAATTTGTCTTCATGAGGAGCATTATTGCTCTCATATCTTTCCTTCACTAACAATCTAGCAAACGTCATTAAAGCAAAGAGCATTCTCAGTCAAGGGCATCATTGTTAAATCGCCATATGAAAGAAGCCACTGCCAGCCCCTATCATTATGGACATAAACTGCCCCCCACCCCCACCAAAAACCTGTTTATTGCAAAAACTAAACAAAAAACAAATCCATTGCCATTGAGTCAATTCTGACACATAGAAACCCTATAGGACAGAGTAGAAAATGGCAAATTTTTTAAAATCTTTTTATTGGGGTTCATAAGGCTCTTATCACAATCTGTACATACGTCAAATGAGCAAAACACCCTTATACATTCGTTGCACTCATCACTCTCATAATTCACCTTCCACTTGGGTTCCTGGAATCAGCTCGGTTTCCGCCAGAATGGCAAATTTTTAGGGAAGCAGACTGCCCCATCTTTCTCCCATGGGGTGGCCAGTGGGAGCAAACCAATGCCCTTTCTGGTAGCAGCTCGATGTTTTAGCGACAATGCTACCAGAACTCCTTGACCAACTTATGACCTGCCATTAATTGGGTAACGAACAATAAAAGAAAAGAAACACTCCAGGGTCTCACCTGCCTAGGACAAGTTACCAAAGTAACAAGTGCAGAGAAATAAAGGCCGGTCAGTAATGGCTATCTGGACCATTTACCCAGCCCGTCAGATGCTTGAAAGCACACAGGTGGTTATTATTTTGTTCTACAGCCATTTAATGGGTGAATGCTGATAAGTGTTCATTTTAAGTAATTGAAACCATATCAAAAATGTCATAGGCAAATGTAAAAATATATGTATCTTTATTCCCATTGGTGAGGTCCTGTTGGAGCCTAGCAGCAGAATAAGAGCAAAAAAGCCGTCAGAGAAACCTGCCTTTTAGAGGAACACCATTGGCCTCAAACTGGGACCTGGGATAAGTGACTCAGTTTGAGTCAGCGGGGTGGGGGGAGGCAGTCAAGTAGGTTTACATGGAAAGTTCTTCCTGATCCTTTGAAAGCTAGCAATGGGGTATAGCTTCCCTGAGTGGATGTCACACTCTCCAATGCAGTTCAGAGAATTGAAGTGCTTGCTAGCAGTGAGGTTTCCTAAGGAGCCCGGCCCCAGGGTTTGATTCTTAATTGCAATGCTGAAGAAGGAAAGGAGAGAGCTATGTCGCATAATCAGCCAGTGCCAGGACTTGATAGAGAAGCCAGCCAGCCAGGTAACAAAGCAGACAACTGTCACTCAGAACACTGGTTTGCCTTAAACACTGCACACACAGAGCTCACACCTGAAAATCTGCTGCTGGAGGGCAGCCCTGGATGAACCAGTGAAACCTCTCACTGTTAATTTGTCAAGTTGACGAAGGTGATAAGATGAGACTCTAGCACTTGGGTTTCAGAGGCCCAGAAAAGCCACCAGGAGGGTCTGGCATCATGCGTAACTGCTTCCCACCCTGCACTGACCACCCGGCCTTGATTGGTGAGCACCAGACACGATCCTCTACGGCACTGTGCTGATCTTGTGTACACCAGACGCAACGGGATGATCTCAAAGGATGTGTCTTTAAGAAGGTGTGTGGCTCTTTCTCAAGCCTCCAGTCAACTGAGAATGCACAATGGGCTGCCTGCTGTTCAGATGAGGCTGGAGTTGCCGGTGGTTGCAGAATTCAAGCTGGCTTCTGCGCAGTCGTTACTTCAGACCTAGTCGGCCACCTCAAGCCCCAACACTCTGTGATCCCTGTTTGAAGAAGAGAAAGTAACAATCACCAAGCAAAAGGGCAGTCTTCTATGCAGACTGCTGAGAGTAGAGCCACGGATCCAATGCTCCCTCAGAAAAGTTCTCAGCGGTAAAGCTCAATGGATTCTCTCAGAGGCTAGGGATAAAGATCTGAATGGAGTCACTCAAGAGCACTGAAAACGCAAAATACACACATTCCTAAAGACACCACAAACCTTCTGCTAGAAGGTCATGAATTCGCACTGAACCTAATCTGGAAGAATTTGTAAAGGGACAGAAGAGCAAGCCATGTCCCATGAAACCCAATAATGATGTCTAAATGCTAGGAATGTTTCTTTTTTCCAATTTGAAAAACTGCCTTAATTGTATGAAATCATTGTATGCACTAATCGATTTCTATATCATTTACCAATGGTATATAAATACAGAAATCATCGTTAGTCTACTGTTTCTTTTTAAGAAAAGCCTCAAGTTCCCTGACGCAGTCTATGGGTTCAGGCCTTTTTCTTCCTACCCTTGTAAAAGCATGGATGGTATTGCCAAGCGAGAGCCTTTTATTTGTAATAATGGAAATTAACCACTTGTCAGCAGTTCTTGAAAAATAGTGCACTTCCTTCCCATCAAACCCTTTAATCAAGTAAAAAGATAAATGATCTTTAATCCTACACTTCAACCATATTCACTGTTAGCATTTGACCATATTTTCATATTTCCCCTAACATTTTATGCACATAAGTGCATATGTGGGATTTTATACACAGAGAACAACACTGCACCTCGATTTTTAGTCTGTTTTCATTCAAATAGTAATATATCCAAGGTATATATTTTAGTGCATTATATAAACATCCAAATTTCAGTTCTAATGTCTCTATACATCTGTCATTGTTTTCCTGAAATCAAATACATAAAACATATAAAGTTCTTATTTGAACCAGGGACAATACATGAAGAATGTTAGACCCTTTACATGCCCCCTATACACCACTATCCCACACCAACCCCCGAGAACTAAATTCTGAAAATTCACGAGGAGACCTTCCTTACTATCACAGTATCTTGATGAATTACAAGTGGTTGGCATTACTATCTCTAAATCAAGGCGGCAGGGAGGAAGAAACATGTTCGAAATTGTGCACAAGCCAGTATTGGTGCCTTCTGTTTAGTTGAACCCAACGTTCCAGTTTCTGATCCACAGACCTTAGCCACAGGTTCCTGCGTCACTGCTGGCTTAATAGGGTGTTTGGGATATAAAGCAGCTCCAAGGGAGGCATGATTCTTAAAGTATCAAATGACACTTTCAAATATAAAATAATCAAACTGTTCATTTTATTTTTAATATTAAGGCCTAAAGGTTAGCCATGATATTGGAAAAAGCTTTGGATAACATCCTTCATCTAAATATTTTAGAATTCAGTCTAAAGATAAACTACAACCATATTACACAATTATGAGTGTATATGTTTCTCCACTCCTCAATCATCTTATGTGTGTTTATGGGATTTTTTCCTTTTGAAATTAATAAATTATATTACTATTGAATATTTCAATGTAATGATATTACTTGAGAAAGAGCACAGTTCCCACCCATAGTTCCCATACCTTTCATTTCACACATCCTTTCACATCTTTGTAATAATTTACCTTCTTTCTTTTTGGCTAGAAGAGTTGAATATCTAAGCTCGCTGACTTAGACATCTTTTCCCAAAGAACCAGCCTATCTAAGTTCGCGTCTTTCTGCACAGTAAATACAACTAATCCCCATCTGCATTAGATTGAGTTGTCTAGTGAAACAAAACCAGCGAGACTTATATTTGTATAAGAAAGAACACTATATCAAGAAGTAATTTTATAACCACTAGGCTTCCAAGCCCTCAAGTCCATACGTTCGTTACTAGTCAGAGTCCTCTTCAGACTCTTAGCTACATCCTGATTAATCAACAAGCAAGAAGCATAGAGATCACGGGCTGATGCATACAGATTCTTGTGGATCTAAGCCCAGTGGGAAAATAGCAAGGCACTGATAAGTCCCAGGGTTGGAAGTCCATGTGGGCCTCCCCACTGGAGGCAGACCCAGAATCCTAGTAAGGAGGAAGATCAAGGGAGAGAGAAAAGGTCTCATAGTCTCTCTTATAAAAAGGATACATCCCCAAGGAGGCATCACCAATGCACCACCAGATAAGCCGGTTGAACTGGACCCCTACTTTCAAACAAGTTAAATCAAATTGATATAAAGTTTCAACCATTACCCCATCTATTAGCACAGATTATAAAGAGGATATGGTCTGACCTAAGCTAAAGAAATGTAAGTTTCATGAAAATGGCAAATAAACAGCATGATAAAAAAATCTGAACACGTCTTAAAGACTTGTATTAAAATACGTAGCCATCTAAGTGAGGCATCAGCTCAGTTCATACAGAGGAACCACACTAGCCTCTGCGACAGGGGGAGTGTAAATAACAAAATCCAAATCTGAAAGAGAAAACTGGTGTTATGAGGGGGTACATTGCCCCAAACTAGAAATTGCACTGAGAAGAAAGGAGCTTTCATGGTATACATTTTTCCTTCTAGGTGAGCATTGAGTAACTCCCTCTGTGTTAGTGCACCCAGTAGCGTTGCCTGGGAAGGTTCTCTTTGGTCACAAAATTTTTTTTTGTAAAAGCAGTTTCACTTGAACCTCGATTTTTTGGTGATGGCTGATTTAAGAGAACAGTGTAAGGCTGTGAAATTTTGTTTCCTGCTTGGGAAAATGCCACAGAAACTATTCTGTTTTGAACACAGCTTACAAGGACAGCACAATGGGTAAAACTCAAGTATATGAGTGGTTTTCTTGGTTCATTCTACCAGGTCAGACTGTTAATAAAGCTTTCTAGTTAGAAATTCTGAAAAAATTAAATAACAGTGTGCAACAAAAAATAAACCCTAATTTTTGTGAGACTGGAAGATTGGTTTTGCCACCACAACAATGCACCTGCTCAGGCAGCCATCTCCGTGCTCCAGATTTTGGCCAAAAACTGCATGCCTCTCATGTCCCATGCACCTAACTCACCTGACTTCACTCCATGTGATTTAGTTTTGTTTCTGTGAATTCAGAGGGACATTAAAGGACAGCAATTTGATGACACATAAGAGGTGAAGAAAAAAATGAGGGAGGTGCTGCCAGCCATCCAAACAGATGCGTTTTTAAAATGTTTCTAAGAGTGGACTCTCAGATTTGAGTATTAAGTGTAATGGAGAGTACTTTGAAGATGATAAGGTTGATTTTTTTTAATGTTAAGTACATAGCTTTGGGGGGAAAATTCAGTTGGTGAGGGGAGGTAGCCCTTGAATAGCTTAAATTATGAGTACATGTTCATCAAAAGGTTATAGATAACAATCTACCTCTGGTCTGTCACTTGTCGTCCTGTGGTGGCTTGTGTGTTGCGGTGATGCTGGGAGTTATGTCACTGGCATTTCAAGCATAAGCAGGGTCACCCAAATTGAACAGGTTTCAGCAAATCTTCCAGACTAAAAATAATTGATGAAGAAGGAAGAGGATGTCCACTTGGGAGAAATTAGCCACTGAAAACCTTATGATAAGAATGGGAAAATCATCAGATATTGAAAAACCTCATGAAGAAAAGCAGAACATTGTCAGAGACACTGCCAGAAGATGAGCCCTTCAAGTCAGAAGACAGTCAAATCATGACTGAGGGAGAGCTGCCTTCTCAAGGGAGAGTTGACAATGAAGATGTGGCTAGAGCAGTCTGTGGTAACAAAGCCTTCCAGACACTCATTTGCTGATGGGAATGACTCAAACTAAATATGAACAACTGAAAATATTTTTAAAATCAATTTTAAAACTTGGGATTGTATAAGGTATGCATCTCGCAAAATTGGAAGTTGTAAATTATTAAATGGAACACATAGAGATCAACATTTTAGGTATTAGTGACCTGAAATGAAAAGGTATTGGCCATTTCCAATCAGAAAATCAAAGTACACTATGAGAGCAATGACCAATTCAAAACAAATTGTGTTGCATTCATCATCAGAAAAGACATTTCAAGAAGTACAATGCTGTCTGTGACAGGATTATATCTACCCACATATAAGGATATCCACTCAATACAATTAGCATTCAAATTTATTAACCAACCACTAAAAACAGTGATACAGAAATTGAAGAATTCTACCATATTCCATCTGAAATTAATGAAAAATGTCACTGAGGTGCATTGATAATTTTTAGAGTACAAAAGTTGAAATAGTAGTTGGAAAATATCATCTTGGTGATAGAAATTAAGTTGGAAATCTCATGATAGAATTTCGCAAGACCAATGAATTCTTCATCACACATACTTTTTCTGACTACACAAAAGACATGTGGGCTTCTCCAGAAGAAATACACAGAAACTGAATTGACTACATCTGTGGGAAGAGATGATGGAAAACCTCAATATCCACACCTAAAACCAGACAAGGGGCTGACTGTGGAAGAAACAATAATCATTATATGTAAGTTCAGGTTGAAGCTGAAGAAAATTTACATAAATGTATGTGTTACTGCAGGTTGACTAGAGACACTCATGTGTGTGAGAGAGGACTTTATATCAAGAAGTAATTAGGCAACAGGTCAAGTCCATAAATCTGATATTAGCCCATATGTCTAATACCAGTCTATTAATTCCTCTTCAGACTCACACAACACATGTAATGATACTGAATGCAGGAAGACCACAGGCTTGTGGGTAGAAAGTCTTATGGATCCAGTGGCAATATAAGCATCTTCAGGGCTCTGGCCACAAAGAAGGTGGCTCCATGTGGCTTGTCAACAGGAAGGAGTAACAGAGAGAGTATGTCCCACTTCCAGGGAGTAAACAGGATTTCCCAGAATCCTGAGGCAAATGCCATGCCCACACAGAGGCATCGATGGCTATGACCTTATTGACAGGCTAGACTCCACACCTTTGCTCAAGTTGACAGGAGATTATGCAACTTCCACAGTATATGAGAGACAAGAATGATCTATCCCGCCTGAATTGAGTGTATTCCACCTAAATTTCAAGGATATCTTAAGAAAAGATTGGACTCAACTAACACTAGTGATAGCAGACCTAATTAGCTGTGGGAGGACATCAAGAACATCATTCATGGGAGAGGAGTGAAGATGGCATCAAGGCTCCTGGGGCTCCTACTGCCAAACCAGAAAATTAAGGTAAGAAGGCCAATACTGGGAGACTGGTGCTAAAAATAAACTCAGTGTTCTAGGGTTTGGTGCAGACCTCTTCCTTTGATTTTTACCCACAAAGCAATTTGAGAACACACTGAAATGCTCTAAGTTCACTGTGTCTGCCTGTAGGCTCCACTAACCCCTTGCCAGGTCCAGAAAGATGGCATCTGCCAGCCCTTCCTGCACCCTAGTCCCGCAGAAGGCAGGAATTTCCACAGACTGCTTTTAAAGGTGGTCATAATCCGAGGTTCGCAGAGAGCCTCTGAGAGCTAGCTACAGACCTCATGCCGGAGTTCCCTTGCTGCTGGCTGCCCTGTGCCTGCAGCCTAGGGCTTTACAACTCCCTTCCCAGCAGGAAATGGAGTGACTACATTGGCCATCCCCTTCCCACCTCTCCCTAACTATACGCCTGCCAGCATGGGTAATGATAATAATTAGACAATAATTTACAGTAATTGAAGACCTGTGGAGGATATTTACCTGTGACGACTCAGTTCCACAGAGCATAAGTGGATAGAGGGGAAGACCACAGGACAGCAGTCAGGTACAAATTCATATCTAGTTGGCCCTAAAACCCTCTCTGCTAAGCTGGTCCCATCTCCCATGGGGGACAACATGGCACAGCCCCAATACCAGGGCACCCACAAGCCTGTTAATAAAGGGGGGACATTTTTTCCTTTGTAAAAACATTTTTAATTCCAGGCTGTGGTCCTTTGTGTGACTTTGAATGTAAGCCTACAGAACTCTATCCATTAGCATCCATTAAGATGACAAAGTCAGAATTAAACTTCAGAGTAAAGCCTAGGATTTTTAACGTAACAAAACAGGAAAGTCCAACAAGTCCTACCACTCTTTGAAAGGCTACAAATTGTGACTTGACAGCCCAGACCAGACTCATGGACAAGCTGCAGGCTTGGGCAGAGGCATACCAACAGTCACCAGCCTCACCCCCACTGCCATCAGCCACTGAATCAATGTAGGTCTATGCCTAGATAGCAGTCTGGCCCCCACCATAGTAGGCCACAGACAGCCTTCAGAAGCAGTCTTACCAGTCACACAGAGAAAGAGCTCAGTTCCCTTGGTCTCCCAGAAACATGGGGCCCAGTTCTTCCAAAATGACATGCAAACAGCAAGATACTGCAACACCCTCAACAAGAAAACAAGAAAGACGAAACACAACAGTGGAGCTAATCACTCTCATAGAGGAATCAGATATGGATCTGCCACAAAAGGAAATCTTAAGAAGGCTGCTTGGAGAATAGAGGAGATGAGGGAAGTAACACAGAAAAATGACTCAATGAAAGAGGAGATGAAGTCCACAATGGAGGGGATGAAGTCCACGCACCAAAGAGAAATATAAGAGCTAACGAATGAGTGAACAGAGGTAAAATACGGATCTCACGAACAGACTAGAAGAGGCAGAGAATCATACCAGTGATCTCGAAGACAATCAGGCAGACTTCAACAAATGGGGAAGACAGTGAAACAAGATAATCAAAGAGGTGGAAGAAAACCTGAGATCAATGAAAGATGCTATGAAGAGGAACAATATTCGAATAGTTAATCTACCAGAACAAGACACAATGAAGAGGCCAACGGCTAAATTATTGAGGGGATTTCTGGACACAAACTTTCCCACCTTAATGAATGAGAATCAGACACTTCTACAGGAAGCAGATAGGGCAGTAATTAGACTAAACTCCACAAAAAACTCACCAAGGCAATTAATAGTTAAATTATCCAACTTCGAGGAATAAGGGAAAATTTTAAGAAAATTTTTCTCTTGCTCTTAAAAAAGGGGTTCACACCTATCAGCATAAACCATGAAGAAGAGAGAGTGGAGTAACATCATCAGAAAGCTGAAAGAAACATGCCTTCCCAAGATCCTCTATCCCACCAAATTATCTATCAACACACAAAGTGAGGTAAGAATCTTCCAGGACAAGGAAAAACTCAAAGAATGCCAAAGCCCGTAGAAAACCCTTGCCTACTCACTATGGTCAGAAGTCTAACAAGCACAAGACCACTAAGCACAAGCAGGAGACCACCATATAACCCAACTCCACGCAGAAGCCAAGGCACCCATAAAAATTACCAAGTAATATAGACTCAGAGGGAAAAGAAAGCAAGAAAGAAGCTTCACTCCCCCATCCCCACCCTTCCACACAGCACACTGATATGACAGGAGATAGGAGAACACCCAACACAAAAGGTATGAGATGACAGCAATGAATCCACAGATTGTGATAATAACTCTGAATGTAAATGACCTCAATTCATCTCTTAAAAGACAAAGGCTAGCAGACTGGCTCTGAAAGCATAATCCACCGATCTGCTGCCTGGAAGAGACACAACTTAAACTTGCAGATAAAAATAGACTAAGAATAAAAGGCTGGTGGAAAATATACCAGGCAAATGGCAACTTTAAAAAGGCAGGGGTTGTCATCCTAAATTTGGAAAATATTGACTTCAAGGTGCAAACCATAACAAGAGTCAAAGAGGGGTACTCTATAATGCTCAAAGAGTAAGTAATCCAGGAACCAATGAGCATAATATGCACACACCCAAGGAGAGACCCAGGAAATTTGTCAAACAAGCTATTCAAAAGATAAAAAAGAAACCACAGATTCAACAATCATAGTAGCTGACTTTAATACATGGCTATCAGAGAAAGATCAGTGGGGAAAAACTCCTCAAGGAGGCTACATAGCAAAACACTACAATTAGGCAGCAACTAAACCCAAGAGACATTTATAGAGTTTTCATTCCAAATTCAAAAAAAAAAATCATGTTCTTTTCAAGTGCACATGGCTTACTTTTTAAAATAGACATACGTTGGGGTACAAGTCCAGCCTGCATGAACTGGACCACATAGAGATTATTCAGATCTCCTTCTCAGATCATCACGCCATAAAGCTGGAGATCAACAAAAGGATGACGAGAAAAACAAGTGCAAACAATTGGAGGATGAATAACACTCTTCTACAACATGAATGGGTACTGGCCAGATTATATAGAAGTTTAGGAAGTTCCTAGAAACTAATGAGAATGCGAATACAACACATCAAAACCTATGGAATACTGCAAAAGCAGTCATCAGAGGTAACTTGATAGCAATAAGTGCATATATGAAAAAGGAAAAGAGATTTATGACTAATATGCTACCATAAAACCTCCAGCCACTAGAACAGAGTCAACAGGACAACCTCTCCAATAGTGAAAGAAACGAAATAATAAAAATAAGGGCAGAGTTAAATCAGTAGGAAGACAAGAGAATAATACTAAAAATAACTGTACAGTAAAAAGCTGGTTCTTTGAAAAGATCAAACAGAATTGACAGACTGCTAGCAAGTCTAACCAAGGAAAGGAACAAACATCAATAGCCAGATTGAGGGATGAAACAGGGGAAATCACAATAGACCTCAACAAGATTAAAATGATAATCACAAAGCACTATGAAAGTTTGTATTCTAACGAATTCAGCAACATGGAAGACATGGATGGACAAATACTTGGAAAAACAACCCCTTCCTAGATTATTCCACATAGAGGTCAAGACCTCAGCAGACCCATAGCCAAGGAAGAAACAGATACGGCTATCAAGAAACCACCAACAAAAAATGCTCCCAGGCCACAGGCTTCAAAGGAGAATTCTACCAAGCATTCAGGGAAGAGGTGACACAAATCCTCCATAAATTATTCCTGAGCATAGAAAAGGATGGCAAACTCCAAAACTCATTCTATGAAGCAAGTATAACTTTACTACCCAAACAGGGCAAGGATCCCAAAGGAATAGAGGGCTACAGACCAATATCTCTAATAAACATAGATGCAAAAATCCTTACCAAATATTTGCCAATAGAATACAAAAGTACATAAAACATATCATCCATATGATCAGGTGGCATTCATCCCATTGATGCAGGGATGGCTTAACATCTGAAAATCCATCATTATACACCATATTGATAAGAATAATAATCACATTGATAATATCGAGAGACACAGAAAAAGCATTTGATAACATCCAACACATATTCTTAATTAAGACACTAAAGAAGTTAGAAATAGAAGGAAAATTCCTCAAGTTAATACAAACTATCTACAAAAAGCCAACAGTCAACACCATAGTCGATGGAGAAAAGATGGAAATAATCCCACTGAAAAAGGGGGCCAGACAAGGAAGCCCTTTGTCCCCACTTCTATTCAATATCATACTGGAGGTCCTAGCTAACAAGATAAGACAGCAAAAGGACATTAAAGATATCCAACTGAGAGAGGAGGAGGTGAAAATATTGTTATTTGCAGATGGCATGATCCACAATAGAAGTACTGACAGTGATAGAGGAATATGAAAGAGTGACAGGATGCAATATCAACAAACAGAAGTCTACTGGTTTGCTATACACATCGAACAAGACCATGGAAGAGGTGATCAGGAAGGCAGAACCCTTCAAAATAGCCAAGAACAAAGTGAAAGATCTAGGGATATATTTAATGAAAAAAACCCAAAAGGCTTATACAAGGAAAACTGCAGGACCTTACAACAGGAAACCAAAAGCCACCTCCACAAATGGAAGAATATCCCATGCTAATGGGTTGGAAAACTCAATATAATAAAGTTAGCAATCTTACCAAAGACACTGTATAAGTTTAAGGCTATCCTGATTCAAATACTAACAAGCTCTTCAAATAATTGGAAAAACTGACCACCAATTTCATATGGAGAGGGAAGAAGCCCAGAATTCCCCAAAGGATAAAACAGTTGTGTGCATTGAAAGACTTCACCAACAGGGTAACAAGAGAACCCACAGACTGGGAGAGGATTTTTAGCAATGACACAACAGACAGAAGGCTTATTACTAAAATCTATGATACCCTCCTAGCTTACAAAAAGATGAAAACAGTTAACCCCGTGAGGAAGTGGGAAAAAGACCTGAAAAGAAGTTTCACTAGGAAGGAGACCCGCATGGCCAATAAACATATAAGAAAATGCTCCCTTAGCCATTAGCCATCAGAGAAATGTAAATTAAAACAACCATGATATTCCATCTAACACCCTTGAGGAGAGCCCAAATCAGAAAAATCAGAGAGCAACAAATGTAGGAGTGGATGTAGTGAGATAGGAACTCTCCTCCACTGCTGGTGGTCATGTAGACCAGTACAGCCTCTGTGGAAAGCAATCTTATGATAATTAAATCAAATGGAAATTGAGCTACCTTATGACCCAGCTATCCCTCTACTGGGCATATATCCAGGGAGGTAAGAAATAATTCATGACAAGTCATGTGCACTCCAATGTTTATTGCAGCACAATTGACAATTGCAAGGAATTTGAAATAACCTAACTTTAGATTGGGTTAGTAATTTATGGCACATACACCCAATGGAGTACTATGCCCACTAAAGAGAACTAATGGTCATATGAAGCACATCATTTCATGGGAAGAGTTGGAAGAAATTATGCCAAGGGAAGTCAGCCAATCACAAAAGGACACGTACCACATGAGTGCCCTGACGTAAGTATAATCAACACCCACTATATGGCTTAAGGTACAGGCAGTTGGGTGGAGGTCAGGCTAAACCCAAGGCGGTACATTATTCCAACACAAAGAAGGGGAAAGGGGGGAAGGGGGGAGGGGGGGCGAGCAGTGATGGCATGGGGGAGCAGGGCCTAACCCACCCAGGGGGAGATTATTGATTATGTCTCCACAGAATTGTGAGTGTGCATACAGAACCGTCACAGTGCATCAAACCTTGAGGGCAACATAACCCTGTGGAGACAGGCATGAAAACATCGGGCTCCAGGGCCGCCCCAATCAGAGCCAGACTGACCCCTTCCTAGAAGTATGTGCTCCAGAGAACAACACTAAACCTAGAGGTTGGGGAGAGGGGCTGGCACACCACACACACACAGGAGCAAACCAAGAAGGACAAAGAGAGAGACGGCCTAGATGTCCTATCGGCACACCAAGCCCAGAGGACAGTATTTCAGGGAGCTGCTAAGGCACAGAGAGGGCTGTAGGGCTGACAACAGCTCAAGACATGTTGTCCCCTCACTGTAACATACCGCAACAGAGGACAATACTGGGGCACATGGCAGGGAGTTAGTCGAGTCTGAACCCCTCCGCAGTGGGGCAAACCAAGAAGGGAACATAACAGATGAGCAATGGGAGCAAAGCAAAGCCACAAATACCTTAAAGAGCCCCCAAAATAGACTTCAGGGTAGGAGGGGCAGCTCTCGGAATTCCCCAGGACCAGTGGGGAGATAATCATAAAGATTAGCGGACAGACCTGGAATTATGTATGTTTTGTTTCTTTTTCTTTCAATCTTTTGTTGTTGTTTTTGGTTCTATGTAACTGTTGGTTTGCCTACTTAAATAAGATAGGCATGGGAAGCAAGCTCCAGGAGAAAGCAATGTGACCAATGGTCCAAGAGGGACTTCGGGGAGAAGGAGGTGGGGGAAGGGAATAGTGAGCAAACAATGCCATAGGGGAACAAGTAGGGAATTAAAATCAACAAGGTGGGTGTAGAGATCCTGGAGTGTTGGAGCAACAGCAATGTAGCTGAGAGGAATTACTAAGAAGTAGAAGTAGGATGAGTGTGATGGTGGGGCAGGAGGAAGGTAAAAGGAAACAGAGGAAAGATCTAGGAAGCAAAGTTAAGGATAGAAGTACAAGCCTAGGTATGTACATATATGAGATAGTTTATTGTGCCAAACTGGCCTATAAACACAAGTGGGATTAATTGAAGGGCGGAGAGATAAATGGCTCTGTGAGCCCAGCCTTTCTTATCTCTCGCTCTTGATCATTGGACCAGTGTGCGGCTGCCTTGCTTGTTCTGTGCCTCAATTTAAAGGGTACACTACCTGTGAGACACCTAGCCTGTGGACTGTGTCACTGTAATTTGAGGTCCTTTTAAGACTATACATGTGAAATTTTCATCTCTTGAGCTAGTGACTGACAGTTGGTGACCTGGCTGACAGTTGGTGACCTGCCTTGCTGTTTGCTGCCTGTGCTGGGATAGCCTAGCTCTCTCTCTACAGAGGACTACCTGATGGCCCTCAAGACTTGAAGGACTGCCAGTGTCTCACAGCTTTCTCACGGGAGTGAGTTGCACTAAGCCATTTGTACTGCTTTATAATTTAACTGTTTTTTGTATCATATATCAATCTGTTTATAATTTAACTGTTCATTTCTTGTGTTATATATCTATGTCTAAATATAAAATTATCAGCAATCTGATTTTATCTCTCTCGAGAACCATGTCTAACACAATATGTAAATACATTAATTCATAAAAATAGAGGTATTGGCCTTGTTACATATATCAATAGGGCAATACACTGAGGTAGTGGACTGACTTTGGGTCTCTGCTCATGATATCCCTCAATGTAAGAACATTTTGTTCTAACAATCCAGCATTCTGTGATGCTCACCCTCCCAGCACAATCACTGAAGAGAAAAATGGATGCATAAGCAACTGTGGTTAAAAAAAAAAGTGGATGTTGCCTGGCTATCAAAAGATACAGTGTCTGGGGTCTTAAAGGCTTGAAGTTATACAAGCATCCATCTAGCAGAGAAGCAACAAGCCTGCTTGGGAGAAGCACACCAGCCTGTGTGATCATGAGGTGTCATCGGGACCAGGTAAAAGACATCATAAGACCCATAAAAAACAAACAAAAAATCATACTAATGAGAATGAGAGAGGTTGGAGCAGAGATCTAAAGCCCATCTGTAGACGATGGGACATCCCCTCACTGAGGGGTCACAGGGAAGGAATGAGTCAACCAGGGCACAGTAAAGCACCAATGAAACATAATATTCCTCTGATTCCTTGAGGCTTCCTCCCCCCTCCCCCCCACTATGATGACTCCAGTGCTGCTTTTCACTGTGGGCTAATCCGGAGCATGTGCAAAGGTACAGATAAGAGATAAGAGCTTAGGACACATGGAATCTAGAAACAGGAATGGGAACAGTGATACCAGAAGGGTAGGGGAAAGGTGGGGAAAGGTGGGAAGAGGAGGGGGAGAAGGGGTAATCTAGTGCAATAATCGACACATAACCACACACACCTACACCAGGGGGATGAACAATAGAAACCATGAGGGATGGGAGACAGTAGTCAGTGTAAGATATGAAAATAATAATAATCTATAATTTACCAAGGGGTCATGAGGGTTGGGGGAAGAGGAGCTGATACTAAGGGCTCAATCTAATGTAAATGTGTAGAGAAGAATTATGGCAATATATGTACAAATATACTTGACATAATTGATGCATGGATTGTTATGAGTTGCAAGAGCCCCAATAAAATAATCTTTTAATAAAAATGAAAAAGATCATTCTGAAGAAAGCAAAATGTTATTAAAAAGACAAGAAATAAAATAACGATCAAAGTGGTTGTCAGAGAGACACACTTACTCTTAATCATATAGTAGGTATGGCAAATGGAAGAAATAATGACATTAAGAGCCGAATAGATCATTTCAAAGGGCATCTTGAGAAGACAAACTAAAATGCACAAAGCATTGGACTTGTTTCAGTTTTCTTCGGCTTTATCTTGAACATACACATGAGCAATTGATGGTCTGTCTCACAGTCAGCCCCTGGTCTGGCTTTAGGTGCTGATATTGAGCTTTTCCATCATCTCTTCCCACAGATGTAATTAATTTGATTTGTGTGGATTCCATCTTGAAGTACATGAGTACAGTCGCTTTTTTTATGCTGCACAGAATCTCTCTTTATGTTGTTTTATGGGGAGCAGTCAACAGCTATCACAATACCCCATAGTTCAATCACATCAAGCAGTAGTGTACAATTGCTACCACAGTCAGTTTTAAAAACATTCTTTCTTCTTGAACTCCTTGATATCTGGCTCCCTTTTATCCCCTCTCTTCCCCACCCTTCCCTCCAAACTTTTTTTTTTTTGGCTACACCTTACCCCATCTTGTTGTTGGAAAAAATATTTGTGGTGAAGAAGTCACTGGTCTTGCAAAATGTTATCATGAGATCTCCAGCTTAGTTTCTATCACCAAGTTTCTATTTTCCAATTATTGTCCCTTCCTCTTTGTTTCCAACTTTTGCTTTCCAACCTCCAATAATTACCAATGCATCGTGACTGCACGTTTGATCAATTTCCAATTGAAGGCATTGGTAGAATTCTTCAATGGCTGCATCACTAGCTTTCGTGGTTGGTACATACATTTGAATAATGATTTTATTGATGGGATTTCCTTGGAGGTAGATAGCTATGCTCCTATGACAGACAGGAATGTACTTCATGATGGATTTTGCCGTGTTCTTTTTGACAGTGAATGTTATGCCATTTCTCTTGATATTTGATTCTTGAGTTATTGCCAGCATGGTCAATTATATGATTTTCTAATTAACAATGGCCAATGTAAATCCATTTCAACTCACAGTACCTAGGAATTTGAATTTCATACATTCCATTTCATTTTTGTTCACTTGTGATTTTCATAGATTTAGACTGCACATTTCTAGTTCTGATCATTGGCATATTTTTGTAGCTGTTTCTCTTACCCAGAGTCATCCTCCATCAGCAAATGAAGATCCGGAAGACTCTACTCTAACAGAGGTTACTCAGGTCCCCACAGTTGACCTCAGTCAGATAAATCAGTTTCTCCTCCATCTCATTTTGAGTACCCCTAACCCAAGGAAAGCCGTCTTCTACATCTCTGACCATGTTCTGCTTCTCTTCACTAGGCCTTCAGTATCTGACAATGTTTGGAAGCTATGCATAAGGTTTTCAGCAGCTGCTTCCTCCAAAATGGGGAACTAAGTCTTACTTCTTTGTCTGTTCTTAACCTGGAAGCTCCTCTGAAACCTGGCAGTTTCACTTTGAGCGACCCTGCTGGAATTTGAAACACCAGTGACATAGGTCCAGCATCACAGCAACACACAAACCACTGTGGTATGACAAACTGACAGACAAGGGGTGAACTGCTGATGTAGTTAGGTTAAAATGTGACTGACACCTTGTCATTTGATCTCTCTTTTGATCCAATGTATATATGTTCCACTTTTTACTTCAGGTTTTAATTTTTTCTGCTTTCTTTTCTATTGAGGTTTTCAGGCAAATCTATAGAGACTACAACTGGATTAATAGTTTCCTAGGGTCACGTTTGGTAAAATAGAGGGGCAGTGAAGGAGGGGGAGGCTCACAAGGCTACAGATTGATACTCCGGATGCAACAATGGGCAGTACAAAGGAACAATTGTGAGGATGTCAAAGGATTGGGCAGGGGGGGTCTCTATAGGGGAGACCCGACTTGGTGGCACCTCACAACAACTTGGACATGGCAGGTGGGATGGGTGGGTAATGGGAAACTAACAGCCATAAGTACAAGGAACAAAATATGTCCTAAGTGATTGTGGTGATAATTATACAACCCTTTTAAATATTGCTGAACTATTAAAATGTGTGATAGCGAATTATATGTCAATAAAATATTTTTAAACAAACTGGACACATTCTTGGATATATGGATCCCTTATGGCTTCCAGTTATGAAATTGAACTTAATGGGACTACTACCAAATTCACTTCCATATGCTCCATCACCTAAAATACAACATAATTAATTTATAGCCCCAATCATTGATATCATTTTTAAAAACTGCATTGTGATTGACTCAGAGTAACTGGAGTCATTGTAGGATATAATTATTATCGTATACTGTATACGCAACTGAAAAAGTCTACTCGCATTCGTTTTTGTGATTTTTTTTGCTTTGTTTTGATTTTTGGTTTACACTCTGAAATTCCCCTTACAACATCTGCAAAACCTAACAAACTAATTATAAAGTCATCTGGAACAAGAGTGGAGAAAAATAACTATTTCTTTTAACCTCTCACCTGGATAGCTGGAACTGTAATAGATGACATGTCAAAAGAACAGTGACACTCACACAGCCATTCTCATGAAGAACGTGAGGAAAGGGTTTTTATGAAGAATATCATCATTGAATATTGTCAGGCACAGCAGGCTGACATGCTGATCCACAGCTGAAACAGTCAGAGAATCCACCGCCATGAGCTTTTGAAACACAGCCAGCCCTCACCTGGGATTTGTTTACTAACTTTCAGTGACACTGTAGCCCATAAAACAGCAGCTTCTTCGAGGAAAACATGGATTTTTAACCAACGACTCATGCTATAGAGCCTCAGAATTATTGAAGCAATACCTGAAAATATTAAAGACTGACCAAGTTATCGACCTCTTTTGTGAAAACCAAGAAAAACTAGTTTCCTTCTGTTGTGCATAGTTCACTGTAGGTCCGAACTGACTCAATGGCATCCCGAAATAACTCCCAAACCACTGAGAATCCTGCTCTAGCTGAGTTGACACAAAACCTTCAATTTGTGAAACACGTACAGCAATGGGAAGGCATCTTGATGCCACAAGCAGTATCCTAAGTGACAACGGAGGATACCAAGCATTTGCCTATCACTTACTACACACAAGAACACACACACCATAACCGCCCTTCAAGTGTGTGTTGGTGGTGTGACTAACACTCTCAGCAGTGTTTGGGAATAATATAATGATGCCATCACCTTCTGCTTATCAGTTGATTGGGCTCTACAATACCTGCGGACAGAAATTAACTGACAGGTGATCTAAGGATTAAATCATGTCAGATAATTTCAGAGTTCACTTCCAAGCAAAATAAGTTGAATTATGACACATCTTCAAAAAACAAAAAGGAAAAGAAAAACCAGAAGTCACAGTACAAGAACAAGGCTATCCTCTAGCCCTGTTTTGTAGCAATAGGAAAACATTATTATAGTGGTTAAAATAGAGTGCCCTCTTTTAAATTTGAAATCTTAACTTCGATGTCTGATCTTGCTATAATTAGCTGTTTGACTCTCCTACGACTCATTTTATTAATAGAAAGAAATGGGAGTTACTATACTAAGCTTTCCAAAGTGTCGTGTAAGACAAAGGTAAGGATGGTGAGATTTGTCTCCTCTACTTTGGACATAGATCAGAAGAAGCCAGTCCCTAAGGGAGGACATCACTCTGGGTGAAGAAGAAGGCTATATCTGAACTACACGTCAATAAAACTGTTAACATTTTAAAAAAGGGTAATGAACAGAGAAATGCCCTCAAGAGGTGGACTGACACAATGGTTGCAACAATGGGCTCATAGGAACAATTGTAAGGCTTGCTCAGGATCGGGCAGTGTTTATTTCTATGGTACAGAGGGTGCTTAGGGTCACTGACTTGATAGCACCTAACAAAAACAGCAATATTGTTCCTGTTCTCCAAGGGAAACTTCTCAGTCTTTCACTATTGAGTGTGATCATGTTGGTTGTTGGTTTTGTACACAAGCCCCTAATCATGTTGAGAAATTCCCTTTCTATTCCTATTTTGCTGAGCAATTTTACCAGTAAAGGGTGTTAAATTTTATTGAATGTCTTCAGTACACTGATGCGGTGACATTATGTGATGACTTCATTTTATTTATGTGGTAAATGGCATTCATCGGTTTTCTAATGTTGAACATCTATTATGATCTGGGTATGAATACTCTGTGATCATGATTTATGATTTTTTTACATGCTGCTGAAGTCTGCTGGCTAGAATTTTGATAAAAATGTGTTGTACTTATGTTCATCAATTATTGATGTGTGTGTGTCTGACGTTCTTGTTCTTATGTAAGTACCAGAGTTAGAGCGGCTCCATAGAACAGGTCTTTAGTATTCTTATTTTTCTACGTTCTGAAAGAGATGAAGGAAGATTGGTGTCAAATATTCTTAGAAAATTTGGTAGGGTTTTTCATTGTAGCCATTGGTCCTGCACTGTTTTTGTTGGTAGTTTTTTTTTCTTAATGACACTTTCAGTTTCTTCTTTTGTAATAAACTCAAAACCAAGCTCACTGCCATCGAGTCAATGGCATTGTATAGCAACTCTATAGTCAGGGTAGAACTGTCCCAGTGGGTTTCTGAGACTCTAATTCATCATGGGAATAGAAAGCCCCGTATTTCTCTGGTGGAGTGGCTAGTGGTTTGGAACTACTGAACTTGCAGTTAGCAACCCAGTGCATAACCACTATGCCACCAGGGGTTCTGAATTAATGTTCAATCTCCTGTGTTAGATTGGATGGATATGGTGTTTCTAGAAATTTGTCCATTTCATTTAGGCTTAAAAATCTGTTAAAGTACATTTTTTCCTTAGTAAACAGTTATAATTTTTCTCTCTATTTGGATCAGTTATAACATCACCAATGTCATTTCTTAATTTGGTTACTTGCCTCTTTTGGTTTCTTTCTTTGGTCAATCTAGCAAGTGGTTTGTCTATTTTATTGGTATTTTCAAAGAACAAGTTCCTGGTTGTGTTGCTTCTTGAAATTCTTTTCTATTTTATTTCCCCACTAACCTTTAATCTGTTATTTTAAAAATCATTTTATTGCGGGCTCATATAACCCTTATCACAATCCATCCATCCATCCATTGTGTCAAGCACATTTGTACATATGTTGCCATCATCATTTTCAAAGCATTTTTTTTCTACTTGAGCCCTTGGTATCAGTCCATTTTTCCTCACCCCCACCCTTCCTTCCACATGAACCCATGAAAATTTATAAATTATTATTTTTTTCATGTCTTACACTGACCAATGTCTCCCTTCACCCACTTTTCTGTTGTTCATCCCCCTGGGAGGGGCTTATATGTAGATCGTTGTGATTGGTCCTCTTTTCTCCCCCTCCCCCAATCTTTCCCACCCTGCCCCCTCAGTATCACTATTCTCAATATTGGTCCTAAGAGGTTTGTCTTTTCTAGATTCCCTGTGTTTCCAGCTCTTATCTGTACCAGTGTACATACTCAGGTCTAGCTGGGTTTGTAAGGTAGAATTGGGGTCATGATAGGGTGTGTGTGGGGAAGCATTAAAGAACTAGAGGAAATTTGTATATTTTATTGGTGCTACACTGTACCCTGACTGGCTCGTCAAAGTGCTCTGAGGAACCAAAAAAAAAAAAAAAAACAAATAAAAGATGGCATTCTACTCACATCGCATGTTATCTTCTATTTATAACATTGTAATCATTTTTAATCACCACTCTATATAATCAGAGAAAAATCGAGTCCCAATTGACAAAGGGAGTTTTTAAACAAATAACTAAAGAGGAAATTTTAACATAAACCCGAAGAACACCAGAAAGATGACTACTTTTGTTTTATGGACTATGCAAAGGCATCCCACTGCATGGATCATCACAAACTATGGATAACATTGAGAAGAATGAGAATTCTGCAATATTTCATTTGCTCCTCAGGAAGCTATACATGGACCTGGAGGCAGCCATTCAAACAGAACAAGGGCATACTGCCTGGTTTAAGACAGGGCAAGGTGTGCTTCAAGGATGTATCCCTTCAACACACATAACCAATCTGTTAAGCTGAGTAAACAGTCCAAGAAGCTGAATATAAGAAGAACACACCAAGATTAAAGCGAAATTTAGTAACAACCCGTGATATGCAGATTCAACAATCTTGTTTACTGACATTGATGAGGATTTGAAGCCTTTGATGATGGAAATCAAGGACTTCAGCCTTTAATATGAATTATAACTTGGTGTCAAGAAAACAAAAATCCTCACAACTGGACCAATAAATAACATCCGGCAAATCGGAGGAAATATTGAAGTTGTCTAAGATTTCCTTTAACTCGAATCCACAGTTGATGCTCATAGAAGTAGCAGTCAAGATGTCAACCGATGTATGTTGCACTGGGAAAATCTGTTGTCTAAGAACGAATTAAATTGAAGAGCAAGGGTGTTACTTAGAGGACCACCGTGTGCCTACCTCAAGCCATGCGCTCTCCATTGTCACATGCATGTGAAAAATAGACCGTGAATAAGTAAGCCTGAAGAAGAATTCATGGACTTGAATTATGGCGTTGGTGAAGAATACTGAAAGTATCATGGATGGCCAGAAGAAAGAACTGTCTAGGAAGAAACACAGCCAGAATGTTCCTTAAAAGTAAGCATTCACTTTCTGTACGATGAACACATTATCTGGACATACCAATCCTTAAAAACAGATACAATGTTTGGTAGAGAGTCAGAATCCTCAAGGAAAAAATGACATTGTGGCTACAGCAATGGGCTCAGACTTAAACAAGGGAAGATGGTACATGGCCAGGCAACTTTTTGTTCTGTTTTACACATGATTACTGAGTCAGAAACTACTTAAGGACACATAACAAGAACAGCTAACTTATATCCAATGTTAAGATTTTTTTAATTTAATGAAATTACTTTAATTTCTCTCAAGGAGAATTCTCCTGAATTACATCGTGAGGCAGTGTTTTCTAACCCATGTAGATGAGATATATAGTACTGACGTTCTCTGCTCATCATATAAGAGCAGCTTATCTTTCTCCACATGGTCGTCCTTTGCTCCCACTTTTTTTTCTTCTAAAATCTTAGCAGTCTTTTTCATTTGTCTTTATGAAACTAATGGCCGCCCGAAACATCTCTAATCAGCTCAATAGATTGTTTTGTGTGCAATTCCTGGTAAGAATGAGGCATTGATTTATACTAACTCTTTATCCACAGCCGCAGGGGGGAAAAGTGAAATGCCATCTTTCGTGAATAATTGGTTTGTAAAATACATCCAGAGTATGACAGGGAAAAGAAATGGCTTGTGTTTTATTATCCATTTTTGACACTTCCTGGGGTTCAACTCCAAGTGTGCATGTTTAACATTAGTTAAGTAAAGATGGGGAAAAAATAAAAGCAACATTTTTCCACATTCAAAGACTCATTGCAGCTCAAAAACCATTAAACTGTGACAAAGCAGAGCAGCAAATTCCTTGTGTGATCCTTGGGATATGATTTATCAGGCAGAAGAATCTGAAAGGTTTTATAAATCTTGTTCCACAATAGAATAAATAAACAGCATACTAAAAGTGTTCTCTAAAGGAGCCCCAAGTCCCTGAGTGAACCAGGCTGTTCTTTGGCCTCAGAGCATTGAACTTCCTGGCCATGGTCCTTCGGTGTTTGAAATCAAAGGAGGAACTGCCCCAGTATCTACAGTCTCTATTTATCTTGTTGTGCTCAGTGAAGGGGCAAATATGAACTTTGAAACATAAATATAGGAAACATACATGTTGTTGTTATTCAGAGCCATCAAGTTGGTTCCAATACATCTCAAGCCTGTATACAACAGACAAAAACACTGCCAGCCCACAACCATATCTGATAAGGTTTGGATGCTTCCCATAAGGTTTCCAGTGGCTATGTAGCACATGAAGGGAGTGAAAATTATCATGACTTGGATCAGGAGCACCGTAGTCCTCTAAGCAACCTTCTTGCTTTTCAATGCTCAGGTCTTGTGCAGCTGATTGACCCAATGCAGCCTGTCTTTTGACCTCTGAAATGCTGCTTCCATGAGCGTGGATGATGGATCCAAACCAAATCCTTGACAACTTCAACCTTTCCATTTGATAGCTGTAGTTAGGTTAAAACGTAACACCTTATTATTTGATCTTCCCTTTGACCCATCTTAAATTTGTTCTAGTTTTTATTATTTTAGATTGAGATTTTTTTCTATTTTACGTTGCTATTGTTCGTTTTTCCTCCCACATGTATACAAAATCCAAGATAGGTAAATCTATAGAGACAACAACTGGATACATGTTTTCTTAGGGTTATGGTAGGGATGGTTGTGGGGAAGTGAGAAATTATTAATAATGAGAACCAGAAAGAAGAAAATGTTCTTAATTTAATTATGCTAATGATACAACTCTTCCAAGAATAATTGGACTATTGAATTAGAGGATATATGGAGTTGTTTTGTTGTATATTGTTGCTTGGTTTTGCTTGGTCTTGTTTTTGTGCATGTTATTATGTCCGCAGGTCTGTCTAAATAAAATAGGCTGGATTAGAAGAATCTGCAGGAGAAAACAACGGGAGTGACAGTTCCGGGGGGACATGGGAGAGGGGGATGTAGGGGGAAAGGTAGTGGTGTTAACAAACCCAGGGACAAGGGAACAACAAGTGATCCAAATCGGTGGTGAGGAGGGTGTGGGAGGCCTGGTTTGGCATGATCAAGGGTAATGTAATCAAGAGGAACTGCTGAAACCCTGGTGGGGACTGAGCATGATAGTGGGACACGAGGAAAATCAAAGGAAATAGAGGAAAGATCTGGGAGACAAAGGGCATTTACAGAGGTCTAGATAAAGACATGAACATATGCAAATATTTTTATATATGAGGATGGGGAAGTAGATCTATGTGCATATGTTTATAGGTTTAGTATTAAGGTAGCAGAAGGACATTGGGCCTCCACTCAAGTACTCCTTCAATGCAAGAATACTTTCTTCTACTAAATTGGCATTCTATGATGCTCACCTTCCCTACACAACCACTGAAGACAAAGCGGGTAAATAAGCAAATGTTGTGAAGAAAGCTGATGGTGTCTGGCTAGCTAGCTCAGAAGCAACAAAGCCCACATGGAAGAAGCACACCAGCCTGTGTGATCACGAGGTGCCAAAGGGATCAGTTATCAGGCATCGAAGAACAAAAAAATCATATAATTGTGTGCTCACCTCAATGCTACAATCGCTAAAGACAAATGGGTGCATAAGCAAATGTGGCAAAGAAAGCTGATGGTGCCCGGCTATCAAAAAATAGAGCATCTGGGGTCTTAAAGGCTTGAAGGTAAACAAGTGGCTATCTAGCTCCAAAGCAACAAAGCCCACATGGAAGAAGCACACCAGCCTGTGCAATCACAAGGTGTTGAAGGGATCAGGCATCATCAGAACAAAAAAATCTTACCATAGCCCATTTGTAGGCCACTGGACATCCCCTTACAGAAGGGTTTCGGGTGGGAGACAAGCCAGTCAGGGTGTGATGTAGCAATGATGAAAAATACAACTTTCCTCTAGTTACTAAATGCTTCCTTCCCCCACCCACTATCATGATCCCAATTCTGCCATGCAAGTCTGGCTAGACCAGAGGATACACTGGCACAGATAGGAACTGGAGACACAGGGAATCCAGGGTAGATTATCCCTTCAGGACTAGTGTTGTGAGTGGCGATACTGGGAGGGTGGAGGGAGGGTGGGGTGGAAAGGGGGAACTGATTACAAGAATCTACATGTGACCTCCTCCCTGGGGGACGGACAACAGGAAAGTGGGTGAAAGGAGATGTCGGACAGGGAAACATATGACAAAATAATAATTTATAAATTATCAAGGGTTCATAAAGGAGGGGGAGCATGGAGGGAGGGGAAAAATGAGGAGCTGATGCCAGGGGCTTAGGTGGAGAGCAAATGTTTTGAGAATGATGAGGGCAACGAATGTACAACTGTGCTTTACACAATTGATGTATGTATGGATTGTGATAAGAGTTGTATGAACCCCTAATAAAACAATTTAAAAAGAAAGAAAGAATCACAATGAAAAATGAGTGAACCACAGTGGGCCAAGGCACATAGCCCTATATTTAAAGTCCAAGAAGGACAAGGAAAAAATGTTATCATGAAAATAAGGTCAGTGGAAATTTAAAAGCAGGTATTGAATTGCACATAACTTTTAAAAAACTCATTTTATTAGGGGCTCATACAATTATTTTCACAATCCGTACACACATCATTTGTGTCCAGCACATTTGTACATATGTTGCCATCATATTCTCAAAACATCTGCTTTCTCCTTGAGCCACTGGTATCAGCTCCTCATTTTACCCTCCTTCCTTGCTTCCCTGTCCCCCTGAACCCTTGATAATTTATAAATTATTATTTTATCGTACCTTATACTATCCAACGTCTCCCTCACCCACTTCTCCACTGTCTATCCCCCAGGTAGGAGGTTATATGTAGACCTTTCCATCTGTTCCCCCTTTCTCCCTCACCTTATTCCCTCCATCCTCCCGATACCACCACTCTCACCACTGGTCCTGAGGGGTTCATCTGTCCTGGATTCCCTGTATTTCCAGTTCCTATCTGTGCCAGTGTACACCCTCTGGTCTAGCTGGATATGTAAGGTAGAATTGGGATCCTGATAGTGTGGGGGAGGAAGCATTTAAAAACTAGAGGAAAATTGTATATTTCATTGTTGCTACACTGCATTCTGACTGGCTCATCTCCTCCCCGCAGCACATAACTTTTATGGATAAATACTTGGATAGACTCTTAGTACTCACTTTCTTCCCTCATGACTCATCTCCCTCTCCATGTTGGAGAGGAAACTCCCTTTCATATTTTCTGATTTTTTTATTGTGGTGAACATTTAAAGCATGCTTTGAAATACAAAGACAATACAACCATATCTAACAGAGAATTCTGGTGGGGTAATACTCCATCAGAGGAAAGTGGGACCACCAGAGGTAAAGCTCTGCAATAGGATAACACAGAGCTCACTGAAGAGCAGAAGAGGTCCAGCTAGGCTTCTAATTTGGGGAGTAGAAGGGGGTGTATTTGTAAGAGTGAGCAACAGCTAACTCCTACAGGACATCATGGGCCATGCTAACGAATCTTCCGATAGAGTCGCCTAATGCCTTCTCCCTCCATCCACTCAGCAGTCATCTGCACAGAGAGGTCTTCTCTGTCTGCTTTTTCCAGCCCTCTTCTTGCTATTCTCTGCGCAGCTCTTATTTCTGCGATATTTTGTTGGTGATATACCCTTTAACTTTCTCATTAGTATCTCTATTCCGAGAAGATGGTGTATATTTCTATTTGACTCAATGTTGTCTCCCTGGAACCTAGGCTAATGGCATACAATAAATGCTTCATAATATCTCAGAGATGGATGAGTGAATGAACTAACTTTTCCTTCACTGGCTGGGGAAACGGGGACTTCATTCATCCTCTCTACTTTATAGATCTGATGGGAGATGAAAGGGAATACATGACATGCACTTAGTCCTGAGCTGGACACCTCTTGCTTGTTCAAGAAAATTAGATTTTAGAATTAAAGAGATGGAAACTATTGAGAGGTAAAGAGTGAACCAACCTGAGCACCCATCCTATCAACAGTCTGCTGTTTCAGTCCTCTCTGCAAGGTCATCCATTTGAAACCACCAGCAACTCTGCAGTAGAAAGACTGGGCTTTCTACTCTGATAAACAGTTACGGTCTCAAAACCCAAAAGGATCACTACCAATCGGCACTGATTCGATGACACTGAGTGTGATTTGGAGTTGGTTCAGTTATCACAAACCCAATTCTGAGATCACTGACTGTCCTTATAATAAAAAAGAAAATAAGTTTCTTCATGAAAGCCTTTGGAGTTTAGTTTATTATTTGTTAGACCAAGAAATCAGCTAGGTCAGGCAGAAATTTTGCTCTGCCACACAGCCTATTAGGTTGCATGTAGGGTGTGTGTGTGTGTGTGTGTGTATTTCTCTGAAAGAGCACCTGTAAGCATGAAGATGGTCCTTATCTCTGTCCTTTCCCTGCAACCTCCGTATCACACTAGAATGGCCAGGAAATGAGAAACTGATCCCTCATTTTGGTTTTGCAAAATGGTGACACTCTCAGCCTTGAGGCACTTGCAAAGATTATGAACTCATTTGTTGCACGGTCTTTAGCCAATGCAAAAAAAAAAATCAATAATGCAGCTCTAATCAGTGGGACTCAGCTGAGGAAAAAGAAGTATATCTGGCCAGTATTAAAATACGTACACACTTTGCATTGATTTTATGGTGCATCACGCTGGCTACTTGCTCTTAAGTGACAGGATATGCATTATTCAAAGCAGAGGTGGTTTTCTGTCCCTCTATCTGCTTTGCAGAGCGTGGGTCACTTCAGGTGACTGCATTTGCTACAGCCCTTCAATCTGAGAGCTGGACACCTGCAGCTTCAGAGTACACTTGCCGTATATACTCGTGTATAAGCTGAATCTTTCAGCACATTTTTAATGCAGTGTTTGTGGTAAAATTAGGTGCCTCGGCAGATATTCAGGTTGGCTTATACTCAAGTCTATACGATATATTTGTACAGATCCCTAGGTAATTCTTATCTATACATGACATGGATCTTGTTAAAAATGTAGATTCTAATTCAGTGTTTCTGAGGTGGAAAAGCAAATGCTAAGCAGGGATGTTGAAATGGAATTAACCAGTCCCAAATCCTGATTGGAACCCACCTAGAGGACCTGGGTTCAGAAAGTCCCAGCCATGAAAACCTTAGGTAGTTCTACCATGTGCACGTGGAGATGCTAACTGCAATGGCAGTAAGAGCAGGAAGAAAGTCAAGTTCTGTGACTGACAAGTTATCATACACATAACTTGTTGAGTGATGCCTGGCCCCTTTTCCTACTGATCCTCTGTCCCCTGTCCCCATCCTGCCTTACTTTGTCATCTGTTACGTAAGGTTAAACTGATCTCACCTGAAAAGATCACAGATGCTGAGCTGCACACCCACCCCCTTACTTAACTACAGAGAAAGATTGTCATCACATTTAATCATCATGCTGTTTACATGAGAGTTGCAGTTTCTTCTCAGCAGTTGAAGTAACTGTTGTTGGGAAAGTTTAAGTGATTGAATTAATATCCCTTATATGGAGTAGGAGAAGCAGGAAGAACGAAAAGGGAAAGGAGAGTATTGTAAAATGAATGTTTATCAAGTCCCAAATTGAAGGAGGTTGATTAATAAAATTAGAAAATATCACATTCACAATATTATTTCTTGGATACTATTCATCAGATATTATTGCTTGAGTGATTAATATCTATCAATAAATTGGCTGTATGAAATAAAATATTGTTTTGAAACCACATGAAAGAAAAATGGTAACATCTGTTACCCAATCTTAAGTGAAGGTAATTTAAAGATAATATGTATAAAACAGGAGAACTTGGTCCTCTATCTGCTGATGCGTGAAAGGCTCTTGTCATACGGTAGTGTGTGTGTGTGTGTGTGTGTGTGTGTCCAACATATATGTGAGAAAGCTGCAGGCCAGGAGATTATCATCTTTTCCGAGTAGAGAACAACTGAGCTGGGACGGATCAAAGACATGCAGTCTCAATAATTAAAATTTCCATTTATAACCTTTCTTTTGACAAGTGAAAGGTTGATTATAAGTTTCTTAAGTCAAATAAATTAACTTCACATAATTCTAATTTCCAAGTCTCAGTCCCTCTCAAACACATCTCTTCCTGCCACCTTGAAACTAATTTGAAATTTAACCCTGTGGGGTTTGCATAGGAATGACTCACATGCTTTCAGTCGGATGGAAATACATGGGTCAGTTTGATAGGGACCTCGACCAGAAAATGCAACTGGCATCAAGCCATTAGCATGAGCCTAAAATAACTTCATAAATTCCAACTTTCATCTGTATGTAAATTTAGCCAACAAATGTTAAAGGAGTAATAGGTTATGAGTGCTTATGTTTATACTGTTTATCTGTGAAGGTATTTTTAAAACTATATTTCAAATAATGGTTTGGAAATACACAATTTCATTTACTAATCCCCAGTTATTGGGTACAGGTGAGGCAAAAAACCAGCAATTCATCTCATATTTGAAGAAAAACCTACCTACGGAAACCCTCAAAGCGAAAAGAGGGATGAGTGTGTTCATAAACGTGCCAGTGGTACTTCGGAATACTAGATGAGTAATCCAAATGCATAGTGTGTAAATTATGACATTGTAGAGTAATATGAAATTTAAAGCCAGTAAGTACTGAAAGGTCGATGTTGATTCAAAGTAGAATTGTATTCTATACCATATGCATGAAACAATTGCTGGTCTTATTTGGTTCATCCTCGGGGTCTACCACAATCCTAGACATGTAGTGGTCAACCTACAAGCATATGTTTATAATGATTGAAATATATTTAAATATCCTCCTTCTAAGACATAAATTTACATGAAAAAACCCTGTGACATGTGGAAAGTGTGTTAGGAAACCGAAGTTTTTGCAGCATATATGGGGCCCTTCGAAAAGTTCATGGAACAATGGAATTAATAGATAATGGGACTTGCCCATGCATTTTTTATTAGTTGAGATTTTGTACATCTAGCATACCATTCCATAACTCAACCCCATTGAGTAGAATTGTGCATTTACTATGAGAGTTTCCAAACATTCTTTGTTTACATGGATTCCTTGACATCGTTTTCCTTTTACCCCATAATTTTTGAAATTTTTTATAGACTCCACTATTTCTATGATTTAATATAATGTAGTTGGTTTTTTTTTTTTACTCTCATAACATCCCCCTGTAGTATTTTAGACTGTTGATCATTCTTCCTGCACATGGTATTTCAAAGACCCAAACCCTGGTGTCTGTTGGCTCCATTATCCAGTAGGTGGTGCTGTCCTCTGAAGCCGGCTCTTCATTCAAAACACTGACCCCAAAGCTGTAAGTGTTACTTTCACACACATGTCATGGAAAGAATGAATCATCAGGTCACCGGAGAAACAAAGGGGGTGGGAGTGAGATATGTGACTGGTGCTGGGGTCCACAACTATAAAAAAATTTGTATTCTGAGAGATGGGAAATTATATTGAAATTCAAAGAAGTCCTTTATACAAAGCCATATAATTGCTTACAAGCCAGGGTCTGAGAAAGTGTTATTATTATCTAGGAAGTTTCCTTTAAAATTAAGTATTTCTGTGCTTCTCCACCTAAAGACCATGACTTGGTATATCTACCGTAGGGTCCAGGAAGGAAAAGTTAAAAGAACACATCACTCTCTAGGCCACACTGATGTAATCTGCCCAGAATCACTTAATTCAAATCTACCTCAGACCTAATAAAGCATCCTTGTTTTTTTGCTACACAAAAATATATATATAACACAACATTTGCCAACTCAATCGTTATCACTTGTCCAATTCAATGAACCCAATTACACCAGCTATGCTGTGCCTACTGCAATATCTCTGTCCCTATAAACAAAAGCTTCAGGCTAGGTATACCATGTTCTTATTTCTGCAACATTTTATTTATCCGCTCATCTGTTGGCGGGCATTTGGATTATTTCCACTTTTTGGTGATTGCGAGTAGTGCTGCCATGAACACTGATGATACACATTAGTCTGTTTTCATCATGGCTTTCAGAGGATGTGCCTAAGATTAGGATGGCTGGGTCTAAGGGAAACTCAATTTTAAAGTTTTGTGGAATGATCAAACCATTTTCCACAAGAGTTTACTCAGGACATTCCTCTGTGTATACTTGTCTTAGAACTCAGTGGCTCTCAGACTTGGTCAGAGTGGAAATACTAATCTGGCATTTATTTCAACAATGTTAGCTAATGTTAGCTAATATTAAGTGAGCATGTAAGATAGAATAAACACTTATAAGTACCTGGTGAAAATTACCATGTGTGCACTCTACAGAAATATTCAAAGTTAATGCTTATTTACCCAGTTTTACAAATGGGGAAACCGAGGCACAGAAAAGTTAAATTTATTGTAAAAAGTTCCAGTAGGTGATGGAAGATGATATTCAGACCCAAGATATTTGACTCCAATGCCTATATCTGCCCCACTATACATACTCAGGTGATTCTGACATACATTAAAGACTAGAGAGCACTGAACTTGGAACAAAGAAGCTAGTGAGCTGAGGATCAAGCTAGGAGTCAAACAAGCTTCTGATTGAGGTTGAACGCCAAAAAACCCACAACTATCAAGTATATTCTGACTCATAGCAACCCTATAGGATAGAGTAGAACTGTCATGTGGATTTCTAAGAGTGTAAATCTTTATGGGAATAGAAAACCCATCTTTCTTCTTCAGAGCTGCTGGTGATTTTGAACTGCTAATCTTGCAGTTATACATCCAATAAGTAATCCACTATGCAACCAGGCCTTCAATTGAGATTGCTCACATGCTTCTTAAAAGTCTTTGGGATGTACTAGAAGTATCCCTTACTTATCCTTTCCCACTTAAATCTCCACCCAAATAACTCTCTGTACTCCCTACTCTGTACATCCTACAATCTATTCAAAGGCACATATAACATGTCTCCTCATGGCCACAAACAAATTGAAATTTTGTCTTTCCCAAGTGTTAAAAATCAAAAAACAATGGTGACATTTTCCACTAATCCCTGGATATGTCCGCATCCTTCAGTGGTATTCTGTACCATCTCCATCTAACCTTACATTTCCCCCTTTCCATTTTCCTCCCAAATCTCTCTCCAAACCACAATTACATATGGTCACATTTCTACTAGCAACTTCCAAGTTCACAGCTCCATCCTATCTCTTGGCATCAGCAATAGTCTCCCAAACTGGGCTCCTTTGTTCGTGTTCTTCAGTCTACCTCACTGTGGCCACAGTGATCTTTCCAGGGCTCAATGTTCGCAGCCCCAATCATCAGCATTTTCCTAGAAAGCCCGCTGCATATCATCACGGTTTGTCTCAGGAACGACAGCTCACACCACTCTTTCCACCTTTTTGAATCTCCAACCATCTCCCTTTGAGGGTTAGACCTTCACACATGCAGGCCTCTAGTTCTCTGTTCCGTCCACCTGAAATGGTTACCTAACCCCTCTAAGCCCTGTTCTCTCATTTACATAATGGGACAAAAGGGCTATTGCTTAAGATTTTTTAAAAAAGGTGAAATCAAGCAATTGAGGAATAGAAAGTTTTTAACAAATATGTTGGCGAAAAATGTCCAGCTTTTAAACTTTAATACAATCTTTATATTTATTTTCTTTAGTTTAAATCATTTTATAGGGGCTATTACAATTCTTATAACATTCCATACATCAATTGTAACAAGCATATTTTTACATACGTTGCCATCATTTCCAAAACATTTTCTACCTGAACCCTTGATATAAACACCTCTTCTTTCCCCTCCTTCCCCCACCCTTCCACCCTCATGAATCCTTGATCAATTATATATTGTTATTATTATTTCATATCTTTGTCAAATAAAGGCACCGAGCTGCCATAATCTTCAACAAAACTGCTTTGTTTGGAATCTTTAATAAAATTTAGATAACTTCATAGGCTCAGGCATGGGACAAGGAATGTTTCAAATAAATGTAAAAAAATATTAAGTAGTATCTATTTTTTAAAAGCATAGTATAGCACTCAGTAATTTGATAATGAATTGAAACTCCATGTTGCTATAAAAGTAGAAAGCATAGCCAAGTTCTCATTGAGGTAAGATCAATGTCAACTTAATAAATATATTATTAATAATACTGGAACCAAGGTATACTCTGTAAGGAAAATCTGTAACAAAATTTACTCAGTTTGGTTCAGCAAATAAATAAATGGAGGAGACAAGAGTTTAAATTGTTGACTACAAAATTGATGATCTGAAATGCAAATCCCCACCTAATTCACAATTTTTGGAATTTCTGTAGAAAAAGATGGAGATAATGTTAGGGAAGAAGATGGAGTTGCAGTTAGGATAGTTGTTAAGTGTAGGGAGAAGGGGAGAGATAGGGTTGGCATTAGATTAAGATTGGGATTAGAGTTCTCTCAAAAATTTTACTCACACTGAGTTGAAGCTGATTCATAGTGCCCCCACAGGACAGGGGAGAACTTCCCCAGTGAGTTTCTTAAACTGTAGGTTAGAGATAGAGATGGGGCTAGGAATAAAGACAGGGGATAGGGATAGAAATAGGGATAGAGTTAGGGTTAAGCTTAGTATGGGAGCCATGGTGGCTTAGTGGTTACACGTTGGGTTGTGATGAGCAAGGTCCACAGTTTGAAACCAGCAGCCACTCTAGAGAGACATGGCTTTCTACTTCTGAGTAAACAGTTATAGTCTTGGAAACTCATAGGAGAAGTTCTAACCTGTGCTATCGAGTCTCTGTGAGTCAACTTCTACTTGATGGCAATGAGTTTTTTCTGTTGTTGTTAAGGCTTAGGATTGAGTTCAAGTAATAGGTTAAGGTTAGGATTGGTGATAGGGATAGGAGTTAAGGTCAGAGGTAGTGATAACTTTAAGAATAGGGTTAAGGGTAAAGGTCTGGCTAGCTACCAAAGGCTATAGAGGGATCTGGTTAGGATTAGGAGTAAGGTGAGGGTTAGGTATGAAAAAGAGAGAAACAGAGAGAAAGGTACTTGGAATTTTGGTGAAATAAAAATATAGCTAAATTATGGGGAAAAAACAATAATGTGGTTAATTGGAAATTGTTTTAAAAATTGCATTAGAACATTAGCTGATGTCTAGAAATATCAAATGATTTTATGGCAGGAACTGAAAGAATTAGTAATGTGAAAGTTGCTTTTTTAAGCTACCCACATAGAAATTAGTTAAACTCAACATCCAGAAACACTATAGATTGCCGTAGGCCAGCAGCTCTTATACTTATTAGGAAATGTTTTAGATTGTCAACCGTATAATTGTAACAGGAATTAAACTCAATATTCAGCGGTGTACTGATTTCCCCGGGAGGATATTTCCATTAGTTCTGTTTACTAGGAGTGGTTGTAGAGGGTCCCTAACGGTGGCAAGAAAGAGCACTGTGCACAGATGATGGGACAAAGCACTGACCGCCAGCCTTCCCTTGTGCAGCACGACAGGCTAGGGCTGGAAGATAAACTCATGTCGAGCTGGGTTGACTTCCATCACTGACCTCTGTGGACCGTGCAAATCCGCATGATGGCATAGGCTTTGGAACCTCAGTTTCCTCATCTGGAGAGTAGAAGTCATGCTACCTACTCATGGGTTTACTGTCAGATTCAAATAAAGAAACTAAGCAAAGTGGCATAGCCAGGATTTTCAATCACAGGAATCTGACTCTAGAACCCTAAACGAAGAGAGACTAATACTATTGTCATACCCACCTTTCTACATGACCTCCACGATCCCGGGACATACAAGTCTGCCTGACACACAACACCTGCTCAGCACAAATAGATATGATGCTACAGAATAAAATTCCATTTTATTTATTTTAGACATGTGACCAAAATTCATCAGGAAGATAAATATCAGATGTTGACCACGCATGTCACCCTCCCACATATTTGAGGAACAGCAGGGAGGAGGGCGAGACTGTGGGGAAGGAAGATCATGAGCGCTGTGGACATGGACATCATGTCCTGGGAACTTGCCACGATAATATGGTGCATGGCACTGTAATTTTTTCTTATGATTGCTTCTTTCACTACACAAAGATGTCAGAGTCTCAAATGAGCACTTGCTCAGAGATAGTGTACAGTTTAAATTATGCATGGTTGGCCTCTGGAAAGGCATGAGTTACCAACTCACCTGGTGTTGGTAGGAGTCTGTATTTTACAAATCAATTCCCCCTTTCCTGCCAGTTACCAAATGTTTTGCCCCTAATTTGTGATAAATACACACACAAATATACATATATAGACAAGAGAGATTCAAACATTTAAGGAAAATAGATCCATTAACCTTTATTTGTCCATGAACTTTTGGATGATCTCATATATATTACATATACTACCAATAACTATTTTTAAAACATCCCTAGATAAAACCCTGTAAGAATAACAAAAATTTTCATTGGAAACTACATAGAGAGCTTTGTCTGTTTTTGTTACTTCGATAGCTGCTCAATCTAGTAGAGTTTGGTACAGAGGAGACTTGCTATACATATTTATGGAATGAATAGATTCGCTGTAAAATGGTGATCATAATAGCATCTAACTCACACATTTGTCACGAATAAGGTAGTGTATGCTAGGCATTCAGCAGATGCCTGCATTATACTACGTGCTCAACAGGCCAGCTATTATTATTTTTAGTATCTGCTCTGGCGAAGCGAGCACAGGCCAGTTATTATTAACAAGTTATTTCGGTTCGGCTCTCCTATATCTAAAGGTAAGGGATTATGATTAGGTAGGTTATGGTGGTTAGGTCGAGAAAACTGAAAGCACACATCCTCTTCTGTAGTTTTTTCTTGATCCCATTGGCAGCGGGGCGGGTTCTAAAGAGGATGAGCATAATCAGTTTGTAATATATCGATATCACTCAGGCATTTGGCTGTAGATTGGCTTCCAGGACCGAGGGACTGGAAAGGGAAATGCAAGTCATTTATCTTCTCTGAGGCAGATTCCGCATCTGTGAATGCTGAATGTTAACACCTGCATAGCCTGTCTCCTGACATTGCACAAAAGAAAACGAAGAGAGAGTGGTGGAAGTCTGAGGGAGGACAAACGGAAAGTCCTATGCAGAGCAATATACAATATGGTAATTTCACAGGTTCTTGACCAGAATATTTAAAATAGAACCCTCCTATTTGTTCTTCACCAATAAGCAGCTGTGGAGCAGAGAAACGCAGTGTCATTAGCAAATTAGCCAACCTTTCCCCTCTTGGTGTCTCCTGGAACCATAAATATGCGCAGGTTAGAATTGGTATAGCTACGGACAAATAAGACTTTTCCCTGGAAAGGAAGGAGGAGGTGGGAAGAGGACAAAGATCAAGTTCAATAGAGAAAAGACATCATTCCAGGGAGAGTTCTTTGCAATTTGACTGCTGGACCCCGTCTACGGATTTTTATGCCTGTCTTATCTTCTTACCAGCTTCTTTTGAGCCTTTGAGCATTTTGATTTTTCAAAGAAATAAAGGGGTCCGAAATGACACATCTGAGGTATTCTAAACCAATGAGAAATTTTTAATCTCCATCTTTATCCAATTAAACTAATGGAAAACTGCCTCCTTGCCAATCTATTAGCACCTGACAATGGGATAGTTACAGATGCGCACTAGCTGAATATTCTCTTTTAGGGGGAAACAACTTGCTGACTTTTTAATTTCAGGTTCAGTTCTGATTAACCTTCCACCTCAGTGTTGATCTTAGAAAGCAGAACCATTTACAACGATCTGAAATGAGAGAGAGTAGGGTGCAGATCACTAGGAGCAAGGACAGGAAATAGGGACCTTTGGCTTAGCTCTGAAATGGTTTCATCAGCACCGTGGGGGCTGATGCAGACCCAGACAAGCAACACAAGTTTTCAATTGAGAAACCACACGGATGGGAGGAGGTTGGCAACCACTGGAGAGACTGACACAACACAACCCTCTGAACTCAACTATGTCACTTAGGAGACATGAGTCAGACTTATGTACATACTAGGTCCACATGCATGACTTATAAAGAACAGAGAGTAATTAGCTCACAAAAGATTAAGGAAACAAAAATCAAACAAAACCATGGACACTCCCTCAATGGCACGGGCATATTAATCTCTAGGTTTTCCATGTCGCAGTTGTGAAGTGCCAGCGAATCAGTTCTGGCGCTCAGTGACCTCATGGACAACAGAGAGAAACACCAGCTGGCCCTGTGTCATCTCAGAGTGGTTCCATTTGAGCCCATTCTTGCAGCCACTCTTTCAAGTCGTCTTGCTAAGAGAATTTTTCACTTTTCACTGGCATTGCCCTTTACCAGCAACTGGGCTCTCTTCGCAACAGGTCCAGAATACACGAGACAAAGTCTCACCATCCTTGCTTCTAAGGAGCACTCTGGCTGTACTTCTTCCAAGACAGATTGTTCCCTTGGCAGTCCATGGTGCTTCCAGTGTTCTTACCCAGCACCAGAATTTAAATGTATGGATTCTTCTTCAGTCTGCAGGATTCCTTATCCAGTTTTCATAAACATATGTGGCAATTAAAAACACCACACCTAACTCAACGTAAAATGTTTGCTTCTCAACATTTTAAGGTGCTCTTGTGCAGCCAATCTGCCCAGTGCAATATACCTTTTGATAGGAAATCAAAGATAGAAAAGACTGTTGCTTCCATGAACACTAACTGTGGATTAAAGTCAAATGAAATTCTTGACAACTTCCATAGTTTTTTCTATATCACGCACTTGTCCATTTGTCCAGTCGTGAAGGCATTTGTCTTCTTTATATTGAGCTGCAACCCTTACTGCAGGTTACAGTCTCTGATTTTCATCAACTAGGGCGTCTAGTCCTCCTCGCTTTCTGCAAGCAGTTATGCCATCAGAATATCAAAGACTGTAAATAAGCCTTCCTCCCATGATGTGTGGTGATTTTTAAGTAATCAGTAGTTCCTTACTCTTTGTAAACGATTGCTCCTTGGTTCATGTGTAGATTCCACATGAGCACAATATATTGTGCTGGAATTGCTATCAATAGATTGTTAGGTTATAGAGTTTAATGTCTTTGCGTGGTCAATAAAACACAAGTAAACATCTCTCTGGCACTCTTTCTTCCAGTCACAATCTAACTGAAGTCAGCAAGGATAGCTTTAGTCCCACGGCCTCTTTCACACTCAGTTGGAATTGCTAGCAGCTTTCTACTGAGGCACTATTACAACTGCTTTTTAAATTATCTTCAACAAAATTTTACTTGCTGGTGGTATTCATGATACTATTTGATTATTTTCAAATACTTTGGGGTCACCTCCCTTTGGAATGTCACAAATGATTTTTGGGGGGAAACAGAAAGATTTCTCCCAAGTCCTTTCCCCCAAATATGTTAGATTTAGGACACTGCTTGAAGCTAATGATAAATATTATTTCTCTTGAAGAGACTGCTATCTCACCCCACCACAGGGGTGGGCCTGCTCCCTGGTGCTGGGGACAATGGACTATTTCTCCCTGAAGCTTGCAACCATTAGCTTGGTTCCTGTAGGTGGGGTTTACACCCTACTGCTAATGGTTCTTATGGAGATCCAGAAAACAGATCAAACCAGCATTAGGACATCCAAAGTTAAGCTGCTATCCTGAATCTAGGATCCGCCCATCTTGCCACATGTGTACCCCCAATCCCTCCTCTTCCTATTGCATGGATATCCCTAGATCACCCCTCTCATTACTGTATTACCTATAGCACAACCCCTTTCTGCGACATATGTCTTCACCTGTAATTAGGGGCTTGCATGTCCCCAGAGAAGATAAAAGCCTTGGTCAGCATTAAAGATTCTCTCCCTCCACGTGGACCATCAGGCGGGGCTGAGGTGAGCACTGCTCCCATGAAATGTGTCTGACTCCATTTATTTCTATATTTCTCTTCTATCTCTCAAGCTCTCTATAACTTTACTATAATCTTTAGTTATTGTTGCTGTACAATTGTGCCTACAGGACCCGTGATGATGTGTTAGGGGCTGGCTTCCCCTGGCAAATTTTGACAACTTCTTGTTGTCAGCTGGCTAGGTAATGGTCTTCCAAATTTCTTGTCATAGATGAGTGAGGGAGTTCAGAGCTTTATCAGTGTATGGAAACATTTCATCTGGTATTCTGTCCATTCCTGAAGCCTTGTTTTTGTTTTGGAATTCATATTTCACAAATAATTTTATAAAATAGATCAAACAAAATGCCTTTTGTGCAATTCTGGAATTAGGTCAGATTTTAAGAAGCCTTCGTGTGATCATCTTAAATAAAGAGTAACGTTTAACTTCTCAGCGATCTCTTTGTATGTGCCAAGTGCAAAATCCCTCCTTCACACTGCTTGCTATCGTTGGTAGGTGCCATTGGGTCGGTTCTTACTCACAAGGACCCTTTGTACAACAGAGTGAAACACTGCCTGGTCCGTTGCCATCTTCACACCCCTAACACATGTCACCGTCACCTTCTCTCGCTCATGTATGGCAGGATCACTCTTTTTTCTCCACTTCAGAATCTCCTAAAATAACTTACCTTCATTCTAACTCAATCTTAACCCCCAACAGACTTTTGTGCTGGCGTGTCTCCCCACACCTGCCATCTCTAGCTTGGTTATTTGTCACTCACACCAACATAAACCTGTGGCTTCTTTCAATTTTTCTTAGCCTCTTTACTTGGGTTCCGGATGACAAAAAAGAAGATACAAACAAACAAAAAAACTAGCAGCTGACAAGGAAATCAATAATAGTTCAGGGGGAGGGGAGGTAGGGAAAACGAGGAGCTGATAGCAAGGGGTCAACAGAAAGTAAATTTCCAGAAGGGAATGATGGCAATGTATGTACAAATATGTTTGATAAATTTGATGTATGGATTGTTATAAGAGTTTTAAGAGTCCCCAATAAAATGATCTTTAATTTTTAAAAAAGTCAGAAGGAAGAGTGTAAGATTGCAAACACTAGTGAATTGATGTCATTTTTTATTCCTGACACACACACACACACATATATATGACATGTACCATGAAGATATAAATAAAAATGTGGTGGGCCAAGGCAATGTTAAAGCAGATAGTGGAGATTTGGTTCAGGAAGGTAGTAAGAAGTATAAAGTTAAAATATTTGCATCAGTTAAAAAAAGAGAGGTTGAAGAGGACATGTCCTAAGGACAAGTTGTTTTAGCGCCAAAGCAAGCTACGTGTGAAATGATTAAATAGGCTAATGGAGAAGCTGAGGATAACAAGGAGAGGAACTGCCCATTAATAGGTATCGAACTCAGAATGAGAGACAAGACACTGCTCTGAGGGCGCTGTTGTTGAGCCCAACACATAGTGAGCCCACCTACAACAGAATAAAGCACTGCCCTGTCCTACACCAGCTTCGTGCCTGTTGTGTTTCAGTCCATTGTTTCAGCCATTCTATCAATCTCTCTCATGGGATTTTCCTCTTTTTTTTCTTCTGAGTATGGCGTTCTTTTCTAGGGATTGAGTTCTCCCACTCACATGTCCAAAGTATGTAAAATGCACAGTCTCGTTATCCTCACACTTCCTGCAAGAGTTGTATATTTTCTGACAATCCATGGTGTTTTCAATATTCTTTGCCAGCACCATAATTTACATACATCAATTCTTCTTTGGTCATTATTACTTGATGTACAGCATTTACACACATAGGAAGTAGTTGAAAATATCATGCCTTGTGTCAAGTGTATCTTAGCCCTTAAAGCAGCATGTTTGCTCTTTAACACTTTAATGGAGGTCTTGTGCGGGTTTGCATAATGCAAAAAGTGGTTTTGTTTCTTGACTGCTGTTCTTATGAACATTGATGGTAGATTTATGTCAAATGAAATCCTTGACAACTTTGATCTTTTTTCTGTAGATCATGATGTTGTCCATCGGTCCAGTTATCAAGGTTACATTTTCTTACAGTGAGTTATAATCCATACTGAAGGTGAACGTTTGCTCTTCACCAGCGTTTCCAGTCCTCTGGCCTTTCAGTAAGCAAGGTGGCATCCTCTGTATGTCACTGGCAGTGAGTGAGCCTCCCTCCGATCTTGATGCCATGCCCTTATTCATAGCTTCTCTGATTAGTTGTTAAACATACAGATTGAATAATTGTGATGAAGTAATACAACCATGACACACACCATTCCTGATTTTAAACCATGAAGTACAGAACAACTTTTGGGATGACTTCCTCTTGGTCTGTGAGGGAGTTCGTTTATTTTGACAACCTGGCCGATAAACACCTGTGGGGTTAATTGAAGGGTGGAGGGATAAATGGTTCAGTGAGCCTCGCCTTTTTGAGTTCTCAGACATGGATGCACCTGTCTTAGCCAGTTCCCTGCTTCAGCTGACAAGGTTCACTTTCTGCAAGAAATCCTTGAGGAGCAGCCCCATGGACCTACCCTGATGCAGCCCTGAGTGCTGGAGCACCCGTGTGGAGACCCCTGCCAGCGCTGAGATTGTTACACATTCACTGACTTGGCTCTCCTCCTGCAGTCGCATCATTTCAGAGAAAATGAACCTACATCTGTTTTGTGAGATGGAGGACGACTTTGTGGATTGGTGTTGGACATATGGGTTAATGGTGGACTTGTGGGCTTGGGCAGCACTGGGTTGGCGATGTATTCTTGATGCACACTTAACCTTTATATAAAACTCTCTCTTACACATGAGTTTCTGTGGATTTGTTTCTCTAAAGTACCCAGACTAACACAGTCTATGTACAGGTTCCAGATAAGAATTTTCATTCTTATAAATGTTATCCATAGTTTGTTATGATCCTCGCAGTCCAATGCTTTTGCGTGGTTAATAAAGCACAAGTAAACATCTTTCTGGTATTCTTTGCTTTAAGCCATGATGCATCTGACCTCAGCAACGTGATCCTTTGTACCACGTCCTCTTCTAAACCCAAATGGAGTTTCTGGCAGCCCTATGAAAATGTATTGCTGCGACTGCTGTGGGATTCTTTTCAGAAAAATGTTACTTCTATGTTCTATTAGTGGTGTTGTTTGATAATGTCCACATCCTGTAGGTTCACTTTCTCTGAAATGGGCACAACTATCTTTGAGTTGATTTGCTAGACAGCTGTCTCCTAAATTTCTTGACATATACTAGCGCAGCTTTCAGGGCTGCAACAATTTAAAAAATATGCCTCAATTCGTTTTCTGTCAATTCCTGGAGGCTCGTTTTTCTTCAAATGCCTTCCATGCATCCCTTCGGGGCCTTCAGCTTTTGAAGCAATGCCACCTCTTGAAATGGTTGTATGGCGATCGATTCTTTTTCGTACAGTGACTCAATATATTCCTTTCATCTTCTTTGGTATTATCAATAATTTTCCAAAGAATCCTTCAATACTGTGACTGATGGCTTGGGGTTTTCTTCAGCTCTTTCAAGTTGAGATGAGCATCCCATGTTCTTCCGTTTTGGCTTTATAGCTCCAAGGCTTTGCACATTTCCTATAGTGCTTTCAATACAATACTTTGTCTTCTTTGCTGCCATGACATTTCCCCCCTGTTCGGCTCTTTTACTTCATTATTTCTTCCAGTGCTTTTGCTATGGGAAGAGCCAGTTTTTGAGTGTCTTCTGACATCCACTTCGGTCTTTTTTTTCTCCCTATATTTTTAAAAATTATGGTTTGTTTTCTTTATTGTTTTCTAGAGGCCATCCCATGACTCATATGCGCTTTGTCATTAGTGAGCAATGCATCAAATCTGTTTCTGACATAGTCTCTAACTTCTACACTCAATGCTACATTTTGACTATTGCGGTCTTATTTTATTTTGTTCAGGTAGAACCTTAACTTGCATATTGGTGTTCTGTTCCACAGTTGGACCCGTGCCTTGTTTGGGCTAACAACACTGAGCTTCATTACATCTTGCCATGTATGTAGTTAGTCAATTTGATGTCTGTGGGTTTCATCTGGAGAAGACCACTTATACAGTTGACATTGGTCTTGTGAAATTCTCTTTCAGAGTCTCTAATGTGGTGTTCATACTCATTCTGATTTGTTTCTAGAGATCACCTTACCTAGAGATATGATGAATCATCATTATAAATAAGTTTCACCATAGATACCATAGAAAATGGTCAGTGTTAAGAGGTTGCTCAGAAGGCTTGGTGATGTGCTTCATGATCATATCGCCTACTTATGGGACTTGTTAAATGCAACTTTATATGCATAGGATTCGTTAGGGAACAGAAAGCATATTCTTAATTTCAACAGAGAATATTTAATGTGGTTAATAGGTTATAATCAGGTACCTGAAACCACTAAGGGTACCCTCAGATATAATGGGTAGGGCATTCAAATAAAGCTCTTATATGCTTCTAGGGATGAGAAACAAAGAGAAGATTTAAAACTCTACCCCATTGAAAAGCACACTGATGATAAAGAATGGAATGTACTTGCAGGAAGGAGGCCGGTTGGGCCAGAGATTAAGAAATAAGGCTGAGGCAACCCTCCCACCAGTGTGTGTGGGGTAGTTATATAATCTGGCATCAACTTTGAGAGTATTTAGAGTGAATGGGGTGGAGTTTAGCTGTCAATCAGGTTCCAGCTTGATGACCTCATTTGGAGGCCCTACGGAGATAAATAGCTTGCTGGAACAAATGTGTGACACAGATACACTCACTCAGAGACATTCCTGTTGATAAGCCACATGGAGACACACTGATGGAGCCAAAGCCCTCAAGTTGGAGGAGCCACGTGAAGACGCAGGCCAGTGCCAAGATCTTCCTTCCTTCCACCGCCACTGGATCTATAAGACTTTCCACCCACTGGCCTGTGATCTGCCTGCATTCGACATTACTTTATGGCTGTATGAGTCTAAGGAGGGATTTATGGACGAGTTTGGACATATGGGCTCATATTGGACTCATGGGACTGATCTGGACTGGGCTGGGATGTTTTTCAATATACAATTGCTCTTTTATATAAAGCTCTTTCTTATACACATATGAGTGTCCATGAATTTGTTCCTCTACGCAACCCTGGGCTAACACAGTGTGTATGGCTGGCAGTTTCTCATATCTCCAGCTTCAGTTCAAATGTCACTTCCTGAAAAGAGACTTTGCTGGTCACCCCATTAATAACCCAGGCACACCTGGTCTTATACACGTTCTATTGAATACATAGCACTTATTCCATGTGCAATTTTCTTATTTGTTGTTTTTTTTTATAAGATAAAACCTTTTCATTTTATATTGGTAAAACACACGTGTAAAAAGTGCCTTTTCAACCATTTACGAGTGTATAAATCGACAGAATTTACTATAACTGAATCATCATGCTGTGCAAAGTTCTAAAACGTTTCCATCGACCCACACAGAAACTCAATTCCCATTAATCAATACCTCCTCGTTTCCCCATCGTCCAGCCCATGGCAACCACTAATGAACTTTGATCGTGACACCCTCGCCTGGTCTGGAAGTGTCAGCTACGTGAGATCATGCCATGCCTACAATGCCGGGGTCAAAGTTAACGATCATTAGGAAGGAGATGCAGAATGGGGCAGAGCTGCATCCTGTTGTACATCAAGTCACTAGAAGTGAAGTGGCCGTGATGGCATCGAATACTCTTTTGCGTCTGATTTATTTCAGTCAGCATCATGGGGTGATGTTTTAGAGGCCATGAGGAAGATTCATCCCTCTTTTAGGGTTTCATGTGCACTGGTAAGGGCCCCTGAGCTCTGGCTCTGAAGCTATTTAGAGTCCATTAATTTTCTGACTGCCCCAATGAAATGAAAGCACTCTGTGGAAAGATACCTTGCCCATCTGGCTCTAATCAAAGCCCCAATGTCCACAAAAAATCCTAAGCAACAGCATTTCAGCCCCCAAAGATTAAACTAAGTGTTGGAGGTGTAATAGGTGGAGCTTCTTAGTAGACATAGATTGTTCAGAAATCCATCAGGTAAGATGGAAGCAGAGACTGGGCAGGAACAACGGGTGAGGAGAAGAGTTTAGAAGACCACTGAAAACATGTAAGGAAAAGAGTGTGTTTATTTGACTTAGTGAATGATCTGTGAGCTCCTGAATTTCCCCCTCAGGATATCTTCATAGCAAAAGAAGAATGAATGCTGGTTTGTAACTCCTCCTTTCCCGTATCCCTCAGAGCCGGCTGCTCTCAAAGACTCATCTTTCTTCAGATAATGTTTTGTAACCTTACAGCCACACATAATTGTGCCTTCTTGATGAACCTGCCATCGCTATTTCCCCCAGGTAACTGCTTTGAAAGGAGAACAATCACAAAGGCTCAGGGCTGCTGGATCAGGTTATGAAAGCAGAGTGGTGCTCAAAGTTTCAGCAGCAGAGGCTGAATGTCACAGGCTGCCCCACCTCAACACCCTTGCTTCCCAGAGCATTATCGGGTCAGTCTTATCTCTTCCCACACAACTACTACTAGACACACACCTTCCACAGACTGTGCACTCAGTCTTTTACTGGCATGTTTATGTTTTGTATGTATTTGCATTCCTGGTATAAATGATGTCCCTGTAGATGTGTTTCAGTATGTCCCCGGGTCAAAGACAACTCCTACGTGCTCTTTATTATTTTATAAATTTGCTCTCACTCTGAAACAACTGAGCCAACACCCACTTGCCACAAATCCTTCATTACAATCAACTACACCTGCCGTTTTTAAATTACTGAAGCAGTTCTGAGTGTTTTTCTTGCAACAAGACAAAAACAAAAAAGACTTAAACCTGCTATCATCAAGTTGATTCTGACTCATAAAGGGATTCCTGGAGTATTAGTCTTGATGGAGTCAGAAATTTTTTTTAATAGGAGAAAGAATGGTGGGTGTAAATGGTCAATCTTAAGGTTAGGAACCTGTTGCCTTATCTAGAGAGCTACAAGGGCTCCTGACCTAAGCCCTCTGCCATTAGTTGCTCCTAAGTCAGAGTGCCCTCTACTGGGTTTCCCAGGCTATCCGGCTTTATGGAGCAGAGAGCCTCCTCTTTCCCCCAAGGAGTGGCTCGTGGGTACACCAGCACCAGGGCTTTAGAATGGCAGTCTCAGAATCTTCAGGGGACTCAAGTTGAGAAAAGAAAAATATTCCTGGAGGGACAAGGTCAGCGCTTCAGAGTGGACCGGGCAAGGCTTCTCAACAATTCTTGCGGGGCAACCTTGCTCCCATTGACAACTGAGCAGGTGCACTGCCCTGAGGGGGACCACGCTTTGGTGCAGCATCCTCGGCCCTCTTCTCACCAATGCCATTTAAAAATTTTTAAACACATTCTCCTAATAAGTCCCCAGGATTACCCTGTATTCTTGGAGAAAATCTTTCGAGATTACCATATAGGAATTGTTAAAACTCAATCACCTTAACTGTCTCAGTTGAACTCTCTGCTGCGCGTTTAACTCGCCCAGTAGATTCCCTCAGGATGATGATTTTAATTTCACCATTCACTGGAAGGCACTAGTGATAGGTGGGTTTTGTATCAACTTGGCTAGGCAAGGACCCGCAGTGGTTTGGTATTTGAGGCCTATGGTAATCCCCCACAGTGTGATCAAAAATAATGTATTCGGCTCCATGATAGGATCTGCATCGAGCGGTCAAGTCGTCGTAGGCAGATTAGAGTGTAAGCCCCTTACTCAGGTCCTTCCTGCCTATCTTGGCTTCATCAGCCCCTGTAGGTCCATGAGTCAGGAGAGGTCTCCTCACTACCATCTGACCCATGAACTTGGTACCTGCCTAGAAATGGACCTGACCCCTTCTACAACTGTGTGAGCCACTTTTTAAGATAAATTTCTCTCTACATATACATACAGAAGCATCACTAGTTTAGCTGCTCCAGAGAACCCAACCTGACACAGCACCCCAACAGACAAAGACAAGCTTGTTACTGCGAGCACTGGTTTGCTGACTTACTGATCACGGAGACATGTTTCACCACACTTTGTTTGTGACAGACCCATGCCTTTATCAACTAGAATCCTAGTAGTGATACTTCTGGACTCACTCTGATACCTCTTTACAAACAAAAAGACAGAGCGCTTCCTCAATTTACACAGAACCTCTTCACATTCACTGCAGGCATATGGCAGATCAAAAGAGAATTTCTTAGTACAATAAAACAACTGGCACATTAACATTTAAATGCCTGTTCTGGAGTATCCTTTGCACCAGTATTAAAAGACGGATGACAGTATATGGAACAGGATTGATAAGCTTGGAGGATTGATGAGAGGTAGGCTACAAAGTTGGGAGATAACGAAATAAAAATGCTTAGGCCCAGGAGACAGAAACTCCATTAACAACAAAATCTTTTCCCCTTTCTCCAAAACTCATCCTTATGTATCTCCTCACACCGAATATCCAGTTGCCCGGCTAGAGAGGGGCGGCCTATCAGGGTATCCATGCAACCCTTGTCCCCCTGAACTCTCATCCTTCTGGCCTCCAAGTTATTAGGCATTTGGATCCTGTTCCACATGCAAATGAAATCCATGACTAGGTAGATTTTTGATTTGGCAAGAGGAAAGCCAGATTCCCACGGAGACACAAGAAGCATTAGCATAGTTGTCACCAGGTAAATATTTCGTGGAAACAAAGTATCCATGGCAGAGGATGAAGCAGCTAAAGGCAGAGAACCTACATTTGCATTTATCAGCCATATTTACTGATGCTCATTCCAATAGAGCAAAATAAAACCATAACTCTAATCTCACACACACATATACACAGTCACACACAAGTTAACGCTGCCCTTCATGTAGCCACTCCACGGTATGTTTCACCATTTCAAGACTTTTACATGTCCCTCTTGAATGGTTTTGGTAGGTGGAAAGAATAACTTGTATTAATGATCTTTTGTTCTGGCATCATGATATCTCTGTACTATCTCATTTAATATCCTTAACTTCCTAGTGAGATAACTGCAGTTGTAATTACATTTTCACTGATAGGAACACCACCCCCCAAGGCATCTTACGAAACGAGGAAGCCTGAATTACATTTCAGAGCTCAGGCTTCCATGTCAAAATCTGAAGAAAAAACAAACCAAACTCTAATGTTATTATTCAATATTATCATATCCATACCGGAAGATGTCTCTCCTTTAACAAAATGACATTAATGTGGTTGAAAGTTATGAGTTCATTTTTTTCATGCTTGATACTGTGATTATTTTCTTACATTTTTATTACTGCTGTCATGATTAGATGAAATTCAATTAAACACAAGTTTTACTTTCCACATTTTTGGGGATACAGTCATCTTTATCATTCATTTCACTAAAACAATGTTCTCATGCGGAAATGCAGATTGTACAAAATTATTCATTCCAGATGAGTGTTTGCTATATTGTGTAGGAGTAGACAGATCACAGATGCAATACACCCCCCAACTCCCCCCTGAGGCCCTGTTTCTATTATCAAATATCTTCTCAAACTCAAAGAAAACAGACGTGGCCACTGCAAGTTCCTTCATGTGATATCAAATGGAAAAGAGCAATCCCGTGCCAGGACGAGAATGGAGAATCTGCCTGTTCGATCATTTTAACACAACTTGAGGAGTGCATCGTCACTGAGCATAAAAAGTCCCCAAATTAAAAGATTCTACAGAACCTTCCCAGAGTCTCAGTTTTGCATTTCCTGAATCCTGAGTTATCCGTGAGCATTATATAGTTATTCCCTTAAACAGTAAGGAACCCACAATCCAATCTTGGAAACTGACAAAACGATCCAGGTCTTAGGAAATCTAGCACAGCTGCAACAGCATACGGAGCAGCTACAGTCCACTCACCGGTGTGTTCCTCAATAGCTCACGCCAACCTACTCTGGCTACTCAGATTGTATTTGAAATGCACGAAGAATGTCTTCAACTTGACCCAGCAGTGATTACATTTGCAAAGTGAACACTGGCCTGTTTAATAAGTGTATGTGTGTAATGCAGGCAATCAATTTTTTCCCCTTTTCAGTTCTTATAGACGCTGGGCCAAGTATTTCCCTCAAACATCTTGAGGAATAGTGATATCGTAAAGCCTCCCCCTCTTGGCCAGTCTATAAGAAGTTAAAATACTCCAAACCAACCAAACACAAGCCCCTTTGAAAACATTCCGAGAAATGTCCTTGAGGCACATTCGATTGGAGGAGCAGAGTCCGGGAAAAGGACTTGGACAGGGAGATCCACTAAGAGCAAGAGAAATGAAAGTACCAGTCCGACCATCTCCAGTTGCAAGACACAGGCAAGCTGACCAACAGCTGCCTTTTGATAAGAATGCCCATGTTTCATGTAGATCATCTCTTACAGGTCACTAATTACAGGGTTAGTGGAGGGCCCCTGGCTATCCTAAACAAGGGCCCCCAACCTTCTCTCCTCTCCAAGATGACTTCCACAGAATCAAAGGCATTCAGGCAAGAAGCACTGCAAATAAATGGCAACCGAGAACTCTCCACCCACCTCTGTCTTCAAATAGAAATTGCAATATTTCCCAGAACCAGCCTAATCGATGTCTCCTTAGCTATGATGTCCCCTACGAGATAGCTTGATCATCTCTAACTTCAAGGGAAGCTTGGAAAGTTAACCCCTGGCAAAGCCTAACAGGATCACAACCATATATTTTAAATGAAACCTGTTCTATTTGAAAGGAAGTAAGAGAAAAACTGGGGGTAGAGATAATTGGATTATCCGCTACCTTTGCTCTGCCTTTAAATTATCTTTGATGAAACCACTGACATGAAATTTAATATCACCTCAAAATGTGAGGATTGGGTCCCTGTCTTACTTCTAAATTTGAAAATAAGAACAACAACAACAACAACAAAGTAAACTATCAAGCAACTTTTGATAGTTTACAGGAAACAATGGGTCTATAAAATGGCCCCTCCCCCAACTAGTCATTTACTCTTCATTTTTGAGATAAACACTACAGAGCAATCTTCAGGGGTGCACTGATTAAGTGCTTGACCATGGGTTGGCCCTTTAATCCTATAACGCCGAGCGTGACATTTTCATAACATTTAATTAAATGTATATATTAATATATATTGATAACTATGGAAGTAAAGAATAAAAATTTTTTTTCCTGAAATTAAAAATTCAGGCATTATAGGGTTAAACCCACCTTGCAGCTCATGAAAGATGTGGGGGTCTGCTGCTATAAAGCAGACAGCCTAGAAAACTCCATGGGGCAGTTCTACTATGTCATGGGCCGGAGGGGGGGGGGGTTCCGCTAATAGTCAAAAATCAACTTGGTGGCATTCACAAGAGCAACAAACCTGGAAAAGAAGTACAACAGCATTTCTCAATCTAATACTCCTTAAATTTGTTTATCATTTACGTACAGGATCCATTGCCTCATGTAACACCAGAGAATTCCCTACGGAGTCCGTGTCACTTCTGTCCATAAGCTCAGGTCTTAGACAAGTGTCTGGTTGGGAACTAGGACTTTTCTTAAGAGAGATCATCATAATATTATGGATAGAACTGCTCACTGCTAACAGTGATGCCCATGAAAATAATTTAATATGTTCTTTGTCTTCTTTATCCCTGGCCAGGCAAAGGAACTCTCAGGAATTAAGAACCAATTTTCTAACTCTCATTTAACCACGGTTGGATGAATAAGTATGAGATTAATCAGGCAAAAGCAAAAAGAAAACGCACCACATTTTAAGCTGCAATGTCAATTTTCATGTTTGCACTGTCTAGGGATACTAGTTACCACCCCTGTGGTTAAAAAGAGCTGTGAAAATGATGTGGACACTTTGCGCAGAAGTGTACTAGCTAGTTGATGCTGTTGTTGCTAATCCGGTCATACAAGAGGCCGCCGGCCAAATAGTGAATTCCTTGAAACCATTCTAATCCCGCCTCATTTTCATTTGCCTTCACAATCCCCTTAGCTATCAATGCATCTAATTAGCCTTTATGTTAATTAACCTGCTCCAAATTTGCTTACTTAATGGCAATCTTTTGGATTAAAAAATACGACCTTTCAAGCAAATATTCAACACAAATTCTTTTACACGTGATGTCCCAATTAAACTGTTGCCTCTTTTACTCGTCAAACTCATAGCAACTATTAAAATAAAACGCCAAACTTTTGTTCAAAGTCCTCCTGCATTCTACAGAAGAAATTTCTCCCGTGGACTCTCACAGCTTTTTATTAATTATCAAATGTGGTCTTTTTAATCTGTCCCTTTGAATCTCCTCTGCCTAGATTCTGCTGCAAATGGCCTCTTCAGATTGCTACAATACAAAGATTTCACTTTGATGACTAACATGCACTTGACTGGAGCCATGTTACTTTTGATCCCCACATATGCCTGCAAAGGGTGGACAATAAAAATGGAAGGCAGGAGAACTGATACCTTCAGGTTATGGCATCTGAGGAGAATTGGATATGTCATAGACTTCCAGAAGAATGAACACATTTGCCTTGGTGGAAGCACAACTGGAATGTTTTGGACATGGTATCAGGAGGGGTCAGTCCTGGAGAAAGCCATCACTTTGAGTAGAGTCAGTCCTCTGTGAGATGGCTTAACATCGTTGCTGCAACAAGGGGCTCAAGCATACTTCTTGCTGTGAGTGTGGCACAGGATGTGCAACATACAGTCCATTCACCTCCGACCATTTCTTCTTGGTCTACACCATTATTGTCAAAAAATCTGGTCTCTCAGAATCTGGCTTGAATCCTTGGTCTTGCTGTTTACTAGCTATAACATTCAAAGGTCATTTACTGGGCTGTTCTATGTCTTAGTTTCCTCATCTATAAAACACAGAAAATAATGGCATCACAGGTAGTGTTTATTTTTGTTTGTTTTTTGTGAACCCCACAGCCACTGAGTCCATTTCAACTCATAGCAACCTGATGTAAGGTTTCAGTGAACCTTCATGGGAGCAGATCGTCACCTCTCTTGCCCAAGGAGCAGCTGGTGGGTCCTGGTGCCTAACAGCCAATGCTTACCTGACAAGGCCACCAGGGCTCCTTTTTGTGAGTGAAGAGATGATCTCCAGCTACTTGGCCCTATATTCTGACAGCCCAAAGCATGTCAGCTCAAACACTCTCCTTAACCTTGGTGCATACAGATTTTAGCAATGGCCCCACTAGATGAGTCAATGACATAACATTAAAGGTATTGTTGCAGCTTTGCTTATATTACTCAATAGAATCTGCCGACCCAAGAGTAGAAGAGTTTCAGTGAAAGAAATTAATGACACACTGGAAAGTGCAGAAATGAAGACGTACTGACAATATTAAATGGCCAAGATGTTTTGTTCAAGAATAAGAGAAGCTACAACACTGGGGTACGGTGCTTTGCCATTTCCTGGTGAAAACACCCATTGATTGCCTGATTAATTAGGCACAGGAAAAAACAACCTGAATGGTGTAGTGAGTGGAAAGTGCTCAGCTGCTAACCCAAAGTGGAGAGAGTTGAAGCCATTAGCTGCTTCTTAGGAGAAAGATGTAGCAGTTTATTTTTTAAATAAATAGATCATTTTATTGGGGGCTTTTACAGCTCTTATAGCAATCTGTACATCAATTGTATCAAGTACATCTGTACATATGTTGCCATTATAATTTCCAAAACATTTCATTCTACTTGAAACCTTGGTATCAGCTCATCTTTTTTCTTCCTTCCTCCCCCATCACCCTACCCTTGTAAACCGTTGATAATTTATAAATTATTTTAATTTTCATATTTTACACCATCCGCTGTCTCCCTTCACCCACGTTTCTGTTGTTCATTCACTGGAGAGGAGGGAATTGCACCTCGATCATTGCAATCAGTTCCCCCTTTGTCCTCCCTCCTTCCCCCAAACCTCACCGCATCAATACTCTCATTATTGGTCCAGAGGGGCTTATCTGGCCTGGATTCTATGTGTCGAGAGTGCTTATCTGTGACAGTGTACATGCTCTGGTCTACTCAGATTTGTAAGGTAGAGCTCAGGTCCTGATAGTGGGGGAGTGGGAAGCATTAAAGAACTAGAAGAATATTGTGTGTTTTGTACGTGCTATACTGCACCATGGCTGCTTCATCCCTGCTTTATGACTTTTCTGTGAGAGGATGTCCAATTGTCTACAGATGGGCTTTGGGTTTCCATTCTGAACCCCTTCATTCGCATAAAAATAGTTGTTTGTTTTGGGTCTTCTGATGCCTGATACCTGATCCCAGGGACATCTTGTGATCACACAGGTTGGTGTGTTTCTTCCATGTGGGCTTTGTTGTTTCCCTGCTAGATGGCTGCTTGTTGTCCTTTTAGCCTATAAGACTCCAAATGCTATATCTTGTAATAATTGGCACCATCAGCTTTCTTCATCACATCAGCTTATGCACCCATTCTGTCACCAGCTATGGTTTCAGAAAGGTGGGCATCACAGAATGCCAGGTTATTAAAACAAAAGGTGGGGGGGAGATGAAGCATCAGGGGAACAGGGCACTAATCCACCATGGGGAGGATGCTGTTTATGTCTCCACAGGAAAGTGAAAGAGGAACTAGATCTCAACCTGGTGTTCCAAGCTTTGAGAGTAATATACTGACTTGAAGCAGTTAACTACAGAGAGGCCTGCAAGGGCAGACCAGCCCCTATTCCAGCTACGTCCACCCTCTTCCCCAGAACAATCGGCTACAGAAGACAGCAGCGACGATAGAGCCCGGAGAAAATGACAGGCATTCCCAGACCACATGGGAGCAAACTGAGAGTGAAAGAGAGAGAGAGAGAGAGAGAGAGAGAGAGAACACATCATCATGGCCCACCAAGATTAGAGGATGACATTCCCGCTCGGAGCAGCCAATGCACAGAGAGGACCCTAGGGCTGGCTTCACCTCAAGACAGAAAGCCCCCTATTGACCCAGGGGCAGCACAGGAGACACGGTGTGGGAACTGTGCCTGCTCTGACCCTCACACACCAGGGCATAGCATGAAGGACGTGCAACAGTGTAGTAGGGGGAGCAAAGCAACAAAATCCCTGAGGAATTTCGAAAATAGATTTTGAACTTGTGGGGGGTCATGGCTTGGCACTGCATCAGACCAGATTGGAAGATCTGGCCTACCGCCATGGAAAATAAGAGTCAGCAAAGATACCTGGAACTACTCATAGTTGTGTTGTTTTTTCATGTCTATCTATATAAGACAGGCAAGAAAAACAATCCAGAGGAAAAACAACAGGACTGATGGTTTCAGGGGGAACAGAGGAGAGAGGATGTGGGGGGGGGGGGAGGAGGGAGAAGAAGGTGGGGAAAAAGGAGGGGGATTCAACAAACCCAGAGACAAGGAAACAACAAGAGATCTAAAATCAATGGCGAGGAAGGCATAGACTGCCTGGTGGAGTTCAATCAAGTTCAAGAGGCTTTACAGAGGGCCGGATGAAGATCAAACAAAATAATGGGACAGGAAGAAAGTAAAAGGAAATAAAGGGAAGGTAGGAAGCAAAAGGCATATACAGAGGTATAAACATAGGCATGCACATATGTAAATATATTAATGTATAATAATAGGAATAAAAGTCTATGTACATATATTTATAGGTTAAGTGTTAAGGTAGCAGATGGACATTGGTCCTCACTCAATGCAAGGACGCTTTTTTCTAATGACCTAGCAGTTTACGTCTGTAAAGATTTGCAGTTTTGAAAACTGTAGCTGTGTGGCAGCTTACCCCTGTCCCACAGGGTCATGATGAGTCTGAATCCAATTGAAAGGTTAGTGGTTAGAACCTACAGAGAAGAGCCTTGGAATAGAGTTTTGGTGATCTGCTCCCGAAAGAGCACAACCTTGAAAACTTTGGAGTCAAGTGCACACAACACACAGGGTTGCCCTGAGCAAGAGTCAGAATTGACTTGATAGCAACTAATCTTATTATTGAAAATAAACACAAATTGAGAAACAATGTAGGCAGTGGGATTCCATAAAAGTTTATTTATACCAAATAATATATATTGTTTGCATTTTACCCATGTTATTTTTTTTTACTTTTTATAAATATACCATGGTTTTATGATATGTTAATTAATGTTTGTTGAATCCAGATGTGTAGCATATGTGAATTCAGTCTGCATATCTTTGCTCTTCTATAAGTCTAAATCACTGAAAAATCAGAATTTTAAAGAATTGGTGATGTTTTCGTACAGACCAATTGCATCTTAATTTTTCTTACTTATTACGTAAGTTATTAAGTCCAGTTATCTCCAACTCATGGCAGGAGTATGTATTACACAATGAAATGTAGCCCCAACTTGGATCATGTTCATGTTGGAGCCTCTCGTTAAGGCTATTGTATCAATCCAGCTCATTGAGCACTGACCTTTACTTTTGCTGATCCTCTACTTTACCAAGCATGATGCCCGATACCTTTTTCTACTTATTGATTTTTCTTGATAAAGTATTGAATGTCAGTAAAATTAAATTTGGCCATCCTTGCTTCTGGAAAGCATTACAACTGTATTTCTTCTGAGATGAATTCCATTCCTTTCCCAGAATTCTGTGCTGTACTTAGTTAATGTTCTCTGCCAACACCAGAATTTAAATGCACCAATGCTTCTTCTGTCTTCTTTTTGCATTATCCAGATTTTCCATGTACCTGAGGTGACAATGGTCAGGGTCATCTCAGCCATAGCAATAATGTCTTTGTTTAACACTGCAAAGGGGTCTTCTGCAGCAAATTTGCTCAAGGCCGTATGACCATGCCATTTTATGTCTTCGCCGATGCATCCCTTCGCTTTGATTGTTGAACCTAGTAGATAAAATTCTTGACAGCTTCAGTTTTGTCTTATTATGTTATGTCATTCACTGGTTCAGTTGTGAGGCTTTCCATTGTCTTTCCATGCATGTGATATGTCTACTGAAATATTCTTATATTTTAGATTCAATTCTTATATTTTAGATTCAATTCTGTTTTTTCCTACTAACCCTCACACAGTAAGTCCCACTTCTGTTTTCATGCATAGCCTTTAAATTTGTTTCCCGTCCAATTAAGGAGAAACACGGGACACTCAATGATGACCATTATTCTTTAACTGATTCATATTTTAATTGTCCGTCCTTACAGTGACTGCATTTCTGGTCTGCCACAAATTTAGATTCCTGTAGGAAATCCCCTCTGGAAAACATAACTCATTCTCCACACTGTCTAGCTAGATAAAGAAGACCACAATGAAGACAGGCAAAAAAGTAGAACAAATATTTTGCATGCTATTTTATAAAAACAAAATGAACCCTTCCATCTTAGCAAGTATACTGCAGGGAAAATAAATCATGTTCAGGGGTGTAATTTTTAATGTAAGGCTAAAGAAAAAGAGATTTGTTTACTAACTATGTTTTGGACATTCAAATCTTTAACAAATATCTCCTCTATCATTCATTAGGACCCCTGCTGGCAACAATGGGTTAAGGGTTGTCTTGCCAACCCACCAACTACTGCACAGGAGTAAAATGACGCCATTGGCTTCCATACAGGTTTACAGCCCTGGAAAGCCTATGGTTCTACTACGGGGTGGCTTCAACGTGAAATCAACGCCATGGCAGTAGGTGCCATTTACTGTTTATCCCAGCAGTCCCTGCTAGCCATTGTCATTGTACGTCCTGACACAACATCCACTCAAATTTAAAGCACACTAGGAAACAATAAACTGAGAGTATTTTGTGTCATTTCTTAATTGGAATTTCTGACTTGCCAAAGATGTGCTCTCCTCTCTTTGGTCTTTCCACTTCCTTATTTCCAGGAGATGAACAAATACAGAGGCCAAAGGTGTGGGGAGTGTTTGCTGATGTGGATATAATTTACAAGGCTGAAATCGGGTGAGCCTGGTGTTCCTTGAACATCGCACCTTGATTAATTAATCTAAACAGCAAAAAAGTTATTCAATTAGGGTAAGAAGATTCAAGTCCAAGTTGCAGGATTCCTTTTGGTTATGCCAGAAAAGATAGGCTGATTAAATTAGGGAGTAAAGCCAAACATCTCTCGTGGAAGGAGTTTCTGATTCCGATATTTGATTAACACACTCCTGGGAACCATCTATAATTGTAGCCTCCGACATGAAGGATGAATTGGAGGGCAAAACCTGTGGTTGAGTGCATACTAGATGCAATTATCATTATTGACCTTATTATAATGTCTATATAGGAATGAAATGAGCAAACTATTCATTTTAAATGTAAACCACTTTTAAGAAAAACCTGAAGATGTGTATTGCTAACTACAGTGGCCCTTCTCAGCATTTTCTTGCAATTCGATGACAGCTGAAAATGTGGGGACAGGTACCGAACTGGGTAATCTGTGCGTTATACAAGAACTAAAACCCCAAATCCAAGCCGACTCATAGACACCACAGGACAGTCGAGCTGCCCCCATGAATCTCCAACGCTGTCATCTTCAAGGAGACCTACGGACACATCCGTCCACTGCCGAGGCTGGTGACCTTCAACCTGATGGCATCCCCAGAATCCTTGTCCATGAACTACACGCAATTGGACGTGCCTGCTCCTGTAGAAGTTTCCGGGATCCCTGGAGTTGTGTAGTGAGTGGGGAGGAGATGGGATGGAGATGCTGGACTGGAAGTGGAAAGGCTTTTGTATGCCACCCTTTTTACTTCCTTGACCCCGTCAAGCCCTTCAGCCCTTTGCTCCCAGTCCCATCTCCCTTTGTCCACAATCATTTCGGTTTTGTGCTTTAATAACTCAGACGAGCGGAACAAGGCTTATTCCTGTTTTGAGATGCTTGTTTGAACAAGCCTTCCCAGCTTTGTCCATGATTTGTTCCGCAATCCAGGGCACTGATTCTGCTCAGCCGCACCCCTTCCTCCTCACCCCTCGCTGCCAGTAGAAGGCCCCCCAGGTGAAGCTGGAATGGATCTGCAGTCCTGCTGCATCCGTGGAGACCCACTCCACCCTGTGTCTGACCTTCAGTGGATCGAAGCACTGCGGTGGATCCAGAGCACAGCGCAGGGGCAAAGAGCGCACCGTAGGCCTAGAGAGAGGGCCTCGCCAGAGCCAATTTTCCTCACTTATGCCCAGCGTAGGAGGGGGGAGGTGTTTCAGATCTGGGTGGTGTGGCAGGGACAGGGATGAGGGTACACAGGATCCCAAATTAGAGCGTGTCAGTGAAAACACTTGTGGGGCAGGTGGAGACCCCTTGCAGTGACTAACCACCCCTCCCTAGTGAGGGAGGGTGGAGCAGCATGGAAGTGGCAGGCGGGGTGCGGGCTGCCTGGCGTGGGGCACCGCTGGAGTACGGGAGCTGCGGGGACTCCAGCCCACCATGCCGCTTTTCTGTCTGTGCAGTAAGGACAAAGCCTGCGCTCTGACTGAAGATCACCTCCTCTGCTCTGGCCCTCCCTGTTGGCTTGCTTGTTCCACTGGCCTGGCGGGTCCCCCATCCCACCCACCATCTTGAGTCCCTGACCTCACCTCCGCTCCTGGGTGGCAGGGACTTTCATAATGTGGCTGCTGACTGGTGGCATAGTGGGTACGTGTTGGGTCGTGAGCTGTCTGACTGGGCAATCTACTGCCACTGAGAGCTACCATGTCAGAAACTCACAGGGCCCCTTCTGCCCTGCCCTGTAGGGTCGCTGAGTCAGCGTGGACTCAATGGTAGTGAGTGTGTATCAGAGTTTGTGGGTTCTGTGTTCCCTCTTGTTTTGGGTCAGACCGTTCCTTGAGCTGGCCCAATCTGGATGTCCCACTCTGGGAGAACCCAGAAATGCAAGGCGTCGGCAACAGGATACCAGTGAATGTGAACGTTCACTATGTGTCAGGAACTTGTTAGCGATTGTACATGCTTGAGCTTATTCATTTCTGTAAACTTAACTAAGACTAACCACTGTCGAGGACTTCTGTTGCGTGGTGTTGATGGGTTGGGCTGCCAGCCTCAAAGTCAGCTGCTCCAAAACAGCAGATGCCCTTCAGGAGAAAGATGAGGCTTTCTACTCCCACCAAGAGACCCACAGGACAGCTCTCCTCTGTCCTGTAGGGTCACTGTGAGTCGCAATGGACCGGATGACAGGGACTATTTGCAGAGTAGGCTACTGTCACCGAGGCTAGTCTGACACAGTCATCCAGCTTCAGGTGTACACAGCTGTGACTCTTGACAAGAGCAATTAACCTCTTGGTCCCGCACAGCACGCCTGGCCAGTTTATATCACTGTCTTCGCCATTAACAGTAAGATGCTTATTTAATGGTGTACCTGGGGGGAAGGGGGACTTAAATTATCTGCACTGAAAACAAACAAACAAACAAACAAAACAAAACAAGCCAACATAGGGGGGAAAACCCTCTACCGTGCAGTCCTAAAGGCTTGAAGATAAAAAAGGAGCCATCTATCTGAGAAACAACAAAGCCCACATGGAAGAAGCACACCAGCCTGTGTGATCATGAGGTGTCCATGGGATCAGGTATCAGGCATCAAAGACCCAGAACAAAAAAAAATCATATCAATTGAATGAGGGGGAGTGCAGAGTAGAGACCCAAAGTCCACCTGTAAACAATTGGACACCTCCTTAAACAAGGGACACAAGGAAGTGATGAGCCAGTCAGGGTTCAGTATAGCACCGTTGAAATATGCAATGGTCCTCTAGTTCTTTAATGATCCCCAACCCCCACTATCATTATCTCAATTCTACCTTACAAATCCAACTAGACCAGAGCATGTACATTGCTACAAATAAGAGCTTGCAACACAAGGAATCCAGACCAGATAAACTCCTCATGACCAATAATGAGAATCCAGATACCAGGAGGGGAAGAGGGGGGTGGGGGGAGAAAGGAGAAACCGATTACAATAACCCCTTCCTAGGGGGGTGGACAACAGAAAAGTGGGTGAAAGGAGACAACAGTCAGTATAAGGCATGGGGGAAATTTTTTTATAAATTATCAAGGGTTCATGAGAGTAGGAGGTTGGGGGAGGGTGGGAAATGAGGAGCTGATATCAAGGGCTCAAGTAGAAAGAAAATGTTTTTAAAATGATGATGGCAGTATCTGTACAAATGTACTTAACACAATGGATGGATGGATTGTAATAAGAGCTGTAAGAGCCCCCAATAAAAAGATTAAAAAAAGAAAAAGTATGTCAAGGAACTTTTTCCCTATCCAACAACATACCTGCTCATTCTTCCAGGGTAGCCTGGGCTGTCCTATGGGAATGTTGTTGAGAACCTTTACTCAATCGACCCTACAGGCCTCCTCTTTTCTCTTTGGACTTTTATTTTTGGTTCCCCAAACTCAAAGAACAATGAAAAGGAGCCAAGTGTGAAGGCCTGGAGGAGACCCAAACTACAGTTCTGACATGGTGCGAATCAAAAGCACATCATTCTCCAGGGAAGGGTTATAAACATGAACTACCTCCTTAAGAAGGGTAGACACCAAGATGGAAAAAATGTTGGAAAACTATAACCTTCTGATATTTTCATTTTAAAAGCTTGCTATCATTTTGTAACAAGGCTTTTTGATTTACCCTCATAAGGCTTGTAGTGAGAACATTGTTTTTAAATAATTAACAAAGTAACTTTTTTTCACAGGGTATGCCAGTGTCTTGCATTTTACATCAGTTTAAAATAGAACTTATTAATAGATACCCAGGGAGAATAAAAACAGGGGGGTGTTTTCACATGATACCAAAAAAAATCTATTTTTAAGAACATTCTGAAGTACTGTCATCTACACTTGACATTCTCTCGGCATTCTTATACACCATTCTTCTGTTTAGGGAAATTATATAGCCCTCCCTTTACTACCTAATATACAGAAGTTCAGCAAAAAACCTTCTGCCATCAGGTCGCACAGTTCTTATCATTGCAAACCCAACCCCCACCAAACCAAGCACACTCCCTTCAAGTAGATTCTCATGGAGTAGAACTGCTGCTTACTCACCTCCATGATTCCACTGATTCTAACTCATGGAGACCCTACAGGACAGGGTGGACCTGCTCCATGAGTCTGAGACACTAGCTCTTTTATAGAGTAGAAAGCTCCATGTTTCTCCCCCAGAGGAGTGGGTGGCTTTGATCTACTGACCTTCAGGGTCACAGTCCAGGGCTCCTGTAGAAGTGGTCCACAGGGCAAAGTAAAACTGGCCCATAAGGTTTCCAAGGGTATACATTTTTACAGATCAGACTACCATATCTTTCTCATATGAAATAGCTGGTGGGTTTGAACGACCGACCTTTTGATTAGCAGCCAACCTCTTTATGCACTGTCTGAGCAGACCTGCTACTGCATGCTTACTTCGTTTTAATCAACTTATGTTAATAAAATATGTTTACTTACATTCTATTCACTTATAAAATATGTTTACTTACATTTTATTCACTGGGCAAAGGCATTCAACTACGTGGATCAGAATTATGGACATTGGGAAGATCGGTCATTTCAGAACACCCAATTGTGCTCGTGAAGTCCTATACAAAGACCAGGAAGAGTTGTTTGACCAAGGGGGAAATGTATAGTTTGGGGGTGAAGTGCAATTTCTTAATGTGGCTCTTCTACCCAGTCTCTGTAGCTCTTAGGAAATAATTAGGTGGGGCCAGGCAAGCAGAGGTCGTGAAACACTCAAAGAGAGGGCTGGTCAGTTCAGGCTGCCGCTCTGTGTATTCCAGAGCATCTCAGAAGCAGGAAGAAGAGAGATTCCTAGAACCACGAAGAATAACCCCAGGTGGAGTGCATTCCAGATCCTTCCCTAAAGTGACAGATACCAAGACCAGGGGAACCAGAAGCAAGGCACTTCAACCATGGGCAGAGCGAAGAAGCTGTGCTGAAACCGAACAAAGGGTGTGTACTGCTGTGACCTGAGACCTGAGACAGTGCAGTGGCATGACAGTGGTTTCCTGATCACAGAGGCTAATGAGCCAAGGGTGGGGACCAAAGACAAAGGCTTGGTTGCTGGCCGAGGCAATGCTGTGGACCAGCGACTGTATTCTGAGTGTTCTCCTGTCCTGGCTGAGTTAGCTTGCTATCCTCTTTAATAACCCCCCAACCCCCAAGTATGATTGTTTTCTGCTAGTTCGGTGTGGTCACTGCAACGGATTACTGAAGCCAGCAGAGGAACAGGAGTATCAAAAAGAAAGGTGAAGGATGGAGGCAGGTCTGACCCCATGACAACAGGCCAAGGACTGCAGAAGGGTCGGAGTCTTCAGTCTCTTGCACAGCCAGAACATTTCAGATATCTCCTCCATGATGGTTTCCCCTCCGGCCACCCCCACGCACACCTCCAGGTTTCCAAACAGGAAAGAGGTGCATCATATTCACGCTACTTATTCACTCTGTATGCTGTGCAAATCATCCATGAAAGTGAATTATATGAAGAAGAATACAGCATTAGGATTAGTAGAAGACTTATTAACAACCTGCAATATGCAGACGATTCAACTTTTAAATTATTTTTTACAGTTTAATTGGAACATAATCCAAGTCATAGTTCAATCATACCAGGAAAGAGTTGCACAATCAATTTTAGAACATTTTCTTCTCTCATGTACTTATTGTTATTAGCTCCCCATTTCCCCCTGCTGTGTCCCCAAGGAACTATGAATCCAGTTACTGACTCTATAGATTCAGCAATCCAGAATTTCATAAACCAAAACAAATACAAAAACAAAGAGACAAAATAAAGCTAACAAAAACAAAGCAAAGTAGAGGAAAACCCAGTTGAAAAGAAATCAGAAAATAATAAAAATTAGAACAACTTTAAGATGGGTCAACAGGGAGATCAAATGATAGTGTTAGATTTTAACCTAACTGCATCCATCACAATGTACTTTCAAATACACTGACTGTGAGAGCAAGCTAGTCACTTCTAGTCTGTTCTCGGAGGGAATCCAGGGAAGGCTTAATCTGCATGCATTTCCCCTTCAGTTCTCTCAACTGACATCACTTCTAAAAGGGTGCAAATGGGAACCGAATCGGATGATACATTTTAACCTGGCAGTATATGCTATAATTGTCTCGACAGTACTCTCTGACAGAGATGATAAAATCTTACCCAAAGAGAAATGATTCAAAGTACTACCTAATGAAGATCAAAGATTCTAGCCTTCAGTTATGAATTAGACCCCAACCAAAATCCCCAAAACTGCACCAATAAGCAATCTCACGATGGATGAAGATTGAAGTTGTCAAGGATTTCATTGTACTTGGATCCCCAATCAATGTTCATCGAAGTGCAGTCAGGACACCAAACATATTTCTTTGGGCAAATCCTATGCAAAAGATTTACTTAAAGTATTAAATATATAATCCCTTTGAGGACTAAGGTGTGCCTGGCTCAGGTCACGGTATTTTCAATTGCCACTTACGCATGCGAAAGCCCAACAATGAATAAGGAACACCAAAGAGGAATGAATATGTATGAGTTGTGGTTTTGATGAATAATATTGAATATGCAGGGAATAAAGAGGAGTCTCTTCAATAAAATGGATTTACACTGTGGCTGTAACAGTGGGCTCAAGCGAAGCCACGACTGTAAGGACGGCACAGAATGAGGCAGGGTTTCATTCTGGGTTCCTAAGATCGTTGTGATCAGAACCTGCATGATGGCATCTAACAACAGCATGTTAAAAAAAATCTGACGGCAATGATTTAATTGTTAACTGTGATACCAAAAAGAAGATATTTACTGTATCGAAAGGAAAACATTCCACCTTAAACAAGTAAGGAGCTGATGTCAACGTCTCTTATCCTAATTATTCTTGATTGTACATGGCACCTGCTGTGTAACTGTCAGAACTATCATAATATTCCATTAAAATATGTTGTAGAATTTATTTCGCTAATGGATCTGTGATGTTTGCCTACACAGAAATCCAAGCAAGAAAATGTCTTTAAGGAACCTAATTGAGTGAGTCAGCATCCAGATTGTGTGGGTCAGACAGAATGATGTCATTGTAGTTGTCCGGGGCTCTTCAGCCGTCTGGTCCTCGGTCATTAGTGGTCAGTGTGACAAATCTGCTCTTAAAATAGGTCCAAAATCTGGTGGGATATACTCAAGGCTGTACTTGGGCTCTTGATAACTTGTTTTACATTCTTTAGCTTCAACTTGAACTTGCATTGCAGGCAAATCATGGTCTTTTCTGGAGTGTGCCCTGATTTGGTTCTCAATGACAATGAGCTTTGTGATCATCTCTTTCCACACATGGAGGCAATTTGGTTCCCTGTGTTTTCAGTGAGGTCCACATGAACAGTCACGGTTGATGCTGTCGGGGGAGGCTGGGGAAGGGACTTGCAATAAAAAAGTCATTGGGCGTGTGAAATTCTATCTGTGATTATCTTTCTCACCAAGGCCTTATTTTCTGAGAACTGATCCTTCTTTATTTCCAAAGGTAATTCTCTCTCTTGATATATTATATCATAATATTCCATATTTTTCTTCCCATATGATTTTCTCTTGCCAATGACCTATTTGCAAGTTCAGAATCCCTACAGTGGCTTTGAAAACTTAATTACATTTTTTTATCTGAGTCCTTCTTTGCTTTCAAATAAAATATTCTTAATAAGATTGGAAATTAGCATATTAGTTCTTCAGAATTTTGACAGATCTGGGTCTTCTTTTACTCTCATATCTGTGAATTGGAAAACCTTTTAGCCAGTAAACTATAATATGTCTCCCCTTATTTCTCTCCTTACAGCTTCCTACGACAAATACATACACTTGATTATGAGACATATTTTTATTTTATAACTTAAGATATCTCTCTCCAACGATAGTTGGCACTTATTGTTGTTTTCTTGCTAGTGTAGACTTTGGGAGTAACTGTATTACTTGGTAAGTGGCAATAATTAATTCTGATGGGAGGAGTTTAACATATCTTTGTGGCCTACTAATGTTAGAATTATTGCTTGTTTAGTGCTCTCAGCGTTGTCAGCTATGATGCGTGAAGCTTATCCTCAGTCTCACAGTTTACAGTTTTGATCCCATCCCCGGGATGTCTAAGTCGCTTGGTTCCCCATGATTTGATGTCCCTCATTTGAAAACACCTGTTTGTAGAGCTGCAGCATAGCCTGAGGTCTGGCTCGCCAAGCCTTCTATGCGTAAGAGCCTAATAATATGCTTACGTCTCTCTTTCTGCAAACAATGAGTTTGCTGTAATGACCAAGCTAGAACCTTGAGAAAGCGCAGCAGTGGCCACCGCTCCTGTCTCCGAGCATTTCCTTTATCCTCACAGAAGAAAAAGAAGCAGGAGGAGGAAGAAAAGGACAGTGAAGAGCAGGGGAGTCCAGGGAGAGGAAGAGAAGGGGGGAGGAGATGCGAGAATGCGAGAGAATGAAAGAAGAAAGGAAATCCCACACTTGTTTTCAAAAGGAAGAGAAAAGGGATCCTTATAAAGCGTAAAAAGGCTATTTTTGAATAAAATGGCAGGGTTGAGGAAAACCCAGCTGGAGATAAATAACCATGTTGTCTAAAAGATCCATTTCTTTCATCTTTGACATTACATTCTGTTCTTTATTCAAAATATTTGAAATGTGTGAAGGGCTGAGACATTTCAATTCTATTCAGCTCAATAAACAGTGGAAAAAATAAGTACTAATTTATTTGAAGATATCCCTGTTATTGGGATTCAAAAACTTTCTAAGGATGGAGACAATGAAGAGGATTTCTAAATGCTACTACCCCCTATTATTATAGATAAATCAGCCGCCAGTTACAAGATTGCGCTGTACATTCTGATGGTCTCAGACCAGGTCTGCTTCCCATGCACGCCTGGCAGAGTTACTTAAACGATGAGCTTCCAATTATTCCAGAAGCGTTTTTAAAAGTATCAGTCAAAACAGCCAGCCCTTCTGTTGCCCATTCCCAGAAAGTAGGTTCTTTTGAAACATTTTCCAGATTCTCTGCTGATAATTCCAGTCATTAGAACTATAATTAAAAGAAAGCTTTTGAGGAAATTGGCATTTTCCACAGTTCAAGGAAGAACTGAGAGGGCTGCAATTAAAATTTGAACTCAGTGATCAAAGTAATTTGAGATACTCAGGAGTGAATGATAAGAACAACATCTACCTAGGAATGTCAACTTTAGTGAAGGTAGGACGATGTCTGAGAAGACCAATTAGTTCATAAGCACAAAACAGAAGAATTAGGGGATTCAAAGAAGAAAAAGACCAAAGGCAATTGAAGGACAACAACCAGTAGAACCCAGCAGAAGTTACACTGCTATTACAGAGGCGGACCAAGAAAATCATTTTAGATTTCAACTGTGAAAGACAAAAGATGGTTAAATTATTTGAATTCCACCACTGATTATATCCTTACAACATATATGCTGGGAACAAATAAGTCACCAGCCTTTGCCAAGGGACGCTATGTTTGTGACAGGGCATGCCTCCGACCATCAGCAAGCCAGGCAGGTTACAACTCTGCTTTGGCCTTTCCTTCTTACTTATGCAGAGAGTAAAGGGGAGGTCTTAGCAGTGGTTCTCAACCTTCTGAATGCCACAACCCTTTAATACAGTTCCTTATGTTGTGGTAACCCCCCAACCATAAAATCATCACTGTAATGTTGCTACTGTTGTGAATCAGAGAAGCCATGTGAAAGGGTCATTTGACCCCCAAAGGGGTTATGACCCACAGGTTGAGAACACCTGGCGTAGAGCTTTTGTGGGTCTATTCTTGGTATGCACACAGCCCAGAAATATGCCAGTGTTCTTCAAAGACCCCATGGACAGCTTTTTTTTAAATCACTATTTGGGGGGCTCTTACAGCTCTTATTATAATCCATACACATTTGTACATATGTTGCCATCATCATTTGCAAAACACTTTCTACTTGAGCCCTTGGTATCAACTCATTTCTCCCCCACCTTCCCACCATCCCTCCCTCCTGAACTCTTAATAATTTATAAATTATTATTTTCCCATGTCTTACACTGACCACTCTGTCCCTGCACCCACTTTTCTGTTGTCTATCCCCCTGCAGGGTGGTGGTGTTCATATGTCCATTATTGTGATCAGTTCCTCTTTTCTCTCCACCACCTTCCCCTTACGCTCCTGGAATCACTACTTCTACTATTGGTCCTGAGGAGTTTATCTGTCCTGGATTCCTTGTATTGCGATCTTTTGTCTGTACCCATGTACATTCTTGGGTCTAGCCAGATTTATAAGGCAGAATTGGGGTCATAATGGGGGGAGCATTAAAGAACTAGAGGAAAGTTGTGTTTCATTGGTGCTATACAGCACCCTGACTGGCTTATCTCTTCCTTGTGACCCTTCTGTAAAGGGATGTCCAATTGTCTGCAGGTGGGCTTTGGGTCTCCACTCTGCTTTACCCCTCATTTACATCGATATGATCTGATCTTTTGTTTGGGGACTTCGATGCTTGATACCTGAACCCTTTGACACCTCATGATCACACGGGCTGGTATGCTTCATCCATGTGGGCTTTGTTGCTTCTCAGTTAGGTGGCTTCTTGTTTATCTACAAGCCTTTAAGAACCCAGGTGCTGTATTTTTTGATAGCCGGGCACCATCAGCTTTCTTCATCATATTTGTTTATGCAGTCATTTCATCTTCAGCGATAGTGTAAGGGAAGATGAGCATCCCAGAATGCTGGGTTATTGGGACAAAGTCTTCTTGTGCTGAGGGCGTACTTGAGTGGAGGCCCAATGCCTCATGGACTTCGTATACCCCATATTATCCTTTTACTTTTCCTTGTAGGGCTTGCAGTTTACTCCAATTGTTATAGTGATGTTTAAAAAAAATGCCATTGATTTCTTTTTGAAATGTAGTAGGAGTTACATCAAATATAATAAAGACAAATCTTTTGAATGGGGATTTCCTGGAAACTGATAAATAAATCAAGTAATGGTAATTTTCTGAGAATGGAGCTTTGAAGGATCCCCAGTGCTGTTCACCTCTAGTGGTTGTGACACTGTCACTTTCACTGTGACTGTGGAGCTATTGATTTTTAAGGCTTTGACTGAGCCAGAGAAAGCAGAATGGAACCAGGACAAGCCACAGCCCATTGCTCTCACTGACATTAGACCATTTTTTCTTTAACACATGCTCCATAATTTTTGCAAGTATTTAATTTCCAAAATTCTGAAAATGTTGATTTTGAACATTTTACCAGGGTTCTCATTGAGCTTCTGAAGGAGAGAATGGTTTGAATGGTCCATATGTTGCCCTTTCCCCCTGGCAGTACCTTCCTATTATTTATTTTGTTTCTCTAGGAATTACTATCCATTGATGTCACCAGAACTTCCGTTAAAATGCTAAAACAGTAGTGTGATATTGTTCATAGTGACGTGAATGGAAAATTAGCAAATATTTATTTCCTTCAGCAAATACATAGAGATGCTTGCTGCTGGGTTACTCCTTCATAACACTTAAGAAAGGGCAATAATGGCTTTACCTGTACAGACACAATCTAGGAAAAAGATTAGATACACTTGAATGCTGTCAGGAAATTGTACAGCTTAGATTTGTGTATGACTTTTAAAAGGTGCTTAGAATAAGCTTCTTTCAAAATCAAATCTCCATCTCCACAAACTACTTTTTGAAAGCAAAGGCTTGTTTTTACTAAGACGATCACTTGAAAGCATCAATTTGAGAGCCTGGACCTATAATTTACTATCCTGCAGACACCGGCATCTGATTTAGATATGGAATCATAAACATTGTTTTAAAATGCATCATGATTAGGTTTGTTTTTTGTGTGCAGCTGAAGTTTAGTTTAAAGCAACAAAATAATAATTAAAAGTTTCCTTTTAGTCTAGTGTGTTTTTATATTACAGCTTTTAAAATATGTCGCAAAATAATTCTATGGTCAGTCATTAAAATCTGTGTCAGGGTTTCTGAGCAGATTTGAGAGATCAGTTAACTCCTTAATCATGGTCCATGGAGTTCTATTTCCCCCCTGGAAAGAAATGGCATTAAAGTACTGAGAATATTCCTCGCTTAAACCACATTTGTTTTTTGTCTGTTTTAGTTTTTTGTTTGTTTTATGATATAAATAATATCTATCCAATTATCAGGTTCTAAATAAAGGGTATTAATGATTTATAATAACAAAAGTATCTTAGAATCAAACTGTCAGAAAGAAATAAAATAAAGACCACTTAGTATCTGTATCTTTGGGATTCTGTCCCCAAAGATAGTGGCATTTTAAAATACATTTGCTTGAGTCAAAAACCAGGTTTTACCCAGATGTATCCTGTGGCTACAGAAAGATCCTGGGCATATGTATGAAGTGTCAATGTGTCGATCCCAAATGAGTCTTACTGGCTCTACTTTGTAATTCGGTTACTCATTTAGTGCATTGTGGAAAGAAGTTGACACTACAGTTAAGGTCAAAATAAACTGTGACATGAAAAACCTTAACCTCTATTATAGATCACACAGGACTGAGCAAGATGTCCCCTGTTATCCATGAAGTCGGCGTGAACTGGAGCCAACTCCATGTCAACTAGCAGCAGCGCCCATTAACTGCGTTCAAGCTTTCACCAATTAATAGAGGAGCTCCAGGGAAGAAGCCTTTATGTTTTCCTGGAAAGGCCACTCACTGTTTACATGCTGCAAGGTCTCCACTAATCACGATCAACCTAATGGCAATGCATTTGATTGTTGGTTTATCTTTGGGCAAGGTAGACCAGTGGCCTTTCTGTCTGCAGGGTGAACACTTTTGCTAGTGACAGAGATAAAAAGAACAGCATCTTACAGAAAATGCATAAGCCAAGATGGAAATTCTGATCTGGGATTTGGGGAGGTACAGACATATCCACTAATGAGAAGAGAAAGCTACATCCATAAAAAATAAGCAATTCCTTCAATCAACTTTCTAATCATTTCTTGAGCACTCAACTCAGCACAAGGTATTGAGGAGTCAGATACAAATAACATCCAGCATGCATCTTAAAATGAAGCCAATTTTAGAATTTCATTTAATTTAGGATTACCTTAGAATAAGTTCAAGAGCTGCTCTGAAGATTACCACCTGCTATTTCCTAAAAGGTCAAAATACAAAGCTAGGTAAGAAAGGTTGACTTGAATTTCTTCCCAAACTGGAACCAAGCTTTCCCTCAGAACTGACAACACTCAACTAAATCTTTTAGATTTTCCCTTCTTCCTGTCTCACTGCCCTAGCACTCCCTTCTTTAATCTTTGGAAGAGAGAAAGGCAAATGGTTCATGCTCTGGGGGAGGGGTGGTGCAAATGGTTAGAACCAACCTTGTAAAGATAACACTTATCCTCCATGAGATGCTGGCCAACAAGCCGCAAGTATAGATTGGTAACTACAGAAAAATAAAATTATAAACACCTGATTTTAGCTGTGGCACAAGAAAATAATGTGAAATACATTGACCATAAACCAGGATTGAAATAAATCTTAAGGTTGCTCCAGTTTTATCTCATTAAATAGCACCATGGCCCCCCAGTCACCAGACTTGCCCCATTACATATAAGCATATATTCTCTAATTTTATTATTTCATTTCTATACATTTAGAATTAAGGTTTCCAAGGAAATTCTTATATTATGAGTTTAAATATTAAATTTGAACAGAATGATCTTGAAGGCATATCCTCCATTTGGAAAGGTCTCTTATCTAACTACCTCTGATTCTCCATTTGAACAGATCAAAATTTGAAAGTGAGGGTGAGAAGGGTAATAACTTGCATTTCATTGAGAGACTACTGGCTAACAACTAAAGAGCTCTGGTAGCATAGTGAATTATTCATTTAAATGCTAAATGCCAAGTCAGCAGTTCAAAGCTACCAATCACTCCAACTGAAAGAGACAGTTGTACTCTTAACTACAGGGTTACAATGAGTCAGAAGCAGTCCAATGTCAGTGGGTTTTGTTTGGTTGGCTGGTTTGGGGTTTGGTACTCAATTGAGTCAATAAGATTTATTTGGGATTGACACAGTCACCATCTCTGAAATTCACAGGACAGTTCAACCCTGTCCCGTAGGGCCACTGTGAATTGGAATGGCATCCACTGCAGTGAGTGAGAATATACAGGAATTAATAGGGCAAAGACAGAAGGTGGGGATAAAGAGACATCTACTCAAGGGCTATGGTGTATTTATTCTTCCATTTACCAAGAGCCCTGGGGACACAGCGCTTCTATTTTGGGGAGAAAGACACAGCAGTTAGTCAGCTCCTTATGAGGCAGTTCTGCTTTAGACAATAAAATAGCTATGGGTCAGAAACCACTGGATAGTAATAGGTTATTAAACAATGTTATATATGTGTGCTCTTGGCTTGGAATTTTGTAGAATTCCGAGATAAATATGACACTCTAGCCTTGACTACATCTGTGCGAAGAGACCCGGGAGATGGTAAATGAGACCAGAGCTCGACTTTGGAAACAATCATCAACTGCTCATTTGTAAATTCAGGTTGAAGCTGAAAAGTTTAAAATAAATAAATAAATGAGTCCTCTAGAGCCAAAGTATATCTCACTTGAGTTTTTCAAGAACAGATTTGATGCATTGAGTACCAACGACGGAAGATATGGAACACTGTGGGAGGACATCACAAACATCTCTCAGGAAGAAAGCAAAAGGTCATTAAAAAGACCAGAAAGAGCGAAAAGGTCAGAGTGGATGTCAGAGGAGACTCTGACACTTGCTCTTAATGTACAGCAAGTAGCTAAAGCAAATGGAAGAAACAGAAAATTTCAAAGTGCAGCTCGAGAGAGCAAAATAAAATATACTGAAATGTTTTCTAACCTAGAGTTAGAAAACCAAAAAGTAAAGATACACCCAGAATATCTTAGATGAAAAGAATTTAAGAAAATAATTCAAGCTTTGGTTGTAATATTTAAAGATTCTATGGACAAAATTGTGAATGATGCAGAAAACATCAAAAGAAGATGGAAAGAACACAGAGTCACCTTAGCAAAAAGAACGAATCAAATTGAACCATATTAAAAGGTATCCTAATATAAAAAACCTATGATACTAAAGAAAGAAGTGCATGTCAGGCTGTGTTGCCTAAAGAAACAAAACCAGCGTAACTCATATGTGCCTAAGAAGGAATTTATATATAGGTGTGTACATATGTAAATACATTAATTCATTAAAATAGAGGTATTGGTCTGTGCATATATAATTATATGGCAATACACTGAGGTAACGAAAAGGCTTTGGACTTCTGCTCAGACCCTCCCTCAATGCAAGAACACTTTGTTTTAACAAACTGGCATTCTGTGATGCTCACCCTTCCAGCAAAAGTGCTGAAGACAAAATGGGTGCATAAGCAAATGTGGTGAAGAAGGTGTATGGTGCCTGGATATCAAAGGATATAGTGTCTGGAGTCTTAAAGGCTTGAAGTTAAACAAGCGGTCATCTAGGAGAGAAGCAACAAAGTCCACATGGAAGAAGCACACCAGCCTGTGTAATCATGAGGGGTTGTTGGAAACGGGTAACAGGCATCAGAAGACCCCCCCAAACAAACAAACAAACAAAAAACCATATTGTTGAGAACGAGGGAATATGAACAGGGACCCCAAACCCATCTGTAGACAATGGGACATCCCTCACAGAAGTGTCACATGGAAGGGACAAGTCAGCCAGGGTGCAGTAAAGCATCGATGAAACACACACTATTCCTTTGGCTCTTTGAGGCTTCCACACCCTCCACTATCATGACCCAGTCCTGCCTTTTGCTGCTGGCTTGACTGGAGCATGTGCACAGGTACAGATCAGAGATAACAGTTCACAAAATATGGAATCCAAGAACAGGAATGGGAGTAGCAATACCAGTAGGAGAAGGAGAAGGTGGGGAGAGTAGGGGAGGAAAGGGAACCGATCATAATGATGGACACATAACCACACTGCCCCCCGGGGGGGCATGGGATGAACAACAGAAACCATGGGGGAAGGGAGATAGAAGTTGGTGTAAGATATGAAAATAATAATTTATAATTTATCAAGGGGTCATGAGGGTGGGATAATGGAGGAAAGGAAAAAAGAGGAGCTGATCTCAAAGTCTCAATAGAAAGCAAATGCCTAGAAAGTAATGATGGCAACATATGTACAAATATGCTTGATATAACTGATGCATGGATTGTTATAAGAGCTGTAAGAGCCCCCAATAAAATGATCTTTTATTTAAAAAAGAAGGAATTTATATCAAGAAATAAATTTATACCAAGAAGGCCCACTCTAGTTCAAGTCCATGGACCCAGTGCTAGCTGGAGTCCATTTCAGACTCACATGACACGGAAAGGTAAAGCAAGAAGTAGATACCTCAGGCCAGTGGATGCAAAGTCACACGTGTGCAAGGCCAGTGGAAAATGGCAGGGCACCCCCAGCTCTCCAGATCAGTGACCCACAATGGGGCCACCCCTAGAGGTAGACACGGTTGTTGCTGTTGTTGTTGTTAGGTGCTATAGAGTTGGTTCAAACCAATACCGACCCTATGCACAGCAGAAGGAAACACAGAGTGCCATAAAAGAAGGAGTTATAACTGTTTTTCTTATAGATAAGGCCATACCCACAGGGAGGCTCTCCCAGGACGCCACTTGATCTACAGGTTGGAATCCACCCCTACTTCCAGGATTATTTCCTCTTGCCTGGGTCCACAGTCAATGCTCATCGAAGCAGCAGTCAATAATTCAAAGGACACGCTGTGTTGGGTAAACCTGCTACATAAGACATCTTCAATGTATTCAAAGGCATAAATGTCACTTTGAGGACTAAGATGCACCAACCCAAGTTCACATGACCCACTGCCTCGTATGCATGTGAAAGTTCAATATTGCATAAGGAAGACTGAAGAAGGATGGCAACATGTACATTGTGGCATCGGTGAAGCATATTGAAGACTATGCACTGCCAAAATAGCAAACAAATCAGTCTTGGAAAAAGTGCAGCCAGAATGCTCTTTTGTAATATGGACATGTTAGCAGAAGAGACCTGTCCCTGGAAAAGGACATCATGCTTGGTAAGGGGAGGGGCAGCAAAATCGAAGAAGAGCCTCAACAAGATGGCTTGACCTAATGACTGCGACACCACCTTCACACATAAAAACAATGGTGTAGATGGTACAGGACCAGGTAGTGCTTCATTCTGTGGGACATCTGATCACTATGAGTTGGAACCGACTCGATGGTACCTAGCAACAAGAGCAGCAACTCTAGTTTCTAAAGTCTTATAATCCAGAGCAGCGGTTCTCAACCTGTGGGTCGTGACCCCTTTAGTGGTTGAACGATCCTTTCACAGGGGTTCGCCTGATTCATAACAGTAGCAACATGACAGCTATGGGAGTAGCAAGAAAATGATTTTATGGTTGGCAGTCACCACAACTATGAGGAAATGTATTAAAAGGTCATGGCATTAGGAAGGTTCAGAACCACTGATCAAGAGGCAAATAGATATATGAGCATTAGCAATATTCCTAAGGCTGAAGAGCGGATACACTATAATTTTTACTATCCTCAATAAAATGTCAATATAATTTTATTACTTTCAGAGTGACTTCTTCTGTGTCTTAATTCTAAATTCCCCAAGTCCACCATGGAAATTTCGTCTCAAAATAATCTCCCACAAACGTGAACACGATGCTCTCCCTCTGGGGTTGATCCTGCTCATGAACTGAGTAAACTCATCTCTGTACCGCCCACCGTTTCCTCATCCAACTCTGGCTTGCATGTTTGGGAGGGCGGAAAACCCAGCCTCCAGAGCTAGTGGCTACACGAAATTGCCAAGAGAGTGATCTGACTATTACAACCGACACTCCCTGCCCCAACTATTCAAGTAAATACATAATACAGGTGGAAAGTGTTGTCACTGAGAGGCAAGTGCAACTTGGCATACCAATCTTAGAGCCCATCTTTCAGGAAGAGTGTCCCTTCCTATATATGAAAGTAAACACATAAAACAGGCACCATCTCCAACCAAGATTGGGACAATTTACAGAGCATCTGGGGAAGAAAACATTTGCAATAGACCATAATTTTCAGTAAGACTTGGAGAAATGTATAAAAGAAAATTCCTACTTTATTAATTCCAATTTAAATGTTATTTCACACATCAGTTTATACTTGTCCAATGTAAGATGCATTTAGCACCTCTCTATTTGCTCCTCTCTCATTACCAGCACCTTAAGCTAGCTTGTTTCTAATCAGTTTGCGTCAAGTTGATCCCTCCCCTTTCCTCTCTAGTATGGGGATGGGGGATGGGGGATGGAGTAGTGGGAAGAAAATTCACCAATGTAACTAGATTGCAGAACTCAGCCGAGCACTGGATTCAGGAACATAGAAGACACAAGACATACATACATGCACACGAGGGTAGCCGCAGTCCACTCCAAATTGTTCCATTTTCTTTTTGATTGCATTTGATTGCTCAAGTGATGTTATTATCATGAGCACGCTGTTTTAATCTGTCAGTGTAGACAGATGTCTTCCCTCAAAAGAAGTGTGGCTGGAAATACAAATTGAAAATGATCCTCTTCTGTGAGCACCCATTTAAAGGGCAATTGATCAGGCAGTATTCCATTTAAGAAACTGGAAGCCACACGTGTGCGAGGCTGATCCTGGATGCTTGCATATCATGGGGAGAAGCAGGTGGAAAGAACAATGAACTTGAAGCTTAGCTCTAAGACTGAATTAAACAAAATTATAGATTAAGAGATAAGCACCTGTCCCCCTTTCATTTTACTGTTTACTGGCCTATCCTTCCTGATGAGAAGTTATTGACTCCTCTGCCTATAATGGGCTTTTCACCCCTTTTTGTTTTAAAGATTTTTGCTTCATGTTCAGTTTCAACCATTGGTGGTGATATATTTGGATGGATGTTTGTTTGCTCTATACTTAGTGAATTCCACTAAATTTCTTACATCTAAGAGTTGCTTTCCTTGATGAAATTTTGGAAACCATTTCAACCACTATTTCATCACTAATTTTTTTAGTCCCATTGCCTTTCTCCAGTGCTTCCTGGATTCCAGTTTCACTAAAGCAAATTGTTTCAGACTTTCCCACAGTTATTGATGCTCTGTGCATCTTCATGTCTTACTCTCCATGTTCTCCTTCATGCTGTTTTCTGGTCTGACTGTTTATTAATCACTTCAACCTTTGTGTTTAATGTGCCCTGAATTCCATCTAACTAATATCTCATTTCAAAAAATGGTTTTTTTAAAAAAAAATTACTTTTTGTCCTCTCCATTAGAGAAAACTCCTGATTTCCACACCCACAGGTTCCCAGTATAAAAAAACAAACTCACCGCCATCCAGTTGATGCCCACACACAGCGACCCTATAAGACAAGGCAGAACTGTCCCTGAGACTTTCAGACTCGGGAGGGGATGTGAGCACCTGGAGGTTCTGAATGCTAACCTGATGGATTGCAACCATTATGCCACCGAAATGTAGTGATTGTTTTGATAACTACTTAAAGTCTTCCTTCAGGTCAACATCTGGATGAGTCTTAATATGGTAGTGATATTCATCTTTACTATGGGTGAGACTTTTCTAGCTTGAGTGCATGTGGAACAAGGTTTCAATGTAAGGTACTGCCGATGATAAATTATTGTCATCGTGGGTGCACTCAATTTGGATCTGATTCATAATAACCCAAGTACAACAGACTGAAGCACTGCCCGGTCCCGTGTCATCTTCCCAATGGTCTTTGAGTCACTGTGAGAATTCATCTCAGCGAGAGGTTTCCTCTTTTCCGCTGATCCTCCCCTTGCCATGCATGATGTCCTCCTCCACTGACTGCTCCTTTTGCCCTCCTGAGAACATGCCCAAAGTATGCAGATGGAGTCTCACTGTCTTCCCTTCTAAGGAGCATCCTGGCCGTGCTTGCTCCATACATATTGTGTGTTCTTCTGACAGTCCGTGAGATATTCAATATTATTCATGAACATCATTCTTCAAAAGTATCAATTCTTCTTCAGTTTTCCATAGTCCATGTTGGGCTTTCTTATGTACATGAGGTGACGGAAAATCCCATGGTTGGGGGCAGGTGCACCTCAGTCCTTCAGGTGACACCTTTAGGTTTTCACATTTAAAAGAGGTCGTTTGCAGCAGATTTGTCCAATGCACTACATCTTTTGATTTCTTGGCTGCTGTTTCTATGGTTTTTGATTATGAATATTTGACAATTTCAATTTTTCCCTTTTTATCAAGATGTTGACTACTGGTCCAGTTGCGAGGGTTTTTGTGTTCTTCGAAGCATAAACCATCGTGAAGGCTGTGGTCTGATCTTCACCAATAAGCGCTTCAAATCCTCTTCTCTTTCAACTAGCATGTTTGTACAGCAATCTTCCTCCAACCCTAACTCTACTGTCTTCTTTTATTCTGAATTTATGGCCAACAAGAGAGAGTCCGGAACACAAAGCACAGCTTTTCAGATATTTCCTTATACAGACCGAATCACTATGCTGAAAGGAAAGAACCCTGACACACACGTTTCCTGATTTTAAACAAGTCCTTTGTTCAGAAATTAAGGAGAATTATCTTGCTTCTGTTGTCTTGCTCTGAAGATTTTTTATATATATAACTTTTTAATCAACCAACTAAATTACCGGCACATTTCATTCATCTTGTCGTGCAAGGAATAGCAAACTGTATCTCCAGCCCAGAACACTACCTACTTTGATGAATAGTTATTGGAATGCAGTGGGACAGTTGTGACAAAAACTATTATTGTTGTCATTGTTAGGCGTTATCAAATCAGTTGACTCTTAGCATCCCCCTGTGCGATAGCACAACACACTGCCTGGTCCAGCCCATCCTTACAATAGCCTGCATGCTTGAGCCCATTGCTGCGGTCACTGTGCCAAGACGACCTGGCCATGAACCTACAAATATTTACTTTCTATCCCTTTACACAGAAAGTTTACCCTTGTCTTTTCTAGAGTATATTTTGGAGGGAAAACATATTCCCTGGTGATTCTACTGTATATCTTTATGTCAGATTTACTGAATTAGCAGATGTTTAAGGTTTCTTAAATGTTCTGAAATTCTGTAATTCTAGACATCAGTATGGATGTTGGGGTTAGTTTTATTTAATGGAGAATGCAGTTTTCATCTTAGAATGACACCATGAAATTTCCGCTTCTTTTTTCTACTAGCTAATATGCTTTTGCAATATTTCAAAATTGAAAAAACATCTCATATTTTAAAATATGTCAGCAAAGATGTAAGAGCCTTTGGTTCCTATTTTAGGCTTTCTGGCTCATATTGGTTTGTTTTCCTTCCCTCTTCCTCGGTTGGGAATTGTCTACATGGGTGTGAACCCAGCGCTTTGCCATGAGAGAGAAAGATGTATCACAAGAGAAGTCACTCCACATAATTTATTTTGGAAGAATGTATAAGATTTTTTTAGAAGTCAATTTCAGAGATTTGAGACATAAATGAGCTGGGAAATGCTCATTAATCAAGGCCCAGCTACCTATTTCTCAAAAGACTTAGAATCAATAAAGTTCAAATTTTCTATTTTCCCAAAGCCTATCTCACTCAGCACCTTGAGAGAGACTTTATGGGCAGTTTTCCTGAAGACTTACTACTTGACATGCAAGAACATCAACCTCTTTAAACGTCGTGCAGAGAGAACTTCACATTTTGAAGCAGATATCCCTGCTTGCAAAGTAAAAACAATCAACCATCAGTTCTATTCTATAGAAATGCTTAACAAAGGATATGGGTGGGTGAATTTCTAGTTTTCTTGCTGCAAATATTAATTTTGAAAAGCAAGCTTATATTACTCCCCAGTCCTAAAATAAATACACAAACAAATAAAAACATTACCTTTACCCATAAAAAATAGATGAAAGTTTTTGAAATATATATGAGAGGGAATTATTTTATGGACATGCATATACACGCAAACATAAACATAAAGAGCTCCTACTATCAAATGGAGAGATATTAGTAACAAAACTGTATACATAAGCACATGTACTTAATGCTAGATATAAGGAATATTTATTCTTTAACAGTTTTATTGGCACATGATTTACATAGCAATAGTTCAATCATTCAATCATATCCAGGAGAATTGTACAATTATTACCATATCAATTTTAGAGAGCCCCCCCCCATGCCATGTGGTTAAATCAACTTTAAAATGAGTAGTGCGTGGGTGAACAAGTAAATGTGGTGAAGAAAGCTGATGGTGCCCGGCTATCAAAAGAGATAGTGACTGGGGTCTTAAAGGCTTGAAGATAAACAAGCGGCCATCTAGCTCAGAAGCAACAAAGCCCACATGGAAGAACACATCAGCCTGAGTGAGCGAGTGATCCCAAAGGGATCAGTTATCAGGCATCAAAGAACAAAAAATCATCATATCATTGGCTGCACACCTCCATGATAGGATCGCTGAAGACAAATGGGTGCATAAGCAAATGTGGCGAAGAAAGCTGATGGTGCCCGGCTATCTAAAGAGATAGTGTCTGGGGTCTTAAAGGCTTGAAGATAAACAAGCGGCCATCTAGCTCAGAAGCAAAAAAGCCCACATGGAAGAAGCACACCAGCCAGTGCGATCATGAGGTGCCAAAGGGACCAGGTATAAGTCATCATGCAAAAAAAAAAAAAAGAATATGTGTGTGTGTGTGTGTGTGTGTGTGTGTGTACCACATTAAATGAAGGGGGAAGTGCAGAGTGGAGACCCAAGGCCCAAGTGTCGGCCACTGGAGATCCCCTCATAGAGGGGTTTAGGAGAGGAGATGGGTCAGTCAGGGTGCAAGGAAGTACTGACGAAGTACACAGCTTTCCCCCAGATCCTGGATGCTTCCTCCCCCCAACTACCATGATCCGAATTCTACCTTGCAGGGCTGGATAAGGCAGAGGTTGTACACTGGTACATATGAGGGCTGGAGGCACAGGGAATCCAGGGTGGATGATACCTTCAGGACCAAGGGTGTGAGGGGCGATGCTGGGAGAGTGTAGGGTGAGTGGGTTGGAAAGGGGGAACTGATTACAGGAATCCACATGTGACCTCCTCCCTGGGAGAGGGACAGCAGAGAAGGGGGGGAAGGGAGACTCCGGATAGAGCAAGATATGACAAAATAACGATGTATAAATTACAAAGGGCACATGAGGGAGGGGGGAGGGGGAGGGAGGGGGAAAAAAAGAGGACCTGATGCAAAGGGCTTAAGTGGAGAGCAAATGCTTTGAGAATGATTGGGGCGGGGAATGTATGGATGTGCTTTATAAGATTGATGTATGTATATGTATGGATTGTGATAAGAGTTGTATGAGCCCCTAATAAAATGTAACAAAAAATTTTAAAAAAATAAATAAATAAAATGAGTGGTGCAATCGTAGTTCTAGTGCCCCCTCCTCTCCTGTCTTCATTTCCCACTCTCGACATCCCCCTTCCCTCCCTATCACCCACTCCCCCCCTGCATCCCCTATCAGCCCCTGTATCTGTTATCATCACTGTGCCTCCACTCCTCCTGTGGGTCACAAACTGGGAAAGCCTACAGAAACCATAAAAAAACAAATTCAAAATAAGGTGGTAAGGATCAAATACTAATAACAAACACCAAAATACAAATAATGACTAAGAATCAAAAGACCCTCATCAACATTCCAAAAGTGAGGAAGAAATTTCCGTCATGGAACAAGTAAGAGACACACGCAGAACCAACTCAGGTCAGGTTTATAGGGAGGTCATCTGGCCAAATATCGATTTTGATTCAGCATATCTAAAGTTACAATGGTCTCTACCTGACAGTAAGGCTGTTTGAGACTCTTACTTGTGGCTAGAGTGGACCAGCCAGCATCTCAGTCTGACCAGATATTCTGCAGATGGGTTTTGGGCTCCCACTGTCCTCTATAACCTTCTACAAATTGGGTGTTCATAATTTTAGCTCTGAGACTTTTCCCTTCACCATATTCATTTTTTTAAATTGCCGTCTTTCGATCACACAAGCTGGTGTGTTTCTTCCATGTTGATTTAGCTGACTCCTCACTTAGATGGCTGCTTAAGCACAAGCCTTTAAGACCCCAAACACTATTCCAATCGATAGCCAGGCAACATTCCAGTCCTCACCACACTTTGCTGCAGGACCTTTATTTCCAGTGATCCTTTTATGAAAAAGAGTATTGAGCAGGGCCATGTTATCAGAAACACATGTTTTTAAATTGGAGCTAGAGTTAAATAGGAGCCCAGACTCCATCTGTCAGTCCATGGGGTTTTCACAACTCAGGTTTAGTTTGAAAGTCGTAATCTGACAAAATCATACCCCTGTATTATCAACTGCGTCATTAGCAGCCATATGCCAATTAGCACCCAAACAACCAGAACACACACCCAAAAGAAAAGCAAAAAAACCCATAAACAAAGAAGCATAGCATTGTCAATCACCCCCCTGGGGTATAAATCAATTGCTCTATTATTATAATCAATTTTTCCAATGACCCAGCACTCCAAATACTGTCGATATGAGGAGTCTATCCGAGTAGTTTCACCTTGAGGAAGCCCATGATTTTTTGTTTTACACAGTGCAGTTCGATAGCTCATTCAATTGGACTCTGCTGACTCTAAATATGGGAATCAATGCCAGTGGGTGTCTTCCTGGGACAACTCCACCAAATGCATACCCCTGCTCAATGGATTCCAGCCTGTCCAGCCATGGCAGGGTGGGCACTGAGGCGCTACATGTACGGTGATCCTGGGTCCCCTTCCACCAGACACCCACCGAGCTTGGTCCCACTCTCCCCCACTTAGGTCCAACAACTACACTTTCTACAATCCTGGGGTGATTCACTCTCTGCTTCCCCTCCCATCCACATACCCCAGCCCTCAGTCCAAGGGTACAGGCAGCTTTGAGGTAGGGTTCAATTCATTTAGTGGGGCTTCTATGTTAAGTCCTTTTGATGTAACCCCTGTGTTGTGCCCAACTGCCTGCCAGGTTGGCTTCAAGATCAGTTAGTGCTTAGTCCGTGGTGTGGTTCATCAAAGTTTGGGTAGAAAAAAATTCATTGAACCTACCCAAGTACCTAAAATCTGGGCCACTGTCCCCCTCGGTTCCCTGTCCCCATTGCTTAGCATCCCTTCCTGCTATGTTGTAAGTTCTCCCCAGTCACCCACCCTACGCACCAACAGAACTACCAACATCTCCTCCACAATGTATGTGGTCCCCTCTCCTGGCGATTTAAGTATGATTTAGATATGTTAATTTATATATTAAAATTTATTCATGTAATACATTAGCAAGTCTATTTCTGTTCAGGATTTTCCCCTCTGCCCATGAATTTCCAGTAGGAAATGGAATTGGGACAATGATATATTTAATATAAAGTGTATATATATATATATAAATATATATACACATATATAAACATACCAGTGTGCATGCCTATAAATCATATTTTACCCCTCTTTCAACGGAAAGAAAAAACTATTGAAAAATTCCTAAGAAAACTTATTCATAAATACCTGTGAAACATACAACTTTCCTGTAGTTCCTTAATGCTTCCTCCCCCAGCCCCACTATCATGATTCCAATTCTACATTACATATCTGGCTAGACCAGGGGAAGTACACTGGTACAGATAGGAACTAGAAACACAGGGAATCCAGGGCAGATGATCCTTTCTGGACCAGTGGTGAGGGTGGCGATGCCAGGAAGGTAGAGGGAGGGTGGGATCGAGAGGGGGAAACAATTACAAGGATCTACATATAACCTCCTCCCTGGGGGACGGACAGCAGAAAAGTGGGTAAAGGGAGGCATTGGACAGTATAAGAAATTTATAAATTATTAAGGGTCCATGAGAAAGGGGGCAGTGGGGAGGGAGGGGAAAATGAGGAGCTGATGCCAGGGGCTCAAGCGGAGAGCAAATGTTTTAACAATGATGAGGGCAATGAATGTACAAATGTCTTGCCATTCTGGTTGGTGGGGGGTTAACCACTCCTGGCTCTATACAATCTATGATCTCTTCAATAGGTCGGTAGCTCTCCACCATTCTCTCTTCCATGCCTTGACTTGTACATGTGACAGGTACTACTCATCCAGACATGCCAGGGGTTTCAGATGTCAAGTTGTTGGGGTTCTTATCTGCACTAGTCTCTTCTCCCTCCTTGCTTTACGATCCAGCCAGTCTTTCGGGATGAATCTCCACTCCGTTTCTCCCCAGGAAGATGAGTAGTCTGCATTTGGGCGTCGCCTTTCTATGGTGGTTTGGAGATGCCCAGGACAGAACGCTCAGCTGACTGCAGAACCCAGCTCGTGCATGTCTCTTCATTCTAGATTCACATTTCTATACTATTTCAGTGCCAGCGATTAAAAGAAATTGTTTCTTTTATTTTGTCTAGTATCATATTTACTTCTGATGGGAGTCTAATTCCAATTAAAAAATAGAAACCACTCACTGCCACTGAGTCAATTCTGACTCACAGCGACCTACCAGACAGGATAAAACTACCAGGTGAGTTTTCAGGAGAGTAACTCTATCTGAGTAGAAAGGCTGTCTGCAGTAGCTGGTGGTTTCGAACTGCTGACTTTTTGTTCAGCCGCCCAAATCATAACCACACCACCACTAGAGCTCATTTCAATAACTACTCCTGTAATTACCACAACCGGAGGCTGTGTGCTTATTTTGAGCAGGGCCACACTCATATACCATTCAGAACAACTTGAGCTCCTTATAGAACTCAAAGTCTTCGGAAATATCCAGGTGATTAATCCACCAGGTAGCTTATTAGCCTATGTGGGCGGAGCCCTCTTCTATTTTCTAGGTAGGAAAAGCTGTGGATAAATATCCACTGGGCAGAACCAGTTTGTATCTGCAACAGACGCTTTAAATTAGGGAGTTATAGATGAAAATGGTAAGGGAACTGACTGTTGTGAATTGTACACGGGGCATAGCATATTTGTTCCCTATTACTGCTGTAAGAATCACCACAGATTTAGTGCCTTAAAACAACATATATTGATTCTCTTACTTTTCTAGACATTCGAAAGCTGGAATTAGTCACATGGGGCAAAACTCAAAGCCAGGAAAATTCTTCCTTGAGGTTCTGGGGGCGACTGTCTTTCCATTGCCTCTTTGATCTTTCGGGAGCTGTGGCCATTCCTTGGCTCCTGGTCACATCGCTCCAGGCTCTGCTGTCCTTCCCACCGTGCCTTCTCTTCTCTCGTAACTCCTGCCTCTCTAAGAACTCTCATGATGACTTTAGACCCAGTCTTCAGGGTGACCTCCCTCTCTCCAAATCCATAATCCCATCAGTCATCATCCCTTTAATCTGTAAAGTGACGTTCAGTCCCAGGGATTAGGGCATGGGCATATTAAGAAATATGTTTCCATGAAATCCCGATTTAAAAATATTAAAAGTATTAGACATCTTTCAAAATATATTTGTATTCTAATTCTCATATTATTTTTAAAATACTGACAAAAATACTTTGAATAGCTTTCGATGTAAGCTATAAACCCACAGATAATTTTCTTTAAATAGCTCTGAAATATAAGTGAATCAATCATATATCATCATATAAGACAGTTTTCTCTGAAACCTACCTGTTGCAATGTTAATACATTACAATTTGAATAAAATTTCACTCACAATAATTCTTTGAAACTAGTTCTGAAGCTACACCTACACCTTAAGGATGAGGTCGCTGTGCATTTTCCAGAACGTTTTTCTGTCTGGGAGCTCTCAGTTTCAAATTCTTCCATCTGCTCATAGCACCAAACTGCGTGAGGTAACTTCCTACAGCGCTTCACAAAATGACTTTAATACATCCTGGCCTTTCGAGGCAGATTTTCACTATGTTAAAGTATTAAATTATTACCCTAATCCTGACAGTGACAGGCAACCTAAAGGGGAAAATGAACAATAAAATAATCTCAAAGTTAATAAATTAAGGGGGGAAACACCTTATGTAAGTATTTAATAAAAGAAGATATCTAAATGGCCAATCAAACTAGGAAAATGAGCTCAGTTTCATCAATCACCAGGAAAATTCAAATTAAAACGCCATAGCAATACCTCTGATGTCCACAAAAAGGAGGAGGAGGAGCAGGAAGGGGAGGGGAGGAGGAGGAGCAGGAGAATGAGAAGTTTAAATAGCAAAAAAATATGAAAATTGGTAAGGCTGTGGCACAGCTAGAATTCTCTAACAAGGTGTGATATATCAGCTTTGGAAAACTGTAACAGGCCAATAGCATGGCTGGCCTCATTTCTTCTTCCCATCCTGTGCCAAAGACATTGCCACCGTGAAAGATGGCTCTTTGACACCAAGTCTGTGTCCACCTAAGAGGCTTCGTTTGGACAATGCTCACAGCATTACCAATGCAGGACCTAGTCAATGTGCTTCTGCATTTGCACACGTACCCTGCATCTCTGGCTCGGGAATAAGAGCATGGCTGGCTTACACTGCTGGAGGGGTGCATGGAAAGAAACAGCTTATCTGATTCCAAGTGAAACCAGCCTAGCTCAACCAAAGACCAGGCAGCTCCCATATGGGGGAGCCAACCTTCCCAAGAAAAGAATGTATTTATAAGAACAACTATGGCAGTAACTAATTGTTTGGAAAGTTAAGGGGCTTACAAACACCCAGCACACTCCCAAGAGATAACAGTGCTCATGGCCCTACTCACTTTTATGTGACGTTTGTAGTAATTTTATTGATATAAAATAATATATACTTCCATAGTTCAATTGTATTAAAAAGAGAGTTGAACATGCTTCACTACAATCAGTCCCCAAACATTTCCTTCCTTGTGTTCATTATTTGCTCCCCATTTCTAAGTACCCCCCACATACCCCTGTATCCCCAATAAGCCATTACACCAGTTACTGTCACCATCTATTTGCCTATCCTAGGCTTCATATACCAGAAAACTTACCAAAAACCAGCAAAATTTTTAAAAGAAAAGACCAACCATAATATCAAAATAAACCAAAGGGGAAATTTAGTAGATATTTAAAGTGAGGCTAAATTTAAAATGGGTCAAAGGGGTGATTAAATAGTCAGGTATCACATTTTCACCTTCTTGCATCTGCCCTTATCGAGTTTACAAGAGTCTCTGTCTGATATCCAGGCTGTTCACCACTCTCAGTGACATTCAGAGGGGATTCACCAAGTGGTTAATCAGGTAGGGATCCTACCAAGAGATTTGGGGCTCCCACTCTCTTCCGTAGCTTTCACATTGAAACTCCCTCCTTCAAATGTGGGTTTTATTACATGTCATCCTTGTATCACTCAGGTGGGGAGCACCCACTTTTAGAAGCTCAAACCGGAGAACCACAGAGTTGGTGAGAGATTTTCAACTGATGGGGCTTTTCCCCTGAGAGCCCCTGCCACAAGCAGTTGCCTGGGAAGACACCTTGTCTCTCCTGTCCTATTTCCCTTGGTTCTCTTGTGAGAGGTAGAATCTGATCAAACCTTGAACCAATGTGTTCTCAAATGAAGTATTTTGGAATAAAACATTGTTGCAAAATGCTGTCCAAACACACACAGTATTATGATGATTGATTCCTACGGTGCCACCCATTACCGCAAAAGAAGTGCTGTAACATTTCGATTGAAAAGCATATGACAGAATAAAAACAACTGCTGGGGCCGAACTTGAGACCATTGTGAGAAATGCTTAAAATAACCGGTTAGTGTGGGAACACATGTCAAAGGCATGGCTACCACCGCACCGTGGAAACAAGGGAAGGAACGAATCCAAGGAGTGGATTGATGTTTGAGTCCCTTTGGAACGGGTTCGTCTCGGAGATAGGCTCTTTATAAGCTATCGCTTTGAGTCATAGCTTCATTTTGATGCACCTTTTCCATATTCCGTGCTCATGCTATGGTCCAAAGTTGCCCTATGGGTCTTTGTACCCTTTGCGGGTACAAACTGTGTCTTCATTCCCATGCTGTCTCATAATAAGGGTGCTGCTTGGCAAAAATAGAAGCTCAGTACAATGTATTGAATAACTGGATGAACAAATGCAACAATGTTATTTCTCAATTTCATAATATTTAAATACCTCATAAGATACGCACAAATTTATACATACTCATATAATAAATACTGATGGGGCCGCCTTTTTTATTTGCACACTGGTTTGTAAACACTGCTGTCCTCACATCTCCCTCCATTCTTCTCAGAGAAAATTACTATGCTGATCTTGGTGTTTATTCTTTCTGTGCATCTTTTTGCTTGTGGTTGAAATCCTAAATAAGACTAAATATATCCTAAATAAGATGATAAATATTCAGACCATAGTGTTGGTAGTATTTACACTTCACATGACCATATTGTACTGTAGTCATCTAGTATTTGCTTTTTTCATCCATTAATATATTTGCAAAATCTTTGTATGCTAATATGTGTCATTCAAGTTTATTTATTGTCCCTGCTTCAAAATATTTCATTGTTTGAAACCATGATCCATTTACTCAGTCTCACAGTGATGGAAGTACAGGTCAATCTCTATATTTCACTATCACATGCCACAAACTTTCTACCCGTGACTGTGTGCATGTGTGAGCAGGGGCCCCTGGGGTATAGTGTGCATAGTGGAATCTGATGAACCATAAAGACAGTCCTGAATTTTAACAATTTTTCCCATGTCCTGCGGCATTTTTTAAAAGTCCCAAATTTTGGAAAGAATGCCTGGCAAGCTAAGGTATACGGTTTTCAGCTGCCACTTGGCTATTTTGCCAGGATATGAGTTTTATCAATGGTGTCCCTCTGGTGCCCCGCTTTACCAATGTTAAAATCTGGTCACCTTACAAGGCATGTCTTTCTTCAACAGAATTAGGGATTGAGGGTTAACTCCCCCAAATGGTTGCAAACATTCACACTCCTGTCCATCATCATGTTGCATACCTTCATGCTTCTAAAGCTAATAGGGCTCTTTGGGAACCGACTTCTACAAGAGGTCACCCTGGTGACGAGCTAGCTCAGGACTCAAGAAATTTGATGTTCACTGAAGGACATGAACTCAGGGTCCAGTAGTCTAAACAGACTCCCATTCCTCTACAGGTGTTTCAGAGCCTACAGCTGCCTTGCTTCCTCAATACCCAAAGCACATTAGTTCCTTTATCCTAAGTCATAAATGTTTACAAGCCCACTCATTATAAACACAAGTCTAAACTAAATGAAAGTTGGCTTGAAGAACAAAGAAAGGTTTTTGTTAACCTCTATAAGATCAGCACTGGCAGAACTGATTGAGATTCTGTTCAGGTAATCTTGCTCTTCCTTTGTCCTGACAGCTTTAATATCCGGTTACAAGGTGCTGTGGGTCATGTCACCACAGGGAGATAACAGGGCCACAGAGGTTCTGAGGTCTTGGGAACTGCAGGTTTCAATTAAGTGGCCCTCTCCAAAATGAGCTAAATAGAGAATACCTCAGGACAGTTTATTAAAACAAACCAAACTATGTGATATCCAGGTCATATTTCAAAGGAAATTATTTCCAAGGTGATTATTCAAATAAGGGTTTGCTACTCTGAATAGATCATCTTGATCGTGAGCTGAGGTCATCTTTCACAAACCATTCTTTTCTACAGAGTTTCCTTCCACGGCCCCCTTGTTGGCTAACTGGCAATTTATAATGATCTTATTTTTATTTCTCTAGAGATTTATCTGGGCTTTTTCTATAAGGCATTGAGACCCTGGTGTGTTTATTAAGCCATGTTTATTTATTTAATGTAAATGTTGTTATTGAAGCATTGTGAACATATAGAAATGTGCACAAATCGTAAGACCATAACTGATTTTTTTTTCCCTTTTAACCAAACACACACGCTTTCATGATGACTCCAGAGGTCAGGAAACAGCACTATCAGAACATCAGCAGCTGTTTTTCCCTATCCAATCATCAACCCTCCACCTAAACTAACAGCCGGTCGCCTGGTGTGCGTTTTAAGTAAGTGAAAGGCATCAGCAAAGAAGGATGCTTCTTTTACAGTGAGGCCACAGAAGAGAAATGACTTCCTCCAGGTCACACATGGAGTGACTCTAATTAAGAGTGGAGGTCAGGTCTTTGTCCCGCCCAGACTCTGCTGCCTCACACAGTATCTGGTCTTGTGTTGACTTCAACCAAAATAGAGTAAGAAACTGCATGGCCTGTTGAATGATGACTTTTAATTTACATGCTGGAGGCAACACATTCCGGTCTACAGCCGATGTTGGGTTGCTTCCCGGACACATTTATGCTTGTAGAACACTGGGCTTCCCACACCTTGGAGGGAGTCTGAGATCCAGAAACACTGTTCGGTGCCACATGATTGAAGAGGAAGCATGAAAACGGAAATGATTCCATGGACAAGAACCCATCCTCTTGTAAACTATGCATCATTTTGTGTTGTGCAAAGTCAAGCAAGGAACAAGATGATAGCATAAGCCAAGTTCTTGCCAGTTATGCAATCCAAATCTGAAGAGAGTTCAGATCATCTGGGTGGAATTTGTACGTATTCAACACTCACTGGATCGGCTGTCTCTGGTGTCTTTAAATTTAAAGTTCAAATTTATCCACTTTGTCTAGTATTTAGTACCAAGGCTTACAGAGAGCTAATAACCAATAAATATTTGCTGAATAAATGATTCTATATCTGAGTGCCAGATTTTTGGGGGCTTATGCAAATAATCCAGAACACTCATGACAGTGTCCCAGGCTGGGGTTCTCAGCACTTATCTTGGCTGTGTATCATAGCAGGCAAATGAGGAAGAGAGCATTTTAGGTTTATGCAGGAAAAATCAAAGGAATGACATCCAGTCTCAAGGATGGAAATAGACTATTTAGTAGCCACATGAAATTTAAAAGGTCTCAGACAAAACTAACCATATTGCTCATATGAAACTTTATAAGATTCCCTGCTTCAACTAGTTAGCATCAAAATATGAAGACCAAAGAATGCTAACTTTTCATATGCATGATTACATTGCATCCACAGAATAACCCCCAGCAATGTGAGTTTTCTCTGGTTCCCAGTTTTTCAGACTGGCCCACTTCCAATGGCTGATTCATACATAGGATAAATGACCCAGACTGGGCTCAATTTGTTCTGTTACACAGCCTCCAGAGCTCCTCACAGGCTCAGAGTGAGTCCAGATTTCAGCTGGACCCACAGCTTTGCCTGCCTAACACACACACACACACACACACACACACACACACTTCCTTCATTGTATCCATATGTATTTCACACCTCAATTAATCCCTTGCATAAAAGTCCTTGTCTCAATTCTGCTTCCCGGGAAGCTGATTCAAGACACCAATTTACTCTGATTCCAGGAAATGATGCTTCATTTTGTCTGGGTGAGTCTTACAGTTCCTAGGCCACTAAAATTGGGATGGATCAGGAGTTCCTGGAATATTACCAGCAACTGCTGTCAAGGTGACTGTGACTGTGACTGTGACTCTGACTCTGAGTGGTGGTGCCTCCATGGGAGTCCCAGCAGAAACTGTACTTCACAGCACTGCATTTTCAATGTTGTTTTTCAAAAGTAGATTACCAGGCCTTTCTTCCAAGTTGCCTCTGAGTGGAATCAATGCCAACCTTTTGGCTAGTAGCCATGCACATGAACTGTTTGCCGCACTCAGAGAAGCCCGGGAATCCTAAGATGCTGTATTTTCTACACAAGTGGAAAATTATTGCTATTAGATAATGAAAATTTTATGAAACAGGAATATAAAAATGTGAAGGTGACTTTCTCACATGTACACCCCTCAGGTCTAGACACTTCGAAAGGTGGTGTTCCTTCTCTGTAACCCTCCTTGAAGAGGCCTGTGCTCTTTGACTGACAGCATGGCAACACTATAGTTGTGTCATCTCTGAGAGACTCACACTGGGTTCCTTTTCAAGGTCCTTTGAAATTCGGTAACAAAAAAGCAACTAAAGGCGTAAGATCTGGGCTTCAGGGTGTACTGCATAATGTTTCCCAATGAAATTCGCATCAAACAGCCCCCAGTCCCCTTGGAGAATGAGCAGGTGCATTGTAGTCATGGAAAATCCGTTCTTTGGCACACCTTCCTGGCCTCTATCCCCAGTGAAGTTTTCAATTTTCTTAAAATGCCTTCATATTAAGCCCTTGTGAATGCCCTGTGTCCTTTAAGACAATCTATCAAGATCACCTCATTGACGTCCCCGCAAACAGTTCTCCTAAGCTTCAGAGCTGGTCTCTGTGCCTTGAATTGCACTTGTTCTACAGATTCTGATGGAGTCTCTGTTTGGGGTGGCCTTTTCCTCGGAAAGAGCCCTGACAAGTATATCACAGAAAGCCTTTCCCTACAGCCACCTACTCATCACCAAGACACATTTGGACATATTTTGCTTGAAATGAACCCGTGCAGGTATGAACCGGAACCATGGTAGGAGTATGTATTGACTTACCCTCATGTTCCCCACAATCCCAGCATATGGGCATCCTATATAAATACTGTATTGACATAAATTGAAGGTGTATCTTAAAAGAAAATAATTTCAAGTTCTATTTTTATCACTACATTAACAGAAGCCAAACATTCCTTGGGAACACACAATCTGTTATTCTTCCTCTGCATTAAGAGAGAAGCAAACAAGGTGGACCGAGGGAGCAGCCCAGATGTCACCAGTGACCAGCTGGATTGATATGTCCTTCTGTCCTGACTTCTCTTCCCAATATGTCTCTGCTGACAGTCAAGCAGTGTTTTCAAAGGTACTAGTGACACTGTCCTTCATGATAAATGGCTTTCTGACTTCTCAGGAATTACATTCGAATAGGAAAATAGAGCCGCAGAAGCATCACAGAAATTGATTTCTGCTTAGTGGAATAAAACCCAAGCCAAACTCACTGCCAACAGTGTCCATGTTGACTCATTTCAACCCTATAGAACAACAACAAAAACAGACACATTAACGTTAGCCCTTACTACAGTGAATTGTATAAATTGAACAATCAATCAGCATTTGTTTATGAATGGATCTATAAGAAATCCTGGTGGCACAGGGGTGAGCATCTGGTTCCAAACTGAATGGTGGAGGGTTTGAGCCCAACGAACAGCTCTGTGGGAGACAGACTGACAACCTGGTCCCTAGAGAGCACAGCCTAGAAAACCCTAGGGGGAAATTAAAGCCATGTTGCCACATTAGGTTGTTTTGATTCAGAATCGACACCGCAGTACTCGCCAATAGCAACAAATAAATTTACACTTGTGACCTAAGTTTTCCTACTTGGAATTTTTATCTAACAGGTGGGCTCCGCTTTGTCGGAAAACAAGCCGCAGTCTAAGGGAGAGGTCAACCAAGCCCACTTAGAAGAAGCACCACTGCTGTATGATCCAGGGATTGTAAATGATAAAAAACAAATGCAAAGGAGGGATTTGAATCAGAGTTTAAACTATAAACACCCGGTTTGCAGAAAGCTAGTGATGATGATGATGGAATCCCCCAATCCACTCACAGGCCCCACATGGATTAAGTCTCCAGGGAATTCCCTTTGCCCACAGTCCACAGTCCAGGGTTATTAGCAGCCTTTCTTTCAGAGAGCATTGCAAAGTCAAATGTGGCAGATGTCGTTAAACAGAAATGCCTTATCACTCGATCTTCCTTTTGACCTATTTCAGTTCTAATATGTTCTGCTTTCTTTTCAATTGAAGTTTTTCTGTTTTCTCTAGTCATTGTAGTTGGGGTTTTGTTATTGTTGTTGTTTGCTTCCTGTTTGTGTTTTATATGATCTTCTCTTTATGAAATCCAAGTTAGGCAAATCTATAGATTCAGTATTTGAATTACTAATTACTAAGGGAATGGCAGGGGAAGGAAAGAGGAGCTAACAACACGGAGCATGAGAAGAAAGTGTTCTGAAATTGCACATCTCTTCTGACTATAATTAAATCATTAAATTATATGATATGTGAATTACATGCTAATAATACAATTTTAGTATATAAATAAATGAGAGGCCTCCCAATCTAAATTTTATCTACTTTCATATCTTCCTCAGGTGAAGGACAAAACCCTTTTTCAAACTTAACCTGATCAAATTATGCTCTTTCCGCAGCTTAATCACTTCAAGATATCCTTGGCCTTTTCACCTTATTCAAACAAACAAGTAAACAAAATTAGGTGCCCTTGTCTCAGATCTCACTTGTGTGTAGAATTAGAATACTAGTTTCCAGGGAGGGAACATTTCTGCAATCGATGATTACTTCACAAAAGAACAGGGAGTGATTACAAATGTAATCAAGAAGGCCCAGGTTTTCTTTTGGCCCAGGGCTCCCCCTGCAGGTCAGGTATTAAGTACTACAGTCGCCCGAATTCAGTACTCGAATGGCATGTTTCATATGAAAGTAATGGATGCAGTTATGTCAAGTCCAAGAATAGGTAAATTTTATAAACTGCATTCTTAGTATAATTCACTAGAGTAATTTAATACTGTAACAAAGTCCACCACGATTCTCTGGAAAATCACCCACTCTTTTGACCCTGTGAAGAAGCATAGTTTTTGAAAATTAAAAAAAAAATGTTGATTTGGTTGACTAAGTTTCTGAAAGAGACAACACAAGAAGATCTTAGACTAGGAGAAATTCAAGAAACAAAACTCAAAATTATTTGAAAAATCCCAGGCTTACAGGTCAGATAAAGACTCAATGGACCCCTCAGACAATGGCCCTTACTCTGGAACTGAACTTAAGTAGCCCCCACCTCCCAAGCTTAATTTCCAACCAAACAATAAGCAGGTCTCCATAGTGAGCGATAACACCAGGTTGGTAGGAGTTCCTTAGAACCATCAACCATCTGGGAACAAAAGGTCAACCTTTGCCCAAAGGAGAAAATAAAATCTATTGGTTTGCTTGTGCAAGCTTTGCATTTTCATATTGTAATGGGGATGCACACAGCAATCTCACAGATGAGTTGCACATATCTATGAATGCTTATGTTTATTTATTGTTTGTTTGAGATGAGCTTGTTGGTCAGTAAAGACTCCAAGTTCATATTTTTTTCTTTTTTAAATCACTCACACCAATATTTAGGTTTGAGGGATAAGGAATCTGGAAGGGTTCTGTTGGTGTTTCTAAAGAAATGTACTAGATATATTTACACAGCCCATCTCAAGAAATGAAATCAACAAGTCTCCCATTTTTCAAAAAAGCTTATGTTTAAATGGTGATGTTTAGTATCACTTTTCAGACACCTTGTGTTTCTCCTGTAATATCATTCTTTGAATCGGCATATGAAGGTATATCATGTTGAATTTTGAATATGAGAATGCACTACTCTATGTGAAGTCCTGAAAAAGTGAAAACAATTAACACATCATTTATTGCAAACTGCAGAACAACAACAAAAAACGCTTGTTCCAATCTCATCATCAGAAAATCTCCATTGCAGTATAAGAATGGGGCTGATACTTGGGGAATATAATGAGGAAATGGCTGTTAGGTTGCGGGGTTAGGTGTTATTTAGTTTCAATTCCTAGTGGCCCCGAGGACTCATATACTGGACAAACATACTGTCCAGCCTTATTCCAGCCTCATATTGCGGCGTTTGAATTCATTGTTGCAGCCACTCAATCCACTCCAATGAGTGATTTTCTCTTTACCAGGAATGATGTCCTTCTTCTGAAACTGGTTTCCGCTGAAAGTTTTGTCCAAGGCACCTGAGACAAAGTCTCATCGTTCTTGCTTCGAAAGCACATTCGGTGGGACTTCTGCTGAGACAAATTTGTTCACTTTCTAGAAGTCCATGGTGTGTTCAATATCCTCCACCATCATCAGGATTCAACGAGATCGATTTGTGTTTCAGTCTTTCTTACTCATTGTCCAGCTTTACTATATGAATCAATTTGGGGGGGGGGGTGGCGGGGAGGAAGGGATATGGTTTAAGTCAGGATTACCCTAGTCCTCAAGGTAACATCTTTGCATCTTAACAGTTTCTAAAGAAGACTTTTAAAGAGAATTTTCCCAGTGCAGGACATCCTTCGATTTCTTGACTGCTGCCTCCACAGGGGTTCATTGTAGATCCAAGTAAGATGAAACCTTTGACACGCAACCTCAATATTTTCCCCATTTATCATGATGCTTCTTATTGGTTCAGTTGTGAAGAGTTTTGTTTTGTTTATGTTCAGACGTTGTCCATTCTGAAGGGTATAATTTTTAACTTCCATCAGCAAATGGTTCAATTCCTCTCCACTTTCATAAAGCCAGGTTGTGTCATCTGTATATTGCAGGTTAGTAAATCTTACAGCATCCTTTGTCATGTCGTCTTGATTATTTAGTCACTATATACATTGAATGATTATGGTGTAGGACACAACCTTACACACCCTTCCTCATTTGAAGCCACACCGTACCCCCTTGCTTATTCAAACAACTGTCTCTTCATCTATGCCCCGGTTCTTCCTGAGCATTACGAAGTGTTCTGGAATTCCCATCCTTCACACTGCTAGCCCTAATTTGCTATCGCCCCCAGAGGAAAATATCTTTGCATAGTCAAAAAAACCACAGACAACATCTTTATTATAAAAATGCTACGCAAAGTAGCTTTCTACACTCATTATCCCACTATTGTGGGAATATTCACATCATTTGTTTCTGAAGGAAGTAGATATGCAAGAAAAAGGAAATGCTAACAAGTAAACTGTCAGGTCTGGGTTGTTCTCCAAGAGAGTAAGTGGATATATTTGCAGAGACTGCAAAACAGTAAAATAGTGTAGGCTTATTTTGTAATCTTGCTGTTATATAGGATTTTCACAAAAACAGGTCACTAGTTTGTGTTTTTTCTCTCTTTGAAAAATCACGGACAGGTTTAAAAGGGGAAAAAAATAATTCAGTGACCTTACACCTATAAAGAGTTTTCAGGGTGCCTCGGGATGGAGTGCCAGGAGCACAGGTGGTGCAGTGGTTAAGGTTGAACCGCGAACTGAATGGTCGGCAGTTCGAAACCATCAGCAGCTCCGCAAGAGAAAAGGCTGAGCTCTCTGCTCCCTTCAGCAGTGACAGTCTTGGAAACCCATTGGGGGCCTTTAGGAGTCAGCACTGACTCGATGGCAGTGGATTTGTTTTTACTGATGTGTTAGGTTGCTAGCTTAGGGACGGACAGGGATTTGTCCCTCCCATCCCTGCAAAGGCCCCCATAAAGGAGGTTGGAAAGACATCAGGCAACCATTACACACCTATGAAATCCCCAAACAGCATGCTCATATCAAAGCCTCTGAGCCAGGTGGGAGGTACATCAGGGCGCCCAAACTAGGCCCAAGCTCATGACATCACCCAGGTGGGCTTGACATAGCAAATGAGGTCAACCAATGCCATCAACCCCGTCTCCCCAGCCTGAGGCTTGAAGTATCCTGGCTGTGGCCTCATGTTGACCTTGCTCCTGGTCAGAGGCAGCTGGAGGGTCTCCCTCCTTTGTGTGGGTGCACATGTGCCCACTAGGGCCTACTGGGGTCCCACAGCCTCTGGGCCCACATGCTCTTAGTTTCTAGGGCAGCGATTCCCAACTTGTGGTCAAACGACCCTTTCACAGGGGTCGCCCGATTCATAACAGTAGAAAAATGACAGTGATGAAATAGCAATGAAAATAATGTTCTGGCCTAATCATTTTTATAAAACACATCTGATTAGGCCAGGGACTGTACAGATGTGCTTTATACAATTGATGTATGTATATGTATGAACTGTGATAAGAATTGTATGAGCCCCTAATAAAATGTTTTTTAATTAAAAAAAAAGAAAGAAAATGATTAGGGCAAAGAATGTACGGATGTGCTTTATACAATTGTATGTATATGTATGGATTGTGTTGTATGAGCCCCTAATAAAATGTTAAAAAAAATAATAATAATGTTCTGGTTGGGGGTCACCACCACATGAGGAACTGTAGGAAAGGGTTGCGGCGTGAGGAAGGTTGAGGACCAGTGCTCTAGGGGTTCTTGGGCTTCTGGCCTCCCTGGATCCGCCCCATGTTCCATGCGTGAGCGCTCTTTCTCACGTGTTTGTTCGTGCCCAGTTGTGAACCCCAGTGTGGCTTCCACGCGACTGGCCACACTTCCCAGCTATACGTGTACCTTTTTGAGACTGTACCACCTGAAACTTGGCCTTTCCTTCATAAAACCCACTTGGATCCCACAACATGCTTCAGCGTGAATTCTTTCAGCATGCGAAGCAAAGAACCGAGGGATAGCCCACTCCAGAAACCTAAGAGATGGAGGGGGTTATACAGCAAAATGTCATAGATGGATTTCTATATGATCATCGATGGTCACAGCTGTACCATAAATTCCTGCTGCATACAACAAGAGGGAATTGGGTGAGAATACACTCCTGGTAAATTGCTTTCCCTTACTACTTCTGCGCTTAACTTTCAAGGATGATATGTCAATACCTCATAGAAAGACTGCTTCTCTTCAATCTGGGCCGCAGATGATCATGACACTGGATCATTTGAAACCATCTCGACCTCTTAGACAGGTTGTGAGCCTCTCTTTGCTCATTCTAATGCTTTTGTATTAGTTCTTACAAGGTCACTGAATTTTCTCTTTTATCCTATGGACAATACAGGAAACCCACTCAACATTTGATTATTTGGTATCCCAATATTATTATTTTGACAATCATATACTGTCAATGGGTATCTGATTAGGCCTTAATTATGATTTTTCACTAAACTTTTAAATATGTATATCTCCTCTAGTAGGTTACACATTCCAAGAATGAGGAAAGAGGGGGTGTGTTTTTGTTCCCATGACCCAGGAGAAGAAGGAACTATCAAGCCTAAAGGAGTGTGGAGGACAGGAACCCAGCAAGGAGGCAGGAGGGCGGAGCAGGGCAGGGTCATCCTGAGCACTCAGTCCAGACACATCCTATGGTTCCACAGTTAGCCTCTCAAGGAAATCTACATAACGATTGTATTCAAACACGCTGACAACTTATTCTGAAAACAAAGAAAAGACTGCCACTGTAGGAAGTATAGTCTTGGAGGTGAATATGAGAGGCAATTCTCATCAACAGTATGATGGAGAGGCTAAGACCTCATTTTGGCGAATCTGCTAATTATCTACCTCTCGCAAAACAACAAATCAGAATGCGAATGTGGAACATATTGCTATTCCTCCCATCTGGAATTTCAAGATGGCATCTTGATAATTTAGCCACATTTATCTTCTGGAAAGATTATATACAAAATAAAAAATCTTTTCTTTAGCCCTGAGGCAAGTTTTTCAGTGTAGCTGAGTTTCTACTGTAGAGATTTGTGCCCCCTTCTTTCACCTTTTAATTTTTTGCAGGATATCCTGAAATGATAATCCAATGAATAAAATGCATGAAGGTTCAAATACACTCCTCCGCATATAAACATATATACACGTACACATACAATTTTCTCATGTTTTCAGTCATTCTATCATTCTACCAAGAACCATTGTCAAAAACCCTTAATTGTACATCTAGATAATAATGTTCTGATGGTCTCGGAATTACTTGGTAATTGCCAGTGAGAATTTTTCATGGACACAGTGCTTGAGTGAAGCCCAGATGTGACTTTTCATCTTCCTCTTCACCTCTCACATTGTAGTTCTTGTAGCTCTCTTCTTCACTCGCCTATCTTAGGCACTTCCAAATCAATCCTCTCTCCATGGGCATTACACAATGTGTAACCTTTGACGTTCTTAATAAACAGGTATAATTGAGTTACTATTTAGGAAAACATCATCACTGTCCCCAGGGTATTGTTACGACCCTACACACTTAAAGCAATATAACACCCAAGTAATACATTTCAAATTATTTGTTGATTCATAAATAAGTTGGTTGGCTTATTTATTTGGGTGTAAAATACCATTTTAGTACCAATGACGGAATCCTCTAGAAAGGTAAAGCCAGTTATATGTTGCTTTTAATAAACTTCCAATAAATCACTGTTCTTTTGTTTCATGATGTGTCATAGTGAGACTTACTACCACTGGTAGAAGTGCCTTTTTCCAATAAAGTCTTCCAGGACATGTAGCTATTCCATCATGCAAGGATCAAAATGCTGTGTCACAGAAATGCAGAATGCCTGCTCAAAATGGAGAATTACCAAATTAAAGGTGGTAAAAAGCATGAGATGATCAGCAGTTGTGTGAACGCCCTCTCTGGGTAAATCAGAGCCAGATTATTGAGGGATGTGTTCAAACCCTCCCCTCTGATGGAGATGCTCGAGGAAGATTGAATTTTACCTCTGAAAAATGAGAAAAGATGATAGCTAACAGCCAAGTCCTTTATCTTTGCTCAAATAACCAACATTTTCACAGAAATCTTTGAACTTGTAATTGGGCCCTGTGACACATGGCATAAAAAGCAAGTTCAACATTGATCCAGAATGTGGCTCTATACATGGACAACATTTGATAACCACATTCAGGTTATGGACCTCCCCTAGACAAGGCAACCGTGGAGACACCGTGGAAAGCTATGACCTATGATTATAGCTCCTGCTTCACTAGGTGATCTAGGAAGGAAATCCACACTGGCCATGGAACTGAAATGTTTCTTCTTTGGCCCAGGATCAAAAAATATACAGGCGAAGGGAAGACATTTTATTTCCACCCCCAAAGAACTAAACTAACCAGGCACACTGAAGTAGAAAAGTGGTGTAAGGAATCACAAATCATCTTCGTATAACTTGTTTGTTTTCTTAGATTTTCTTTTTTTTTTTTCAAACCACAGGCCAGAAGCTAAATTCAGAAAAGGCAGGATTGTGGTTTGCAAAGAGGCTGAAGTTGGGCCATAATGAGCTAGCTGCAAACTCCCATCCCATCCATGAAGTAGGCTGACAGCTCATGCAGTGCTAGTCAAGCTCAAGGCTGAAGAACAGGCAAGGTGGAGAAAAAGAGACGACCTTATCTGTCACAAACGCCATGCTCATAACAGAGATCTGGTTGTGATGTTGGGCTTGCACTTCAGAAACCATTATAAAGATCACCGACTGCTTACAGGAAGAGGAGGGACAATGAGAACACTGGGAATCAGATGTGTTGATTTGTCTCTAGTTTGTTGTTAAGGTTGTTAAAGTCAATTGGATGAAAGACTTTAAATAAAGGATTAATGAAACACTGTATTCAGTTCTATGCAAATAGGAAAAATTCCTGATCTGAACAACTGGGAGACTTGAGACTGACACAAGAGATGCCTGTACTAATAGAACACATGATATAAAAAAAGAGAGAGCGATTTTACGTATTAAAATGTTCACTCTGTTGCTAGGCAGTATTGCTCACATTAAAATTGACCTCTGATTTTATGATGCATGTGTATGGTTCCTAACTGAATTCTATACCTTCCTATTCCAGGACAGGAAACATCCCCTTAAACTTAGCATTTCTAAATATCTCTTCTTAAAAGCCTGGAAGCAACCAAAAAGTTAGCATTGATTTATTGATGGTGAAATAAAATAATCAAAACCAGGCCAATCTGTACATTATGGAGTCTCCCATTGCTTCATAGTGTATTTTGTTTCGTGGTTGTTGTCAAAAACAAACACCATAAAACATGCAACAATTCAGCCATTCCTACATGTACAATTCAGTGACATGGATCACATGCTTCAAGTTGCCCAGCCACTCTCACCATCATCCTCCGACTCACTTTTCCAGCAGGAACATCAACTTGTACCTCCTCAAGCTTCTGATTGAAACTCTTAGGTTGCCATTGTCAGCTGGATCCCATTGTGTTACTTTGGGTTGACTAGAGAATCAAATTCATAAACACTCATATGGGCTTAAGCAAGAACTTTATATACAAGAGCAATTGAATATAGAGGAAACATCCTAGCCCAGTCCAGATCAAGTCCTTAAGTCAGATATTAACCCATATGTCTCACACCAATCTATAAATTCCTCTTCAGACTCACACAACACATGCAATGACGCTGAATGCAGGAAGATCACAGGCCAGTGGGTGGAAAGTCTTGTGGATCCAGTGGTGGTAGAGGCATCTCAGCACTGGCAGGAGTCTCCACGTGGTTCCTTCAGCTCCAGGGCTCTAGCGTAGCTCCATGTGTCTTCTCAGCAAACATGTCTCACAGGGAGTGAGCGTGTGTCCCGTCTCCAGTGAGCTCTTGACCTCCTTAGCGCCTCCAAATGAAGTCATCAAGCTGTGACCTGATTGACAGGCTAGACTCCACCCCTCCACTCTTAAGTCTCAAATTGACAACAGATTATATAACTAGCACACCCAAATAGATCTTTCTTTAAAATAACACAATGCTCCATGGAGCCCATTTTCAGGTAGACTCCGTGTTAGTAACCAAGTATCTCCTCATTTGCATTTGCCCTACCCAAAGAAAAGAATAAGCTAAAAGAATCAACAAAACTCTGCTGGATACTGCTGTGCTTTGTTTCAGAGTAAATAAATACACTGAAAGTGAAAATATGTACTACTTCAGGCACTGCCCTCGCTGCCTTCTGAAACAGGTCATCTTTCTTGTCATTGTATTATTTGTTTGTTTGTTCATATTAATTCCTGAGTTGTGTGTGCCACACGGACCCTGTTCATTAAATGTAAGAGGCAGCCATGGCATTAATCAGATAAACAGTATTCCATTAGAGGTTTTCTGAATAACTTTTCTAGCATTTGTTGGAAGTTGAAGCAAATGAGGCAGGTTGTATGTTAGGCTTAGCTCTCCAATTTAATCAGAACTTCAAACAGACATTTGCCTTCAATTTATACTCTGTTCAAAGCCGGGGTTTTTTAATTACCTTATAAGGATTTCCTGTACAAAGTTTGGCGTCCGTTATCTATAGCTATCCCTTGCTTCAGCTAGAGTGTCTCATCTGCATCTTGATGAGCAGCTCCTTCAGGATGCGCAAATTGTGAGCACACTTTGAACCCTACCTGTCGTCCGTTCTAGACTGCTGGAAAGGCTGATCTTATCACATGTTCATGACTTATAACTAAAACTACAGTACCAGAAAAACACTACCCATAAGCTAGTAAGCTGGAAAACAAGACTGAAATAGGGTTGGCCTCCTTGGTGGAGAGGGGGGAGGCCATCTTTGGTAGAGTCAAGTGCCCCTTACTTCATAGCTAAGCAGAGATCTCACCCATCAGCCATGGCTGTCCCAGACATGCTTCTTAGAGCTGAGCTCCGCCACGACTGCTGAGGAACCAGCCCAGGGTCAGGGAGTTTAAAAAATACAAACAAGCAAACCAACAAACACAGTAGCATGCCAGCAAGCACAGCAGAAGGAACACGTGCAAAATATTCAATTCAGTGATTCTGGGACAAGTTCTAGAACAAACTTCTGAGCCCGTCTATGTTTGGTTCAGGTACCTAAAACAACGTCTGAGCCTTCGTCCTCCTTTGCTTGTTTGATGTGTGTGTGTTTCCCACCTGATTGAGAATTATGTGTCTTGGTGTTAAATGCCCTTATTTGATTGACTGATACAGGGGGGTATACTGTGATAAAATCATTCATGGGCAATTCAAATGTCATCGTGATAAAAGTAAGTAGAACAACAGAAGTACTAATCAATTAAATGGCTAATATAAGTAGATTTCTTCAGAAAGTTAGAAAGCATGAGAAAGGGAAAATCATAGGTACCCTGAGCCCGTTTATAAAATATAAGTAAAATGACCATTCCCTGGATTTGTGAAAATGGAGGAAGTGAAAAGAATTCCAGTGAACTTTAAACTCAGTGTCATCTTCTTGGCATCCTATTTCTTTTAGGCTCACTGACCTGTTTCTACTTTAGACACCTTAACAATTCTGTACCATACCTGGGTGGCCACAACTTGGAGAAGCCTCTAATCTTGGTAAATACTCATTAAAATGAAAGGTCAAGGGAGCCCTTGGAGAACCCTGTTCAGGAAGCCAATTAACTTAGGTCCAACTCACGATCTTATCTATTTAGCGCTTTAAGGTCACTACCCTAGTTCCTTTATCTTTTATTGCTGTGAATTCGTTTTTGTTTTGGGTCAGTGTAATATCCAGGACCACAAAAAAAAAAAGACTTCAGGTTTAATATTCAGAACACCTGGTGAAAAATTAATTCTAGCGAAGGAGGAAGCAGAATAATTACATAATATCCAACTCCTAGGGACATGTCGCTGATTTGAGGATAAAATTGAGTCTTCCCATCATGGTGGTGTACTGAACTCCCCCCATCATGCTGTGATCCTGTGGAGAATGGGACGCACTCCTGAAAGAAGTGAAACTGACTCTGGTTTTGAAAGGAAGCAAGGCAGAAGCCATGGTCCTGAAACTTTCCCCGCTCTCCTTACCACCCACAAACACAGAGGAGCAGGGAAGGATCACAACTGAGGCTCTGATTCTACGCAGGCTCTAACAGACCTGGTCATTGATAAACAATAAAGTTAGATCTAAAACCAACTCCAGGTTTACAAATAGTGCATCAGTTCTACACCCCCACCACCATCTCACTACTTGCCCTTCAACCCTCCATTTGTTTGAAAGTTTCTAGGCCTATATGACTTCTCCTTAGATTATATTCAATGATATCTGTTGATTACTAAGTTCCTAGTAGCTGCTTATCACTATACTAAATAAAATGAAGGATAAGAAGCTTCACCATACAACGATTCAGCCTTCAAGGGCTCTGTGTACTCTAATAGACCTAAATGACAATATCTGTGGTTTATGGACAATTTATTACACCAGGCTATGAACAGAGATTTTTCATTGCTTTGTCTTCAATGTAACATCTATTGTACTATATGTATCATCTATATATTTTACTATGAGAAAGCTATGGATCGGAAGAAACATATATTTTCTTTTTTAAATTCATGGATTTGTCAATAGTAGAGTTTCAATTGAATGTCAGTTCTGAAGACTTCAAGATTCCTATACTTTCTACTGTGCTTTTAAGTGATTATAGAAGAGTTTTTTAAAAACTAAAACAAAGCATCTAGAAAGTAAAAAACATAGATGAAAATGGAGAGGTCAGAGAAGATGCTTCCCAGATTGATTTAAGTCATATAGGGTCTGGAAAATATCTTCACAGAAAGAATACTAAATAAAAGTAGTCCCTGACTACTCATGATGTTCCATTCCAACAAGTTAGTTCAGGTGTGAGTCGATACCTCCTTTGTAAGAAGTTTTCATTATTGTCTTTCGTTATCTGCGTCTGTGGTAGTTACAGGATCTGGTGTCCATTTGAGGATTCAGAGCGAAAGAGTGGGGTCTAGCCTTGCCAATCAGGTAGTAACTTGACCTCATTTGGAGCTGCATGTAGCGCTGTTAAGGGGATAAAGAGCTCACTAGAGGCAGGATGCATGTGCACTCCCGGTGAAACATCCCTGTGGTGAGGACACATGGAGAAAGGCTGATGGAGCCAGACCTCTGGAGCTGGAGAAGCCATGAGGAGACCTTTGCCAGCGCTGAGATGCTTACAATTCCATTGAATCCACAAGACTTTCCACCTAATGGCCTGTGATCTTCCTGCACTTGGTGTCATTGCATGTGTTTCATGAGCATGAAGAGGACTTTATGAATTGGTATTGCACATATGGGCTAATATCAGACTTATGGACTTGATCCAGTCTGCGCTCGGATGTTTTCACAATATTCGACTGTTCTTGTATATAAAGATCTTTCTTGTACACATATGAATTTCTCTGGGTTTGTTTCTCTGATCACCTTAGACTAACACAGTATATTTATAAATTTGAGCTTTATCTGTCAAGAGTGTTCCAACTCATAGAAACCCTATAAGAGAGAATAAGGTTTTCAAGGCTGTAATCCTTCCCATGGAGCTCAAACTGATAACCTTTTAATTTCCATGAGTACTTTAACCACTGTATCAACAGCTCTCCTAAATACATGCATTCATAATCCATCTATCCTGTAATATATCCAAACATTTAAAACACACAAATCATACAATTCTCTTGAATGATAAAGGAGAGTTGGTCAACACTGTAATGGTGTAAGGTACAGTAATAACTGGCTGTGGCAGGTTCTAGATTTTTTGGATTACCCCCATGAGTAGGGATGGGGTTTCTAGTACGAAAATTACAGTAATACAAGAGTTTTATGTATACATCCGAAGGGGTACCCCCCAAAAAAGCGGAAGTGTGCTGGGTGGAGCAGAGCCTCTACAGCACACATTTTTCCTGCGAGGTTGGCATCCAGCAACGCTCTGGGTTAGTGGCGTCACCTGGGAAGGTTCTCCCTGGTCACGGCGAATTTTTCATAAAAGTGGTTTTGCTCAAACCTCATTTTTTATGAAGGCCAATGTAAGAGAACAGTGTGGGCTGTGCAACTGTGTTTCCTGCTTGGGAAAAATGCCGCGGAAACTGTTGTGATGTTGGACACAGCTTATAGGGACAGCGCTGTCAGCAAGTGTGTGAGTGGTTTCCTTGTTTCAAAAAGGGTGACGTGTCCATTTAGGACAAAGCTCATTCTGATGTCCATCGACATAATGAAGATAAAGGCTCGTACTGCATGTGGAGTCCACGCCACCAGCTCAGACTGTTGATCAAGTTTTTTATTTAGAGATTCTGAAAAGATTGCATAATTGTGTTTGACCAAAAGGGCCTGATTTGTGGTAGATAGGAGACTGATTGTGTCTCCATGACAATCACCTGCTCATGCAACCATCTCAGTGAACCAGTTTTGGGCACAAAACCAGCAAGCTTCTCTTACCTTACACACCTTACTTATCTGAACTTGCTCCATGCAACTTCATTTTATTTCTGCCGATGCAGAGGGACATGAAAGGACAGTGATTTGATGACATAGAAGAGGTGAAGAAAAAAATGAGGGAGGTACTCTCAGCCATTCAAACAGATGAGTTTTAAAAAATGTTTTCAATGGTGGAAATGAAAGTTTCACAAAAGTATTAAGTGTATTGGAGAGTACTTTGAAAGTGATAAGATTGTTTTGTAAAAAATTTAAATATATAGCTTTGGAAAAAAAAGTTCCGATTTTAGGTGTACACCCTCATATAGTTCATAGCAATATCTCACTTCATTAAAAATCTGCCTATTAATTTTAATATAATTATCAGCACTTGGGACCATGTTCTCAAGAAACTGAAATATAACTTACTTCAGAAAGCTAAGCTAAATGTTTTGAATACTAGAAAATTAAACCTGCACACATGAACATCTGAGGATAACATCAACTGCACTGCAACAGAGTGTGTAGTACATATTACTGAATTTAAGATCTACCCCAACAAGTGGATGGTCACAAAATGCTGTTTTTGTAACTCAGATACATTCTCAGGTGCATATGGTTTATATTGACAGGAAGGTGGAATTTAAAAGTATTTTTTGGTGACGGAAGTAGAATTTGATATTTTCTAAAGACTGGGACATATTTGAATATAACTTTATTAGGAATTTATCAAGGCCTTGAAAATCAAGGGAAATATTGTAATATTAGATTTTTCATATCTTAGCCTGACTGTATATGAAAAGGGAGAGAGAATGCTTTGGGAATAGAAACCATCTTATTCTATCAAAAATCCCTCTTCATTCCGGATAACACAGGTAAGTCTCGTGTGGGGAAGCCCACACCAGTGGTTCTCACCGAAGTCTGTTTGTCATATCTGAAGTCATCATGTGAAATGACCAAGTGCAATAATACATTTCTTTGAAGGTGATATTTATCTTTAAAATGTCAGTGTAGTTCTCATTTAATAATGTTGAGTTTACTTATATGCATCTTTCCCTGGTCATTGAGCAAAATGAGCACTCCCTGGACAAGGAGCCTTGGGGTAACTTTTGGCATCGTCTGTCCTGGGGCAAACTCTCACACTGACGACCCAGGCTCTGTTGGGTCAGATTTTATCAAAAGTTTCATTTGCTGATATATCTTCCAATCAGGAAAAAATAGTGCAATATGTACTTGCTAAACAAATTTAGAGACGTGAGTACATCTTGAGAATCTAAGGGAGCAAGAGTCATGTCTTGGACTTGGAGAAATGAGGGAGAAATGGGCCGGGGCGATCTTTTGATATGTTACTGATTTAAAAACAACTTTCTTTCAATAGTTCTTATTCCAAAGGAGTTCACGATTCAAACAGAATAGTTTTCTGTCAAATTATAAAAAACAAAGAAATATTAAAGTAAATGACAACAAAACACTACTTGACAAACTAAAGGGAAGAAGAGTGCACTGTGACAGATTTCTACCTCTCTCAGGTGTAGATTCTCCCTAAAAGACACCTAGGATTTATCTCTCATGGCAGAATCTTCATGTCCCTGACTGAAAGTAAATGTCCAGAGAAAGACTTGGTAAAGTGACCATGTCACTTACAAACCAGCCTTCCCTGTATCTTTTTACGCTGTCTTTCCTGAACCTATCAAACTAGTACCATCTGGGATTCACTGCCTCAGGTGCTTATGATATAAACAAAACCAAGTATTCACAGGGGATTCACTAAAGGGCATAGCAAAAAGGACATTGGTCATGAAAACAAACGCTTGCAATTACAAAACTGGAGGAATAAATTCACTGTCTTTTTAATAAACACCAGAGCAATATGTGGTACTTAGATGGCACTTTAAAAAATGAATAAGTGACTGAATCAGAAAGTATGTTGTCCTTACTTCCCCCCTCTCCTTCCATAGCAGCACATTTTTGAGCAACAATTATGTAGCACATACTTACTAGAAGTACAATGAATAGGGTACTTCTCCTGTCCTCAGAATGTGCAAATATTATAAAGCAGATAAGGCAACAGGAAGACACGAGGTATTAGGGAGAAAAGAGGATGATCTGGATTTAAGGAATTGCCAAACAAAGAGAATCGCCTTCACCTAATGCTCATGCCAACCTAAGAATCGATCTGGTTGACAAGAGTAGGATTCTCATCACCATTTTTAGTTGATGTAAATGAGGTTCAGAGAAATTAATTTGCCATAATCCACATACATAAAAGGTAGTAGATATAGGACAAAACTAACCCTCTACCTTGGTTTTCATCACTCTATTCTCTCTCAAAAAATAAGAGACATATTTAGAAATGCTAATTTGAAGACTTGGAATATATCAATATGCTGTGCCTGTTCACATTTAATTAAAAAGACTCAAAGTTGGTCAAGTCTGATTTGTGAGTTATAAATCAGACAAGTCTATTGAAGCGGTGATGTTTTAAAATTTTAACATTAAATATTAACCCTCCTAATAAGTGTAAGACTCATTCCTTTTCTCCAGATTCTACTTCATCCCTGCTTGCTAATTTATGGAATGAGTTATTCCATATATATATATATATCAATATTATACAGTAAATAGGGCTATATGAAATTGAACAGAAAACCAGCATTTGAGGAAGATAAATTAGCAACTTGAAATGTGCAGATGATGCAACCTTGCCTGTTCAAAGTGAAGAGGACTTGAAGCATTCACTCATGAAAATCAAAGAGGACAGCTGGACAGCCTTCCAGATGGTAATCCCTTACCATAAAGGTGGCAAATGTCCTTAGCTACACTCCTGAGTAACATCTTGATGGACAATAAATGATGGGTGTCGGTTTGCAGCCACTGTATTTTACTTGGATCCATAGTCAACTTCCAAAGAAGTTAACAACCAACAAGGCATGGAACAACACATTGCATTGGGCAAAAATGCTGAAAATATTTCTTTAAAGTGTTAATAAACAAAGATGCCACTTTGAAGACAGGTGCACTTGCCCAAGCACTGGTATTTCCAACTGTCTCATCTGCATATGAAAGCTAGACAATGAATAAGAATGATGGAAGAATAATGCATTTGAATTATGGAGTTCTGGTGGTGGATTGCAAGAAAAAAAAAAAAAGAAGAATTTTGTCTTCCAAATACAACCAGAATGTTCCCTAGAAGTGAGGAGGGTGAGATTTTTGTCTGATGCATTTGGGTCATGTTATAGAAAAGGACATCACAAAGGATGAAGTAGAGAATCCGTGAGAAAGAAGAGTCTCAGGAAGGTGAATTGATACTGTGGGCACAATAATGTTCTTAACCACAGCGAGGACTGTGGAAATGGTACAGGACACAACATTTCACTCTGTTGTACATACAATTGCTGTGTTAAGACCTATTTGATGACAACTAACAAGAAAATTCAGGGGCCCAGATTGTATACCATGACCTATATATCTATATCTATTCTTCCCAATGCTAGAAAGAAGGGGGGGGAAAGTACTGAAAATAGTCCTTTCTGTCAACAGTGGCTTCTTCCTTGAATTTTACTATGTCTAAGATTAAGCAGCAGTACTGCTATGAGTCTATCCAAGGGCTTTAGACACAAACTCCTTGCCTTTCTCACAAAGATTCGCCTGAAGATGTGGGCATTGTTTGCAAGGTGCTTTAGCTATACTTGTGGTCAAAATTCAATACTTACATGATAAGCATATACATATATGTGACTTTTCAAAGAATGGATTGGAAGTGGATAGATCATAATTACACCGTATGCACCAGACTAGAGAAGGGAGTCTGACAAAGTTTACAAATTTTCATAAAATGCAATTTGTGGAGTCTGACAAAGTTTACAAATTTTCATAAAATGCAATTTGTGTAAACTCATATTCTATAGATGATATTTCCTTGATGAAAGAGTGGCTTAAAAAAGACTATCCTCTTCAGCACTCGTATCATTTTCATAAGGTATTTTAGCTCTAAAGGTAGATTATTAATAACAGTAGAAGATAAATGAGAATCAACATTTAATTTAATTGTAAAAATGGATGAGCTTCATCAAATATTTATCTGCTGTGCAGTGAGTTTTGATAGCATCTGAACATTAACAAAACAAATGACACTCCATTGCATACACATTTTCTATAATAAGATACCTTTTACTTGCATTTTATTCAGTGATCCCATCATGGGTAATTATAAAGAACCTGAAAATGTCTATACATTTTTGCCCCTCCTCACTTTGGTCTTGCTCAGTTTTCCAAAAGCTAAACTTGAAAATGTAGTGATGAAATGTACTTGGCACTACAGAATAAGTTGATGTTTACGGTGTAATGTTTACTAGTTGACAATTTGCTAACAATCTTAAAGGTTGAATTTTATGAATCATCATCATTTCCCCACAGAATTTTGGGGGAGAATAAGCGAGATGGCATTTGTAAAACCCAACTCATGCTGCCCCATGTGGTGCGCACCAGGATTGCAGGAGGCGGAGTTCTAGGTGGTAATCTTCCTGAAAGCAGCCTTTCTTCAGCAGCTGTGGGCACCGCCCTGAAGGTTAAAAATTGAGCACAAACCCTTTGTGCCACCTAGAGACCTTGCACACCTATGAAGCACCCATCAAAGAACCACAGTTGACCTCCAGGCTAATCCGCTCTAGAAGGAGCCTCGAGATGCAAAGCAGTTGAGTTCTGAATCAATTTTTCCCATAAGAAATAACTAAAAACACATGAATCCATTCTCGAGCACCAAGTTTTTACTCTAACTTTGCCTTTTTATACAAAACATTCCCAGAAATTTCAAAGTAAATAAGTTCAGAGTGAAATGATATCATTTAAATAAGAAACACAACATTAAAAAGTTTTTAACAACTACAGTATGGCCCATACCTTGAGATGGATGAGGAGCTGGATCTGTGGACATGGACATGGAGAGGAGGGATCGAGAGAGAGTTGCTTGGAAGGGAATCCCTGTCCATAAAAAACAAATGGTAGCTGCTTCTCGGGAGTTTTTTTTCCTTCTTTGCCTTTTTTCACTGGGACCTGGCTGGCTCTGTCTAATAAAAATAAAATAAAAATTAAAAAACCTGTCTAATAAGGTCTGCTGTTGGTGTCTCCTTAACTGGTTTCTAAAAGGGTTTGTTAAATTATCACCAAAATATTAATAACATTGGTTAACCAGTTCCTTATCATGATGATTCTTCTAAAAAAATCCTCTCTTAGATAAAAAAATCATTTTTTTCTAAAAACAGTTCAAAAGGCATAAAAACTAAGAAAATTATTGCAAAACGCTTGGAACACAGCAGCAAAAGGTTTTAACAGCGCATACTAACAACACCAACTAACACCCAGTGAGCGAAACACAGACTGCTTTTGTTTACAAAAATCACCTGCGCCAGGTCAATTCTGATGTTTTCTTTGAGCTCCAATGCAAACTTTTCTCCACAATTCACGCTGAAATCCGTTTAAGTTGAGTACTGATGCAGTCAAGCCCCAGGGTTCTCCTGTATGGTGAAGGCAGAGAGAGCAAGAGGAAATGTGAATGTGGGCTAAGTACTCCCGCAGAGTGATTAGTAAATGTTGAGTCTCAGCCCGAGCTGTGTCAGTGGTTGACATACCTAGCTGCTAACCAAAGAGTTAGAGGTTTAAATCTATAACCGGGGCAGGAAGGAATTGTGGCTAATTTTCTACTAATAAGCTTGAATGGTTCTGTGGGTTACATCGTGAGAGGCTGCCCCAAAGACTAGAAGTGACCTGGCTGCTCCCTTAAAGGTCGACAGTCTTGGAAACCCTGCCAGCAGCCCTACTCCATGCTCTAGCTTCACCGTGAGTCGGCATGAACTTGATGGCAGTGAGTCATCTACCCCCAAAATATCAAAAGACTAGCAGCCTCCACAGCTGTGAAACCTGAAGAACTAAGTAGCCGGTGCCCAGCTAGCCACTGCTGGCCTCTCTGCAAGGGATCATAATGGAATATCCTGCATAAGGTGGGAGGAACATGAAAAACAAGACTCAAAATTTTTAAAAAAACAACCAAGACAGGCTGACTGGACTAGTAAAGATTAGTGGAACTGTCAAGATTATACCCCTTAGGGACTCTTCAAACCAGGAATAAAAGCACTCCATAACTCAACTTCCAACCAAACAATAAACAGGCTGATTGACAGGCCTATAGGGTAAACAGAAATAGCGTTAAGGTGGTACCTACTCCTTAGAACAACCAACTATACAAGATCAAATGAGCACCATTTGCCTAGGAAGAGAGCTCAGAAAGCAGGAATGAATTGGAAACAAGGATGGATGGAAAGAGTAAACACAGGGGGGAAGTGGAAAGAGTGCTGGCTGTATTGGGTTCTGCAACCAACGTGATGAAACAAACTTCATATGAATTGTCGAATGGAAAATCATGCTGTTATTTTCTCGCAAAGCATGCTAGGTAGATGGGTCAGGGAAAGGAGGAAGGGGAACCATTAAAGTAGAGATGGAGGTGAACTGCATTTCCCTTACCAAGAGATTCCTAGCACAAAGAGAGCTTAAGGGTAAAAAAGACACATTTTGTTTATCAAAAAAAATTTTTTTTAAGACGGAAGTCCCAACACCAGGAGGAGAGGGAGGGAGTAAGACATGTAGACTGACAGGAAATGCACCCAGCCCATCCCCCACCCCCACCCAAATGATTGAACTGACCCTAGGATAGCTAGGTGGCAAAGGCCCAACCTGAACCCCGGGTGGGGTGGGGTAGTGCAACATTTTTTAAGGGAAGGTATGCTGGGAAAAGTCAAAATCAGAAAGTCCACTATTAGGTTTCTGGGGTGCTTTACCCTGGTTCTTGCTTCTCAACGCTGAAAGAATTCATGCTGCAGACGCACTTTAGGAAATCCAAGTGACCTTTATGGGAGACAGGGGAGTTTCAGGTATTCCTCTCAGAAAGTACACACTATCTCTAGGAAGCATGCAAAGCTCCGTGGGAAAATCCGCGAATGTAAATGGCGTCTTCAGGGGATCCCCCAAAGAGTCCACGGAGCTGAAAGAGTGCCTGAACTTGAACCCAAAGCACACAAAAAATCAAGAGAGTGTGGGTCCCAGAGGGCACATAAGCGCCTGCATAGCACAAGCCAAAGAAATCTCAACTCCTGACCCGCAAGAGAGAAAGCACCTGCACAAGAGAGCTCTGAGAGGACACGTGGGTGCATGGGCACGTGGTGCCCCTTCTCCGACCTGCAAAGAGCACTCCAACAAGAGGGAGTGGCTTGCCCTCACTCTAGTATTAATCCCCCTCCTATCCCCACTGTTGGGGTGGCCACTGGTTGAGGGTATTGACCAATCTTATTGACGGAGTTTGAGCGCACCTGTGTGATGTCATGGGCCCAGGTTGTGACCAGGTTTAGCTTCACCTGCGCCTAAGTGGCCTCAGTCTGCGCAGCCTCTGTTCTGGATTTCCCCATAGGTGTCTAGTGAGTGTGCCTGCCCTTTATTGCGGCAGTGCCAGCTGATGTTCGTTTAGCATAGCCATTGGTGGAGACGACCCCCTTTATCCTTAATCTAGCTCCCTTTCACCACCATCAGCGGTACAAAAATCTGTGTTTCCACCCAGCAGCACACCCTCAGTCCAGCAGGGGTTTCTTTCTGCAGGATCTGTGCTGACAGGACGCTGAAATACCCAACTCGTCCTTCCCTTTAATCGGAATCCCTTCTAATGAGCATGGAAAGCACAGAATGATCAAAGAGCCCACTGCCCGGAGACCCTCCCCTGTAACAGCCATAATAAAACCCTACGGAGCGCAGATCCACTCTGACCACTTGGGTCCCCACGAGTCAGTGTCAAGTGAGCAGCAGCTGGTTAGCTGGTTAAAAACATACAGTATTGTTACCATTAGGCAGGGTTTATGGGGGGTCTGTGAAATGCTCCCTCGATTCATGGCTGAATGCTTGCACGTGACTGTGGCACACAGTCTCCCAGGCTCCAAGCTCTCCCAGGCTCCAAGCTCTATGGTGCCTGATTTCCAGGTGGTTTTAAAATCTTGCGTAATCAGTTTGGTTTGGAAACTTTATGTTACACACGTCTCCTTTGTGCCCACCATCCTCAGAACGAATCAATGTCATTACAGATCTCAAATGAGCGCATTCAAGGTTTTAGGATCCTTTCCTGAGGAAAAAAAAAAAAACGACAGTTTATTAAAGTTTGGGGAGAAGGTTGTTTCCTATTTGGCAATTTATGCACATTTTGCTTGGTGGCATTAATCGCAAACCCTCACTGGAAAAGCGCTCTTCGCACTTCTTCCCGAAATTCCTTGTTTCCATTCATCTCTCTTCCCTGCGTCTTCTGCCTGGTCTTTGTGCGTGGGTAAATTCTGCCCTTTGGGCCTGGCGTAGTTGATTGTTCTGAGCTGTGCTTTACTCAGTGATCAGCATCTTTTTTCACACCTACTCTGGCCGGTCTCTTAATCAATGTCCCAGTCAGCATAGGAGAGGGAACCTCTGTGTCATTCCTCTGTTCAAATCGGTGCTAATGACATCATGCCAAAGGACACTCTGAGAAGGGTGTTAAGCTCCAGTGTCTGGAGGGCAAGCAACGCTGACCTTCCTTTTAGCATCTGCTAAGCCCTGTCTTTGTCATGAGCATGCATTCTTCATTGCCTCAGCATAGGGATGTACAGGAAGCTAAATTAACACCTTTTCAAAATGCACCAACGTGAGCTCCAACTAAGAAAATCCCCAGATTCACGGAGCTATAGCTGTAAACATGACAGTAGCATCTATCCTAGTGAAAGGTTGGAGAAGAGAGTAAAATGTGAATGTCAGCTGTCAGGGTATTTTAGCAAGCAGAGAAATAGGACTGCACTTCTTTTCTCGCTGTGGAAAGGTCAACTAATGTTCAATACACACATTGCAGAAAGAAAGAAAAATGGGCCCATCTAGAATTATGTTGAGGTCAAGTGGAAGTGTGGGAAGCCCTCGTGGCATGTTCCTTTGGTGAAGAGTAAGCCAAGGGGAATGTTTCTCAGCGTGTTCCTCTAAGCCTCTAAACTGGAGTCCTCAAATGTATTCTTGTGTGTGATGAAAGGATGCAGTGAGTGGTCAAAGGGTCTTTATTGCTATTGTCCTGTTCTTCAGGAAGATTGAAGAAAACAGTCTATCACTATGCCTTTGCTTGGAGTCTTTCCAAGTTAGCATTTACCAACAACCCCAACATCACCGCCATGCCCTGTGACATGAGCACAACTGAGAAGGTAGAAAACTGCTGGGAGCACTCTAAGACTCCTTAGATGAGTAGGAAATTGGGCCTGTTGCATCGTCAAACCCTGTAGGCAACTCTAATTTAATTTCTTCAGGTGACTAATTTATTTTCTTTGAGTGATGTCTCCTGAGTTCAAATGGGTTTTCTCTCACACACAACTGGAATCCCAGAGTATTTTGTACAACCTGGACCCTCTGGCCACCTTTGATGGGACCACTTGAGTTAAGTCAAGTGTCTGCTCTCCTATGGCTATCTATCATCTACATTTATGAATTTGATGAGAATCATACTTTATATGTGTTAAGCCTAACAATATGTATAGTTGAGTGAAGGGGCAGTTATTTTCTACCATGATCTTGTTTGGGGAAGTGCACATTGGTAAAGAGAGAGACACAGAGACAGCAGAGACATAGAGACTAGATTATCAGAGATAATCAAAGAGGAGAGAATAAGGCAATCCAGTCTCTAGGTTTAATTTTTTTTAGGGTCCAGTGGTTTTCTCAGCTGTGGCTATATTTTTGGTAAGAACAAACTGACCAGAAAGAACCACAGCTGATTTAGAGGGAATCACACAACCTGTTAAGATCATAATTGACCAGTCCTTTAAGAACTTAACATTGGGGCCAGCCTCCCAGACCTCTCCACTGGTTCCCTACTCCACCAAAAATTAAGTGGATTCCTGCCCCTCCCCTGAGAAGAATTTGTTTCAAAGGACGACATTGATTCTGAAGCTCCGGGAGATGTACATATGTGATCAGAGCACACAGGAGCAGATGAAGGGGAAGGAGGAGAGAGTGGAACACAGCCTGGCCCACCAGGCTGTGAGGATGATGTTCCTGAGTAGAGCAGCCAGTCCACAGAGAGAACAACATGGCTGGCCCCACTGTGAGACATGATGCCCATCAGTAACTAAGGGCAATACAGGGGACAGCACCAGAGACACAGAGTGGGAATTGCACCTGACCTGATCCCACCACCCCGAGGCAAAGCACTGGGGGAGTGCAGCGGAACAGCAAGGGAATGGAGTGGCAAGGTCCCCAGGGAATGCAGAAAGTAGACTTTGGGGCCAGGGCATGGTACCCCAACAGACTGGACTGGAAAACACTCCTAAGGGCCAACAAACGATCCTTGAACTAAATACAAGCTTTTCTTTCATGATGTGCTTTGTTTTGTTCTTTGTCAGTGGTTTATTTTTGTTGTTTTGTTGTCTGGTTGTATACTGTTGCTTTGTTTTCCTCTGTCTTGTTTTCGTGCATGTTAGTGTCTCCACAGGTCTGTCTGAATAGGACAGGCTGGATGAAATATCTGAAGGAAAAACAATGAGACCGACAGTTCCGGGGGGACTTGGAGTGGGGAGGGAGAGGGGTAAGGAAGTGGTGTTAACAAACACAGGGACAAGGGAACAACATGGGACCCAAAATGGTAGTGAGGGGGGAGTGGCAGGCCTGGTGGGAATGATCAAGGGTAAGGTTGCGTAGAGAAGAGGTATAGCTGTAGCCCAGGTGGGGACAGAGCACGGTAGTAGGGCAAGAGGAAAGTCAAGGGAGATGGAGGAAAGAGCTAGGAGTCAAGGGGCATTTATGGAGGTCTAGACAAAGACATGTACATGCAAATATATATATGAGGATGGGGAAATAGATCTGTGTCTATATTTATAGGTTTAGTATTAAGGTGGCGGAAGGACCTTGGGCCTCTACTCAAGCACTCCCTCAATGCATGAATACTTTCTTTTCTTAAATTGGCACTCTCTGATGCTCACTCTCCTGACACAACTGCTGAAGCCAAAGCGAGTGAACAAGTAAATGTGGTGAAGAAAGCTGATGGTGCCAGGCGATCAAAAGGTATAGCGTCTGGGGTGTTAAAGGCTTGAAGATAAACAAGCGGCCATCTAGCTCAGAAGCAACAAAGCCCACATGGAAGAACGCACCAGCCTGTGTGATCTCATGATCCCAAAGGGATCAGTTATCAGGCATCAAAGAACAAAAAATCATATCATTGGCTACACACCTCCATGATACGATCGCCGAAGGCAAACGGGTGCATAAGCAAATGTGGTGAAGAAAGCTGATGGTGCCTGGCTATCGAAAGAGATAGTGTCTGGGGTCTTAAAGGCTTGAAGGTAAACAAGCAGCCATCTAGCTCAGAAGCAACAAAGCCCACATGGAAGAAGCACACCAGCCTGTGCGATCACGAGGTGCCAAAGGGACCAGGTAAGGATCATGCAAATATATATATATATATATATATATATATATATATACACATATACATATACATACATACATACATTTGCCGGCCACTGGAGATCCCCTCTATGAGAGGGGAGAGGAGATGGGTCAGTCAGGGTGTGATGTAGTACCGATGAAGAACACAGCTTTCCCCCAGATCCTGGATGCTTCCTCCCCCCAACTACCATGATCCGAATTCTACCTTGCAGGACTGGATAGGGCAGAGGTTGTACACTGGTGCATATGGGAGCTGGAAGCACAGGGAATACAGGGTGGACGATACCTTCAGGACCAGGGATGTGAGGGGCGATGATGGGAGAGTGGAGGGTGAATGGGTTGGAAAAGGGGAACTGATTACAAGGATCCACATGTGACCTTCTCCTGGGAGATGGACGGCAGAGAAGGGGGAGAGAAAATGCTTTGAAAATGATTAGGGCAAAGAATGTACGGATGTGCTTTATACAACTGATGTATGTATATGTATGGATTATGATAGAGTTGTATGAGGCCCTAATAAAATGTTTTAAAAAAAGAAAATTATTAGGGCAAAGAATGTACAGATGTGTTTTATACAATTGATGTATGTATATGTATGGATTGTGATAAGAGTTGTATGAGCCCCTAATAAAATGTTTTAAAAAAAAGAACTTAACATTGATTTCACAGCTCAGTTTGAAGGTGATGTGACCATGGGATGAGGAAGGTTCTAAGATAGATGTGGTGGTGATTGTGCAACTCCGCTTGATGTGATTCAACTGTTCAGTTGTATCATATGTGAATGTACCAATAAAACTATCGGGGGGAAATTACCTTGCTGTTTTAGAGAATCACTATGTGGATAGCTTTAGCCTGGTTCTTACCAGTAACCAAAATTCCCTATTGTTATTCTACCATCTAAGTCTTTAGACTTTAATCCCACTGCCCAATAAAGTATCTTCCTTTCACTTCAATTAAGATGTCAATGCAGCTTCCAAAACTTCAGATTTGAACCAACACACTATCAGTCTCATCTCTCTATCCAAAGCCAAGAATAGACCTGGGTTAAATACATGTGTTTTTTCACTGTTATCTTCTTTGGGATCTTCATCCAATTTCTTGGTCATATATACACTTAAGTATATTAAGTCCTGGTAACTACAATATATATATATATAATATATCATATTGCAAAATTTCTCTTTCCAGATGCAAATCTCTCTTCTCCAGATCTTGAGAAAAGATGCTGGACTATCAGCCCTCTGCCACCCATTGTAATGATTTCAGATTCACCTCCCCTGGTTCTCCAAGCAGCTTTGTCTAAACTGTACAGGTAGACAGTAGCCCATGAACTCTTGCTCTGAGTTCAGCAGTCAATAAGGACAGTTGCCCAGCTTCTACTTTATAGTCCCCTCCAATTGAGTCATTGGCTCAGTTCTCTTCCCCTCTGAGCGATGCACTAGCCTGCCGATGGTGATTCACTGTACAGACACTCACAGAGATCAAGTCTGCTTGTCTTGTGGTTCCTTCCGGTGTCGTTGTTCTTAGTTGTCACTGGGTTCCTTCCTATTCATGATGATCCGCTCTACCAGAGAACAAACATTTCCCATGGCATTGACCTGTTCAAATCCATTGTTGTAGCTGCTGTATATTGTGATGCTTTCCGAGGCAAGGAACTCATCTTCAAGTAGTATATTGGATGATATTCTCTTGGGATCTGTACAGGTTTCATTAACTGAGTTTTGGAAGTAGACCACCAAAACGTTCTTCGTAGTCTGTCTTAATCTGGAAGCTCCACTGAAACTTGTCCACCATGGGTGTTCCTGCTAATATGTTAAATACCAGTAGCAGGGTTTTCAGCATCCTAGCAATGCATAAGGCAACATAGTATGATTAAGTGATGGGTTGTTGATGCCTACAGTGTTGTTGTTGGGTGCCAGGGAATTGGTTGCAACCCATAGCAACCCTACGCACAAAGAATGAAACTGCATGATCCTGTGCCATCCTCACGATTGCTCCCATACCCGAGCCCACAGTTGTAGTCACTGTGTCATTCCATCTCATTGAGGGCTTTCCCCCTTTGGGCTGCCTCTCCAATGGACCAAGAATGATGTCCTTCTCCAGGGACTGGTCCCTCCTGAGAAGATGCCCAAACTCTGTAAACTGAAATCTTGCCATCCTTGCCTCTAAGGAGCACTCTTGCTGTACTTCTTCCAAGACAGATGCCGACACTAGCTCCTGCCAACTCCTATTTTCCGAGGACACACTTGAAAGCAGCTTTTTCCCATTAAAGGAACCTTCTCTTTCTAGCCTTCCCAGATGTCCTGCTGCAATCTTATGATTGGCAAGCAGATCTTGAAAGACCATATATCATTTATACTCATGTGTAAGCCAAGTTTCTCAGCACATTTTTTGTGCAGTTTTTGTGGTAAAATGAAGTGCCTCAGCTAATAGTTGGGTCAGCTTATACTTGAGTACATACAGTATGTATAAATCTCAGCTCCGTGCTAGTCAGAATAAAAAGTCCTTACTAGAATAGTATTTATGCTGGCTTACTCTTTTAGGAGACTGGAGGTGCTTATTTCATACTGCCTACACAGAGCTGAAGATTTGCAGAGACTGCTAAAGGACAATCCCCATTATAAACTCCAATCTTCCTTCTTTCTACCCATTACTGCAAACATTATTAGTCTAAGTTATGACCATCACAAGCCAGAGGCAAAGAGGGAAAGGCCACCTGTAGTTTAAGATGTGACGGCGGGAAAGGTACTGCTGTCCCTTGTGAACGAGGTCAGGGCCGGAAATGCGGCATTCAGGAGGCACATAAAACCTGCATCATATTCATTTCACAAGATAATTGGCAAGGTCACCTCTCAGTAGGTCATTTGCCCAGTTGAATGTTAGGAGTTTTTCTCTCTCCAAAAGTTTATTTCCTTAAGATACAAAAGAAGATAGAAAAACGGATGAGAAATCATTCCAGAAAAGCATACTGACAGATGGACTAGCTAATGGTAAAGGGGGAAGGTGGCTGCTCTATTGACAGCAACCAGCACAAATTAAATAACTGATATTTGAGCCAGGAAAAACAACTAAAACATTTTCTCCCTGTGCCTCCCATTTTACTGCCTGCAAATCAGTCCAAGGGGAACAGGGCTCCCTGTAGATAGCCAACAGTAAATATCAGTCTTCAGTGTTACCTTTTGTTCCACTGAGTTAAAACTTTCAGGTTTCCTTCCACAAAGTACAAAATGTAGACACTTAGTCTTATCAATTGGGTCATTCCATTTAAGGGAGATTTCTCTCAGCTAATGGGGAGGGGAGGGAGGAAGGACAAGGCAACTCCTAAAGATTTAACCAGCCCCTTGCTAAAGGGTCCTGTGGAGTACTTCAGTATGTCTTTGTCCCATACTGATTCCACACTGAAATGAGAACTAAGTTGGCTCCAGTGACTAAAAGCAAATTTAAACTGACAAGCTAAAATAAGCAAACAAATAAACCAACTTGGGGAAAAATGCCTTCTGATATGGCTAGACAATATATTCAAGAATTATTAAGTCTCTGCCTTACTGAACTCTTGCCTTTATAGTCCCTACATGAAAAGTAAAATAAATCCAGAGAAGTTGAAAATTCAAGGATGATACACATTTGTACCTACTGTGTGTTTCAGCCATATTTTAAATGGGAGTAAATATCAACCACATAGGTTTTGAGTGTGATGAATACTTAAATAAAGTCTTTAAAAGGCATAGCATATGTTATGTTGCACATAAAAATGCATATCTTCCCTTCTAACTCCTTTAGTGCCATTCCTAATCTCTTTGCATCAATTTATGACCTATTGGTATCATTCACATATTCACACTGTAGTTTGTCTTATTTTCTCACCTTGATATCTTGTATCAAGACAGGTTTGTTCCACTCTTACAATACCCCCCTTCATTAAAAAGAATTGGTGAAAGTTTGAGGAGGAAAAGAAATGACCCCCTTTTTTTAAACTGAATCATGTATGCTTTTGTTTTCCCTACAGCCCAAACTGAGATCATCACGGGACAATAATTGACTATATGGCTGTTGAGGGACTGAGCTGAAGCTCGGGATTATTTGGATCTCTCTTCTTGTCACTGGACTCTCAGGAATGTGCATCAGCCTTAGACAACTTAATCTACAATTTCATCTTTGAGACAGATTGTTTTTCCCCCTGTTTCTATAACATGAATCTGGAAAGAAATGCGTGAGTCAAACAACTATATTTGAGTACATTCTCACTAAGTAGCTGGCAAGCTATGAATATTGAATATGGACTTTTCCTGAGACATAGGTTGAGTGATGGCAACAGTTTATTAGCCTCTGAGAAATAGTCACAGCTTGATACTCCACCTGGGAGAAAAAACAAGCCTTTGCCAGTCTTACCCAACAACTTGCCCTCACCCCCACCCCTTCTCACCTCAGCATGTCTTCCCATCCCCTCAGTTCTATTAGTCCTGTGATGAAGGAAACGCCCTGGCAGTCCCAGTCTACACCTCCGTTTGCTAAGGCATTTCCTGGTGCTTGACAAAATACATCAGTAAGATTCTACTCTCCTCAGTCGGCCTCCCTTCCTGCTTGAATGCACACCCACAAATCCAAACAGCCTTAAAGGATACGGATGAGGCAGATGCCCTTCCAAGAATGATGGCTGAGAAAGAAAACAGGGAAGGTGCCTAGTAAGTAATCAGGAGATGTCAGCAGACCTTAAAGAAACCCTTCAAACAGACCAGGGCACCGAAGCAAACATCAAAACTAATGGCGTGTTTGTAAAGAGATGTGTGTTTGCCAAGGGAAGGCAAGTGAGGAATAGATGAGAGGCGAGACGATGGCTGTGCGTGATATTTAAGGGCTGACAGCATGCTGAGGACGAACACAACTCACAAGCTGTCACTGGCAAAAGATGCTAGAAAGTAAGTGGAAGGTAGAGTGAATGCTTGATGGTCTTCCCTGGTCTGCATTCATATTTCTCTCTGCATGTGGTCCTTCATTTTCCTTGAGGAACTCATCCTCTATTACGCTCTCGACATGTCGTCTAGGTGGGGAAGGGTCGATCCTCTGGAAATGCCAGGAATTGAACTGCCACTCAGGAATGCCACCAACGCCTGTCGGTGATTGAGGCAAAGTTAACCACGTGCCCTGAGCCGGCCCCATTGGAATACTGAAGGCAGCAGTCTAAATCTTTCCGTACAACTCTGGGGAAAGAGAATATCTCTTTCCGATGCATCTATAAAGAGTAAGGATCTCCTATGAAGCAAACATCGAAATGGAGTTAGACATGCAAACAGAGTTATACATAAATGTCTCTGCTAGGAAACAAGAAGGCAGAGCAGGGGAGGCTGGAAGGCGGTACTCTCTCCCGCTCCTTGGGTTGTGCTGGGCACTCAAGTCATTCAAGGATTTCAACGGCGGGGTTCTAGACCTTGATTTGCACTTTGGCTCTAGTCTCATTTCCCTGAGACATCTTTGCTGCAAAAACTAAAGCTGAGCAATGATCTTCCAAGCAAGTGGTATTATTATTTTCATGAGTCATTGTGTTACTCTGGGTAGTCTACAGAAACAAATTCATTGACATTCATTTGGATATAAGGAAGAGGTTTATATACAAGAGCAATTGAATATTGAGAAAATATCCCAGCCCAGTCCAAATGAAGTCCATACGTCAAATATTGGCCCATATGTCCAATACCAATCTGTAAAATCCTCTTCAGACTTATGAAATACATGCAATGATGCCAAATGCAGGAGGATCACAAGCCAGTGGGTTGCGAGTCTTGTGGATCCAGTGGATCTGAGCACTGGCAGGGGCCTCTACATGGCTTTCCCAGCTCCAGAGGCTTGGTTGCATCAGGGCAGGTCCATGTGGCTTCTCCAGCTCCCAGGGAAGAGAAGCATGGGTCTTGTCAGCAGAGTATCTCTCAGGGAGTGAGCAGAGAGAGAAAGTGTTTCCCACCTCCAAGGAGGAAATACAAGAGTTCCCAGAATTCTCAAAAGACGGTCATGCCCACACAGAGACCTCATTGGTTATATCTTGATTGGCAGACCAGACTCCACCCACCCCGTCACTCATAATCCTCTCATATTACACCAGATCATGTAACGACCACAGTCATTGAGTCAACGAGCCACAGCAACTCTGCAGGGCAGAGTCGGACTGTCCCATTAGAGCAGGTCTCTGTGTCCTTCTCTAGTCTCTAGATTTTGCTTGCAAACTCAACAGCTCTATCTTTGGCTTACCTGTGTCTTCTCATGGTTGTTGGTAGACAGCTACATAAAGCCAATGGAAAATTTCAACATTCTGCATGGGAATCATCTTTTTGAGGCTCACAAGTTTATTGTTGTGATTTTTTTATGAATCCTTCAAATGACCACAGATAATAGTTTCATCTACTTATTTTTGAGTTGTCAATTTTCTTCTACCTTGCCGTAGCTGCTTCCTCACTATTTTTCCATCATAATTAAGTTACTTTGGCTAACATTTTCCTGGGTCTTGGTTCAAATCTGGCTTTAGTTTCTAACCATCGTGTTTCATATCCTTAGCTTAGGACACAGAAGCTACAGAGAGGAAATGCCAATGAAATAAAATTAATTTGTATCATGCTAATCAAATGGGGAAATCTCAGCATTCCTCATAAGAAGCCATTATTTGGAGTTAAATTTATTTTTCAATTTTTTTGAAAAATTACTGTTTTCCATAGAGACCATAGTTACCATAATAAAGAACAAAAATTATGAGTGCTAAAAATTAATGTGCTCCATAATGAGTTATAATGCTGTATCTCTTCATCACTCATGCACTTTTGATAAGCATGACAATTCTCAGATCTCTTTAATTTAAGATAGAGCAGTTTTAGCTCTTTATGTTGCAATGGCTATAAATTCCCTATCCATCATTACAATGGCTCAATACTTTTCATTAATCTGAAAAGTATCGTACAGAAAGTGATTTTTTAATACCTGCTTCAGTCACTTCTTTAATCTGTTTCAGAAATTTTAAAATGGCTCTTTTCTGAGGATTCCAAAACTAGACTTAAGGCACATTCCTTCACACTCAGCACAATTATAGAGGCAGGATTTGCCAGTAGAAGAGATGCTATAGTCGCTTTTGTTTCCTCAGCAGTAAGGTCATTGCTTTGGGCAACTGAACACACACAAAGACCTAAGAGACACTTGGTGTTTCTGTGAGAGAGCGTTGCGGTCTCTGGGGCATCAGGATTTCGCTTGCTCATCAGATCAATGCGATCCTGTGGGGCTGCTCTTCCCCTCTTGCTCCTCCTCTCGGAGAGTCATCAGTCATTTGCCAGGCAAATGGCCCAAGTTTTAAAATATTCAGATGAAGAAATAGCAAAGGAAATGTAGTCTACTGTTTTTGTGATGAGCTCCACCCTTGGCTCTGTTGCTTGTTGTTGGTCTGTTTTGTAATAATCAAAAGTATTAAGATCTTTCACTAAGACTATACTCTATTTCTCCAGAACATTTGGGTTCGTTCTCAAAATAAATCAGAGTGAGGGGGGAAAAGCATGCTCAATGGCAGATTATTAAATATTTCTTTCAGGCCCCTAGTTATAAGGGTCCTATGAAACCCCATCATTGAAGCCTAGTAAACACTGGCAGATAAGCATTGGGGTGCTAAATACAAGGGTAGTGGTTCAAACCCACCACTTGTTCCATGGGAGACCATTGAGTCTGTCTGCTTCATAAAGATGGTCTCAGAGGTTTGCTATGAGTCCATTCTCGTGGTAACAATGGGTTTTTTAAATCTCTTTTTTAGAGTACTACAGTATAAAGGAGAGAAGGATTAACAAATAAAGAAAGTTGTTGATGAGCAAACAATCTGTCAGAATTCCAAACTGTAAGACTCAAAAAAGGGGCATTGTGCTACCAGAGAGCCTGTAGGTCCAGTCCCCCCTAACCATTTGGGAGGCAGTTTCTTGACTGATGGGCATTGATTGTGGATCAGAGCAAAACAAAATCCTTGACTGTGATCTTTTCTCGATTTTTCACGAGGCTGTTTATTGGTCTGATTGTGATGGTATTTTTTCTTCTTTTAGTTGGGTGTAAACTAGACTGAAGGCTGTAATCTTTGGTCATCAGTATGCACTTCAAGTCCACGTCACTTTCAGCAAACAAGACTGTGTCATCCATTATTTCTGATGTCACTTTCCTCTTTGTATAATCCAGCTTCTGGGATTATTTGCTGAGAATACAGATTGAATAAAGACAATGAAATGACGCAACCCTGACACACACCTTTCCTGCTTTTAAGCCACGCAATATCCTCTTACTTTGTTTATAATGCCTCTTGGTCTGTGTCCAGGCTCCACACTAGCACAATTATGTGTTCTAAAATTTCCATTTACCACCATGCTATCCATCATTTTTCATAATCAACAGAATTGAATGCCTTTGCGTACTCAAGGAAACACGAGTAAATTTCTCTCTGCTTTGGGTCAAGCTCCACTCGTTATCATCAATGTCAGAAAAAGGTATAACCAGAGGTTAGTGCATACACATATCCTGAGAAACTCTCCAAAATGGAATAGGCTGCAATTGGCAAGATCAGCAGAGAAACAAATGCCACGAAGTGTTGGGGTAGTTTATTACAGAGAAGAGGTCACTGAAACTATATTGTCTTTTTCTTTTGTTGTCTATGTTGAATCAGCCTAGACTAGCAGACATACTAAACCAACTCACCTGAGAATTACTCATCACACCGCACCTTGAAGACCATTTCATAACCTGCACTAATCCAATCATTCTGCGTTCTATATTTATTCATCCCTTAAATGTTAGAGATGCATTAAAAAACAAAATGTGCAGTAAATCTTTGCCCTTAAAGACCTCGGATGTTAAAAGAAATAAAACCTGAGCAATGACCATGCTGTGCAGACCACAGTGTTTTCACCGACAAAGTGAGGTTCTTCAAGTCAGTCTGTGAGCAACCTCACCTGCCTTGATGCAAGGGAGAATATCAAATAGCAACATTTTTCCTAAGGGTAAACCCAGGACAATGTCTAGCTAATGTCTTTGGGTTGCTAATTAGAAATAAAGATTGTTTCTAACTGTAGCGGCCTGAGGTGACCTGCCAAGATGGTTCGCTACTCACTCGACCCAGAAAACCATACAAAATCCTGCAAATCAAGAGGGTCAAACCTCCAGGTCCACTTCAAGAATACACCCGTGAAACTGCCCAGACCATCAAAGGCATGCACATCCGGAAAGCCACCAAATACTTGAAAGACGTCACTCTGCAGAAGCAGTGTGTGCCTTTCCGACAGTACAATGGTGGTGTTGGCAGGTGTGCCCAGGCCAAACAGTGGGGTTGGACCCAGGGTTGGTGGCCCAAAAAGAGTGCTGAATTTTTGCTTGACATGCTTAAAAATGCAGAAAGCAATGCTGAACTTAAGGGTTCAGATGTGGATTCTCTGGTCATTGAGCACATCCAGGTGAACAAAGCCCCCAAGATGCGCCGCCGGACTTACAGAGCTCATGGCCGGATCAACCCATACATGAGCTCCCCCTGCCACACTGAGATGATCCTGACTGAGAAGGAACAGATCATTCCCAAACCAGAAGAGGAGGTTGCACAGAAGAAAAAGATTTCCCAGAAGAAACTGGAGAAGCAAAAACTCATGGCTCAGGAATAAATTAAGTTTAAAATAATAAAAGTTAAAGCACTAAAAATAAAAAAAGAAATACAGATTGCATGACTAGCCTTCTGACTTAGAACTTCTGAAGTCAAGGATCAAAAGTAAGCATTTAACAGGACTCCTACTTTATCTCACTGCTAAGGAAGACTGATAAGCATTATTCTAGACAACTGACATATATACTGAGACAAATGGGAGTTAATTAGATCTTACTGCTTGTATATAAATACACTATGTACATGGCTTCAAAAAGTTTGTGGGATAAAATTCCATGGTTTTCTAGTCTATTTTCCATACACATTTTGAAGCTGGCTCATGTGCATATTTGGGTGTGTGTACCCGCTGCTACTGAGGCAAGTCTGACTCATAGTGACCTTGTAGAGAGTTTCCAGGGCCGTCTTTCTCCCGAGGACCAGCTGGTGGGTTTAAACCTCACACCTTGCAGTAACAGTACAATACTTACAAGACTACATATATAGGTAACTTTATATAAATACATTGGTACTAAACATAAATCATTGACTAAATTTTAAAACTATACTTATTAAAAATGTACTAGAAGCATATTATATAAACACCCACAACAGAGGTCAATCGTTCAAACTCTGCCCTCAGATTGCTTGGGCTCACACTTCAGCTTTGTTACACCACAGCTACCTAGCTGTGGACAAGTCCCATCACATCTTTGTGCCTCAGTTTTCTCATATGCAAATTGAATATAATATAAAAGCAGTACTTGCCTCACAAGAAGGATGACGTAACAGACACATGCAATGAGAACACACTCTGAAACATAATAAGTGTTACAAAGTATTAGATATTGTCATCATTTAGTCTGTTACCTGTTCCTTCTTCGGGGCTAATCTGGGCTGAACACACATTCAAAGTTGACTCATATTACATGTTTTATTTGTCTGAAGTTAATCTTCCTATATGTTTGACTGATGAGACATAAGAAACCTTGGAAATATGTGCTATGCAACTAGGGTCTTGTGAGGAGTCATCTAAGCTGTAACTACTGGTCTCTCACCAGCTGGTCAAAGAAGAGTGAAGGAAATTGAACATTCCAGGGAAACAATTAGTGCAAAGGATTAATGGACTGAGTTAATCAGTGTCCACTACACTGGCATGAGAAGCACTAGATGGTGCCTGGCTACCATTACAGACCACTATGATCACAAAAGAAGGTCCCAAACAGGTGGGAAAAGGGACAAAATTGGTAGAACAAAATTACAAATCATAAAAAGGCCAGATTTACTGGATAGAGGCTGGTGTCCTTTAGACATCCTCAAAACTCAGTGTCATTAAGTCAATTCTGACCCCTGATGCCCCCGTGGGTTTGAAGACCGTAACTGTACACAGGAGTGGAATGGCTGGTAGCATCAAACCGCTGACCTTGCAGTTAGCAGGCCAATATATTACCACTACACCAAGGAGCTTCTTCCATCACTCCCAAGGATCGACTTTCAGCCAAACAATCGACATGCCTACAAAGGGAACAAAGGGTGCTCCTCAGAACAATGAACAATAGAAGACCCTTAGGGCAGCATTTGCCAAAACAGGAAATAAGCCCAGAAGGCAGGCAGGGACAGAAAGCCAAGAAAAAGGAAATGGAAATCCCAGGGAAGAAGGGCGCCAAATGCGGTTGAGTGGATTGCAAGCAATGTCATGATACAAAATGTGTATAAATTGTCAAATGGAAAACTAATGTGCTCTGTAAGTTTTCACCTAGATGACAATAAAAGGTCAAACATAAAAGAAAAAAATGGACTGTTGAGGCACAGGAGACAGAGGTCCTCAGCTTCCACTGAGAAATGCTCCAATGAAAGGCTTGTTTGATGTTCGTTCACTCACCGATATGTAGAAAACAAATGCTTCTTCTTCAGTAGTACACTACCCATACTTCAAATCATAGTAATTAAAAGGACAAAGGGATATTAGAAAGCTGAGATGTCACCTTAATAGCCAACTTCCAATGTGCTGAATACAAATTAGAATTCCCTCATCCTCTCGATCCACATCCCTAATTTCTTGTATTTGGTTAAATCAACACCTCCCTCCCTTTATACAGATCATATTTCTTGTTCTTCATTAATGTTGGTATATTCAAATTCCCTGCATTTTGTGAACTTTATTTCACTTCTACTAATCTTCTGATAGAGTGCTTGACAATGAGACCTGGGCAATTCACAAAGAGGCCATGTTCCCTTCGAGTCTTAAATGCCATAAAATTAAAATGCAATTAAACGAGCTTACAGTGATACAAATAGAGCATCTATGATCTTTTCCAAGAGCATTTGGGATACACTTTTATATTGTTTAGCACTTTAAAAATGAAAACATTTTAGTTGTTTTAGTAAGGATATATTTTGAAGCTAGCTTTGAAATTCAAATGTAGTTAAAAGGTAGATTAAGTCACTAAAAAAGTCACATCTGGTTCAAAAAGCCCAAAAGTAATAAATTCCCTCTAGATCCTTACTAGATAATGCTTTGTTATTATCCATATAGTGCTGAAGAAACAATATCAAAGACTATAGCTCAAGGAAAATGCTAACGTTGACTGGAAGCCATTGTCATTGGAGCTAATGGTAATATAACCGTGATGAACAAGCAGCAGCATTTTCTTTAGACAATACACAAAAAAAGCTTCCTAGTCACTTAGAATATTTACAAATATGTCCTGGAAAAATTCTAAAGCAACTGACATTATTTACCCTAGCTAAGATTATGACCAAGCACTTCAAGTGAAGTTACTTTAATAAATACAATATTACTTATGAAATTAAAGTTCAAAAGAGGACCTGATGCAAGGGGCTTAAGTGGAGAGCAAATGCCTTGAGAATGATTGGGGCAGGGAATGTATGGATGTGCTTTATACAATTGATGTATGTATATGTATGGATTGTGGTAAGAGTTGTATGAGTCCCTAATAAAATGTAAAAGAAGAAAAGAGAAAAAAATGATTAGGGCAAAGACTGTACAGATGTGCTTTATACAATTGATGTATGTATATATATGAACTGTGAAAAGAATTGTATGAGCCCCAATAAATTGTTAAAATTAAAAAAAAAAAGAATATAAAATATACTTAGGGCCTTCTGTTCCTATTTAGAAAAGGAACTGGAAACATAGAAATAAAATGTTAAATAGCTGGTAAAAAAAATATTTGAATGCTATAATTATCAACATCTTTCATGTTATGCTGTTAAGTTAAAATTAAATACCCTTTTAGAACACAGTGAAAGTAAAGAAAAAACAGAAATTAGAAAAAATTTAATGCTAAAAATGATGTCCGCATTGTTCTGGATTCTACAGCAATACAAGAGAAGTTAGTAATTCATGATGTGATTTAGGAAAATGAAACTAACAAGTATGAAGGATCACATGCCATTAAGAAGATTTATATTCTCAGAAACCCGAAGGAACACGTCTATTCTGTCCTAGAGGCTCACTATGAGTTGGGATCAACTTGATGGCAGTTTTGTTTTACTTTGTTTAGATTTTATATTTATAGATTTTATAGATTTACAGATTTTATAATTTGTTTAGATTTCATCGAGGTGGAACTGTGAACTAATGAACAAAAGTTACAGTTCTTCATAAAGGATTTCCCTTACAATAAGAACTATCTGAAAATGGAGAGAGTAAGCTCTCGAAACACAGACTGGCTGCAGAAGAACTTAAAGCTCGGATGGTCTATGCTTTTGTGGAACCGCCTAAAGGCAAGTCTGTTCTTAGTCTGGAAGCTCTGATGAAATATTTTGGGTTGTCCCTGCTGGCATTGAAAGAGTAGTGACCAAGATTCCAGCATCGAAGCAACACACAAGGAACCAGAATACGTCAAACGACTGAGACAACAGCAAGCAACAGTTATCTTACCACTCATTTCATTGTGCTGGCAAGAAATAGAAGTTGCTGGTCTGAGTATCTTACACTAAGTCAGGCTAGGTATCAGTCTGGCATCGCTGAGAAAGTTTATGGTTCATCCACCAAAGGGTGTTCGGGACCATGTGCTACCTCCTGGTCGGGGAAAGCAAATGCTTGTCACTCCCTCCTCCCAACCCTGGGAGACACCTCTACCTATTCAGAGAACATTCCTTTTGCTCTCTGCTAGACTATAACCTTGGAATTCTTCTCAGCAGCATGCTCAGTCCTCATGAGTTAAAGATGGCGCATCAAAGGATCCTTGCTTGCGATTCCTGGGCTAAGATAAACTTCACCTCCTGTAACATCTCCTATTAACATTCTTACATATCCTTCTGGCATTTATTTCTTCCCTTTCCTTAGACATACTGATGCCTACTCTGGGGTGCTATTAATCTCTGCTTGGATATCAGCTGAAAACCATGATTTCATATGCTCCTCCCCTACAGTTTGCAGGTACACAAATGTGTATAGGGAGCATCCAAATTCATAAACAATATATATGTTTGCATTATGATATTTTCTCAGCAGATGAGATATGGAGGAATCTATTTGTTTCTTATTTACACAAAGGTTAGCACTGGAGAAGTTGAACAGGTATATAATTAGAAAAAAACGACATTTTACTAAAAATGGGTCAATAAAATCAAAGCTGTACAGGTTTTTAACAGCATCCAATCTGGGATTTACAGATGTAGAAACTAAAATGTAAGATTGATGAAGGGTTTACCTAGTATCACTCAGTGAATTCGAGTGAGAACTAGATTCAGCACCCCATAAATGGAATCTTTTGATCTTTCTACTACATAAGATACTGATAGGGATCAAATCAAGCACAGAAAAAAATAAATATTAAAATGTAGTTGCAGCAAAATTGGTATGTGAGATGACAGGAACAAAGAGGCAGAATTTGTGGCACAGACAAGGTCTAGGGGAGAATTGATGCATTTGATTATGGTGCTGGTAAAGAATTGAAAGTACCATGATTGACAAGAGAACAACTAAATCTGTCTTATAAGAAGTACAGCTAGAGTGCTCATTAGAGGCAAGGACGGTGGGACTTGGTCTCTATCAGGAGATGTCCCGGGAGAAGGACAGCATGCTTGGTAAAGCAACGAGGCAGCAAAAATGAGGAAGCCCTCCCATGAGATTGATTGACCAGTGGCTGCATCGATGTGCTCAAACATAAGAACAAGTATGAGGATGGCCCAGGACAGGACAGTGTTTCCTTCTGTTGTCCATTGGGCCACTGTGAGTCACAACTGACTCGATGGCACCGAGCAAGAAGAACAACAAAGGGAGGGCTAAAAGGGTCCACTTTTTGCTGGAAAGGCCAATGAGTAGAGAGCACAGGCTGGTGGTGGGCACAAAAGCAGACTACAGCAAGGAGATAGCGCTGTAAGACGGTTGTGGAATATGTGTGACTGAGAGAATGAGAACTAAGAACAACCAAGTCATGAGGAAAAAAATGTGTTAGAAAGCAAGAGAGAAAAGGAAGCATTTTACGTGTAACCCATGGGCTGTGTTCTTGACTTGATTAGTTTTATGCTGAATAATATTATTAATGGCTTGATAGAATATAATTAACTTCAAAATACAGTAATTATAAAGTGATTATAATTGAACCAACAATTAAATTTATGAGCAAAAAATGAGATAAAGGAAATAAGATGCATACTCCATCAATGGATATTGTTTAATGAATAATTAATTAAACATTTTGAAAATTATGGCATTTATAGACAACTATCACACTCTCACTCTTTGCAGAGTTGCCAGTGATCCCCAATCAAAAAGAAATTCAAAAATACAATGTCCCTGTCACCACTTAAAATAACATCAAACCCCATCCATTTTGCAGAAGACCGTGGATGACATGGAAAGCCATGTGCAGAGTGAGTCCCCACTAGGATTCAGCCTCCCTTGTATTCCCTCCCATCTTTGACCAGGGAGTCAGAAGTCTTGTCATCAGACACAGTTGAATGGAAAGTGGACCACTGCAGATGTAGTAAGGTTAAAAATTAACCTACTATCACTTGTTTCCCCTTAATTGGTTGTATTTTCTATTCTCTTCTGCTTTCTCTTAAAATAAGGTTTTCCTGTGCTTTATTTTGTTGTTGGGAGATTTGGGGATGATTTCCTTTATCTGAAGTTCAGGATGAGTAAATCTATAGAAACTGTCACTAGGTTCATAGTTCCTGAGGGTTAGGACAGAGGGGGTTGAAGGGCAATGGGGAGCTGACAATGATGGCTACAAGAATGAAGAAAATGTTCTAAAATTCAGAGTGGTGACATCTGCTTTTAAAATGAATTATAAAACTAAATACTCAAAAACAAGGGTCATAAGCCAGAAAGTTGATGAGCTTCATGTAACTAGGCATGGAGAAGGCTGTTTATGTGGCACAGACGTACAAATACACTCACCAGGAGGCCAGCTAGAGATTAAAGCCCACCTGCAAGGGCCTCTGGAAAAACGCTGATAATCCAAGGCTAAACCTCACAGCCACTGTAATTCTATTGGAGTACAATTTGGCTCTAAAGCACCTGAGGCAGCCAAATAGCCAGAATGGACAACAATGGGCTTGTTGTAGGGATTGAAAGGGGGATTGAAAAGAGCCCAGGATTGACCCAATGAAAAAGCTCCCATCTGCATTCCTTGGGAAATGGGTTTCCACCTCACTCCACTTCCTAGTCCACCTGGGTCCTTAACTATGGCTTATATTCACAAAGCTACTGCTCTTTTAGATGGTGCAAAATAAATGAAATATTACCACTGCTAATTACTACTTAAGAAACACTAATAATTTAGTAATTATAGGGAAAGGGAAGACCATTTCAAAAAACATTATTGCCACTCATATATTCCATATCAAAAACACTCTGTGTTTTAGTCAGATATAAATTGTTATGTGCATGAGCAGTAGTCTAATACAGATAAGCTAGATCCTGAAGTGAGGTAATTTTACTCTCCAGTCATATTGCTGAATAGAGAAATCACAAATATTAACTTTCTTCGACAAACACTAACAGTTTTGTACAGAGGAAAAAGACAAATACTGTACCAAAAACGAGATGACTATTTTCTTCTACTGTTGTCCCAGGCAGGCAGAAATGCTCTTGGACTTCAGACTCGATTTAAAGCAAATGCTTTGCTATGTACTTCCCACGGTCTCAAAGCATGACTAAGTTTATTCATTGCACAGAAGCAACTGTGCCGTTGCCACTGAAATAAGATCGACTTTGAATTTCTTTCATGAAAACTCCTATTCTATTTTATCAGTAGAGAATAAAACACGACTGCTTTGAATAATTCAGTGTCACATTATTTTCCACCTGGAGGGCTTTGGTAGAGTTAAAAGTCTTCTAATTTTGGAAAATATGCATTATAGATAGAATGTCTTTCTACCATAATTTTGTAAAATACATATACTATAAAGGGCCCAGTGAGGCATGGCAGTGGTCTCATACTTACAAGTCTGTCCGCACTGGCACTTTCTCATGGAGTCCATCGTCAATTTTATTTGAAAACTGAATTTAACATATACCGTGTCACTGGAAATCATTTTAGTGTCCTACTGGAAATGGAAGGCGCCTTGGCGGTAGAGTGGGCTACACGGCCAACTACTAACTGCAAGGTCAGCAGTTAGAATCTACCACAGAGCCATGATGAGGCTTTCCCTACGCCAATGAAGAGTAACGCCTTGAGAACACAGAAGGGCACTTCTACCCCTTCCTACATGACTACTAAAAGCCGCAGTCAACTTGATAACAGTCAGTGTGAGCTTGAGATTGGAGATGAAAATTTAGAAATGGCTTATTATATTTCCTCAGGATAAAATATCTGTACAAACCATATTTTAATAGACAAAATATCGACCACACAGGAAGTTAATAATGGCTTACACTGTCAGACATAAAGAGTCAATACAGTCCTGCCCCTGTAATTCATTTATTCTTTCATCGCATGCTTCAGCATCCCCTGTGTTCTAGGCAATGTTGTATGTATGCACGGTTTAATTCTACCAACATACACTACTGGTCTACTTGAGACTGAAGAAATGCAGTCCCGCACCATAGGGAGTGTGAGCAGCAGTGACTTAATCCGAATGCTGCCACGGCCTTCCTTGATTTGTTATTGAAGAAATACACAAAAGTTAACCAATTTCGTGGAATAAAATGAAGAAAAATCTTTGTTTTAGAGTCTGATGATGATTACAAATAAGACATGTTAAGCCCCTGTCATCTAGCGAGTGGGTGGACTCATAAATTCTTAGTTGTTTTTCGCCCGTGAGTGAGGATGCTGCACAACTTGCATTTTACTGCAGATGTCTTGAGTCAGAAGTGGGAGATTCTTCTAAACACCAAAGCAATAAAAAAAAAACAGCCTAGAAGCAATAAGAACCACAAATCCAGTGCCATCAAGTGGAGGCCCACGTATAGTGACCCTAAAGGACAAGGGAGAGGTGCCCATGAGTGTCTTCTGCTGTCGAGTTTCTTATACTGAGTCCAAAGCCTCGCCGTCCTCCTGCTCAGTGGCGGGTGGTTTCAAACGGATCACAGCTCAGTGGACAACCACTGTGCTGCTACGGCATCTTCCTCGGATACAGGGCTTCCCTATGGAATAGTCTTTGGATTGAATGCCTTTGCCCAAGCTTCAGTAAGAAATCCTTCACTCATCCCAATCCTATAAATAAGTCTTAGTTATTCAGTTACTGATGAAAAGTATAAATATACCCATCCAACACTGATCCTTTAAAAAATAAACACAAATATAATGTATTATTTACACCAATCTTTCTGGAGAAGACAACCAAATGGCCAGATAATGTATCTATACTTCATGTTCCATAATTAGTTAATATGTCATTTTAAAATACTAATCTGCATTTTTGACTTGAAAGAGAATAATATCACATAAAAAACTAGTTGCATGTCTTCCTCTAAAATGGTCACAGTCACAAACTTTTTTCTGGGTTTTAAATATTATTATTCCAAAAATGTTTAAGATAGAAATTGTCTAGGTTTTACTCAGTTATAGACTTGAAGTAAATTAATCTGTCTTCATTAATTATGGAGGAAAACATTTTGAAATAAACTTTTTACTTTTCAACTTCACTACAACTTGTCAATGAAGGCAATTAAGCAGCAAGAGCTGTCACCACAAGCGGCAACCCAGCCACTGAGACACAATAGCGTGTAAGCCACTGATTAAATTCCACCGCTGTCCACTTCTCAAGTCCATATTGTTATTTTAAGAGGAAAAAAAAACTTTCAAATTTTATCCCACTAAAATACATCATCGATTTGGTTCCAAAAATTATCACTCCGATGATATAGAACAGTGTGTCTGAAAATGATTGATTGCTGCTGCTAGGGAATTCACAGATAGGCCCCAGAGGGCTAAGGGAGTATGAGGTAAATCATGAAAATAAACAGTGACTGGTCCCACAAAGAAACAACTTCTGATAATAATAAGTAATGTGGAACACACCATTTATAAATATCAGATACCCCAAATAGCAACTTGCACCAGGCAAACACTTATTTGGAGGAACATATCTTTTATAACACAGCATTTGGTTAACGTGGTGAGGCACAGAAGTAAAGTCGTATACAAAGACTGGCCAAGAATGAAAACAACTACTATTTTCTAGACGATCACTTAGAAACAAAACATATTATCTAATGGATGATATGTGAGCACAGACACAAAGCTGATATGGGTAGCTAAAACATTTCATGTGGTTTTCTCTGGACAAAACGGAAAAAGCAATGCTTCCGGATTCAGACCTGTCTGCCTTGCACTTGGAGAAGCCCTATTGGTGGAATGGGTTAGGAATTGGGTTGCTAAGCATCACATCAACAGTTCAAACCCACCAGCCTCTCCTTGGGAGAGAGATGAGGCTTTTTGCTCCCATAAAGCTCTGCGGTCGCAGAGACCCACAGGGGGCATTTCTACCCTGTCCTCTGAGGACACTAAGAATCAGAATCAACTTGCTAGCAGTGCGTTTTGATTTTTGATTTGGGACCTTTCACATGGCCATCTAGACAGCCATCTAGACATATTAGCCTGCCTGAATGAAATAGCAAGAAGGAAGAGAGTTTGCCACATAAATATTTTTTTGTCCTGAACATACTCTTCTGAGACAGGGTGTTTTGTTATTGTTCCCTAAAGATGAGTGAAGCATTAATGTTTGCTGTACAATGCCTCCCCAGACTTAAATATCCTCCTTGTTTTGTTTTCTATCATAATTACATTTAATGTTTACAGAGTTAAAGAATTAATAAGCTTCTGGGGTATTTTTACATTTAAGTCTATTGTTTTGTATGCTTTGGAGAGTTAAGTCTTAAACTTAAATTCCCTTCCCCTACCATAAATTATGGAGCATGTATTTTGGTCTAGATGGAACCACGCTTCTTCCGTGAGCATGAAGTAAGTCATGTTAAGAAATAAATGATAATTTTAAAATGAGCAACTTAAATAGATAGTCCTAGAGGTGCTTTGTTTATATATATATATATATATATATATATATATGGAATTTCCACTTGAAATTGATGCTCTAAAAATAAGCTAAGTAAAAGAAAATAGACAGTCTCTTTGGGTAATTGCAATTGGCCCAGCTGTGTCATAAGAACAAGTTTGTTGTCCAACCACTAAGGAGGGGGTTATACGTAGAGCCTTGCAATAGGTTCCCTCTTTCTACCAGATAGAAACGTGGATGAAGGAAGACACTGGACAGTGTAAGACATGACAAAATTATAATAATCTACAAATTATCAAGTGTTCATGAGTGAGGGGGTTACAGGGAGGGAGGGGAAAATTGAGGAGCTAATACCAAGGGCTCAAGTAGAAAGCAAGTGTTTTAAGGTGGAGGGAAGGTGGGGTAGAAAGGGGGAACCGATGACAAGGATCTACATATAACTCCTCCCTAGGGGATGGACAACAGAAAAGTGGGTGAAGCGAAACATCAGACAGTGTAAGATATGACACAATAATAATAATTTATAAATTAGAAAGGGTTCATGAGGGAGGGGGGAGCAGGGAGGGAGGGGAAAATGAGGAGCTGATATCAAGGGCTCAAGTAGAAAGCAAATGTTTTGAGAATGATGATGGCAACAAATGTACACATGTGCTTGACACAATGAATGTATGTATGAATTGTGGTAAGAGTTGTATGAGCCCCCAATAAAATGATTTAATAAAAAAAGAAAGCAAATGTTTTGAGAATGATGAGAGCAATAAATATAAAAATGTGCTTGACACAATGGATATGTGTATGGATTCTGATGAGTTGTATGAGCCCCCAATAAATGATTTTAAAAAATAGAACAAGTTTGTAAAGATTTCCAAGTGGCAAGTCCTCCAGATTCAGAACCAACCATTATATTTGAACTTGCCTGGAAATGGGCCTGGTGAGTTATAAAGAAGCTTCCTTCACAAGGTCCTGGACAGCATCACCAATTCAGGAGCCAAAAAAAGTATGTTCGGCTCAGGTCAGTGACCTTTTTACCAAGAGCAGGAATAATTCTACATTTATAAAGCCAATGCCCCCAAACCCCACAGGCCTTCCCTTCAGCCAAGAACAATATTGAAGTGAACAATTGCATTTGACAAGCAATTGCTTGAAATGCTCTTTCATGCAGGACATGTAAGAAGATTTTTAAGCACATCTCTGACCTTTACCTCAGACAAGTTTTGATTTCATCTGTTTCATATTCTGACTTAGAAGGAGACATCTTTGAATTTTCCATCCAAGGGGTGGAGGATGACCCATTTGATGAATGTTTCTGGGGCCACAGGCCACTGCTGAACTCTGAGTTACCTCTAGAGAAAGCAATTTTATACCTGGGCCTTAGAGGTGAAGGTTGGTTGAGTTTCTCTACCCCGAGCCACGAAGAGGGTTTCTCAGCACAGGCATCAAGGGCAAAGCCTGTTTCTCCCACCGTAATCCTGCCTGGCACTCTTCCCTCCAGCTCGAGCCTGTACATAGTCCCATGATACATGCGTATCTTAATTTTAAATTAAAATTATATACCACTGCTGTATTGGCATGTAATTCATGTACCATACAATTCAAAAGTTTGAATATATAAAAAGAGCTGTTCAATCATCCCTATATTCAATTACATCTGGGCCGTATCAAAGGGAGCTCACTCTTGGGTGCCTGGCTTACATTTGTGTCTTTTGTGGAGGCTCTTCAATTAAATCCCTTCCCTTCATCACCAAATCATCCCTAATTCATAAAACTGGTGCCCCCTCAACATTTAGCTAACTTTTAATAATATTCTCTTCCATAAATATAAAATAATTTTTATTTCCCACATATTCAAGTGTGTCACCTACTAATGTAAAACAACATATAAGGAAATTTGCAAGATGTGTTCTTTTTTTATAAACAATTTATTAGGGGCTCATACAACTCTTATCACAATCCATACATATACATACATCAATTGTATAAAGCACATCCATACATTCCCTGCCCCAATCATTCTCAAAGCATTTGCTCTCCACCTAAGCCCTTTGCATCAGGTCCTCCTTTTTTTCCCCCTCCCTCCCTGCTTCCCCCTCCCTCATGTGCCCTTGGTAATTTATACATCGCTATTTTGTCATATCTAGCCCTATCTGGAGTCTCTCTTCCCCCCCTTCTCCGCCATCCCTCCCCCAGAGAGGAGGTCACATGTGGATCCTTGTAATCAGTTCCCCCTTTCCAACTCACTCACCTTCCACTCTCCCAGCATCGCCCCTCAAACCCTTGGTCCTGAAGGTATCATCCACCCTGGATTCCCTGTGCCTCCAGCCCTCATATGTACCAGTGTGCAACCTCTGCCCTATCCAGCCCTGCAAGGTAGAATTCGGATCATGGTAGTTGGGGGGAGGAAGCATCCAGGATCTGGGGGAAAGCTGTGTTCTTCATCGGTACCACCTCACACCCTGACTGACCCATCTCCTCTCCTAAACCCCTGTATGAGGGGATCTCCAGTGGCCTACACTTGGGCCTTGGGTCTCCACTCTGCACTTCCCCCTTCATTCAATATGGTATATATATATATATATACACACACACATATACATATATATACATACATACACACATATATATATACATATACACACATATATTTTTTCTTTTTTTGCATGATGCCTTATACCTGGTCCCTTTGGCACCTCGTGATTGCACTGGCCGGTGTGCTTCTTCCATATGGGCTTTTTTGCTTCTAAGTTAGATGGCCGCTTGTTCACCTTCAAGCCTTTAAGAACCCAGACACTATCTCTTTTGATAGCCGGGCACCATCAGCTTTCTTCACCACATTTGCTTATGCACCCATTTGTCTTCAGCGATCCTATCATGGAGGTGTGCAGTCAATGATATGATTTTTTGTTCTTTGATACATGATAACTGATTCTTTCAGGACCACGCGTCACACAGGCTGGTGTGTTCTTCCATGTGGACTTTGTTGCTTCTGAGCTAGATGGCTGCTTGTTTATCTTCAAGCCTTTAAGACCCCAGTCACTATCTCTTTTGATAGCCGGGCACCATCAGCTTTCTTCACCACATTTACTTGTTCACCCACTTTGGCTCCAGCAGTTGTGTCAGGAGAGTGAGCATCATAGAGTTCCAATTTGATAAAAGAAAGTATTCATGCATTGAGGGAGTGCTTGAGTAGAGGCCCAAGGTCCTTCCGCCACCTTAATACTTAACCTATAAATATAGACACATAGATCTATTTCCCCATCCTCATATATATATTTGCATGTACATGTCTTTGCCTAGACCGCCATAAATGCCCTTTGACTCCTAGCTCTTTCCTCCATCTCCCTTGCCTTTCCTCCTGCCCTACTACCATGCTCCGTCCCCACCTGGGCTAGAGTATACCTCTTCTCTAAGCAACCTTACTCTTGATCATTTCCCACCAGGCCTGCCACTCCCCCCTCACTACCATTTTGGGTCTCATGTTGTTCCCTTGTCCCTGTGTTTGTTAACACCGCTTTCTTACTCCCCCCACCCCCCCACCCCAAGTCCCCTCGGAACTGTCGGTCCCGTTGTTTTTCCTCCAGATAGTTCATCCAGCCTATCCTATTCAGACAGACTTGTGGAGACTCTAGCATGCACGAAAACAAGACAGAGGAAAACAAAGCAACAGTATACAACCAGACAAAAAAAACAACAAAAACAAACCACTGACAAAGAACAAAACACTTCACAAGAGAAAAGCTTGTAGTTAGTTCAGGGATCATTTGCTGGCCCTTAGGAGCGTTTTCCAGTCCAGTCTGGTGCCCCAGCAAGATGTGTTCTTATATGAACAAATTTACTGTGGGTTAGGCATCGGGCTGCTAATCTCAAGGTCAGCAGTTCAAACCCACCAGCCAGTCCACAGGAAACACTCTAAACTCCCATAAAGACGTATAGTCTCAAGACCCTATAGAAGATGATTCTTAGTTGGAATCAACTTGATGACGCTCTATTTGGCTTTAGTTTATCGGCCTTCTAGGAGTTTTTCCCACCGCGCTGTCCTTCTAAGCTGTGTTCACCATCACAACCGTTTCTGCGACATTTTTCCCAAGCAGGGAACAACATTTCACAGCTGCACCTTTTCTCTTAAATCGGCCCTCACAAAACACGATGTTTGATTGAAACTGCTTTTATGAAGAAATTCACTGACCAGGGAGAACCTTTCCAGGCGACGCCACTGGGTGCACTAACTGTGAGCGAGTTGCTCAATGCTTGCCTAGTGGGAAAAATGCATACTATGAATGTTTCCCTCTGCTCAGTGCAATTCCTTTGTTTTTTTCATACAAAGGGGGGAGGGTATCACTTTGTATATCTACTCTGACCTAATGATATGTCCACACAGATCATCATTATTATTCACAATAGGGATAGAGCTCTAAATGCACCTTGGTTGCTGGGAGACGCAAGCAGATTCCTACTGGATAGAGAAATGTATCAACTATTAATAATTACTGTGAAATTAAACCCCCTTCTTTTCTGAGTCCATGTCTTCTTCTACCCCAGAGGAGTCTTACCTCTCAACTTGCCTGGGAAAAACTTTTCTTTCTCTTACAGTTTGGCTTAAAACACACAGATCATGTGTGGATACGAGGGGTGAATATTTTTGCTAGCAGAATTTTCCATTGCTGCCGTAGTGAGCTATGTGCTTATTTTCATAACAATAAACACAATTTTTAATTTATCCTAAGCAAACTATATGATTTGTCTATTTTTTAACAAATATTTCATCTGTAACTGAAAACTACTTCTCCTTTTGATTTACATTACCCACCATTTTTAGTATCTATGGTACTTAAAATGATTATCATAACTTAAACTAATTCTCTATGACAAAAACTACAAATAGAAATGGATTATTCCTGTGAAACACTTTTTCATATATTATTGCTCTTTCCCATTCATTTACACATAATGAATATGATCGATATTCTCTCTCCTTATGAGAAGTTTTCACTTTATCATGCCAATAATATGGAAGTGTCTCTTTATTACTGTCTTACAAGCACTGTAGAAACTATAATATAATAAGCAGAACAATGCTACACTCTATTATCCTGGTGATAATTTCTAAGAAGTAAGAGGAAAAAACAGTGTTGCAGGTAATGACATAAGAAGAATTCTTCCTCCTAACGTTATTCAAACTTGGAGGTTGAAATAGTCCTAAGTCAGTGGAAGCTGTTCAGGATAATTGCAGTGACTTCTGTCCTGCTCCTGCTCCTGCCAGAAATGAGTGCCGGTCCAAACGTCTCCCCACAAAACCTACATAACACCAAGAACAAAACACTCAGAAACAGAATAGAATATTAGACACAGACACTGGATCACAAGTATTACAGAGCTAATCTCCCCCAGAGAAGGTAGATACAACAGACAGTTCCACTATCCCTTCAGCATCCTCCCTCTGGGTGCTTTCCACCCAGAAGCAGAGTAGAGATCATGCAGAAGCTGGCAGCCCTGTTAAAATAAGGAGACAGGAACTTGAATTTGAGGCAACGGAGGCGGCTGGCATCTGGGGGACACAGTAGTGAAGAAAAGGCAATTGGACAAATAAGGAACTCCAGCAAATCTCAGATCCATTCTCTTTCAGGCTCTGTGCTAAGCTGTGCCTATAAGAGGGCCCCACTCTGTAGACAGCTGGCAACAAGGGCTGGCAGCGGGGGGTGACTGGCGAGTCTGCAGCCTACACAATGCTGGAAAGCCCAAGAGCTGTGACCAGCCCGAGTGGAAAATCCTTTAGTGAACTTCATGGTCTTTCAATTGAACACTCCAGAAATGCCCCACCATTGGTATAGAATACACCTAGCCCTAAGTGCCTAGGGGCAAACTTTAATGCATGTCAATCGAAAGGACCTTAAGCCAATTTAACTCACAAGAGCAATGAAACTCCCAAATTCAGAGTCATAGTTTACCTCCAGGAAATAAATCAGAAGCTAAAATTGTGGAAGATAAATGCTAGTGGAGCTTCACCTGCCCAGCTCATTTAGAGATCCAGCTTGCTACCACAGTAGAGCTTCATTTGTGTCACAAGAAAATGTAGGTGACAAATGGGAAGAGAAGGCTTGGTTTGGAACTTTTGGTTCATGCACTACAAAGCGCCCAACCAGAGTATCATTTCTAATTATGCCTTCTGTGTGGAAATTCTAAGGAGCCCAAACTCTCCCAAAGAAGCATTATTTCCAGCCAAACATATGCCTGTCCCCAGCCCTTCATGTGCTCTCAGATTAGATGATCTGTTCAGGGCACACAAACAAACAATCTCTATGTTAAGATGGTAATTTGAAGGGTAGGTACATCGAATAGCTTCCTGGTTTTATAACTAAAGAGATACTACTAATTTATGTACCGTGTGAACTCACACTTCTAAAAGGAAGCCACTCCTAAACTTTGAGACCACATCTCATAATATTTCAAACCAAAATCTGTTTCTACCAAAAGAATCAAGTTGAGACTTCAAATATATATATGCATCATTTTTTCCACAATAAAAGATAAAATGCTTACATTGCGAGAGCCCAAGTTAAACAGTACCTGACTTCAAGTCCAATTCTTTAAAGTAATAATAATACTAACTGTAAACTCCTGCATTTATGGTTAAAACCAAAAGTATATAAAAAGATTAATAAAGAACTGGTTTGGCAAAACTCTATAGGCAACAAAATAAAGTTGAATTTTGATCATTCATAACTTTAAAAAAGCTGTTACTGATATATAACTATATAGATGTAGCCACATTCTTTAATAGGCTTGTCACATGCCCAGGCCCAACTTTAGCAACAATCTGTGATATCACAGTACACTGAGAACCGAAGTGCTTAACTGAAACATGATTATGATAACTGGGTCAGTGGAAAGTTTATGTACTTCCGTTTAGGATGTGAAAGAAAAACACAATTTAGTGTAGGGTCAAGGTAGCAAGTAGACAGAAGTCCAGTAAATTCCAGGTTTCCAGGGAGAAAAAAATGAATTATATAAAAGAGCTCGATTTTGTTCTCTAGAATTTGAATTAGCAAAAAAGTTATTACCCTAAAATAAAGTAAATGCACCTATCTCAGCTCATATCTGGAAAGCTGGTGCTGTTCTGCATTAAACTCTCTGTGGGTGTCCAACCATGGTGTGTCACGGGAATGGGTTCTCGTGTCTCACTTATCTACAGAATGTTCCATATTAACTTCCATATTAACCTATATAATTTTAACCCACAGAACTGTCTCTTCCCTTTAAGACAGTGGTTCTCAACCTGTGGGTCACAAACCCTTTGGTGGTCGGCCAACCCTTTCACAGGGGTCTCCCAATTCATAACAGTAGCAAAATGATAGTTATGAAGTAGCAACAAAGCAATTTTATGATCGGGGGGTCACCACAACATGAGGAACTCTATTAAAGGGTCGCGGCATGAGGAAGGTTGAGAACCCCTGCTCTAAGAGTTTACTTTTGGCCTGGCAACAGAGACAGGTGATGTGAAATGAGCTCTTCTAAGTAAGTGCCATGCGCTAGACGGAGCACAAAGCTGGTGCATCTGAGTGAACGTAGGGGTGGAGTCAGGGGTAGACATCCTGAAACCAGAGGGGGAACAGGGAAAAGAAGCAGGCACCTCTTAGGATCTGAGAAAGGATTTTGTTAGCTACTGCTGCTAGATCCCACCAGAGGAAAGTGTTTTGTTTTGTTTTGTTTTTCAAAAACTAACTTGTACACCACAAAAGAAGTTGTCAGTTTCCATTTGCTGGTCCTTGCTTTATAACCACTTAGACCAGTGTTTCAGTCTGATGCTTAAAAATCTGTCTTGTTTTGTTTTAAAGGTTGTAATCCTTCTCTTTTTGTTCATCTTAATTTTACTCATCTTAATTATTTTTTCCTTTTATTTAGAGAATACAACACGTACAAAGAAAACCCTCTTACATGTAGTTACACAGCCTGTCACAGCTGACACTGACGGTATCCACGTAAGCCAGGGGCCACCACTCCCCCCTGCATGCGGTTCCTGCTGCTGCTGATTCTTCTTCTTGCTTTCCTCACCCAGCCTCCCTGCCAGCTCCCTGTACCTGCCCTCCCCCTGCCCCCTGCCTTTGCCATGGTCTCCACAATCTTTTCCTTTGGTGTGAAAACCTGTTTTTCCCCATATTAATAATAATGGTGGAAGAAATCGTTTTCTTTGTGAGCTTGACTAGCTCACCTGGCCTTATAGTGCTCCAATTTTGTCCGTGTCATTAGATGTTTGATGAACTTGTCATTTCTTTGAAGGATGTGTAATATTCCATTGTCTATATGTACCACAATTTGTTTATCCATTCCTCCACAGATGGGATTTTCGATTGGTTCCATCTTTTTTCTATTATAGAAATAGCTGCACTATGCCCGGGTGTGCGTGCATCTGTTCGTGTTTCGTTCTTTGCTTCTTTCGGGCACATACCAAGTAGAGAGATGTCAGGAGGCCTGATGACATAGTGGGTTCCCTACAAGGTTACCGACTAACTGCCAGATCAGCAGCTTCAAAGGAGCAGCTGCTCAGCAGGAGGAAGATGAGACGTTGTATGCCTCTAAAGAGGTGCCCTCTGGGACACACACGGGCGGTTCTACCCTGTCCTGTAGAGTGCCCATGAGTTGGAATCCACTTGATGAGAGCAATGAGTTTGGTTTTGAGGGTTTTTGAAAAGGCATTTGTATTTGCATTTGTTGAAGGAAGAGCCATACCATTTTCCTTATTCCACATCCCCTACAGCATCTATTATCTTCTGATTGTGGTTTTTAAATTTTGCTGTGTCAGTTGAGGTGGTGTGTCGTTACTGTTTTAATTCCTATTTCTCTTATAGATACTTAACGTGATGGTTGGCTACCTGGATATCATCTTCAGTAAACTGTCTATATCTTGTGGCCATTTTTATTGGATTATATATTTTGTGTTTTTCTTATTTAAAGTGTTGTAATTTTCTATAGATGTTTGAAATTAGCCCTTATTCTGCTATATCATGGCCAAATATTTTCCCCAATCTAGGGGTTCTCTTTTTACTCTTTTGATGAAGAATATTGTGCATAGATGTTGTAAGTTTAGAACATACAGGCCTTTTAATTTGTCTTCTGGAGTGTGGGTATTTTTCATTATGTTTGTAGGTGTATGTATGCCTTGTCTTAGGGCCCTTAAGTTGGTCCCTGTATTTTCACTGATGATCCTCATGGTTCTAAGGATAATATTTAGGTCTTCTTTAATCCATCTTGAGTTCAATTTTGTATATTTTGTAAGGTATATGTCCTGTTACAAACCAATAGAAAGTTTTAACAAACAGAAATTTAGTCTCTTGGAGTTTAGGAAGCAATGGATCTGAATTCAGGGCACCAGCTGTCAGTTTTGTGGGAAGGCCCTTGTCTCATTTCAACCTCCATGTGCTCTGTGCTTCTAGGATTTCTCCATGTGTTTTGGTATCAATCTTCTCCTAGAATAGTTTGTTCCCAACACAAGGATCCCAGGTACAAATAACATGCCAGGCTCCTGGCTAGTGATAGAAAGCCCCTTCATCTCTACTCACTTATTTCATTGCTTTTATATCTTCAAAGAGATTGATGCAAGATACAGCCTAATACTATCGAGTGAATCCTCCTTAATTAACATCACAGAGGTTAGGAATTGCAACACAAAGGATACTTCTATCAAACCACAAAATACAGGATAATTATATAATACTGAGAATCATAACCTAGCCAATTGACATGTGTTTGGGAGGCACACAATCCAATCCATAGCAAAGTGGGCAAAGAAAATCACAGGATGGTTCTCTAAAACAGAGAGTTCTCGCGATGTCTCTGCCTTCTTATTTGTACCTATCAGAGATTTGAATATAAACATGAAGTCCTGAGAGAACTTTCCTTCAAGAAATGGCCATTATTTTCTAGGCTACTCTCACACGGCCAAGAAAGAAAGTAATAGAATTTTTTTTTAAAAGGATACTTTGTTAATCTTGGAAGAAACAAGCCCTTAGGAAGTATTTCCATAACCTAACCATTCTGAATTCTTTCCAGGCACTTAAAGATTTATTATGTGTCTATTCATTGTTCTATTTACTTTAACATTCTAGAGTAAGTATGACTTTTTATGCATGAAGAATTGTAAGAACATGAAACAGAAAGAAAATTAGAAAGCAACAGAGGAAACTGACATGGGTATTCCAAGCAAAATCCAAACATCCATTTTCTCTAAAGACAGAGAGGAGAATTTATAGGAAGTACATCTTTTCTAAGAGAACTAACAGAAACAGGTAAGCCATATCTGAGCACTCAGAGGCACACAAAATGGATATCAAATACAAAAAGGAAAAGAAACATATTTACAAGAGGAGATATAATAGAAAATTTAGTATATGGAAAATGACCTACAGATATGCTAATTCAAAGAACGATGAGATGATGTTCTACGTGAACTTCAGTGTGCACCAACTAAGGGTCCATGGTTGCTCTCTCCCCGTCAGGGTAAAGAACAAGGGCAGAGAATTCAAGAGGCGTGGAAACAATTGGTCCAGTGGCACAGGAGCAGGCAGTGTTTCTGTCTTACGCTGGGTCCCTGCAAAACCCAATGGCACCTGAGAACAGCCTTCTGTGGAAATAATCCAAAGTCGGGAACAAAGCTTTGTATAAAAGATGTTATTTTTAATCAAAGTATTTAAATGAAGGGTTGGCTTTTTTCCTTCATTGAATATGTAGTTTTGTAATGTTCAAAATAATTAAACACAAAAAGGAAACAAATGGTAGACAAAGAATTCTTCCTGTGGCCCTCGTCCTTGAGGAGTTCACGAGAAGGGTACAGAATACAGCCGGAAAGAAACTTGAGAAGCATTCAAAAATAAATAAACTTGAAGATTGTAAAGAAGGAAAACTGAGATACTCCCAAAAAGGCAAAGGCAAATAATAAAACTCATCTGTTAATTCTACTCTTTGTATCAGTATTTAGTAAAGTTTATAACTAGTCTTTGGTAGAAAATTGGATGGTCCAGTAAAAAAGCAAAGTGAAGTCATAAAATTGTTTATGCCCCTCAACAACAATAATTAATATTTTTCTCTTGTATTTTATTACATATGTTTCTTCAACAGAACAGCGTTCCCTTCAAAGGAATGAGACCCGAGAAAGAGCACTGACTGCTCATAATGTAATATGGGAGGCATCCCCCAAATATGCCTGTGACGATCTGACAGTCCTTTAGACACCAGAGCACCGTCACACGTAGAGAGAGGTTAACCCTCCCTGAGAGTTCAGTCAGCACCCGCTTTACAGGTGATGTGACAGATTCATGACGGAGCCATCAGAAAAAGATACACACTTGAAAGAAGTGAGGTGAGTGAACAAAGCAACCTTCCCCTTTTACTCAGAATACAACTCGTCCAGTGTCAAGCTCTACTCAAATTAATTCACTTATTATAACCAGACATAAATGCATTTGTTTTATCTGAAGCTTTCGATTATGTATCTTTAGTACAGACAAGACTTCTCATGTGTTGGGGACTTTTACTAGTGCTTTAGGACATTAAATGATGCAGATTGAAAGGAAGAAAGGGTTGACAGCATTCAGTAATCGACATTGGCTAGGGTCACCCAAAGTGAAACAAGTGGAGCACACAGTAGGGTCATCACGTGGGTTGTAAATCTTCAATTGGAGGCAAATTTCTGTAAGATTTTCCCAAAGTTACCTGGCCCCAAGACAGCCCTTTCTTAGAGTCTCCCTAGTGTTTCCTGGGGCTGAATACTCCTTTCACTCAGGGGGAATGAATTTGCACGTGAAATACTGCTTTCAGTTCTAGCTTTTCTCACTGGAAATGTTGCTGTCAAGCCACTCCCTGCAATAATGCCGAAATGCTGTCTACTGTCCTCACCAAAGTGCCCTGTCCTGCACAGTAGGGTGTGCGTTTGTTAATGGAAGGGACTGACTTTCTCCCTCCCTCTGGGTTTAATGGATTGTTACAAATCAAACGTTGCAGTAACAGGAAAGCTTCCTCTAATCACCCCAACTACTTACAGGGAAGAATGAATCAATCGCTAAACCGAACGAGCGCTGTTCATAAATCACCAAATCCTTTAAAAGGTGTTTTAAATCCAGAAAAGAGGAGGGGACGTGACGAACACTTAATGAGTGTGCCTGCTGCCAAAGGCGAGCGAGGCATTTCTCTCCGGCCTCCTCTGTCCTCGGACTCACCCGAGGACGCCTACCCCGTGACTCGACACCTACCACAGGCTGCAAGCGCACGCTCGTGATTTGGGGAGCAGGCAGTACTTCTAAGGTGCTGCTGTTGCTGGGTGACGCTCTGTGGGGCTTTGAGTGAATGTGTTGGGCTGCTTGTCAAAAGATCAGAGGTTTGAATCCACCAGCCACCCTGGGGGAGAGATAGGACGAAGTCTAGTGGATGGTGAGTGGGTTGGAAAGGGGGAACTGATGACAAGGATCCACATGTGACCTCCTCCCTGGGAGACGGATGACAGAGAAGGGGGGGGGGGAGGGAGACTCCGGATAGGGAAAGATATGACAAAATAACGATGTATAAATTACCAAGGGCACATGGGGGAGGGGGGAGCGGGGAGAGAGGGGGGAAAAAAAGGAGGACCTGATGCAAAGGGCTTAAGTGGAGAGCAAATGCTTTGAGAATGTTTGGGGCAGGGAATGTGCAGATGTGCTTTATACAATTGATGTATGTATATGTATGGATTGTGATAAGAGTTGTATGAGCCCCTAATAAAATGTTTTAAAAAAAAAAGATTTACAGTCTCCAAAGCCCTGTGTATGGAGGTGTTCTCTAGCCTATAGTGATGCTATGAGTTGGAATTGACTCAGTGGCAGTGGGTTTGGTTTGGGGCTGTTTTGGGGTGCCTCATTTCTTAGGAAGTCTTGGTGTTCTCCAATTATGAAGTTTTCAATCCGATGCAAGTCCATGGCTATCCAAAGTCTAAAGCTTACAAGTGGAGAAGTTAGAAGAGGAATCAAAGCTTCAATCTGATCTCCTCCCCCTCCGCAGCCACAGGTGGGCAGACGGGATGAGTAGGCCACCGAAGGATGGAGAGGATATCACATCAGAGCCTTGGACACTAATGCCAAAGGACACCACTCACTGCCAAAGAGTCAAAGTCGACTCACAGCAACCTTACTGGACAGGGTAGAACTGCCTCTGAGAGTTTCAGAAACTAACTGTTTATGGAAACAGAAAGTTCTCCCTAGGAGTGGCTGCTGGTTTCGAACTATTGACTTTGCAGTTAGCAGCCCAACACGTAACCACTCTGCCCTCAAGATTCCTACAGATTGAATAAGTATAATGATAGAACACGGCACACTTCTTTCCTGATTAGAAACCACATTGGATACCCTTGCTGTGTTCAAACAACTACTTCTTAATCGATGCACCAGTTCCTCGTGTGAGTAACTTTGGAATTTCTATTTCACACAATTTTATTCATGAATTGTTATGGTTCTCACAGTTGGAGACAATAAATAAATAGTAGCTCATGCCATCTCCTATACATTTTTTAAAAAACTCCAGTGCAACCATATTGATTTAGCTATTATTATTATTAGCTCTTCATCCCCCTTCTTTGTCCTTGTGAGAGATTTTGTAACATTTAGTCCTGAGAGTTCTTTTGGACAAGTTCAATTTCACCTGTGTAGTGCCTTGCATCTGATTCCTGATTCTTTTCTAAAAGCTATTTTAGTATTCCATAGTTCTGTTCTCTAAAATTGTTATTCCAAGTGCCCCAATACCCAAGAAAGTTTTAAGATTAAGAATAAATAAAATGCATATGTAAATAGGCATTTCTTCCCATCCATTTTAGGCCTGAGAGATGAAATGAACAGTCTCAAATGGAAATTCCAAGCTAATTTTGAAAATCTCAGCAGGGACTGCTTGATGAGCAGAGTCATTTTTTGAAGGAAACAGATAATTCTGTGTAGCTGCTCTAGGCTTGTCCACCAGGAAAAGAACATTTCTATTAGAAAAAGAAATTCCAGTTGGTTAGGGTTTGCCCCAAAGGAGGAAGTCACCAAAGACAATACCTTGATTGCTTTCCTGGCTCCACTGTATACACACACACACACACACACAATATACACATATTTACACGTGTTCACACTGTCTATAGATTCCGGATGACTTTTAGGGACAACACGTAGGGAACATCTGATAACATGCATTCTAGTGATTGTGATCTGGCCTCACGTGATGTCATCTAGAGAAGCTTCATAATCAGCCAACATTTAGAAAGAATGTTTCAGACTTTTGCTCCCCTGAGGGAGATGGAAGGAAGTGTCTCTAACACTGGGCTGGACAAGATGCAGATTCTGATGTCTAGATAGCAGGGAGAGGTGGCACCAGACCATAGCACGGAAAAGAGGAAAGGAAGCGAGACACTTGATTTTCCCAAGACAGGATAGATCTTATTCCCCTATAGACCTCATAGGGAGAACAGTTTTGTTTTTTCTTAACAGAAACCAAGGCATTTGGTTTCCTCCCTGTAATGCTTTACAATCAGAAGAATACTACATGTTTTTAAGGATTCTGTTCAGGGAATGTTATATATAGGCAAAATACATATAAGGACTTAAAGTACCAACACACACTTTCAACTTCCTGAGCTCCTAGGGAAGCTGCTAAACCACTTCTAATGTGTATTGCCCTCTGGTGGAAGTCTGTGTATGTGCGTGAGTCTTAAGAAAGGATGGGGGTTGGCCAACAAGCCTAGGGACAAGGAACAGTAAGAGATCTAAAATCAATGGGGAAAATGGCATAGAATGCTGAGTGGGGTTCAATCAGGGCAATGTAGCCTAGAGGAAGTATAGAGAGCCAAATGGAGGTCCATGATGGTGGGACAGGAGAAAAGTAAAAGGAAATAGAGGCAAGAACTAGGAGGCAAAAGACATTTACAGAGGTATAAACAAAGGCATGTACATATGTAAATATATTACTATATAATGATAGGGATATAGGTCTATGTAAATATATTTATATGTTAAATATTAAGGTAGCATACAGGCTTTGGTCCTCTACTCAAGTCTTCCCTCAATGCAAGAACACTTTGTTCTAATAACCTGGCATTCTGTGATGCTCACCTTCCCAACACAGTTGCTGAAGACAAAATGGGTGCATAAGCCAATGTGCTGAAGAAAGCTGATGATGCCTGGCTATTACAAGACATAGTATCGGGAGTCTTAAAGGTTTGAAGTGAAACAAGAAGCTATGTAGCAGGGAAGCAACAAAGTCCACATGGAAGAAGCACACCAACATGTGTGATTACAAGGTGTCAACGGGATCAGGTATCAGGCATCAGGAGACCCAATACGAACAACTATTTTGATGCAAACGAGGGGGATCAGAATGGAGACCCAAAACCAATAGTCCATCTGTAGACAATTGGACATTCCCCTCACAAAAGGGTTATGGGGAAGGGGCAGGCCAGGGAGGGTGTAGCATAGCACTGATGAAACATACAACGTTCCTCTAGTTCTTTAATGCTCCCTCCCCCCACCATCATGACCCCAGCTCTATCTTACAAATCTGGCTAGACCAGAGCATGTACACTGCTACAGATAAGAGCTCTCAACACACAGAATCCAGAACAAATAAACTTCTCAGGACCAATATTGAGAATAGCTGTACCATGAGAGTAGGGGAAGGTGGGGGTGGAGAGGGGGTACCAATCACAATGATTGATGTACAACACCCCCCGAGGGGGACAAACAACAGAAGCTTAGGTGAAGGGAGACAGTAAATGATGGAAAATATGAAAATAAAAATGTATAAATCATCAATAGTTCATGAGGGTGGACGGTGGGGGAGGGAGGGGGAACAAAAGAGGAGCTGATACCCCAAGGGCTGAAGTAGAAAGAAAATCTTTGGAAATGATGATGGCAACATATGCACAAATGTGCTTGATACAATTGATGTATAGATTGTTATAAGAACTATAAGAGGCCCCAATAAATGATTTATTTTTAAAAAGAAAGAAAGAAACAGACCTTATCCTACCAACCTATGAATTTTATCAAGATACACATTTTAAAAGGCAATTATTGTCCAGTATCACCAAAGGAAAAGGAAGTATGTGACTAGTGGTTAACATCCTACTTTTATCATTTACTTCTAGACTGAGTCCCTGTCTTTCACCGTTGAGATCTCCCAGGCCACTCAATTCCAGCATCCCTTTAGTACTCCCACCTTTGCTTTCTTTCTTCAATAGATGACTTCGCATGGTTGCCCTTTCCATGGTGAAGCATTAGTATGACCGAGAACTAAAACCTTGACGCTTCAGTTCTATGTTCATTAGCAGCTAAGGAGTGTTAGCTACGTATTTATTCCTTCTGAGTTTCCTCCAGCCATCTATTCCTAACTCTCATCTTTCCAGAAGGTGTGGAGATGAAGGGCTAATCAAAGCCCAGATATCCCAGTATCTTCTCATAAATGACCTCCTGGTCCAGCTATTTAACACAACAATAATGGCATATGTCTTTTAGGTGGCTAACAGAAAGAAAATAAAAATTATTTTTGAGAAATACCAGGGACCTCCTATAAGAGAATAAGCATTTGATTTCTTCCAATGCAAGCCTCATTTTCCTTCTGAATCTGTTCTGGGAGGAAGGCTCTCCCTCAGGTTCCAGGACAGAAATTTCTTCTCCGGCTTTTTGAATGGTGTTGGGTTTTTTTCCTTTTTACGCAGTATTTGCATTTTTGTCTGCATTATGTTTTTAATCTTGCCATCTTAGTGCAATTTTGGTTCTTATTGTTTTCTGTTGGGTCTCCCAGATGTGAAGCGCAGGAGGCGTGGATGCATACTGAGAATAACTGACACAAAGGGGTAGAGGGATTTCAGGGGTGGGAGGGTGGATGATAGGGAGGGGAAGGGGATTTCGTGAGTGAATAATGAAGACAGGAGGGAGGAGGGAACACTAGACCGGATGCTGACTGTGTAGCTCACCTTAAAAGTGAAGTAACCATGGGGGGAAGGTGCAACGCTCTAAATTTGATATGGGGTGATTGTACAATTCCCTGTGATATGGTTGGATGATGGAGTTATTGGATTATATGCTATATAAATTACTTGCCCATAAAACTGTTGGGGGGGGCAGTTTTATTTAGACCCTGGACTTCAGTTTTTGCATCTAAATAGAATTAATTTAGAGTGAATGTTCACGGCCCTATTGGTCAATCTTTGATAGTCCAAGTTTCTCCACAACCCACCCTTCATCCACCTACAGACAAGCCCAAAACACTGAAACACACAGCCATGAAGTAGATTCCCACGGCTGGCTAATTTATACAGGATTTCTGAGGCTATAAATCTTCACGGAGCAGACAACCTCATCGTTCTCCCATCGGGTGGCTGCTGGGTTTGAATGCCCAGCCACGTCGTTAGCAGTCCCACACTTGCCTGACATCACCATTGATAAGCCAGGCAGTGATGAGCATTTAAGTATCTTTAAAATGATCTCCTGTACTCGCTTATTATGTCTGACAGTAAGAAAATAAAAAGGCAAGAACTTGAAATGTAGACTATATACTTAAGTCTGATGCATAGCCATGTAGCATACATTGCACTGAAGCTCACTAAAAATATTAAACTGCATCATGGCACATGAGACCCTCAGGCTCTCTTCCATCATAAATTTGGCAGTGGTAGTGGGGTGCTGAGAGGTTGAGAGGAAACTCATGAGGAACAGCAGAAGATTGAGGACTTTTTGTTTTGCTCTGTTTTTAAGAAAACATATAGTTTTCATATTTATTTTAGTAAAACAGATATGTTTCCACATGTCAAGAATGTTGGAAGAGAATGAGGGGGATTTTGTTTTAGAAAAACAGAGATGTCATGTGCTTCGGCTACTCAAAAGAACAAGAGACATGGGAAGCAGGTTTCAACAAGTCAAAATGTCAGAGAAGGGAAAATGGGAAATAGAGTCTTAGATTCTCAACCACAAATAACCATCAACCATTGTGTGGGCTTTCAAAATAGCTTTAAAGGGTACAATAGAAGCTAAGTATCAAGGAAACCACATAAGTGGACTCTGCTCAAATTTCAGCCTTCAAAGAGAGTATATTTTTACAGAAACACATCACAGTATCTAGCGCCACCAGGACTGGCTTCATTGGTTAGTTGATAAAGGAGAGAGAATATTACTACAGAGTTCATAGGTGACCACAGGGTCAAAAGGACCCAAAGCCCCACTGGCACCGTACGTCTTACCTAACTGGTTGGCTAACAGCCCACCTCATTCTGGAAAAGACTGCCCGGAAGGTCTAAACCCTGGAGTGAAAAAGACTTTAAAGTTGATGCTCAGCTTACATATAGCCAGTGAAAAGAGGGGAAATTTGAGGGTTATATCATTTTCAATATTATATGCATGGTACTCGCTCTCTTCATTGCACTTAGGTGGTATGGGCAACAAGCCAGAAAGTACAAATACCAATGTGTTCTGATGCTTGCATGCTAACACAGAGCCATCGCTACAAAAGAACGTACAGTATAATAATAAACGAACATTTACACTACAAAACCAAGATAATTAGGGTAGCTGAGTCCAGCCAAGTACTTTGTGACAACAACGTATTTAAGTGTCAAAGTTCTTTAGAATGCACTGCAAAGCCAATGCTCCAACCAAAGACTGAAACACCGTCAGTCCTTATATTGGGGCAAGAGCGGTTGAATGACTATCACGCTTGTCTACCACAACGCACACGGATGAGGCTGTCTCCACAGAATCATCCCAAAATGACAGAGGCCAGTAACAAGTGCATCATCATATGTTAGCAAATGTATCACATAAGTATGTCACAGCAAGAGACTCGTGATTAACTAATGTTTACACATGGACTCAAGCATAGCAAAGATCAGGGGACGCAGTGCTGGGTTTCCTTATGTAGAAACTTGCCACAAATCAAAGCCAGCTCTGCAGAACTAACAACAAGAAGAGCAGGGAAAAACTAAGGTCAGATATATCAGTCACATTTCCACTGGTCAAGGTCAACCATTTAGTTTTGGTAAAATGGTCTGCCTTGTCCAAAGCCATTAGTGCCCATTCGTAAATTGAAATGTGTTTGTGATTTGATATTTCTGTTTTTATTTCACACACTTGTTTCCACTTCACATGAGGAATCCATTTAGCTTATATTTCTATAGTTAACCCCAAACAGAGATTTTCTTTCAAAACATCATGTTAGCAGTCATAGCTCATTAATTTATGGACTGCTATTTTCTTCCTTAAATCATAAAATGACTGAATGTCTTCCTGCATATATATCTTCAACTACATTGTCAGCAATAGTATTTTGTAAACTTTGGATTAACACTGAACTGAAAAATAGTCAAAGTTTACTGAGAGTAAGTGGCGAGTACCTACTGCCAGAATGTAAAATAGAGTATATTTTATATAGACATGCTTAAATGTCTTCTACAGATTTATTTAAGTGTTTGAATCACATATTGAGAATCCCGGGCAAATTTATAAAGGCAAATACAATATATTAGCCATTTTCATATATATATTAAGAATCAGAACACCTAGAAATACCCTTGAAAAATTCGTTAACTCACATAGCTATCTTTTATGGGAAAGGAGAAAAGTAGGTTTAATCATAGCAGTAGAGACATTCTAGAGCAGTGGTTCTCAACCTCCCTAATGCCGCGACCTTTCATACAGTTCCTCATGTTGTGAGGAACCCCCCCAACCGTAAAATTATTTTCGTTGCTACTTCATCACTGTCATTTCGCTACTGTTATGAATCAGGTGACCCCTGTGAAAGGATTGTTTGACCCCCCAAAGGGGTCACGACCCACAGGTTGAGAACCGCTGTTCGAGGTCATTGCCATCTTTGGTAAGCAAAGACCCCCATTCCCTCACAGCACATCTACGACTTTTACAACTTCAATGGGCTTTCCTCCCTCCGTTGCTAGCACTTTTTCTGAGAATGAAATACTTCATCTCCCTTCATCCCATTGTGGCAGTTCTACAGAAGTGTCTTGCAGACTAATTGAAGTCTAGCTCACACGCAAGCACAAAGAGCCGCCGGGCTCAATGACTGTGCTGTGGGTTAAAATCCACCCGCCAGGCTCAAGGTCCTCCCACTCCATACCTGGCTCCGTCCAACTCCAAAAGAACTCCCATTGCTCAGCATATCAATATTTCTGAAAGGTATAAATTCTAGCAAGAACTATAAGTGTTTCCCCAATAGACATATATTTCTGACATTCTTACTACTGTATAAGCAAAAAGTCTATAAACAAGGCCGGAGAAAAATCCAAAGAAAGTGACATGGAGATTTGTGTCAGTTACTCCCTCGTGTTTCTCCCTTTATCCCGTGAGAACAGACATCAAACTGGTGCCTAGGTGGGATCCATGCTCCCTGCTTTCATTCTCCTTCAGTTTTGCATAATTAGTATGACAATACCAAGACGGATAGACAGCACTATCCCTAGAAAGATCTCACCCCAGCTTAGCTGATCATGGCATGTTTGTATCTCGCTCTTACTTTCTGTTTTAGCTACAGTTTATTCCACTCCTCCTATTGCTAGCATGCTTGTTTTCAGGTACAGGGAAGTTTCCATTTCGTTCAGAAGATTATGGCAACGGTTGTGGGGGGCATTCCAGAGTGGCAACCCTGATAGCTTTTCTCTATCAAAGAAACAGGGCAATCATCGGTGGCTTTATTGATAAAAGCCCAAAGAAAATTAACTGATGAGGCTAAGTCCAGGACACACGCACAGGAGAACTGTCCCACCCCCATCATTACAATGCGCCTGCTCATCCTTTGAGCGCAACAAGAGTCGTGCAACTAGAATTTCCTTGGGAAGCCTTCTCTCACCCATCCTAGAGTTCTGATCTTGACCCATTCTGACTTACTTTTGTTCCTCAAACTCCAAAAACACTGAAAAGGAACAAAATTTGAGGTCCTCAAAGATAGCAAAACTGCCAGTTTGGTTTTGACTCATTACAAATCAACGATAGAATTCTTAGGGCAAAGATTAGAGAGATGGAAACATTGCCTTCAGAAGCATATAGGCCTAAATGGATGATGCGCTGAGAAACATGTTCATATTTTGCATCAACACCTCTTAATTTATTCTTATGTGTGTACATGCAAAGAGGCTTGGAAAAGTTGTAACATTCCTTCAGACATATAGACATACGGTCACACATGAACCCCAGGGAGCATCAAAAATGTCATGGAAAATTCCATTATATATTTTTCACTTATTTAAATTATGAATTGGGTAATGTTTACAGAGCAGAGCAGTTTTCTGTTCAAACATTCACATACATTGTATTTCATCTAATTGATCATAATCTCCACAGTGAAATATCACTTATTTCACCTTATTCGCATTTTTCTCTTTTCTATTTCTCCTTATTTCCTAAGTTTTCTAAATGTTTCCTTTGGACAAATACTGACTTCTGATCTCAAACGGTTGATCGCGCTAAGGAATGTTTTTCACTCGTGTTATTGTTCTCCCAACAGGCCTGTCTATGGATGAAAACTGAACCATGAGCCGAGTTCGGTTCTAGACCTAAAGGGTGGTGAATTTCCATTATCTTCCCATTTCTTATTTTTAAAGAACCTTCTGAAACTCAAAAAGAAACCAAACTCAATATCTGGACTCATAGGACAGGGTAGAACTGCCCCTATGGGTGTCAGAGACAGTAACTGTGCAGCAGTGGAGAGCCTGTCACACTGGCCCCTGTTGCCTCTTCTCCATGACCTAAGAAAGACCAAATTCCAGACGGGTAAAGACAATATATTTTTGTGACAACCAACAAATAAAAGATATACTGCCTCAGCTGGGGTGATGGAGCTTCTCCTGCTGCGCGGAGTCGCTGTGTTTGTGTGGTGAAATGCCCACTATCAGAGCTTCTCCATCGCTCGCATCTCTGTCCCTGGTGTGCACCAGTGAGTTCTCACTCCTGACAGGGCCGGGGGTCCCGAGGACTCATCTGAAGAATGATTTCCTTGCCTTTCATTTCACTGGAGGATTGTTACTGTTGCCCATCACTGATGGTTACTTTGCTTTGCATGGAATTTACTATGAGGCAAATCTATCGTGGTCTATGCTACTTAAAAAAATTTTGGAACATTACCAAGTGGCAGCACTAGGCTAAGAGCTTCATGTTTATGTTGTGCTTTTTAACAATCTGATGATATGGCAGTCTTCTGGTCCCGACTTTAAAGATGAAGAAATAATTGAGATTTACAGAGGCTAACTTATTTACTTAAGATGACAACTACACGCTGCAGCCTGAATGCAAATACAGGCAGGAAAGTGCTTAGCTATTAGATCTAGTATGGCAACCTTACATCGGACGGGAATTTGCAACTGCATTTACTTAAAGAGGGAGAAAAGTGGTGTGTGTGTGTGTGTGTGTGAGAGAGAGAGAGAGAGAGAGAGAGAAAGAGAGAGAGAGAGAGGACACTGTAATTAGTAAATGAGTGAGAGGCACGGTGAGATGCTTCTTCAGAAGATATGAAAATAATAATAATAGTCTGTAATTTATCAAGAGTCCAAGAGGAGGGGAGGGTGGGGGAAGGAGGGAAAAAAGAGGAGCTGGTACCATGAACTCAAGTAAAAATGTAAGGTTTTGAAAATGATGATGGCAATATATGTACAAATGTGCTTGATACAATTGATATATGGATTGTTATAAGAGCTGTAAGATATATGGATTGTTATAAGAGCTGTAAGAGCCCCCAATAAGATGACTTGGTTATTATTTTTAATCATGATTTATATTTTTTAAAGGTAAATAAAAAGCAAACATCCTTCACATCTCCATTCTACACCTTCATTTGTCGACTTGCATTAGCAACTGAGAGAATACAATACTTATTGGTAAATTTCACCAGGGCTGTGACAGAAAGTTGTAAAACACTGCTGAAAGAGATTAAGGAAGACGTAAATATATAAAGCAATGGTCCGTGTGCATGAACTGGGAGGCTTAATATGACAAATCTTATTAAGAATGGATAAACAAAATGTAGTACAGCCACACTATGGACTACTACACCAAGGAACTTATAGATATAATGTAACCCCAATCAAAATCCCCAGAGCAAATTCTTTCTTACAAAATTGGCATACCCAATCTTCAACTTCATATAACATGACAAGAAGGACCAACTGGCTAAAGCAATGTTAAAAGAGAGAAGGGAAAAAAAGGACACTCACATCCTGAACTTAAAGCATATTATACACCTACAGTAATCCTACCACCCTAGTACTGATCATAGACATAGACCCATGAAGCCCAATTGGGGCTCAAAAATAAACCTAGAGCAAATACTTAGAGCAAATCATTATTTGACAATAACACTAGGGCCATTTGATATTTTAAAGAATTTCTGCAATAGAAAATGTTGGGAAAACTATATTCCCACATGCATAAAAAAGGAAAGCATACCTATGCCTCACAACATGGCCAAATGCAAATTTGAAATGGAATAAAGACCTCAATGGGCAAATTAAAATTATGAAGCTCTTAGAAGAAAATGCAGCAACAACACTGGCTCGCCTACCTTTTAACAACAGATTATCTAACACAATAAAGAAGCAAATGATCCCCCCAAATTTTAAATCATAATAAAAAACCTTAATAAAAATAAAACCCATTTTTGTTTTTTTCATAAAAAGACTACCAAATTGAAAAGTGAAAAAAAACAAACACTGACACGGAGACTGTCTTTTCAAATACACACACACATATTCAAATACACACACACATGAACCTTGACAAATTAACAACATAAAAGACAAGTGACCCCAACAATAAAGGGCAAAGCCCTCCGGAAGACATCCAAAGAGGACAGGCAACCAAACAGCCACCACGTCCATGAAAACTATGCTCAACGTCATGGGGCACCAGAGCAACGCCACTCAAAACCACATGAGATATCATTTACTGCCTTGGAATACCAAGATTTAAAAACAAACAGGAAAATCAGTATTGGTGATGTTTTGGGGAGACTGGAACTCTTATCTCTCTCTGGAGGTAATGCAAGTGTTATACCTGCTGTGGAAAAGAATGTGGCAGTTCCTAAAAAAACAACAACAACAAAACCCTAAAAATCAATAGAAGAGAACGACCATGTGATATAGCAATTCCATTCCTAGGCAGTTGTACTAAAAATACCCAAAAGCAGAGTCTCAGACAGAGACCTGTATCAACATTCCTTGCAGTGGTATTCACAATAGCCAAAAGGTGGAAACAGCCTAAACGTCCATTGATGGATGAATGGATGGATACATGAAATGGGATACATCATACAGTGGAATACTACTCAGCCAGTAAGAGAAATAAAGACCTGATATGTTAGGTAATCTAGTGAAGGGCTGGGACATCCAGGACGCATGCCCAGAGGGCCAAGCTATGGAAACAAAGGAGTGGCACACTGCACATGCTCAGAGGTTCAGGTTTCCCACCAGGTAAGCATGGGTGGGTTCTGCGCCTAGATTGGCCCACCTAGGCCAGGTGAATTCAATTCAGCCAATGGGGTCCACAGGGGTCTTCCACCACACTGCCCTGCAGGATAATTGTAAAGGCAGGAGCCCAGAGTCGACCACGTGACTCTGCGAGCAGCTTCCAGGCAGGCTGCACGTTCTTGAGGAGCCCTGCAGGTGCCTGTGTAAACCTGAACCTTCTTTTAACACTCATAAAACTCACTTGGATCACCAACCAGGCTTCGGTGTGAATTCTTTCTCACGCAGAGCCAAGGACCGAGGTATACCTCTCCCCCCAGCGATCTAACAGATACGTGCTATAATATAGAAAGAACTTGAAGACATTTTTGCTTAGGAAAAGCAGTCAGTTACAAAGGGGCAAATATCCTATCAGCTTGCTACTAGAAAAAGAGGCAGATTTTTAGAAGCCAGAGTTTCTTAGTGGTTACCAGGGGAAGGGGGAATATTCTTTATGGAGTACGGACTTTCTGTTTATTGTAATAGACACAAGTACACTGTTTAAATGTCCAATTGCACAGTTGACTAATGTAATTGCTGTCAATAAATTGCACACCTGTAAATAGTTACCTCAGCAAACGTTATGGGATAAATATATTTACAATTATAGAACAAAAACAAAGAAAGTAGTTGCTAAAGCTGCTTATTTACATGCAGGCACTTCAAGGGGCTTTGGTTCCTTGGTTTGGAGTTTAGGACCACAGTTCCATGTACAATCCCAGTTAATTAGCCTAATGATATCTTTCAAGCTGGTGTTCTTTCTCCTAGTGTGTTGCCTCCTGCCTGGAGTCTTAAAAGATTCAAGCAGCCACGCAAGGTACAAACAATTGATCTCCTTTTTGCCTGGAGCTGGAGTCAGAAGGAGAGTCCGAAATCGGAGAAGGATGCGGATTATGTGGCAAACTGCCGCCAAGTACAATTTATGGCCTCCTTTACAGGAGACCTGGAGAACTGGGTGGAGCCCAGTTATCATTAAGGAATATTTTGACCAGAAGAGTCGATGAAGAGTCTTGATCAAAAATGGCAGAAGGCAGAACGGAATTTTAATTTATATTTGACTCTAGACTTTGTGGAGCCATGGAGAATAGATGAATTCCTACTATTGCCCAGAGATAATCTGTTACATCTTAAACCAAAATTTCTCTTGGATTTAAACCAAATCACAGTTCAGCTTAACTGGCAAATGCTTTCTGCTTTGAGCATTCTGTTCTTTTAGGGAAGATTTCTATGGGTTCCAATTGACAATGGTAACTAGAAAGGATGGTGAGTTTGAGTTAATGAAGGAGAAACAACTCAGAAAAGAGGATGAGTATAGTTGTCCAGTTTAAAGAAGAATGTAATCAATGTCACTGCATTGTTTATGCAGAAACTATTGTTGTGGCATGTGTTCTCCTAAGTATCTTCTCGACAATATCAATAAAATAAGATACATATTATCAAAGAAAGAAAGAAATGGGCATCTCACAACACATGACCAATCTGATGTGTGTACCTGGATGCTGGCAGTTACCTGTGGTGTGTCAGAATAATGCTGTGAGTGTGACCTGCTGCCCTGTGGAGGGAATGTTGCTTTCATCCTATGAACATAAAAAAAAACACCTGTTCCCCACTCCCCTGAAATAAGACTCCCCTTTTCACAACAACTTTTACTTTATGTGCCAGCAGAGTGGCCACCTGCCTGATGTTTCTGCTTGTTTGGTTTGTCCGCATTACTTTGTCATATAAAAGTATATTTTTTTAAGGAAAAAATAAACTCATTGAAACCATCATATATTGATGTTGATACACAGGACTAAGCATTGCTTTCTTCCCAATATATAGACAAGGTTCTGACCAACTGCCTCTGTTCATAAAGAACATATTCATAAAGAACATATGTTGCCATGTTCATAAATAACATATGAATTGCCATAGAGTCAACTACCATAGCAGAAACGTGTGCCATTGTGCTATCAATACCTTGACTTTTAAGAATTTGATAGCCATGCCTTTCTTCCAAGGCACTGCTAGATGAATTTGAATCACTAACTTTTTGGTTAGAAGCTAAGTGTGGAAACGATTTGCACCACTCACCAATCAATACCATATTTTAGCTGAAGGAAGTTGGTAAGAGAACAAAGATATAGATGAACTATAGCGTTGTTGACACGTCTTTGGTGTCATTTTATATATAACACATTTCCTATTTTAAACTAAGTTTTAGACCATCTAATGAGAGATGAGTACTGATTCTGAGCGGACACTCAATTTACCCAAATGGGTTATGGTGTGAGCTACAAATGATGAGTGGCTAGGAACACCAGTCAGGTTGGTATATTTTGCTACAGGGTATGAGGATCAATTCAAGAGTCATGTATTAAGGGGCAACTGCCTACCAAGAGCTAACCCTTCTTGATGGTGATTTCAGGGGGGCAGACCTTGCTGCAACATTGCTCACCACACAAGTTGCTACACACCGCCTGCCGGTCCCTCTCCCGGCTTCATCTCAGAAAGGGAGAAACAGATACCTCTTATTTGCCCTTTATTTGACTCATTCTCAATGTTTAACTGCTAAAAAATGCCCCCTTCTGTTAAGTTTCATAACGATGTGTTATATAAATTGCACTAAAATTAACAAACTGTACTAACTTCTATTTTATCAATAGCTCAGAATCTTGTGCTCTATAATTCCCCAAATTGCAGATCCAAGAAATAGTCTCTGGTATAATTTTAAGTTGCTTACTTTCCTCTTTAAAAAGAATTAGAATTTGCCTTCAGTGTCCTTTCTGCAGCCCTCAGTTGAAGCGTTTAGCTGTGCTGAGAGATGCCAACACCGGTCGATACTAGTTCTAACGCAGCGACTGAAGGGGAAGAAGTGAGCACGGTTCACAGCAGAGCATCTGGGACAAGCAGGACTGGCTGCCACATTACTCTCTTCCTTTCCTGGAGTGGGGTCTGCACCTATCTTTCAAACAGCAGAAACCGTTTCTTAAGGCTCACCCTACTGGACCCGGGTCCACCTACATATTCTGAACTCCACATTTGCCCCAATCTTTTTTTTTAAATTTATTTTAACAATTTATTGGGGCTCATACAATTCTTTTCACAGTTCATACATATACATACATCAATTGTATAAAGCACATCTGTACAGTCTTTGCCCTAATCATTTTTTTCTCTTTTCTTCTTTTACATTTTATTAGGGACTCATACAACTCTTACCACAATCCATACATATACATACATCAATTGTATAAAGCACATTCATACATTCCCTGCCCCAATCATTCTCAAGGCATTTGCTCTCCACTTAAGCCCCTTGCATCAGGTCCTCTTTTTTTTTCCCCCTCCCTCCCCATTCCCCCCTCCCTCATGTGCCCTTGGTAATTTATACATCGTTATTTTGTCATATCTTGCCCTATCCGGAGTCTCCCTTCCCCCCTTCTCTGCTGTCCCTCTCCCAGGGAAGAGGTCACATGTGGCTCCTTGTAATCAGTTCCCCCTTTCCAACCCACTCACCCTCCACTCTCCCAGCATCGTCCCTCACACCCTTGGTCCTGATGCTTTCTTCTCTTTTTACTTACCTTTTATTATGGGTTCCATGATAGTTTACAGGGGAAGTGAGTTTTCCATTCAACAACTCATGCATATTTTGTTGATTGATTGATTGATTGATCACAATCCCCACATTTCAACAACCCTTGGTCCTTCCTCTCTGGGTAACCCATATCCAGTTACTCTTTGTTCCTGCCTCCCTCTCCATGCCCCCTCGCCCCCAAGTCCTCAGTCTTAGGAGCTTTGTTTGGGGGCAAATGCTGTCCTTATGAGATTGGTTGTTCAGAGTAGTTCCTTGCTCTCCTGTGTTTCTAGGCCGGTCTATAATTTTACTCAGAGGGGATCCCCAGGTCTTTCTCAGTGACTTTCTTCACCTTAATCTTCACATCAAGGGTTTGGTGAGTCATATCAAGGACATCAGAAAAACCACATGGCTTAGCATTAAGTCCATGATCTCTGTAAGCTGCAGATGTAGGCCAATTCCTAACACCACAAAAGTGACCTTCGAAGAGTTATGAGTTTCCATGATACAACCTCTAAACTGATGGGAATATTAAATGTAACTTACTCTGCAGGATTTCATGAGAAAAAAATCAAAAGTAGAAAAAGCATCCTGAACATAATAGATATAACATAAATTATTTTAATGTTCTCTAACAAAAGACTACCGCAGAAGAGAAATACACATGTTTAGTCGTTGAAAGGTAGCAATAAATCGTGATCATTATGGCAGAGATAACAGCTACCAATTGCTCCCTCTCAACTCGGGCATCGATTTGTTTCCCTTGATCATGAAAATATCTTCTCTTCACTGTTGGTTTGGTCTTATTTGGGGTGATATTACTGGGAGACTCTGTTCCCGTAATAAAGATTTACAGACTCAAAAAGCCACAAGGGCAATTCTACTCTGTCTTACGGAGTATTTATGGGGCAATAGCAGTGAGTTTGTTTTTTTAGTTATAGTGGTAATGAATATGATGATGGTGATTAGGATGATGGTGAGGATGATGATGATTTATCATGACATTGTATGAAATGAAATATTCGTGAAGGATTCTTTTTAGTGAAATATCCTACAAACACAATTTTTAATTAGGGAACCTACTTTCTCCATTGCTATGGCTAATTAATCAGACAACTGATACTGATACATAGTGACTTTATTTATCTACTAGAGGATAATTGGATCTGTCACCTGTTATTAATTATAACAGTTAAATATTTTGGAAGGTTGTTAGGGGTAAATCTCTAAGAGAAATATCTATTGCATTTCTTTGGCATCTCACTGCATATTGCAGATGGCAACAGCCACCGCATAAAATTAGTCATTTATAACTTCAAATAGTGTTTCACATCCCCTGAGCCTCCACCCAAAATGAAATTCTAGGAAGATGGCAGGACAAAGGACAAAAGAGATGAATGTTTGCAGTAGTTCTTTTGAAAATGGTTCATCTTCAGGGAGTGTACAGGGAGATTACCAAAGCAGGTCGGTTAGGAGAGTAGAGAAATATCAACTTCAGCAACACATCAGAGTCTCTCTCTACCCATCTTCAAGCTCCCATTTCTTCTCTTCAATATCTTGTCCAGTCCAAACAGTATGAGCTGAGTCACCTGTCTCAGAGCCCAGGTCCTCCAGGGGCACAGCAGGTACACACAGTGCTCAAGGTCACAGGAAATTCCCAGACCCCCTAGAAGCCACAGGGCTGTATCCCCGACCAGGCAGCCAAATAGCACCCAGCTGAATGGTGAGTGCCCTCTGCGGATAACAGAAAAGTGGGAGATTTGAGTCCATTGAGAAGCACCACAGATAAAAACTCATGATCTCCTTCTGAAAAATCAGCCACTGAAAACTCTTCAGAGAAAATTTTCTACTTTGACACGTGTGGGGAGTCATACATTGGAGTCGATTGGTAGTGGTCGTGAAAATTTTTATCAGAATGTGCAAAAATTCCCAAAGTTCCAATTTGTGCCCACTACCCTCTGTACAAAGGAATAGAACAAGAGCTTCCAAGACAGAAAGAAAGTGGACCTGTGTCCACATTTTTGGATATCAACATCTAATAAAAGAGTAAAAAAACTAATAAATAAATCACTGCAAAACAGATTATAGAACTGCTATTTCAATGGAAGCATTTAGAATCTGCTAAAATATTTTAAATCTGAGCAATTCAGATTATTCTTAAGGTAACTGACAAGCATATTTATATGATAACGGTAGGCTTCATATAACAATTTGTAATGGAGGTTAGACGTTGTGGTCATCTTCATGGGGAAAAAAGGCTGTTCATTTTCCAAAACAGATTTTTAATACTGAGGATTGTCACTCTAGATATTGAACATGACTAATACGCAAGTTTACTAATTTAGACTAATGAAAGTAACCATCAGTTGGAACGCTCAAAAACTCAGAATTATGAAGAACATTTAAAAGGTAAAATAACTGGAAGCTGATTAACAAAATACATGCAGACTATAAACCTAAGCTTGTTCCACAGAGCACACCTTCATTCAGAAGCTAATCATGAATATATTCTATTAGCATATTTGTTATTAGGGTCTCAGTCACACTCCCTACATGCATGAAAACAGCTTGTTCTTTGATGGTAGGTAAATTCTCTGTTTTATGCTCGCCCATGTGATTGTTTACCAAGCTAATCTTCCTGAGGCTTTTTCTTCCCTTGAATTCGAGTCCTAGATTAGAGCACCCATAAGGAGAGCCAAAATTAAAATTGTTTTCATAGACAAAAGAGTGAGGCTGAACAGTAGTTTGGCATGGGTGGTTAAGTGCTTCACTAACTGAAAGGTCAAGACAGGTGGTTCAAACTTACTCAGAGGTACCTGGTCTCCGTTTCTAAAAGGTCGCAGCGCTAACAGCCTATGCAGTTATGCCACTAGGTCATACATGGAGGAGTCATGAGTAAGGTCATTTCCAAAACGGCTGCTTATAAGGTATTTTGTGACTTGCCTGAAGTGTTGGACATGGGACAAGAAATCAATAGTCAAATTCTTTCTAATAGCTCAGGTAATTATGGATCTCAACCCACTACATCTAACGAAATAGATTCTGAATAAATACAGTTATATCTTAAAAATATATATAGATAGATATAGATGATATAGATATAGATATAGATAGATATATAGATATAGATATAGATTAAACAGTAAAAAATCCCCTCTCTATGAAATCTTCAAATTAGTACAGACGTAGTGAAAGAAGTATTGGGAATCAAGAGGGAGCAGAAGCCCATCTTCCCTGACTGGGACTGAGCTGGGCTGCTATATATAGATCCGCATTCATATCCATCCTGTTGCCACTGGAAAAGAACATTCTGTATGTAAATAAATTTATGGTACCTTATTCTCTGCCTATCTATCAAGAGCAGACAAGTGTAGCCAAAGTGATCTTTGGCAATTACACGGAGCATCCTTCCTTCTCTTGCCCCTCTGTCTGCACTGGTCAAATGGGGAAAGGTTTGCATAAACCACTATTCGGGGCTGTTGGCGATGCAGGACCAATTACCTTCTCTGACAATATGGCAACATGAGGATGTGGGATTAAGTTTGTAGTCAATTAGAAACGTCATGGTTGAATACTCATTCTTATAACATTATTTAAAGTTATGAAGTCCTAATACTAAAAAGTATTCCATGGCGTGAGAGAAAAAGGCTAGAGAAAAAAATAGAAAGAACCGTTATTTTTCTCGAGGCCACTGTGTAAAATACAAATCCTCTTTGATATGTTTAGGAGCAACGCAACTTCTTGTTGTTGTTGTTCAGGAACCAGAAACAGACCTGGCATTAAAAACAAACAAACAGATAAAAACAACTTTTTAGTATCATTAGTGGTATTGCCACCGGTGCTTGTTAGTGTCCGCTGCTGTCTAGCGGGCTGGGGCTCACGATGACCTCCTTTCTGCAAAGTACCAATGCGGCAAAGGGTTTTCAAGGCTGTCTGCCCTGGTAAGCCGATTGCAGGTCTGCCTCGGGGGCATTCTGCTCTTGTCCTGTGGTGGAGTGGTTAACCATTTGTGCCACCCCGGAAGTCTTTGATTGCTCCCGCACTGTGAACATTGCCATTACTGACGGAGCTTGCCTGTCATAGCATAAGGCGCATCAGGTTAGGAAATCGTTAGACCCAAGTCCCAGTTTTACCCGTGCTCTTTATAAGGCACCTAACACCCAAATTCGGCCCCGCAGAGTCTCTTCTCACTCATAAAAACCCACTGCCATCAAGGAAATTCCAATTCAGAGCAACCCTCCAGCACTGGCCTGTTTGGGTTGCTAAGACTTTAAATCTTTAAGGGAGCAAACAGCTTATCTTTTTCCCACCACCGCTTCCGGAGAGTTTGACTCACTGACCGAGCAGTTGGCAGCTGAATGTGGGATTTCCTACACCACCTTTGGCTACCCAAGGGGGGCCTTGCAGCGGTTCTCAAACTGAGGGTCACGACCCCTTTGGGGGTCGAACGACCATTTCACAGGACTTGCCTGATTCCTATCAGTAGCAAAATGACAGCGATGAAGTAGCAACGAAATAATTTTCTGGGTGGGAGGTCACCACAGCACGAGGGAGTGTATTAAAGGATCGCAGCATGAGGAAGGTTGAGAACCTCTAAGGAATAGACAGTTTCATCTGGTGGGTAGTGGGCTCAAGTGACACAGCTTCTATAAAATTAACATTCTCAGTTCAAAATTAGAAATGATGACTCTGGTACCAGGAGGGTCATCCAAGGTCATGTACGTGATAAGCTTTGAAAAGTATAAATCGGTAGATGTAAATTAGAAAATAAAGCTATCATAATGTGTTTGTCTTGAAATAACTTGAAACTATGGCACAAGCATTTCTTCCTTTACACATTAGACCCATACACAAGGACAATGTTATCACAGTAAGTATTTAAAATCCAGAACAGTAAAGATAAACATGCACCCTTCTCATCCTTCTGATACAAACACTGTGTGAGAATAGAGTCATTGTTTCATTTTGTTTCTTTAAGCCATGGATGAGTTCAAGGACTTAAGCTGGAAAAGCAAATAGAATGATGCTCATCAGCAAAACAGGTAGGGAGGGCTCTGAATAATTGAAGCCAAAGAAGTGAACAATTCTGAGCATCAGGACCAAACAAAGAAGTCAGTTCTTGGTCTCCCATCACAGCTCTCACCCACAGTGGCCACTGTTCAGCTCTAAGCAAATCTAAACCCAAAAACTAGCCAAGAAAGGTGTTTTACATACTCAAAAGTCTTCCTTCTAGGGGAGATGCCACAACTTTTCTTGGAAATGCATTTGCTGACTCCTGGAAGTGACCTCACAGTTCCCTGGAGGGCACAAATGGATCACACTGGACTACTTATCTGAAGACTGGCAGTTCAAACCCACTCATTGGCATCATGAAGAAAAACCTGGGCTCCTGGGGCCATCTAGTCGATTCTGACTCCCAGCATGCCCAAGTGCGACAGACCGGACCTGTGGCAATGGGTTTTGTTGGCTGGTTTTTTGGTTCAAGGGTTTTGTTGGCTGTCACCCTTAAGGACGCAGATGTCTAAGCGTCTCTTTCATGGTGTGACTGAAACATGGAGGGAAAACAGACAACCTTCGAATTAGCAGTCAGCATCAAGTAATGTGACTATGTGGAACATCTGGTTCTATAATTCACTGTAGCTTACATAGTCAAGGAAGCAAATCCTGGCTCTTGGCAGGCATATCTGGGGAACTGATTTTTAAAAAAAAGAGCCTGAAAAAATGATTATAAAAACAGACCCAAGAACTCAACCCTTCAGACTCTACTCTAAAGCTTAGAGTAAGTAGTAAAGTTAGACTTAAATAATATCCATATGCACATCTATACTGGTCATAGTATAATAAATAATGATCATCTGAACCAGTGGTTCTCAACCTTCCTAATGCCGTGACCCTTCAATGCAGTTCCTCATGTGGTGACTCCCTAACCATAAAATGATTTTCGTTTCTGCTTCATCACTGTATTTTTGCTACTGTTATGAATTGGGAGACCCCTGTGAAAGGGTCGTTCAATGTCAAAAGGGGAGAAGACCCAGGTTTAGAACTGCTGAAAACCAAACCCATTACCATCCAGTTGATTCTGACTCATATGAACTGTGTAAGGACAGAATAGCATGTCGTCACAGGGTGTCAAGAGTTGTCAATCCGTATGGAAACAGACTTCTTCCCACAGAGTGACTGGTGGGTTGGAACTGCTGACTTCAGGGTTAGCAATCAAACACTTTAACAACTGTGCCACCAGAACTCCTTAACCACAGCCAGCCAGAGCCCCAAATCAAACTCAGTCATCAAGGATTTCAGCAGACATTGAGCATATTACTGTCTATGTGTTATTGTAGACACAGGAATTCCATAATTAATGTCAATGACAAAGTTCCTATTATGGTGCAGTTGCAGTCCTGTAGTAGAGGAAGATTGTGAAAATAAAACAAACACTTATTTAAAGTGGTTACATTAAAATGCGAAGTAAAAGTCATTTCAGAAATAAACTGAGTTAAAATGCAACCATTTTTTTAATTTCGAGGAAATGAATATGAGCATGGTTCTCCATAAATATAGGAAACATGGTTATATAGAATTATTCCTTCCCCAATAATGAGCGGAATATAGAACTAAGTGGAGAAAAAATGTCTGTAATTCATTATCAGGAAGGACAATTCATCCGTGGAAAACTGCATCTCATGATACTGATGGGACAGCTGGATTCTTGTGCTCTGCGAAGAACTTTGGAGTCTAGGAGAGCGGAGTTTGAACCTGAGCTCAGTTACCCAGTGACTGTGTAATCTTGCACAAGGAAGTTTCCTTTGCTCTGAGTTTCCATTCATTAGATATAAGAAAATATGATAAAAATATTATTAAATTTTCTGATTACATGCAAAGCAATAGAGGCTCACAGAAAGAGAAGGAGATGGAGTTTCACATGGCATCGGGGGTTCCCTGTTGGACTGCTAACCACAAGACCAGCAGCTTAAAAACACCAGCCTCTCTGAGGGAAGGGATGAGGCACTCTCCTCCCATAAAGATTTGCATTTGCAGAAGCCAACATGAGCAGTTCTGCTCTGTCCTACAGGGTCCCAGGGAGTGGCAATAGACTCATGTCAGTGAGTATCTTGTTTAGCAGAATCGAGAACTTGGATGGATATATCAAATGAGAAAATGCCACCACACAACATGGCAACATGATAGATGCTCTATAATAACACTTCCCTCCAATCACTACGAATATTCAGTCATTCTACCCACGGCAGAGGACTGACTAATTGGTTTGACTAATACACATATTTGAGCCAAACATGCTCAGTGGTGGATGATCTCGATAAAGTTTGCGCCTATGCTGTTACTTAAATGGGTTGTATCTGAAAGAAGCTTACCAACGTGAAGATTTCCACTTACTAAGTTCACCTTGTTACATGAATTAAGCATACTCAGCTCACTGGACCAAGTTACTAAAAGCTCAACAGCTTAACGAGATGCATTTTGCTTTCAGAGTCTACCGACAAGCATCTTGTTGTGCTCCAAGTGTTCTCTGTAAAGGAGCCAAGAACTCAAATGGTCCAGAACTTGGAAACATGCATTGAGCTTCCAGAATCACTAACACCTAGGGATACCCATGAAGAAGGAGAGCTAAAGGGACTGAATCCATCCTGGGCCCACTCCAGATGTTTAAGGAAGATCAAGTACATTCAGCACAGGTCACACCTGCTTAATTAACTCTAATTGTTCAGCAGTTCGGAGAGGAAATAAGCGGTAACAGATATAAGAGGATAACCTAAGAGGGCATAACAGTTCCATTTCAATCAGAGAACAGAATGCCATCAAACTGGAAGACGGCAAGTGAAACTGCAGGTTAATGATCTTGTACTTTGTAAGATAATGAGGCACATACACTACAGTTCTAGAATAAAATGTAGGACATAAATGCATATAATAGTCATGTGTACAAAATTACTTTAACACTGATTGCAATTAAACTGCTTTGTTTAATATGATCTTGTAATTAAGATACAGATGGCTTTCTTCCTGGTTCTCTCCTGATCTGGTATCAAAAATAACGTTCATAGGCACAGTAGTTTTGAACAAAGGCCCAAAGTTTTCGTATCAACATCCATTTGAGCAGGGAGATGAGAATGAACAAAGGCAGATTATTATCCATTGGGGAAATCTGCCTGCAAGGTTCGTGGTTCATGGGAGAAAGTAGAGGCCGTCTGCAGCCACAAAGATCCTCAGCCTCAGAAACCCTGTGTCGGATCCCTGTGGTCTAGAAGGACTCAATGGCACTGGCATTCTGAGGTTATACTGAGTTCTGCTGATGATGTGGTGAAATAGTCAGCTGTGTACTAAAAGGTCAGCGGTTCAAACCCAACAGCTTCTCTGTGGCAAACTGCATTCAAAAAATAATAATAATCTAAAGAGAAAAGAAATCTAAGAGTAGTCTGCTTCCATAGATGTATAGGCTTGGAAAAAGCCAAGGGACAGCTCTACTCTCTCCTACAGGGATTTCATGAGCGAATTGGGCTTAATGGCAATGGGTTTTACATTTGGATCATTAATGTCTTTTTGGTGCACTTGGAAGGACTTTTGTTTTCTCTATGTTGAGCCGTAGTAATGCTGTGGTAGAGTGACCGATTTCATATGGCCCTCCTAGCCGTACTGTTTCTAACACTCGCAGAATGATTGAGTGGGGCTACGCTAATATTGTACTTATAACCCACCAAGGGGATTGAACAGAGTATATGGAGTCTGTGATGGCTAAAGTTATGTGTCAATTTAACTGGCTCAGGATTTCCCAGAGGTTAGCTAGTATGTAATTTAAAACAACAGCAACCACACTTCCATCTAGCCAATTCCACCTCATTGCAACTATAAGACAGAGTGTAACCATTCCATAGCATTTGTGAAGCTAAAAATCTTTATGGAAACAAATGGCCTCATTTTTCCTCTTCCAGAGACAACTGATGCATTAGAATGCCCACCCTTCAGCTAGCATCCCAACACAGAAAACAATTTGGCAGTTATGGAAAGATGTAATTATCTTTCACTTTTTTGATATATTGTAAACCCTAACCTCTATCTTAAAGCTGCGGTCTCATATGGAGTAAGTGCCTGTTACATTAATGAGGTAGGATCAGGATGGAATATGCCCTGAATCACTGTGGAACAAGTCACCCCCATTGTCTCCCTTACTCTACTCCCTCTCCTTCATTGCTTTACTAAAATCAAGCCTTGGCTTGAGTCACTCCTTATAACATAAAAGGAAAAGACAAGAGAGAAGATGTCCAGTGGCCTACAAGTGGGACCAGTGGTGGGAGCAGCGATACTGGGAAGGTGAAGGGATGGTGGTTTGGAAAGGGGGAACCAATTACAAGGATCTACATGTGACCTCCTCCCTGGGGGGCAGACAACAGCAGAGTGGGTGAGGAGAGATGTCAGACAGGGTAAGATATGACAAAATAATAATTTATAAATTATCAAGGGTTCATGAGGGAGGAGGAGCAGGGAGGGAGGGGTAAAAATGAGGGGCTGATGCCAGGGGCTTAGGTGGAGAGCAAATGTTTTGAGAATGATGAGGGCAATGAATGTACAAATGTGCTTTACACATTTGATACATGTATGGATTGGGATGAGTTGTATGAGCCCCTAATAAAATGATTTTTAAAAAAGAGGGAGAAGAAGAAGAAAATAAGGGATCTGATTGTTAGCAATATAAAAAAGTCTGGAACACAATATGTATGTTGAACCTGAGGTCCTGGTGTTGCACACAAAGGTCCTAGACTCAGGACACAAAGAGAGAGTTGGGGGGCCTCTGGATAGCTTGGGTGGGGCTAAAGAGCATACCTGAGCAATGTAGTGGTCCTAGAGACCTGGGGCCAGAGAGAGGTCTACCATGAGTATAGCTACAAAGAAGCTGGCCTGACCAAAGAGCTGTATCTTGAGTCGTGCCTGATCCTAAACAGTAACTTACTACTTGCTAATTGTGAGTATGGTTTGTGAGGTCCATATGGCTGTTGCAAACCCATCAAAGGGTAAATGATATTGTGACGTCAGCATTTGTAGAAAGTTTGTGTGGAAGGAGGCATGATTGACTGCTTCCTTTAGGAATCAGCCTTGCGCTATTGGCCTTGATTCTCATTTAACCTAGTCAAGTTAAAGAAGGTCAAACATCACCTCTAGTCGTTTTTACAAATCCACACTGAAGTCTGTAGTCTTTTATCTTTATCAGTCAGTGCCTCAAGTATTCTTCACTTCCAGCAAGTAAGGTTAGGACATCTGCATGATTTTCCTCATACCGCCTGAAGAAATCATGTCTTCTTTTCAAATAACATAAATCCACATATTTACCAACTGCTCCCTCCTCTCAGCCATCCCCCAAGTATTTTTATAAGCACTATGAGAATATTTTTACAGCAGCGTGTAAAAATAAATTACTCTGGTGCTTTCAAAGACACCTCACAGGTGATGACAGTAAACAAACTTAGAAGTCAGGTGTGATATTTGTGTAAAAATGCAGTAATAATAGACAAACTATAGAAGACATGATCATGTTTGTTTGTATAATGGCAAAGGAAACCATTTCTGAAAGATGAACGGAGAAACAACTAATGGGTTACCAAAATAATAGGAAAGTTCAGAGAAGTGGCATTTCTTTGAGGTGAGTCTTCAGGGAGAAACTCCCTCACCTGAGATTTCCCCTAAGGTTCTTCTTCTTCTTTTTTTAGCTTCTTTACTTTTGTATCTTTACTTTTTATAGTGAAGTATTGTGCTTTGTCTTATGACATAAATTTAGGGGTTTCCAAGTCAAAGTAACATTCAGTGAAGGAAATAAAACCTACCCATGGCTGGAGAAATATCTTATCTATGATAGGGAAGAACAGAAAGTTTTAAAAAAGTAGATGCCAGGGTAAGTTGAAATGTATTGCTAGAAAGTTTCCAATCCATATGTGTAGGGCTTTTGCCAAAACAAAATGTGTTTCAACATGTGTCTGGGATCAGTGGATGGCTGCAGACAAGGTCTCTCAGAAACACACCTAGCAGGGTCCTTAGAGAGCCTTAAAAATAAAAGACATATTCTTTGCCATGGTAATAAAATGCATATGGAAATAAAAGTCATATTCTTTGTCATGGGACAAAGGAAAACCAGACCATTTTACGGTCTGGGCTATTATTACAGGTTTAACAAAACTCAAGTGGACAACTTTCTAAATCTTTGAACCTCTGCGGTAAGTTTATGGGGATGCTGTCCCACCGAAGTCACACATTTTAATGACCAGTCAGGAAGAACCAAATATGTACAGAGCAGAAAGATCAACACAGAAGGGAATGTCAACTTTTTTTCTGGATCCCCAAAGGATAATTATCTGGATAGGTCTCGTAAAGGACACAGAGGGATTAGATTGTAAAGGCTTATTGTTTTAAGGAATTTTAAGAAAATAAAGATCCTTCCGCCACCTTAATACTTGGCGGAAGGATCTTTATTTTCGTGACCTCTTCCCTGGGAGAGGGACAGCAGAGAAGGGGGGAAGGGAGACCCCGAATAGGGCAAGATATGACAAAATAACGAGGTATAAATTACCAAGGGCATATGAGGGAGGGGGTAAAGGGGAGGGAGGGGGGGGGAAATGAGGACCTGATGCAAGGGGCTTAAGTGGAGAGCAAATGCCTTGAGAATGATTGGGGCAGGGAATGTATGGATGTGCTTTATACAATTGATGTATGTATATGTATGGATTGTGGTAAGAGTTGTTGGAGTCCCTAATAAAATGTAAAAGAAGAAAAGAGAAAAAAATGATTAGGGCAAAGACTGTACAGATGTGCTTTATACAGTTGATGTATGTATATGTATGAACTGTGAAAAGAATTGTATCAGCCCCAATAAATTGTTAAAAAAAGAAAATAAAGAGTTACCTTGGTGAGGAAAAGGCAGGAAAGTTGCAAGGAGGAATTGTTTTCCTTCACCTTGTCCTTTCCCATTCTGCAAGGGCCCCCATATCTGTCTTCAGAGAACTTCATAGCGCAACCTCAGTCCATCCCCACACTTACTGCCATCGAGCCCATTCTGATGCATAGAAACTCCATGTGTGCAGAGTAGAACTGCTTCACAGGCTCTTCAAGGCTGTGATGTTTCAGAAACAGTTTGCTAGCTCTGTCTTCTGAAGCATCTAGCCAAGCACAAATAATACAAAGCAAATAGATGTGCCAATCGAATCCCAGAATTAGGAAGAGTTAGCAATACAGTCTCTGGACTGTTGATGATTTGGCTACTGATGGAAAGGCTGGAGGTTGGAGTCCACCCACAGGTAGGTTACCTTTGGAGAAAGACTCAGTGATCTACTTCCAAATAAAAAGGAAAAATCAGTCACTTAAAGCCCCTAGGAGCACCGCCATGTTCTTCTACACACAGGGTGTCCCGTCGTTAGAGTCAACTCCCAGGCAACAGGGGGGTTTTGTTTTATAAGCAATGCCCTCAGAGGTACTGGGCCCTATAGGCTCCCCCTCACCGTAGGCTGAGAGGGAAAAGAAGTCCACGCCACAAGTAGCAGGTAGCATCACCATCACAGGGAGTGATAGCATAAAGGAAACGCCAAGCAGGTCCACTCAGACATGTCATTCTCAGGTGGGGCAGGTAAAGCTTCCCTTGTACCCATCAAATTCTATTCCCACCCTGTTCCGAACCCTCCCTAACCCATTTCCTCCCTTGGCCCAGAGGTTTTCTTCCAAGGTATCTGTGAATCTCTCTGCACCTACCTCATGCTACTTATCTGCAAGATCTCATTAGGACGGCCTAGCACATAATGAAATGGTGACTATGTCAAGTTTTGTACATTCCTTTTCTTCTAACTGAATATAATTATTCAATGTCTTGTTACTCTGTTTGCATTTTATTTCCTCAAATAAGTATATATATTTGAAACAAATCCTGACTCAATTTCGTCCAAGCAAAGTTTAAAGATCATCTCAATGGAGCAGGTGCTTAACGACTTCTCAAGTAGGCAGAGAAGCACTTTGTGAAACAATTCCCCAGGCTGAAGTTGTGAGAAGCATCCAGCAAACCCCACTGATGATCTTTACCCGAGAGCTCTCCACCCCAGTGAAGAGAACCCTGGAATTCACACAAATCTCATCCCACTTGTCTTGGCGAGGTGCCCCTTGAAACCGTTACATCTTGTCACTCCCCAGGTGTTTCCAGGATGCTCTCAAATAAAAGATCAACAGCAGGTAATTAAACCCTATCCCTCCTTTTCTCTGCAAAGCCACAATCATTAAGTCTGCACTGCATTAGAGGACGTGGGTTTGAGTAAGAAGCCACCACCAAGGAAGCTGCAGGTTTTCCTCTTGCAGAGACCTCTCAGAGGGTTGTCCATTTTTTTTCTTGTGACTAGCATGTCCATATCTCGCTTCTGTGACCAATTGTGGCAATATACTTATTACCCAAGAAAGACTTAAGAGTCAACAGCTATTTCAGGCACCACAGTTTTAGCTAACAAACTATTTCATTCGATTAGCATGGTGGATGAGGAAGATGCTATTGGGTCTTACCCATTACGATAGAGTCTTGCTTGGAGGAAACAAGACAGGTTGTCTCTTGCTAGAGCGCAAGCAGGCTGCTCTCTCAACAGGGACAGGCTTCCTGAGTTCAACAGCAGTCAGACGCAGCTGTGTGTTCCCAGGCTCCAGTCGAATTAAATCCCATTACCCTGTGTCCAGCTGGACGGAGTGAAGAGGACAATTCCCCTCAGGACTGGTCCTGAACTGCCAACGTCCCTGGGGAAAATACCTTCAGCTTTGGTGGCTTCACTTAAATCCAGAGACCTGGGGAAAGCAAGAAGAGGCCAAAGGGCATTTGGAGCATCTGAAAGACGGGCACTATCTAGATGTTCTGGTTCTAACAAATTCATTGGATGGTATGTCAGGAGTGAGGAGTCAGGACATCCAGGAAAATAACGAGTTTTATTAAATTTGTAGTTTCCAGAGCTGAACGTAATACATCACACGGGGTGGCACAGAAAGAACTGGACACAGGGTAACCTCAGTGGAAGAGCAAGAGAGAGCAAGAAAGCTGCATTTCATTAGCTTTCAGGGTGTGGTTAAGGACTTAACAGGGTTGGTCTGGGGTTGACTAGTTAAATGTTACATGCCCAGGGGAAGGGGCAACAAGTTCACAGGGAAATTTGCCAATGGTCCCAAATAGAGGAGGAGGCAGGGCTTTCCAAGGAAATCACCACCGAAAATCAGCTAGTATTTATCTCAGAGTTCTAGAGGTGATTGAAAGTAAGGCAAAGTACTAGAGTCTACAGCATAGTCTGAGACCAAAAGGTTTCTCTGAGTCCTAAAAGATACATATTCTTCAAGTGAGTAAACTAAATATAATAAATATTAAGACAAAGGAGTAAAATTGCCAGCCTGTTTAGCAGAGCCAGCTACAACCTCTGGTCTTCCAAATACCCCTCTGTTTTAGCTCTGGGATGTGATTCAAATAAAAAGCAAGGACAGATGGAGAAAGCTGTGAATGTTGATCCTGTTCCTCCCCAGACTCTGTTCTTTGATCAAAGAAATCCACACCAGGGGTCCTAAAAGTTGTTTCCAATACACAAGCCAGGGCTAAGACACACCACCTTCATATTCCCGGGCATGCTTATGTTTTCCTTGTCATCATGTCAGTGGGCAAGGCACAGAGATCTAAGCATGTTCCAGGCCATTTGTCAGAAAGATCACAGAGTTAGACAGGATAAAGGAACACATGGTGTTGTTCTATCCAGCAATAATGATAAAGAAGAAGGTTTATTATCTTTCGTTAGCTGAGACAGTTTAACAGGCATTCTTCGTGTGGAGGAAGAGGCTTGTGCTGTTTTCTTTCTCATCCAGTGTGACAAGGTCAAACGCATACTTCCTTTGTTTGCTTTGGCTTGGTTAGTTTTCCTGGTTTTTAATTCTTGTCCAAATCTCCATAAGTAAATTGATTACCAGGCAGCCCATTGGGCCATGTAATCATATTTCCTGCCTCTATCATTACCAGTTGCTTCAGAATAATCACATCAGGCAGATAATGGTGTCATATCATTGAAAGTTTTTTTTTAATCTTCAGAGTTCTAAAGCTCACATGAGTAACCATAAATCTTATCGTCTTTGAAAAGTTAATAATGGAGATGGAAAAAATATAGCTATCGATTAATTTTGATAAGACTAAAAGTTGAAGAAAAATGTCGATACGGAGAGCTGAAATATATACCAGCTTTCAATGTGCTTCCAACTAGGATTGTGTCTAGAAGACACCATAAACATATTTTTTGTGATTCCTACTCACAACAGATTTAAAAGATAGGTGACGAGAACAGACTTGCATGTTCACTACACATGAAGAGACAGTTGATTACTCATTAATTTGGTCCTCAGTGGGTATTGGGAATAACTAACCTGCCCGTAGTCTCTAGCAAGTGTAACGGACCGCTTCCGAGTACACACTGCAGAGGAAGACACACAGAGCACACCTGGGACACTCTGCTGCTTTGAGTAAGGCTTTCGCTTGCTCTGAGAAATGTCACAGTGTCATCCATTAGCACAGAGACGATGATAGAGTGAGATAATGAAGGAAAGTTCCAGAAGCGCGCTCGGAATATCTGAAATTTAAACTTTGTTAGGTACCCTGTTTCCCCGAAAGTAAGATAGTGTCTTAGATTAATTTTGCTCCCAAAGATGCCTTAGGTCTGTCTGATTTTCAGGGGATGTCTTATTTTTCCATGAAGAAGAATATGGTACACATTTATTGCTTATTGCTTTATTAAAAGAGACCTCATACTTCCTGTCTGCTCCGGCTGCCCTGGGGGCAACAGTGAGCTGCACGGCGTCGCCCACTGCTATGGTCCAGAGTTACAGTAGTTTCGGGGGGCCTATTTTCAGGGATGTCTTATTTTCAAGGGGATGCCTTATATTTCAGCGAGAGGCAAAACTGTAAGTAGGTCTTATTTTCGGGGGATGTCTTATTTTCGGGGAAACAGGGTAGTATTGCTATTATCAATACTAAGACTGCATTCGCAAGTGAAGCCTTATAGGAAATAGGTTAAAAATCAGTGTAATTAGATGGGACTCACTGTGATGTGTGGGAAACTGAATCTCAAGGGAGTGCTATGTGGGGGCTAAGAGGATCAGTTACATTGTATCATCAATCCAACAAGCTCATGGGAAGAACAGTGAAATCTACTGATCAACCACCCAGGGAAAAGTTGCAGGGAAAAGTTGAAGGAGAGGGTGGAAAGTAGAAATGGAGCCAGTTCAGGAGTGACATGCAGTGACCTTGGCCCTGCTAACATCGGGGGCTCCTGCCACTGGACACTGCAGAGTATGGGGGATACCATGTGGCTGCATAGCTCCACACCTTCTCCCCACCATCCAAGGTCATTACACCAGGAGGTACAGAGTGTCGGAGCGGTCCATCCCGGGCCGTCCCGTTTGTGATTTGACCTTCAGGACACTTGTGTCATGAATTCCAATGCAATGAAGCTTGGTAGAACTGAGATATCCATGAAAGCAGAGACAAATGCCACCATTCCTCCCCAGTGTGCCCAACACTGGAATGAAGGAATGAAGTCCTAGAGGGCATAGAGCAGGAGAAAATTAATGGAGCAAATAAGCACATTTATAGAGAGAGAGAGGTCATGAGGGGGGGGGAACGGCTTTAAGCTAAGAGAGTCACAACATCTCAGAGTTGTCCTTCCGGAAGTTTAATTCCTGGCATTGAGCTCTTTCTAGATCCCTTTGAGACAACACTGCAGCTCGCCCTGGATCTTTTCTCCGAGACCCTCTCACGTACACTTGTCTCCTTCCTTGCCACAGGAGCAATCCTACTCAAACAGAATTCCTCTTTTGATTCTAAAAGCAGAAATTTGAGAGAGGCAAATAAGGAAAGCCCCCGCCCCCCCCATCCCCCATCGCCTTGCCCGAGAAGGCTCAATCATGGCAGTGAATGCCGTGAACAGCAGGAAATCCAGGAGAGCCACCAGTGAGGGTGCCTTAGTGCAGACGCCTGAGCTAGCTGGAGGAAAAGCCTCCGGTATCGGTATCTCCTATGCGGCATCCGATCCAGCTGTGGGAGATGCAGAGCTGCACTGGGGTACAGTGGAGACTCCACAGTGAGGATTCACACAGATCAGAGTTTGATATCTGAGTATATCCCTTCTGTGGCCTCAGCTTCCACAGGTGTAACTTGAGGTGGGGGGTAGGGGTTATCATAATTACTTTTAGGGGGTCCTGCATAAATGAAATGGAATCATGCTTTAAATCTTCAGCATAAGGACAAGCAGTAGCAAGATTTTCATATGGACACATTGCTGGTATATAAATAACAAAACTGTGCCGTCTCTTCAGGAAACCCACTGACAAGTAGAAAAAGGGCTAGATGTTAGCCATCATTGCTTCCTGGGTGTATACTCTCGCCCAGGGCACAATCTCAAGGGCAGGACTACTGATTAATAGTCATTAATGGAACATGAATTATTATATTGCACTTTATGTTCAGATTCACTTATTTCAGAAAACCACATATCTACCCGCATGAACTTTTCATTGGAGAATTTTTCCTTAGAGGTGACTCATAACTAGTTAAGTAATTGGGATAAAGGGGGGGGGGTCTCTCCATGCTTCAGCCTGATAGAAAAATCAATGCAGTTCAGGGTGCTGTCAATAGCACCAATTACATCCCATCTGTCATGATGGAAGGAGCCCTAGTGGGGATGTGGCTAAAGAACTCAGCTGCTAACCAGAAGGTTGGCCATTCAAACCCACTAGTGACTCTGAGAGAGAAAGGTATGGCAGTCTGCTCCCTAATGATTGACAACTTTGGAAACCTTCTGTCCTAGGAGTTGAAATCAACTTTATGGCAGTGAGTTTGGTTTTAAAGGGTTTGGGTCATGATGGAAAGTGGTTTGTACTTGCCTACTATGATATTTTAAAACATGGTGCTTGAATATATGTCCCTCTAAACCCTGACTCTAGGCAGGGTGATGTGAAAATAAAATATATCTCTGTCTTCCAAAGGCTGGGTTAGCGGCCTATGAGCAGTTAATCTGTCTATACTGCAGGGTGCATAATTCAAAATGACAACAAAGATAAAAAAAGAAATTTGCATAATCGCATGCATACAGAGAATAAAGATTGCAGAGATTTATGGGTTATAACGGGCTGAAAACCCTGTGCTGAAAGGTTTCAGTCACTTCTCTTTGCAGACAGCCAAATTCTTTCATCCCCTTTGGATAAAAATTTTCCCAGGAGTTGATGGACTTTAAATCTGTCAAATAGAGACCTATTACATCTGGCTCGACGCTAATAAAGGGTAGCAGCCTGGAACCCTGAGTTTTAGCAACTCCAAAGCCGACACACGCCTCCCCATGTGACATTTTACAAGCGAGGACAGCAAAGCCATTGTGCTCACCACCCTCCAAGTTAGGAATGGGATGGAGACAGCTCTGTGCCTCTTGCCTTTCTCCTGGGGTCCCCAGATAAAGCGGCTGAGTGACACACACTGCAGGCTGCTGTGGCCCCTGCCCAGACAGCGTGTGCTACATTTTCACTCTTCAGTGGTCCAGGGTGGCTGGATGAAAGAGCTCAGAATCCTGTGACTCGTTCATCTCCGAAGCAAGGGGACAGGGAATGCCTCAAGAAAACACAGATAAAAGAGTATCAGTTAAGCGACTAGAAAGAGGTCTCGTAAGTGATCTCTTTATTGCCAGATTGAGCAGCTCCCTGCTGAAGCATTCTGAAGGCATCAGCTTGGGGGATGCTTTGATATAGCACACTCCTTGGCACGGTGTAGTTGTTGACAATCCAAGAAAGACGTTTCAGCAAACAAAATTCTCTTTATGTTTCTGAAAGCAATATTAAGATATGAGAAATTAATCAAGGAAAAGAGGAATGAGTTTTCTCAGGAATAGGTCAGATTGCAGTTAGCAATAGGCCTCCCACACTGAGCCGGGGCTTAGTAAGAGAGTCCTCCTCTCTTGTTTTTTGTTTGGTTTTTGCTTTTCTAGGACTTTCTGGCCTTTTTCTAGGGGGAGGGGTTAGTTGGTCTGTGTGAGATAAACGTGTCACTAAAGACTCCAAGACCATTTTAAATGTTCCTTTCCTCCTCCTTATTTTTTTCCTAGGACATCCTCTCCTTTTGAATGAACATTTAATCCTTAGCATAGAAAAGGGAGATCTGTTCCATCCAAAGAACTAGGCTTGGGAATTCTTAGGGTCTGTTGAACATTGGTTTTCCAGCATCAGAATTTCTATCAAGACAGTCAAAAAGTCATTGTTGCTAGGGGCCATTGAGCTGGTTCCAACTCACAGCAGCCCTGTCTGTACTGAAATGCCTCCCAGGCCCAGGCTATCCTGGGATTGTCCTTATGTTTGACTGCGTGCTTGCTAGCTCCTGTGTCAACCCTTCTTCTCCGGGGCCATCTTCCTTGTTCCTGCCCCTCCACTTTTCCAAGCCTCATGTCCCTCTCCAGTGGTTAAATTGTGAAATCCGGACTGTAACTGGCTGGAATGAATCACAGATCTACGAACCACCAATAGTGTGACTCCACAGGAGGAAGATGATATTTTCGACAACCATGCGAACTTACGGTCTCAGCAATCCACAGAGGCCACGAGTCCTATCAGGTCCCTATCAGTCCCAATGGGTGCCATGGCATAGCTGTGAGTTCACGTTTTTCAGGTGAGTTAGTTTTATTTGCTTTATCTGAAATATAGGGAACATATAGTGCCTAAGGTATAGAGATTCTATAAACACTACATGAAATAGGGTATTTTTAATGCAGTGCTCAGCACAGGTGATTAATAGGTGCTAATCACCTGGAGAAATGTATCTGAAAAATCCTGGCTCTGGGTCCCAGTCACATTTCAAAAACATCTTGAGTAAGCAATTATAACTCCTTGGATAAATAACTTACACACACACATACACACATTTATTTTGATTGAGACAATATCTAAAAATGAATGAGAGAGCCATCACAGTCGGTACGAAATTGTACTTCACTGATATTTTGATTGGCAATTCTTTTATGACTAATGATGTTGGACATCTTTTCCTATGCTTATTGGTTATTTCTATATCCTTTTTAGCTAAATGTCAATTGAGAGTCTCTGTTTTGAAAACAGGTTTATATATATTCATGATTAAATTGTATTATTTATATACAATATTTTAAATAGAGTTCCCTGATTGGATATATGATCTTTAAATATCTTCTCCCTATTGGTGGGTTGTCTGTTTACAAGTTGGAAGAAGAATGAGTCAAATGACTGGGGAGAAAGCTTTTGCACTAAGACAATGTCAGAAGGTGTAGATCCTTATTCCATCTCTTCTGTTAACTAAGAGAAGGATCTTACAGAGTTATTAACTTCTCTGCACCTCTATTTCATCATCTGTAAATACATGAGCTAAAGTGGCTCATCTTCAAAACCTCATCCACCTACAAATTGTGTGGGTTAGATACTTGATTGAATTACATATGAATCCTGAATGCAGCTATTTCATATATTAAAAATTCCCCTGTAAAATTACTACTCTAGAGTCACAGGCCATGCAGATGCAGTCTGACTCTTGGCACCGGCCACATCGCCCTTCTTTCTCTTCCCTTCCCTTCCGTCTGTCATGCGTTTCCCAGCTACTGAATGCTTGCTCTGTAGGTTCCAGCAGTACAGGAGATTTTTTTTAATTAATATGATTTCTCTACATCTTTGCTTTCAATTAGGAACCCACCCTGGTCCTGTAGTCTCTACCTTTTTAGAGGTTTCAAAGCCTAGAGAGCGCAAAGTTAATCATCTATTTCATGATACTGAGTGCATAGTCTATAATATATATAAATTACCATTACTAATTCTCCCTGCAACATAATCCTTTGAGAATATAACTATTGCACATTGAGATAACCAAAGGTGGAAGGTTATCCTTTACTATTCTCTCTTCCCTTATGACCATTTCTTCAGTATGAATTAATCTGGTGGGACCATCAGTTTCCTGATTAAGAATGTCCAACTTACAGACAACTCCTTCTTGCCCTTTAATGCTATGTAAATTTTCCTCACTTTGAAACTACCAACCAGCCCCTACTCACGATAAAGTTTTCCACACAACCACCTTCGCTTGCTGCACATGCAGCTGTTCAATCGTTGACAAGGTTTGAGCCTTTTCTTGCACAAATGTAAAGCAAAATACTGCCTGCACCTGAAGAACTACATGCACCTGCTCTGAGTTACCTACAAATTCCACTGAACTACACACTTGGGAATGGATCTTGTTCATAACGCAGGGACTTCCTATACTTACTTTCCAGAAATATTTCCGGGCCCTCGGCTTTCTGTTAATGCCACCCATGCTACATTTATTCCCCTGATATATTATACCTGGATGTAGAGGGGAGATAATTCTTCAGACCATGTACTTTACACCACAGGTACTGCAGCTTTCGCCGGCTTACTCATTGGTCCAAGGCCATTAATAAAAGAACAACCACATAAGAAGGCCTCAGGCATAAACACAACAAGACGGAAAATCTAGAAGATGCTTTGCACTCATTTGTAATATTATATTATTCAAACATGTTGGAAGTTTTTGACCTTAAGCAAGAAGAAGTTGATGATTGTATAATAGAGTTTTCTTTCTACATTTTTTTCCTCTCTGCTTGAAAATTGCTGACTTTTTACATAGATTTTCACACCGTTACTTGTCAATGCACATTTCCAAATTTCAACATTTGTTTCAATAATGCTGTGCTTGATGGCAAACACAGGCACAATTTATTAATTGCACAAAAATAAAACATTTGAATGCTTACTATTCTGCTCCAAAAAGTAAATAGTAGTTATTTTATTCCAACTGTCTAAAAACTTCTCTTGCAACTAATAATTTTATGGCAGTCCAGAATTCAGAACTTTTGAGTCGTCTATATTTAGATGCAAACCCCACCACTGCCATTTGTAATGAAGAAGTTCCATAAAAATGACTAAAATCTTTTAAACCTTACTGGTTTCATCTTTAAATGGAGTGATAGAAATACCTACCTCATAGGACTGAATGATGAGATTTTGAAATATGTAATTTGAATGTGATGAAGAGTTTTTGAAATGTGTAATTTGAAATAAGTGTTTGAAGTACTTAACAACATGCTTGGCACACAAGGGTAGGTACAAAAAATCTTGCTACAAAGTAATAAAACCTTTACTAAATAAAAATATCAAAATGTGGATCTTATCTTTCTGAAGGCAGTGTTTCCCTCTCATTTTAACCTGCTCCTGAAGAATTCAACATTCTTTGATTTTTACAAGAATATGGCAGTTGGGACATGCTGACAGGACTTGAAGAGTGTTCATTTTAGATGTTAATTTAGTTTGGGGAGCAAAGAGAATCTTAAGGTGTACTGAGTACATTTTTCAGCTTAAATTTTCAGATGACAACCCTTGCTCCCCTTGAAGAATGAACAGGAGCATTGTGATGATGGAAGAAAAATTTTGGGTGCAATTTTCCAAGGTGTTTTCTCACCAGTGGTTTTCAATTTTCTTAGAACGTTTTCACAAACTGTTCCCATGCGTATCCTGTGTCCTTTGGGGGAAAAAAACCTATAAAATTTATCATCATAAACCACCCCCAAAAAAGTAATTGCCATAACCTTCTGAGCTGGCCTCGCTGCCCTGAAATGAGTAGCCAGGAGACCCCTTGGAAAGCACTGTTTTGATTAGAGGTTGTGTTTTTTTAAGGCACTCCAATGAGACTAAGCAAGTGTATTGCTGAGGAAATGTGTCTCTGATCACAGAGCTATAGGTACACACGTTCGTTTGGAATGGCATTGTTGATGTACACAATGGAACCCTAGTAGCAACACAGTCTGGCTTATGCATCAAGCTCTTGTAAAATGTGGCATGGGTGGTTGTGTTTTTGCTACCCTCTTTGTACTTGACTTTTGTCTTTCTAAACCTAAGGGGACACTTTTGGTTCTAGAAGGGATCCAAGTCAAAGACAGAGAGCATCCTGCTGTTATGGATGTAACAGGAACTAGGAGTATTGGATTTAGGACCTTTAGTGATTAAGCTCACACACACAACCTCCCTGAAATCCAGGACTCTCTTATCTTACCTTGTAGCAGTTACAGGATCTGTCAACTTGAGCAAAGGGGTGGAGTCTAGCCTGTTGATGAGGTCATAGCCAATGGTGTCTCTGTATGGTCACGGCCTTCTCCTGAGGATTCTGGGAACTCCTGTCTTTCTCCCAATGAGACATTCCCACTGACAAGCCATATGGAGCTACAGTGATGGAGACAGAGCCCTGGAGCTAGAGGAGCCACATGGAGATCCACACCACTGTCGAGATGCTTCCACTGCCACTGGATCCACAAGACTTTCTACCCACTGGCCTTTGATCTTCCGCATTTGGCATCATTGCACATGTTGTGTGAGTCAGAAAAGGAATTTATAGACTGGTACCAAGCATATGGGTTAATATTGGACTTATGGACTTGATCTGGACTAGGATGTTTTCTCAATATACAATTTCTCTTTTTATATAAAGCTTTTTCTTATACACATATGAGTGCCTCTGGATGTACCTCTTACCCCATAGGGTACTGTATTTGATTTCAAACCCTCCCCCCTTCATTTCCTTCTTCTCTTTTTTTTCTTAATAATTTTCTTGGGAGCTCATACAACTCTTATCACAATCCATACATACATCCATTGTGTCAGGCACTTTCATATGTTTGTTGCTATCATCATTCTTAAAACAATTGCTTTTTACTTGAGCCCTTGGCATCAGCTCCTCATTTCTCCCCATCCCTGCCTACTCCTCCTTCCCCCATGAACCCTTGATAATTTATAAATTATTATTATTATGTCATATCTCACACCATCTGATGTCTCCCTTCACCCACTTCTCAGCTATCTGTCCCCCAGAGAGGAGATTGTGTATAGATCCTTGTAATCTGTTCCCCCTTTCTCCCTCACCTTCTCTCCACCCTCTGGGTATCGCCACTCTTACCACTGGCCCTGAGGGGTTCCTCTGTCCTGGATTCCTTGTTTCCAGTTCCTATCTGTACCAGTGTACATCCTCTGATCCAGTAGGATTTGTAAGGTATAATTTACTTGATAATCTTACCTCATTTCCTCTCCTTCTTGCATCTGGTCAAAATAAATGTAGCCTCTATCATCTTCTGACATGTTTCTCAATCCTAGGCAATTAGATATTTTAAATCCTGTATCTCACTGAAATGATAAACCCTGTACTGTTGCAAAATGAAACATAGGAACAAGTACATCACAAACACTGGTCTATTTTCCACCTATGAGAGAGATCCTGTTTCAGAGTTGTTTATAAAAAGCAGGCCTTGTACCATTTTCAGAATTAAATGGAGAACACCCTTCATGTTCCAGAGGAAAATATGGTTGTGAGATACCTGAGTTAGAACCTTTTTGGCATAATGCTAGTTGGCAGCAAATATCAAAGGAGTGAAACAGAAAAGTTCTCTCACATGTGAAAGGAATCAAAACACATAAACATTTCCATTTTTCATAGAGAAGTGAAAAATGGTATATAAATATTTTTTATTTTATTGAGCTATATTTAACATACAATTCAATCATTCAGTCATATAAAGAGGGAAATCAATCATCACCACAATCAACTCTGGAACCGTTTCTTCCTTCTTGTCCCTACTGATGTTGACTCATCTTCCCACCCTCGCCAGCAGTGCCCCAGGCAATCTTCAATCTAGCTACTGTCTTCATAATCCCACCCTTCTCAGTTTCCTTATGCAGATAGACATATAAAATAAGTGCAGGCAATAAACAGAGATGCAACAGCAATATCCATATAACACAGATAAAGACGTCAATATAAAAAAGCAGAGAATATTAAAAATGTAGAATAAATTCGCATCGGGTCCAGAGAGAGATTAAATTACAAGGTGTTACATTCCAGTCTAAATACTGCTGCTAAAATCCACTTTACAATTATTTCTGTCTGCTACCATAGCTGTTAACCTTCCTAGCCTATGTGCATTGGAGATTCAGTGGGAACTCAATCCACTTAGAGACCCTGTAAATGGATTCCGGTCTACCACTATCCATAACTTTCCAAGAACTAGGTGTTTAGAATTTAGGCGCTGGTACCCTTCCCTCCTCCAGGTTTGGATCTTATTATTTGTAATCCTTGGATAACACAGGCTGGTGCGCTTCTTCTATGTGGACTTAGCTGATTCCTCACTTAGTTATCTGTTCATTTTAATACAAGCCTTCGAGACCCAGATGCGATTTTTTATGACACCTGAGCTCCATCTGATTTCTTTAACACCTTTGCTATGATGTCCACGTCTTCAGTGATCTCCTTATGAGGAGGAGTACCAGGCAGGGATATGCCATAATAACTAATTGTTTGTGTATTAAGGCTGCAATCAAGGGAAGGTTCAAAATGCATTCACATAACTATTGTTTCTATAAGTCCATAAAACCCTTTTGGAGACATGATTGTCATTTTATTGTAGTACATCATAGATCTTCTCCATGGGACATACGGCACTCTATTGATAGTAATGTCATTTTTCAGTCAGTGGTAAAGTGCTGTTGAACTAAGGATTTTATACAGGTGTAGAACCCCAGTACAGGAACTGTTAACTTGTCTATCTTCAAACTGTAGGTAACTGGTCACTAGTTACGCATGTCTTGAGGGCTGAAGGTAGTGCAATACTTTCAGTACTGCTCATTTAGAGGGTGGAACGAGGCCTGGTAGACAAACTCATGTCACGCAGAGGCAGAAAGAGCATTAAACCAGCAACTATATATTGATCCCAGTCACGATTTGTTGAGCACCCACAGATCGGTCAGCTGCCTCTTCCACTAAGGCCTTTCAGCTTAAAGTTCAAGGGAATATTTCCCTTCTTTGAATTAGAAGATTATTATCTACTTTTTATTGCTTCCATAAAAGTATGTGCAGTGGTCTACATGGAGAAATGTGGGCATTGGACTGCTAACCACAAAAAGATGCTGGAAATTTACTTCGCTAAAATTATCGCCCCAAGCAATATGGAGGAGAAAACAACCAGACTAGTGGTTCCAGGTGTGTGTGTGTGTGTTGAGGGATGGGGTAGGGGGTAAATTGGAGAGGGGGAGGTGGGAGGGGGGAGGAAGTGGTTGTTTACAAACCCAGGGACAAGGAAACAACAAGTGATCAAAAATTGATTGTGAGGAGGATGTAGGAGGCCTGGTAGGGCTTGATCAAGGGCAATATAACTGAGAGGAATTACTGAAACCCAAATGAAGACTGAGAATGATAGTGGACACGAGGAAAGTAAAAAGAAATAGAGGAAAGAATTAAGAGGCCCAGGGCATTTACAGAGGTCTAAATACAGACATGTACATATGTAAATATATGTATATATATAAATGATGGGGAAATATATCTATGTGCATATATTGATAGGCTTAGTATTAAGGTCGCACATGGACATTGGGCCTCCACTCAAGTACTCCTCAATGTAGGAATACTTTGTTCTAGTAAACTGGCATTCCATGATGCTCACCTTCCTGACATGATCACTGAAGACAGAGCGGGTGCATAAGCACATGTGGTGAAGAACGCTGGTGGTGCCTTGTTATCAATAGATACAGCGTCTGGGGTCTAAAGACTTGAAAATAAACAAGTGGCCATCTAGCTAAGAAGCAACTAAGCCCACATGGAAAAAGCATACCAGCCTGTGTGATCACTAGGTGTCGATGGGATCAGGTATCAGACATCAAAGAACAAAAAAAATCATATAATTATGAATGAGGGGGAGTACATATTGGGGACCCAAAGCCCATCTGTAGTCAAATGGACACCCCCTTACTGAAGGATTGTGGGGACGGTACAAGCCAGTCAGGGTGCAGTGTGACACCAATGAAACATACAACTTGCCTCTACTTCTTTAATGCTTCTTCCCACCACCACGCCCACTATCATGATCCAAATTCTACCTTACAAATCTGGCTAGACCAGAGGATGTACACTGGTAAAATAGAGCTGGAAACACAAGGAATCTAGGACAGATAAACCCCTCAGGACCAATAATGAAAGCAGAGATACAAGGAGGGGCAGGGGAAGGTAAGGGAGAAAGAGGGAACCAATCATAATGATCTACAGATAATCTTTCCCCTGGGGGATGGACAACTGAAGAGTGGATGAAGGGAGACATCAAACAGTGTAAGACATGAAAAAAATAATAATTTATAAATTATCAAGGGTTCATGAGGGAGGGAGGGTGAGAGGGAGAGGAAAAAATGAACTGATACCAAGGGCTCAAGTAGAAAGCAAATGTTTTGAGAATGATGATGGCAATAAATGTACAAATGTGCTTGACACAATGGATGTATGTGTGGATTGTAATAAGAGTTGAACAAGCCCCGGATAAAATGATTTAAAAAGAAATATTCCCCCCCCCCCCCAAATCTCAGCCCTACTGTAAAGGTTGAAGCCAGATCATTTTAAATCATCTTCTTCCTTTCTCAAGGACCCCTGGAGATGCAGTGGTCGCAGCTTGACCCGAGGCTCCACGGAAGAAGACTTGCAGTCGGCTGTCATAAAGAGTGACCGTTTTAGAAGCCCCAAGAGACAGCTGCACTCCATTCCACAGGGTGGCTTAGAGTTCAAGTCAACTTGACACCTGTGGCTTGGGGTGGGGAGAAGGCACAGGATTGGCTTCCTTTATCAGGTAACTCTCCATTCAGTGTCTTTACCGGTGCACGTGTCTCATTTTCTCACTGAGTAGAGGCAGAAGCTACATGATTCTAAAGGAAGTGCTCCGCCATTTGTTACTTAGAGGGCTTTGCTAACCCATGCCCCATTCGCCCAGGAATGCAATTAAAGTAAAATAATACTAAAAAGACAAATGAATAGAGATGCCCAGATGCTATATTAAATTGTCAACTCTGACCTTTGAAGATCAGGACAACCCAAGATGGCCATGATTAATGGCCTCCCTGGCCCTCCTGAGAAAGAAGCAACGCTTCTAAATTATAGCCCAGCCCGCGTGATAAAGAGAAGGTCAGGAAAACATGCAAACGGAGGGACCCACCCTCTCGCCCTGTTACTCAGTTATGCTGGTTTAAATGGCCGATTAGAATATCGTTTGGTCACTTGTAACTTTGTACACATTACTTTATATTGATACATGTATATGAAGGGTTCTCTATTATCCAGAGGTTTCCAAAAGAAAAAGCTAGACAAGTGTCTAGAATTCCTCAGCATGTGCCTCCTGTGTCCACCTGAAAATCTGCCATGGTCTCTTCCCACTCAGCTCCCAGAGCATATTCAAGTGCACAATGCAAATGGCAGGAAGCAGGCCAAGCACTTCCCCTCCAGCATTATGCTTTGGGCAGGTGGCAACCTGGTAGCCATTGTATCGTGCACCATGAGGAAAAGGACAGGAGAGTTACATGGAAGATTTTTTTTTACGACAGCAGTGCACCTGCTCATGGTTCAATGGTAGCGAAGGCCAGCCTATAAGAATTTTGTTGGGAACCTTCAACCCCCACCCTGTACCATCCTGATCTTGCCCTTGGATTTGTTCCCCAAACTCAGTGAATATTTAAAATGAACATAATTTAAGTCCTTCCAAGATGCCGAAACTGTTATTCTGACATGATGTAAATCGAAGACAAATTTCTTTGAGGAAAGGTCAGAGGGGAGAAAACCCCATCTTCCACTGCGTATAGACCTAGATGGAGGGCAGCTCAAGAAAGAATAGCTTGATGTTTTGATAGCCTTGCTTAATAAAAGTGTTTGCAATTTGTAGCAATAATTTTTGACTGCCCTGGCAAATTGAACATAAATCCCCTGTAAGGACAATCTTTCTCTCAGTGAGAACCACAAAGATGGCCACCGCAGGCCAAACAATCCAAAATGCAAGGAGAGGCATGCTGGTGAGAATCCAGGCAGACTAGAAAGATTTTGAAAAGAAGTATTCAAAGGTCAATTCTATTCACTGTGGGGACAGGTCTTATCACATATTGAGTCCCCACAAAGTGACCCATTGGCCAGAGGGGGTGAGAAAGGTCAGCTGACAGCTCAAGAGTTTGGTGCTCTGAGGCAGTCGGAGCTCCTCCCTGCCCCAGCACCTGTGCTCCCGCCTCGGCCAGAGAGGATAGGAAATAGCTCAGTTATCAGATGTCTAACTCATCCATTTGGATCCCCAAAGAGCGCAGTAAGGGGATTGTGGAAGTTGCAGTCTGAGAGTTCTGTAGAAAAAGAAAAGTTGCAGTACCAAGTTTCCTGGTCTTGGCTTGGTGTCGATTTGGAGAAATGCCCTTCCATGCTTACTTACCGTCTCTAGCTGTTCCATCCCTCACCGTCCTAAATGCTGCCCACCTCAGAGCGTCGGAAGGGAACGCCTGCTAACCCACAGGGCTCTGGTATAGAGATGTTAGCTAATAAATATGAGGAGTACCCAAGCCAATAAATAAATAAACAAAACAACAAAACCGGTACCAGGCAAATCTCCTCTGTTCCTCTTTAATCATGAAAGCTCATTTTTAAGAAGGGATAATTTACATTTATGTCAAACTTAGAACCAATTTAAGTGATACTTTAAAATATAAAGGAGACCATTCTTTATTGAATTGGACTAAATGAGCTTTAATTATGCAATGTGAAGGACTGAAAAGAGCTAATTAGAAAGTATCTCCTTGTTTGGGTACACCCCTATCAATGAGCTTTCATAAATGTATTTTACTAGAAAAGCGATCCTTTTTCATTTTTTTACTCTAAATAAGACCTTGATCGTTGTGGATAAGATCCAAACAGAAGTGTTATAAAAATAGAGGCGTTAAGCAGAAAGGGAGACAAGTGAAAGTAAATGCAATGAGGCTTTTAAAAATACAAATTAAGTGCTTGTCTGCCTCAATTGTGTCAATTGATTGACACTAGTCTGAGCTCTTTAAACAGATGAAAGATTGTCTCTCGCCTGAATCCAGTTGGGAGATGTTTACAAGCTCTTCAATTTCCATTGTACAGGAAGTGATTGATTTAGTATTGAAGCTCTAGAGGTGACAAAGGGTTTGTTTCGAGAGCATATTAACCCTTGGGCGACTTCCTGTAAGATTTCAAATTCTGTCTTATTTTATCTATCCCTAAGCCCTGGTGACATTGTGCATTATGCGTTGGGCTGCTCGCATTAAGAGCATCAGTTCAGAACCCGCCATACTGTGGAAGAAAGATAAAGATTTCAACTCACACAGATTTACAATCTTGGAAACCTACACCAGCCATTCTACGCTGCACTGTAGGGTCACTATGAGTCGGAATGGACTCCACGGCAGTGAGAGTGTTAAGTGAGTTTGAATGAGCACCTAGGTGGCACATGCAACTCATTTCTTAACTACTACCTAAAAGTTTGGCAGTTCAAACCCACCTAAGGATGCTTCAGAAGACAGACTGGCTATCGACTAAATCCTACTCTGCACACACGGAGCTCATGCGCCTTGAGTGGGGATCACCTCAGTGGCAAGCAAGGTGAATTTGTCTGGAACGGAGAACTTCATCTCCACACTACTGTTCTTGGGGGGAGGGAAGAGCTTGCCCAGCTTATTTTCTACATGATCCCAAACGCCTTCCTGGAGACATTGGTCTGATTTAATGTTTGCTTCTAATAGTCCCAGATCTTTTTTTTTGGGGGGGGGGGTGGGGGGGTGGCGGGTAACAGTGAGCTGTTCTGATATTTAAATCTACTAATAAATGACCAATAAAAAGAATCCTAGTTTACATTCACTGAAAAAAATCTGTAGACATCAGGGTGTGTGTTTTGTTTGCATATAGTGATAGAATCGTAGCAACACTTCTACACATTTGTTTCCCTCATGCGACAAGCCCCCAGATCTTCAGTAGTCCCTGAAATGGGCGATACTGTCCCTGAGTGGGGAGGCTTGAACAGTGTGGGTAGGCTGCCAAAGCAGATGCCTACACTTTAGCCTGGATTAAGGACTACCGTTGAAAAGTCTTCATTCCAGGGTGGAGGATGCTGAGTATGCCCACCTCAAACAGGGGCAGCAGACCTGATCATTGTGCTCTAAATTAATCTGTATTCCAAACACAAGTTCCAAATACTTTTCCATGCTAGTGATAGGCTACAAAGGAAGTGAGAGCTGCATAGGAGCCAAAGAAAAATGGGAAACGTGACCCTTTGCTAGTGTTATGATGTCCATAATATTCGAAGAGAAAACTTGTTCAGAAGATACAGAGGTTGCACTCCGTGAAATCTGAGACAACATTTGTCATTGGCCTTCATCCAGGAGATATGTTGACCAAGACTCACTGAAGTAATATGTCACAGCCACTCATGGACCTCTTAATTATTATTCAAAGTCCGATTCCTTATTATTTTCAAAGGTATTTTCCCTCATTTTTTCACATCTATAACAGGAAGACTCTGTTTTGATTTGATGATTTAAGAAGCTGGGATTGCTGAGGGGTAAACTGAAGACTCTGTCAAGTCCATGTACATGTGAAATTATTATTATTTTTCTCCACCCCACAAAAGAGAGAGATCTAGAGGAGTAGGGCTGGCTATGTAGGAATGAATATTATCAATCATTTTTAAAACCTTTTTTTGTGATCATTACAGATTTACATGCATTTGTAAGAAATAATAAAGAGAGTCCATGTGTCTTTGCCAAGTTTTCCTAAACGGTTCAATTAGTTTTAAATTTATATTTATATTTTAAAAGTATATCAAGTGCTATATATTATGAAATACACAGTAACCACTTGGCAATTGAAATCACCATAATGGTTTTTATGACATGGCATAATTATATTTTCGTCCTGTGATTATATTTTCCTCCAATGTATTAATCCTAGATATAGATAATTTTTAAAGAACATTACTGTTGTTTGTGTTTTGAATTATATTTCAAACAGATGAGAGAGTAATAAATTATTTAGTAACAGCTAACCAATAAATTCTCCCCACAAAGTTAATTTGAATCAAATACTTCATATGTTTGAAAAATAATTTCTGCCTGGGTGATTTATCAAGTTACGGAAGAATGGTCTTGTAACAGTCAGGTAATAATCCTATTCTGCATTTTGGAATTTTCATTGAAGTTGAGAGATAGATGGCAAATGGTATAATCTTCCAAGAGATTAATAAGAAGCCAAAAAAGTTTGTATTAAGTGCATGCTAAAATAATGAATACCTGTTAAAAATGTGATTTGAACAGAAGATAATAATAAAATAAAGCCGATAATGATACACAAACTCCTTGAATCAGAAATCATGGAAATTCTGCAATGATGCTGAAGAGACAAAAGTACCACAAATCTTCATTGAGCTTATGGCACTTTAACCCCCCCAATTATTTCTCACCTCATGACCTCAGTTACAAATAGCCACAGTCACCATAGATTGAGTGGATCCTGCCCAGAATCAATCAGAGTGAAAACCAAAAACCCATTTCCCTCGAGTTGATTCCAATTCATAGTGATCCTGTAGGACAGGGTGGAACTGCTGTGGTCATTTGGAACAGTTCGTGGGTTTGAACCATCGACCTTTCAGTTAGCAACTGAGTACATAAACACTGTGCCACCACGTTCACCAGGCATTCCATTGCCCCAGGTAATAAGGGAAAGACCTGCTTTAGCTAAACTCCTTTGAGGTGTTTTCCAGGCTACCGCTCTGACTGTAAAGGCAAGAATGAGACAAATGACCTTCCCAACTTTCCCTATGGCAGGTCTTCTCTGATGGGTCTCTTTCCTCTCCTTACGATCATTTTGCTATTTGGTTTAAAAAACACTATTTTCGCGGAGCCGCCTGCAGTGGATCCACGGCTGGTGCGTCTGGGTTTACTGAAGTGCGCAGTGCAGAGTTTCTCCGAGTCACATGTTGCAGCGTCACCCACCAAGGGACAGAATGAACATGCATGCTCTGAGGCCTCACCACATACTACATACTGCAGTCCCGAGCCCGGAGCATGGGTCCTGGTCTGTTCGCTATATTATAAAAACTCCCTTTGCAACGTGAGTCTGAGGTTCATTTAAAACCTAAGAGCCGATGTCTTCTCTTTCTCGTACAGAACTTCCTACATTTATCTTTCAAAAGAATAATTTCATAGAAGGTCAGTAGTTTCCAACATCCTCAAATTACGGCAGGGGCACTTAGAATCAATGACAAAGAGCTCATTTCTGCACATGAGTGACTAGTTTCCTTTGTCCCTCGTTCCTTCTTCCTGAAAAAACAGCCTTTTTCTAGTTCAATGGAAGAAGAAAGAGGGTTGATGTCGGGAACCAGAATGTGATTTCAGCCTTTGCCTTCTCAGAGATCATAGAGCCACTACAGGTGGGTCCAAAAGAGAGCGTTGCTCCCCTCCCAATTATCATGACCCCAATTCTACCTTGCAGACCTGGTTATACCAGAGGATGTACAACGGTGCAGTAGGGATCTGGAAACACAGGGAATCTAGGACAGACGAACCCCTCAACACCCGCGGTAGGAGTGGCGACACCAGGAGGGAAGGGGGTGTAGAAAGGGAGAACCGATCTTGGAGATCTATGTGTAACCTCCTCTCTGGGAGATGGGCAATGGGGAGGTGGGTGAGGGGAGACGCCGGGGAGTGTAAGATAAGATATAATAATTATTTATAAACTATCAAGGGACCAGGGGAGCGGGGAGGGAGGGAGAGGGGAAAAAGGGAAACCGAGCTGTTTCCAGGAACCCAAGTGGAAGGTGAATTTTGAGAATGACGAGTGCAACGAATGTATAAGGGTGCTTTGCTCAATTGATGTATGTACAGATTGTGATAAGAGTTGTATGAGCCCCAATAAAAAGATTTATCCATTTTAAAAAAAGAGAGCGTTGAGCAGGGTGGATACACATCAGGCCAGTGGTCCTCAATCCTGGTTGTCCAGGAAAGTTACCAAGGGTGTTTACATGAAAAGCACACAAACAAACAAAATAACCATTTGCTTGGGCCACCCACCAACTAATTAAACCCAAAACCTGAACTCTGATACTGACATGATTATTTTTCTTTTTAAATTAGAACCAGGTGGTTTTAATGTGCAGTCCAAATGAATGTTTGTTCATCACATCCTTGATCAAGAATATCAATTTATTCATTTACTACGCAGCATTAATAACTCTGGTGCCATCACTGGACTCTTGGTGGCACTATGGGTTAAGAGTTTGACTGCTAACCCCAAGGTCAGCAGTTCAAATCCACTAGCCACTCTGCAGGAGAAAGTTGAGGCAGTCTACTCCTGTAAAGATTTAGAGCCTTGGAAACCCCAGATTGGATCACTGCAAGTTGAAATCAGCGTGATAGAAGTAGTTTGCTTTTGTTCGGATGGCAATATCTATTTATCTGTCATCTAGATCTCCTTATACACACACTCACACACACACACACACAGGAGCACTAGTGATTAAAGCATTAGGTTGCTAACCCAAACGTTGGTGGTTCAAACCCATCAGCTGCTCCCTGAGAAGCATATGTGGCCGTCTGCTCCTACAAAGATCACAGCCTTGGGAATCAAATTCAGGAAGTTTTACTACATTCTCTAGGATCATTGTAAGTCGGAACATGTTTAACAATAATAAGTTTTAAAATATTCAGCATTATAATTTTCCTGCAAGTTCGATTCCTAGTCCTCCACTTACGTAAATGATTTAACTTAGGCTCAGTTTTTTTGTTATGTAAAATAATTTTTTAATCGTTTTCAATTTTAAACTCTAACCTTAATTAGTTAGTGGTGACTCTTCATGATAAAGGCAAAAGCTTGCCACATCTACCTGAGGTGTTTCTCTCTTCCCTAAGAGATTTGATTTGCAATGTACCCTCTGTACCACAACCACCACCACTACCAATACACCCCAACCACAGATCTTTTTAAAATCTTATTTTCAATTAGAAGAATCTACTACCCAGAAATCCAATATGTTTCACTCTTCGACAATACCTCTTGTAAGACTGCCATGAGTGGATGATCATGGAAAACATTCCCACCTTCATAAGCTAAGTTTCCAGAACCCTGGTGGCCTAGAGGTTCCAAGTTGGGCTGCTAGCCACAGGTCAGGAATTCAAAACCACTAGTGGCTCTGAGGAAAAAACATGAGGCTTTTCTGCTCCTGTAAAAATTTACTCTGCTAGCCTTCAAAAAGAAAACAACTAATTGCCAACTTGAGAGGTGGGCAAAGGACTTGAACAGAAGTTACACAGGGGCAGAAACCCGAATGGCCAACAAACATATGAGAAAATGTTCCCTATCTTTAGCCATAAGAGAAAGGCAAATTAAAACAACAATGAGGTACCACCTAACACCCTCAAAGGTAGCCCAATTCAAAAATTCAGAAAGCAACAAGTGTTGGAGGGGCTGTGGGGAGACAGGACTCTCATCCACTGCTGGTGGACCTGTTAAGTATGTACAGCCACTATGGAAATTAATCTGGCGATATCTAAAACAGATGGACATCAAGTTACCATTCAACCCAGCATTCCCCCTACTGGGTATATACCCAGAAGAGGCAAGAAACAAACCAAGGCCAGACATCTGTGATCCAGTGTTCATTGTGGCACAGTTCACAATTGCAAGGAGTTGTAAGGAACCCAAATTTCCATCAACTGACGATCGGATTAAAAACCTGTGGTATATACATACAATGGAGTACTACAAATCACTAAAAAGCAATGATGAACGTAGGAAGGAAGCACATCGCTGCATGGGAAGAACTGGAGGAAATCATGCTAAGTAAGTCAGGCACAAAAGGACAAGTACAACATGAGTCCACAGAAGTAAGCATTTAAAAAATGCAAAAGGGGCATAGGGAAAAAGCTACTGTATACAAACATTCTTGGGGTGAGGACCGTGTAGCATGGCAGGGACCAGATCAAATCCAGGGATGCACATGGTAGACAACTAGGGAGGAGGAGGGGAAAGGAAAAAAATGATGAAGATAAGGAAGAAATGGGGAGCAGGGGCACAGGGTGCAACCCCACCCTCCCCCAAGGGGAGGGTATTGATTATATCTCCACAGGGAAAGAGGAACCAGACTTCAACCCAATGCCCCAAGGTGTGAATGCAACATTCCAGCGTGGAGTAGGAAACCAGTGGAGAGGTCTGGGGGGCTAGGGCCAGTCCAAAATACTAAGTGGATGCCTGTCCCTCCCCCCAGAAGAATTTATTTCAAAGGATGGCATTGAATCTACAGCTCCAGGAGAGGGACATATCTGATCAGAGCACACAGGAACAGATGAAGGGGGAGTAGGAGAGAGTGGAGCACAGCATGACCCACCAGGCCCTGAGTACGATGACCCCAATTAGAGCAGTCAGTCCACAGAGAGGACCCCATGGCCATCCCCACTATGAGACATGACGTCCCTCACTGACCCATGGCCCTGTCGGGAACAGCACCAGAGACAGAGTGTGGGAATTGTGCCCAACCTGATCCCGCCACACTGAGGCAAAGCACTGGGGGAGTGCAGTGGAGCAGCAAGAGAATGGAGCTGCAAGGACCCCAGGGAATGCTGAAGGTGGACTTGGGGGCCAGGGCGTGGTGCCCCAACAGACTGGACTGGAAAACACTCCTAAAGGCCAGCAAATGATACTTGAACTAACTACAACCTTTTCTTTCTTGTTGTTTTGTTTTGTTCTTTGTCAGTGGTTTGTTGTTGTTGTTGTTTTGTTGTATATTTTTGCTTGGTTTTTGCTCTGTCTTGTTTTTGTGCATGTTATTATCTCCACAGGACTGTCTAAATAAGATAGGCTGGATGAACAATCTAGAGGAAAAACAACAGGACTGACCATTCCAGGGGACATGGGAGAGGGGGAGGTAGGGAGTAAGGAAGTGGTGTTAATGAACCCAGGGACAAGGGAACAACAAGTGATCCAAATTGGTGGTGAGGTGGGTATGGGAGACCTGGTAGGGCATGATCAAGGGTAATGTAATGAAGAGGTATTGCTGAAACCCAGGTGGGGATGGAGCATGATAGTGAGACAGGAGGAAAGTCAAGGGAAATAGAGGAAAGAGCTGGGAGGCAACGGGCATTTATAGAGGTCTAGATAAAGACATGTACATATGCAAATATATTTATATATGAGGATGGGGAAATAGATCTATGTGCATATATTTACAGGTTTAATATTAAGGTAGCAGAAAGACATTGGGCCTCCACGCAAGTACTCCCTCAATGCAACAATACTTTCTTCTATTACATTGGCATTCTATGATGCTTGCCCTCCTGACACAAGCGCTGAAGGCAAAGTGAGTGAATAAACAAATGTGGTGAAGAAAGCTGATGGTGCCCGGCTATCAAAAGAGATAATGTCTGGGGTCTTAAATGCTTAAAGGTAAACAAGCAGCCATCTAGCTCAGAAGCAATAAAGCCCACATGAAAGAACACACCACCCTGTGTAATCATGAGGTGCCGAAGGGATCAGTTATCAGGCATCAAAGAACAAAAAAATTATATCATTGGGTGCACACCTCCATGATACGATCTTTGAGGACAAACGGGTGCATAAGCAAATGTGACGAAGAAAGCTGATGGTGCCAGGAGATCAAAAGGTATAGCGTCTGGGGTCTTAAAAGCTTGAAGATAAACAAGCGGCCATCTAGCTCAGACGCAAGAAAGCCCACATGGAAGAATCACACCTGTGTGATCACGAGGTGTCGAAGGGATCAGGTATAAGGCATCATCAGAACAAAAAAATCTTACCATAGTGAATGAACGGGGGAGTTCAGAGTGGAGACCAAAGCCCATTTGTCAGCCACTGGAGATCCCCTTGTAGAGGGGTCTAGGGGAGGAGAAGAGCCAGTCAGGGTGTGATGTAGCAATGATGAAAAATACAACCAACTTTCCTCTAGTTCCTAAATGCTTCCTCCCCCTCCCCCCACACCCCACCATCATGATCCGAATTCTACCTTGCAAGTCTGGCTAGACCAGAGGGTGTACACTGGTGGAGATAGGAGTTGGAGGCACAGGGAATCCAGGGCGGATGATCCCTTCAGAGGACCAGTGGTGTGAGGGGTGATACTGGGAGGGTGGAGGGAGAGTGGGTTGGAAAGAGGGAGCCGATTACAAGGATCTACATGTGACCTTATCCCTGGGGGACGGACAACAGAAAAGTGAGTGAAAGGAGACATTGGACAGGGTACGATATGCCAAAATAATAATTTATAAATTATCAAGTGCTCATGAGGGAGGGGAAAAATGAGGACCTGATGCCAAGAGCTTAAGTGGAGAGCAAATGTTTTGAAAATGATGAGGACAATGAATGTACAGATATGATTTACACAATTGATGTATGTATGGATTGTCATAAGAGTTGTATGAGTCCCTAATAAAATGATTTTTTTAAACCAGTCTTGGAAACTCACCGATGCAGTTCTACTTCATCCTCTAGTGGCGCTAGAGTCACCATCAGCTCAATGGCAGCGAGTCTGACAAGGTAAATTTCCAAATGGGAGAGGCTATTTTAGCTCTCTACTGGCGCATAAAAATAAAAAAATTTTAAAATCCTAAACTTAATGGTGTACTGCAAGCACAAAGTTATGTAGGGAATAGAAATTTTGGAAACATTCAGCCAGGGGATTCAACTCCAAATGGCACTGACGGAAATCACTAGCTGTGACTTCGTTGGCCTGTTTATCCTAAGTTGGGTTGTTGGCTAGTCTGGAGAATCTAAAGCAATGCCACTCAATTTCCTGGCACCTTGGATCCTTGGAAGGTTGGATTATACTGGAAATCTCTTTCTCTGTGTATGTCAAGTAGGAATTTAGCACTCCTGACAAGTGGACGAAATATAACATCTGTTCTGAAATAGAAATCGGGGAAGGGCACTACATTATACACTAGACACATCAAAGACCCACACACAGAATTCAGACCCCAGGTCCTAGAAAGACCTAAATCCATGCCAAATCCAAAGGGCAACAACAGCAATATTCACCTTTGATCGGCACTTTAGAGCCTCAGGGTGGGCCTCTGTTCTGTGCCGTCCTGAGTTTAGCTCAATGCAGAATATTACCTGCATGACCCTGCGTGTATCCTAAAGCAAATGCTCCACGTGGACAAGACTTGTTCAATAACAGATACCTGACAGCCACAGCACCTGCACGTGATCGTATTTCAGGAGTCAATGAATGAATGAAGAAGCATAATAACCAGGATTGACGATGAGGATACACAGAAGAAAGTGTGATTAGTTCTTCAAAATTACTCGGGTTACTCAATCAGAGTTTATTTTTTAAAGATAGATGATAGATAGATAACCACTCAAAATCAAACCCACTGCCATCGAGTCAATTCTGACTCATACTAACGCTAGGACAGAAAGGGATTGGCCCAATGGATTCCCAAGGCTATACATTTTCATGGGAGCAACAAGTCTACTTCTTCTTCCAAGGACTAGCTGATGCTTTTGAACTTGTGGTCAGTAACCCACTAAAAGGAATTAAGTGATAATGAAATTTTTCCACAAGCTTTGGGAAGTCTACACGCGCATGCACACTCACATAGAAGCCAATAAGCTTATAAGCAAGAATGAAAACTATCGGAGAGAAATATGATTCTGGAAGAGTCTTCCTACATCCACTATTGAGTGTAACTGCAACGTTTTTGTTTTGTTTTGTTGCAATCGCTTTATAGCTCCACAGTAGGGTGGAGGGGAAAAATACAAGCTAGAAATCCATTTTCTCTGAATGGCAACCACCAATTTTCTAGCAATCAGAACAGAGATAGAGAATTAGCTCCATCATGTCTGCTATTAAATGATGGCAGCCTAGGTGACAGCTCGCAGGCACGGGAGATGGGTGCTCACATGGCGGATTTCGCTGGGAGGTTGACCTGGCTAATGCTTCCACATTAGACAAAGGTTGGGGTGACACTTGTCCGGAGCTCTGAGAGAGAAAATAAATTCATGTGGCTAAAAATTATGTGGGGCCTTCTCAGCGAAAGAGTGATTCTCTAATTTTTACTTTTAACATGATTTACCTGATACAAAACGCATTATAAGAGCCAGCCAGCATTTTCTTGCCTCGGATTTGAGGTAATTATTTTAGGCTGATAGATGTTTACTGTCTATTTTGTTTATTCCTTTGCTCATACACATATAAGTTTTGCTTTTCAATTCTGTCTCTATTTTTAATATGAAAGGGGATATGTATTTTGAAAAAAATGTTTTTTATTAAGTACTTTGGGGGGGAGCTCTCACATCTCTTATCACAATCCATACACTGATCCATTGTGTCAAGCACATTCGTACATATGCTGCCACCATCATTTTCAAGGCATTTTCTTTTGACTTGAGCCCTTGATATCAGCTCCTCATTTCCCCCTCCCTCCCCTCCCCTCCCTCCCTCTTGAGCCCTTGATCAGTTATTATTATTTTCATATCTGACATTGTCCTCTGTTGCCCTTTACCCACTTTTCTGTTGTTCATCCCCCTGGGAGGGGTTATATATTGATCCTTGTGATCAATTGCCCCTTTCTCCCCCCACCTTCCCCTTAGCCTCCTGCTAGCTCTATTCTCATTGAAGGCTCTGAGGGTTTTAGCTGTCCTGGATTTCCTGTGCTGAAGGCTCTTATCTGTAGCAGTGTGCATGTTGTAGTCTAATTCCATTTTTAAGGTAGAATTGAGGTCATGAGAGTGGGGGGAGAAAGCATTAAAGAACTAGAGGAAAGTTGTATGTTTCCTCAGTGCTATACTGCACCCTGACTGGCTCATCTCTTCCTTGTGACTCTTCTGTGAGGGCATGTCCAATTGTCTACAGATGAGCTTTGGATCTCCACTCCACACTGCCCCCTACCCTATTCACATTGGGTATGATTTTGTTCTGGGTCTTAGGTGCTTGATTCCTGATCCCTTCGACACTTCATGATCACACAGTATGCTTCTTCCATGTGGGCTTTGTTGCTTCTCAGCTAAGCAGCCATCTGGCTGAAAAAAAAATTCTTTCCAGAGATAAATGATTGTCCGACAACTGATCAGGGGAGGGAAGCTCTGTGACTGCAGCCTACACAACACTCGCAGGACTGACCGACCTGGATCGGTGGCCGGGGTGAGCAGAGTCACAGGAACCCTCAGCTCCGTGTAAATCGCCTTCGAACGTGCTGGGAGGGAGGTCTCACTGGGTGCCCTGCTTCGCTGGCTGCCGGGGCTCTGTGCTTCATCTCTTGACCCTCTTCAGCCCACACTCAAGACAACAACCAGAAGGAAGCTGTTAAAATAAGTCAGACCTCGTCACCACTCTGTGTTTTAAACTACTCTCATGACTTCCTCTGCTCTTAAAATGAAAGCAAAAATCGCATGCTATATTCTTAGTAAGCGTGCCAGATTCCAAACATTAGCTATCTCTTCCATCTTCGTTGCTCTCTTCCTCCCTCCTTAGATCTTTTCCCTTCCCCTGCCTTCCACTTCTCTTTTCTCTTTCTCTCTTCTCTCTGCCATTCCATATACTGGGCCTTTCTAAGTTTTCTACTGTCCTCATAGGCAAACGCTATAAGATGGATGGTAAGAGAAGATTATTGGATCATAGTTCTGGAAGCTAGCGGTCTGCATTCAGGATACGTGAAGGGCCAGGCTCTTGCTCTACTGCCAGAAGGTCTGTTGTTCGAATCTACCAGCCATTCGGCAGGAGAAAGATGAAGCCTTCTGCTCTTGGAAAGATGTACAGCCTCAGAAACCCACGGGGCAGTTCTCCTCTGTACTGTTGGGTCAGGAGGAGTCGGAGTGGACCGGATGACCATGAGAATGCTCTTTCTCTCTTCGAGGGCTAAGGCAAACCAAACCTAAATGTCTCAGAAGGCTGGTCTATTTTAGTGCAGGCCTGCTCCTGGAGGACAGTCTTTTGTGGTTTTATCAAAGCTCCTTCTCCTGGGCACTCGTCTTGGTCCACCAAGTCTGGAGCATTTGTAGGAAGCTCTGATCAGCTGCTCAGTATCTCAGGCCCAGCTTTAAGATTGATGCTCACCACAAAGAAGAAAGCCTCAAATCCCTGGCTAATTTCTCTGGATCTTCCTCCTCTTCCTAGATATTGGACTCATAGTGCTTTCAAATCTTGGACTCTTTCCAGTGACTTCATTATGTGAAAATAAGCCACTATTCCTGATAAACACTCTGTGACAGTTACCAGCCTACATCCTTGGCAGGCTCTGCTTTTCTGAGCAAAACAGACAACTGCCCGCCAGTTGTAGTGATTCACTGAGCTATAGTCCACAGGTAGTCTAGCTCTGTTGTATAAAACTTTTTGTAAGGATATGTAAGACCCATAATTAATTATTTGTTAATATATGAAAACTTGACTTCCTCTGATGCTGGTACCTGTAAGAATAATTCATTTTGCAATCAACCAAAATTTCTAATGCTGGCACTGTGAAATTTTAAAATGCTCATCAGATTTATTGGATGGCACTATTATTGCCACATCTGATGCTGACATGCAATCTATAATAACATCAGGGTATTAAATTTAGAGTTGGGAGATTAAACCCAAAAAGGAACTAAGACATGATGGGGCTACTATGAGATTTCAAGTTTTCAGAACACAAAATGGAGCAACTTGTCGCCTGATTTTCAAAATCCTAATTCCTGTCCTTCCAGAAGAATAGAAGCTTAGGCAGAGGTAAGCATGAGCTGTCACCAAATGAGTCCTTTAAAGGATTGCACAGGTGGAGGCCATTAGGCTGAGTGTAACAAGTCAATCGCAAAAGGGCTACCTGAGTTCACCATGATCAAAAGTCAAAGAAAGGGTTGCATATGGAATAAGTACTTTCCTTTGATGGTTATCAGGGATGGGAAGGGAGAGGAGGGAAATCACTAATATAAACTTTTTTTTTAAAAAGCCAAGCTAGCATCAAGGCCATGTTGACTCACAATAACCGCATAGATAATAAACCTGTATTAATTTGGGTGGAAAACAAAAGACAATACAGGGGTGACCAGTCCAATACCACTAAAGAAAAAGAAGACTCCGGGAGGTGCACATGAGTTACAGACACCAAAAAGAAATACCATGATGGATACAGCCCTGCATTTCCTGAAGTAGCAAACAATCACCTACACGTGGATCCATAGACAGGTGAGGTGAGCAGGCACGTGGATCCATAGACAGGTGAGGTGAACAGGTAGGAGTAAATGACAGGGTCTACAAACACTCATCACCCTAGATAGGTTTGGCAGATATTTCTACCAGCTTACAGGTACATGCTGTAAACACAGACATGGTTATAGGAGAGCAAATAGGAAGCCATAGTACATAAATGTCTCTGCCAGAACTGAGCACTGGAAGGGACTGTGTCACTGGACCTCAAGGTGTGGGGGACAACGGCAAGGCCAATCGGCATAACTTAGCTCACCAAGACAAAGGTCTACATTCTCCTTTTGTAAATCCTGACTAGGGTCATGAAAGCTTGTGGGTGGACTTCGAAGGTACAATTTATGATCCCTCCAGGGGTAAAATGACTCCTAGAGACTCAAAGATCGAAAGAAGCAGATGGTGCCTGGCTGTCATTGCGGAACTCTCAGGACGGGATTACAATAGAGCGCCCTGCAAGAGTGGGGGGGAAATATGGAATAAAACTCAACATCATAAAAAAAAGACCAGGATCACTGGTCAGATAGAGACTACTGGAACTTTCTCCTGAGACTACAGCCCACAGCCATGCGTTAGGTCTGGAAATAAACTTACTCCTCATTGAAGTCTCAGGGAACAAGAGAGAGGTCCCCAATAAAGAGCAGTAATGGTTGGGAGAATATGCATGTCTCAGAACAATCAGCTACTTGAGATCAACAGGACAACTTTTGCCCATGGATGAAGTTCCGAAGGCAGGATACAGGTGGGAGAGGAAGGGGAATGGACGCGGAGAGATTGAAATAGAGCCAGTAGGATGCATGAGGTTACGTTGTGGGGACTGCATTGCGATGAACAGCAAGAAACAAAATGTGCCTGCCACGTTGAATGGAAAAACCTTTCGCTCTGTAAACTTTTATCCAATTCGCACTCAGAAATGTTTTAAAAGGGGATGGTTCAAGGAAGATGGGGATGCATTCTTATACTTTATTTCCAGCGAAAGTGAGAAATATATGGCACATTCAGGAAAGAAAAGAAATCTGAAATCCACAGCCCTTCTGGCTAAGCCAGAGGGTCGTATAGTCTATGTTTTGAAATGTTTCCTATTGAACTGGTGGAGAAAGTCATTCAGTGATATCTCAGAATTAGGAGAGTGAAAAGTGATGGATGTGTAGGAATGTCCTTTATCTGCCAGATGTAATACCTTTAGGCAGTCACCAGCAAAGGATCCCTAGGGAAGTCCCCAAGGATGCAAGATTACCAAGGCTCATTGCTCCTAGTCACTAAAGCTACTGAACTTCAGGAGTCCCTGGATGGCCAACATGTTTAAGCCTGCACTGAAAGCTTAGCAGCTGAAGTCCATTTGGGGGTGCCTGAAAGACGGGACTGGCTGTGCACTTTCTAAAGATCACAGCCTTGAACACCTCATGGAGCCCCATTAGTCTCTCACCCAGGGGGTCTCCATGACTCAGGATGGGCAGCAACAGGATTTTTTAACAACACCGCACTTTAAAACTAGGCTTTAGGCTACTCGATTTTGCCTTCCTTGTTACTTAACTGGATTTTTTTGGGGGGGGAAGAAGGGGGTTTGGGGGGTCTTGGGAAACATTTAACTTCTTTGTGCTCATTTTTTCATGTCTGTTGAACCGGTTCATAATACTCCCAGGTTGGTAGAGTCGTTTTGAATATTAAATAAATAACTACAAAGAAAGAGGTGACAGTGACCATTATCCGTATCACTGTCATCATTATCAACCCTCTAACACAATTTTCCAACTTCAGAAAATATTCCAGTTCTCCTCCCTTTCCTCGCTCTTCTTCCCATGCCGGTCCGATCCTCACCTGCGTTGCTCCTGGCCTTGTCTGTGACAGCAGCCAATGCATTGTCCAGCCCACACTGCGCTGATCCAGAAAGGCCTGTGGATCCCAAACTAATTTCCGAAACTCATCTGCTTTCCGAAATGACTGGGCTTCGCACCAGCTCCGAGAAGGGCCTGCCAGGGGTGCAGAGACATTTGGCAGGAACCGTGTTGGAATGGACAGGCCTTTGTGAAAGGACAGCAACCACGATGAGCGGTGTTTCGAGTGGGCAATCCCTCGGTTCTGGGCTTCCCAAGAGAAAGAATCCATGCGGAAGCCTGGTTTGTAATTCAGGTGGGTTTTTATAAAGGACGGGAGAAGTTTCAGGTTTTACAGTCTCCAAACAGTACATGCTATTTCAGAGGAGGGTGCCAAACCCCGTGGAAACTGGGCTGGAGCCCACAACTGAATATTGGCAACCTTGTGGGATGGCGCGCCCACCCCGGTGGCCTGAGGCCAGAGAGGCAGCAGCAAGGCCGACCGGGCACAGGAGGAGGGTCAAAAGAGAGGAGAGTATCCTTTCCGACCTGCCTCTGGTCTGGAGCGGGGGTCCAAGAGCCAGTGAGAAGGGAGGCTGTGGGCCCTGAATTGCGCTGGAGGGGGCCCATGTGTGTCCCTAGCAGGCCCGGAGTAGGTGCTACGCGTGGATGCCGCCTACCTCCACCTGCCTCTGACCAGGAGAAGAATAAAGAGACCGGACTTCCTGCTGCCAGGGTATTTTAAACCTTTTGGCCGGTAGGCATGGTTGAAGGTATTGGTTGATCCCATTGGCTGAATCAAGCCCACCTGGGCCTAGTTTGGGTCAACCAGGTGTAACACCCACCTGGCTGGGGGCACAAGGGGGCCTGAATTGGAGCTTGCCCAGTTAAAGTCTTCATGGGCAGTCAATACTTGACAGATTTTCCTTTCCTAGCCTCCTGTAGGGGGGCTGTGCCAGCCTGGGAGGGACAACCCCCTGTTCCTGTCTACCTGGCAAAGAGATGGCCCAAAACAACTATTGAGACTCATTGGGTCAGTGCCGAATCTTGAGTGCATGGTTTCAAGTGTCTTGGACGGTATATTTACTTCTCATCCATGTAAAGTGCAATGACAAGAGCTGTGGTTTTCAGAAAACCTTGCCCTGAGCAGTGTCAGCACTGAACAAAATGGAAAAAGGGAAACGCTTGATCTATTAAGGGTCCCACAAGACAACAAAGAAAAGCCAGTCATTGTCAAGTCTACGCTAATTCAAGATGATCCCGTGTGTGTCATGCTCCATAGGGTTTTTAAAGAGTTGTTTGTTTGTTTTCCCCTGACGTAGGGCACCAGACCGTGCTGCTGAGGAACCTCGGGGTAGACTGGGATTTCGAATCTTTTGATTAGCATTGGGATGAATTAACCATCTACACCAGCCACGGACTCCTACATGCAGAGGTTTGCTATTAGTCCCACCTGCTTGGCTCCCAGTTATGCTTTGTTGGGAAGCCATGAAATATCCTCTACTTAACTGCTCTCCCCTCTACTCACTCAGCCCCTTCCAGAAGTGTCCTGTCCTTGCCCTTAATAATGGAAGGCCTCCCGTCCAGATGACACTGATTCTCAGAACCCAGCCCCGCACACAAGACAAAGGCCTCCAGTAAGATACCTCGGTGCTTTCGCTGGGAAAGTATTGCTGTTTGGCCTTTGTTTTCTGGTTTTGTTTTTTGTCAAGATGCCTCACAATGTAATAATTCAAAGATTAAGGGACTCTAAAAAATATTCCTATCTGCAAACAAATCCTGTTTTATATAAGGAAGTAAGAAATTAGTTTGGTCCATTTGTCCTTCATTCAACTGATCTAGTTAACACTGTCATCATTTAACTCGGGGATCCTTTGCTGAGAGTTGCTTCCTGGAGGTACACCAATTGGCCTCTCTTGGCATTGGCATGGTATTTTACTGTGATGTCTTCGTGTAAGTTTCCAACTTGGCAAAGGACATCCCCAAAAGTGATGATATTTCCCCAAATATCTTAGGTCTTGAGAGAGAGAGAACATTAAACTATGAAGACAATCTTGAGCACTCACATAGCCCCAACCAGCACATGTGTGCGAGCACCGGGTGAATAATGTATCGGAGCCCAAAATATGCAGCAAATTGAGGATAACTGATGGCAGTAGGCAAGAGGCAGGGAGGGAAGCATCCGTCATTTTATAAAACTTAGCAGTGCCCCTCATCTCACAGAAACGAGTGTAGATTCATCATGCTGGGCATCGCAGTGTAGCCCCTTGCTCCTTCACTGACTAATAGCGAAGACGACAAGGAGGTCCAAATGCCTGCTACTGATGCTCTGTTGCTCTTGGGCAGATGTCTGGGGAGAAACAAATTCAGAGAAAATAAACTAGAGTGGTAGCTGTTCCCAAGACCCAAGGAACCAAATTAGTTATATAAAAAAAAAAAACCACTATCACACCTTCCAAAGGTATAATGAACAGAGAGACATGCAATGATCTGCTTTCAACGAGCACAGTGTAATATGGAAAATATAGAAATGGCATGGTGGAAATATCATCTGACCACCTCTAACTTCCCAAGGGGGAAGGAGAATCAATAGCTTCATCAATGACAAGGCATTGATTGCTGTGAAATGGAGGACAGACATTCCTCTACCCACAAATGCTTTACCAGTTCCCTGGGACACTCACTTCTTTTCTGGTGGGTTCAGTAACTGGTTGTAATGACCACATAGAACTCATAGACAATACTCCTATTTTGGGAGGCGATGGGGAGGGGGGTATGAAACAGGTTGCAATTCAGCTTCAGGAATGCTCAGGGTACAGATCTTCAGTCAGGACAGCCCCTTCTCAACTGGGCTTATAGGCAGGTCTTTCTCTGGCCTGCAGCAGCACAGCCTGCCTTCTACTCGCTCAGGCAAGCATTACAACATTCTTTAAGCTCGCCTGGTACGTTTCCAGAGGTACCCCACTCCACCAGTAAGGCCCTTACCTGAAGGGACTCGGCTTTCTCAGTCTGCGAGCTGGGAAACCCACTGCACCATCTCCTGCCAGTCTAGTGATCCTGCTGCTGCTGTCGTTTTTCTTTTCTTTTCTTTTTTTTAAACTAAAAACATAAAGCCATTTTAATTAGCACCCCACCAAAATACATAGGTATAAATACAGAAAATATGTACAAAAATATATGTGACTAAAACAACAAAAGTCAAATAAAACGTAATAAATGGAGAGATATTCCATGTTAATGGGTACAAAACAAAAACAACAAACAGCCCTACTGCCATGGAGTTGATTCTGATTCAGACCCACTCAAAACTCACTGCTATCAAGTCATTTCTGACTCACAGAGACTCTAGAGGACAGAGCAGAACTGGCCCTGTGGGTGTCTGCATTTGCAATCTTTAATGGGGCAGAAAGCCTCATCTTGCTCCTGCAGAGTGCTGGTGGGTTTGAACTGCCGACATTTTGGTCAACACACCACAACCCGGGATCTTTGGATAGGAAGACACAATACTATTAAGATATAAACTCTTCCCAACTCTTCTATACATTAAATCTCAAGAAAAAACTCACAAAGATATATTGTGAATATTGACAAACCGAGTCTGAAGTTTATATGGAAATACAAAAGGTTCTGTATAGAAAACACAAAATTGAAGAATAGAGTTGGATAACTGACATTACATGATTTCAAGCCTTTCAGTAAAGTTACAACTAGCAGGACCATGTAGTATTGGTAAAAGAACAGATCAATAGGTCAATGAAACAGAATATGGATCCCAGAAATAGACACACACAAGTATTGGCAATTGATCTTTCACAAAAGTACAAAAGCAACTCAATGGAGGAAATAACATCTTTTCAGCTAATGATGCTGCTTCTTGCTATCTCTGGGGTCTTCCTTTTCTGTCTTCTGAGTTGAGAAGGCTCCGTGTGCATGGACTCTGGGTGTGCTCTCTTCCCGCCTTTTCTCTTCTTGGTGGCCATGAGGCACCCATCCCCACTTCTGCCTCTGGGATGGCTCCATTTTCAGTTTGTCAGATTAGGTACCATTGAGTCAGTTCCAACTTATAGTGCAAAAGGAAATGATGTACAACAGAATGGAACACGGCCTGGTCCTGGGCCACTCTCAAAATTGTTCTTATGTTTGAGCCCCATGATTCGCCCACTGTCAATCCATCTTGTTGAAGGTCTGCCTTACCAAACATGGTGTTCTTCAAGGATTGGTCTCTCCTGAGAACCTATCAGAAGTACATGTGACAAAGTCTCACCAACCTTGTCTCTTAGGACAACCATTCGAGCTGTATTTCTGGGACAGTGAAACAGACCAATCCCCACATCAGAGTCCCACTGCCTCATTTGCATAGTCCCACGTCATCATTTGCAGTTGTACAGACCATAACTAGAAGGTTCTTATTAAGTAATGAGGTGCAGTGAATACCTTAATAAGTAATCTCATGAAAAGGAAATCAAAGCAGAGTTGTAGAAGACAGGACATGCTGAAGTAGTTAGCAAAGATATTGGGCCAGGGAAGACTTAGGACAAAATGTGCTTATTACCGATGAGTAAACGCCAATGTCATATAGAAGCTGATTAGAGTCTTCACTCACAGAAGTATTGGTTATGCTGTTACCTAGGCACCATAGAAGCAAGTCTCAATTTTTAAACTTCATTTGAATTTCAAGGAATCTTCTGGGAAGTGGAGGATGTCTATGTGCACCCATTCCATATTGTAGGGGTGATCACCTGCTGCTGTTTGGACTGAATCAACTTATGATGAGTCAGGGACCCCAGGACCACACGTCCCAGCCATCACACCTATCCAAATCCTCTTTATCCTGCAAGGCATACCTTAAATTCTGCCCCCTTTATAAAGCTTTTTCCGATGTCTCTATCTTTATTATTTGTCCATTTCTAAGGTTAATCGTGCCTCCTCCAAATGAGTTACCTATAGTTCTTTAAAGCAGAAGCTAAGTAAGGCAATAAGAATGTCACATTTATGAACCATGTAACTTTTCTAATGGAAAAGCTGGATATATAAATACACACACACGCTCCTAGGTAGTCATTTAACTGCTTTTATCCAGAAGAATGGAAAAGGAAATCAGGTTCACCATCCCAAGGCTGGCCTGTTTATCTTCGTCCATGCACGATCTCCCTGTCTCTTCCCTATCCCACAGAGAACCAACCGTATGCTGGGGATGGCTACGTCTCAAGTGGAAGGAGCCTGGCTCCCTAAGTAAGTGGGGCCTCTGTGAGTTGGAACCAACTGCACATAACCGAACAACAAGTCTGTGTCCTGCCCTCTTCCACCACCATTGCTGTCGAGAAGTTTCTGACTAATGGTGACCCCTTGTGTTGCTGCTCCATTGGGTTTTCTTGGCTGTAATCTTGATGGAAATAGATCACCAGGCCTTTCTTCCACACCTATCTTTAGGTTCATAGTCGAGAACAAACGTTTATCACTACCTAGGGAACTTATTGTCAGTACTCTGACTTCCAATCATGCATTCATTTTGTCTACTTTTGTATTTAAAAAAAGAAAAAAATTATTAGATGAATTACCACTAGAAGTTTGATGAATTACCACTAGAGGCCTCTCCTGAGGCAAAAAAGTAAGTCCTCACTCTGGTCTCTGTCTTTGAAACTGTACCAGCTCTGTAGTCAGAGGTAGTTTCTTGATCCATCGTCCCAAGGTTCCGAGGAAGCTGTGAGAGACAACGATGGAGACCAGCTAAAGCAATGTTCTCGGCTCTCACTGCAGACTTCCCACGAGCTGGAGTTACCCAAATGAATGCTGAAGATGGTTTCTGCTCAGAAAAAGACCAGCTGCCTCGTGACCCTTTATTCCAGCTCCCACTCAACTCAGTCATTAGATACCATCGTAGTCACGATACAGTGAAAGTAAGGAACAATATAAGTGTACACCTGAAGTCCCTGTTACGGAATCAAGTTCAACTCATAGCAATCCTGCAGGACCGAATAGAACCGCCCCTGTGGGTTCCCAAGGCTGTTGATCTTTAAGGAAGTAGAAAGCCTCTTGTTTCTCTGGCAGTTTTGAACTGCTAACCTTATGGTAATCAACCCAAGAAAAAACCCGGGAGGCCACCAGAGCTCCATCGTGATACAAATGTACTATGAAAAACTCAGGGGGGAAAGAAGATATCACAGAAAGCCTAAGTTTACAAATATTGTAGTTAGGTAGAGCCAGGTTTAAAATACCACCTGCCTTTAGTAGCTTTGTAAACTTGTGCAAGTTGATTAATATTTCTGAAGTCATATTTGTGAGTAGTTCAGGATATAAGTATGTGTGTGGGTGAGGAATGGAGTGTTCATTTGCCTGTTTGTTTTTTAAATTATCGGTGGCTGTTTCTAAGTTCAAATCGTGTGTGTGCACAAAGATGCTGGTCTTGTTTCAGAAGGCATCTCAGTGGGCTGTACGTGTGACACATGATCTAAGAAGGGGGTGGAAACATGTCATTTAAACTTCTCTGCCGAGGAATAGAAATACCTGCTTCCTTTGCCAAGCAAATACATGTAGGGTGATACCCACACCCATACTACATATGTAGTCTAATTTTACATAAGCGTATCTGTCTACATATTGAGGGGATTCTTTGTAGAAATAGGTGCTTTAATTTTTCTTCCACCTTCATTATGCCTAACAAGACATTGATTTCAACAAACCAGTAATATTACAAAAAGCACATTGCATATGGAAAAGTTCCTCTTGTGCCTATAAAATCACTGACAAACACACACATACATATATTTATGTGTGTGTATGTATGTATGTATGTATGTGTGTATGTGTATGTATGTATGTGTGTATGTGTGTGTGTGTGTGTGTATAAGTAGCCCTGATGGTAGAGTGGTTAAAGCCACTGATGAAAAGGTTAGTGGTTTGAACCTTCTCCACAGAAGGAAGGTGTGGCAGTCTAATTCCTTAAAGACTTGCATCTTTGGAAACCCGATGGGGCAGCTCTACTCTGTCCTCTAAGGTCTCTCTGAGTCAGAACCTACTCAAGGACAGTGGGTGTGGATGGAGAAAGAATGAAGAAAAGAAAGTCTTAGCTTCATGAAAAGAGGTTTGAAGTCCCTGACTTCTGATAAAGTTGTGACAATCTTCACACGCATCGTTGAGTAGGGTTGTTCTTAGGTGCACTTTATGGAGATAATAATTATCTCATAGGATCATTCTTGCAGAAGTTCAATTTTGAGGTTGACCGTTGAAAACTCTGCCATATTCAGGCTATGGCCTGGTCGACAAGGAAGCTGATGTATGAGTGACAATGGATAAAAAGTTGGGCAATGTTCACCTCTCATGATGTGCAACAACTGAATTGCACACACACACTCAATGGCCTTCCTGGCACTGACATCATTGCCGACCTGACCTATCACTTGATCTTAAATTACCACAGGGAACATTAGCTGTTCATTTCAAACAAGGTGTTTGACTGATGTCAGAACCGACTTATGATAGAGTTACCAGAGCAGAATCGCATTTATATCTTGCTCTTCTCTTCGACAATAAATTGCAGAACTCCCTCTCACCCCAGTTAATGAGTGTACTCTGGATTTATTATTTGTATTGTCTGCCTAGTCCACCGCTCCTGTGATGAACACTCACTTCCTGTCCATTTGTTAGCCATGAAGTACATTGCTACAATTAGCCTCCTTGTACATACATGCTTATAAACCTAGAGATTTTCTTTTTATGGGAGTGGGTTTTCTAGGGAAAAAAGCTTTTGCGGGTGCAGTTTCAGCAGTTTTTACAAGATTGTTATCCAAGAAAGTGTTAGGCAGGTTAGGTGTTTAACAGCAATATCAAAGAACACGGGTTTTTTCCCTATCAGTAAAAGTTTGGGCCTTCTTTACTTTTGTTTGCATTTTTGTTTTGTTTTTCTAATTCATACAAAGCGCGTAGTAAAATGAACTGTCAAATACCCACACCTAGTGGGTATGATTGGTTCAGGTATAATATACACAGCAAAATTTTCCCTTTTTCATGTAAAGTTTTGGGGACCTGGACAAACATATTGTCCAGTAATCACCACTACGTCAAGATGCAGGACTATCATCCCTAAAGCATTCCCTCACGGACCTTTCCAGCCCACCTGTCTTTCCAACCCCAGCGTTGGGCAAGCTGCTTTACTCATATATATCAACTTCAGTGTCATTATTTACCTGTATCTTTGCTTAACGAGCCCTGGTGGCATGGTAGGGTTACACAATGGGCTGCTAACCACAAGGTCAATGGCTTGAAACCACCCAACACTCCAAGGGAGAAAAATGAGGCATTCCACTGCAATAAAGATTTACGGTCTTGGAAACCCTCAGGGGCAGTTCTATTCTGTCCTCTAGGGTCACTTGCTATGAGTTGGAATCGACTCCATGACACTGTTTGTGTTTTTGGTTGATCTTGGCTTCGTCCAGTAAGTCATATAAATTCAATCATACAGCATATAGTTGTTTGAGTCGGACTTGGATCATTTACCATAACACATTGGAGATTTAGTTTTTTCTCAGGTAAAACTCTAGGCCTGGAATTATTGGGTCACATAGTAAGTATGGAGAGCCAGGGTGGCACAGTAGTTAAGCAGTTGGCTGCTCATTAAAATATTAATGAGCCAAATGCATAAGCCACGCCCTGGGAGAAAGAAGAGTCTGTGTGCCCTCATATATATTTAAATCCCAGAACCCACAGGGGCAGGTCTAGTCTTTCCTATAAGGTCAACATGAGTTGGAATCAACTCAATGGTAGTGAAGGCTTTGTTTGTTTGTTTGTTTGTTACTATACCTAAAGGAGGTAAAGTGAGTGACACACCAGGCTTCTAGCCACAAGGTCAGGAGTTTGAAACCACTAGCTGCTCTTTAGGAGAAAGATGAGGATCTATATTTCTTTAAAGATTTATAGTCTCAGAAACCCACAAGGATGGTTCTACCCTGCCCTCTAGGGTTGCTACAGTCAGAATGAATTCAATGGCAGTGAGAACAGTTGTTGGAGCTAATCCACCCAGAGGCTCCGTGGAAGAAAGGTCTGGCAATCCACTGCCATCAAGACTATAGTCCAGAAAACTCTCTGGAGCAGCTGGACACTGTCACCTCTAGGGTTGCAGCAGCTCAGAATCTGCGTGATGGCCATGGGTACAGATAACACCTCTGTTCATCCTAAAATAGTCGTATGAGGGAAATAGTACTTCTACACAGTTTTTAAGACATACAAATGAAAGCACAGAAAAGTTAGTGACTCAAGGTCACAGAGCAACAAAAGAATGGTGATTTTGAACTTAGGTCATCTGGCAGCAGTGTGTTTATCCTTAAACTCTATTGTAACATGCTTCCTGAATTCACAATCGATGCTCAGTGGGCAATTAATTAGAGCAGAGATTTTAAAGCAAAGGAAAGAAAAGACCTCAAGGCATTAAGCCCTTCCATCTTATCCCACTCAGGGAAAGGGTCTTCAAATCACCATCTGACAGATTGGGGGAGGCAGGGCGGGAGGGGGATCCTGATTTCATTTTCCCTGAAGAAGCACATGCACACCCCCACACAAACACCATCATTTTCAATGCTCCTTTACATTAAACTAGGATTTTAGATGTGACTCTTCTCAAAGTCCACTACCTCCCCCGAATACTGACCCTGCATAGCTCCAGTGTGATCCAAAGATTACTTTCTTTTCTATTCAAACCTTAAACGGTCTTCTTGAAAGGGTGTAAGATCACAGATAACCATGTCAGTTCAAGTCTCTCACTGCACGTCCAAGAGTCACGTGAATTGTCTACTTAGTCAAGCAGAGTAGGTGTTAAGACGGTGGTGATAGAATCGGATACGGCCCTTATCTCAATGCCTGGAAGCCCAGGCCATTTCACACTGTAATCGGTTTATCTATCTGGGGGGGGGTGGCGCGGGACCGGGACGATCAAAAGAAGCCTCAGAAAAGGCAATATTTACAACAGTAAGATGTCCGTCTCCTCGAGAGACCGCGGCAGTACCTGGGTTTCATTCAATGAAAGCATATGCTAGGGCAGACAGGAAGTAATGTCAAATAAGAAGCCTTTATTGGAGCGGCCTCAATCACAGGCAGATGCCCCAAAACAAAGCGGAGGGGAGAACATTACCTTTCCTCTAACCATTAAGTAGATCAATAACCTATTAAGTCTAATCTTCTTCACAGTGGCATTCATAAGTGTGGCCTAAATTGCGCACGTGGTCCACCCGCGCAGGTTCATCTTCACACATGGCCAGCGCCGACAGTCTCACCTTGATCCCAAAGCACCGTCATCATTTAAATCAGCTTTGTTCTTCCCTTAAACGCTGTTCACCTTCGTGGCCTCTCACGATCATTACGTAACATGCCAGTTTATCCAGCTTCTTCTCTTGTGATGGCTGTCAGAATAGAAACCACAGCAGAATCGCCAAAGCGCCTTTAGAAACCTGCTTATGCAAGATGCACTATTTAAAATCCTTGGTGCCCAAACATCTTCTCCAAGTCATTTTCATGCCCACGTCAATCTCCTTCTTTGTACCCGCCCACGTGTGACTTGGAAGACAGAGTCAGCAGAAGCTGGGAAAATAAATGTTATGATAAAATTACCCTACAGCTGGATATAGAATGACAAAGGGAGAGTAGAATTATATTGAAATAGGTATTTTAATATACGGTGATAGAAAACGTATCTGGTGCCAATAAAAAGGGGAAGAAATGTTGCTAAATGACCCTTGACTTGGGTTACTTTAGGATTATTTCCCACATAGGAAATGAAGGAGCAACAAGAGGCCTTGTGTTTAAGGAGAGAGTGGATAGTTTGGGCGTGAAGTGTGTCTCATGGGTCTGCAGGAGGTCACACACTCAGATTGTATTTTCATCGTTTGGAGTTTTCCATTTCACCAAAACAACACTAATGGAGTTCAGACTGACTAGAAGGAAGGGGAAATATTTGAGGGAGCAAGGAAAAGGATGGTTCTATGAGCCTCCCCTCTCTCAAAAGGTCATTAGCAAAAGAAAAAAATCAAATTTCTATAATAAAGGATATTTTAATAGAATATATATTAATTTCTAAGTATTTGAAATAGAGCAAGTGAGGAGTCAGGAAAAGAGGTTAGATACTGGGGTAATAATTTCTTTTAGAAGAATGAATACCAGACTAATCCCAAGGAGTTGGAGATTCAAGATATCCCAAATGTCCAATTCTTCCAGGATGTTATTCTGTGACATTCCTTCCCCTCCCTAACCCCACTCTTTGCTGAAGCATAGCCCATCATCCTGGGTTCTGTGATTCGATGAAACATCTCCTCAGAAATTTAAGAAACTTGAAGGAAATGTCTCATCTGTTTGTGGATGCTGGTAAGTCCCAAAGCAGAAGGACAGACAGAAGCAAGCCAAATGTAGGGTCCAGAGCCAAACCCAACACTCAACACCATTGAATCTATTCCAACTCATGGTGACCCTAGAAGACAGGGGAGGACTGCCCCCTGTTGATTTCTGAGACTGTAATTCCTTATGAGGGTCAAAAGTCTCCTCTTTCTCCTGCAGAGGAGCTGGTGGTTTTGAACTGCTGACCTTGTGAGATGCCGCCCACTGTATAACATCTATGCCAGCAGGGTTCAGAGCTAGAAACCAAAAAATGTCCAAAAGTCAAAGCAGGTCCTTTTTGCTTTTACCAAAGTTCAGCTAAGAAACAGAAGTAACACCACCCCCTCTCAAAAAAAAAAAGGGGGGCATGTGGGGGAAAGTCAGGGTCTGACTTTGATGGTCTGGTCTGACTTTGATGGTCTGACCATCCCCCAGGGAAAACAAGGGGTGATGACTTAAGTCACACCATACAGTAAAGGCAGGTCTAAGAGGCATCCCACCCAAACCCAGTGACAGAACTTCCTCCAAAAATGGGTCATAACCATGAACCCAGATGCCAAAATACAATACATCACAGAACAGTGATGGCAAGTGAAAATGTGGCTATGGGGCCATAATAAGTCATTGACAACAGCTCAGATATGCTGGAAGTGAAGAACGTCATGGTATCAGGAATGAATAAATATTGAAAATATCCTTGAGCTATTTCATGAGACCTCTGAGTTAGTTAGAAAATCCACTCAAAAGAGAAAGAAGAGTGGACATTTTTAACATTACCCTGTTTAAGGAAACTTTTGAAAATTAAGGAGAGAGATGAAAAGAATATTTTTCTTAAATATCAAGACTCAGAATAGGAAAAATGCTCAGATGGATCATTCACCTCACATTAAGAAAATGTCTAGTCCCTTCGATGTTATAGTTATCATGTTAAATACTAAAAATTAAAGAATAAAAAGCACACTCTACTCTGAAAGCTTCCGTAGAGAGTCTAAGACCTTGTAAAATTCAGAGGAACCATTTGTTCCTGGACAGTTCACCAAAATACAGGAAAGTCCTGAGGAAACAAATGGATGAAGAAAAACTGTAAGACAGAGCCCATTCTGAGCATAGATCTTGGAAAAGTCAGTAAAATTATGCCTCCTCCCCCAAACTTCCCTGGATTCCCACTTCTCTTAGAATACAATAACCCTGTTGTTGCTGTTAGATGCTGTCCAGATGGTGCCAGCTCATGGTCATCCTAAGGATACCAGACCAATGCTGCCCGGTCCTGCACCACCCTGCCAACCCTGGCTATTTGTGAGCTCCTTGCTGTAGCCGCTGTGTCTGTCCATCTCATTGAGAGTTTTCCTCTTTGCTCACCCTGCACTTTATTTACCAAGCATGATGGCCTTCTTCACACACACACACACACACACACACACACACACACACACGGAACATGCTCAGAGGAAACATAACAACGTAATATCATTCTTGGGTTCAAGGAGGATTCTGACTGTACTTCTTTCAATAAATATCTATTACTTTTGGTAGGCGCTGTATATAAAACATTCTTCCCCAACACTAAAATCAAATGCATCAATTTCCCCCAGGAGATTCATAAGGTAACTGAAAATACCATGACTTCGATCAGGCGCACCTTCATCCTCCAGGTGAGATCTTTGCTTGTCAGCACTTTAGAAGGGCATTTTGCAGATTTTCCCAATTCGACACATTGACTTCTTGACTGCTGCTTCTATGGGTATTAATTGTGGGTCCAAGTAAAATAAAATCTTTAACAATTTCAGCATTTTTGCAGGTTATCATGGTGTTACTTACTAGTTCATTTGTAAGGATTTTTATTTTGTGTTGAGTCTGTAGTCATTGATCTCATGTCTGTAGTCTTTAATCTTCATCAGCAAGAGTTCAAGTCCCCTTCCCTTTCAGCAAGCAAGGCTGTGACGCCTGTATATTGCAAGTTGTTAGTGAGACTTCCTCCCCTCCTGACGCTGCATTCTTCACAGGTAGCCCAGCTTCTCTGATCACTCGCTCAGCATCCAGATTGAATAAATTTGGTGAAAATCAATAAAACCCAAGTACATGTCTTTTGGGTATGCTCTGTTTTCAGATAAGACCTATCTGACATCTCCAAAATTATCCCTCATTCTACATCTGCTGCTGAGGCCAGCTTGATTGTCTGACCACTCAATGTACTGTTGCAACATTTTAAAAATTATTTTCAGAATAATTTTTCTTGCATGTGATATTAATGATAGTATTCAATAATTTCCATTCTGTCATATCATCTTTCTTTGAAATGGGTGCAAATGTGCATCTTTGGTTGGCCAGTCTTTAAAATGAGCAACAAGGCTCTACATAATCTGGTTTGCTATTATTATGGAGAGGCAACAACTCCTACCAATATGCTCAGTCTGTTTCAATCAGGTAGGATGGGCTACGCTTTGTGTGCCCTCTTCCCTCTGTCTGAATGCTCCCCCTCAATGTCCCATTGGTTCCCTCCTTCACTTCGTTTGGGACATGGCTTAAATGTCACATCTTAAAATGATATTCCTTGACCAAAATGAAAGATCAAACTCAATTCCATTGGATCAATTATGACTGCTAATTGATCAGCAGTTCAAACCCACCAGCTGCTCTGCAGGAGAAAGATAAGACTTGGAAAAACACAGAGGCAGTTCTACTCCTCCCATTGGGTTGCTATCCCTTCACCAGCCCATTATAAATGCCACCCAGAATTTCTAGTCCCTCTTCCAACTGGGAAAAAACTATTAAGTTCTCACCATTCCTTATCTGTCTCTTGTCTCTGGAATGAAGATAGAGTTTTTTATTCTCTTTGCTTCATTACTCTATTTATAATAGCTACAACTGTTAGAGCATATTAGGCACTGAATTAAAGCATCTTGAATGAATTAATGGATTTCAAAGCATTATACATGGCTTTCATATTGAAGTGTTTCATACTGAGAAAATAGTTTTAGCCTTCTATACTAAGTGAATATCATTTATAAATGCTAAGTACAATGCCATCCTTAAAGGATCCCAGAGCTAAAATAATTTACTGTGCAGAAGAATATGGATGTGCATCTGTCTCAAGGCAAGCATGGAACCAGATAATCTGGAAAGATGCTTTAATTTCTCTGGTATCTTAATAGGAAGGGGGCTTGGGGAAAAATAAGGTATGGGCCGCGTCAATGATCACACCTCTGGAACATGTGCCTTCCTGCACTGCTGTTATTAAACGCTGGGGAGTCAGTCAACTCATAGTAACCCGAGACAACAGAACAAAAATCCGTCCCATTGTCACATTTATTGTTAAGTCTGAGACAACTATTGTATTCCCACTATTCGTCCATCTTGTTGAGAATCTTCCTCTTCTATATGTAAAGAGATAACATTAGAGACTATCCTACTTAAAGATATACAGTCCTCCCAGGACTGTTTTTCTTGCATTATTTAAACTCTCTATTCACATTCATGAGCTATTTCCATTCAGGGAAAAAAAGCAAAGTTGGAGTTAGCATCAATATTATATAAATGTGTGTATCTCATACTGAGTCAAGCATATTATGTAAGGATATAAGGAAGAAATAATTAAAAAAACAAAATTAACAGAATGGCCTATGATTTGGAGGTAGGTAGATGAGGATGTAATTTCATCTCTTCTAGTGACTGGGCATCTGGACACAAAAGATTAAGACCCAACCCAACCCCACTGCAGTTGAGTCATTTGTGACTCTAGCTAAAACTACCATCAAAGGGGCCTCAGAAGAAAAGCCTGGCAATCTGCTGTTCAAGGTCAAGGTCTTTCAAGCCCTATGTGGCACAGGTCTCCTCTGCACCATGGGGTTCCTGTGAGTCAGACTCAACTGGATGACAAGTAGTTGGATTTCAGCTGAGCCTTGAAATCACTGGACTTCTCCATCTTCCATTTTTCTTTCTATCAAATGTTAGAGAGTGGGTACTAATATTTAGTCTCACGTTGTAGAAATTAGGTAAGCTAATGTATAAAAGTATGTTTTCCTGTTTGGGACAGAAGGTCATCATAATTTGAATTCTGTACAATCAAGTGCTTGAGGACCAAATGTTGTCCATTCTTCCGCTCCTCCCATCACAATCCTGTGAGCTGGGAACAGTAGTATCCCAAGTCCAGTAGATACACAGGGGTTAAGTAGGTAACTTGCATCGGGGCAAGTGGAAGGCGCAGCAAGTTTGGGGTGTGAACTCTAGTCTTCGGATTCCAGAGGTAGAAAATATTATGACAGTCTCAATATACTACACATAATACTTGCTAGTTCTCTCTCATTGGGTTCAAAAATGCACTCGTTTATACTCTGCTCCCAAAGAGGTGGCATGATGGGAAGACTCCAGCATATTCCAAGAGCCTAGACTCCAACCTTCTCAACTCTTCCCCAAGTATTCTTCCAAAATCAATTCATTTCCCAACATTTTAGAGGAGAGAGGTGGTGGCACTCAGAAAGTGCTTTTGACACCCAGTTCCCTTTCTCACCCTTCTCCCAAGCCATCAATATTTAACCCTTTAACTCACAGGCTTTTCCTGTGGCCTGTTTCATCACTTTGCACCCTTCATGTGCAGACACTTCCCACTCCCTGGGTGGACAACACCCAGGGGCAAAGAGGCTCTGAGAGCAACAGAGATGCTTATGTTGTCAGGAGAGGCTCACAGCGCCACTGTGGCCACCTGAGCTGCTGCTTCTGAATGTTCAAGTCAGCTTGAAATAAAACGCAAAGCGCCCTAACAACTCAGCCCACTGGTTCCAGTAATGATCCCAGATGCAGGCTCCCAGGATGTTCAGATCAAGGTGGATAAGGACAGGGCCTGAGGCATTTTTCAGATGAGAAACAAATGAACACGAACCAGAGGGCTGCAGATAAACACGCCGCCCCCCCCTCCCACCAAAAAAATGTTGTTTTTTTCCTTGTTGGCACAAGGCAAATATTTGAATACTGGATTGCAGTTGGATCACACCCACACACCACAGAAATAAAAGAAAACATTTTAAAATGCCCAATAAATTCTAGTGAGAAGTCAAAATGAGACTCCAGATGAACAAGCAACCAGAAAGATGCGCTGGCAGGCAGTGTAAACATGGGGTTTTTCAAAGGGCTCTCCACATCAGCAATGAAGTGCTCTGTGGGCAGTCTAAAGTTGGCTACAATCAAAAGAACAAAACACAGAGAGACGTCTCAAAGGGGAAAGTGGCCCCAAAAACACAATTTCTTACACTCATCCTAAGTATCAGTGTACTCATCTCAGGATGGGGGGGAATGCATATTCATTTCACAGAAACCAGACATTGAGCCCAAAATAGTCTCTAGAAATTATGTCACAGGATTCAAACCCTGGCTTTCATCCTCCCTACGCTCCTTCTCACAACAACTCTATTATCCTCTAAGGAAACAGCTCTGGCCACCCTGCTTCCTGGTCAGACCATGACTGAGACACCCCCCGACCCCCACCCCACACTGCTCCACTCCAGGGAAGAGATGGTCACACGCTCCCTGACTTGGAAAGCAGTGAGGAGCCCAGGCTGTTGTTTGCAGCCACTCAGCTGTTTACGGTCACATAATATCGGGCCACCGTAGGCTCTGTGCCAGAAGGCTTCTCGTGCCAGACCTGCGATCTCATTTAAATATGCAATTGAGTTTTATTTTTATTTTACTTCTGTCTGCCCCATCCACCCACCCCTCATTCTAAAGCAATAAGGCAAATATCATATTTAGTAGGCTCCAGAGGATGTGAAAATGTGCCTGTTGGCAGGAGGAGTGGGCTGTACCAATCAGGCCTCATGATGCCAAATTTCTTCTGAGAACTACAGGGGGGGGAGGGGCAGTCAAAAAGTCGGTGGGAAAAGGAAATGAAATGATCATGGGAAATGTTCCACCCACATTTCTGAAGCCCTCATGTTTGGAAGACAATGATTGTCTAGAGACACGGGAGCCGTTGAAAGAGTCGGGGAAAGTCTGGTGGGTATGTGGAGAATGGCCACGTAGCTGATCTACATGCGAAAGTAAACAGGTCACCATTGGGTGGGCAATGAAAGGGCAAAGCGGTCACGATTTGGAATTTCCTGGAGCGAGTGGAAATGAGGCCGCATTGCTTGTTTGTCGTTTCTCCTTCAACGAAGAGGATGGAGTTTTTAGATGAATGAACGAGGTTGTATTCCTTCTAGAGAAATAAAACAAAGTATTTCAAAGCCAGCGGGATTCTGGTCCGTTAAAAAGAAACTAACAGTTGTCTCAAATGCAGGGCAAAATCAACCCTGGGAATCTGTGCAGTATTTACGCATAAAAAGAAATGTTCATTAAAGATGATGTGAGCCCTTGCTGCCCTGCACAGGTTACAAAATAGGTGAAATTAGGTGTCTTTACCTCTTACCTGTCCTGAAATGCTAAGATTTTCTAAAATGAAGACAGAGTAGCCACTTTTAGAGGAGGGACATCTATTGGTCACTAAAGTGACAGAGCTCATCTCTTTCAGCGCCATCCCACCTGCATGTGCGTTTCTGAAAAGCCGATGTTTCCGTGATGGCAGAGCCAAACCAAAATGGATCGAAAGGGTCAACACCCCTCAAGTTCTACAGTCAAGTGTGTCTGAGCTAATGCGCGCTCCTTCCTGACAGGGCCTTGTCTAAGTGATAGATCTACAACGGAGCATGTGGCATTGACACCACAGTAAGCATCCCCATAGGTTATTGTATGAAAATAGGTAATAATTGAGAATGGGACTGGCAAACGGAGAGGGACTTGAACTGGCTCGTGTTTTGTGCAAAACAGAGCCATTCATTCCAGCTTTAACTTACACCATGTCGTTTCTGAACAGTTGGAAAATCTAAAAGTATAAAATGTCTAAATTACAGCATATTGCTTAAAGACGCAACAAAATAGATTCACCAAGTCTTCCGTGACCTAGCTAGGGAGGCCAATTAAATTCATGGCAACAACTGCACTAATTTCCAATGACCACATTTAATTGCCATATATGATTCCCTTACGCTAGCATATTGGGCCCATCTGTGACAATGGCAGGGAGCCCGTCAGCAAGGTGGCAGGCTGTCAGCAGCTTGGCAGGGGAGGAAGGGAAGGGATAGTGGAGGCAACCTTGCAGAAGCTGCTGCTAAAGGGCTGCCGCACCAAGTTGCTCCTTATCGGCCGCCTGGCCCTTCTCAATCCCGAGACTCACTTCATCTGCGACCATTAACAGGGAATAATCAAAACTAGGTGGGCTGAGGGGACAATCAATGCCGGGAGATGGGGGGAGTGGAGAAGCATAATCAGGAAATGCAGACAGTTGTCCAGTGAGGAGCAGAAGCTAAGATAGGAAATATGAGCTAGATTGGAGCTTGAAGGTAACAATGCAAACACCTCCTCCTACCGCGAGGAAACATCAGCCAAATTTAGCAGAAAGAAGCTTGTTCCCATTTCGTACAGAACCTCTCTGTACGGTAGCCTCTGAGGACCTTGCATGGCTCTCCAGGCTGCGTTTCCTAGTGCTGCCCTAAAACAGCGAGCCCAAGAATAGGCCACAAGGCTTTAAAAAGACTCTCTGTCTCCCAGCTCTCAAGGCTAAAGGTCCAAACCAGGGTCTCAACAATGACAGGGTCTCAACAAGGAGACTCTCTCCTAGTTGTTGATGTCTGCCACGAACGACCCTTGCTGTTCCGTGACACCTGTCTGTGAGGTCTGGCATAACATCACAGCGGTATTGGGTTGTCCCTTGACGAGCTCTGTGATCTTGCGAAGTCACCTCTTTCTGAGTCCTGCGGGGGCTTTGCGTGCTTTGGGAATCATGGCTGCGTGTCGTGCACGGAGCACGCTGTGGTCCCTGACATCCAGTGGTGATCATTACAGGGCAAAGGCTGCAGGGCTCTGGGGGCTACAAGGAAGGAGGCAGGCTGAGCTGGGGGAAAAGGAGAAAGTGGAGAGAGAGAGAGAGAGAGAGAGAGAGAGAGAGAGAGAGAGAGAGAGAGAGAGAGAGAGAGAGAGAGAGAGAGAGAGAGAGAGAGCAAGCCTGGGCTGGAAAGTCGATCGATTGCTAATTCTCATCTTTGCCAAGGTCAGCACTGAATGGAACACTAGATATCCCCAGGAGCCTGAGAGGTCGTGATGGCCCCCCGTTGTTCAGCCGAAGGAACATTTACCCAATTAAAATGCTCTTAATTGGTTTCCTTGCCACTCTGTGACTATAACCTTCTTTCCCTCCTGTGGGTTTTTAAGATTCCTGTTAATTAATTTTATCCTCACCGCACAAAGGTGGTATTCGGGATCCAAGACAGGTGCATTCGGTCTTACTGTTGGTCATTGCCATCCAGGTCTCTGGCTCATTGCATCTGCAGGGCTATCCCCAGCGAACTTTCCTGAGTCAAACAGCAGGCCTTTCTCTCTAGTTTATCTTCATCTGAAAGCTCTGAGAATGACGAGGGCAATGAATATATAAGGGTGCTTTACACAATCGGTGTAGGTATGAATTGTGATAAGACTTGTATGAGCCCCAATAAAATGATTTAAAAAAATAAGACAACTGTTAAAAAATCCTGGATTAAATCATTTGTGCATGCAACTCTTACTTTAATGTGGAAAACCTGTAACATAAATACTATGCTCCAGAAGGAAAAAAAACACCTGCCCACCATGGGTGCTCTGTTGATCATCTAAATCCTGATGACCTAGCCTCCGGCATCAGAGCAACATGCAAGTCATCACAGGGTGACAAATGACAGATGAGTGATGGCTTTCTCGGTGACCTCACAGGGTTGGTGGAGGGGTAATAGGCAAATAGGTCCAGCAAAGGGTTTTGTTTTTGTTCTAGGTTGGTAAAAGAAGTCTGTGAAACTGTAAGGTTGGATCTAGTGTGCATTTGCCAAATCCCATGGGAATGAAAAGAGCAATGAGTAAATCTTCATACAGACGTTACCAGAATCAGGTTCTTATTTTTGCCAAGAGAAAGACTTGCTCTGGTTGACACAGAGGCAACACTGGCAAATTTTATTAAAAGCTCCTAGAAGGAAGGAAGGTGCAACCAGCCAGCACAGTGAATCTGATGCTTTGTTGCCCCTACTATGCATGCCAGGCATGCACAGTAGAATTTTTTAATTTGGGGGTAGAAGTGGGTTCTGGAGAATGTAGACCTGAGGGCAAGATATAGTCATGGTGCTTGCTCGAGACTCCAGGGACTTCTCCTTGACCTCACCCCACAGAGGACCCACTCCCCCCTTTACCTCTCTGGTCCAGGTTTTTTATTTTACTCCCTTGCTCTGTCTCATCGGTATGCAAGTTTTAAAAATAATTTAGAGGTCAAGGAACCTCAGAATTGAATGCAGAGTTTTAAAAAGAACCTAGTTATTTACAGCTGTCACGCAGCATCTCTGTCAAGGGAGTAGGTAAAAAGATACTGACCTTAAGAACTTTGAAAAGGAGCGTCAACTTTAAGATCAAACGTTAAAAAAAACGCCTTGAAGGGCGATCTTGCAGTTGTGAAGGCTGTTACCCACAGGGGTGCAGGCTACTATTTCTGGAGCCAGGGTACCTGTATAATGGAATTGAACAGATAAATAAATGAATGTGGCAGGGGGTGGGGGGCAGTAATAAGAGGATTCTTGCTTGAAGCAGGTCCATAAATGTAAGGGAAAGGTGATTTAGAATTAGAGTTGGAGACATCAGTATGAACTCATCTTTTGCTTAATAGAAGCACAAATATGAATGTATGGATAGAGATATCTATCCCAATACAAGGAGGCTTTAAAAGTCTTCGTAAACTATGCTATGCCAATTGACCTGCTAGCTCCCAAGACTGTTGTCCTGAGACGCTAAGTCCCACAATTCATTCCCTCGAATTTTTCAGTTATGTCTAAGCAGTTTTCATAAATTTGTTCCCTAGATGTTCCACCATTCGATAGCCACATTTCTATGGCAATGTCCATAATATGGGAGGTAAGAATCTTTTCAAGTTCTTTGAACTGTGTAACACTTTACTCTCTAATCAGAACATTGCCAAGACTGTAAATGGTATATTAAAGAAATTCCAAATCAATTTGTATAACAGCCCGAATACCGTTATTTTAATACTTCTCAAAGTCAGCGGGGAAAGGGAGGGGACAGGAGAATAAAGCAAATCACCTAACTGTGGGAAAATGTGGAACACACTACCTAAAGCAGGTAATTGAGACTAATATTTAGGTGATGAGCATTTACCTTGGAAATGATGTAAGCATGGCATTTTACCACTGTGACTTCCTCAAAAAAAGTCCATCTCCCCAAACTAATCAAAAGAACAACATCAGATAAACCCCAACTGAGAAGCATCCTTCAAATACCTAACCAGCACTCTGTAAATCTTCCAAAGTCATTAAAACAAACAACAATTAAAAGCAAGGAAAGTTTGAGCACCTAGGCGTCCTGGATAAGAAAAGGGACATGAATTAAAAGTGAAACATTTCTGACTAAAGTATGGTATTTGGCTAGTAACAATGCATCACTATCAGGGTCTTAATTGTGACCACTGTATCCTACAATATAAAATATTAATAACAGGGGAAAACTGGATGTTCAATGGTTGCAAACCCTGCACTATCTACGTAAGTCTTCTACCAATCTCAAACAATTCTACAATAAAAGGTTATTGAAATTAATAAAAGGTTCCCCGCACTGGCATTTCAGCATCAAAATATGTACGATGGAAATGTGTTTAAAATTAACTTTCTCATTAAGATGTCATTTCCCTTGCTGCACAGCCTGTAAATTAACATTGTTTCTTGGAAAGTCCTATTCCCCGGACATTTACACATTTAAACCATCAGTGCCATCAAGTCCCAGAGTCCCTCAGTCAAGAGTAGCAGATTTAAATGTGTCTGATGGGAGAGGTAGCTGCCATCTTTGATGCCCTTCATACAACTGGTGTTAGAGACATTAGGCACACGTGCTCCAACGTATGTCTATCAAAGACAATAGCAGATAATGCCAGGGTTCTACTCACCTGCAAACCAAGACAAGCAGCAGAACTAACAAATGAGAGGAAATCATTCCAGCCCAGGGTTGCCATAGCTACACATGAACAGGGCCACTGAAAGACCAGATGGAGTATTTTACCAAACAAATTTTTAAAAATTCACTGCCATGTAGTGGATTCCAACTTTTATCAGCCCTAAGGGACAGAGTTACGTCTATTCTTGCAATTTTCCAAGGTTGAAAATCTTGAGAACAGAAAGATTTTCTCCGAAGAATGGCTGGTGGATTCGAATCTCTGACCCTGCAGTTAGTAGGGAAACGCACACCACCACTGTGGGTCCTGTCCAAACAGATAGGACAAGGAGAACACAGATCAGAAGCTGCATCTTTGAAAGTGCATTCTTTGGTAGGTGGGGGTGGGGGTGGGGGTGGGAAGAGGGTTTCCTTTTATTGTATTTTCTTGTATTTTCTTATACTTTAAATAGTACTAAGAGTAATCCTTGTGGTGACGCCAGGTAAGCATTAGGCTGTTAACCACAAGGTCGGCGTTTCAAATTAAGTAGTCGTTCCTCGGGGAAAAGATGAGGCTGGCCGTTCTCAAAGGATTTATAGTCTCAGAATCCCTCTGTACCTCGCCATGAGTCAGAACCCACTATTTGACAGGTGGTTTGGGCGCTCGTTGAAAATTATGAAAATCATTACCCCGCCCCCCAAAAAAGAAAATATATCTGATCATGCTTAATCCTGCAACTCAGTGATAAGTATAGTTAATCCTTAGAAAATCCTGAGGCATTTTTCTGTACTTACAAGTTCTTAGGGTATATTTAACATCCTCCAGTTTTCACTGCTCAAGATTTATACATCTTATTTAAATTTATTCATTTTGAAAAGAACTGTTTCCTTTCATTTCATTTTTGAATTGTTAATGGTTAGTGTATAAAATGCAATGGCTATTGTAGTATATTGATTTCATATCCCGCAACTTTACTGAATTCCTTATTATACTGTCAATTGTTTTTGTTTTGCTTTTAGATTCAGTAGGATTTTCTAGATAATGGATAATGCCATCTGCAAAGAACAATTTTGTTTTCTTTTCAATGTAGACAGTGCTTTATATGTGTCCATATATCCATCTATCTATTATCTTTATTGCTTTATCTGACCAACGGCAGATATAACTAGCTGCTCCTGGAAAATGTTGAATACAGTCATCAAGAGTGGACATCTTGGTCTGAATTTCCCATTTTAGACTGCAGGGATTCAGTCTAATATTAACTGTGCTTTTTTATAGATACCTTTTATCAGATTGAAGAAGTTCCCTTTTATACCTAGTTTGCTGAGAGTTTTTATTAGAAATGATTTTGGATGTTGTCAAATGCTTACTCTGCATGTAGAATCATTTGCCTTTTGTCCTATTGCGGACCTCACTCCTTGTTTCCTTCCTTTTTATTGTGGTAGACAATTTATGATTTCCATTTGTAGCTTATCATTTTTATTGAGCAGGGAGTGCAGGGTCGGTGTGTTCAAATGGACGTCCAGTGATGAAGTGCTATAAAAGAACTGGCCTTTGGGGGATCTCCTCCAATGACAGAGCTTTGTGGTCGTACTTTTCAGCTGCCGTAAGAAACCCCCCAAAATTCCTTTCCTGATCTCCTCCCCAGTGGAGCTCCTGAGAGTCAGGTCTGTAAAAGCCCACCTAAGTTTTTTCATATTTGCCAAAGGTTTGAAAACTACTCCCGATAGGAGGTAGAACATCTAATAGTTTGCAATGGAGACTTCTTTATACAGGAGACCTACTGTGGTCGTGGTGAAAGGAAAAGGGTCTAAGCTATGGAAGACCTATTCTACCATAAGGATCTTGAGTAGTTGTATCACCTACTTTGTCTTGAATGGTTTTATTACTTCTCTCAGCCTCAGGTGACTCCTCAGGAATATGGAAAGAGTGGGTAAGTAATTAGACAAAAAGAGGAATAAAACAGGCAGTCACCGGGTTACAAACTCAATCCATCCCCAAGCCTATGGTTGAAGCCAAATGTGTAGGTAAATCAAGATACCAGAACAGGCACTTAAGGGTCTTAGTTTTAGGGACAGGCTTAGAGACACATGAAACAAGTGAAAGTTATTGTCATGAAGAAGTTGTTGTGAGTTGGGGTTAAGGCCTGGTGGTGTGGTCGTTCAAGTGGGGGGCTGCTGACTTAATTCTCCGGTCAACCTTCGGAACTTACACAGTAGCTCTTGAGGAGAAAGATGCGACAGCCTGCTTTTGTAAAGATGTGCGGCCTTAGGAAACCTGAAGTCTGTTAGGAAACCCTGGTTAAGTTCTATGTTATTTCTAGCAGCCCTGTGAATTCTGACTCAAGAGCAGTTTTGATTTTTAGAGGGCTTGTCCGATTGTGTAAGAGTGAGGACATATTTAACTGACACAAAAGGGCAGCGATGAGCTTGTGCACACATTGGGTATTCGTGGCCTCGGGACTTAATGTAGTGGTAAAGCTAGCTGTCGTGCTAGAAGTAAGGTAATATTCATCTGGCTTTCATTTCAGGATTATTGCCAAACACTTTTAAAACCATAAGATGGAATTTAGAAATATATAAGGCAATACATTATATTACTCTTTCAGAAATCAGTCCGGTAGGAAGTTTGGGGCTACTAAATTTTCAAGAATAAAATCTCCCCTGAAAAGTAATAATCAATTTACAACACCAAAATGCTGACTTTATGGTCCACAGTGCCTGCAACTTATACTCAGGTAATATTTGTTTCCAAACAGTATAATCACTTCCACTAGCCGCTGCGGTTCCCTGTTGCTGTGCTTTCTGTAATTTCTCCATCACGTCTGCAAAAATAATAAATCAATTATGCAAACCATCTTGCACAGAGCATGGAGGAAGATTTGGTTATTTATTTATTTATTTTTAAAATTCCACCCCTGGATTTGGGCATGTGATCAGGAGGGGCTAGTTCCTGAAAGGAATGTCATACTTGGTAAACTAGAGTCCACAAAAGTAAATAAATAAAAGGAAGGTGCTCAAGGAGCTGGCTCACCACTCTGGCTGCAATCTTGGCTAACACACAGCATAGCTGGCATGGCCTTTCAGTGTGTCTAGGATCACTCTGAAGTGAGACTGCTTCAAGGGCATCCAACAGCAAGATCAATCCTGAATATCCGACATCCTAATATATAGCAGGTAAAATAAGCAAAGGGATTTTAAAAACCATTATCATTAAGAGAGGGAAGCAGATATTTGCATAAATGAAACCAGAGTTGCTCGTTGCCAAATACAGTGAAAGCCCATGGTACTCCACAGCTCAAACAGGCTCGGTTGCTCTCTGAGTCTCAATCCATGACCCCAACTCCTTCATCCTGGGAAGCAGCTCAGCTTAAGGGAGCCGGATAGCTGGTGACTCGTTCAGACACCTTGGACAGATTGCTCATTCTCCTGATATATTTGACTCATTAATAAAAATAGGGATTTATTTTCTACCTCTGTGGCAGTTACATAATCTCCTGCCAACCTTCGAAGGGGTGGGCTCTAGCCTATCAATAAGGTCATAGCCAGTAAAGCCTCCGTGTGGGCCTGGTCTTCTCCTGAGGTTTCTGGGAACACCTGCTTTCCTCCGTGGAGGCGGGACACACATTCTCCCTGCAAGACATTCCTGTTGACAAGCCACATGGAGCTAAGTTGATGGGGCCAGAGTCCTGGGGTGGAGGAGCCACGTGGAGACCCACACCAGCCCTGAGATACTTCCACCACCACTGGATCCATAAGACTTCCCACCCACTGGCCTGTGATCTTCCTGCATTTGGCGTCATTGCATGTGTTGCATGAGTCTGAAGAGGAATTTACAGACTGGTATTGGACATATGGGATAATATCAGACTTATGGACTTGATCTGGACTAAGATGGGATGTTTTCTTAATGTGCAATTATTCTTTATATAAAGCTCTTTCTTATACACATAAGGGTCTATAAATTTGTTTCTCTAGTCCACCCAGACTTGATTCATTGAACACTAATGACAGAAGGGCTGTGGGAGGCATCAAGAATGCCATTCATGAAAAAAAAAAAAAAAAAGGTCATTAAAAAGACAAGAAAGGAAAACTATAGTTTCCCAGACTATAAATCTTTACAAAGCAGCGGGTGGATTCGACATTCCCACCCTGTGGTAGCAGTCCAAAATTTATCTGAAAACACCCCCAGGGTTGCTGACTGAAGAGATTTAAATGATTGTGTTAGTCTGGGTACTTTAAAGAAACAAATCCACAGAAACTCGTGTATAAGAAAGAGTTTTATATAAAGGTGAAGTGTGCATCCAGAAAACATCCCAATCCAGTGCTGCCCAAGCCCACAAGTTCAACATTAACCCATATGTCCAACACCAGTCCACAAAGTCCTCCTCCATCTCACAAAAGACACAATGTCAACTGCAGGAGGAAAGCCAAATCAGTGAACACATCTCAACGCTGGCAGGGGTCTCCATATGGCTGCTCCAGCACCCAGGGCTGCTTCAGGGTAGGTCCATGCGGCTTCTCCTCAGGGATGTCTTGCAGGAAGTGAGCCTTGCCAGCTAAAGTGGGGAACTGGCTAAGGCAGCTGCACCCTGGTCCGACCATCAGAAAGCAAGAGATCCGAGAACTTAAAAGGGAAGGCTCACCGAGCCATTTATCCCTCCGCCCTTCAATTAACCCCACATGTGTTTATCGGCCAGGTTGGCACAAGAAACTAACTACTGTGATTTAGTGTCACAAAATGAGGTTTTTCCCTAAGACGTCAGATGCTCGTCTAGAGAGGAAAATGCAAGTAATAACGCACACATATTGCATATTTTTAGTTCACAGTGTGTTTTTATGGACAACCTGAAGGAAAAACAAAGTGGATATTTCAGTTACCAGGAAGAAAACTGAGACCCAGAGCCTGTGTGCTACATCAGAGATCGCACAGCGAGGCAGGCCCACAGACCAGTGCTCATTTCATCATACGCTCGGATTTGGCTGCTCCAATCACGGTATAACTCGGTGGAACCACTGCAGATTAAGAAGGGAGATCAACAATTCAGAGCAACTGATTGCGCACGACGAAGGGGTGACAGCATTAAAAGTAATCGCCTTCCTAGGAAACACTCTTGCAACTCTGATGAGAGAGGCAACCCAACAAGCATTGGCACCATGATCCCTCCAAATAAAACATTTGGAATATGCCTGCCGATTAGCTTTATGTTCCTTCCCAAACAACTTGCTAAGCAGATTAATCGGCATTTTCTCCACATGTAATGACTGCCTTACTTAGATCATGAACAGGTGGAGATGTCAGGAAAACCCACTGAAGCGGTGGAAAGCAATGAATTCGCTAGTGGCTTTTGACAAATCTGCACTATTTAGTGCAGGCTTCCAGTGTGTCTTTTCTCAATATAGAACTAAATAACTTGAGGGAGGTGATTACTCAGAAGGTTGCAGGACAGAGTAAGAAGCCAAGACAAGCACCGGGCAGTCGGTCAAGGGGCAGCAGATGTGTGCTGGTGAGTTGAGGTCAGTGGGTTGAGGTCCCAGAGGGAAAGAATATTTTGAAATAAGACAAGACTCGTGTTCTCAGTCACTCTTGTGAAATCATTGCCCACCTGAGAACTCGTTCTGTGTGACAGCTGGCTCCATCCTGTGTGAGGTGACAGTGACACCAGCTCATTCTTCTCCTTAGTCTGTTGTTGGCAATTCAGTCTTTCTAAACACCTTCGAGAAAATAAAATGCGGCCCAAGGACACTCCAGAAAATCGTCTTGAATGGAGCAAGGTGGGTGTTGGAAACTGGGAGTGAGGAAGGGAGAAGTGAATAGTTCTAAAGCCGCAAGATGGTTCTTCTGTACATAAAAGACTAAAAGTGAAAAGTGAAAGATGTAAGTGAACTAAAACAAGCATTTACACCTTTCATTTATGAAAATAAAAGTTCAAATATGTCAGACAATAAGGAAGGATTCTGGGGTATAACACTGAAACCAAGCCATGGTTAAATAAATAAAGTCTTGGGAAACATGGAAACCATGACAAATGTAGGGGCCTACACAACTGTGGCAGTGACCTTGAGGAGTCATAGTCCTTAATTAGGGAGGGGGGCGCGATGCTCAGTGGAGTCTTAAGTGTTAAGCATGTCCACATGTTTCCAAAGAAGAATCTGTTGATTTGGCTCATTGAGGTGAGTCTTATGATATACACTTGAGATTCACAAACCCAAAGTGCTGAATGAACAATTTCAGCACCGTGAGGCATCTCCACTTGCATAGATTTGTTTGACACTTAGTATATGGTAAACCCTTCATTGTCTCTTACACCTCTGTTCTCATCTTCTTAGAGCAATCATTTATTTACTTAAGGTAATAGGCGTAAACCCCATCATCCAGTCCAGCAACTCAGATTATACCCATCACCACTGTTCTTTGAAATGTTCTACTTCTGACACTATATTAGACAATACCCCACTGCTATTCATAAAGTAGAAGAGGACCATTTATTCCTTCCTCCTAGCCTGCCTTAGTCAGGAAGCTCCTCTGAAATCTGTCCACCTTGGATGACCCTGCTGGTATTTGGGATCCTTGTGGTATAGCTTCCAGCAACACACAAGTCACCTTAGGATGACAAAGTGGCAGACAAGTGTGAACACTGTCATTTCTCCCAAACATTTTATTGTACTTCCCTCACAGACTAATCACACTGGGTTTAGTTAGGGTTCGGGAGACCATATCATGTCCACTTTGGCTTTTCCAGCATTGTGCATTGGCTGGCAACGAAGAGCTCAGTAAAGACCTGTGGAACACATGCATTCTTAAGTCCAATCATTTATTATATTTCCTGTCCTCTCTAGAGACTGGTAGCATATCAGTGTGGTTTGTGTTGAACCTGACAAAGTGATAAATTGTACCTCTGCTTACTCTTTTATTCCCATGGTTCTTTAACATGCCACTGAAGAGCAACACCTGCATTGTTACATTAAATGCTGAGTCTTCACAAGTGCAGTCCCCGGTTTGCTGACTGCTGTGTCCACTGCTGCAGGTACAAACAACACTGGCCCTGGAGCCAGAACCATGGGGTTCAACCCAACAAAAAGTTAAGGATCTTAATAGGAGAAAGTAAAGGTTGTAAAAGGAGGTTTACTGGAGCGACCAGTCTCTAGAAGCAGACATCATGCTTCGCAAAGTAGAGGGTCAGTAAAAAGAAGGAAGACTCAGTGAGATCGATCCACTCGGTGGCTGCAACAAATGGGCTCCGGTATAACACTTGGGAGGGCGGCAGGTCTGTGCTCCCTTCTGCTGTACAGAGTGTCCCGATGACTTCGAGCCAACTTGAAAACCCTGAACAGCTATTGAAATTGAACCATTCTTTCCATTATAAATCTAGCTAGCAAATCACTGTACTGTTCATTTCAAACCAAACCAAACTCGGTGCCTTGGGCTGACACTGACTCATAGCAACCGAACAGGACAGAGTAGAACTGACTTGTGGTTTTTTTCTGAGACTGTAGCTGTTTACAAGAATAGAAAGTCCTGTCATTCTCCCTCAGAGGGGCTAGTGGTTTCAAACTGTTGGTCTTGAGGATGGCAGCCAAATGAGTAACCACCACACTACCAGGGCTGTGGTTGGTCACCCAAGGAAAAGGACGGCATTTTCATATGGCATAAGGACTGCACCGGATGTCTCAAAACATCACTTGCACTCATTCCCACTTGGAATTGTGGTAGTTGTCAGATCCTTCAACTTACTTTATCTTAAAAATATTTTAATATGCTTATAAAATGCTATATCATAATTCTGTAAGAACATTGCTTTTCAATATAAATGAACATTCTTTTGTAATCATAAGAATAGGTGTTTTTTTAATTCATTTTGAAACATTATTCTGAGGAGCCCTAGGCTGCAGCCTTTCAAAGCGCTCTCCTCTTAAATATATTTTTTAATTCTCTTTCTTGGAAAAATACACAGAAAAGGGGTGATGCTGAAAACAATATTTAGACTTATAATTTATGAAGCTAGAAATCACTAAGTTAACACATTTTGTTTCCCTAAAGTATCTGTCATCTTTGTAAAAGGTACAGGGGAAGAGGAGGATGAGGGAGATGAGAGCAGAACTAGAAATGCGTGCAGAGCGTTGAAGGGCTTGTTTGCTGTGTGCCCCTTATTCAGGGCAAAATCCGGGTCCTAACACAGTGCACCTATACTTTAAGACAATAGGTATGTCGGTGGCAACAGATGATTGTCTTAAAACATACAATCACACAAAATAAAATAAAAATAAATTCTTCCAACATAAGAGATTATACCTGCCATGGACAATTGTAGGTTGGCAATATTTTAGGGTCTGTTTGCCAGGATGGCTACTTATCTGGAAGGCTCCCCCATTGTCCTTGGATATGAGGACTAGGGGCATACGGGAAAACTTAGAATGCTTCTGTTGTCCCTTTTCAATGTTTTGCTTCATAAGATGTGCCGTGTCTACTTACAGAGAGGATCTGAAGAAGCTCAATGCATGCTTGCTCCTATATCAAGGCTTCCTTTGGGTTCTAAACTGGGTCAAGAGAGAATCCAAGCTGGTCAGTTCATCCGAACCTAGTGCAACTCTGGGTCTAGTGGGTGGTGGGAGGCAGGGACAGAGAGTTGGCAGGTTTGGTTTCAATACGAAGAGTCGTCACAGCCTTTGTCAGCCTTTCTACTTCCTAGTGTGTTCCTGTGACCTGTGTCTTAAAAGCTTGCGAGAGGCCCTCTAAGCCACAACCGTTGGCGCGTGCTTTTCTGCAACAAGGGAGAAGAATCAGGAATAGGAAGAGGATGTGAGTCATGTAGCCAACTATCTCAGAGGCTGACTCCTTCCTTTACCACGAGATGAGAAGAACCAGATGGTACCCACCCCGTTACCATGACTGACCCTTTTCAACAGAGATTCTACCAGTGGATGCTAATCCAAAGGGACACAATGCAGACGAAAATGTCAAAGTCTCATGAACTCAAAACTTTCTGGAATTGAGGAGGGTAGATAAACCTTACAACTATTCCATGATGATCCTTACAGCTCAATCCCAAATTACCCCCCTCAAATCTTCTTTAAATCAAACAATAACATCACTAATACAAACATCTGCTGTGAGCATTGTGCTCTTTTAAGAAGTACATGTGTGTGTGTGATCAAACGGACAAACTCAAAAGTTTCGGGAGGAACTTTAGAGGAGTGAGTTTGTGTTAATGAAAGAAGAACAACTCACAACGGTAACTGAGAACGGATACACAATTCAAAGGTTGTAATAAATATCACTGAATTGTACATGTTGAAATCGTTGGAATGATGTGTATAGATAGATAGATAGATAGATAGATAGATAGATAGATAGATAGATAGATAGATAGATATGTGTTATATATATAGGTGTTATATATAGGTGATATATATAGGTTTTTATATAGGTATATATATATATATATATATATATATATATATACATATCTTCAACAACCACAAAAAATTCGGAGGAAAACTTGTCATAGGTAATTGCTGTGTCTTTTGTTTATTAGTAATCCTTTCCAAACTGCCCAAGTAAGAGTAACCCTAAAAACACCCATTCACGATTCTACAGTGTGATACCAAACCAACTGCCATCTGGTTTGGTATCGGAAAGAGCACGACCACTCCCTAGAGGTCCTGAGATGCTCAATCTTTGGGAAAACATAGCCTCCTCCTTCTCCCTGGGATGAGTTTAGCAGCTCAATGTGTAAGGTTACACTGACTGAGCCTGACTTGAGTTTTTGATTTTGTGTTTCTAGGTGCAGCTTAGTGTCTGTACCTCTACCATTTCCCAACTGATGGTAATGAGTGTGAATCACCACCATTGAGAACCTCTGCTTTAAACAATCGGGAGAAGTACATGAGGCTCAATCTCAAACCTACCCATAATCGTGCTGTGTGCGAGCCCAGCCAGGGATGTGCATGTGGGTGTGAGTGTGTTGGTGCAGGCTGTGTAAACGTGCATGAGGATGTGTGTGCGCCTGAGGTGAGGTATGAATGTGGGTATGAGTCCATGAATACGTGTGTGTGCCCACATGTATACAATAAATCTCTAGGAAAAGGAGATTATTTTCTTTTTCAAGCCAACACCAAGAGATGATCAAGATGATCCAAAGTTGGTACCGAACATGCTCCTCCCCATCCGAGCGATCAACTGTTTTGTTTGTTTATTTCAAAAGCAACAAGGTCAATATGAATTTCTCAATTCTTATAAAATCAATTCTACTTTATTCAAATTCAAATTCTTCATATTTTCTCCAATGCTTACCTTTCCCAGACTTCTAGAAAGTACTTTGCAAATTTTCCCTGTGATGACCATCGAGGACTCTGACTCTCAGATTTCCAGGCCGATGGAAACATGACGGAGTGTATTTCTCAGGACTACAAAAGTACACGTGAGGCGTTTTCAGCCATCGGGAAAAAAAGAAAGTAACATTTCACACATTTCAAATTTAATCTATATGTAAATTAAGCCAGCCTGGTTTTTAATAAATAATTTATGAATGTTTATGTTTATACCATTTACCTAAGAGAGATTTATGCCTTTAATTAATGATTTAGAAGAAGCATTCTTGTATTTTACATAAACCAGGTTATTGAGGAGATACAGAATATGGACCCATCTCCTCTTTAAAGGTAAATAAAACCACTAAACCAAATCTGAGTTGATCAAGAGGGCCAGGCTGATCCAAAAGCTGATAACATTTGGTAATTTATATTCAAAAGCTATTTAGGAACCGAGAACAATCTCTTCCATTGTACCCTTTGCTCCCTAATTACTGAACAATCAACATAAGATGTAAAAGACCAATAATAAATGAAATGTTTGCATTCTGTTACACACAGATTTATGGCAAAGGATCAAAAAGGGCAATTTTGTTCTTTGTCTCCTGAGAGTCTAACACATTAAAAATCAATGGATGCTACAGTTCCTCTAAGGGCTTCTTACAAGGTCATACCCTCCCCCCCAAACAGAAATCTTTTTCACAGTTATGTATTTAATTTTTTTTTTTACAAAACAACTGTATCACCTTTAAAGTACTTTCCATTGCACTTAATACATTTGTCAAAACGACAATTCCATTCTTGGACACATCTTCCAAATTCATCTGTTTGGATGGCTGACAGCACCTCCCTCGTTGTTGTCTTCGCCTCTTCTACATCATCGATCACTGTCCTTTCATGCCGCGCTTCATTCACAGAAACAAGAAGACACACGGAGCGAGGGCAGGTGAGTAGGGTATGTGGGGAAAGAGAGGCATGCTGTTTTAGACAAAACTGGCACCCTGAGGCAGCTGCATGAGCAGGTGCATTGTCCTGGTGGTCAAACCAGACCCCCACCTTCATCCCCATCTGCCAAAATCAGACCTTTTCTTTCACACACTATGACACTATATTTTCAGGACCTCTAAAAGAAAGCTTGATTAACAGTCTGACCTGGTGGAACAAACTCCAAATGCACTACAAGTTGACATTTTCATCTGTTTGGGAAATTGATGGATGTTCAGAACGATGTTTGCCATCATCGACATTTCACCTTTTTTGAAATGAGAAAACCACTCGTGCACTTGAGTTTTTCCCATAGTGTTGTCCTTGTAAGCTGTGTTCAACATCACAACTGTTTCTGCAGCATTTATTCCAAGCAGGAAACAAAATTTCACAGCCACACACAGTTCTCTTAAATCATCCATCACACACGCACACACACAAAGAGGTTTGAGTAAAACTGCTTTTATGAAAAAATTCACTGTGACCAGAGAGAACCTTCCAAGGCGAAGCCACTGGTGTACCAATGCAAAGTGACTTGCTCCATGCTCACCTGGCAGGAAAAGTACATATTAAGAAAGCTCCATTCAGCCCAGCACAATTGCAGTTTTGTTTGGGCACTCCCTCGTACATCACTTTCCTTGAAGGAGAATTTATGTCAAAGATCAATTAAGGCAAAACAAGTCCCTATAACAAAGAACTTCCATATTTTTGTGACTCAGCACAAAATTTGCTTTTTGTTCATGTATTAGAGTATCCTGCTTTCATGCTTTTCAAAGAGCCCTAAATTCCTTCCACCTTGTGGAGACAGCATCCTCTAGAGCAGCGGTTCACAACCTGTGGGTCAGGACCCCTTTGGGGGGTCAAACGACCCATTCACAGGGGTCACCTAAGATGATCAGAAAACACAGGTCCGCCCACATGCACATATGCCTACATACAGCATGAAGACTGTTAGCCAGGCTACACCATGCTTCAAGACAAGATTTCATTTGTGTGGGAGGTCTGGTAGGGCATGATCAAGGGTAATGTAACCAAGAGGAATTGCTGAAAACCTGGTGGGAACTGAGCATGATAGTGGGACAGAAGGAAAGTCAAGGGAAATAGAGGAAAGAGCTGGGAGGCAAAGGGCATTTATAGAGGTCTGGATAAAGACATGTACATATGCAAATATATTTATATTTGAGGATGGGGAAATAGATCTATGTGCATATATTTATAGGTTTAGTATTAAGGTAGCAGAAGGACATTGGGCCTCCACTCAAGTACTCCCTCAATGCAAGAATACTTTCTTCTATTAAATTGGCATTCTATGATGCTCACCCTCCCAACACAACCGCTGAAGACAAAGCAGGTGAATAAGCAAATATGGTGAAGAAAGCTGATGGTGCCCGGCTAACAAAAGATAAAGCGTCTGGAGTGTTAAAGGCTTGAAGGTAAACAAGTGGCCATCTAACTCAGAAGCAACAAAGCCCACATGGAAGAAGCACACCAGCCTGTGTGATCACAAGGTGCCAAAGGGATCGGTTATCAGGCATCAAAGAACAAAAAATCATATCATTGTGTGCTATCTCCATGATACGATCGATGAAGACAAATGGGTGCATAAGCAAATGTGGTGAAGAAAGCTGATGGTGCCTGGCTCTCAAAAGATATAGCTTCTGGGGTTTTAAAGGCTTGAAGGTAAACAAGCGGCCATCTAGCTCAGAAGCAACAAAGCCCACATGGTAGAAACACACCAGCCTGTGTGATAATGAGGTGCTGAAGGGATCAGGCATCAAAGAACAAAAAATTCTTACCATAGTGAATGAGGTGGGGAGTGCGGAGTGGAGACCCAAAGCCCATTTGTCGGTCACTGGAGATCCCCCTAGAGGAGGAGACAAGCCAGTCAAGGTGCGATGTAGCAATGATGAAAAATACAACTTTCCTCTAGTTCCTAATTGTCCCTCCCTACTATTATTACAGTGGCTGGTGTGATGGGAATTTCCAGGGAGAAGTGATAAGTAGTTAGACCGAGGAAGAGGGCAAGAAGCCAAAATATGGAGCTACCCATGAGCCATACTAAAGATTTACACTAAAACCTAAATTTTAAGTAAAAGTAGTGAGATTTGTATTCCATCAACATGAAACTAGCAGCAGTGGAGAGGGTGGTTGGAAACTCACACAAGGCATTTAATTCATCTAAGACTCAGTTTTTTCTTTAAAATTGATGTCACAAACATGTCCAACATGTTCCCATAGAAAATAACAGAATGCATATGAAAGTATGTCTCTAAATATAAAATAGTATGTAGAATACGAGTAAGTCGTCATCTGCACAGACGCCCAAATGCACATCAGACAGGCCTGTAGTATGGGGTAGTATTTACAAGGGAGAAACCCAGGTCCCAAGGAAAATACTCAATATATGCTACCCACCCTTCTCTGGGGAGAATTTCTCACCCAGATCTCGTATCTGTTTGCCCACTAGAGCCATGGGGGAGGTATGCTGTGGTCTAGGTCTGGTTCGGCTGCAGGTGCTTGAATTATTTTATTACGGGAACAATGACCCTGAGAGATTGGTGGCAGTGTGGGTGGAAACCATCGTTCCGTCCTGCAGAACCGAGCTTCCATGCTGAGGCTCAATGGTAGAGGATTCGCCCCAAGGCGAAGAGTTAGGCCAATGAAGCACTTGCACAATAGAAAGGGACACCAAAAAGTTTACTAATCAAGATAAATGATATTACAATTCTATTTTATAAATAATTAAAGTGAATACAAAATATCAAAATTTTAAATAAGGCCTAGTACTCAGTTGAGTTGTTTCAAAACCTGAAGGAAAAGGAAAAACTGTGCATTCCCGTGTACATGTTTTTATGTAATTTCTGTGGTTAATTTTCCAGAACATGAAAGTAGCTGAAAACATATTTTAAAATTGAAATATAATTAACATTATTAAAAATTCATTAAATTCATCTAATTTGTTTAAGCAGTTAATTCATATAATTACCTTCATTAAAGTTAGTTAAGATCATCAGCTGGCCAAAAGAAACTGTTAAACATGACAATGCTTTCCATGAAAAATGAGATAAGGAAAGATGAAGGTTTTGAAAACATTGCTGATGAGTCTGCTTTCAATAAAACCAAGATAGAAAAGGTATATTCATTATTCAGTATTAATACAATGAAATGTAAAATAAGTATTTAAACTTAAAATGGCTCTTCACTTTTTTTTCACTTAAAAAAAATTTTAAGGCAGGCCAAGATTCAATATTTTTATATGTGTAATCCAGTTATAAGAGCATTTTGAGGACCAAACTAAGCATAAATTCTGTCCAAGACAGTCATTTCACTTCAAATATGCTACCACTGATCTATTTGTTTCTAACTCTTCAGAAGTGTTTCACCATTATGTATTTTCTCGATTAAAATAGAAGTCCCTTAAGTGGGAGCACACACAGGGAGTTAATGAGGAATGCTAAAAGAAACCTTTTCTTTCTTAATAACAGGAAAAGCCACGCATGTCTTGAACACACAATCTGACCTACACTCAAAACATTTTCAAGGAAATTCTTAATCCAGTTAAAATGATCAAGATGGTACCGGCCCTTTGTGATATGCAATTGCCATTCCATCCAGAGCTATGATCATAGAAAATGGCAGACAGACCAACACAGGCTTGCCAAGCCACGGAACTCAGTCCAGAGAACAGTGGCACAGCTCAGTTAGTACCAGGAGCTTTCCAAAGAAGATCCGCCTGCATGTCAGAAAGAGTAACGTCCTAGCCCTCCAGCAGAAGTTTATAAATAACAGCAAGGCCCGTCTGTCTTTGCTTCCCAGTGATGCCGTAGTACAAGTACCACAGGCGAGTGCCTTTATTTTCTCACAGTTCTCAAGTCAAGAAGTCTGAACTAAAGTCAACATGTCGAGTCTCCTCATGTCAGCACCCTGGCATCCCTTTGTTCTTATTGATCCACACAGGCATCTGTCTCCCCAATACGTACACACTTGCTTCCGTGTCTCCAAAGCGGGTTGGTAGAAAGGTACGGTATGTAGACAGGAATATGGATTATACAGGAAGGGGCTAAGGGCCGGTTGAGACAAAGTAAAGGAGCGCAGTTCTCTGGCTCACAAGATTCGCTCCTAAGTGTATCTTTTAGTTGACTTGTAGGTAAGGTGAAACAAGTACATAAATGTCTCATGTAGCCTTCCTTTTGTACAAAAAAGGAGCTCTGGTGGCACTGTGTGTTTAGCTAAAAGTAAGGTTAGACATTCAAAGGGAGAAAGATGGGGCTGTCTTCCCCCATAAAGATGTAATCTTAGAAGTCTTGGGAGAAAGTCTGCTCTGATCTACAGGGTCATTATGAGTTGGAATTGACTTATAATAGACACACTTTATTTTTCAGTTAAAGACTCCAAAGTCTTTTCAATGATTTAAAAACTGCACTAGCAGTAATAAGTGTTGATTGTGATGAAGAATTCACTGGAAGTAGAAGTTAGTTCAGTCTTTTCAAAGTGAGGGGAAATTTACATAATATTAAAGGCTAAGTACAAGTTGTCCATAAGTCCAATATTCATCACTTAGGGACCTACAATCGATAGACGAGATAACATTTCCCCCAGTCCCAGCTTTCAGTCTGTCAACTTCTCAGACGGACGAGTGAGGAATTTCGCGTACAGAACCCCAGCGCACTTTGAAAGGAAGTAGAAAACCTCAGTCACTGTGTACAAACAGTACCTAAATAGCATGCTCTTGCCACCTGTTTCTTCTTGAGCGTGCATCTCCTTAGCCCATAATTGCCCATCACCGTGGGAGACTCTTGATTCCACACACTAATTCCCTTAGCTCCCAGTGAATCTGTCCTTTATCCTGGGAACGCTCTTCCCAGTCAAGATGCCCAGCTGTTTAAGATGAACGCTTAGCAGCAGAGAGAATAAAAGGACAGACATCAATATATTCAACTGTCGCATGCTTCAGTGGCACCTGCAAACCTCATTTTTTCTACTACAGTCCTATTTGAAATGTTTCCTATTTTAGCTGAACATTTAACCCCGCAGTAATTACTTTGGGGCAGTGGATAATGGCCGTATTTTATTACCTCTACGTGTACATAATATACCATAAAAGATTTTTATTTTTTTGTTATTATTTTAGCACAGGTCCAAATGCTATAAAAGTTTCCCTAGAAAATTTTCCCACTGCCGTTGAGCTGATTCTAAACACAGTGATCCTATAAGGGGGAATACAATGGTCCGTTTGGGTTACCGAGACTTTAAAGCTTTAAGGGAGCAAATGGCTTCATCTTGCTCCAGTGGAGCAACTGGTGGGTTCAAACCACTGACCTTCAGGTCAGCAACTCAATGTGTAACCCACTATACCACCAGGGTTCCTTCCCAAGAAGCAAAAGAAACTCTGCTGTTAAATATAAACTAATGGTCCCCAAAGATGTCCATGTTCTACCTCTTGGGACCTGTGAATATTACCTTTTCTGAATGTGGGGTTGGCAAATGAAGTTAAATTAAGGGTCTTGAGATGAGGAAATTACCCTGAAATATTCAGGAGAGTCAAATGTAGTCTTAAGAGTTCTTGTAACAACACTGCTGGGAGGGAATGTTCTAGGATGGATGTGGTGGTAATTGTACAATCTCCCCCTTGATATGTTTGAGCAATCAAACTATTCAATTCTATGATATGTAAATTATGTGCCAGTAAAACTGTTGGGAAAAGAATGTTAAAAAATAAAAAGAAATTCTTCATCACATTTTTTAAAGGGAATACAAAAGACACCATAATAAAAAATTAAATATTAAAACAATTAAATAATAATAAGAAAGAGTTCTTGTAAGAGGTAGGCAGGTAGTAAAGCAGAGGAAACAGCATCACAGAGATGGGAGCAGACATGAGAGTACTGTGTTTCAAACATGGAGGAGGAGTGGACATAAGTCAAGGGAGGAAGGCAGCCTCCCACTCAGTGTCATTGTGTTGTTCATTCTGACCCATAGCACCCTTAGAGGGCAGGATAGAACTGCCTGGTAGTTTCTGAAGCTATACATCTTTACAGGAGTAGAAAGCCTCATCATTCTCCCAGGAAGCAACTGGTGGTTTCCAACTGCTGGCCTTATGATTAGCAGCCCAGAATGTGGGGGGAAAAGGCAAAGAAGAAGATTCTCCCCTGGAGAAGACTGTAGCCCTGCCAATATCTTGCTTTTAGCCTGGTAGGGCCCATTTTCAATTTCGGACCAGAAGAACTTTAAATGAAATTTTTGTTGTTGTCTTAAGTTACTAAATGGACAATTTGTTACAGCAGCAAAGGAAACTAAAACACTCACCTTTCAATTATTTAAAGGATCATGAATCCCCAGTTGGCTGAAGGAGAGGTCTGGAGATAGATGGATTAAGCATCAGGACAATAGCTAAACAGTGTATTCAGGAAACCAAGTTCTTTGTGTACCTCTTTGTCCATTGTTTCTCAAGGTAGTGTATTTTCATTTTTGGGTTTGTCCCTTTATCAACACAAGAAAGTCACTACATCCCAAACACCATCTGGGCTAAAATAGATATTAATAAATAGAAATAAGAACTGAGTGGATGAAATCAAAGAAAGGCTAAGGGTGGCCATCAGTGGTTTATCTTGAGTCAGTCTTTTGATGTCAGCAAGAAGCCACTGTTAAAAAATTGAGTGATGGCCCTCCATGACGTCATTCTCAAAGGGGAGTAGCATGTCTCATTTGAATGGTCAATTTGGACTTTGCAAAAGAAAATTAAGTCACTTAAAGCAGCTCTTCCCAAAAGGGTTCCTCAGAAGAATCATTACCAAAGATGGTCCGGAAAGAAAGACAGAAATATCTCAGTGTATAAGAGCATGTTCAAGGCTTAGTCATCCCCGAAGAAAAATAATGGATTATGTGTTAGTCTGGGTATTTTAGAGAAACAAATCCACAGAAAATCATGTATAAGAGAGAGTTTTATATAAAGGTTAAGTGCACATCAAGAAAACATCCCAGTGCTGCCCAAGCCCACAAATCCAACATTAACCCATATGTCTGACACCAATCCACAAAGTCCTGCTCCATGTCACAAAACACAGACTATGATGCCAACTGCAGGAGGAAAGCCAAATCAGTGAACGTGTAAGCATCTCAGCACTGGCAGGGGTCTCCACACGACTTCTCCAGCACCCAGGGCTGCATCAGGATAGGTCCATGTGGCTTCTCCTCAAGGATGTCTTGCAAGAAGTGAGTCTTGCCAGCTAAAGCAGGAAACTGGCTAAGGTAGCTGCACCTGGTCTAACCATCACAAAGCAAGAGACCCGAGAACTTGAAAGGGGAGACTCACCGAGCCATTTATCTCTTTGCTCTTCCTCATGAACCCCTCCTCGTATGTTTATCGGCCACATTGGCACAATAAACTCTAGTTATATCAGACTGTTTCCCAAACAAACAAATAAGTAGCATCAAATAATAGCACACTATTTTAGATAATATCAGGTAATGTGAAGGAACCCTGGTGGCATAGTAGGTTACAGTTTCGGTTTCCAGGTTAATAGTTCAAACCCACCAGTTTCTCCTCCAGAGACAGGATTGACAGCCTCAAACCCACAGGATCATTCTACTCTTATATGGTTGCTATGAATCAGAATCCACTCAATGGCAACGAATGAGTCTGTTGCACCATTAAATACACTTTGGGAAGGTTTAGTATGTGCCTCCTCCTTTTCCTTATTGCCTTCGAAAACAGACCATGTTCTGATTGGGTATTGAACACGTATGAGAGGAGAGAGTCGAAGAGCTCAGTGATATCCCCAGTCACTGCTAACGGTGTTGTGCATCAAAATAGTTTCTTTGTATTCTTCCCCTCCACTCAGACCACATAGACTATAAGTTAGTCTGGCATCCGCTTGTAGGGTTACATTTTTTCATATAAAGGGACTACAACAGAAAGTAGTAAGTTTAAGCAGAAGCAAAATTGAAAATTAGACAGCTGGCATCTTGGATTGTAACAAGGGAAAAATGTTTGGTGAGATTTAGCAGGATTATGAAAAGTGGATACAGCCTATTTGAGTTATGTTTATTTCCATGGACGCTTTCATTTAAGTGTCTTTGTGACTTTACACACATTGCTTGCCAATTCTTGGCTCTGAGACAGCTTTCAAGAAGAGAAAAGAAAAGGGCTTGGAGTTAGAAAAGCACTCAGGTTATGCCTGATCATCTTATCTCACCTTCTGGTGCCCTCCCCGCACTGACCATTCCTCTTCCCAGAATGCAGAGTCCCATGCTAAGCAGCACCCCAAACTCATCAGGATTGGTGACTATGTCTTTCTGGGGTTCAGTAGTTACCCATGTTAGGCTTTGTAGTCCGGCATGCTGAGACACAGAAATGTTCTTTAAATTACCTACCTGCATTTCCAAACATGCCTGTGATAGATGATTTTGTCAATTTGAAGATGTGTGAAAGTGGAGGGGTGGAGCCCAACCTGTCAATCAGATGAAGCCTCATTGGGGGTGTGGCCTTCTTATACGGAGGACCCTGAGAAACTCCCTCTCTCTTTTCTCCTTCCCCTTCCTACTTGCTAGAACTCTGCCACTGACCTTGAGAGCTGACCTTTCCCTGACATGTTTCCACTGACCTTGGATGCACATGACTGCATCCATTGGCCTGTGATCTTCCTTTATTTCACATCATTGCATGTGGTTATGTGATACTGAAGGGGGACTTATGCACTAGTATCATGTTTACGGAGTTAGATTGAACTACAATGCCTTCTTCACATTTGATTATTTCTTGTTATCAAACCCTTTCTTATACATAGATAAGTATCACGGGATTTGTTTCTCTAGAGGAGTGGTTCTCAACCTTCCTGATGCCGTGACAGTTCAATACAGTTATAAACTTTAATACAGTTAATAACTTTAATACAGTCCCTCATGTTGTAGTGATCTCCCAATCATATTGTCAAGAACAACAGCAAGGAAGTATGCAAGGTCTGGGAAAACAGGTTGCTTAATTTTCTCAAGGGTGCCTGACTTGGCAGAAGATACAGTTGCTATGCATACCAAATGTGATTGCTTAACAATGAGATAATTCACCCTGGGTTGTTTCTGCATGGATAAAAGGAGAATGTGGAATAAACTCGGGGCTTCAGTATTCACTGTTGCCCTCCCAATACTTTCTGTCTCTCTTTTTCTCCTTAATCCTCATTCCCCCTTTCAGGACTGTTCGACTCGTCAGCAGGCTCCAACAGCCAGCCTAGCTCATATACACATTGGTCACTAAATGCAGAATTCAACATTTTATCTGTTAGAAATCCCCATCTCATCCCTCTCTGAGAAGCCAATGGTTAGCACCCGGTTCTTCCCCAACGTCTCCTCTTCCCTTTTGTCCTTGGCTGAGAGAATGGAGGGGGCCTTATGGATTCTGAACTATTAAGTGGTAGGGCTAGGATATGAACATAGGTCTACCTGTCTCCAAAGTCCATTTATGCTCTTAATTGTCCCAAATAAGTATATGTTATAACTATTAAGGTAAAAGATAACTTGAGATCTTTAACCAAGTAAATCTGGTCAATCTGTTATTGATCAATAGTTAGTAAGAGATACCACATCCACTAAAATATAACCTCCATTTTCAGGTTTAAAGCACTGGGATGTTGGTAAGCTGAGGAAAGGGTGACCAGAGAGGGTATGGAAATAAATAATGTCATTGCTTTATCTGTACATCAAGAGGTAATGTCTCAAAAAAGGATGCTTTTATTGGCAATTTCAAACATGGATATCAAACATACCCCAGGCAAGTGATTACTATAAAATTATATTCAAATCCAGTCAATGCAATGAGTCAAAACAGTACTTCCATTGATGTCTAGCATCATAACATCTTTTTTTATGGTGAATGAGGTGAAAGTTTAAATCAAAGTTTTACTTTTAACAATTTACATACGTCTGATTTAACTTATCCCTAGAAGCCCCTCTATGTGCTTCAGCTTATTATACTCCTCTGTATGTTCCCTGTGTCATTGCTCTTTCTTTCCCACCCCTACGAACGTTTTCCTTGGGTAAAGGGTGCAGCAAAAATAAATATTCATATATAGATATCTTCTCTCAGATCTACATATACATCCATGGGTCTAGTCCCAGTCTCCCTGACCCACCGGTTCAGCCTACCACTTGAACCTATGTGTTTCTCCAAGTATCCACTCATAGCTCCCCATTGTTGCAGGGTTTTGAATATAACAGCGTTTGCCTCTGTTTACTCTAACTCTTACAAATCTCCCAGTGCCTTCCCCTGCTTCAGGCACTTTCTCCTAACCTCTCTCTAACTGTGTATAACATCTTGTTGAAAAGCACATCAGAAAATTAGATCCTCTTGCTTTGGATTCTAGCAAACCACAGAGTCTTAACCTGAGCTGGTTGACTTCTTTAAAAGCACCATATAATAGAAGATTCTCCCCAAGAGGAAGTCCAAACCCTTTTCTGCTTGGACTGGCAATGGTACTCTACAACCAACCTAAGGTGAGATCGCATCTTAAACCACACAGAAAAAGGGACATATTCAGCTCAGTGAACTTTCTGGGCATGCTAAAATCAGCACTTATGAATTTAAAATAACAAGAAAGAAAATTAAGCATCTGCTTCAAAATGTCATCATGGATTTCAATCTACCTCACCCTGTAATTTAACCATCTCATAGGATATTGAGTTACCATGGTATTCCTAAAAATGCATTTAATTTTTTCTTTCTCCCTAAGAGTAGCTCACTTAATCTTCACAACCCTTTTGATAATAATGCACCTATAAATTAAATTTTATAAGTTATCCTGAGTTCACTTTTAATAGCAGTCTGATGATTCAAACTTAACTGCTAAATGATGTACTGGGGATTATTCGTGGCTCTCTAAGAAATGAGGAGAGGAGATTGAGTTGTGTGTAATTAGATATTTCTCGCTCATAAATATTAAATTCAATGACTGCTACAACTTATCAATATTAGAAGTTTAATAAGATAATTTCTTATTGATCTTCAAAGTGTTCTATGGAGAACACCGTAATCTCAAGGCCCTGCCAAATGAATATCTCTGAGTAGCCCTCCTGCATCTCACAGACCTAGAGATGCCTCCATCTTCTCCCTCCTCTGGAGGATCAAAAAGCTCTGAATTGAAAATCTAGCAAAACTTGCCATTCTGTTTATGAGCCAAAGGGTAAATATAGATAAAGTGTCTTACTGGTTGTGAGGTTGGAATCCTACAGTGTGAATGTGCTTTTTAAAATGTTAAAAAAAAAAAAAAAAAACTACAGCCATAGAGTCAATTCTGACTCTTGGCGACCCTGCGGTCAGAGTAACATTGCCTGCCCCAGTGGGTTCCTGAAGCTGTAAACCTGTCTGGGAACAGAACATTTTCCCTTTCTTCGGGGGAGCGGCTGGGAGATGGGAACTGCTGCACTTGTGGTACCTCCTCCTGCTTCAATTGAAAAAACTCCAAATCCACTGCCATCAAGTTGATTTCAATGCACAGTGACCCTATAGGACAGTATAGGATTGCCATTGTGGGTTGTCAAGACTGTAACTCTTTAGGGAGAGAAAGCTCCATCTTGCTCCCACAGAGTTGCTGGTGGTTTTGAACTGTTAACCTTGCAGTTAGTAGCCCAAGATGTAATAACTACATCACAAGGCTCCAATTTATTATTTTTATTATCCCCAAATGTGTACACATAATTCCTTAGGGGAAGTCTATCCCATCATAAGAATAAATTTGAAATATCAAAACACTTCCTTTTATCTTTTTTTCCTAATCTTAAATGAATTGTGATGTGTTAAACCAGAATAGGCTTCTTATGAAGTAGTTCCCAAAAGGATTAGATGAAGGAAGGAGTGTGTGTGTGTGTGTGTGTGTGTGTGTGTGTGTGTGTGTGTGTAACATTAACACACAGTACTAGTGGCTATTGTTCAAGGTTGAAAAGAGTTCTGAAACTCAAATGCCTACAGGGTCAGTCAAGCAACCCAAATGAGAACAGGAGCCCAGGAGAACCTGTGACTTCTGGAAGAGTGTGAACAGGCATTGCCCAGTCCCAGCGACGGGCACCATCCTGAAGTGCAGCCCTAAGACTGCTAGCTCTTCTGCTGTGCAAAGAGAAGTCAGGAATTGAAAATTTCATGTCAAATATTCTAATTTTTAAACACCGGAAAATTATTTGAATGCTTTTAAAATACTGTGATGACAAAATAAAACTTGTCTGCCAACTCGGCTCAGCCTGCTAACGATTTGCAAACTCGAAGCGCCAGCATCCATCACTTCCCACGCAGTACGTTGTGCTATATCGCACATTACTGAGTGCTATGGGAATATTTAAACGGAACATTATATGATACAAGTCTTCATGTGCATACGGAGAATAAAAGTAATTCATTTCCTAATACTCATTTGGCATGGTGTCAGGCACTCCAATCTAAGATATTTCATTTCATTTTCTCCACATGCAGGCAGGAAGCAAATTCATTTTACACGTGTGGGGGAAAGGATCTTTACCAAGGCAAGCATCTCATTGCAGGTCAGAAGTTATGAAGTAGTCGTAGGTGAGGGTGGCAGGATTTGAACCCGATTTCTGTGATTGACATGAAGGTTGCACGTTTTACCAACCATGTCGTATTGCTTATTTTAGGTCTTCAACTAGGTTGTAGAACACAGAACATACAGAAAACAGAACATTGATTTCATAATATTAAAAACAAACTCTTTGAGGAAAATAATCATACCTTCTATTTCTATCTAAATTTATAATCCCTTCCATACAGAGACCATTCCTACCACATCTGAGAAGATAGAATAGACACACGTTTTTCCTGTTCCTCCCACTAAGTATCACTAAAAACAGGAAGGGACCTTAGGATCCAAGAATCAACACAGTTAGAGGTTTCTTAAGATTTTTTTTTTTTGCTTTGTGTAAAAGTTACCCTTGATGTAGAACTAAAGAGCCATAATTTTTAATACCAAAACTAAAGATCTGTTTTCTTTTCTTTTTTTAAATAAAGCCTCAGCAAAACCTGCTACTTGTAGCCAAAAGAACAGGGAAAGGAAAGCTTGCAGGACAGAAGAACTGGGGAATAACTGCTACACCCCAGTCAAACATCACAGAGAAATTGACCCTATAACCTCCCATTCCCACACAGGCAAATTAGGAACACTAAACCTCTACCCTCTCCAAGTTTTCATAAAATCCCCAAACTCTCCAGCCAGGGGTAGTACCAGAGAAGGCTCACGGAGGCTCAAAACATCAACCATTTCCCCAGGTAATGAAGTTGCTTCTCCAAGGGGTCAGTGAAGGTCATCCAAGGAATAATAAAATAGCAAACCTATGTCCCCCCACACACACTGGTGTCGGTGGAAGCCAGGTACCCCCAACCCCACCCAGCAGTCATGATGGGAACCCTTCAGGCCTTTGAGGTCAACAGGACTGCGTTAGGCCAGGTTGAAGAGATAAACAAATCCAGAGATGCTCATATGTGTATAAGGGAGAGCTTTCTCTCAAGCAGCAATTGTATATTGAGAAAACATCCCAGCCCAGTCCAGATCAAGCCCGTAAGTCCAATATTAGGCCATATGTCTGATATTAGTCTATACATTCCTCTTTAGACTCACACAGCACATGCAATGATGCTGAATTCTGGAAGATCCAAAGCCGGTGGGTGGAAAGTCTTGTGAATCCAATGCCAGTGGAAGCATCTAAGTGCTGTCTCCTCCAGCTCTCTGAGTGTGGCTCTCCAACAGGAAGGTGAAATAGAGAGAGAGGGTATGCCCTGCCTCCAGGGAGGAAGAGAGAAATCTCCCAGAATTCTCATGAGAAGGCCATGCCCACAAGAAACATCCTCAGGCTGGGTTCTGTTTGACAGGCTAAACTCCACCCCTTCCTTCTATTTATCAAGTTGCCATGAGATTATGTAACTACCACAAGGACCGACTGGAAAGAGATAAGAATCAGACATCTTTGTCTGTGTGGTAGGAGGTTTTCTTTGTTTTCATTGGACGTCTCTTCCTTTTTTTTTTACTTGACCCTATGTGCAATATCCCCTCAGTCATTTTTTTGAACTTGTCTGCTTCCTGCATTAGATACAGAAGGCAAAGGGGTCTCACATCCAGAAAACACACTTTGTGAATTTACTCTGGGAAAATAAATTAGAGTTTTTCAAAGTAAACTGCAGAGACATGGGGCATAAATGATGCAGGAAATGCCCATCAATCAAGTCTCAACTGCCTATTCCTGAAAGAATTTTGAAACAATATAGTTGAAATTTTCTCTTTTGTCCAAAGCCTCTACCACTAAGCATCTTGAAAGAGACGTTATGGGCAGTTTGCCTGTAGATTTATTGTTCTCATGCAAGAACATCAATCACTCTAAACATTGGGCAGGGAGAACATAGGTTGTGAATTAGGCTTACCTGTTTGTCCAGAAACAAGGCAAAGATAAATAATCAACTGCCAGACGTGTTATTCAAAAAGCTCCATTCTACAATACTGTGTTTTATGTCTGCATGTTAGCAAAATTTTTACACTGTATGTCTTTATTTAGAAAGAAATGGTTCCATCTTTCTGTTCCCATTTCTCAAATAAACACACACACACAAAGACACATCATCTTTAGCAAAGTAAAAAGTAAGCAATAAACAATACAGAGTTTTTGAAACACAACAGAGAGGAAATAGGTATATGGGTATCATCTTCCAAACAGGTCCTGTGATATATAAGAAAAACGGAACGCATGACATATGCATATATGTCACAAATGAATAGGTGGAAACCAACTATTCTAGTTTCTCACATTTTAAAATAGTGTGGATCGATTAGATAAATAGGTTTAAATTATTATCACTTTTTCTAATGATAGTACAGGGTGGGACTTTACCAATAATGCCCTTCTATTGTAAATGAGTACAATCTTCCTGGAAAGAAAAGTCTTGATAGGTATTGGTATATATTTTACTGAACCAAAAAATATCCCTCTTTAGGAATCTGAAGAAATTATCATAGGTATACTCAAAACTTATTCTATTAAAATGGTCATCGAAGCATTGTTGAAATGTTTTAATGCAAACAATCTATATGTCAAAATAAATAATTAACTATGAAAAACAATTATACATTTCTACTATTGATTTCTAAGTCACCATTAAAATTGCATATGTGAATATTTAAATACAGAGGGAAAAGTGCCTATCATATTGCACAAAGATCTACATCTAATAATGAAACCAAAATAAACTTCCTTTTTGTTAAAGTTAAAAACCCAAAGAGCTAGCTAGAAGATGTTATTTTAATACCACTGTATAGCATTATCTACTCTTGAATATGCATATGTAAAGAACCAGACAGAGTTATAAGAGAATATTTCTTGCTTGAAGCATTTCATAGTTTTTCATTTCATCTGAGTATAAAATATCTATTATATTTATGATCACATGCTATCATTGTTGCTATTGTTAGGTTCCATCAAATCAGCCTGTGACCCTTTCTACAACAAAATGATCCCACACCATCCTCACGATTGCTCTTCTGTTATAAACACATGTTGTTGTTTGGGCTGTTGGGTGCCATAGAGTAGGTCTGAACTCATAGCACCTCTATAAACTAGAACTAAACACTATCCAGTCATGCACTGTCTTCACAATTGTTCTTATGTCTGAGCTTATCAATGCAGGCACTGTGTCAATCCATCATGACATAGCGGGCCTTCCTCTGTTTTTGTTTTTGTTGTTCTGCCCGTCTGCTTTATCAAGCATGATATTCTTCTCCAAGGATTAGTCTCTCCTAATAACATATCCAAAGTATATGAGACAAAGTCTCATCATCCTTGCCTCTGAGGGGCATTCTGGCTGTCCTTCTTCCAAAACAGATCTGTTCACTCTGTCAGTAACCCATGCCACGTTCAATATTGACAGGTACCATTCTTTCAATCCATCCATCCTTTGTCAGTTTTCCTAAGTCGATGTCCAACTTTCACATGCATATGAAGCAATTGAAAATACCATAACTTGAGTCAGGAACACCTTAGTACTCAAAATAACATCACTTGATTTTCAATACTCTAAAGAGGTCTTGTGCAGCAGGTTTATCTATTGCAATACATCTTTTGATCTCTTGACTGCTGTTTCCATGAGCATTGATTGTGGATCCAAGCAAGACAAAATCCTAGACAACTGCAAACTTTCTCCATCTATCATGATGTTACCTATTGGTCCAATTGGGAGAACTTTGGTCTTCTTGACATGAGTTGTAATCTATACTGAAGGCTGCAATCCTTGATCTTCATCAGCAAGTGCTTCAAGCCCTCCTCCTTTCAACAAGCAAGGTTGTGTCATCTGCATATCAAGAGTTGTTAATAAGCCTTCCTCCAATCATGATGTCACATTGTTCTTCATATGATACAGCTTTTCTGATGATTTACCCAATGCAATGCATTCTTTGCTCTCTTGACTGCTGCTTACGTAAGCATTAATTGTGGATCCAAACTAGACCAAAAGCAATCTTTGACAAGTTCAGTCATTTCTTCATTTATCTTGATGTTACCTATTAGTCTAGTTGAGAGGACTTGGGTCTTCTTTACATTGAGTTACAATCCATATTGAAGGCTGCCATCTTTGATCTTCATCCGTGAATGCTTCAAGTCCTCTTTGCTTTCAGTAAGCAAGACTGTGTCATCTAAATATTAAATTATTTAATAATTTGAGCAAAATCTCCTACAAGCCATATTTCCTACCTCACCTCTCTGATTTTCTCAACCTTTTTCTAAGGCAAATGGGAAAGGCAGCACAACATGGTCAATGTTATCCAGAGAAATCTGCCATGATTCATCTCCAAGTTTTTTATGGTACTCTCTACCCATCAAGGACCAGTGGTCATGCTCTGGATTCAACAAGGCTGTTTTGGAAACAGTGGCTGAATCTTCTGTCAACAGCAGAATGTCTTGGTCTATCTTTTAAGAATTTAACAAATTCTCCACTCTTTTCACTTTGAAGACTTATATCTGCCTGATCCAAACCAAGGTCATTTCAATCACCTCAAATGTAGGTAAACGCAAATGAGGAAGATCAACGAAGACCTGATGGATTTGAATTGTGGCATAGTGAAGAATATGGAAACATGGAAAGTGCCACAGATGGTCAGAAGGCAATTAAATGTGCCTTGGAAAAGTAAAACCAGAGTGCTCCTTAGAAGCAAGGGTGGTGAGAATTCGTCTCTCACATACTTCGGACACGGTATCGGGGAGACCAGGCCCTGGAGGAGGGCATCATGTTGGGTAAAGTATAAAAAGGTCAGCGAAGAAGAGAACGGCCTTCAAGGAGATGAATTCACACAGTAGCTGCAGCGATGGGTTCAAACATAACAATTGTTTCACTCTGTTGTACAAGGCTCCCTATGAGTCAAGATTGACTTGACCTAATAATATCGACTCCTCCCAACGTTCCCTCGCCAGTCTCTCTACCAGGTTTCCTCACTGTCTCCTTTGTATGTGAAATGGATCGAAGATTCTGAGGGCTAACATCCACCTGGCCCGAACCATGGTATTTTCAATCACCTCATATACATGTGAAAGTTGGACAATGAATAAGGAAGAGATTCACTGTCATTCAAAGGCAAAGATAAAGATTCTTAGACAAGAACTATGAAATGATAGAGGTATCTCTTTCATCCATTATGGAGATTGAAAACCCTATAGGAGTGCGGCTGCTTAAGCAAAGTAAATCCAAGTTTTCAAATGTCTGAAGTTTTACCAATCTTGTTTTCTCTGATGTCCATCTTGTCACCAAAGATACAAAATGTTGCCCCTTTTGAGTTAGCATCATTAATTACTCATAAATTCTTATGTCCTGGATTATCTCCCTAGCCCACTGAAATCCACTAGACTTCCAGATTAGATACAGTTGTTGTTTATCCTCTCTTGCATCTCATTAAACCCTTATTAATTATGCATGTCTCTAAGTATTTGTCAGTATTGTTTTTGCCTGTTTATAGACTTTTAAAATGTTTTTATTTTATATTCTTCTGTGAACTGAGTTAATAGTCAAGAATATAGTAAGTGCATTCATGTGGATAAATGTCTTTCTAGTAATTCTTTTATTACTGGATTATATGTCATCTTGTAAATACTAAGATAAATAAAAACGATTGCTAGTAGGGTTGTGGTTCATACATGTGCCGGTAGATGCCTTAAAATGTCTCTGAAATCATTGAATGGTGGAAGACAAGTTTTCATAGTAAAACACTTGTCTTGGTCTCCTTTGGAAGTCTAAACAAAAAAAGAAGTCTGAACAAAACAGTGACTTCCAAGGGAAATTGATGGAACTGTTCAAATCAAGGCAGTGAGTATGTTTTGGGGGAGTCCCAAAGAATAATGTTGGTAGATTTTCTCAAAGAAAACAGGACAATCACGCGGTCTTGTTATGAAGAAGTTTAAAGGTACCTGGAAACTGTATTGGTGAGGAAAAGATTAGGGAACTTGCACAGAAGAATTTTTTTTCATCATTACAATTCATTGCTTATTAGCAAGGGCTCTCCTATAAGAATTCCATTCAAGAAACCATTCCCTATACCCCATCCAGCCCTACAGCCTCAATCCTGTTCCTTCAGGCATCTTTTTGCTGTCCAAACTCAAAGGATATTAAATGGAACATGATTTGAGTCCCCAGAGTCTATCAAAACTGCTGCTCTGACTTGGAGTAACTCAAAAGTGCACAATGCTTGGGGGACATGTTAGAGAGATGGAAACAGCATCTTTAGAAGTGTGAAGGCCTGCCTGGAGGATATATTGAGAAACCACAGCTTTACATTTTGATAATTTTGATTAAAAGAGGTTTCTATACTTTTATAGCAAGACTTTTTCCTTACCTTCATAGGTTATCATTCATTTAGACCCTTTCACATGAATGAGGGTTATTTTTTCCCTTGCTTTCTCTTTTTGAATGTTCAAACACAATGCTGCTGTGAATATTCTTGTCTGTGCCTCTGTGTGCAGACTGGAGGGCTGTGTTGCAGGGTACATCCACCCCTAAAACTTCCTTGCTGGGGACATTGAGAATGTACTTTTCTATTACACAAAGGACTGTTAGATAGCTCTCTAAATGGGTTCTACCAATTTATTTTCACATAAATCTGTATTTTGTAAGACTTCAACCTCTGGCTATTTGGAAACTAAGGCATTTGAAAGATACTCTTGTCAACCTTGCTGAGGAACTCAATCTCTAGGCTTTTGAGTTATATTGGAGTTTCTTCAAGGCTCACAATAAAACAGACCCCATTCCTTCACTATAACTTCATGACCAACAACCACTGTGATTGCTCTGTTTGAAGTATAATAGCGTTGTCCTTGTGACGCTCAACTATTAGAACCCCTTACTTTTCAATGCAGATGTGGTGTAGTAACCTTCACCAGAAGTGGAAGCTGTCTTTAATGGCAAAGGAAAAAGGTGCATTATCTAAATACAACCTGTGTTCGCTGGACTGTTTGCCTCCTGGTTCATATGCTCCTGGCTTCCCTGTGCCCTGACACACTTGCTATTTCATTATATTGTATTATGGAATTATAGTACCCCAAGCAGCAATCTGACTAATTTTCAGCACAGGTCTCAATTTAATGTGCCCTCACCGAAATTGATTTAAAAGTGCAATGCTTCAAAAGTTAGTTTATTAAAATAAATCAGACTGTGTAGCGGCCAGGTCATATTCCAGGGAACCCCATGGCAGGTGATCATTCGATCATTCTGACTGCGAGAGAAACTCATCCTGAATCACTGTGATCTATTCCTGACATTTCCTCTTCTTCTTGCAGTGACTATTTGCCTCCTTTGGAAACTGCAATTTTGCAAATTCAATAGAAGTGTATAGGAAATTTAAATTAATTTGGGGATTTATTTTTTGTAGTTTACTTGTGACCTTTTTGTAAATAATGATTTAAGGTGCCTAGAATATGCTTAATTTCTCTTATTTTTCTGAAAGAATGGAGTATATAGAGAATAGTATACTTATAAAAAGTGTAAAGATTATATTAATAGTGGCATAATTTTGGAAAGAATAGCAACAATGGTTGCACAATATAACATGATCAATATCACTGACTCATGCCTACAGAAATTGCTGAATTCATGAGAGTTTTGTTGTGCATACATTCACCGCAGTAAAAATATGTATTTTGAGAAACTGGTCCTGTCACCAGCATTGAAATCAAGACATAGAACACAACCAGACCTCACAAGCTGTACTTCGGCGGCCTTCTAGCCCCATCCCTTTCCCCAAGGTGAGTGTTACCTGTTTTAGAGGGCACTTGTATTATCTACATTCGATTGTTCCTCTTCCCCAAGAGTTCAGTAAGACTCAGAGATGAATGCTCACCCAATGGCCCACAAAGAGTTAGTGTAAACAACTGGGGCTTGACATCGGGCCCTTGCGTGCCCCATCCATCCCTCATTCTGCACACCTCATGCTACCATTTATCTCATTTCAGCGAGATGGCAATAAATATCTTAACCCATGGAATGACACCATATTAATCTCCATTAAGGAGATCTAGACCATCTAGTTTGAATTTTGCCAGCAGCACCAGTTTCTGTTCTCTGAGCACCTCCCTAATCCTGGATCCTTGAAAGTTGTGTATTTCACACATGGAAAGGGGCTTCTTTTTGGCTTTTTCTCTCTTACTCCGGATTTCACTACACACACACACACACACACACACACACACACAATTTTAGGACCCTCCAGATAAAGAGAGGAAAACATTTTAAAGCGCTGGGTCTCATTAGTAAAGGCATCCAAATAGACACATTGTTGCTAAACAGGTCTTCAATCTGAAGGAAAATAAGATTTAAGTAATTATATAATCTCAAATTTAGGAACTCTCTGAACTTGTGCTGAAATCAGGGCATTTCAAGATACCCATAGTCCCTGTCTCCAAATTAAAAACCTTCTCCAAGAACAAGCAAAAACCAACCCCATTGCCATTGAGCCGATTCAGATTCATAGAAGCCCTCTAGGATTTATAAATCATAGGCTTTTCAAGGTGATACAATGTTTCATCATTGGGTTAATAACCCAAAGGTCAGCAGTTCAAACTCATTAGCCATTCAACAGGAGGAAGATTAGGCAGTTCTACTCTGCCCGATGGGGTCACTATGAATCAGAATACACTCAATGGCAGTGGCCATGGTTTAGTTTGGGGTTATCTTTAGAGAAGCAGACTGCCCTGGCTTTTTTCTACCACAGAGCACCTTGTTTGAACCATCAAGCTTCCAATTACCATTCGAGTGCTCAACCATAGCACCACCAGGCTCTTTTTCCTAAGTACTCTGTTTAATTAAGGTTTCAGTAACATGGTGCAATGTAAAGAGCTAAGAATTCTGACATCCAATATACACTCTGTCTTAAATCCCACTGTCATCTTAAAGAAGTTGTATAACATCATGTATAGCTTGTGTAACTTAGCTCACAAGCCTAAGTCTTAAATTGCTAAATGGAGAAAATAAAACTTAATTATACAGGGATTCATTAGCATTTACGAAAACACATTCAACGCATTTCACCCAGTTCCTCACACCCAGTAAACAATTTGGAATTACACTGTATCAAAAACCTGTCCTGACCAGTATTGAAGCTACAGCTTGGGGAGAGGGGCATGTCTGATGAGATCACACAGAAAAACAAAGAGGGGTGGAGAGTGAGGGGAACACATCCTGGCCCACCAAGCCCCAAGGATGATATTCCTGCTCAGAGCAGACAATGCACAGAGAGGACCATAGGGAAGGCCCTACCATGAGACACAACGTCCCTCACTGAACTATAGCACTATGTGGGACAACACTGGCGACACAGTGTGGGAATTACGCACAGTCTGACTCCACAAACTGGGACGAAACACTAAGGCCCTACAACAGAGCCGCAAGGGGTGCAAAGTGATGAAATCCCCAGGGAATACCACAAAATAGATTTGGGGGACAGAGTGTGGTACCTCATCAAAACACTCTTAAAAGTCAAAAACAGACCTGGAACTATTTGTAGGCTTTTCCTTTTTTGTCCTTTTTTTTTTCCTTTTTTGTCCTTGGCATTCTTTTTGTTGTCGTTCTTTTATTTTTGTTGTTGTTGTTTGGTTGGTTTTGTGCTCCTTTGTTGTTTTGTTTGGCTTTGCCTGATTTTTGCACTTATTAATGTCTCTGCATGTCTATCTAGATAAGATAGGCGGGATAAACAATTCAGAGATGAAAATAATGGGGCTGATGGTTTGGGAGGTGGGGACACAGGAAAGCGGGTGGAGGAGAAAGGGAGTGGGGTGGTCAACCAAACCAGGTACAAGGGAATGAGTGAATTAAAATCAATGGAGAGAAGGGCATAGGATGCCTAGTGGGGCTTAATCAAGGGCAATGTAGCAATGAGAAATTACTAAACCCAAATGAAAGCCAAACATGATAGTGGAACAAGAGGAAGTAAAAGGAAAAAGAGGAAAGAAGCAGGAGGCAAAGGACATTTATAGAGGTCTAAATACAGGCATGTACATATGTAAATGTATTTATATATAATGATAGGGAAACAGATCTATGTACTTATATCTATAGGTTAAGAATTAAGGTAGCAGATGTACATTGGACCTCAACTCAAATACTCCCTCAACACAAGAACACTTTGTTCTAATAATCTGGCATTCTGTGATGCTCACCTTCCCACATGATTGCTAAAGACAAAATCAGTACATAAGCAAAAGTGGGGAAGAAAGCTGATGGTTCCCAGCTATCAAAAGATATAGCATCTGGGGTCTTAACGGCTTGAAGATAAACAAGCAGCCATCTAGCTGTGAAGCAGCAAAGCTCACATGAAAGAAGCACACCAGCCTGTGTGATCATGAGGTGTCGATGTGATCTGGTATCAGATCATTTAAGACCCAGAACAAAATAATACCAATGTGAATGGGGGTGGGAGAACGAAGTAGAGACCCAAAGCCCATCTATAGACAATTGGACATCCCCTCACAGAGGGGTCACAAGAAAAAGACAAGCCAGTCAGGGTACAGTATAGCACTGATGAAACATACAATTTTCCTCTAGTTCTTTAATGCTTTCCACCCACCCACTATCATAACCTTAATTCTACCTTACAAATAGGACTAGACCAGAACATGTACACTGCTACCAATAAGAGCCCATAACACAGAGAATCTGAGATAGATAACCCCTTCTGGACCAATAAGGAGAATAAAGATACCAGGAGGATAAGGGGAAAGTGGGGGGAAAGGGGGAATCGATCACAAGGATCAACATATAACCCCCTCCCAGGGGAACTAACAACAGAAAAGTGGGTAAAGAGTGACAGAAGATGATGTATGACATAAAAATATTCATCTATAACTTATCAAGGGTTCATTAGGGGAAATGAGGAGCTGATACCAAGGGCTCAAGTAGAAAGAGAGTGCTTTGAAAATGATGATGGCAACATATGTACCAAGGTACTTGACACAATGGATGAATGTATGGATTGTGATAAGAGATGTAAGAGCCCCCAATAAAAATATTTAATTAAAAACAACCTGTCAGAGAATAAATGCATTTCCCACTTCTTGTAATCATTCTGCCCGCCCCCCTTTGTTTACAGCACTCATCCTACTATCATTCTAAAGAGCCTTGGTGGTGTAGTCGTTACCAATCGGACTGCAGGGCTTTCTACTCCCATAACCCACGCAAACTCACATCAGCAGCTCCATCCTGCTAGGGTTGTTATAAGTTGACATAGACTTGAAGGCTGTGAGCTTTTTTGTTTAGTTTTGTTGTTGTTGTTGTTATCATGATAGTGCCACAATCTCAGTTTACTGAGAGTGTTTGGACCTACAAGTCTCAATTATTGGTGCCTGCACCATGGATGACATGATTACCTGCTGTTAAAGTGACTCATCTCCTCCCAAAGGCATGTTCCAAGGGCCATTCCTCACCTCCAGGAAAGCGCTCAGCTAGTATAAAGACCCCTATAGTCCGTATAAAGAAGAAGCAATGAATGTGTGCTCCCTCAGGGAACACTGAAGGGAAGCTCTTCATGGTCATGGGCTACTGAGCTTCCAGAGAAAACACTCAACTCCTGCATTAAATGGTTTCTACCTTGCCTGTAACAAGGTGGTATCCTAACTCACCAAGGTGTCCAAACTCTCCTGCAATCCAACTAACATTTATGTCGCCACAACCCCCACAGAAATACCTGACTCCCAGCGATGACGGCCTGCACCATGTCCATACACATCCCTGGACCACATCATCAGCCACAAGTAGACTTTGTGCCTTGCCCTTCATCCTTCCCTTACATTTCTCACCATCACCTTGCCCCTAGCCAGCTTTGAAGGTTCACTTGGGGATGCTCAGGTTGATTAGAGGCCCAGTAGAAAATCAAGAAACCCTAAAGTGGACACAGATTCAGCCAAGAAAAGAGTTAGGGACTGACAGCATTGACTAGATGGCAACTGCTTGAAGATGGGTAACAGAATACTCACTTGCCACCTTGACTGAGCCAACTGTTTGCCGCCCCCTCCCCTGGGGCACGATATTTAAGGAATAAATGGATGTGTTGAGTAAGCAAGGCATAGCTCCTCCCCCACCCCCAGGCCTGTAATAGGTACCATAAGTCTTCTAAGGAAAATAGAAAGGTTTCAAAAAGATCCTTAATCTTCTTCTAACGGGGAAAGTATTCCTGAGTTTCTAAGCACAAAGACGTACAACTTCTGGGGCAGTGAGTTGAGCCAACGTAAGCTTGAAGAAGATGTTCGATATGAATAAAAAGCATGTCAAGTATTAATATATCGTTCAGTTAAGAATCAGAAATGGCTGCTGCAAATTGAAAAATTAGCAAACTTGATCATTGGTTATCATTTCTCCAAACATTAGTTGTCAATTGGTTCTTCAAGTTGCCCAGAGCCACATCAGGCTGCCAACTAATGATTGAAACATGCCCTCCGTCAAAACTCTTATAGCCTCTATAGTTGATTCTCAGCTGTTAATAAACTACTGTGATTGAGATTTGATAATAGCTGGTTGAACACCTTAACTCAGTTCTTTGTATTTCCCTTCTGCACCTAGTGATGACTAATACCCATGATACTCATGATTCTTCACATGGTACTCATGTGAAGAAGTGGCAAGTCAGAGGTGTGACTGGCAGAGAAAACCCTACACGGATAGACATTCATTTTCAACTTCGAGCCACTTAGACTAAAAATGATACCATTTTGTAGCAAAAGAAACACTATGTTACTATAATCACACAATACACGTGCCTGCATGGGTAAACATATGCACACTTATAAGCACATACACACAGGTAAGCACAGATGCATTCATATCAAACAAGGGCGCTGTCAGGGATCCAAAGCAAGCCTGTCTCATTTCATAGCATATTATAAGTTCTGCCTGATTTCTGTGAGGAAGATCCATTCTAAAATTATACATACGAGCTTTTGAGCCCAATTCATTTTCTCTCCCACCCCTACACAACTGAGTGGAAATTACATTATACTTTCTCAGACAGATTGCAGACTTTAGGCGTTTTAAGTTGATAATATATAATGAAGTAATTGTATAATTAGGAATGCATTTGTCAAGTAGACAATGATTATGCTTAGAACATGTAAAAAACGGATTTTTAAAGAGAGTCCTAAAAAGATGGTATTAAGAATGTTATTGGCTATAATGGAAGTTTCAAGTTTTATTGGAGTGGAATAAATTGGCCTAACCAGACTTGGTTTTAGAGGTATCTAAGTCCATTATAAATATGGTCAACTAATGAGTTTGGGGAAAGTTTCATCTGGCTAAATTCTCCTTACGGGCTCTTTGCTACACTGAATAGGTCACAGCAGTTCTCAACCTGTGGGTCACGACTCCTGTGGTGTCAAAGGATCCTTTCAAAGGGGTCACCTAAGACCATCGGAAAGCACATTACAATTTACATTATCATTCATAACAGTGGCAAAATTACAGTGATGAAGTAGCAATGAAAAAATATATGGTTGGGGGTCTCCACAACATGAGGAACCATATTAAAGGGTCGCGGCATTAGGAAGGTTAAAAACCTCTGGACTAGAGCCAAGCCAAAGCTGATTTCTGTCAGTAACTGTCCTCTTTCCCTTTTCCTCCGACATCATTCCACCCAGCTTCCACTTGCTACCATCTCCATCATCGCCATTTCTACCCTAAGCAACTCGACTTTTCTCTCTCTTGGACTATCTTAACAGCCTCTTAACAAGTCCCCAAGCCACTCTTCTTATATACTTGTTTGTTTTGTGTTGCGTTGTTTAATAAAATGAAATGTTTGTAACTCAAAACTAATCATTTAAAGATCAACAATATAGTGGCATATTATATATTCCCAATGCGGTCTAGTTTTCATCAGTGTCAAGTTCCAAATATCTTTATCACCCAAAAGATATAACATCTATGGGACTGAACACAGTGTGGGTTAATTAAAATACTTATATAAAGTGCGTCAAGGTTTTTAACTGAAAGATGAGAGCCAAGCACATTATAACTACAATAAATACACTGGGAAAATGCAAGCAAATCTTTCCTGTAGACATTCCCTGCTGGAAGAAGTCACTTCCAATTCAAGCGACCAAGAGACGGCAACATAAGTGATCTAGCATCAAAATTTATTTTTATCTTCCTAATGAAAAAAGACTTCAATATCATGCAATGAGATTAAGGCATAGAGATTTTTTTTCAATGTAGAGATTAACTGAGGTAGACACAAGGTCTCTTTCATGCCAAATGTATTTTTATTTTATCTAATTCTGAAGGCCGGGAAACTCTCTAGCAGCGACCAGTAAGTCCTAACTGCAAATGGCTTTGGTCGCACTGCAATTACTTGGAAATTCCGTGCCCCTGGAGAAAAGAAGGAATATTTAATGTCCACAAACATTATTAAAACTAACTACTCTCCAATCTACTCAGATTCAGACTGGATTGTTAGATGAGAAGAAAGGTACCAGTCGTGCCGTGACTCTGGGTGCTGCAAATGATTAATGGCTTGACTGCTAACCAAAAGGTTACTGGTTCAAACCTGCCCAGAACTTTCTCAGAGGAAGACAGGCTTGCTGATTTGCTTCCGAAAGGTCACAGCATTGAAAACTCTGTGGACCAGTTCTCTTTTGAACACATGGAGTCACCATGAATTGAAATAGACTGACCTGCGCTAACAGAGGCAGCAAGCACCACGACTATGAGCAACTGTGTCCCATCTCGAAGGCTATCAGAAAGATCTACCTCTTTCACATAAGAACCAACATTTTCAAAAGTGTTTACGCTTACACAGAGACCAAAAGCAAGTACTCAAGACCTGGTGGTCCTGTATTGAAAGTGGTACAGTGTAGTAACTACCTGACGCAAGTTACTTAGCACCTCTGACTTCTTTTTCATATCTGTAAAATGGAGACAATGAGTTAAAGAACTTAAACTAGGCATTTTGAAAAAAGAAATTACAACAGTGCCTAGCACACCAGAAGGATTCAGTACTAATTCCAGGTCTCATTGCACCATCATCCTTATCTTCATCATCACCATCATCTACATCATTGCATCAAAAATGCCTTTTTCTGCAGCCAGTCAACTGCAGCCAAAGATTAAAGTCTTTGAAACAATCAAAAGTTTGGCTGAAACGTTAAAGTAGAAGGAAAAACTCTTGCAGAAAGGAAGCGCTAAGATAAATGTCACAGTGCCCCAGGGCACCATTTTCAATGTTACCGTTGACTCCAGGGCCTCAAAATCGCAGATGCCGCCTTATCAGTTGAACCCTTGCCACTCCAACGTTGCGCATCGAGAATGAAGCAATCGTACAGAACTATTCTGGCATCTCATGCATGTGTGCAATAGCCATTTCCGCATTTTAAAAATGTTTTATTCATAGTTTAAACTTTGTATTGTGTTAAAATAAATATGACAAAGCATTTATCACTTTAGCCATTTTCCTATCCACAATGGATAGAGATATTTATTATGTTCACTAGGCTGTTCAGTCCTCACTATGCCCTTTTAATTTTCTTTAATAGAAAATGAACACCCTTTAATCAACACTTTCCTTCTTCCCCTGCCCACCTCCCCCTGGTAGTCACTAATCAACTCTCGTCTTTACGTTCTGGATATTTCATATAAATGGAATCCTTCACTATTTGTCCCTTTGTGGCTGACTTATTGCACTCAGCTTAATGTTTAATATAAAGTTTCCTAAATTGTCAATGCTTCCCTAAGTGCTATTTGATGGCAAAATTAGCATCTGCATGAAGTATAATAAGTGATTTGGGAGGGGGGCATATAAGCTGACAGTATAATAATCATGCTGTCAAAGACTACAAGTTTCCATTTTTCCCAGAGCCATCTAGATTCCCTGGCTTCAGTTGCACAGGCTGTCATCAAGTTGGTGAGATTTACTTCTCCTCTAATTGCAGCATAGCAGACGGTTTGATCAGAACTGTAACTGTGCTTCCACTTTCAGAAGGGTTTGAATCCATAGCAGTGCTTCAGTAAGGATTGTATGAACATCAACGTGAATGGCTTGCCTATCAGCGGAACCAGACTCCCAGCCCACAGAAGACTTTATAGAGCTCTGGGGTGCGGTTCATATGCTTCTAAATATGCAACAACCGGTGACTTATTTACTAGGGTGAAGAGACCAAATATCCTCCTTCCAAACTAGTTAGTTCATACTATAATCATCCAGGGATTTCAATTCTTTCTGAATGTAATACATTCAGAGAATGTAAGTTGATGTCTTTAGAGTAAATTTCCATGGTTCACATTCTCATGATCTAAGATACGGACATGCATTAAAAACCAACACAGCAGCTTAAATATTTGTGTGTGGCTCCTTCCTAAATTCTCTGCAATTTCACATGTAATTCATAAGAGATGGATCATTTTCTAGGGCCCAGGACCTGGTGTTAAAGACAGAACTGGCTTCTCTCCTTCCATTTGCCACTAATTGGTTTCCATTCATCTAATTTCCTAAGTGTTTTCATGCTAAAATCATTCGCACTACAGAATACTTTACTTTATCCTAGTCTCTGGAGCTTCGTGTAATAGTCATGGCGTATGCCAAAGTCTTCAGAGTGCACACATTTAAGAATTAGGCTTGTGTTTCTGATAAATAAACTACCAGCTATGATTGGGACATAATTGTATAGCCTGAATTGAATAGCCTGAAAAACGAATGTATTAAGAGCACAGGCTTTATTGTTAGGCGACATGGCATCGGTTCCAAACCATAGAACCCCTACGCACACAGAAAGAAGCATTGTATGGTCCTGCGCCGTCCATCAAATTCCTATGCTTGGGCCTGTTGATACAGCCACTGTGTTAATCCATCTCATCAAAAGCTTCCTCCTTTTCACTGCCCTTTCACTTTACCAAACATGATGTCCTTCTCCAGGGACTGGTCTCTCCTAACAAAATGTCCAAAGTATGTAAGACAAAGTCTTGCCATCCTTGGCTCTAAGGAACACTCTGGTCTTAAATCTTCCAACCCAGATTGGTTTGTCCTTTCAGCAGTCTGTGGTACTTTCAATATTTGTCCCCAGCAACGCAACTCAAATGCATCAATTCTTCTTCAGTCTTCTTTATTCAATCTCCAACTTCACATGCATATGATGCAGAGGAGAATACCATCGCTTGGGTCAGGCACACCTTAGTCATCAAAGTAACATCTTTGCTCTTCAGTACTCTGGAGAGGTCTGGTGCAGCAGATTCACCTAATGCAACTGTCCTTTGACCTCTTGACTACCGCTTCCATGAGCATGCATTGAGGATCCAAGCAAAACAAAATCGTTGACAACTTCAATCTTTTCTCTGTTTATAATGATGTTACCTATTGCTCCAGTTGTGAGCATTTTGGTCTTCTTTATATTGAGTTGTAATCCAGACTGAAGGCTAAAATCCTTGGTCTCCCTCAGTAAGTGCTTAAATTCCTCCTCACTTTCAGCAAACAAAGCTGTTTCATCTTTATACCACAGGTTATCAATAAGCCTTCCTCCTGATGCCACCTTCTTCATATAACCCAGCTTCTCTGATAATTTGATCAGCAAACAGATTGAACAAGTGATAAGAGGTGTACAAGCCCCCAATAAATTGACTAAATAATAATTAAAAAAATAAAATTCCAAAAAAGAAAGATACAACCCTGACACACACTATTCTTAATTTCAAGAAATGCAGTATTCCATTGTTCTGTTTGCACAACTGCTTCTTCATCCATGTACAAGTTCCAAAAAAGCACAATGAAGTGTCTGGAATTCCCAATCTTCTCAAGGTCATCCACAGTTTATTATGTTTCACATAGTTGGATGCCTTTGCATAGTCAGTGAAACACAAATAAACATCTTTCTGGTATTCTCTGCTTTGAGCCAAAATCCATCTGACATCAGGAATGATATCCCTTGTTCCACATCCTCTTCTGAATTCAACCTGAATTTCTGGCAGCTCCCTGTCGGGATATTGCTACAACCACTGATTATTGTCAGCAACATTTTACTTGCATGTGATATCAATAATATCATTCTATAGTTTGAGAGTTTCATGGGGTCATCTTTCTTTAAAATGGGCACAAATATGAATCTCTTCCCATCAATTGGCCAAGTAGCTGTCTTCCCAATTTCCTGGCATAGATGAATCCATGCTTCCAGTGCTTCTTCAGCTTGCTGAAACATTTTAATGGATATACCATCAATTTCTGGAGCCTTGTTTTTGACTAATGCATCCAGTGCTGTTTGAACTTCTTCCTTCACTCATATGCTACCTCCTGAAATGGTGACTTCTTGACTAGTTCTTTTTGGTACAGTGACTCTGTGTATTCTTCCAATCATCTCCTGATACTCCCTGCATCATTCAACACCAGGCTTCAGCATCAACTTTTCTAGGTCTGAATCCCAGCTGTTACTAACTAGCTATGTGAGCTAAGTAGACATGTACCAAGACTGGGTACCAAGCTTGGGCATAGACAGGAAAGTGAACTTCACAGAACTTCACAGTAGACAAAATGTTTCATAGATAGAAAATGGGAGGTTGGTGTTACGGCAGAAAGTAATGTATGAAAAGTCCCTGAGGAGAAAGAGAAAGGAGGTGGTGAATTTGAGGAATGCAGAAAAGAGCTCAGGATGACTCAAAATAGGAGTGTGGCTGGAAAGGAGACTGCAGAGATGGCGGGGGAGGCAGACTGTGGATTCTGGATATATGGATGTCTTTACAAGCCATGGGCTGATTTGTTTGTTGGTTTTCTTTAAAGCTAACTAGTAACGGGAATGACTGCCTCAGGAGTAGGGCCTGCTACAAGGTTGAGGAAAGAGTTTCGGAACTAGATAGAGGTGAGGCTTATACAACACTGCCAATGCACTGTTTGGTTTGGTTTTTAACTTTTATTGTGAATTAGGTGAAAGTTTACAAAGCAGATCACCAGTTTTGCATTTAGCAATTGATCAACCCTCCCAATAGTTTGCCTTGTTTCCATCATTTCCACCACCCACCCCCATTGTCCTCTTTTTGGAAATTGTCTTTGCCTTCACCTAAGTTAGTCCCTATCTACCCTGTAGTTGGTGACTTCCTTTTCTCCTTTCCCAACGTTGGTAACCATCGAAGTCTGTTCCTTTTACTATAAAAAATGCTTTCTTATTTTTAAACAGCTTTGTTGACATATTCATGGACCCTACAACTCAGTGGCTTAAATATAGCTAAAGAGTTATACAAGCATCACCACGGTCACAACTGCAGAACATTTTCTTCATTTTGGACTCATTCTTATCAGCTCCCCCTTTTCTCCCAAACTCCCCATTCATAACCCTAAGAAACCATGGATATCGTTACTGTTTCGATAGGTTTATCTAACTTCATTCCATATAAAAAACATACCGAAATTTTTTAATTAAAAATAAGAACCCTTCAGTCTAAAAGAAAGCCGAAAATAATAAACCTAGAACAAATTAAGGGTGGGATAGAAGGGAAAACAAATGGCAAAATGTCAAATTTCAACCAAACTATCTCTACATTAATTCACTTTCTGTGATGCACTCTGTCTCAGGGCAGTTTTTCACTTTCCTGGTCACTGGTCCTGGGTAAATCAAGTGAAGTCTAATACCTGTAGGTCTCTACAAATTGATTTGGGGATTTTGCTGTATTCCACCGCCTTCTGTGAATGGGATGCTCAGAATTTAAGCTCTAATGCTTTTCCCTCTTCTGATCCTGGATTTTATGTCCTACCGTCCTTGGACTACATAGGCTGATGTGCTTGGGCTTCTACTGTGTGAGCTTAGCTGGCATCCTACTTAGGTGGCTGCTTGTGTTAAGACAAGCTTTTAAGACCCCAGATACTATTCTTTCTGATAGCCTTGCTCCATCTTATTTCTTCACTACACCTTGTTATAGCAGTTATATCATCAGTAATTCCTTCCTGAATGTAAGGATTAAGCAAGGCCACATCATAAGAACTGATTTGTCTTAGGTTAGGGCTTACAGTTAAGGGGGAGCTCAAACTCCATTCATTATCAATATTTGAGATATATCAACTCCTAATTTTTTATAATAGTGATCTAATATAACATTTGTACTTTTCTAATTGACTAATGGAGACATCATGTTTGGTAAAGTTGAAGGGCAGTGAAAAACAGGAAGGCCCCCAAGGAGTTGGATGGACACAGTGGCTGCATTACTGCACTCAGGCATGGGGACAATTGTGTGATGGCACGAGTCCATGCGGTCCTTCGTTCTACGGAGAGTGGTTATGGACCAGAGTTGACTCAATGGCACCTAAGAGCATGATCTCACTGAGCATAATGTCCTCCAGGATCATGGATGTCATGAAGTGTTTCACAGATTCATCGCTATTCACTTAATGTTAGGAAGTATTGCATGGTGTGTATGTACTAAAATTTATTTACTCATTCTCCCACTAATAGACATTTGGGCTGTTTCTATCTTCTTGCTGTTATGAATAGTGCTGCAATGAATATGGATGTGCATTTATCCGTTCATGTTATGGGTCTTATTTCATTAGAATTTATACGCAGTAGAGGGATTGCTGAGTCATATTATTATTGGCAATAATCTTTATGTCGTAGTTCTTAAATTTACAATTATATTTCTGAGGTCCATATATCTATTTACTATGATATTTAAAATCAAGAAAGGTGTGTGTCCTGGTTGTATCCTATTACCATACTTAGTCAACCTATATGCTGAGAAAATAATCTGAGAAACTGGATTACATGAAGAAGGCACAAGAAGCATCAGGATTGGAGGAAAGCTCATTAAAATATGCAAATAACACAACCTTGCTTGCTTGTTGAAAGTCAAGAGAACTTGAACCTCTTACTGATGAAGATCAGAGACTAGATCTGGATCACAGCTCAATGTAAAGGGGGCAGAATTCTCACAACTGGATGAATAGGGCCTGCTATCCAGACAGCGCAGTCCTGGTAGACTCTCAGGAAAAGGGTAAGCACCCTCAAGGACTGACACTGTTGCTGTAAAAATGGCCTTAGACTCAGGAACAATTGCCCTGGTCTAAGACCATACTGTTCTTTGTCCTGAATCAAAACCAACTAACAACACTGAACAATAACAATTTATTCTGCTAATTTGTAGCTAATAGTGAACTAAAACTCCCTACTGTGAGCAATATGGAAGTGATACACTTTTATTTCCTCTCCATTCTCCTGCCGTCCCCTTTCCCACCTGATTTGAGTGGACTACACCTTTCCCACGGTGTTATTGCTGTTGTTATATATCACAGAGTCAATTCTGACCCATAGTGACCTCTATGTACAACAGAACAAATTACTGCCCAGTCCGGCGCAGTAACACACACAATTCTCACAATCGCAATAATCCTCACAGCCCGTCCTATGTTTGAGTCCACTGTAGCAGCTGCTAGATCACGTATCTTGCTGAAGGCCTTCCGTTTTTGTTGCTCTTCTACTTGAGCAAGCATGTTGTCTTTCTCCAGGGACTGCTCTTTCCCGTTAACATGAACAAAGTATGCGAGGCAAATCCTTGCTATCCATGCTACTCAGGAGCATTCTCGCTGTATTTCTTCCAAGATAAATATTCTTTCGGCAGTCCATGGTACTTTCAATATTCTTTACCGGCACTATAATTCCAATGCATCCAATATTTTTTGGTCTTCCTTATTCAACATCCAACTTATACACGCACATGAGACGTTGGGTCAGGTGCACCTTAGTAGCATCCTGTGAGGATGTTACTTTCCACATTTTAAACATCTTTTGCAGGTTGACCCAATCTAATGTGTCATTTTTATCTCTTGGCTATGGCTTCCATGAGCATTGATTGTGGACCCAAGCAAGACAACCTCCTTGACAACTTCAATCGTTTCTCTGTGGATCATGATGTTATCTGTTGAGCCAGTTGTGAGGCCATTGAGTTGTAATCCATCCTGAAGGCTGCAATCTTTGATCTTCATCAACAAGTGCTTCAAGTCCTCCCCACTTTCAACAAACAAGGTTATGTCACCTGCATTTTGCAGGGTGTGAATAAGCCTTCCTCCAATCCTGATGCTGCATTCTTCTTTGTATAATTCAACTTCTCTGGTTATTTGCTCAACATACAGATTGAACAAATACAGTGAAAGGATACAGCCCTAACACCTACCTTTCGTGATTTCAAACCATGAGTTGTTCTGTTTGCACAATAGCCTCTTAACCAAGGTACAAGTTCCACATTCACACAATTAAGTGTTCTGGAATTCTCATTATTCTTAAGGCTATCCATCACTTGTTATGATCCGCACAGCTGGCTAACAGCATAGTCAATAAAACACAAATAAAACCTCATTTTGGGTCATCCCTGCTTTCAGCCAAGATCCATCTGACATCAACAATGACATCAACAATGATATCCCTTGTTCCACATCTACTTCTGAGTCTGGCCTGGAGATGGGTAGTCATTACCCTTAAATATGTCACTGTGTTTAGAGCTCTAGCACTTGATATTCCATCTGAAAAGCTTTTGGTTTCCAACTAGACAGGTTCTGCATCATCCCTGTTTTTCCCTCCTCAACCCAACTTTGTCACTTTGACTTGGTCAAGGCTTACATTCTATTCTTTTTTTAATAATCATTTTTAAGAGCTCTTATCACAATCTGTACATACATTCATTGTGCCAAGCACATTTATACATATGTTGCCATCATCATTCTCAAAACATTTTCTTTCTGCTTGAGCCCTTGGTATCAGCTCATTTTCCCCCTCCCCCACCCCCTTTTCTTCATGAACCCTTCATAATTTATATATTTTTTCATATCTTACACCGACCGCTGTCTCCCTTCACCCATTTTTCTTTTGTCCATCACCCTGAGGGCGCTATATGCCGATCATTGTGATTGGTTCCCCCTTTCTCCCCCCACCTTCCCCTTCCCCTCCTAGTATCGCTACACTCATTATTAGTCTTGAGGGGGTTAGCTGTCCGTGATTCCCTGTGTTGAGAGCTCATATCGGTACCAGTGTACATGCTCTGGTCTAGCTGGATTTGTAGAACTGGGGGCATGATAGTGGAAGGGGAGGAAGCATTAAAGAACTAGAGGACAGTTATATGTTTCATCGGTGCTACACTGCACCCTGACTGGTTCATCTCTTCCTTGTGACCCTTCTGTAAGGGGATGTCCAGTTGTCTACAGATGGGCTTTGGGTCTCCATTCCATGGTCCCCTCAACCTCCATTTGTCTTTTCATCTCAATCCATGTCTTAGTTAAACTACGGTTTCCCATATTTTTACCATTCATCTCTTGATTGGTTGAAGTGTGCTCCCTTAGAAACTCCTTTTCAAAAGATGCATAGAAATTCCATTCCTTGATTTATTACACAAAAATACACTCTTTAGTCTTTGAAAGTCAGTAATTTTCATAGATATGAACTTGGGATTCTGTGTCAAGTTTTCCTAAGAGCTCAAAACCCAAATGAAAGTCACTGCCATGAAGCTGGTTTCGCCCCCGCCACCTCTGCAGGGTTGCTGAGGGTCTGAGTCTGTATGACTGTAAGCAGCCTCATCGTTCTTCCGCATCGCGTCTGAAGGGTTTGAATGCCTGACCTTGAAGTTAGCAATCGAGTGCCTCCCAAACCTCCCTACCAGTCCTCCTATGATATATCAGTTTAACAAAGCTCTTCAGTTTCCTTAAAAATCTTGGATTTTATATTTAACTATGCTTTATATTCTATTGATCATGCTCTCTTCTTCAGGAACTCTTCCATTCCTTATGCACTTGTTTCCCCTGTCCTTTTCAAATCTATTTTATAGGTTCCTTTTAATGTTGCTTTCTCTCATTCATTCAATCGTACATGCTCACAGAGTGTTGTTTCGTCATGTCTATTTTCCTTTGCAAGCTTTCCAGTGTGTCTTTAACCTTTGTGATATTTTGTGTTCTTTTTCAGTATCCTTTGTGGTCTCTCCATGTCTCTCCTGAATCACTATAGCCCTCTCCTATGATATCATTTTAGCGAGAGCTTCTTGATTAGGTTACCATTATTTTTTAATTCATGGAAACGTGCTCGATGACAAATTTCTAACTGATTCATGGTAACATTTTTCTGGTGAGTAAACTGTCATCTTCTACTAGCCCCTCTTTGATATATGCAATATCCATCAACATTTTTTCTTTTTAAATTTGTCCACTTTATTTTCTTACCCAGCACACTTCAGAGAATGTGTTTTCAGCCTAATCAGTCCCATTTGCACCCCAGCATCAACTGCTGATCTTCAGAAATGTGTGGGCTTCATTCATTAGCTGCTAAATTGCTGTTCTCAGAAAGTGGCAAGTGACTTTTACAACATTTCACCACCATAATGTTCACTCAATAAAAAGTAAAAGGAGCCTTTGGAGAAGCAGGGTTGGGGGGAAAACATAAATAAATAGGTATTTCAGCAGTTTGTGTTTATTTTAGTGTCAGGATTAGTGAGTTAATGCTAAGAAAATAAAGAGCTTCAGCTAATGAAACAGACTATTAAGAAAATAGAACTGTTCTCATTGCTTGGCATGTAAAGGAATGAATTTATTGCTTTTGAATACACATGCATTAACAGAACCATCATTTGCTCATATTAAGATGTTCCCCAGAGCTGTCTTTAGCCTATAGAAATAGAGCCCTTTTGCTGTTGTCAAAAAAAAAAAAAAAAAGTCCCCCATCTCTACAACCCTTCCAACAAAAACCTGACACTGGCAATAAGGAAACTGGGGATTTATTTCATGAAATAATTTTGTTATGTGGCATTTCCCTGCCTTTTAGAGCCAAGGAAAATGGTCTGGGTTGAGCCCAGGGTGTCAATATAACAACCCAAAATCTAAACCTGTGCATTTTTATGAAGCAGGGACTGTAAAAGTAGAAACTAGATTCGCAGACTCAGAAAAGCAAGGATGATTCTGTAGTGGGAGATTGATCCAGTTATCCACCCATTCTCCCCGCAGCCAGTCTTTTCAAAGGTGCTTTCTCCCCTCCTCACCACGCAGTTACTTTTCTGCCCATTCTCTCTCCCTGAAGTCATCCCGGAGCAAAAGGAGACTGCTTGGTTATCTTCATAATAGCCTATCAAAAGAATTTCCCAGCATACAATTCCTGCTGTGGTTCTGTGGTTTCCAGGACCTACGTTTCACTCCCGTTCCTCTTCTGCTTCCTCTTGGCACTCTGCATTGGGCTTCTTTCTACATTCTGCTTGCTCTAACCTCAGCTGCGAGGACGGCTTCTCTTCGGAGGCACAGTCCCGGCCTCTGCTCTTCTCCCATGCTGTCTAGTCTCCTGGAAGGATCTCACCAGACCTATGGCTTCCTGGCCATCTGTCTCCAGAAGGCCGATGCCTACCTCTAATCCGTAGAGCCCTTTCCCCAGCTGTCCCAATGACAAAAGAAGCATCACAATTTCACAACGCCCAGGTTCATATGAACAAAAAACCAAGGATGTTCTGTATTTTCATTTGACCTGTTCATCTCATTTCTATAGCTTCAGACAAACACACCAATAGTCTCCTATTCCTCCGGAGGGCCTGAATAAATTATCTTAGGATCATTTCTTTGGCCTCATTTCACACCACATTTGTCCTTAGCTCTTTACTTCCAGCTCACCAAACATACCACTCTGTTCAGTCATGCTCACTTCTGCCCTGGAAGCTTCCACCTGACCCCTTCTTCTCCCCAATCTGGGTTCACCTAGTGTTTCTCCTCCCCCAAGCTCACTGTCAGTGACCCCAGAGTCAGGCACACCCCCAACCTTGCTGACAAGATAGTATCTGATATGTTATGCTCCTGAGGGGAGTTCATTGTGCAAATGAACTCTATTGCTAACTGAGAGGTTGTAGGTTTGACTCCACCCACAGGTGCCTCACAAAGGAGGCCCAGTGATCTACTCCCCGCATCAGCCACTGACGATCCCATGGAGCCAGTGCTCATCTAACACATACAGGATTGCCAGGGGTTGGAGTCAAGACAATGGATTTTTTTTTTTTTTTGCTTTAGGTTCTCAAGAAAAAAAAATATCTCTGATGTTATCATTTAATTTTTGTGTAATTATTTAATGGACACGAGTCCCCCATGAATGAAAGCATGGTGGCAGGGACTAATCTTGATATGCTATTTGTGGTATCCCCAGTGTGGGCAGTTGGTGATGAGTAAAATTTGTCATGTGTTTTGAATAATTTTAGTCAAGGATGCTCGGAGTCATGGCTTGGCTCTGCCTTTGTCAAGTTTTATGACTGTGCATGGAAGCGAGTTCTGTCCATGGTACTGGGGCCTCTGGAGGAACTCTATCCATGTATTAATCCACCCCTTGAGTATACTTTCACTCTCAAGAAACTTGAAGAGAAGAATGGGCTAACACTTTCGCATTTCATCTAAACACCAAATTCCCTCAATCAGCATCCACAAGTTCTTCAGGATTTCCCATCGCTGAGCTTCATGGCTATTCCGAGAGAGTCAAGTGCCTGAATCCTCCCATGGTAGAGAAAGCACAGAAATGCACAGCTGGTCCTCAAAGGAGATACTCCGAGTGTTTTCCCTGGTTGCTGTATGGTCCACAAAACCTTTGGGGAAAGGCTTTAGTATAGATAAGTGTAGGGAAGGAGTTAGGAAAATAGTTATGTTATATATGTGCATAAGATATATATTTATGACTGCATATATATGCATAAGGCATATATGTGGCATATGTATATGCAGCTCTGATTAGTATCCACCCAAATTCAAGGCTTCATTGAAAATCTACCTCCTCTTTCTACTGAAGAAGCAGCATTTCTGTACTAAAGGGACAGCACAATAATTAGTCAGGCTTCTACGCATGCTGGCTGCCATTCTGATAAAACACTTACGTTTATGACAACATCTAAAAAATAAAATACTCAGAATACATTTAACACAAAAAGTAAAAGTCTTACACTTTAAAAACTATAAATCATTACTAACAGAAAGTACATATCTAAATCAATGAGAAGGGCATTCTCTGCTATAAATCAGAGAACTTAATATTGGTCAGATATCAATAGTGCCAAAATAATCAATGCAATCCCCATCAAAAATTTAAAAGTCTTCTTTGGATAGATGGGAAAGTCAAATCTCAAATGTAATAACCAAAGCAATCTTCGAAAGCAACTCACACTTACAGATCTCAAATTAATTATAAAGCTGCAATGATCAAAACACTAGTGTTGGTATATAGACATGTTAACTAATGTCGAACAATTGGTAGTCTAGAAAAGGACCTCTATGTTTATGTTCAAGTGATTTTCAACAAGGATGCTAAATCCACTCAATAGAGAAAAACTAGTTTCTATAGTAAATGTGCTGGGATAACTGCATTTCCACATGCAAAAAAATAAGTAAATAAAGCTTGACCCACTCCTCACACTATATGTAAAAAGTATCTCAAAATAGACCTAAATGTAAATACTAAGGCCATAAATCTCTTAAAATAAAATATAGGGGCAATGCTTCAGTATCTAGTTTTTCACAACAAATTCTAAGATATGACATGGAAAACACAAGTGAAAAAAGATAAGATAGATAAATGGAACCTCAGAAGATTTTTTTTAATTTCCTCAAATATTTTTTATCCAGAAAGTAAAAGGACAACTTATAGTACAAATGACTGTTGTACCGGGGGTGGGGTGGGGAAATATAGCTGATAAAAGTTGACATTTAAGACTATATAAAGAATTCCTAAAACAACAACAAAAACAAAACCAATCAAACAGAGAGCAAAGTTAAAATACACATTTCACCAGAAAACAACAGGCACATGAAAAGACGCTTAACCTCGATAGTCACAGAGAAATGCAAACTCAAACCGCAGTGAGGGATCTCGTTGCTCCCACTAAGATGACTAGATAAAAATAAAATGGAATACAACTGATGTTTAAGGGAGACACAGAGAAATTGAAACCTTGTTCGTAGGGCTGTGAATGGTACAGCCACTGTAGAGAATAATTTGGCAATTTCTAAAATCCTAAAAGAAGAAGTATGATGGGTGCTGTGTGTGGCTCAGGGTCCACGAGTCAGTTGGTTTCCTAGGAATCCCGTGTCCAGTCCTGTGCCATCCTCAAAATTGTCATGCTTTAACCCTTCGCTGCGATCACTGTGTCGCTCTCTCTTTGAGTGCCTTCCTATATTAAATGGATGCTCTGCTTTACCAAGCCTGCTGGGCTTCGCCGGGGACTGAGGTTCGAATATGTGTGAGGAAGTCCCCCTCCTCACGTCCAAGAAGCATGCTGACCGCACTCCTGCAAGACATACATGTTTGTTCTTTGACGGTCCATTTCAGTTGCCAGGTGCTGTTGACACTAATCAGCTGTACGTAGCGCCACCAGGTACAACTGATCGGAACACCCGCTGCTCCTGTGCTGTCCTCACCACCGTTCTTACGTTTGAGCCCAGAGATAACATGTGCAAAGTACGCGGGACAAAGTCTCGCCATCCTTGCCTCTAAGGAGCCTTCTGGCTGTACTTCTTCCACGACAGATTTGCTCCTAATGTTGACAGTCCTCCGTAGTACTTTATATATTATTCACCAACACTATAATTCAAATGCAGCCATTGTTCTTCATCTTTTCTTATTTATTGTCCGACTTTAGCAGGCATATAATGCGATTGAAAAGGCTGTGATTTGGGTCTGGCATGTCTTTGTTCTCAAAGTGACATCTTTGCCCTTAAATACTTGTAAGCTGAAGTGGGGAAACTTGTTTCTGCCAAGTGCCATTTAGATATAAATTTTTTTTTTACTTTGGGTTAATTCTTTTTATTTTTTTAAATCATTTTATTGGGGGCTCATACAACTCTTATAACAATCCATATATACATCCATTGTGTTGAGCACATTTGTACATTTGTTGCCATCATCATTCTCAAAACATTTGCTTTCCACTTAAGCCCTTGGTATCAGCTCCTCATTTTTACCCTCCCTCCCCATTCCCCCTCCTTCACGAACCCTTGATAATTTATAAATTATTATTATTTTATCATCTTACACTGTCCGACATCTCCCTTCACCCACTTTTCTGTTGTCTGTCCCCCAGGGAGAAGGTTATATGTAGATCCTTGCAATTGGTTCCCTCTTTCCAACCCACCCTCCCTCCACCCTCCAGTATTGCCACTCTCACCACTGGTCCTGAAGGGATCATCTGTCCTGGATTCCCTGTGTTTCCAGTTCCTATCAGTACCAGTGTACATTCTCTGGACTAGCTAGATTTGTAAGGTAGAATTGGGATCCTGATAGTGGTGGGGGGAGGAAAGCATTTGAGAACTAGGGGAAGGTTGTGTGTTTCATGGAGGCTACACTGCACCCTGAGTGACTCATCTCCTTTCCATGACCCCTCTACAAAGGGATCTCTAGTTGCCTACAGATGGGAAGCAACAAAGCCCACATGGAAGAATCACACCAGCCTGTGTGATCACGAGGTGTTAAAGGGATCAGGTAGCAGACATCAAAGAACAAAAAAATCATGATTGTGTGCTCACCTTCTCCATACAAATGCTGAAGACAAATGTGTGCATTTAGATATTTATAACATTATTTGTTGGCCGTACCAGTCAAACATTTAACTTTCCCCTAAGGTGATGGCTGGAGCTGTTTCTCCTTGGGGAGGTACGTGATGTTAGCTGGTATGGGTGATGTTGCAGGCTGTATTTAGCCCACAGAGGAGCCCTGGTAACGTAGTAGGTTACAAGTTGGACTACTAACTGCAAGGTAAGTAGGTCTAAACCAACACCTACTGTACAGGAAAAAAGGGAGACTCTGTACTCCCATAAAATTATGGTTTTGAAAACCCAAAAGAGCAGATCTACTCTGTGCTATTGGAATTGACTCGATGCCAATGAGTTTGACTTTGGTTTGGGTTTATAGGACCTGCTGGCCAGACATTCACTCACTCCCCCTGCTTTAAAGAGCTATGGTGCTGTAGGTTTGTTCAATGAACTACATCATTTGCTTGTTGACTGTTGGCTACAGGAGTATTGTTTGTGGATTCAAGACCTGTGAAACCCTTGACTATGTCAAGCCTTTCCCATTTTACCACAGCGTTACCAATTGGTACAATTGTGAGGATTTGTGTTTTCTTATATTAAGTTGTAATCCACACAAAAAGCTACAGCCTATGATTTTCATCAGTAAGTGCTTCCAGTCCCCACTTTCAGAAAGCAAGTTTATGTCATATGCATTTCACAGATTGTCAATAAACCTTCCTGCAACCCTAAACCACAATCTTCCTTATACAATCCTGCTTCTCAGACTATTTGCTCAGCATACAGATTGGTGAGAGGATACAACCCTGATGCACACCTTTCCAGATTTTAAACCAATCAGTGTTCCTTTGTTCCATTCAAACAAATGCTTCTTGGCTTATGGACATGTTCCACGTGAGTATAATGAAGTGTTCTATGATCCACATAGTTGAATAACTTTGCATAATCAATAAAACAGTCCTGGCTTTCAAGCAAGATCCATCTGATACCAACAATGAACTCTCTCTCTCTTGCCAAGTCTTCTGCATCAGCTTGAATTTTTTGCAACTTACAATTACTTCTTAATAATCTTCAGCAGAATTTTACTTGCACGTGAGATGAATAATATTAGTCAATCATTTCTGCATTCTGTGAGGTCACTTTTATTTAGAATAGGCACAATATGGGTTTGTTTCAGTCTGCTGGCCAGGTAGCTGTCTGTCAAATATCTTGGCATAGACGAGGGAGTGTTTCATTTCCTTGAAACCCAGCAATCTTGCTGCCAAATAGTCCAAAATACTTAAAAGCAGAACACAGCCAACCATTTGTACAACAATGCAGCACTGTGTACAGCAGCCCCCAAATGAAAACAGCCTAAAAGTTCGTCAATAGATGAAGGGAGAAGAAAATAAATGTGGTGCACATACACTATACAGTACAATGTTATTCAGCCACAAAGAGATATGAAGTTCAGATACATACTAACGATCCTTGAAAAACATGCTGTTGGGTGAAATAAGTCAGGTTCAAAAGAAGAAGTATTGCATTGTATATGTAGAATTGGCGAGTGTCTTGTTTTGTTTTTCAAAAGGCCATTGCTGGTGAATTCATTCCAACCCCAGTGACCCTCTAGGGCAGACAGTCATTTTGTGGAAGCCGACTGCCATATTTTTCTCCAGAATAACGGAGATTTGAACCATTGTCCTTCTGGAGAGTAGCCACGTGTTTAATCACTGCATCGTGGCTACATCACACAAATATATAGAGACCAAAATATTTTAACGATTACTATAGGTAGGGGGAGAGAGAAGGAACGGAAAACTCACTGCTTAAGGATACTGAGCTTCTGCTTTGAATCATGGTGAAACTTGAGAACAGACCAAGTAACATGATGAGGATTGTTAATGTCACTGACTTGTACATGTGAATGTTATTGAAATGTCAAGTATTAAGAATTGTTCCATAAATATTTACCATGATTTCTTTCAAATCATGATAAACTACTTCAAGAATATTTTAGAGCATTCATGTGATCAATCATGATAGATGATCATGTCCACATATAATAAAATGCTTTCCAATGAAGAGTCTTTGATGTAAGCCAAATAAAGGAAAGCTCGTGTGATGGAGAGTGGAGGCTACAATAGCCAAGAGAAGTAATGGTGGTTAGGAAAGTCACATGGACTAAAGGGGTGAGTTAAATGTTCAAACTGAACTCAATAACATACTTCACAAATAGTACTGACATCTACATGAATTTCTAACATGAATAGGGTTTCTAACTCAGAATTCAGGGAAATAGTCGGTGGAATCAAACTGTATGTTCACATCTGACTCTAATGAGCAGCCTGTGAACATAACAGAGCAGCTGTTCAGTTGAGAACAGAAACCTCTGCTTTACTCCCAAACAGGAGTTTATAAAACTTGATTTACACCCCCAGAGGTTAGCGCCGATATCTCCAGCTCTGTATCTATAGCACAGTGAGATGCACAGAAAGAAAAAATTGGGGTGCAATAATCCATATTATCCATCTTTAACCTGGATGGTAGTTTATAATACATTCACTCTTCATTTATTGACATGGTTTGACTCCAATAACAGGTCTCTATACCGAAACTGTCATTATGCAAGAAATTGGCATTATGTGTAATAGAGGATGTTCATCTCAGATCACAAAATGAAGGATGAGAACATCATTACATACTGCCACATTACATTGTTATATTACTGCCAAACAACTGGCAAGCACAGCCTGGCCAAGCTAACATGTAACCTCAGTGTTGTTCTGGCTGAGCTCTTCAGCTGTTGTTACTGCCAGGCATCCCTTGTTAATGCACAAAGTAGTTAGACATTAGAGTTTTTACTATTGTCATAAAAGTGAAACGTCAGATAACAAGATAAAGTTGATAATGTGGATTAGGAAAATGCCTTAATTGCTGAATGTGGTAGTCTGGGTAGCCGATAGAAAGAAACAAATCCAGGGAGACTTGTATGCATGTAAGAAAGAATTTTATGTCAAGTGTAATTGTATATTAAGAAAACATGCCAGTCAAATCAATAAGTCCCATATTAGTCCATATGCCCGATACCAGTCTATAAGTTCCTCTTCAGACTCATGCAGCACATGCAATGATGTCGAATGCAGGAAGATAACAGGCCTGTGTGTGTAAGTCTTGTAGATCCAGTGGCGGTGGAATTCTCCACGTGGTTCTTCCACTTCCAGGGCTCTAGCTGCATCAGCATAGCTCCCTCAGGCTTGTCAGCAGGAATGTCTCACACAGAGAGAGCATCTGGCCTCCAGTCGTGAGCTATTTATCTCTGTGGCACCTCCAAATGAGGTCATCAGTCTGCGAACTGATTGACAAGCTAAACTCCACCCCTTCACTCTTAATAGTCTCAAGTTGGCACCAGATTATGTAACTACTACAGTGGGAAACAACCACGCCTATCTGAAGAGTTTTATTATCAGGACTCAAGAGAAGACAGAAAACGTTCCCAACTATTGCTACACCCTATGTAAAAGGGAACCTGCTACCCTTTGCTCTGAGCATCTTGTGCTCCCTGCAGCCTCTACTCAACAAGACCCACCCTTCAGCCTTATTAGATTTAGTAAACCTTCTTGGAGTTTCCTTTGTAGGATTCACATGTGTGTGAGTATAAACTATTGTTTATTGTTATAAAACTGCTGCCCCAATGAGATTGTATGCCTATTTATTACAACAATAAACACATGTACAAAACAAACTCTATAAAACAGATGACACACAGTTCTCTCTACCCAAAGTGTCAGATTGAATTGGGAAATAAATTAATAAAGTGATTAATCTGTCTCTCTCATCAGCCTTCCCTTTTTTATCTAGTGCCTCAATGGTCTTCAAGAATAGCCAGATTACTTATACTAATTATTTACTAACAAAACTCCATATAGAAGTTGATTGGCCTTGGAATGCAATTAGCTGAAACTTAACATATTGTGATCCTTTCCAATACACTCCACTCTAATGACAATGCGGAACTCTCTTTACTTTGTTTCGTCATGCCAGTACTATTAAGCTTTCTCCATTTGGGCCTTTTAGGCAATGGTGAAAGTAATACTTCATATAAGGGAGAAATAATTTAATCTATTTTCTTAGTGGTAGATCCCAGATGTGTGTTTAGGAAGTAGATATGATTTTATATATGTTGTACCACAAAACTCTTTGTCCCTGATAATACTATTCAGATGTAAAGACTGAAATAACCAACACACATTGGAGCTATTTAAAAATAATTATACCAACTTATTTTTCCCTAGTACATGTTATAACAATCCTAAAATGACATAGCATGAATCACTACAGGGAAAAGCCACAGTAATTTCTTTCTATGTTTTTCAAATTGAAATTTTATTTGTTTGCTTTTTAATCCCTTGACCCATTCATATAACAGTTAAGAAACATTTTTCAATCTTTAGGAGAAGGCAGGAAATATGATTCCCCATTTAGATGTCTTTATTGACAATACTTAATTTTTTTAATTTAGACAAAAAAGTTATAATCACTGAAAAAAGAAAAAATAAGAAGCATATGGAAACACTCATCCTCCCATCCCCCCAAAATAATCACCACTAATATCTAGTATAAAATTCCAGAGGTCTTTATAAAATAAGATGTTATACTTGGTTGTTTCATTTTCTTAAGGTACCATGTAGTTGTTTACTTTTTATTCATTTTAAATTAAGCCTTCCATTTTGAGATTAATTTTGATCACTTATGCAGTTATAATAAATATACACAGTGATATAATTTGCTCTTTACCCTCATTCCTCTAACAGTCACATGTTGCAAAACAATAATCCAATATCACAACCTGGATAATCTCTACCACTGAAAGGATACCTCCTATCGCTTGTTAATAGCAACACTAAGTTCCCTCCCATCTTCTTCCTGCCCTCTCTTCTCTAATCCTTGTTGTTGTTGTTGATTAGTTAGTTAGTTCTGGCTCATAGAGACCCAATGTCCAACAAAAAGAAATACTGTCAGGTCCTCACAATCATAATATTTGAGCCCATTGTGGCAGTACCATGTTCTTTTTTGCTGACCCTCAACTCTACCACGCATGATGCCCTTTTCCAGGAACTGGTCATCAGGATAACTTGTCCAAAGTACGGGCAACAAAGTCTCGCTCTTCTCAGCTTCTAAGCAGCATTTAAGTAGTACTTCTTCCAGACAGATTTGCTTGTTCTTCTGACAGTCCATAATACTTTCAATATGCTTCAACAACACTATCAATCACAAGTATCAATTATGCTTCATTCTTCCTTATTCATTTTCCAACTTTCATAGCATATGAGAACATTAAAAACGGCATGGATCACCTTAGTCCTCAAGGGGACATCCTGCACTGTATTACTTGAAAGAGGTCTTGTGCAGAAGATTTATCCAGTGAAAGTCAAGACTTGATTCCTTGGTGGGAAACACATAGCCTGTCCTTCATTTCTATATTTCTACTGCAAATTGCTTACTAATGGAATCATGCAGCATGTTACCTGAGGGACTGACTTTTGCCCACTCAGTTTTACCCTCTAGAAATTCATCCACGCTGTTGCACGTGTCAATAGTTTGTTCTTTTTCACTGATGAATAGCATCCCCTGGTGTGGCTACACCACAGGTAAACCACTCCCTCATTGTAGGGCATGTGAGTTTTCCCAGTTTGAGACGATTATGAATAAAGGTGGTTTGAACGTTCATGTACACTTTGAACTTGGACATGGGTTTCGTGTCTCTAGGATAAAGGCCCCTAGTACCTTTGCTCAGTGACATGGTAAACGCACCTTTACTTATATAAGGAACTGCCCAATTGTTCCCAGAGTGGCCGTGCCATTTCACATTCCGTGAGATTTCACACATACACTAACACGTCATCTGCAAACAGGGGCAGCCTTATATTTTTCTTTCCAATCCATAGACCAGATTATTTTGTTTTCAACAATAAAGCACAATGCTAGGTGTAAGCGTTTTGTAGGTGTTCTTTATCAATTGAGGAAGTTCCTCCTTTATTTTTATTTTTCTGAGACTTTTATCAAAAATAAATTTTGAATTTCTAGGGCTTTTCTCCATTAATTGATACAATCATGTGGTTTTTCTTCATTAGTATATCAATATAGTGGGTTACATTGATGTAGAGTATAACCAGCCTTCCATTTGGGGAATAAGGCCAATTCAGCCACGGTGTATAATTCCTTTTACAGATTACTAAATATCTGTTAATATTTTTATAAGGGTTTTGCATTAGTATTTATAAAGCAATTGGCCTGTATGTTATTTTTTTTCATTAACACCCTTTTGTTGGGTTCTCACATCACAGGCTATAGCTTCATAAAATGAATTCGGAATTTTTTTTGCCTGATATTTTCTCAAAGAGAATTTTATAGAACTGGTCTAAATCCTTCTTTAAAGATTTGGTAAAATTTCCCAGTGAAGCCATATAAGCCAGGAAGTTTCCTCTGGGGGAAGTTTTAAATTATGAATTCCATTATTTCACAGCTACAGAACTCTTCCAATGATCTCTTCAGATTGCGCAACTTGTGGTAGCTCACACTGTTTGAGAAATTGGTCCCCTCAAAAGTGACACATTTAAAACTCTTGGTTCAGCAAACCACTTTAACTATGGCTGCCCTAAAACATGTACATCTAATCCTAAAATCTCTGCCACCTTGGTGTTGGCATCTATTGACGGGGTTTGTGCGTCTTCCTTTAAGTTGAGGTCATCCTGGTTGAATGGCGAGTCATGTCCTATTGAAATCGGAAGATATCGGGTATTGGGCTGTAAGAATGGAATCGTTTCATCTTTCACTTTTAGCTGGGTGCCTCGGACTCTTGTCCAGTCATGAAAAGGGACGTGGTGGGTGCTACCCTTTATTGTCCATCAGGTGTACAAATGAGCAATCCTGATTTAGCCTCAAATGACATCTGAGAAGCACAGTGTATTTCCTGCATGTCCTGAAACAGATATCTCCATTATACTGTTTTTGTTTCCCATGATCATAAATACAAATCAGAATAAGGAGTCTTCATTCCTCTATGAATCTGAGCAGCCTGGCGATGCTGTCGGGCAAGCTGTGTACTGCTAAACACACGTCAGCTGCCAAGCCCACCACAGGACAAAGATGAAGCTTGTTGCTTCCATAAAGAGTGACAGCCTCGGAAACCCTGCACAGGGTGGCCTTGACTCAAACTCAACTTGATGACAGTGGGTTGGGTTGGCTTTGGTTTTTAGACTTGAGTTATATCTCTAGACCCCCGCCCCTGGACACTTAGATTCTTTTGATTGGTGTTAGCAGTTTTTACTTACCTTAATAATACTTTATAGACTGCCTTCAACCTGGAGGATGATTGTATAAAACAGTGCACTTCCAACTCAGAGAAGTTCAGCTTCTGCCATTTGCTTGGGAGTTTTTGCATCGTTATAAAAGGCACTTAATAAGCCCTGTTACAAAAAAAAAAAAAAAAAGGAAAACACTATCAGACATGGCATGAACTACGAAGATCAATGTGTTTCCTGACCGTGGCTTTCCCCTCTTCTCTCCACTCTGCCTAGGTTTGCAAAGCCAGTGTTCTTGGGAGCCTTTGTGCTGTGTGGAGGTGTTGCAGAAACGGAAGCAGCTTTCCTTGATCCACGTACATCCTTCTTTTCCTGGAGGACTGCACAGACAGCATGGAGTCCAACAGTATTTTCTTGTACGTTCCAAATACTTGAATGGATTGGGCAGAACAAAAAGTAAAATGTTACCTGCAGAAGTTCCTTTGTATCTCCTGAGGCTATGAGAAGAAAATGCCATATTACTGTAGATGTAGATGTCTTCTTTAAGCTTGTTTTTATTTTCTCCTATTTTAAGCAATCTTGCAAAGGAAAACAAATTCATAAAATCGCCTATGACTGCATGTTTCCCACACTGAAGGGTCATCTTCATGCCAAGTGTCAAAAAGAGGCATGTATGCTCAAGTTCCAAATGCCCCCGGGAGATAACCCTGTGAAAGCAACACACACACACACACACACACACACACACACACACACTTTCCTGAAAGAAGCTACTGGGCTCCCAGGAATGCATCAGCTCTCCAGCCCCAGCCACACAACTAAGCTTGTAGTGCAGATGCAGCCAGGCCTCCGGATCAACCATGCCTGCCTGCAGAGGGAATTAAAGATGCCAAAATTCAACAGCTCAGATGGCAGCATGAAGTGTCTACCCCCACGGGCCTGCTTTAATTGTGAGTTTTTACTTCAGCTCTAAGAACTATGCCTTTTTGTCTAGGTATTTACTGCACAGTTCAGTTCCTAGCAAGGACTCATGGGAAGCCTGGCATCTCCTCTGGGTTTCCCAACCCTGAACTCCTTTCTTAGCCTTGGAAGTCCACCTTGGCACGTTGGCATTCTAATTTTGAATATCCAAGAAGAGGCTGGTCTCTAAGGACCATTTCCCTTTGTGACGCACTTAGAAGCATTCATCATATGTCCTGCCAACTGTCCTCGTGGCAACTGAAAAGCCACCCAATCTCTCAGGATGCCAGAGTTTTCGGTCTGCCCTGTTCCCCTCTTCAGTGTTCTCTACCTATAATGTGAAAAAGAATAAAACTGAGACATCAGAACTTCGACTGGGTAGACTAGAGAAACAAATTCATAAACACTCATGTGAGTAGGAAAATGCTTTATATAAAGAGTAATTGTATGCTAAGAAAATATCCCAGCCCAGTCCAGATCAAGTGCATAAGTCCAGTATTAGCCAATATGTCTAATACTAGTCCATAAATTCCTCCTTAGACTCATGCAGCCATGCAATGATGCCGAATGCAGGAAGATCACTGGCCAGTGGATGGAAAGTCTGTGGCTCCAGTAGCTATAGAAGCATTTCAGTGCTGGCAGGGGTCTCCACGTGGCTCCTCCAGCTCCCAAAGCTCTGGCTGCATCAACGGAACTTCTTCAGACTCTTCAACTGTAATGTCTTGCAGGAAGTCAGCATGAGACCCGCCTCCAGCAAGCTATTTATCCCCTTAGCACATCCAAAGAGGTCATCAAGCTAAGACCTGATTGACGGACTAAATGCCACCCCTGAGCTCTTAGGTCTCAAATTGACACCAGATTGTGTAACAACAACGAAGTATGAAACACAAAAGGTTCGGAGCTCTGTTTGTTTGAGTCGGTGTGAGAATCTGTAGCTCTCTCTCTTTCTATATCGCATTATTGTAAGTTTTAAAGGCTTCCTCTCCCACACATGGTGCCCCCAACAGCCCTAATGGTGTTCTCTGGAATCACTTCCCAAATTAAATATTTGTACCCTGACCCATGGTTCAGTGCCTTCTACTGAGGAAAACAGACATGGACGCTTAACTAAATCGCTATTGGCTAGCATAAAGCCCAAATTCCTTATCTCGTATTGCTCATAGCAATGGTCTCTGATCTTTATTTCTAATGTCCTTTTCCTTCACCTCTCTCGGTGGACTCTATCAATATGATATGGTGCATCTTTTTATCCCCAAACCCCTACATTTTCTCTCATTGCCATTCTCTTGTGCTACGACCCTAGATTAAAATGCCCTCTAGCAGATTGGTTGGGAACACTGACTTTGTAGTCACTCAGCTGGACTGTAATCCTGGTTCTGTCACATGCTAGTTGTGTGCCTTTGGGTGGGCTGCTTAAGCTCTCCGGGTCTCTGTTTCTCTCTGTGTTCTATGGGGATATACTAACAATGCAAATCTTCACCAAATGATTGAGCAGAATCTAGGTGTGAGGAAAGCACTTACAGGCATGTCTAGACTTTTTTAACTACTGAAAGAATGTCCATTATTACTACTCCAACTCCATACCTCTTCACTTTTAGATGAAACTCTCCTGGTGTCCTCTCTGGAGATGAACTATCCACTCTTCTGGATTCCCTCTTTACCTACATGCTGTTCGTGGAACTTATTCTAAATGTGTTTCCATTACATTTTAAATATAGTAATTTCACCTCTTAGGCCCTGTAGCAAGATGACCTCCATACAGTACTTAGCACATAGTAGGTGTTCTAATAAATATTGCATGGATTAATTTATCTCAATCACTGAATAAAATATACAAGGTAGAACATATTTAATTCATGGCAATTTAAAGGACCTAATCAATTCAACCGAGGTGAGTAATAGAAAAATTCCAAATTCAGAGCTATATTTTACCCCGAGGAAATAAAACCCAGATTAAAATTATGGAAGTTAAATAACAGTTCAGTCCCATCTGCCCATCAGGGTCGATTCCACTGTAGAGGTTCATTTTTAATATAAGAAGAATAAAAATGGAGACATAGTCTAGATTTATTTTGTGTGTTCTTTTTTATAGCAAGAGAGGTAATTATAATTTTGTGTCATGTTTATGAAACATACTGCAAGTCTGAGTCCATACTGCAACAAAAGAAGAAATTTCAACATCAAAACACACGTCTCTTCCAGCCAGAATCAGATTAGGATGCGTACCTATGTAAGAAAGTAAATAAGTACAGCTAGAGAGAGACCTGGCTGGATGAATAGCGCCATGTTGAGATGGTGATTTGGAAGGAGCTGCAGGGAACAGCTTCTGCCGTGCCACTCTGCAATTGAAGAGATGGCTGTCACTCATCCACCTGGGAACCCAGAACTCTAGGCACAAGTTGCTGCCAATTTCTGGGATTTGGCCTGAACAGTATTTCAAAGCAAAAGCAAGGCAATGTTTTTCACACAGAAGTGGAATTGATCACATTGTTCTTCTCTACCTTTTCCTTTCCCCTCCGCTGATTCTTCAGAAGCGTGTGCCCTGAGAACACACCACTGAGAGTCACTGGAGCAATCAATCACAACTGCGATAAGACACGAGCAGCATGCCAGGGGATGCTTAGCAGGATGGGGAGGTCAGTTGCCAAGCCTATGGCACCTTTGAAAGGTCCTGGAGAGGAGCTGTGTTCTGAATTTGACTCTATTGCTTAACAAGTGTCCAAAGAAACAATGGGGGCGGGGAGGAGAATGCAAGCTTTAAATCCAAGAAGGGACTGGCCCTTTGTCAGCTTAGCCCCAACCTACAACCTGCATTGCTTCCATGCTCCAGGAGAATCCTTCTTTCTCTGCGTCTGTAGTCTCTTGGCGGAGCCCTGGTGGCATAGTGGTTACATGTTGGGTGACTAACCACAAGGTCAACAATTTGAAACCAACAGCCGCTGCACTGGAGAAAGGCAGGGTGGCAATACTATTCTGTCCTACAGGGCCGCCGCAAATTACAATGGACTCTGGCAGGAAGTCTGATGTGCTCTTGGAAGGAGCCCTGGGCTCATGATGTCCGTGTCCCATTCCTAAACTTGGTGTGTGTCTATACAGACCTTTCTGGGTGTCCCTTTCCTGGTTTGTAGCTACTGGCAAAGTTTCTTCTCTTTTATTTTCTCTTTTTTTTTTTTTGGTGGGGGGTGTTGTCCAGGTTATGATTATACTTAGAGGCACACTCACAGTCCATGACAGCAGCAGTCAGGAAGGCCAACTGCACAGTATCACACTGGGCTCAATACCTCCTGACAGTCTTTGTTTGTTTGTTTGTTTAAGGTGAACCTTCAGAGACAACTACTGGATCATAGATTCAAAGTTCCTTCTGACAACAAAATAAATAAGTGACTAAACTAATCAGTTGACCTAAGTCATGAGTTCATAGGCTATCTTACATAATAAATTGTGTATATGTAGCTGAATCCAGGCTTAATTAAGCCCAAGCTACTCTCCCATATTTCCCCTATCTTTTTGCACTTAATGTGTTGATATCAGCCATCAATCTAGCTTCTCTCTTGGTCACAGATGGTTGCCAAGGTTTCACATCTCACATACAGGTATGCTATTATCGTAGTAAATGAGTAGGATTGCCACTCCACATATATTTGGTTTTAAGACAAAAACCCTTTAAGAGGAGCTCCTCTCCTATTGTATATCCCAAACCACTCGCTGAAAAGGAAAGTGGAATGACTGTAATTATCTTAAACTAGCCCATCATTACTTCTGGATATTTGAGAATGATTGTTAGGTAGATCATGTAAAACACAAAATAAAAATAATGAGATGAATTCGGTGTTTTTAGAAAGAACTTTATTGCTTTAAATAACTATATTTTAAAGGAACAAATGAACAATAACAATGCCCTAAGCATATACATTAAAAGGTAGAAAAAGAAGTATAAAATTAGTAATAATCAAAAGAAAGAACAAGACAAACAATAGAGAACAATCAACAAAACAAAATTCTTTTTTTTTCCTCCTTTGAGGCAAGTTCAATAAATTTGATTAACCTCTACTACAATTGATCAGGGAAAGAAAGAAGGAAGATACAATTTGCTAAGATCAACAATGAAACAGAATATAGAACATCTCAACAGCTTGTAAAGACAGTAATTGGATGAATGACTTTGAACATTATTTTAATGTAGACTCACTTTAAATGAATTGCTCTATCAGTCAAGGTTCAGGTGAAAGACAGAAAGCACTTCAGTAATTTGAACAGGACAAAAATGTGATGTTGTGTTAGGTCGGGTTGACTAGAGAAACTAATCCAGAGGCACTCATATATGTGTAAGAAGAAGTTTTATATCAAAGAGTAAATGTATATTAAGAAAACATGCCAACCCAGTCCAGATAAAGTCCATAAACCCGATATTAGCCCATAGTGCATAAATCTCTCTTGAGACTCACAAAGCCATATGCAATGATAGAGGAAGATCGCAGGCCAGTAGATGCAAAGTCTTGTGGATCCAATGGCAGTGGAAGCATCTCAGCACTGGCGTGGGTCTCCATGTGGCAGCTCCAGCTTTCAAGTATGACTCTTCAACAGGAAGGTGAAGCAGAGAAGGGGCTCTCGCAGGTCTCAGCTAATCTCCATGTGGTTTGTCAAGATGAAGGCAGAGAGAGGGGGGAGCCTGAGGGGACCAGTCCTGCCGCGTGACGTCAAAGACAGAGTCGAACGACGCCTGGCCTGGCTTCAGAGAAGCTGGACGGTGGGAGTTGGCTGCCCAAACCCGCTCTCGATATGTATTTGGACTTGTTTGATTGACCTTGCCGTAATTATTTGGAGTGCTTTTGTGCAAGAGTCTAAAAAAGTTTATCATCCAGTTTTTCCCTTTCCTTATCTTGGTTACCGCATAGTGGGTAGAATACAGCATCCTCCTCCAGGAAATACCCCAAAGAGAAATAGTTCTTGGCCCTGTTTACCTTACACAAGGACTTACAATGAAAATGGCATAAGAATAGTTAACATAGAAAGGTGTACAAATTTCTATTAGTAGTTTAAGTTTTACGGAACAGTTAGCTAGAAGAGGGCCTCCGTGATGTTTGAAGTCCACTGAAGCAAATCTACCTATTGTGAGTCAACTCATACCTTGGTACAGAAAGACTTTTGGGAGTTTAATTTATGAGAACTTAGTGGAAGAATAAGAACAAGAAATGAAAGCCTTAGAGGAACAGCCTAAGAAAGAATAGAAAGAACAGCCAAAGCCTGTCAAGTAATTTTTGATAATGAAATGCATTAATGCTTTATTGATTTCATAGTTAGAACAATGCGCCTTAGTTGGATGAAGTGTGTTCAGTTATTGTTAGAAGTTTTATGTCTATCACCCTTGTATGAGAATGTTTTAGTTTCAAGATGTACTCATTTTTAACCAAGAATCATGATGTGATTAATGTAACTTGTTACGGTCTTGTGGCCTGAGAATTTCCTAATGTATGATCTCAGGCCATAAGCTTTAAGCCAAGAAAAAGAATATATAAGTTGAAGCTTTGCATGAATAAAATTGGAACAGTCACCACAACCTTTGAGTTGTGCAATTTCTGTCTCCCACTCGTCGAAGCCTTATCCACCTAGCAGGGGACCCAAACCTGCTGCGGCTGGACCACGGCAGGAGCCTGCTTCCAGAGAGCCATTTCTCTGGGTCACACTGTAATCAAGCTGTTACCTGATTGACAGGCTAAATTCCACCCCTTCACTCTGAACACCTTCAAATTAACATGAGATTATGTAACTGCCTCAGATGTCAAGAATTACGAACTTAAAAATTGATATTAACTCGAACACGGGAATCACAGATGTGAGGTGGAGAGTCCTCCCTGGGAAAAACTCTAATCCCACCTCCCATGCTACTCCTGCTGCCCCCAGCTGAGATTCAACTGGATTGAAGAAAGTTGGTTGTGGCTATTGGAAGAGTGGGGTATTTAATGCAGATTCAAAATCTAAGATAAAATGAAGTACATTTGTATTTGGTAAATGAACGTATTTAACACACACCACATGAAAACGGAAAGGTAGAGTTGCTTGGCTTTCTATAAGAAAAGGCATAACCTTCACTTACACCACCCCCCATGACTGAGTTCTCCCCCTGTATTGTGGAGGGTTAATGGAAGTAGAAGGACGTCCTGCTCGATCAAGTGGAGGGCAGTGCTCGGTAAAGTGGAGGAAAGCCTTCAACAGTATGGACTGACACAGCGGCTACAAGAGTGGACTCAAGCATAGGGGAATTGTGGGATGGCACGGGACTGGGCAGTGTTTCATTGTGCTGGACACAGAGTCACTATAGGGGAACAGACTCAATAGACCTCACAACAATGGAATTCCGAGAGAGAAACTCATTCTTGGTGACACAGTGGTTGAGCTCTTGACTTCTAACCAAAATGTTGGCAGTTCAGTGTCACAAATCTCTCCATGAAAAAAAAAAAAAAAAAGAAGGTGTGGGTCCCATGAAGGTTTGCAGCAGGTAGGAGTTAGAATGGACTCCGTGGTAGTGAGCTCAGGCATGGGATTGCAAACCAGAGACTCTCTTAACGTGTTCAGACTCACTTGTACGGCGGTAGTCAAGTCTGAGTTTTGAATCACAAATTCTCCCTTATTGTGGAGCTAAACATCTTATTCTTTTGAGAGAATAGGGGGTGTGGATTTTGAAAACTGTAATGATACTCTGAAATATAAGCCATTTTTGCAGGAAAATTTTCAATTAAAACCCAAAAGTGTTTACTAACTATAGCTCTCCAATTAATACCCTCAATGCCAACAAACTTAATAAATAAAATAGATAATGGCTATTTCCACTCCTATGTGTAAATACTATGAATACAAGCTAATCGGCTGTGTGCTATGATTAATAGCATTAACTGCTTAAGAAGTTCAATACTTTGTTGATTTATGTATTGCTTTCTTCCCTACTGTTTTGGGCAGTCGAACATGTGTTTGTGATAACATTGGTTTGGGTTTTGTAAAGTTACATTGAGCCAGGTCGGAATGTAATAGACACACACTCTCAAAGTGTGAAGAATTCATAGCGGCAGGTCATGTGGGGCACACATCAGCTTACGCACCACGCTCTTTCCCTCTGGCGACACCTGATTATTCCATTGTTTTGTTTATAATGTGGACTCTTTCCTACTGGATGAGTGAAAGCCTTAAGACACACATACATTTTATTTCGTGCTGATCACGGAAATATATTCCTGCCATCCAGCTCGCACCCCGTTAAAAACAGGTTAGTCCTTGAAGAAGACATGGTATTCTTTTGCATAAACACAGCTATTTTCAACCACAGTCAGCAGCACTCTCTCTTTTCATATTCATCCTGGGTAAAGCTCTGCTCCCCACTAGGATAAAGCCAAACATCTTTTAATCTCATAGTTGGCAGCTATGGCGTTCACATAGACTTGTAATCGGCTGCCTGTGGCTGGTGAGTGATTGGGTTGGTCATCCTGGATGCTGAGATAGGGGCTGTGGGGAGAAGCAGGCACGGTTCTTTAGCTGTTTTAACTGCAACCGCCCAGTGACAGCCCCTGCACTGGTTTTCACAGAGGCCCTGAGGCTTGGGAGTGAAGCTATAGGGTAAGGAGGGGTCCTTACGCAAAATCCAAGAACTCCAGTGGTCTAAGCCTCCCCTCAAGTACACCACAAAATATTTCTATTCAAGAAATCCCCCCACTGCCAGGATGACAGACTACAGGTTTAGATGTATGTGTTTTAAGTTCTATCTCATCTACAAGTTTCATATGCCCAAAGAGCTTAAGAATGACAAATCTAGGATCTGAATTTCTAATGATTTGGGGATACAGTCATTTGACCTCTGTGTACTCTAGCTTTCCCAAATATCAAGCTGGCACAGTACAGTTCCTGAGGGGCCTTCTTTAGCGTGGGGGAAAATTAAATACTGGGAAGTGGTCACAAGCTGCTGTTTCACTACTCTCCTTTTCCTCTCGGAGAACTGGTCCATTTCTGCCTGCAGTTTTGTGAGGGGATGAGTCAATTTACTCTATTTCCTTAGAAGTTCTCTTTCAAGAAAGATAATGTTAAGCAATTGTTGATGCCAATCATCGAACATGTCCGCTTGAGATAACAAGGTCTACTTTGTTATCATATATGTAAGAGCCCCCAATAAGATGATTTATTTAATAATAACTTTTTTAAAGTTGTCTTCCAATACTTTACAGGTCATTGTTCGGTGATGTTGTGTCAGTTCCCATAGAATGAAACACCTGTACAAAGCCTGACACTCACGCTTGGGGGCAAGTACGTCTCCTGCCAGCAGTACTGGCAGGATGCCCTCTCCTTACGCCAACAGTCCGGTGCCTTCTTGTCAGCTCCAACTAATAGCGACCCTCTGCATCACAGAACACAACCCGGAGCTGCTCAAGCCTCCCTCGCTTTCAGCAGGCTGGGTTGTGTCATCGGCATGTTGCAGATTGTCAATAAGCCTTCCTGCACAGCCACAGTCTTCTTCATATAATCTAGCTTCGCTGGTATTTGCTCACATAAATAACAGCTTCCAGCATCACAACATCACACAAGCCACCACAGTGTGACACACTGCCAGACAAAAGGTGGCACCTGCAGCTGAGGCGATGGAAAGCATCCTGGCTGGGATCAGGTGCACCTTATTCCTCAGAGTAGCCTCGTTCCCTGTCCACACTTTGAGAGAGATCTTGGGCAGTAGAGTGTTGAAGGGTGTGGTTTGATCTCTTGACTGCTGCTTCCTGCAGCATTGACTCTGCATCCAAGTGAGATAACATCCTTGGCAATGTCGATCTTTTCTCCATTTATCACGACGTTACCTATGGACGCAGTTGTGAAGATGCTGATTGTCTGCATGTTGAGTCTTCATCCGTCCTCAAGGCTGCAGCCCTTGATCTTCATCAGCAACTGCCTCAGGTCGTCCCTACTTTCAGAAAGCAAGGTTGTGTCATCTGCCTATCACAGTTTGTTAATATGCTTTCCTTCAATCCTAATCCCACCTTCTTCTTCATAAAATCGAATTTCTTTGGTTATTTGCACAACATACTGATTCGACAAGTTTTACGTGTACATTAAATATTTTACTATGCTTCTCTTTATGAGAGGGCTTTCAAGAAGCTCAGGAGTTCATTAGCTATTTGAATGTCATTTTTGGTGAACTATCTGTCCATGTTTCTTGCTCATTTTTAATTAGATTACTTGTTTTCTTCTCATTGAAGTCATAGAATTCAATAGATTTCTATAATCCTATAATCCCTTGTCCATTGTGTGGTTGCTGATTTATTTTTCCTCTTTTGATGAGGTTATTGATGTACATAGTGACTTCTTTTTCAGTAGGTCCCACAACAGGACCTTCTATTGTATCTGCTCCCTTTATTATATGTGGTAGTATGTCTATGCCCTGCAAAAGGCACTTGAGTTTGTCCTTATTTTCTATTGATAATCCTTATGGCTCTACTTTCCCTCATGAAGAGATCACGAAGATATGGGTTACATATAACAAAGTGTGGCAGAGGAATCTGATAGCCTGGCTATCAGAAGGAATCGTATATGGGATCTGAAGGCTTATCTTAAAACAAGTAGCCATCTAAGTGATGTCAGCTAAGTCCACAAGAAAGAAGCATATTAGCCCGTGTGATCCAAGGATTGTAAATAATAAAATCCAACACTGGAGAGAGAGCTGTACTAGTGCTAAAAGTCTGAGCACCTGGTTTGCAGAAGGCTATAGATGACAGTGAAAGTCCAAAATGCAGTTGCACGATCCCCACTTGGATTAAGGAGCCAGTGACTCTCCTTTGACAGTTAGCCAGGGATGTGAATAGTCTTTCTAGCATTGGAAAGTGGATTGATGCAGATGTGGTTAGGCTGACTTATTTCAAGTTTGTTCTAGTTTTTGTTCTTTTCTCATTTTTCTAATGAGGTGTTTTAAGTTTTATTTTCTTTTTGTTGTTGGGATTTGGGGGGCCTTTTGCCATTTTTGGTATGTTTTCTTTTATGTGAAATCCATGATAAGTAAATGTATAAAAACAGTAACTGTATGAAGAGTTTCTTAGGGTTCTGACAAGGCGAAGTTAGAGGGGAAAGAGGGAGCTAATTAAAATGAGTACAAGCTGAAATCAGCTGGACCAGAGCATGTACACGGTTCAGATCAGAGCTCGCAACACAGGGAATCAGAGACAGATCAACCCCTCAGGACCAGTACTGAGAGGAGTGATACCAGGAGGGGAAGGGGAAGGGGAAGGTGGGGGAGAAAGAGGGAACCAATCACAAGGATCTACATATAACCGCCTTCTAGAGGGATGGACAACAGAAAAGTGAGTGAAGGGATACTGTGGTCTGTGTAAGACATGAAAAAAATAATAATTTGTAAATTATCAAGGGTTCATGAGGGAGGGAGGGAAGGAGGGAGGGGGTGAGCTGATACCAAGAGCTCAAGTAGAAAGAAAATGTTTTGAAAATGATGATGGCAACATATGAATGTGCTTGATACAATGGATGAATGGATGGATTGTGATAAGAGCTTTAAGAGACCCCAATAAAATTATTTTTTAATGACTACAAGGGCAAGAAAATGTCTTATTTAAGCCATTGAATTGTGTGGTATGTGACTGATACATCAATAAAACTGTTAAAAATAAAATAAATATTAAACTCTATGAAACTTTAGAGTTGAAGATAAGTAACTATAGCAAATCCTGTTTTTCTCCTGATCAACATGGGATGGAAGTTGAAGTGAACAAGTAAGACTCTGCATGACAAATGACACATGGTTACTTCAAGCCCTATGAGAATATCCCAGCAGGTGTTCTTGGAAACCAGAGGAGTCCTAGTGTAGAAACACACACTACCAGGTAGCTTCTCACAGGGCACGCTCCAATGCGATCTTTTTTGTTTGTTGTACCCAGGCAAATACATTGCAAATGAAATGTTTTTCTAACATAAACATGCCAATCAGTAAGGGGGTGGTGGTGGGGTTGCATTTAGTTGCCTCCAATTCATGACCGTCTCATGAGTCAACGCTGCACTGCTCCATAAAGTGTTCAAGGGTTGAGTTCTTTTCTTTTGGAAGTATATTGCCAGAGCTGTCTTTCGCGGCACCTCTGGGAGGGCTAGAAAAATCCCATCTTTTATTTAGTAGCCAAGGCATTTTCAAAACTCGGAAACTTCACTTAGGTGCCAAGCACAAGAAAAAGTTAATAACTGGATTTTATTGAGTACAGTACAGATTCTATGATATATTTCCCGCATTGATCATCACTTGGGGGAAATCTACTGAGATTCGGGTTGCCAAGGGTTTCGTCTTGCTTGGCTGCATAATCAATGCCCATGGAAGCAGCAGTTCAGAGGTCAACCAACTCATTGCATTGTTAAATCTGCTCCACACGTCCTCGTGAAAGTGTTGTGCCTTCAGGTCCTCCTCTAGCCCTATCTCATATACACCACTTCCATTTCACAACAGAGTGCTGCTGTGCATGGCCAACTTTATGACTCTGTGGGTCAGACGATACCCAGGTCATGATGGACAGCTCAGGCCAACAGCTGTTCTAAATGGGAGTCGTAGGGAGAGGATGGCAAGACTTCACTGCAAAAATTCAACAGGCTGCGCTGTGATTCACCAATAGGGGCCTGTCAAAGACCCCATGCTGCATCTCTATGTACAACTGACACCTCTAGCACCACTGGGTCTGCTGGATCATGTGGTCCCAGTGGCAAAGCAGCTTGCATAGCAGGCTGAACCTAGTGCAGAGAACTTTTCTTATTCTGAGGCCCACTCAAAGTTGGAGGCCTTTCATGTCATGTGATAAATAGGTCAAAGTAGAACACCCAAATGTGGGATATGTTGCCTCCAAAATCCAAAGAAGCCCACTAGGTGTTGGTCTCCTGTTTAGTTGTTGGAGAGGTGGGGGTGGGGGAATGCAATAGCTTATTCTTCACTTTAGTAAGAATGTCTGGACATACCCCACACCACTGGACCCCTAGAAACTTTATTGAGGTGGTGGTGCCTGAATATTTGTTGGGTTGATTTCCCAACCTCTTGCACACAGATGTTGTACTAATGAATCTAAAGTCTTTGCTACATCCTTCTTAGTGGGCCCAATCAGCATAATGCCATCAATATAATGGATCAGTGTGGCATTTTGTGGAACAGACAGGCAATCAAGTTCCCTTCAGACCAAATGGCACAGGGCAAAAGAGTTGATGTACCTCTGGGGGAGAGTTGTGAAAGGGTATTGTAGCTCCAGCTAGCTGAAGACAAAATGCTTCTAGTGGTCATCAAGACTGGTATTGAGAAGAAGGCATTGGCCAGATCAATAGCTGCATACCCAGTACCAGGAGAAGTATTAATTTGCTCAAGTAATGAAGTCACATCTGGAACTGCAGCTGCCATTGGATTCACCACCTGGTTGAGTTTACAATAATCCATTGTCATTCTCTAGGATTCACCTGTTTTTTTTTACAAGCCAAATAGGTGAGTTAACTGGAGATGTTGTAGGAATCACCACCCCTGCATCCTTGAAGTCTTTGATGGTGACACTAATCTCTGTAATTCCCTCCAGGAATGCGGTTTTGCTTTTGGCTTATGATTTTCCTAGGCAATGGCACTCTAATGGTGTCCACTTGGCCTTTCCTACCATAATAACCCTTTTTCTATATTTCAGGGATCCAATATGGGGTTCTTCCAGTTACTAAGTCTGTCTATTTCAATGATGCATTCTGGAACTTGGGAAATAACGACAGGATGGGTTCAGGGGCCCACTGGATCCATGGTGAGGCGTACCTGAACTAAAACTCTATTGATAACTTGACCTCATATGCCCCACTGACTGGAGGGCCTTCAAAACATTTTGGGTCTCATGGAATTTGTGTCAGTTCAGAGTCAATGTCCAGTAATCTCCCCAATTTTTAATTATTTCCTTTCCTCCAATGAAGTCAGTCTTATGAAAGGCCACAGATCCCTTTGGGGAAGGCTAGAAGAAAGACTGGCAGTATAGCCCTTTGGTGATGCAGCAGGTCCTTCCCCTCATTCAAGGGGTTGTGGGTCTGTAAACTGGCTCAGGGATGGGCATTGTTTGAGTGGTCGTGACTCTCTATTCTGCTGTTCACCTAATCCAGCATTCTTCTGCTTGTATAGATTGCATAAATATGTAGTGGGTTTCCCATGTACCATATATACTTGAGTATAAGTTGACCCGAATATCAGCCAAGACACGTAATTTTACCACAAAAACTGCATTTAAAATGTGCTGAAAAACTCAGCTTATACACAAGTATATATGGTATTTCACTCCAAGGGACTCCATGGCTAAGTAACCAATGCCATAAGTCCACATGAGACAGGTTGCTTTGATGACTACAGAAACCTTGCTGTCTATTACGATAACCATGTCCACTCTGTCTCTGTTGATTCAGTGCTGACACCTGCCCTCTGCCACTTGAGACTTGCTTCTGAGATTATCCTTTTCCTTGATCACATTTTCTAGTATAAGGAGTACCAGTCAACCAGCTTCCTTATTCACCTCATCCTGACAAAACTGGAAAATATCAAACATACAATCACCCAGAGCCTCTCCTCTCACCAGCACTTCATCTATTGGTGGTGATACTGTGGGTATTAGCTTGGCTACTTCCCACCATGGATTCGCACCACCCCCTCTAGTAAGAGTGGCAGACTTATCCATGCCTTAGGGGTAGAGACAGCATCATCAATGCTGTTAAGCCTAATCAGGCTGCAGAGCCAATTTGAGAAGCCCATATTTATTATCTTGTTTCTCTAGAACCACTCCCGGTATCAGAATATTACAGCTAATTAGTCCACACAGCAGTACAGCAGGTTCAGTTCAACTCACTTCTGTGGAAGAGTTAATATACTGGAAGACCTTCAACTCAGAGAGGCTGTTGGGCTCAATGTCAAGGAAGCATACAGCTGAGTTTTCCCTAGGATAATTTAGGCAGTCGAATCACAGGCAGAAAACAGCAGAGTGGGTCACAAACAGTCAGCAACACAGGAGCTTAGTGACACAGGCTTTGATGGGATATCTAGCTCAAGTAATGCAAGCCGACAGGATCTGACAGTCCCAAGGCAAGCGATGTAGATGCCAGCAGCGTGGCAAAGCGGGTCTTGAAGGAACCTCAAACTCTAGCTACACAATCCATGAGTTGGCTATCTCATGGGTAGCATAGCTCACAAGTTGAGGCAGAGATCTAGCTAAAGGAGCCGCATGCTAGTCCAATTACCAAAGAGCAAGAGAGAGGGGGGCAGGGCTTGCTGAACCATTTATCTCTTTGTCCTCCAGTCAAACTGTGGCCTTATCAATTGCACATGTTCATATTGGCCACACTGGCACTATAAACCCACCTATCACACCACCACAAGTCAACAATCAACACCATCCCATTACCAAAACTGAGTGGAGCCTTCATTTAAATGTGCTGATTCACTTGTCATCGTGTATTAATTCTACAAAAGATCTAGGCTCCTGTGAAGGGCCAGGCCCTTGGCTGTATAACTATTGGCAGCATACTCCTGCCAAGAGTGGCCTCACACAGTAGCTGAAGGGACAATCCGTGAGCAAGAGTCAATGGCATTCTTGGCCAAGTCATCAAGATCTATTTCTCATGTAGTGTTTATACATGAAGTGTGGGTTCGAAGAAACTCAGTTCTCTCCTCAGTCTAACACAACGAAGTAAATCATTTTGCCTACCGGTGTCATTGTTTTCTGTTAAATTAAAAGACGATTTGTAAATATTGGTTAATTTGTTTTTCACAGCTCTTTCTCAACTAAGACATCTGGCAGGAATTTACTGGAAGATTACAAAGGACTCTTCTCCATATCCTTTCTTTATACTCATCAAACATAAAAACAGTGGTACAGCCAAGTCACTGCCATTGAGTCAATTCTGACTCATATTGACCCAACAGGACAAGACAGGACCGAACTTCCCCCGTGGGTTTCTGAGACTCTGAATCTTAATGCGAACAGAAATCTGATCTTTCTCCCTTGGAGCAGCTGTTCGTTTCAACCCACTGGCCCTGCAGTTAGCAGCCCAATGTATAACCAGGAAGTCAAAGGCACCTTTCAACTATCAATTGATTAATATGAACTGAATATCAATTCAATAAAATTTATTTGAAAATTGTACTATGAGAGTTTTTTAAGCACTCTTAAAATTGCATTCTTTTCAGACTAACTGAAGTTCAAGTCATCATAGGTTTCTTTAATTCTCCAGTTGGCCTTCTAGAGTCGGACTTCACTGGAAGCAACAGTTCTGTTGCTCTGCATAATCAAGACTGCCAAATTTAGTAACTAAAACTACAGGATGCAAATTTGTTTATTTGCAATAAATGTATGACTTGCAAATAAACACATAAATCTTTAGCATAAATGTGTCCCACATATTGCATGTGGCATTCCAACTAAAATACTATTTTTAGTTTATCTGAACTTCAAAATTTAACTCAGAATTCTATATTGTATCTGCTGGCCCTGCCATGAGGTACTAAGACACCACAATATTTCAAGCATCGGTGATCCACATCATGACACATAGCCTGAGAAAAGGCTAGACATGTGGCAATTTGATGAATCTAGCCAGAAACAGAACTATGTGCCGAAATTGATGCATAGCCGGGAGAACATAGGTGTTGTAAAAGGAAGTTGTTTTCCCCACTGACAATTCAATGTTAAACAAAACCATATTCTACAAGCAGAAAGAAAGAAGTTCCTCGAGGAATCGTGAGAATAGACTTCTGACTCGGGGGGCAGGGCTTGGCACCTCAGATTGGGAAACACTCAAAAGGGTTAGCAGACAGACCTGGACCTGCCCCAAAAAGAGAGAAAGAAAGAATGAAGTTCCCCCCCCCCTTTTTTTTTTTGCATGAGTATCTCTCCCCTTCTAAGCTCGACTGAGAAGTCGGCTCTTTGCACCACGCCTCCTCTCAATCAATCAGACATTTGGAATAGTGTTCATAACCTTGGACTATTTAATAAGAAACACAACATGAACTAGGAAACCCACATAAATAAATGGAATCTGTTCTTTCACTGCACAATGGATTTTAGTTTTGCCCCAGGGAGGTCTCGCATTTCATTATTATTAAAAATGTCAGCAACATTTTGCCTGTGACGAGCACCATTTTTCCTCCTGTATTTTTTCCCCCTTCTTGAAAATTCTTCCTGCATATTGTATGAGTCACAGAAGGTTTTAATTGTTGCTTTTCGGTGTCACAAGCTCAGAAACCCAAGGTGGTCTTTTTCTAAGTGAATTCTGTACACGGAGGATTGTCGAGCATTTGCAGGGAAGGTAACAAAACATAATGAGAAAAACATTTTTACAGTGATTTTTCTCTGGGGAGGATCTTTAGGAGTAACAATAATAGGCCCTTCCCAAGGAGCAAATCTGTGCTCCTCTTAACCCTGCGCTCCTTCATTTCATCCTCAGGGAGCGTCCACAGTGAGTACACAGTCCAAACGTGCAACAGAATCATCTCTCCAGTTTTGGGCCCGCCTCTTCCATTGGAAGAAAGGGACTTCTTAGATATCATGTAGAAAAGTAAGGGCCTTAGAACCTCTTCCCTCGTTTGCCTTACCTGTTGGAGTGATTGACACTGTCCCTCCATCACGGACAACAGCATCTCAAAGAATAACATATGCAAAAGCAAATCTCTCAAGGATGTGAAGGACACAAGACACGGAAAGTTATCAAAGGTAACTGAAAGAAACAAAACAAAAACAATAAAAGACCCGCATAAGTCAAAGTCATCTTTGTAAAAACATGAAACCCTCGGAAGTATGTGGGACTGTAAATGTTCCCCTTGGGTGTGCCAGCCTCAAGATCAAGAGTGTGAAATGACCAGTTGCTCGGCGGCGGGAGAAAGATGGGGTGTTCTACTTCAACAGAGTAACCTGCAGAGGCAGTTCTACCCTATCCTGTAGGGTCACTAGGAGCCAGGATCAACTCAGTGGAAGCAGGTTTGGGTTTTGTTTTTGTTTTTTCAATGTGCTGTGTTGGGAGCGGGGAGTACATTTCAAGAGTTCTCAAATATCCGAAACAATTTTGAGAAAGAAACAAGTAGGAGGAGTCCTACGTCCTAATCTCAAAATATCATGGAAGCTTCATTAGTAGTTGAAACAGGCTGGTACTGGTTTCCTAGGCATATAGTGCAATAGAAGAGAATTGAGGGTCCAGAGGATCACCCTTATATCTAAAGCCACTTGATTTCTTTTCACAAAGGCACCAAATCCATTCAATGGACAAAATAATAACCTCTTTAATAAGTGATACTACAACGAATCCATGCTGTCTAGTCTATCGTGACTCACAGAGGCCTTGAGGACAAAGTACACCTGCCCCACAGGGTTTCTAAGACCGTCGATCTTTACAGCAATAGACAGCTTCATCTTCCTCTCTTGGAGTCATTGGGGGGTGGCCCCCATCAATCTTTTGGCTAGCAGCACGAGAGCTCCTCAGTCACGTGTACTCAGCTGACTCTGCCACTGAGTCTCTAGACAACCCAGCCTGCCACACCATCTCATTGAGGGCTTCCTCCAGTCCGAAAGAAGACAGTCTGGGTGTGGTAGTTACATAATCTGTTGTCGATTTGAGATTTACAAGTGAAAGGGTGGAGTTTACCTGTCAATCAGGTCACAGCTTGATGATCTCAGCTGGAGGCATAAGAAGATAAATAACTCATTGGAGGTGGGACACATGCTCAGTCCCTGCTAGATATTCTTGTTGGCAAGCCACATGGTGATAGGCTGATGGTAGCCAGAGTCTCGGAGCTGGAGAATCCACGTGGAGACCCCTGCCAGTGCTGAGGTGCTTACCCCACTGGACTCACAAGCTTCCCCCCCCCCCCACTGGCCTGTGAATGACTTGCATTTGGTATCATTTCATATGTTTCATGTCTGAAGAGGACTTTATGGATTGGTATCGAACATATGAGCTAATATCAGACTACGGACTTGATATGGACGGGGCTGAGATATTTCATTGAGGTACAATTACTCTTTATACTTTTTCTTACATCCATATGACTGTCTATGAATTCGTTTCTCTAGTCTACCCAGACTAACACACTGGAAAAGCATTTCCAATGGGAACTTGGATTTGACCATAGTCTTAAGGTTGTAGTAAGTGTTTCCTGCCTAAGGAAGCACCCAAACAAAGGACACAGACAAACAAAGGAAGAGGGGAGAAACGTGATGCTTTGGAGACATAAAGATGACACTTATAAAGTGGCAGGCTATAAACACAGAGTCCCCTGGGGCAGAATTATGGAAAGCATTTATGGCAACCTAAAGAGTTGGAGTTTTAGCCTGTGGAAAAAAAATTTTAATCTACCAAAGGATGTTTAAAGTGGAGAGACATGATCACATTTGCATTTTCAACAAAATCACATTAACACTGTAGAAAGGAAGTGGGACATGGACCAGGCAGGAGGCAAAAATACCAACTATCAAGCTACTGGATTAAACCTAGCAAGAAAAATAGAATGTGGAAACTTCAGCATTAGATGGAAGTGTGTGATGCGGGAATGAGGGATGAATGAAGGTGGTCAGTAAATTGCAATCCGACGATATGCAAGAGTTGGGAAAGAGGGCGAGATTGGAAAGAAAATGCTTGGCATCAATAGCTAAGGAGAGACTAAAGACACCTGGGGAGACAGCAAGGACGTGAGACGCCATGTTCAGAGAGAAGAGGGGCAGTTGGGTAGAACATGTGAAGTTAGTGAAGTTCGAAGGAGAGTTGGCTGACAATACACAGCTGCAGGTACAGACACCAATTAGAGTTTTCTTTTAGCTCCAAACCAGTCCTTTTTTCCCAGAAAGGCAATAGCATCTAATTCAAAGCAGGAATGAGGAATGACGGGACCCAGACAGATAAAGCAAGAGGAGAACATGCCACAGAGACAAATTGGGAGAGGGGAAGGATAGAGTCAGAGTGCGGAGATGGAAGAGAGACGAGGGTGACAAATGAAGCAATTAGTAAACTTTTCACGAGCCTCTCTCTGAACCATTGAGGCACAAAGCTTTCTGAGTTATTTGGAAGAGCCCTGTTCTCTTGAGGCAGAATGAGTTATTAACCTTCTGTAATTGGAATCTGATTTTCTCTAAACCTGCATTTCAGACTACCAGGATGTTTCCCAGGAGAGCATAATGAGTTTGAGATGACTGCTTTAATGCTACAAAGATCACTTTTATAATAACCCAAACCCCATGACTGCCCTCCTCTATTTCCACTCTACTGAAACCAAGGTCTCCAGAGAGACTCCACCTTTTGGACCAATGTAGTTGCCCAGAAAGGCACTCCATGGCAAACTATGGGCTCCACCGGGGATCCAAGAATGCCACAAATGGAATTAGTGTGCCGGCCTTCAGCATGTCCATCCTCAACATCAGAAGGAAAAGTCAGCTCCATTAAGCTGATGTCTGTATCATGAGCTCCTTCCACCACTAGGTATTTCCCGAACTAGAGTATCTGTGGGAAGCACAGTCAACTGGCTTACAGTTGTGTGTGTGACAAACAAGTCTTCATGGGAGCCAAATAACCTGAAGGCCCAAGAGAATGGTGTAACCAGGTGCCTGATTTAACAGAGCAGAAGGGTACCAGATGTGCCAGGCCTCAGCCAGAGGTGGATACAGTTCAGCCAATTATCCTGTGGAATGCCTCCAAAGGCTAGTGGGGCATCCATTGCACCTAGGGAGGCATGCCAGCACCAAATAGTGTGTGACGAAATGCCAGTCGTAAGGTAGAAGATAGCTTCAAAGGAGACGTGTCTCAGGTGGTAAACCCACATGTGTTGTATTGACTGTGTGATGTGTCAGGAGTGGAATGGGAAATAGTGTGCTGCCAATGAGCTATGAAATGGGAAAAATTGTAAAAATACAAATATATAACTCATGGAATTGATCTATGAACTTATTTATTTGAAACGCTCAACTAAATCTCATAACTACCTGTCAGAAAGGTAATATACACGATTACATGATGGGCCCTATTTTGATTTCTAGCCTTATTCCAGCAAATGAAGTGGGGACCCTCAGTGTGTGACACAAACTACTGTTTTATAGACCACGGTTGTATTAAATGCATCGAAAACCAGACAACAGTGTTGTGGGAAACAGTCATGTAAGAAAGGATGTTTTAAAGGTAAAAGTAAAGATTCACAGACAGGGAGCCTCATCTTTCTCTTAAAGAGCAGCTGTTGGGTGTGAACCACCAGCCTTGCAGTTAGGAACCCAATGCCTAGCCCATAGTGCCACCAGGTCTCTAATTAAAGTCTTAAGAATGCTGATATTTTCTTTCAATTTATACTTTAACTTCATACATTTTATCATTTCACAACAGGAGTCCACGTAGGTTAAAGTTCTATAATTAATCCAAAACAAAGGTGAAGTAATTACCTTTCATAACGTAAGTCAAGGCAGAGTGTAATTTATTCAGTTAATAAATGTTTTATCTCTCTCAATTCATTAATTTACTAAATGTTTTTCCTACCATAAATACAGCCAGAGTTTTGTCTATAGTAACAACATTTTGCAAGCCTCAGACTAAGGTTGAACAGAATAATCTGCCCTTGAATCAAGCTTTACTAAAAGCAACTTACATTGTCCAGTGCTGGAAAAACAAAATTAAGTAAATCTGGTGAAGAATAGCTTGGATCTATTCTGTATCTGTATTAAGTACCATTCTTACTACTTCAGACAATCTATACACCCAAGCAGAGTTGTTCTCTTAGATGCCAAAGCTCCTGTCTTGATGCTGGCTGATTGTCTTTGAAGTATAATCAATACATTTGCTGCAGAGTCCTGTTGGTACAGTGGAATAAACACTTGGCTACTAACTGCAAGGTCAGCAGTTTGACACCACCAACCTCATTGTGGGAGAAAGATGAGACTGTCTACTCCCATAAGGATATAGAGTCTCAGAAACCCACAGGTGCAGTTCTGCCATGTCCTATAAGGTTACTATCATTCAGAGCAACCCAATGGCAGGGAGTTTGTCTTGTGGATATGGTTACTGTCACCTCCATTCTTTCCTGCCATCTCATTAGTGAGCTAGTTGCTGCTAAGTCAATGCCAATCCATAGTGATCCACGAATGTCAGAATAGAACTGTGTCCTGTAAGCTTTTCAATGACAGATGTGCTGGAAGCAGGCCTCCAAAGGTGAATTAATTACCTTTCAAAACCCAAGTCAAGGCAGAGTCTAATTTATTCAGTTAATAAATGTTTTGTTTCCCCCAATTCCCTTATCTGTCATTTTGTCATACTGTCGTGGCTTGTGTGTCGCTGTGATGCTGGAAGCTGAGTCACTGGTATTTCAAAGGGCAGCAGAGTCACCCAAAATGAACAGGTTTCAGAGGAGCTTCCAGACTAAGAACAAAGAAGAAGAACTCAGCTCCCCACTACAAGAAGAAACTGCTGAAAACCCATGCATGGCATCAAAGCGTTTTCAAATGCTGAAAACCCAAACAAAGGAAGCAGAACATTGCCAGCGATACTGCTGGCAGATGGGCCCCTCAAGTCTGGGGGCACTCGAAACGTGGCTGCTGAGGAGATGATTTCTTGGAGGGGAGTCGACTGTGGTGGCATGAGTCCAGGAAAGCCTGTGGGAGTGGAGGCTTCGGGATCTCCATGCTGCAGTACATAGACAGGGAGCTGCCAGAGGTTCAGGCCGCATTCAGAAGAGGATGTGGAACAAGGGATACCATTGCTGATGCCAGATGGAGCTTGGCTCTAAGCAGATTATACTAGAAAGATGTTTATTTGTGTTTCATTGACTATGCAAAGGCATTTGACGGGGTGGACCAGAATTAACCGTGGATCACCTTGAGAAGAATGGAGGTGCCAGAACACTTCACTGTGCTTATTCAGAACTTGTGCCTGGATCAGGAGGCAGGTATACAATCAGAACAAGAGAACACTGCCTGGTTTAAAGTCGGGAAGGTGTGCATCAGGGCTGTATCCTCTCACCAAACTTGTTCAATCTCTACGTTGAGCAAATCATCAGAGAAGCTGAATTTTAAGAAGAAGAATGCAGCACCAGGTTTGTAGGGAGCTTTATTAACAATCTGCAACATGCAAATGACACAAACTTGCTTGCTGAAAGTAAGGAGGAATTGAAACACTTGCTGGTAAAGATCAAGAAGTGCAGTCTTCAGTATAGATTACAACTCAATCTGAGGAAAACCAAAATCTTTACAATTGAACTAATAGGTACATCATGATCAATGGAGAAAAGTTTGACGTTGTCAAAGATCTTGTCTTCCTTGGACCACAATCAATGTACATGGAAGCAGCAGTCAAGAGATCAAAAGACGTATTGCGTTAGGTAAATCTACTGCACAAGACCTCTTTAGAGTATCAAAGAGCAAGGATGTTACTTTGAGGACAACCCTTACCCTAGCCATAATATTTTCCCTTGTATCGTATGCATGTGGAAGTTGGGCATTGAATACGGAAGGCCAAAGGAGAATCCATGCATTTGAATCGTCGTGCTGGAGAACCCTAGGGAAAGCATCATGGACCGCTCGAAGGACAAAGAGATCCGTGCTGTCGAAGTGAGACCAGAGTGCTCCTTAGAGGCAAGCATGGCAAAAAGTCATCTAACATACTTGGGACATATTGTCAAAACGACCGATCCCTAGAGAAGGACATCATGCTGGGTAAAGTGGGGAGAGCAGCAAACAGAGGACGGTCCTCAAGGAGATGGACTGATACAGTTATGAATCAAGGGGCTCAGGCAGAGGACCAAAGGTGAGGATGACCCCGGAACATACAGTGTTTCCTTCTGGTCAGAGCCAAGTCAATGGGTCAGAGCCAAGTCAATGGCAACTAACCACAACAGGCCTCTAAACTTCTCTCCTGAGGTACCTCTAGATTACCTGGAACTTCCAACCATTTGATTAGCACCTTAGCCCTTTGCACCACCCAGGGACCCCTGGGTAAGTGTTCGCAGTGATCACAACGCAGAAGATCCTCTGCATCTGCCATTCCCGAGGACTCAGCCGACTGCCCCTCACCAGGCTTCCCCCTGGCAGTGTAGTCCCATCTCTGAATGGAGGCTCTCCTCTGCTTTCATTCTCATGGAGACAATGTGTCCAAGTGTAGGGATCAGGATTGACTTCTGGCTTCCGTGTGAGCACCAGGAACAATATCATCAGGCTGTCACGCTCTCCTTACACTAACTTCGATCATCAGTCGAGAGCTGATCTTAGTCTCCAGTACTGCTGTAAGAGACATGCCCCCAGGAAGATGGCTTTCACAAAGAGAATGCTATTCCCTCACCATTGAAGAGCCCAGAAGTTGCCCATTGGAGGCAAGGGTTTTTTCTGTTGCCTTTGACGAAAGGGCTGTGTCTCCTCTCAGAGGCTCCGGCATGCCTGGGAGATCTCTCCAAGCATCAAGGCAGCAACCTTCTCCGAGCTTTAGGAGTTTGTCCTTGCTCCCAGGACAGGGAATCCGGGTCCTAAGCACGTGCTCAATACCCAGCTCTTCTCATTGGGTGGTTGCTCCCCCGCTCTCCTTTCAGCTCTTGCAGGCCCCGCCCCAGGGAGATTCCTCTCCCACAGGATCAGAGCTGGGATCAAACTCAAGGGGTTGCATCCCACCTTTAACCATCTTAAAACTGATTGACGAGCACATCAGGCTGTCAAAACAGGCACACCAGAGACTCATGGCCCAGCCAAGTTGGCACATAATTTGGGTGGCAAAATCTGGAGCCTCTCTCCTCCTTTACGAAGTCTGGCATCTTTGCAACTATAGATAAATTTTTTAAATGCTCTGAAAGAAATCTTAGTAAGATCTGCTCTAACTCTTTTCAGGCTATGAAAGCATCACGCTGGACAACATGCAAAAATGTTTATATTTCCTAGACATTTTAATAGGTAAAAACCAAATAGTCACAGAAGAAAAAGCACTGAATTTTGGAAGCTTGCTCTTGCTCTTATGCCTTTCTTCTTCTCTCTTTTAAAACTCGAATCCCAAATTATAATGCAGCTTCCCTCCTTTCGATCTCCACATTACGTTTCCAATATTCACATTTCTTCTTAATACAGAGAGATGGATAACCCTATCCCTTGATAGATGCCAGAGGCACGCCTGCTGTTGAGACGCCCGCTCTCCTTCTAATCTCTGCAATATCTAAAGTTCATTTCACTGCTCCTATCCTGATAGTGCTTCAGTTTTCAAATGTTAACTTTCCACAATGATATTTCCAATAATACAGCATTTGCCCAAAGAATGATTTGATTAGAATGCAGTAAGATGTCTCAAAGGCTGCAGCCTTCCCACCTCCATATTCCCCAATGTCTTTGTCCTATGTTTAGGACTGTCTTTGAAAAACAAGCCAGAAGAGGGGGAAGACTTCCCTGATGAAATAAAATACTCCAGATTACCTTTAAGGTTTTGATTAGCCTGAGCACCTACTTCAGGTGTGCCACAAGCTTCCAGTTTGGAAACAAAGATTCCAACTCATAAAATGAGTCATCAATGTCAGGCCAGACCACAGATGATTTACCTAAAACCCCATTCTGTAGACACTAGAGCAAGAAATCCAAGAAAAAAGCACCATCAACCACCTAAAGCTAAACGAAAGAAACATTTTTATTAGCAACCTGCTAATGATTGGGTCTTGAAACAAGCAGCCAAGTTGAGGCAAGAAAATGCAAGACTTTTCAAGAGAAGGCCTGAGAAGTGGAGAAAGAATGGTGAGTCCGCAGGGAAGAAAAATAAGAGCCATTGGGTTTTATTGAGCACTTAGCAAGGCTGCCTGGTGTGTTCCATGATTTACCTGTAGTGCACCAGGGACTGTCCCGAATGGCCCTCACACAGTTGAATGACAAGCCTCTTCTAGCTCATGTCACAGCTTCTCACCCTTCAAAATGATACCTCTCACGGCAACTGTCTTTTCATTTGGCTTCACCATAAATTTCTTTTGTTTTCTAAACTGGATACTTTGTGTATAAAGTAACAAAAAAAAAGGTGTTTTTTATTCGTCAGCTTTCTGACACGTCCAGTTTGAGGAGTCCGTGCAAATAGGAGAGGACTTTAATCGGGTCATGGAAAAACTGAATCGAAATATCATGGGATTTTTCCATACCATTTTTGAAGCCCCCTTGTATACACAGCCATGGAACAGCCACAGAGAATGTGAGGCAGAACATTTGCTTTGCCCCGCCCCAAATTTCCCTCCCTCTGTAAGTATCCTTCCCCATTCTAATTTCAACTTGCTATTTTATTTAAACAGTATCATAAAGCAATTTTTTATGGTCCAGCTTCTTACACTTGGTATAATATTTGGTGATGTCTCCAGGATATTGCTCACAGCCCACTACACATCTGTCAGTGGCGTCCTGTGTATTGCTATGGTGCTGGAAGCTTTGTCACCGGTATCTCAAAGACCAGCAGGGTCAACCATGATAGATGGGTTTCAGTGGAGCCTCCAGACTAAGACTAGCCTCCAGATTAAGACTAGAAAGAAGGAATGGGCCATCCACTTGTGATATTTCAACCACTGGAAACCTTACAAACAGCAGCAGGACCCTGCCTGATAGAGTGCCATAAAATGAGTCCCTCAGGTTGGAAGGCCCTTGAATTTGACAGGGAACGAGCTGCCTCCACAAAGCAGAGCTGACCTTCATGAAATGGACCTTCATTAGCTGATGTGCCCCCCCCCCCTCAAAATTAGAGAAACAGCTGAAATCATCCATGAACAATTGGAATTTAAATGGAATTCACCTGGAAACATTAGAAGGCATAGAAAATGCAATTGAACACGTAAGGTTGGGTTTCCTCCACAAGAATGAGCCGAAATAGACTGATGATGGCCACTTTGAATTGGATGAATACATGGCCTGTTATGCCTAGAATAACAAATTGAAGAGGAAAGGAAATGCATTCCATTCCTGATGGATGATCCATTATTTCAGTAGGGAGCTTATTATCCAGAAACAATGGTATTGACAGAAGAAAGCCAAGCTGCAATAAAGGCATTAGCAAAAACCAGGCTCCAGGAATCGATGGAATAACCATTGCGATTCATATTTCAACAAACAGATGCAATACTAGAAGTGCTCACTCATCTATGCCAAGAAATTCGGGAGATAATCATCTGATCAACTGACCAGAGAAGATCCATATTGATGCCCATTCCAAAGAAAGATGCTAGACAAGAATGCAGAAACTATCTAATGACATCATTAATATCACACACAAGTAAAATTTTCCTGAAGATAATGTAAACACAGTTGCAGCTGTACATCAGCACGATGTGGAATGAGAGACACAATCAATGATGTCACATGGATCTTAGTTGAAAGCAGAGATTGCCAGACAGATGTGTGTGTTTTACTGGCATTCCAATATGTAGATCATAACAAAGTATGGGTGACATTGTGAAGGATGGGAGTTCCAGAACAATCCACTGTACTCCTGTAGAATCTGTACGTAGAACTGCAGGCAGTTCTTCAAATAGACAACGGGATTCTGAGTGGTTTAAAGACAGACAAGTGTGTAGCAGTGTTGTATCCTTTCACCATTCTTAGTCAATATATACGCTGAACAAAGATGCTAACCAACTGGGCTACATGATTAGGAAAGTGTCGCTAACAACCTGGGATGTGAAGATGACCCAACTCGCTTATGAAAGCAAGGAGGACTTGAAATCTTACTGAAGATCAAAGACTTCAGCCTCCAGTCTGGATTTCACCTGACAATAAAGACCACAAAGATCCTCACAAGAGGACCAATAAGTAACATCATGATAAACACAGGAAAGATGACATTTTCAAGGATTTCATTTTTCTTGGATCACTATCCATAGGAGTAGCAGTCAAGAAATACAACAACATATTCCATTGGGCAAATCTGCTACAAAAGATATCTTTGCAGAGAAAAAAAATTGGCACTTTATGACTCAGGTGCACTTGACCCACGCCATTTTCAATCACCTCATAGACATGCAAAAACTGGACAGTGAAACAAGGAAGACCACAGATGCCTCTGAATTGTGGTGTTGATGAAAAATATGGAATGGGGAAAAAAGAACAAATAAAACAAATCAGTGTTGGAAGAAGTATAGGCAGAATGCTCCTTAACAGCAAGGATGACGAGCCTTCACTTTAGACATGCTTTAGACAGGCAAGGATGAACCAATCTCGGAAAAAGGGCATCATATGTCTGTGGAGAAGAGGAATCCCTGTAACTAGGCAGACTGGTACAGTGCCTGAAACAATGCATTCAAGCAACGGTGGTGAGAAGGACGCAAGGCCAGGCAGTGTTCCCTTCCATCGTGCAGAGAGTGGTTATAAATCAAAACTCATCCCAGACGCCTCACAACAACCGCAACACATGCATGTAACAGTGCATCACACAGAAATGTTACAGTGCATGTCTTTATCTAACGCATTGATCCATAGCAGTTTCTAATAGTTACCTCGAGTGAACAAAGCTGTGATGGACATGCATAGAAATAAATGTGTAGACACATACACGCTTCCATTCAGTTTGAGGAAATAATACAGGAGTGGAATGGCAGGCCTATGACACATGCAGGCGAAACTGTAATAAAAACTTCCAAACTGTTTTCCAACCTCTCTGCGCCCTTTTTAATGCGAGTAGTTATATGTGGGAGAGCTCTATTTACCACGCCCTCCCCTGCAGTACATGCAGCCAATGCTCATCCACCCTGTTCGTCCTTTGACAAAAATCAAAGGGGAATGAGCAGGCGGGACGAAATATGATGAAGTAGGAGTCCCTGCATGGTACAAAGGGTTAAAGCACTTGTCTGGGAATCGAAAACTTGGAGTTCTGAGCCTCCCCGAGGGGCTTCTGAAGAGAGGCTGGTGATCTACTTCCCAACAGTCAGCCCTTGAAAACCCTATGGAGCCCGCTTCTGCTGACACCCAGGGGGCTGCCTGCCTGCTTCTGCTGACACCCAGGGGGCTGTCTGCCCGCTTCTGCTCTGACACCCAGGGGGCTGCCTACCCACTTCTGCTCTGACATCCAAGGAGCTGCCTGCCCGCTTCTGCTGACACCCAGGGGGTTGCCTACCCGCTTCTGCTCTGACACCCAGGGAGTTGCCTACCCACTTCTGCTCTGACACCCAGGGGGTTGCCTACCCACTTCTGCTCTGACACCCAGGGGGTTGCCTACCTGCTTCTGCTGACACCCAGGAGGGCTGCCTTGAGTTAGAGTCAGTTAATTGGTTGATTGGCAGCTAGTTAATGGGTGTGCTACTCCAAGAAAAATGGCTGCAAATATATTTATATGTGAGTATGGGGAAATAGATCTATGTGCCTATATTTATAAGTTTAGTCTTAAGGCAGCAGCAGGACATTGGGCCTCCACTCAAGTATTCCCTCAATGCAAGAAAACTGTCTCCTATTAAATTGGCATTCTATGATGCTTACCTTCCCGACACAACCACTGAAAAAAAAGTGTGAATAAGCAAATGTGGTGAAGAAAGCTGATGGTGGCCAGCTATCAAAAGATATAGTGTCTGGGGTCTAAAAGGCTTGAAGGTAAACAAGCAGCCATCTAGCTCAGAAGCAACAAAGCCCACATGGAAGAAGTCCACCAGCCTGTGTGACCACGAGGTGTCGAAGGGATCAGGTATCAGGCATCATCAGAACAAAAAATCTTACCATAGTGAATGAGGTGGGGAGTGCGGAGTGGAGACCCAAAGCCCTTTAGTAGGCCACTGGACATCCCCTTACAGAAGGGTTTCGGGGAAGAGATGAGCCAGTCAGGGTACAGGGTAGCAACCATGAAAAATAAAACTTTCCTCTACTTCCTAAAAGCTTCCTGTCCCCCCCCCCCCCACTATCATGATCCCAATTCTATCATACAAGTCTGGCTAGACCAGAGGATGTACACTGGTACAGATAGGAATTGGAAACACAGGGAATCCAGGGTGGATGATCCCTTCAGGACCAGTGCTGTGAGTGGTGATACTGGGAGGGTAGAGGGAGGGTGGGTTGGAAAGGTTACAAGAATCTACATGTGACCTCCTCCCTGGGGGACAGACAACAGAAAAGTGGGTTGAAGGGAGACATTGGACAGGGCAAGATATGGCAAAATAATAATTTATAAATTATCAAGGGTTCATGAGGGAGGCAGGAGCAGGGAGAGAAGGGGAAAATGCGGAGCTGATGCCAGGGGTTTAGGTGGAGAACAAATGTTTTGAGAATGATGAGGGCAATGAATGTACAGATATGCTTTACATAATAGATGTATGTATGGATTGTGATAAGAGTTGTATGAGCCACTAATAAAACGATTAAAAAATAAAAATAAATTTAAAAAAAGAAAAATGAAGTTCATAACATTTTCATAAGAAACTTCTTTTTTCCTATTTGGCAATAGAAATGTGTGACTCAACCCATATTTGAAAATTTGAGGCTTGCTGACTTAGGCATACAAAATAATAAGCAGGTCTCCCCAGTTTGCATTAGCGGGATGATGATCAATTTTATTCTGTGTCAGAAAGTAAGAATGATGAGGCACAGTTTAAAAGCACCATAGCCGCAATCTGAGGAACAAAATGTTCACAGGAAAACATTCCACAGAGAGCCCCTCCTTTGGTGAACTCTTTGTGAACATTCTCCATTAGCATATTTATTGTGAGGTCGTCAGCATGCTCCCAGATTGACTGAAAACAGTCTTTAAAAAAATAAAATAAAAGATGATAAATGTACCCTTTTATATTTGGCTAAATTAACATTCCTTGGGTTTAACCATTTGTGTTTTCTCACCTCTGTGCAGTGCTTTGCAGTTTAACAACTTATAACCTTATAACTTGGTGTGACCTTTCACCCCTTCACAAGAGATCTGACACTGGACAAGTTTTTCCAACTTGCCAGAGGTAGACCAGGTAGGTCTTAATCTAAATCATAAAACGAGTGAAACCTGAATAAAGAAGATTCTTTTCTCCCCATCTGAGAGACATCTGTGTTCATAAGGCAAAGGTTACAAAAGGAAAAATAAAACTCCTCTCTCCTGGATTAATTCCCTAAATGCTTAGGAACAATATTTATGAAGGATTTAGAGGGCTGGAGACAAGAAAGATGAGAAACTCAGCCCTGCCGGCTTCAGCTGAGCTACACTGCAATGTAAAATGTATCATTTAATTTGTTGTATTTACTATTTCAATTTGAAAGGAAGTATATTGTATACATAAATAATACATTTTTTAGTTAGGTAAAGTAATAATATTTTTTCCAGTTTATCTAGCAAGAGCAGATAATTGAAACCAAACTGATCTTTTGATGTTCCATCCAGCATCTTGTCTCCTTCATATCTCCTTCTACGGCTCCTGCAGACGGATACGAGGGGAGGAAATTAGATTCACTGTTTGCATAAACCAATGAATTGAGCTGGTAGCTCTGCCGGTCCAATTAACTCCTCTAACAATATGGGTGAAATGAGGTTATGGCTATGTTTGTAGTCAATTAGAGTTGTTCTGATTGAACGCTCCCTCTTGTAATCTTATTTAAAGTTAAGTAAACCAGAAGCTGAAATATATTTCATGAAAAGGGAGAAGTCTGGATGGGGGAGGGGAAAAGGGGATTTAGATCAAGATATGCTCTAAATGACTTCTCATTTATTATGGCCATAAAGGAAAGGGGTTTTTTTTTCTTGTTTGTTTGTTTATTTAGTCCAAATAAGAAAGTGTTGGACACGGCACACTTTGAAGACATCTTCATTAGGATTGTAAACACTGCTACTGCTCTTGTGACAAAGGAACATCATTGATGGCAAACAAAATGGTACAAGTTGAAGAAATAGAAACTACTAGATCCCAACTACTGTCACCTCAGTTGCTTATTGGTCTGGGGGGAAAAATAAGACTAATACTTCAAGTTTACAAGCTTACAAAAAAAATAGTCATCGAAGATAACACCGATGCGCTCATAAAACTTAGATCTGGCAGACAAAGCAGCTCAAATAGAAGACAAAAAAACAATCATTTGCTAGATTCTGCTCTCAAAACATATTAACTTGTTGATCCTATAGCAACCTGAAGAGACAGACATTAGTATTCCAATTTTACATGAGAAAATCCAAGCACCGAGTGATTAGGAGACTTTACGAGGCCTCTCTGTTGATGACGTGACACAGGCAGATCTGAAGCCGAGCCAGCTCAGGGACTATGCACGTGATACCGCATGATACAATATCCCTGTGATGCACCAGCTCATATGAAACAACAGTGGGATGTTTCGGTATCACTGTGACACGGGGTTTCACATTTTAGAAAGATGAGGAGCAAGGGCAGATCCTCACCTTCCCAAGGATTTTGATGTGAAGGGACGGTAATCCTGTCAGGGAGTCTACATTTGCAGAGGCTTTGATTCTGGAGGAGGATGCTGTGGGCTTGAGAGAGACGGATGGCAGCCAGGCCTGGAAGCAGAATCTTTGATGTGGTGAAAAACGTGAAATCGTCCACTACAGATTAATGAGTAAGCTGAGGTAAACCTGTGCTTATCTTGCTTACTGAGTAAGCCTACACCGTGGCGCCCTGAATCTTGAAGAACTGGGGGTACTTAGATGAACCATCCAGGCTAGATGATGGGAAAAGAACAAGGACATTTGGCATTCAGGTTGGTTGTCAGTGAGCTCTGTAAGTGAGCTGTTCATCCTGATTTCTCACTGAGGTCCACTGGCCCTCCAGCCAACCTGAAAAATCGCCTTGGCACCCAGACACCTCTGTGTGCTTGGCCTTCTCCAGGTTGATCTCTCCAGGTGAGCTTTTTTTTTTTTCCTGGAACATAGAATTTAAAGAGCAAGCAAGGAGTCAGACTGTAATCGCCTGGTCCAGAAGACACCCGCTGGCCTACAGGAATCCTTTTATCCATTAGCAAAAGTGCCTTCTCCAGCTAAACTGCCACCTGCTGCGCAGAGTGGAGGGTGCCTTGGTGTAATTGGATGCAGGTGATGCTCCCTGGACAACTCTGCTGTCCTCAGCCCCACACACGCACGCACGCACGCAGGAGCACTCACATACGGTCCAGACCTGGGCGCATCAGCCCACGCACCCACCTCCTTTGGAATCACCCCTCAATGTTGCAAAGGTTTATATGATTTTTACATCATTCCAAAATTGCTTATACTCCAGGTGGTGATAAGCACTCTTATGTACTGATTTGGGAAGAGGAAGTCATTAGGAATGTTTGAACAACAAAAACAGGATATGTAATGTGCCAAAATCCAGTGATTTGAGGTAGGATAATCAATAGCAAAGATATTTTTAACTGCCCAAAATTATGCATTAATATGTTTGCACATTTATTCCATGTAGTTCCTAATGAAATAAAACCAGAAGCAATAAGGCAATTTGAGGCATATTATCATAGAGTATAATGCTGTTGTTTAAATGTTTCCATTTTATAATCTTAATCCTATGGGGTAATTAACAGAATTCCTTATATAGATTATGTAATTATTTACTATATTAAATGCTTAATATAAAATTCTATATAGAGGTCGATAGCCAGCTCGTATCTTTAAATGTGTTTGTTTAAATATGATTAAAATGAATACCAACAAAAAGCTTTTATAGGTGATGGAAGTGGGTTGTAGTGAGGGCCACACAGCTGTACACATCGAATAAAATTCACACACTATGAAAGCTTCATGGCACAGCAGTTAAGCATCCACTGCTTAATTCCCTGGACCGTCAGTAACTCCTTAGAGCCCACTGGCCATTCTGTAGGAAGAAGTAGCAGTCTGTTGCCATGAATCTCACAGTTTAGAAGGCCCTCTGAGGCAGTTCTACCTCATTCTCGTTGGTCATTCTGAGTTGGAATCAAAGCAACGACAACGGGTTTTAGTTCAGTGTTTTGATACACATGCTATTTGAATGCCGTCTTATTAAAGGCACTTGAAAAATGAGATTAAAACAAATGACTTTGGAAGCATATCTCAGTAGGCCATTCAATATTTTCTGATATGTTTATGGGAGCAGTTGCTTACATAATTAAGAAATCATTTCAATGTAATTCCATTTAATATACTGTGATGCAGTGGATTTTTTTTTTAACATGATCCTTCTAGCCATAGCCTCTGTAACGCCTTTTCCCAATGAGTCTGGGTAAGAAAAAGGTGAGGAAGGACCCTGACAGGATTCAGTTGTGAGTGACATTGAAAGGGTTAACTGATGGCTCTTGCAATCAACCCAGCATAAAATTATCAAACCCAGCATCAAAGTCGAGAGTGCCGCAGGAAACAAAGCCTACCCACATTTGCCTAGCGCTTACTCTGTGCTTAGCGTTGTGACAGAATCTCAGATTGTACCAGATAAACTTCACATGGACCCCTTCCTGAGAAGGAGTTTGAATTTCAGTGAGAGTAGAATAGGAAGTAAATACTCATTTATAATCAAATGAAATCATCTTTCAAAAACAGTTGCAAATAGCAGGTTTTGATAGCTCAATAAAACACAATTATTAATTAGCAAAGGAAAAAAGAGAGAGACAAATCTTCACAGAGAGTCTCTGGTTGGCAAGACAGTTCTGTGTGTTGCCTAGAGGTACACAGGGCCATAGCCTTTGAAATAATTAAATTAATGGATTTTGTTTGTAAATAAGACTTAGCGATTACATTACGTTTTGGCATAGTGGTTACATATTGAGCTGCTCCCTACAAGGTCAGCAGTTCGAAGCTATCGGCTGCTCCCAAGACTGGGCTTTCTACTCTCCTCAGGAGTTACCGTCTTGTCTTGGAAACTCACAGGGGCAGTTCTAGCCTGTCCTATGGGCTCACTAGGAGTCGAATTAACATGGCCATCATGAAAGTGCTGTGGCTTGGGGTTTCACGTGCACACTGATGTCTGCTAGGGGAAGAAACGCCAACCTTAACAATTGAGGAGAAAGGGGGGTTTTGTAGAGTTGGAAGAGGGTGAGTTACCTAAGAGGAAAGAGAAGTTACTCGTTCTGCCAGCCACATCATAAGAGGAAGCTGCGTGAATCTGCTTGTGGAAAGATTAAAGCATGCGGAAACCCTATGGGGCAGGTCTCCTCTGATCAGAACGGACTCGCTGTCACAGAACAATAACAACATGAAGAGAGGAGACATATGACAGCTGATACTTTGTTGTCACTGATTGTTCAACTGGATGGAGTAGATAGTGACATCCCCACGTACCACGAGGGGTCAAGTAAATCCCATGTTCTATGAAGGCGGGTACCTCCCTACAGGAAGGGTATAGAGTGACACAACCAGGTTTCTCCTCCGGAAATTTACCAGTCAGGCATATTGAGTCTCCTGTGGCCTGGAATCAGTAAAGGGGGGCAGAAAACTCAGAAACTGAGGAAAAGTCATTGGGAAGGAAGCAGCTATTCTCTATCACTATATGTGCTGTATCAGAACCTCCAGTCAAGTTTAAAATAAAGAATCGTAATACAAATTCATGCATATTATAACTACTGCTTTCTGAATTCTGAGGGAGATTCTTCACTTATATTTAAAGCACGCACAATTCGACCTCGAACCTACATCATCTCTTTGTCATGGATTAGACTGTGTCCCCCAGCATAGGTATTGAAGCCTTGCCTCTTTGGAGGTGATTATGTTTTGGAACAGAAATGGTATTTTGTTATGGTAATTCTGCCATACCAAGACAGAGGGAGTACTAAATTTAATCACTTCTGCCTTACAAAATGAGCAGAATGAATACAGATGTACCCCCAGTGGGAGGTGAGGATCTAGCTACAAACAAAAAAAAAATCCCAATTTTAGAGGCAGAATCAAGATGACTGAAACATTGATTTGAACTTTTCACTTCCAGGCCTGTGAGAAATTAAATTTATGGCCCAAGAAATCATTCCCTTGTGGTACCTGTTGCAAAAGTTCTAGGGAACGAAAACAGAGCACTGAATTGTGCTCATTGGGGACCTGTCCACACACCAGGGGTGGGGGAGCTGTTGGGACACCACAAAGGGCTACTGCGTGGTTTAAAATCAGGAAAGACGTCGTCCGTCGGTGCTGCATCCTTTAGCCACACGGATTCAATCTGCCTGAGAAGCCACACTCTATGAAGAAAAGGAAAGAAGAAAGGATCCACGTGGTTGAAAAGCGGGAATGGTGTGGGGCCACATTCTTTCTGATTGCTTATTCACACTGTAGGCTGAGCAAGCAGTTCAAGAAGCTGGGCTACCTGAAGAATGTGGTCTCGGGATTAGAGGAAGGCTCGCTGACAAGCTCTGATCGGTAGATGACACAACCTTGCTTACTGAAAACAAGGAAGACTCAAAAGCACTTCTTAACAAACACTAGACTGCAGTCATCAGTGTGGGCTATGCCGCAATGAATGGGGGGGAAATCCTCGCAAGACCAATAGATAGCATCATGGTGAACAGAGAGCAGATAGAAGTTTTCAAGGATTTAAATTTTCCTGCATCTAAAATTAATGCTCGTGGAAACATCAGTCAGAAAAAAATCAACAACATACCACATTGGGCAAATCAGCTGTAAGAGACTTCTTTAAAATGCTAGAGCAAAACTGTCACTTTAAGGGCTAAGGTGAGCTTGAGCACAGGCAGAGAACTTTCAATCACTTCATATTATGCAAAAGGAATAAGGAAGGCCAACAAAGAATTGATGCATATGAATTATGATGTTGGTGAAGAATATTGAATATGCCATGGGCTGTCAGAAGAACAAACAAATGTCTTTTAGAATTACAGCCGGAATGCTCCTTAGAAATGAGATGACAAAACTTTATCTTGTATGCTCTGGACATGTTATCAGGAGGGATCAGTCTTGGGAAAGGACATCATACTGGTAAAGCAGAAGGCCTGAGAAAAAGAGGAAAATAAAAAAAAATAACTCGGGTGGGGGGATAATATTCTGTCTCTCCTGAGGGTCTGTCTGTGAGATTGCCTTTAAAATAAAGACCCGGCAGCAGCGGCAACTCCACCATCCCCTATTGAAATTTAACCAGACATGGTTGAGTCTGAAAAAACAGGAAGATGTCGGTCCCCAAAAGCAGCCACAGTCTCGATGCCTACCGTTATTTCTCTTTTGTGAGTCATAAACCAAGACTTTTTCTTGGCGAGATAGAGTTTGAATGTCAACATCTGATGGGGTTGATTAAGTAACTGTGCACAACATTCTGGAAGAATTCGGAAAGGAAGAGCGCTCCTCTCATGTCAGCACACTGGTCTTACAGTTCGACAGTATTAGCTTGCACCCAGTGAAAGGGCTTGGCATCAGTAATCAGCTCAGAGACTCCCCATTCCTTTTAAATTCAAATGGTAGATTTTAGAAACGTCTTTGGTGGCCTAGTGGCTATGTGTTCGGCTGCTAACTACAAGGTTAGCAGTGAGAAGCCACGAGGTAGTCCTCCAGAAAAAGACAGGACTCTTTACTCCTGAAAAGAGTAGAAAGTCTTGGAAACTCACAGGAGGCGATTCTACCCTGTCCTATAGGATCACAATAAGGCATCATTGGCTCGATGACAGGAAATTAGTGAGGTGATAAGTTGTTTGAAGTAAATTAGATGGCAGAGCTCAGCTGAGTGGTGACTGCAGAGATGGGCTTGGGGGGGGGGGGGGCAGGAGGGCGGGGTTGTGATCAGATTAACCCTTGCTGCTCTGAGCTCTACAATCACAGTCCCCTGTACTCAGCCTGAGAGGAGCAGCTTTCTACCGGGCAGGTCCTGACTTTGAGAAGGCCCTGGGGAAGCTTGGTTGGATTTTGATGACTTCATTTTATCCCACAGACCAAGCAAATACTAAAACAGGGAAAGGGTCATGAGGTACTCCCTGAAACAGAGGTGCTCCATGGTGTCTTGGACGCAGATTTTTATTGAATGATTTTAGTTCAACATGACGATGGATGGTTGATGACGGCTTATGATAATAATGGGAGGCCTGATGGCATAGTAGATTGGGTCAGACTGGTCCAGTTTGGGTGGCATATTAGGCAAGAACAGTAAGTGGTTATTATTATGACAGACACAAATGCATATTTTTCTTGTAGGATACTTTCTCTAAAAAATAAGTGGCATGAAATGAAGTATCAGTCTAATAGGAAACTCAATCTGGTCTGCGGTGCTGTCAATAGCCCAAGAACATCTCATTGGTCTGATTGGATCTCACCCTAAACACTCGATTAGAAGGGGCTTGAAGAAGAAGTAAAACCCCTCCGTGCCATCCACGGACTTGGCTACCAGCTGAGAATTAGGTGATTCCCTGCATAACGCAAATATCAGCACAGCACTAAAGGAGAAAATCTCACCTCATTCCATACGCATGGAATTCAAAATTTGCTGCCAGACATGTGAGTTAGAATGTGAAGTTCCCACTGCTAGGAGAGGGGAAGACGGGAAAGGCAGGTCATGCTCAGACTCCTAGCTCCACAGGACTAGACGGATTTCATCAGGAGAAAGCTAGTAAGCAGAACTCCAGGCTATAGTGCGCATCTCTGAGTGGCAGACTCCCAGAGTGACATGTTCCCCTGTAGGACAGCCACGCTGCCCGTGGTAGGGATGAGGTGAAGAGTTGTGGGAAGTCCCCACGCCCCTTCTGAGGAGTCCGGACTCCAAAGCAGTCAAGGGACACAAAACTCCAGCGACCACGACAACTGCTCAGCCACACTGTTCGTTTGTATGTGTGTGCGTGCATGTGTGTGCATGTGTGTGCATGTGTGTGTGTGTGTGTTATGGGTGGGGACCGGGGGAGGTCAGGGCTAAGAATGAATGAATGGAGAACCAGGTGGGCCTTTCATCTCCCAGGTAAGGTGTCCGTGAGTGGAGGGAATGCTGAGCATGACAGGACGCATCATTGGAGAAGGAGCGCCAAGGCAGCGTGGTGGGCCCCGGAGTGGACAGTGCCTGTCTCCTTGCTGACAAGAGTTTGGCAATGTTCAGGTTCAGGTAGGCTTTTATTGAACATGTATGCGCACTTGTATGATCAAGATCATACAAAAATCCAAGCCACATGAGTTATTAAAGATTTATTTTCTAGTCATCCATTCCCACCCCATCCCCCCAAAAAACAGTTTTTAAGCACCAGCTTCTAACCAAGAAGAAGAGGAATGAATTGTCTCTGAGATGTGTCTGGAGGGACCTAGCAAGAGTCTAGACCTTACAGGTGCCAAGTCATTGAATTTCATGCTGTGAGCCCCAGCCCCGGCTCTGTAAAATGGAAATAATAGAACCGTTTCTGAACACGGTTGTCAGGGGTCAGTGAGACAATGGGTGCATGGTTCTAGGCTCAGCGTTTGATAGATAGTCAAAGCCACCCAATGGTATGTTACTACTGTTGGGACCATCATCATCATCATCATCAATCATCATCATCTAACTTGTTAAACAGGAAACAGACATCATAGAAATGACCCTTGGTGGGAAGTGGTGAGAAAATGACATCTATAAAACACTAGTGCCTGCCTCACCTTATTTCAGAGATACCAGAATGGAGGAGATCGGTGTGAGCTCAAATACAATACAACCTGGAAAATCCAGAACCTGGGGAACGCAGAAACTAGACAGAGATGAAAAACCCACTGAAACCTCTCTTAATGCTATGGAAATAGAACAGATGAAATCGAAATAGAACAGATGAAATCGTTTCAAAGTCCGTAGCTAGAAAGAAGAGGCCCACCTTCCAACTCCCTCTTCCTCTCTCCCCCATCACCACTCCTAAAGAAACTGCCGCCCAGAAAGGGCCAGAGAACAAACCACCAACAGAAGAAAACTGAGCTCGGCTCCTGGGCCCAACAGCCCTGAAGAGGGTTCTGACACGGAAGAGACTTGGATGAGGGGCCTCAGCCGGGGAAGCCTGGGCTCTAGAAATCACCAAGGGCAGTTGTTACAGGTTTCACAGCCATTGCCTGTCCTTGGTATTACGACAATTTTAATGTTGCAAATATATACAAGTAGACAAATGGGAGAACACAAAATGACCATTAGAACTATAATGTGTCTGTGAATAAGTCATCGCGATCCTCTTTGCAAATAAAGGGCGATATAAACGCTAAGTACTCCCACCCCTTACTAGTAATCATAATGTGTCATCTGCCGGAAACAGTTTCTTAAGTACTTTATGTTCTCTGCTGGAGTCAAGTCATTAATCCCATTTATATAGTTAATGGGGAAGCCATGAGTCCAAATTAAGGTCCTAAAAAAAGAGTGCTGGAGTTAATGACAAAGGGGAATCATTTTTTTTTCCTCTAGAGCTGTAATGTCGCTTTTCCAAATAGCACTTTTTTTTTTGCCCCTGACCTATACTTTGAATACTGTTTACTACACACCTACGCTGATGGGTTTCGAGTTGGTTGGTCCACACATTTCTAGGACCGCATGGTGATGCTGGTTCCTTAATAGGCTTCCTCCTGTCAACATCACTAAACTCATCGTCCCAAGAAAGCTGAGCCAGCTTTTGTGGTGTGCCCGTGAATGAGGACAACAACCCCCTGGTCCATCCAAACCCGCAAGGTGATTAGTCTGCGGCCTGCCCCCACGTAGAAAACAGGCGGGTACAGTAGTTACTTGGTTTACTGTGCTCCAGGGTCAGACAGACCCGGATTGCATCCCAGATCTGCCAGCATGTGAATAGATTTCGGGTCAGTCAACATCTTCAGGCTGTTTCCTCACCTTTAAGAAGATGCAGAAGTAAATCCTCTAGGAAGTATTTAGATGAAACTCGATCAGTGCTTATTAATAAGTGACTGTCAGGCAGGAAGCGAGTCCCTGGAGGCTGCAAAGGGTTAATGCGCTTGACAACTAACCGCAAGGTTGCATCTCTCCCAGAGAAGCTTCAGAAGGAAGACCTGTGGCCCACTTCCAAGACATCAATGATTGAGAACCCAGAGGAGCAGTTTTCCTTGACCACACACAAGGGTCGCCGTGAGTTGGGGCTGACTAAGAGCGACTATGTGTGCTTGATCGTTTGTCTTTCTTTTTTAGGGAAAGGAGAGTAGGGTGGAGGAAGACAAAGAGGAGAGAAGGAGGAAAAGATAGATGGAGAGGGAAGGAAAAACAGACAGGACCTCTGCATTCAAAAGATGAAAGGCAGGAAACGAGAGTCCTTCCTGCCACGTCCTGCCCTGGTTTTCAGGCTGTACCAGAAGGTTCCGGAGTAGGAAGCCTGTGAAACTGAGCCAAGCAGCAGCTTTGCTTCTCCCTCTAAAAAAAATCCGTCCTCGGGGGGTGGGGGGGGGAAAGCAGCTGTGTCGGCATGCTTCTTGCTTTTTGAGGGGGGAGCATATAGGGTATGTGAGCCAATCTAAAGGAGATTCAACCGCTATCCCTCACATACAACCCCCTCAAAGAGAGGGAGATGCCAAGTCTCTCTTGTGGTCCGGGTCCCATCCGCAGCCATCCCAGTGGAAGCACTTTGTCCTTGCTCTGCAATTACAAGCATAATTAGAAGAGGAGGTTGCAGCAAAGGTGCCTAATGCAGCTAAATCGCTATCATTAGACACTCTGGCCACACACATTCTCCAGAGGAATGTGCTTGGGCTTCCGTGTGAATCAGCTGGATCCCTTCGCAGCATTGATAGGCAGCTACTTTTAGACCACTGGGCTCATCTTTGTGTGTCCGCGGTGTGCAGAAACGGAGTGACCAAGTCTTGGGAGACTTAATCCCCAAAGAGGTGCTCAGGCTCCAGGCTCAGCGAGAGAATGAGCATAAAATAGGAGGTTTTGCAGCCACATGCTGTGATGTCAGTTAAAAAAGTATGTAATTTATGGTTCCAAATAATAAATTCTAGGGAATTTATTATGGTTCCGAATAATATATTCTAAAGTACTGGCGATACTTACAAGAATACAATAGGCATGCACTGCGAGGATCCCAAGCAAATGAGGACATATGGACATCTTTAAGCAGGAAGTGATATTAGTTAGGGCTTCAAACTTTGGGAAACCTTAATGGAAAATCAGGAAATGGCCTTCAGGTCAGTCAGTTAGCGGTCTCTCTGAAAACAATGTTAAATTTCCCAGGTTTGGTTTTAAATAAATGGTCATTTTTAGAATAATACATATCAAAAGTGTGTAAGCAATGCAGAAAAGTACAAAAAGAAAAGAAAGGGAAAAAATGTTGCCAATGTTATCGCCGTCAAAGCTGCAAGAGACTTTAGGGAGAACAGTGTTACCGTTTGATGAAAATTATTTCCATACTTGAAGAATAAATAGATAAATGGAAGGGTGGGGAGAGAAAGCAAGCCTTTATTTAAGAACTCATACTATGCTAGATTTTTTTTGTTAATAAAAGGAGTTGACTATAGTTTCATGGTGTGGACACACAGACACACACAAACAAGAAGAAAAATACTAAAAGTAATGTTGAACTTCGTGTAACTACTGCTTCATTACAAGGTACATTAGTTCCTATACCTCAATTCCCCAGGTCCCTACCCTGCATACCTTAGGCCTCTTCTGGGATAATTTGGATTAAAGAGAAACCAGGCTAGCTAAACAAGGCTACAGCCTTTTTGGTGTGTCTGAGAAGATCAAAGATGCTCTTTCAGATTTAAATAGCTCCCTGATGACCCTAATCAAAGGTCTTCCATGTCCATCAGCAGTCACACAGTAGGCAAAAGTGTCTGTTTAAATAGAGGTAAATTGCTTGGAGAAGTTGGGGTAAAAAAATGTAGTTGCTTGATGTCTGGAGACCAAATCCCTTCACCCAGGCCTGCATCCAACAGATTATCACCTGAACTTTTTGAGCCTTAACACCTTGCGCTCACACTCCAAAACTAGGAGAGAATGCGTGACTCTTTGTTAGGGAAGCCCTAAGAAACTAATGCAAACCGCTCCCTTATGAGTAATATTTTTATGTCCCTATCTTTGGGTTGAGGAGACCTGGTGGTGTAGTAGACTATGTACCGAGCTGCTAAGGACAAGGTCAGCAGCTCAAACCCACTAGTTGCTCTGAGGGAGAGAGATGAGGCTGTCCACTCCCATAAAGATGAAAACTCTTGGGATCCCAAAGGGGTAGTTCTATTCTGTCCTGTCGAGTCACTATGAGTCAGACTGGATGGTCATGAGTTTGAGTCCAGATCTTGGGGCAGTTTGCAGTATAGTTGGAGGGACAGAGTTAATACACTCAAAGTAAACTTAGAGTAGAAGACAGAAAACCTTTCCAGGCTCAACTTAGGGAAACAGGCAGTTGATATATATTAACTGAGCAAGTGGGGTGTACGTTATGGGACCAGCATAAAGGAACAGCTGCAGACAGAACAATAAGTAAAATAGTCCAGCTCTTGCCATCCCAGCTTACTGGAAACTCACCAAGAGTCCTCCACGCTCCCACTGATGAAGCCCAGCACTGACTACCTGAACAGCAAAAAAAAGCTGAGCGTGGGATCTTCTCTCCAAAAGACAAGCTTCTCTTTAAGTGACAGTAAAAGGGACCCTCAGGGGCTCCGTGTCTGCTTCTCTTTGCCTTCTTGGTTAATGTGATCACGGAAACATGCCGGAATCTCAGTTCTTTCCCATATCTAAAATCTCCAGAACACGGGACTAATTTGCATAAACAAGTACACATCGATGCAAGCCTCCTGCTGGGGATTTCTGTGTCCTTATGGATGAGACTTTGCATGGGGCTGTACAGCTTCTCTCCCTGAACGTAGGACAAGGACAGGCGATGCAAACGTCAGGGGTGGGAGAAACACAGTCAGCTCCGTTTCTTGCCCCTCTCCAATTCTTTACAACTATAGTTCACACTATGCTTTCTCTTGCCTGAACTTTTTTTTGTTGTTCTGCTTAGAAATAGTGTTATCCACATACCCTTCCTCTGGTTCTTTAATACTTCCTCCCTTATTAAGGCTTGAGTTTCACCTCAATAATACTTTCAGACCTATGTATGTTCATGGGTATAATTAAGATAATTTGATACAGGAATGCCAGGATGAATGTCCCTTCAGAAACGACAACAAGAGTAATGGTTTGCTAAAGATACAGGAAGACAGAGGGAGAAAGGGGTTGGGGAGAGAAAGATGATAGCAATGATGACTGGATAACCCCACATTAGGTAAGTGAATAACAGAATTGTAGATGAATGGATATATTGGATAGGTTAAGATATGGCATATATATGTATGTATGTATATATATGTATATGCCATATGTGGTAGTTACATAAATCTGGTATCAATTTGAGAGGATCAAGAGTGAAGGGGTGGAGTATAGCCTGTCAAGGTATAACCTATGAGGACTCTGTGTGGACATGGCCTTCTCCTGGAATTCTGAGAATTCCTGGATTGCTTCTTTGGAGGTGAGAGACACTTCTCTCTCTCTGCTCACTCCCTGAGAGATGCTCCACTGACAAGACACCTGGAGCTACACCCTGGGAGCTGGAGAATCCACATGGACCTACCCTGATGCAACCAGACCTCTGGAGCCAGAGAAGTCACATAGAGACCCCTGCCAGTGCTGAGATGCTTACAAAAACACTGGATCCACAAGACTTTGTACCCACTAGTCTGTGATCCTCTGCTATCAGTGTCATTGCATGTGTTTTGTGAGTCTGAAGAGGACTTTATAGATTGGTAACAGGCATATGGGCTAATATTGGATTTATGGACTTGACCTGTGTGGGTAGAGGGGGGTGCCAGCCCCCCACCACTAATCATGGGTTCGATAGGCACAATTGTAAGGTTGAGATGTATAAATATTATATTAAAGTCATAGAGATCAGGAGAGATAAAAGAGAAATTGAAATAATGGAGTCAGACACATTTCATGGTAGCATGCTCACCTCAGCCTCGCTTGGTGATCCACATGGAGAGAGGGGGAAGGGGAAGGAGGACAAGGGGGAAGGGAACAGGGGAGCAAGGATGGGAGAGGAGAGGAAGCTGACAAGAGGCCAAGAGGGGAGCCCAAGAGAGAGCTCTTTATTGCTAACCCAGGCCTGTATATCTTTGGCAGGGAGTGCAAGCTCCCTAATTACAGGGAAAGACATACATCACAAGAAGGGGTTGTACTATGGGTTATACAGCGATGAGAGGGGGACAATCTACGGATATAAACGCAATAGGAAGAGGAGGGATTGAGGGTATGCATGTGACAAGATGGGCGGATCCTAGATTCAGCATGGCAGCCTAACTTTGGATGTCACCGAGCCAGTTTGATCTGTTCTCTGGATCTCCATGGAAACCATTATCAGTAGAGGGTGAACCCCACCTACAGGAACCAGATCAATGACTGCAAGTCTTTAGGAAGGAGTAGCCCATTGTCCTTAACAGCAGGGAGTGGGGCCTACCTTAGTCTGGTGTCTGATTGCCTTCAGGGAGGATGTCTGGAAGCATCTGACCTCCCCCCATAGGCTAGCAAAAAGCCCCTAGTGTTTGGCATGTCTTTGGGGGAGACAGAGCTGGGGAAAAGTCTCCTTATAATTCCACAGACCTGGACTGGGCTGGGGTGTTTTCGCAATATTCAATTGCTCTTGTATACAAACCGCTTTCTTATATGCATAGGATTTGTTTCTCTAGTCTATCCAGACTCACACACCATATATAAGAGTTTAAGAAGAAAATGTTTTGAAATTGATTGTAGTAGAAATTGTACAATTATGCTTCAGCTATTTGATTTATGGAATGTCATGACACCTGGAAGAACTCCCAATAAAATTATGAATAAGAAAAGAAATAAAGAAATAGTGTAATCAATCAGGATTCTCAAGAGAAACTGAACCGATAGAAGATATGTGTGTTGTTAGGTTCGGTCAAGTTGGTTCCCATGCACAATGACCATATGTACAACAGAACAAATTCAAGTCAAATAAATCCTTGACAGCTTCAGTCTCTGCTCCATTTATCATGATGCTATCTATTGTACCAGTTGTGAGTATTTGGGATTTTCTTGTTTTTATTTTTATACTCAAGAAGTATCATCAAAAGCTGCAGCCTTCACCCTGCATTAACTCTTCTTCATTTTCAGCAAACACGGTTGTGTCATTTGCAAGTTGCAGGAGGTTAATGAGTCTTATTCCAATCCTAATGCCCATTTTCCCTCATATCATCTATCGTCTCAGATTATTTGCTTTGCTCGGCATACCGATTGGAAAAGTATGGCGAAAGTTCGGAGTCTGACACTCACATTGCTGACTTAAGACCACATAGCATCCCCTCGTTCTGTTCTAACAACTATCTCTTACTCTATTTTCAGGCTACAGATGAACATAGTGGAGTGTTTTGGAATTCCCTTCTTGCAATGTTATTCATAGTTTGTTATGAACCACACAGGTGAATGATTTCACACAGTCAATAAAACACAGGTAAACATTTCCCTCGCATCCTCAACGTTCAACAAAATCCATCTGATATCAGCAATGATATCTGCATTCGTGCCATCTTCTAATTCAAATGGAATGTCTGGCTGTTCCCTGTCAGTGTACTGCTGCAACCATTTCTGAATGATCTTCAACAAAAAGTTACTTGCATATTCTATCTATAATACTGCTCAAAATTTCCACATTACATTGGATCGACTTTTCTTTGAAATGGACACAAACATGGATCACTCCCAGTCAATTGGGAAGGGAACTGTCTCACAAATTCGTGGCATCAGTTAGCGAGCGCCCGTGTTTGTTGGTGCATCTCATTCGGTATTCTTGGAATCCTGTTTTTCACCGTGATCTTCAGTGCAGCTTGGATTTCTTCCATCACTATCATTAGTTCTTCACAAACGCCCCCTCCTAAAATGGTTAAACGTCAATCAATTCTTTTTGGTTCAGTAACTGTATATTTCTTCCATTTTCTTTTAATGCTTCCTGAATCCTTACAATTTTTGCTCTTTGAATATTGCACTCTGTAGGAATGACTTTTTTTTTCATTTCTTTCAGGCCGAGAAATGAGAGATGTATTTCAATGTCTCGTCTGACACCCATTTTGTTCTTTTCTTTCCTTCTTGTCTTTTAATCCCTTTACTTTCTTCCTGTACAATATCCTTGATGACATCCCCTATACAGCTAGTCTTTGGTCATTAATGTTTAATTCATCACATCTGTTTTTGAGATGGTTTTTAAGTTCAGGTAAAATGTACTCAAGGTCATATTGTGTCTCATGACTTCTTTTAATTTAACTTTTCTTTCTACCTGATTTTGAACTTGCATATGAGAAATTGATGGTCCCTTTTGCTGTCAGTCCCTGGCCTTCATTTGACTGATGACATTGAGCTTCTTCATTAACTCTTGCCACAGATGTAGTTGATTTAGTTTCTGGGTATTATATATAATGAGATCCATATGTATACTTGCCTTTGCATTCTTTTTTAAAAAGGGTATTTGTAATATAAATGTATGTAGCCATTTAAGAAAGTAACTTTATTAAAATCATAGGTATGTGTATTGTGGGTCATCAAAAAGTTGCTGGAAATACCTTTTAATTTCAGTTTTCTACAAACATTTTGAAGCCTCCGTGTGTATATGAAGAGATTTATTTTAAGAATTTGGACCACAGGACCACAGATGACTGGGAAGTCCAGAATCTACTTCTAAGCCGACTGGCTGAAAACTCAGCAGGAAATCATGCTATAGTTTTGTGTTAGTCTGGGTAGACTAGAGAAACAAATTCAGGAAGACGTATATGTATATAAGAAAGAGGTTTATATACACAAGCAATTGAATATTGAGAAAACATCCCAGTCCAGGTCAAGTCCATAAGTCCAATATAAGCCCAAATGTCTGATACCAACCTATAAAATCTTCTTCAGACTCACAGAATACAATGATGCCAAATGCAGGAGGATCACAGGTCAGGGGGTGGGAAGTCCTGTGGATCCAGTGGCAGTGTAAGCATCTCAGCACTAGCAGGGGTCTCTATGTGGCTTCTCTGGCTCCAGAGGTCTGGTTGCATCAGAGTAAGTCCATGTGGCTTCTCCAGCTCCCAGGGTGTAGCTCCAGGTGTCTTGTCAGTAGAGCATCTCTCAGGGAGTGATCAGAGAGAAAGAGGTGTTTCCACCTCCAAGGAAGCAATCCAGGAATTCTCAGAATTCCAGGAGAAGGCCATGTCCATACAGAGTCCTCATAGGTTATACCTTGACAGGCCATACTCCACCCCTTCACTCTTGATCCTCTCAAATTGACACCAGATTATGAAAATACCATAAGTCTCAAGGCATAAATTATTTCTCCATTTTAAAAAAAAACCCTTAATTTTCACTCTTTTTTTAAACCAAACCATGTTATTAGGAGCCAATCCAGACATCATACCATTCCATAGTTCAATCGTATCAAGAAAACTGTACAATTTCTACCAAAGTCAGTGTTAAAACATTTTCTTCCTCCTTGAGCTCCTAATACTAGTTATCCTCTACCCCTCTGTTTCTGCACCATATCCCCCAGGAATCTTTATTCCAATTATCTCTATAGATTCATCTATCCTGGGCTTCACGTACCAAAAAACATAGAAAAACAACACAGAGATACAGACACATCCTCTGGAAGAGGAAAGCCGTTAGTGCAAAGCTCAGATGGCATCCAAGGTTGGTTGATATGCAGAGCTTTAAAGGGGATGTGGAAGGACAAAGGGAAAACAGGATTGGTGGCAGATCAATTCATTACAATTGTAGGCGGCACTGCAGATGCAAGACCGCAATTGGGATACATACATTGGGCTTGTAAGATTGATCCAGGGCCTTTCAACCAAGGCAGTCAGGGCAAGATTGATAGGGCATCACTCATAACTATGAGCCCCCTGTGCTGTCCCCAGTAAGGTAATCTCCATCAAGGCCATACCCAGGCAAGCCCTTAAGAGAGACTGCCCTTTCCTGGGCTGGCTGGAGAAGGGTGGAGGTAATCTATTTTTCAAATACACTCTGCTTGAAGCCGGGATTATCTGCATCCTTGGTTAGTGGTCAGAAGAAATTCCATGGGCACTTAATCTGTATGAGAACTCTGAAAATGCATTTGGGACTGTCGCTATCATCCACAGCCATCTGCAAATCAGAATCCTCAGAATTTAAGCTGCAATACAGGGAATAAACCATAAAAAATTAGTCCCAAGCTCTTCTTTGCGAGTCCCTTTAGCAAGGCATGTGGAACCTCTGTAAACCACATACTAGAATGCACTTTACTGAGACTAGAGTTTACTTCCACAGATAAGCAAAGTTGACTCCAACTATGGCTTTGAAGTCAAAGGACGTGAAAGTGGTCTTTGGCAATCATCCAGTCATATGCCAATCTTCTCAAACATGGTTCCAGGACTACAGCATAGTCACTGGGGGATCTTGAGAGTCACCGACCGAATGAGTGGACGCGATTTAGGAGAAGAGAGAACAGAATCTGTTATCCTTCCCCGACCACGTAAAAGCTGACACAGGATGTTCTTTGAAGGAAATAGTTTTGTCAATCAGAGAAATACCTACTGACTAAAGCTTGCTCAAAAGCGCTTTCTTGCTGACCACAGTACACACTAGAAGGGGGCCTTTCACGACACACACACACCCCCCTGCTCATTCAGCCTTTCTTTTTCCTAGATGGAGTAATATAGTTGCAGTTCTTTCATGATATATGTGCTTCTCCGCAGTGATACATCAATGCCTCTATAGAATGCCACGATATGCTTGCTATACACGGAAAACGGAGGACTCTGAAGGGTATAAAGTCTTTCTCGCTCATGTATTTTTTCAATTCTGCAGGTACTGTGACTCTCAATAGCTTATTCATTTATTAAAGGCCATTTAAGAAAAAAAGATCAAATATTAAATCCCCAGGCATAAACATAACAAAACAAGAAAATGGATGACTGCCGGGACTCATTTTTAATATCATCGTGTTCCGCCGTGCTGTAAGTTTTTCGACCTTAAGCAAGAGACATTTGGTAACTTTAATGGAGTTTTCTTTATAAGCCTTTCTCCTTCTTTCTGTTTCTGTTTCAAAGTGGTTTTATCTCTAACTCTTTAAAAGTGGCTTTGTGTCTTAATCTGAGTTTTCTATGAAGGCAAAATCAGTGAAGAAGCATAGCTAAATAGAACCTATCACCAGTTAGTTGATTCTAAGAGGCACAGTGGTCCTATAAGACAAAGTAGAATTGTTCCACAGAATTATTCCAAAACCTCACATCTTAAAAGGAGCAGACAGCCTCATCCTGATCTCTCCAAGAGCGGTTGATTGGCTTAAAATGCCAATTTCGCAGTTAGCAGTGCTTAACCCACTGTGCCACCAGGACTCCAAATATTTACAAAGGGATTTTAAAGAGTTTGTGGAAAATGGAATTCAAAGGTAATGGAATTTTTATATGAGCTTTTTGAATTCCCCTAGAAAACACTCACAGACACACACACACATATAAACACATACACTATATATATATATGTATATATATATATATGTATATATATATATATAGAGAGAGAGAGAGGGAGAGAGAAGAAATCAAGAAAACACTCTTATGGTTATAGAGACTTCCAAGTCCCAAGTCCATGCTTCAGATGTCAGGCTGGAGGCTTCTCCTGACTCAAATACCTATAGAGACTAACAAACACATGATTGGCTGGCAATATGGCAAGCTGCTATTTGCAGAGGATAAGAGATCCAAGATTGGTAAATAAGCTGGACAGACTGCTCCCTCACGTGCAATGAAAGCTAACAATCCCAAGATCAGCAGGCAATATGTCAAAATACGTCAAGCCACTGGTTCAAGTCTAAAGAACCAGAGTATGTATGTATACAAAAGACCACACTTCCAAGAAGGTGTCATCAAGACACCACTTGATTGACAGATTTGACTCCAGCCCTAGTACCACTTCATAAGGTTGTGGTGAATATTGAGTGATATAAGGTTTATACATGTGACATGCTCTCTAACTGATGGTTGGATGTCTTTGCTCTTCTAGTTACACCTGTCTCTTGTCCTCATTACACCTGCCTCTTGTCATTGGGTAAGCAAAGAAATTACTTTGGCTCTGCAGGTAAGTCAGACCACAGACAGGGGGACCCTTGTTGTGTGATGGATGAAGTCACCACCTGAAATTGTCCCTCTCAGTCCCCAACATTCCCAGGAGCTCTGTTTCTCATACCTCCTCAAGGAACTCTTAAATTTAATTTTTAATCCATCATTCTGCATGCCCTTTACTTTATACTCCCCCATGTTAAAAATCCATTAAAAATTAGATGCTACCCACCAATTTCAGAAAATACTAGTGTTTAAAAGTCCTTAATCTTACAGAAAGTAAAAAGTCTGCACCATAAAAAAAAAACACCTTTGGATTCACAAAATTAGAAGTATAGATCAATTTGAAAAGACTAAAGAAAAATTAAGGTATTTTCAAACAAAACAAGGAGTAAAAAATCATAGTATGGAGGGAGCAATGTGAAACATTTATTTTGGAAATGAGAAAAAGAGAGAGGTAATGAATATAAAATGTATTGTGGGATATTGATCAATATTCTATAAAAATATAAACATCACTTACCAGCTCTGTGATGGTGTGCCTTACAAGATCCATAAAACAGTGTCACAAATTAGACCTTCCTCTGGCTTCATTTGGAGAAGGCCGTATTTACTATTTACAGGTTGAGTAAACACCATATTCTAAAAATATGGCACCATAATAACACCTCATTTCAAGATCATAGTTCCCTTTCCAACATCAACTAAGCCAGCCCCCCTTCTCCATATATAAGAGTCCACACACTGTCTCAAGAATAAGATCCCTCAGTGATGTGTAGTGGGGCCTGGCGTTCGGTGTGTACCCTGCCTTCAATCGCCTGCATCAAAAGGTTCTTAGTTGCTGGGCTTCTTTGATTTTATCTGATATCAAGTCTTCTCCAGCTGCTGGTCCACGTGCCAGAGAAAAAGTCTCCTCATGTGCATTAAGATGTACTGAGAACCACTTACACTTAGTCGCCTCTTGTTCCTTTTCTGTTTCCTCCCTGACGATACCCCTTATCCACTCAGCCAGTACCACCCCGGGACACGGATCCCACCGAGGAGGGGTCTGGAAATGTAGCATCCGTGCCTTTTCAAGAGTTCAAAATAGAACGCCACTCACATATTCAGTTCTCCTTTCTCCTCAATCCGTAAATTCCCAGCTCCAGTGTAATTTCCAGTGTCCTATTTCATTTAAATCATTGGCTTTGCCTCTAGGATTTCCTTCTTCCAGAAGAAGTAGCCTTCCATGTACATGAGGGTAAACCAGAAAGGGTGACACGAACACCATAGAATCTTTTATTAGGGAAAAAATATTCAAATGTGAAACTATTATTTCCCAGTATATCTTCCATCTAAGTTTATACCTTTCAGAAGAGAGTGTTTCCATCTCCCTAACCCTTCCCCACAAGAATTCTGTACTCTTCAATTTATACCACATCAGAGGGGCAGTTTATACTACATCAGAGGGGCAGTTTATACCACATCAGAGGGGCAGTTTATACCACATCAGAGGGGCAGTTTTGGACATTATCAAGGAACATGCATTATGTTCTCTTAAATCTCGTAAGTTTGGGAAGCAAAGAGAAGTCTCTCTGGACAAGATCAGGACTGTGGTAGAGAAAGGATGAGATTCCCGAAAGGAATTCTGATTGGATTGCCCTGACTAGCCGCAAACGATGAGTAGGTATGTTGCTATGGCGGGAAAAACTTCCATGACACAACTTTGCTGGCATTTCTCTCACCAATGCAGTGTTCAGGGGGGTTTCCCTAATTCTTCTTACCTAGTTCCCATACCTGTCCTGTGTCCTTCAAGAAAATCTATCCGTTTTTTTTTTTTAATCTCCAAGCACAAGCACCAGAACCTTCTGAGTCAATCTGTCTGCTTGACTTGGACTGAGCAGGCAGTCACTGTTTTGACTCTAAACGTCACTGTTTTGCCTCTAAAAGCTCCAGACTCCATGGCATGGAGTTAATTTCTGACTCACAGCAACCCTATAAGACAGGTTAGAACTGTCCGGATAGGTTTCCGAGATGGCAATTCTTTATGGGAATAGAAAGCCCCATCTTATTCTAGAGGAGCAGCTGTGGATTTTAAACCACCAATCACAACCCGACACAAACCACTATACCACCAGGGCTCCCTGCTTTCACTGGACATTGTTTGAGAAGACAGCCTGAAAGGACTACAACCAGCGTATTTCCAGGGAAATTTTCCATGGTCCACTGAATCATAGCAATAAGCGTAAATACCTTTTATTTGGAATAAACCCATGTGTATATAAACAGGAACCCCAGTAACTGTACTTTTTTACTTACCCTCATATTTTACATCTTCAAGTGCATATTTCAGTCTCTAAGAGGATGAGCTAGTATACAATGGAAAAACATAAAATGTGGTCCCCTCTTTTACTGACTGGAGAAGAGGTTGGAGATTCAGCTACATTACTCTCACGGTGGCCCAGAAATTTTCTCTCACCCAACGAGCTGAGTGGTTGCTTGTCTCAGTTCTCCTACATTAGACAAAAAGAAGTACACTAACCTTTAGACGTCAAAGCCTCCAAAGACCACCATCATCTGCAGCCTTCGTGGGCAAAGGAGTAACACTGATAAACCAGAGTCCACTGAAGAAGGGAAAAGGCTCACAGAATGATTCGACGTGGCCAAGGACCCTGACTTGGACTTTCAGCTTCCAGAACTGTGAAAAAATACATTTCTGTTCCCCAAAGCCCCTCCATGTGGCATTTGTGTGTGGCACCACGAAGTAACAAGGAAGTTGTGCATGTTATTTAACTCTTATCTAAAATAACACCCGGGGCCTCAGCAAGAATGACAAAGAACCCAAAGAAAAATTCTGAACATAACTTCTTTCCTAGCCTACAATAAGTGTCACTGAAATGGAGTTTTTCAAATTCATCATAGAAGGCTTCATTGACTGTTGAAGGAAAAATAATTATCTTAAATGATAATTTTTCATGGACAGCCATCAATAATTTTCTACTAATCAAAAAGAAGGTTCAGCGCTAGCTCCATAATACCTACCATTATGCCATGTAAGCCTAATATTCCAACAAGACATTCATCAGATCCAGGAGATGATTCATGCTATGCTTTCTCATTAAGACATTGACCCTGCTCATGCCTCTCACACGTAATATGAGAGCTAACAGACCACAGTTCGTGGCAATGGTTGTCTATTGGTCAGCAGTAAAATAACTTTCAGTGGAAGAAAGCCTCATAGCCTTCCCAGAGACAAATCCCATCTTTAGCTGCCACTTTTAACAGAATTCCCATGGCCGGAAGCCCTGTCCTGAGATGCAGTGAATATATTCATGCCTTTGACTTTGGTAATTATTTTATAGCTGAAAGATGTTTTTCTGTCTTTCATATTATTTTTGGACATAAATAGATAAGGGTTGCCTTTTCGATCACCCTTTGATTAAAGAAAAAAATGTATAGCGTCCCCCACAAAACACATTATTATGGGGAAGCAGTTGCCCCAAGCTTATCAGGGAAAAGATTCCAAACTCAATGCCATGGAGTTAATGCCTTGTGGTGACCCTATAGGACAGAGTAGAACTGTCCCTGTGTGTTTCTGAGACTGTAACTCTGTATGGTTTTGAACTTCTGACATCTAGATTAGCAGCCTGACGAGTAACCACTAGGCCACCAGGGCTCCTCAACCAGTGAAAAGAAGTGATCCACTACAGAAGGAGAGCACAGAGACTTCCCTTCTGACAGACCTTGGCTTGAAGATTAGAGAGCTGGAGTTGAGTTCTAGAGCCAAATGAGTCCCACAACCTCCATCTAGTATCTTCCCAAGCGGGTCCCAAAACGTCCATCTAGTATCAGGTTGGTTGGTAGCGCCCCCAATAGCAGCAGCCTCCCCGCTCGCCACGCAACAGGCAGAGCAGACTTTGAGAACACAGATGTGACGCCCCAGCCTGCCTGGCTCTTTGACACAAAAGAAACATATCATGCCACGTCGCACACACTCCTCAGGAACAGGCTCCAGCACGCCCAGAATTACAGCTCCACGGTGCAAAGTAGAGCGAGCGAGCGAGCGCCCACCCTGGAACGGACATGAAGTGCAGTCGACCTTGGCTCACATCTGAAGGGAGCACGCTGCCTTCCTCTGCAGGACGCAGCTTCCTGGTGTTTCATTATTTGCCAACTTCTGAAACCTGCATGATGCACAGAGGCGCATGATGGGAAAGCCAAGCAAGCCCTTTGTGGACCTCATGCATCAATGTTTCCAATGGGTGGTGAGTTCAGGGAATGATTGGGCTAAAAACCCCAGGCCCATTGTACTTGAGTCAATTCTGACTGACAGCAAACCCACGTGACAGAGCGAAACTGCCCCCATGGAGTTTCCGAGGTGGCGATATTTATGAAAACAGACAGCTTTCTCTCAAAGAGCAGCCAGTGAGTTCGAACTGCCGATCTTTGCTTAGCTGCACACTCTGCCTCGGGCACCTGCATAAGGCAAGAGGGTCTCCTAAGACCCAAACCTCCTATCAGATTGTGGGTTTTACTTTCCAAAATATCTTTTATGCATTTTTTACATGCTGTTAGACTATTTTAAATCCCTTTCTGGGGTCCACATTTAGGGACCATTGCTGACTCTGCATTCAACTTCACATCCATTTTTGCAATGTGCTTTGGAAGAGTTTCACTGAAAACCTCAGCATCTTCCACCTAGACTAGTCCTAGCAACGGGGAATCTCCCAAAGGGAGGGACAGACAAGTTATTTGCCTCGCTCTTTCCTACTATTATTTCCACCCCATCTTCATTTGCTTCTCATCAGTCCGCAGCTTCCTGGGATTTAACACCCCCCACACAAACCCCAGGCACCGTTTCAATCTGGAAAAGGGCAGGTTTGGCAGAAACGGTCTCAGCAAGAAGTAAGTGGGCAGCATCTCTTCACCAAGCCCTTTGTCGGCCTTCACGCTGCCCTTCCCTTACTCCATCCTCCCACAGGTCCTGCCGAGAGCTTCAGAGCTCCTGTGGAACACCCAATGGAGCCTGGGCCCCATGGTCTTCTGAAACGGAGTAATGTTTTGCTCTAACTCCAAGAGTTCTCCGCTGGCATTTATGCCCTTCATGTTTGTCCTTCCAGGAGCTGTGTGAAAATGAAGACACTCCGGAAGTCTATCGTGGAGTCACTCTTCCCCCTTTTAGAAAATATACAAAATTCTGGAACTTACTTCAGGTGTAGGGAGTGTGTGACCCTTGGTTTTCCCAAGCGAGGGGGAAATGATCAGGATCAAAAACAGCAGCCAGTGGCAACACTCATAGTGTGTAACTTTGTGTGACTTCAGCTAGAACGCTCCTTAGAAAAGGAATAAGCCAAGAGCACGCCTCCACATCCAGAAAGTTCATCGTGTAAAGCCCCATGAACTCGCTTACAGACTGCCGTCACTATTCCTTCAGCCACCAAATATGGATGGTTCAGCACCTACGTCTCATGGACTGACAGAGGTGCTGTGGATTCTGTGGTGAATAGCGAAAATGAAAAAGAAAAGTTCGTTTTCCCTTACCTTCCCAATGCGACCACAGGCAAGCAAGAAAGAAGAATCGGAGTCAATATTCCTTATTCTGGAGTCTGCTTATACAGACGACTCAGCTTCCTTTTGGCTAGCGTTACTAGTTTATAGCTTGTTGGATTCTTCTGTGTTTTGCCCATCGATGTCTTTATATCTAAAGTGGAGTAACTGGATTATGATATTGTGGTGCTCACTTTAGCTAAAATAACCAATTGTCCAGATTTTCTCACTGGCTACGTCATACAGCATCATCTACATTCGAAGACTGTACTCCTTTAAATAATGACTCATCATGGAAGTTTGAAATATGATCCAATTTGCACATAGTTGTCCAGGGAGCACGGCTAATGAAGTCACCATATTAAATAAACTTACAGGTGGATGGTAGAAGAGTTTTAAACTCTCTTCTCAGATGTGGTGCAATTAGTCCCAAGATTTTGTGAATCATTTTGAAAGCAGTGTACTGAAGCATAAACATATGTCCAGACAGAACTCATTCTCAAATCTCAGCCTCCAAGACCAGCCCTGCCATGATTACTATTAAGTCCTCTGGAAACATCTGTGTGTGGCAATCACTCAGGGGGAAGGAGCTATTATGTCAAGAGGGATGGAGTGGAGGAGGCACGCCTCGCACAGGAAAGCGCAAGTCCTCTCTGGAGCACTTGGCTGAAGAAACCCTTCCACCATCCTCTTTCAATACCATTAAAACCGGATTTTAGCCACTAAAAAAACAACACCTGGGGTCCACGTCTTCCCTTTGCACTCTCTCTATTCACAAAATGAAGAAGGCGCCATCTATTCCTGCTAGAGTATCATTCTCCTCCCCCCACACATGCGGTCACCTCCATAAATCTGTCTCCAGGGGTCGCTCAACCCCAACAAGGAATACCTTAGGAATATCTGTTTGCTGCTCTTTCCAATCCCTTTGCACTCCTCCAACCCAGGCACTGCACACTGCCCAGAAGTGGACTTCACCAGCAAATCCTTTCCCTGCTCCCTGGTGCCTCTCCCTTTCCTCATCGGCTGAATCTTCCAACGCTGTGCCTCCATTGCATGAGTAACTTCCTATCACTCAGTCTTGAGTCCGAATTTTCTGTTTGAGAGAAGAGGAGAAATCACCGTAGCTTGGAAAAGGAACACAACACGCCCCTGTGCTCTTTAACTGACATGCAAGGCCTTCATCTTTACTCCTGAATTCACGTTCCCATTAGACTGTTCTTCTTTAATTGTCTGGCTCACAATAGCTCTATCCATATTCCAAAACAATGCACACCTCTATTTCAAGACTTTCAGTTATGAACTCTTTTCATTCCTCTGGCTGTTTACAAGCAAAGAATGCTCTGCCTTATATTTTCCTCTATGGAAACAGTTTATTCTGCTTCTTAAGAACTCAACTCTTGGATCACCATTCTTAACCATTATTAACGCAGCACCGGTTCATCTAAAGCTAACAGCTCCTGATATGTTAGGATCCCTACTTCTCCTCTTAGAGCCAGATAGGCCTCCAGGGAAACGTAATTCCTCATTTTGATTCTGAAATATTCATCGCTGAGAGATGGAACTGCACTGCCTATCACATCATGAATATCTTTGATGACAAGGAAGGTGAAACAAACAGAGAGGTAATTAAGAACAGTAGATATATTCACATACACTTGTTTTAGTTACGTGCTTCTTGCAACCAAATGCTCGTAGTGACACTACAAGACAAAGTAAAACTGCAACTGTCCCCCACCCCCGTGGTGTCCCAAGGCTGCAATTCTTTACAGGAGCAGAAATCCCTGTCTTTCTCCCGAGCAGAGGCTGCTGAGTGCAAACTGTTACCTTGCGATTGCCCGATGCCACCGGAGTTGCTATGAGTCAGATCGACTAAAGGGCAGTGAGGTTTTTCAGGTTGGCTTTTAACATTTTTTTACTTGCAACTCAATGGGTGTGGTGTCTTTTGTTTATGTTTTTGTTTTGTTGTTTTTGTTGGGGAAGGGGAGGGGGTGTTTGCTTCCTCTGTTGGTGGATAACTTAAATGAGAAAAAGGATACTCTCTCACATCATAGACATTGATTCATGTTGTTTCTCATTAGTCGTGATGACTTCCAATGAGTATTGAAAGAAGGTTAAAATAGAAAACCTTGGGAAACAAGGAGGGAAAACCCACCACCCCCAACAAATAATATTGAAGATAATTTCCTCTTCAGTATTTTACGGACAGATTTATAAAATACGAACCTATCTTTGACTATGCCATTTGGACGCAAAATGTATTTCCTCACGTTTTCCACCTTCTCACTCTGACTCAAGAACTGAATTTCTTTTTAAACTCAGGATTCTCTTTCATACCTAGATAAGAGTTCCAGATGGAAGGAAATAGTATACAACTTGTAAACTAAATAAGCTTTGCTTAGTAAGTATCAAGCCTGCATTTTATATGTGTGTGTGTGTATGGACATTTTGCATTCCATATATTTTTATATATTATATACTCATCAAAATTTGCTGTTTCAATTAAGAAGCTAATAGGGTTATCATAAATGATAAAATATGGATGACTGTTTGATATATCTGCTGCTATATGACATTTATGTCTATACAAATAGTTGCAAAATTACAAGATTATTTACTGGGACTAGATGAACATTTTCACCTGAATTTCTGCTGGACTTTTTGTTAAGCCAGAATCATCTTGATATGTTCTTTTTTTCTTTATTTTAACTACATTTTTATTGAGACCTAATCCACATGTCATACAATTTAATAGTTCAATCATATCAAGAATTGTACAATCATTACCAGAATGAATTTCAGAACATTTCCCACACCATCCCCACCCACCCCCTGGTTGAACCCACCTTTAAAGAAACAGTTCTAGTGCTTTCTCCCCTCCCACATTCATTGTCTACTACCGAAATCTTCTCACCCTGCCTCTCCCCTGCCATCCCTACATCCCCTATCAACCCTTGCATCAGTTATTATCCCTATGAACCCACTCCTGTGCTTCACAAATTGGGAAACCCAATAGAAATAATAAAGAACAAATCAAAATAAAGTGGTAAGGATAAAATAATAGTAATATAAAAATACTGGTAATGAGAAAGAAAGGAAAAAATATCACCCTTGATATTTAAAAAGCCAGGGAGTAAATCTTTGTCATGGAACACGCAAGGGATGCTTGCACCTAGAACAAATTCAGGTTGTGTCCAGAGGGAGGTCAACTGACCAAGTGTCAAGTTGGAGCCAGAATAATTAGGGTTGCAATGATCTATGTTTGTTAGTAAAGTTGTTTTGCCTGGGTCTTCTAGCCTCTTAATCTGACTAGACATTCTGCAGATACATTTTGGGCTCCCACTGTCCTCCATAGCTTAGCTCTGATTCCCTTCCCTTCATCATATTTAAATTTTGCTATTGTCATCTTTGGATCACACAATTTGGTGTGCTTTTTCATGTAGTCTTACTTAACTCCTCACTTAGATGGCTGCTTGTTGGAATTCAAGTCTTTATGACCCCAGACACTCTGGGGGCTGGCCCCCATCCCAGCTACATGGACCCCCTCCCCAGAAGAATGAACTACAGAAGACAGCACTGAAGCTACAGCTCAGGGAGAGGGGTGTGCCTGCTCAGAACACATAGGAGCCAACTAAGAGTTAAGAGAGAGAAAGAGAGAGTGGAATGTATCCTGACCCACCAAGCCCTAAGGATTATATTCCTGCTCTGAGGTGCCAATGTACAGAGAGGACCATAGGGCCAGCCCTACCATGAGAAATGATGTCCCCTCACTGACCCATAGTGCTATGGGGACAACGCTGGAGACACAGTGCAGAAATTATGCCAGGTCTGACACCACCACACCGGGTTGAAACACAAAGGGCGTGCAACAGAGCAACAAGGGGAGCAAAGTAATGAAATCCCCCAGGAATCTCAAAATTCGACTTCAGGTCAGGGCATGGCACCTCATCAGACTCGACCAGAAAATACTCATAAAGGTCAACAGACAGACCTGGAACTACTTATGAACTTTTCTTTTTTGTTATTTTTTGGTTTGTTTTATGTTGTTTTTGTTTTTCATGTCTATCTAGATAAGATAGGCAGGATAAACAATCCTCAGGAGAAAACAATGGGACCAATAGTTCTGGGGGGACATAAGAGAGGGGGAGGTGGGATAAAGGTAGGGGGAAACAAACAAACCCAGGGACAAGGGAGCAACAAGGGATCTAAAATCAATGGTGAAGAGGGCGTAGGATGCCTGGTAGGGCTTGATCAAGTGCAATATAGCCAAGAGGAATCAATGGAACCTGAATTAAGGTTGAACATGATAGTGGGACAAGAGGAAAGTAAAAGGAAATAACTAGGAGACAAAGGACATTTTTAGAGGTATAAATACAGGCATGTAGATATGTAAATATACTTATATATAATGATAGGGACATAGATTCTATGTACATATATGTTAAATATTAAGGTAGTAGACAGATATTGGGCCTCTACTCAAGTACTCCCTCAATGCAAGAACACTTTGTTCTAATAACCTGGCATTCTGTGATGCTCACCTTCCTGACATGATTGCTGAAGACAAAATGTGGGCATAAGCAAATGTGGTGAAGAAAGCTGATGGTGCTCAGCTCTCAAAAGATAGAGTATCTGGGGTCTTAAGTGGCTATGTAGCTGAGAAGCAACAAAGTCCACATGGAAGAACCACACCAGCCTGTATGATCATAAGGTGTCGATGGGATCAGGTATCAGGCATCAAAGACCAGGAACAAAAATCATGTCAATGTGAATGAGGGGTGGCATAGAGTAGAGTCCCAAAGCCCATCTGTAGACAATTGGAGATCCTCTCACAGAAGGGTCACAAGGAAGGGACAAGCCAGCCAGGGTACAGCATAACATCCATGAAACATACACTAGTTCTTTAATACTTCCCACCCCCACTCTCATGACCCCAATTCTACCTTAGAAATCCGGCTAGCCCGGAACATGTACACTGGTACAGATAAGAGCTCAAAACGCAGGGGATCCAGGACAGATAAACCCCTCAGGAACAACAATGGGAGTAGTGATACCATGAGAGTAGGGTTCAAGGTGGGGGGAGAAGGGGGAAACCCATCACAATGATTGATGTATAACCACCACCACCACCACCCCAATGGGGATGAATAACAGAAACATGAAAGAAGGGAGACAGCAAGTGATCAGTGTAAGATATGAAAATATTAACACTTATAAATTATCAAGGGTTCATGAAGGGTGGGGGATGGAGGGAAAAATGAGGAGCTGATACCAAGGGCTCAAGTAGAAATAAAATATTTTGAAAAGGATGATGGCAACATATGTACAAATGTGCTTGACAAAATGGATATATGGATTGTTATCAGAGCTGTAAGAGCCCCCAGTAAAATGATTGTTTTTTTTTAAATGACCCCAACACTATTCCAATTGATAGCCAGGTACCATCTGCTTTCTTCACCACACTTGCTGTAGCACCGTTCTCTTCAGTGATAATTTTCAAGCCTACATTTCGCTAATCTTCAATGATCGCTGGAAGAAGGATGGCTAGAGTGTTCCTTAGAGACAAGGATGTCAAGACTTCATCTTCCATACTTTGGGCATGTTGTCAGGAGAGGTCATTCCCTGGAGAAGGACATCAGGTTTGGTAAAGGAGGGGCAGCAAAAGAGAGGAAGGCTCAATTGCAGGAATGATGGTAGAGATAACTCAGGACAGACCAGTGTTTCATTCTGCCATTCTGCTGTGCATCGGGAAGTGAGAGGTCTGAGTCGACTCACTGGCACTTAAGAGCCACAGCACAATGATCAGAACAGAAGGAACCTGGTGGTGCAGTGAGGGAAGTACAGGCTGCTAAGCACGAGGTTCAAACCTACCAGCTGCTCTTCAGGAGAAAGATGAGACTGTCTGTTCCCGCGAAGACTGACCAAACCGGAAGATCTAGCTCTCTCCAGTTCAACTCCCTTCAAAAAACTCACATTTCTAACCCAGATATCCTGAAACAGAATCTACAGTTTAACAAGATACCCAGAGGATTCCTCTGTGTTCAAGTGATATTCTGATATGTGCACATAAGAATCTCCTGAGAACTTGTTAAAATCTGGATTCTGATTCAGTTGTTCAGTATATATACTGAATCAGAATCTGCATTTTAACAAGTTCTCAGATGATTTATACATATCAGAATCTCATCTATCCCAATAAAAATCACCTGAGGACCTTGTTAGGCTATAGATTCTCTTTCAGTGTGTCTGGAGTGGAAGTGCAAACCCTCATCAAAGGATCAAACCAGAATCAATCCGTTCAAATCCATGGATCAGGAACCTAGGCTCTCTTCTATGTTTTCTGCCAGCGGTTCTCAACCTTCCTGATGCTGCGCCCCTTTCATACAGTTCCTCATGTTGTGGTGACCCCTCAACTATAAAATTGTTTTCATTGCTAATTCATTACTATCATTTTGCTACTGTTATGAATCGGGCGACCCCTGGGAAAGGGTCATTTGACCCTAAAGGGATTGCAACCCACATGTTGAACCACAGAAATGTATGCAGAAAAGCACAATCAGATTTTTAAGAAGAGATGTATCAATAAGTCACAATATCTTCTCATATTTTATTCTTTCCTATCCCTTTGAACTCTTGCTAAATACTTTAAATTAGCCCAGTGGCCTGAACTAATGTGTCTATTACCCCCAAATGTCTAATTAGACAACAACTAGCTTTAGACTTATATTGGGTTCTGATCTCATGGAGAAATTCAGATCATTGAAATAGTAGAGACTAGCTTGGAGAAATATTCAGCCCTGATGTGAAACTAGACACATTGATGTTAAACAGCAAAGGGACAATCCTCAACAAGTGCAAAATAAGATGTTTCTTCTTATTAATTTCTTATTCACGAGCATGTCATCTCTGCGGCTTTGTCCTACCCGCCTGTTATTCCGCTCGGAGTGGATAGAATTCCTTAATGAGCATGGCTAAAAATAACACCTCTCAGATGCCTCTGACTTACCCCGAGAATGATGGTTTCATTGCTTCTCTTATTTTATTTGTGCAGCAGGTGATCATTAAAATTAAGCTCTTGATTAAAATTACCCAGGGCAATTCACCTCAGGCTGCATGCTCACTTAGCAGGTGGAGAGATTTATGAATAGGCATGGGACCGAAATGTTCACCATGCTTAGTAATTCCTTGCAATAGAAGGTGTTATGTTATTAGAAAATCACAATAATTAACTAGAATCCAACCTCTGAATATCAACAGACAATCATAGAGTCATAGGCAAAGATAATGAAGAAATTGTCACTATGATGCATATTAAAACTAAGGGATAATTACTGAAGCAGCATCTTGGACCTTGAAGACTTTTTTTAATGGTGGGTAAGATATTTTTATGATTTGGCATCCCTCATCTACACATTTTACTAGCAGCAGTGTACCATTGCATGAGCTACCAAAGCTCCCCCATGTAAGAAGAGTGGTAGCGATAATCAAACTACTTTGAAGAATAAGCACAATCAGGACTTTCTAACTTTAAGGGTTCCTCTATTATTTCATCTAATGCATGGTACCAGGTGCTAGTTTGCCCCATTTTCCTTATTTTGTAAATTAGTGACCATTATGACATCAAAATACTAGGACTCTGAACCACTACACATGGTTCAAGGCTCCTCTGGGCGCTAACAAGACTGGGAGACCGTGCTCGGCCAAACGTAAAGCTAGGTCTGATGCTTTGAAGACCCCAGAGAACTCAGTACCCAGCCTAGTGCATCTCACAGCTACTGGTGCTTTGACATGAGACTTAGATGGCCAAAGAGAGATGGTTCTATCCAAAATCAAGAGTTTCACAGACCCTCCCGTGACTTTATAGTTTAAGCTGCCAGGGCTATAGTTGCTGAGAGATTATTTTTTTCCAAGCCATTCATTATTTTACAGAAATGTTATTTTAAATCCAGGAGAAGAGAAGGAATTTGGACCCCTGCCAATTCTAAAAGATAAGAAAACTATTTGATAGAGTTAATGGTCCATCTGGTCATGTCTTACTAAGCCCAGGCTTTCTTCAAAGCAAGTTCTGCCCTGTCAATTCTTCCTATGAAAATGTACAGCCAACACCACATTTCTGTGTTAACACTGGTGCGGCTTTCATTCTTTAAAGGGAAAGCATAGGAGCAGGTGCTATTGAATTTTGCCATAATGTGTACTTAAAAGGAAATGAATTCCTACCATATTAAACCTGTTTTAATGTTCTTCAAACTTATTTTTTTTTTTTGCACATTGATCAAGAAATCCTTCCAGAAAGATTTTTTTTTCCTTAGGAAAAAGAAAAGAAGGCAGGAGTATATTTGTAATTATGGAAATAATCCAAGGTAGGTATGAATTTATAATGACACATGATAAGGGCTATATTAGAATAATTATCACTTTCTTATTAGTAATTTCTATTTCTATAAGAGAGATAGATGGAAGAATTCATCTGGAGGTTATGCGTTTAAATAGCCAGATTAAAGGCAGTTATAAAATGACTTTTGAAGTCTGGATGCAATTGAGGCTGATTTGGCCAGGTCATTTCCATAACAATAGAATTGTTTGAGGAGAGTGAAGAGGGGGGAAATGGCCCATTACAGACAGGTCACCTGATCCAACCTGAGAGATAATGTGAAATTGTTCTCTCCAGTCATGTCTGAAGGGCTTTCTCCAGACTAGTCTGAAATGGATGCTCAGAAAAATGCAAAGTTCTAATATCCTAGCCCCTATTTTTAGATTGAAAGATTATTTCCTGATGGAATGAATAACTACACTGCCTAACAATTCAGCCTTCATTAAACATGTAAAGAAATCAATATGTTGGGATCACCAGGCACCAAAGACAATTCCTCACGGGAGCTCAAACTCTTGCCCCCATTACCTCCCCAAAAGGTACAAGCCCCCTCCCCTTGAGTGAATTCTGACTGATAGTGAACCTACAGAACAAATCGGACAGAACTGCCCCCATGGGGTTTCTAAGGCTGTAAATCTTGGCGGAAACTACATGTCCCCTCACAGAATGGTCAGTGAATCTGACCCATCAACTTTATAGTTAACACCTGGGCACTTTCACGACTACACCACCAGGCCTCCCATCACCGGTCCTAGGTAAGAGTTGTGTGGTAACAGAATTGACATCGAGTTATTTTAAAACCAAATTCAACTTGTAACTAGTACGATAAGCTTTATTCATTCCACAGTGAGAAAGAGGAAATAAAAAACATGAAATCCGAAGAATACTGAGGAAGATTATATGATTTTTCAAGGGTGGAGACGGACTAAGAATCTGTGAAAAAGACATTCACGCCCTGAGCTCCCATGGAGTCATGGGTGTTATGTTCTCCACCATGGCTTCCAGATGTCAAACAAAGCACTGAAGACTCATTGTCATATAGCACATAGTTGTTCAGCTACTGCATGGGCAATTAAGTCACAAGTAGAGTAAAACTCAGTTGTGTTGTTTCCTCTGTTGTAAGCTTCTGTGGAGTCAACACCTCCTCGTGGTGACTTGTTGTTGCAGAATAGAACTCTTGGGTTTTCTTGGTTCTGGTCTGTATAGAAGATCACTAGACATTTCTATACTTTCTTCAGTGGAGCTATGGGGTGGATTGAACCACGAACATTTTGGTAGCAGCCAATCCGAAACAAATTGTATTAAATTGTTGTGCTACTACCTGGATGATTGAGTCATGGTGAGAGTAAAATTCACATGGGATAATGTAAAAATATCATGACCCGTTGCAATGTTTTCCGATAGGACTGGTTGTCAAGAAGAAAATTCCAGGCTCAGCTATGATCAAATAAAGAGGTTTATTGAAAGTGAAAGAGCCATTCAAATAGGGGAAGTCACCGTTTCCACTAGTGTAAATAACTGAGTCTCCAAGAAAGGGTTTCAAAGCAAGAAGAGCTACAGGACAAAACTAGGACATTGCAGCAAAATCGTTGATTAGCTATTCTTCAATTTAAGGGAGCTTAAATGAAGTAAGAATTGGTTACCCTTAGAGTGGGGTACAGGAATAGGTTATAGAAGTTAATTACAAATGTTTATTTGGGTGCAGAGCTATATAACCATAATCAAAAAATGTTTGAATGTATACATTCCAAAACAGGTTTTAAAATGTCTACTTTAACATAAAACATCTCTTGGGAATGCCTGCTACCAGGGTTTGAAGACCCCTTCCTAAGAAACTCTGTATTCAAATAAAACTATTCAAATTGCCTGGAAGGTGAAGGGAACTAGGTTGGCATCGAAAATCATTTGTTCTACATCCATGTTATGAAAGAAATATTTATTTTCTTTCCTGTTAACTTTTTACTGTGAATTGGGTGAAGGTTTACGTAGCAGATCAGTTGTTTATTCAACAACTCATACACATTTGGTTTCCTGTCATGACTTGCAATCCCACAAGATAACATTATGTATCCTATTGCCTCCCTGTGTTCTCTTCTTTCCTAAACCTTCTGAACTTTGCGGTTTGGTAAAAGCTACCCTGGTGTCCTTCCATGGTTGATTATTCTAGGGTGTGTGTGACTACATAGTTATAGACCAGGCTGTTATTTGAAAATGCATGAGTTAGTTTATTGTGCCAACCTGGCCCATAAACACATGTGGGGTTAATTGAAGGGCGGTGAGATAAATGGCTCAGTGAGCCTCACCTTTCAAGTTCTCGGTCGCTTGCTTTCTGATGGTCAGACCAGGGTGCAGCTGTCTTAGCCAGTTCCCTGCTTTAACTTGCAAGGCTCACTTCCTGCAAGACATCCCTGAGAAGCCACATGGGCCTACCCCGATTGCTATAGTTTATTGTACCAGCCTGGCCGATAAACACAAGTAGGATTAACTGAAGGGCAGAGGGATAAATGGCTTGGAGAGCCTCACCTCGGTTGTTCTGTGCCTCAGTTTAAAGGGGTACACTACCTGTGGGATGCCTAGCCTGTGGACTGTGTCGCTGTAAGTTGAGGTCCCTTTAAGCCCACACGATTGGAATTTTCATCTCTGGAGCTGGGGACCAACAGTTGATGACAGTTGGGGACCTGCCTTGCTGTTTGCTTCCTGGGTATATATAGCCCAGCTCTCTCTACAGAAGGGGACTGGCACCTGGCAGCTCTCAAAACTTGAAGGACTGCTAGTGTCTCACTGCTTTATAATTTAACTGTTAATTTCTTGTATTATCTATCTGTATATTATTTAACGATTTATTTCTCGAATTATATATCTATCTTTATAAATATACTTATATATAATTACTAGCAATCTGATTTGTCTCTCTAGAGAACCGTGTCCAATACACCGATGCAGCCCTGGCTGCTGGAGCAGCCATGTGGAGACCCCTGCCAGCACTGAGATGCTTACACATGGCTTTTCTCCTGCAGTCAGCATCATAGTGTGTGTTTTGTGAGATGGAGGAGGACTTTGTGGATTGGTGTCAGACATAAGGGTTAATATTGGGTTTGTGGAGTTGGGCAACACTGGGTTGGGATGTTTTCTTGATGTGCACTTACCCTTTATATAAAACTCTCTCTTATGCATGAGTTTCTGTGGATTTGCTTCTCTAAAACATCCAGACTGACATAGTGCATAATGGGAAAAGTTCATTTCCAGACCTGAAGACTGTCTAAGGACCATAGTCAGGGGGGTTTCACCAGAATATATTCAACTAGTAAGTCTGGTTGATGATTTTTGTGTTTATGCCACATTTTCCTCCCACTATATCTAAAACATTCCAATGTAACCCCGTCCAAATAGATATTAGCGGTAGCCAAGCAACTGCTTCTTCTGGCCTTGGGCTCATGGAGATTGATGTTTGCAAGGACCACTAGCCCACTGAACTAATTCTTTCCATGAATATTTCAATGTAGTCATTGTATGAAAAGGGAGAGACCAATGGGTGCATGCTAAGTACCCTCTTATGAGCTATTCAGACCCCAGCTACTACTCATCAAAGTAGAGTACAGACCCTTGACTGTGCTGTGCCAATTGACCTGGGTGACTCCTGAGACTACGGTCCTAAGTTCTCATGCCCGGTGACTTATTCCCTCAAGATGTTTGGTTATGATTAAAAGATTTTCATAACTTTTTCCTCTATATCCACCCCATTGATTGATATATTTGTAGCTTAGGTAAATATGGATCAAAATTGAATTGATGGCACCTAAGAGGAAGAACAAAGTAACTAATACCCTATTTCATATATATATGTGTATATATATTTATATTTATATGTGTATATATACATTTATACATACATATATATTTGTGACTGTACTCCCACTTTCCCTCCCATTCCTCTTCATCCGCAGATCTACCCATGCAGCTACTCATGTTTTTGTTGTTAAGAGAAAAGTTAGGATATGCAACCACTGCCATTGAGTCAATTCTGACTCATAGTTACTGTATATAATGGAGGTATACAGTGGAAATATTATAGTGGATGGTGCTGGAGCAATGACGGGGAGAAAGTTGGATTTGTAGCAAAAGTTAAATCTGATAGCAATAAACATAGCACTTTACTCACTGCATGATCTGTTAGGAGGCACTTGTAGCCAAAATATATATATATCACCAGTTATATGTTGTGCTTTGAAATACTATCAAAATCATTAACTTCATTAAAAGCCATGCCCTTAGCAATCATTTGTTTCCACACCTTTGTAAAGATATGGATTCTAATTATAAACCCTACTCTACATGTAGAGGTGTGGTGCTGCTCAAGAAGGCAAAGTGTTTGAGCAGATTATTGAAGCTGAAAGGAAAAGTTGTTATATTTTTAACTGAGCAGAAATCTGGTTTTGTTAATTTTTCCCTAATGACATATGGCTTTAAAAGTGGTTATTCATCAGATTTTTTTAAATCAACAATTTAAACATGTCACTGAAAGAAAATATTGTAGGAGTAAGACATGGAAAAAAATAATGATTGATAAATTATCAAGGGTTCATGAGGGAGAGAGGGCGGAGAAGGGGAAATGAGCTGATACCAAGGGCTCAAGTAGAAAGAAAATGTTTGGAAAATGACGATGGTAACATATGTACAAATGTGCTTGACACCATGGATGGATGGATAGATTGTGATAAGAGCTGTGGGAGCCCCCCAATAAAATGATTTTTATGAAAATATTGTACCATATTTATGTTAAAAGGTAAGATGGAACGTTTTACTAAAAAAATTTAACATAGGAAAGAATAGGGTAGAAAAGTTTCTTTAGAAATGTTTACAGATAAAAATAATTTTATAATTGAAAATAACCTTCCCAAAGATATAATTGTAATAGTTATAATTGATCATATGAAGTTCCCCAAGGTACAGCTGCAGAAATACTTCCCTGAAAATTTTGAGTCTAAAAAACTAAGATGGGCCCAGAAAGCATACTCAATTGTGATCAAAAGTTCAGTCATCTTGCATTAAAAATTCAAGAGGAATTTGTTGACTTATCAAGTGACACAAGTTTAAAACTGGAATTTTCTAAAATATTTTAAATTAATTTAGGCTTGGGACGGAGAAGGAATTTCCAGCAATTTCTGAGATGGCCCTATACGTACTTTTGCTATATTGTACTAAGAATTCAAGTGAAGCAGTGTTCTCAGCACTGATGGTCATAAAATCAAGTTATCAACTCTGAAAAATGTTGAAGATGCTCTATGTCCCGCATTGTCATATATTCTGCCAAAATTTAATTATTTACAAAAACAATAGCAGGTACCTTCATCTCATGAATATGCAAATGTGATTTCTTCTTTAGTAAACGGCAAAGTTATTTGTATGCCAAAGAATTATTTTAAAATAAATTTCTTTATAATTTATTTTCGGTAAATGTTTGATATATATCATCAATATCTATCCTTATATACCTGGGATCTCATACAAATTTCTCAGGGTGACTACTGGGAAAATGTTAAAATGTCTGGTGATAGGTAATGTGTGCAGAGTTCTCAGTTTGCATTTGTGTAGTAGAGATTGGGGTGAGTTTGACTGGCAATGATTGATGCCTATCATTGATCAGGTAGAAGAATGGGTAGTGCCCCTCCTCTGGTGCTGCGGAATGTCTGCATGTGGCTGAGCTGTGTGAGCATGGTTGTTGTCTCCTGCTGAGTGGGACAAGAAAAAAAATGTTTAATCAAGTGGGGGTGGGGAGATAAACAACAGCAATAATAAAGGATGTATTAACTAGAGGAAAAAATTAAAACCAAGCAAGACAAAATGAGATAAGAAAACATAAATAAAATGGGATGAGGGAGCAGAGTGTGTTAGTCTGGGTAAACTATGTAAAGCATCTGAGTGCTGGCAGGGGTCTCCACACGGCTGCTCCAGCACCCAGGGCTGCATCAGGGTAGGTCCACGTGGCTTCTCCTCAGAGATGTCTTGCAGGAAGTGAGCCTTGCCAGCTGAAGCAGGGAACTGGGTAAGGCAGCTGTACCCTGGTCTGACCCAAGAACCAGAAAGATGAGGTTCACTGAGCCATTTATCTCTCTGCCCTTCAATTAATACCATATGTGTTTATTGGCCAGGTTGGCACAACAAACCTTGACTGTCTCATAAAGGGAGGAGAAAACAAAAGAATAGTAAAGAAAAACCTAAGAGAAAAAAGGAAGGGCAAAAAGGAACGAGAAACATGGGCAATGGTAGCAGAAAGCTAAAGGGGGGAATCAAGGGAAGGCAAGCAAAAGGAGGAAAATGAAACCCCTTCTCCCCACCTACTACCCCCTACCACCACCAAAAAAAGAAAGGAGAAAGCATGGGACAGGACAAGGTCAGCACCCTCTGCCAGCCAAAGAGGGCACCACAGGATGGGGTCAGGATACCAAGTCCCAGACACAATTCCTGGCAGTGTAGAAAGTGTCTGGAGTCAGGGCCCCTGATTTGCAAGAAATTCTTTGGGGCACAATGTGTAGCTGAGGGAGCAGGGCTACTGGCTACGGAAGGCCTTCCCACACCCCAGAGGTAGTAATGGGCAGACCGCCCATCTGGGCCTATGTGCATTTTATTGGTCTGCTGAGGCGTAGTTGACAGGCCGCCAGACAAAGGGGTGGCATGCTCCCATTGCCTGACGCATAAGGCCACCCCTCTCCCTCACAGAAGTGGAGAGAGGTGAGATCGTTGGCTGGGAGGGTGAGGGTAGGACCTGGGTTTGCTTCTGATGACCAGAGCCATGTGTAAAGCATGGAGATGTTCGTGTCTTTCTGATTGCCGTCCTCCAGGGTTCTCGCTCGTACTGTCCAGAGTGAGTAGAATGGACTATCAAGTTGCTGACTGAAGTTGTTTACAAAAGTTCGCAATGGCCGCCCTCTGCCAGGTCATGTGAGACTCCCCACCCCCTGTCTGCGTGTCTCCTCTCTGATCACTTTTGTTCAGCTTCTTAGTTCGTATTCAATCCATTTCTCTAACCTTTTCTCTGAAGCTCAGAGTTCCAGGATTATCATCTCTATATATATGTGTGTGGTAGTTATATAATCTGGTGTCAATTTGAGAGGATTATGAGTGAAGGGGTGGAGTCTGGCCTGTCAATCAAGATATAAACAATGAGGTTTCTGTGTGGGCATGGCCTTCCCCTGAGAATTCTGGACAACAAATTCACAGACACTCATATGTGTGTAAGAATGAGCTTGATATCAAAGAATAATTGTATATTAAGCAAACATCCCAGCCTAGTCCAGGAACTCCTGGATTTTCCTCCTTGGAAGCGGGAAACACACTCTCTCTCTCTGCTCACTCCCTTGGACATACTCTACTGACAAGACCCATAGTGCTGCGCCCTGGGAGCTGGAGAAGCCACATGGACCTACATTGATGCAACAGACCCCTGGGAGCTGGAGAAGCCACTGGAGACCCCTGCCAACACTGAGGTACTTACAACGCCACTGGATCCAAATATTTTCTACCCTCTGGCCTGTGAGCATACTGCATTCAGTGTCATTACATGTGTTTTGTGAGTCTGAAGAGGTCTTTATAGATTGGTATCAGACATATGGGCTAATATCGGATTTACGTGCTTAGACTGGACTGGGTTGGGATACTTCCTTAATGTACAATTACCCTTTATATAAAACTCTCTCTTGTACACATTTAACTTTCTACGGATTTGTTTCTCAGTCAATCCGAACTGCCACAATATGTTTCATTTGGTCTCTTATGTGTTCATTGTGGAGAGCCTGGGGAGCATGTTTGCCTAGTCCATCGGGTGGCCAGAAGCCAAGGCGGACTCGGCGTTCACACAAATGGATTTGTGTGGAGACTCTCTCTTTGGGTTGTGTTCCTTCCACGTCCTGATTTGACCACAGAAAAAATATCTCCTTCACTACTCATGGTTTCTAGCCAGAAAAAGATCAAGCATTGTTAACTTCTGTTTTAATTCTGCTGAAGGCAGCAGAAACATGGGTTTAGATCAGGTATCTTTAGTGAAAAGTGCACAAAAGTTTCTCTCACAGGCGTCATCAATGATAACTACAGCAAAGCCATTGTTCTTGCCTGTTTAGCAACTTAAATGTTTTTGAAGTTGAAATATTGAAATTAATAGCCATTAAGTCCTAAGTATGTAACAAAAATGACTTTGCTGTGGCCAGGAGTGATGAGGTCCTATTGGAAAACATGCCATGATATTAGAAGCTATCTAGGAGTTCATTTTACTTGGATCCACGTATTAGTCTGGGTTGACTAGAGAAACAAATTCATAGACACTCATATGTGTGTAAGAGAGAGCTGTATATAAAAGAGCAATTTTATATTAAGCAAACGTCCCAGCCCATTCCAGATCAAGTTCCTAAGTCTGATACTAGTCCATATGTCTGATACCAGTCTATAAATTCCTCTTCAGACTCATACATCACATGCAATGATACCAAATACAGGAAGTTAACAGGCTGGTGGGTGGAAAGTCTTGTGCATCCAGTGGCTATGGAGGCATCTCAGCACTGGCACGGGTCTCCATGTGGCACCTCCAGCTCCGGGGCTCTGGTTCCATCAGCTTGGCTCCATGTGGCTTGTCAACTGGAATGTCTCACAGGGAGAGTGTGTGTATTTTGCCTCCAGGGAGGAAGACCAGAGTTCCCAGAATCCTTAGGAGAAGTCCATGTCCACACAGAGGCATTACCTATGACTCAACCCTTCGCTCAAGTTCACGAAAAAATTATGTAACTGCCACACTCCACAACCAATGTCAGTGAAAATAGTCGTCAAATATACAGACTATTCGTTGCATTGGGCAAATTTTCTGCGAAAGGTCTCTTTAAAATGTTAAAAAGGAAAGATGTTACTTTGAGGACTGAGGTGCACCTAGTCCAGGTCACGGTATTTTCAATCACCTTCTATGTATACAAAAGCTGAATGATGCCTTTGAGTTATGGTGCTGACAAAGAATATTAACTATACCATGGGTTGCCAGAAGAATGAGCAAATGGGTGTTAGGAGAAGTGCAGTCAGAGTGCTTCTTGGAAGTGAAGCTAAGGAGACTTCATCGTGCTGACTTTGGACGTTATCCAGGGAGTTGAATCCCTAGAGGAAAATGTCTTGGTGTCTTAGTTAGCCAGCGCTGCAGTAACAAACACCACGAGCGAATGCTTTAACAAACGGAAACATATTCTCCCACAGCTAGGGGACTAGAAGCCCAAGTTCACCTCCCCACTTCTAGAGGAAGGCCTTCCTTTTGTTTGGGTTCACAATTTAGGAAAAATGCCCTTGTCTCCTTTCAACATCTACAGGCCCAGCATTCCTGGGAGATCGCCAGGTGTCTGTCATCAATCTTTCCCTAGATCTAAGAAGTTCCCAGCACAGGGACTGGGGTCCACAAGACACACTTGGCCCCTGACTCGTCTTTCTTGATGGTAGGAAGGTCTTTCTCTTTGCTCATTTCTCTCTCCTTTTCTCTCCGTAAAATAAAAGGCCTTGCAAGCTACATCCCAGAGATCAGGGCTGTAATGGGATTAAGGTTATTGCACCCAACCCTTAATCCTCTTACAGCTGATTAATTTAACACATCTTATCACTTCATAGGGGATTGCTGCTTAACTGCGAAACCACAGAGGATCCTGGCTCAATCAAATTAACATATATTTCTAGGGAACACAGTTCAATCTGCGATGCTTGGTCAGACACTCGGTGAAAAGTGGAAGTCCCTCAATGAGCTGGGTGGGCAAAAGTTGTCACAGCCACAGGCTCACCCACAGTGCTGAGTGTGAGGCTGGCACAGGACCAGGCCGGGTTTGATATCTGGTGCATGGGATCACTGTTCTGACATCCTCTTTGATCTTTTCTTCGTTTTTTCTCTTTTTCATGGCCTTTTGCTTTCGTCACCATTGACGGCCCTGATGTCGGTCTTCTGTTGTCGTTAGTTCAATGCATCAAATCTGGTCTTGAGATGGTCTCAAAATTCAGGTGGCATAGACGCAAGGTCGCATTTTGCCTCCGGTGGACTTGTTTTCATTTTCTTTTCTTTTATTATTAAATACTTTTATTGGGGGCTCTTATACCTCTTATCACAATCCATACATTCACCCAGTGGGTCAAGCACATTTGCACATATGCTGCCATCACTTTCAAAGCATCCTCTTCCCACTTGAGCTCCTGATATCAGCTCCCCATCTCTTCCCCCTCCCTCCCGCAGCCCGCCCTCCCTCATGAACTCTTGATAACTTATAGATCATTATTGTCATATCTTGCATCACCTTTTGTCACCCCTCTCCACTTTTCTGTTGTTTGTCCCCCTGAGTGGGGGTTATAGGTTGATCCTTGTGATGATGCCCACCCTCCCCTAATTCTCCTGGCATCTCTACTCTCCTTGTTGGCCCTGAGGGGCTTATCTATCCTGGATTCCCTGTGTTGTGGGCTCTTATCTGTAGCATTGTGCATGTTTTGGTCTAATCTGATTTGTAAGGTCATGATAGTGGGGTGAAGGAAGCACCAAAGAGCTAGAGGAAAGGTGTATGTTTCATCGGTGCTATACTGCACCCTGACTGGTTCATTTCTTCCCTGTGACCCCTCTGTAGGGGAATGTCCAATTGGCTACAGATGGGCAGTGGGTCTCTACTCCGTCCACCCCCCCACCCCCCATTCACCTTGGGTATGATTTTGTTCTGGGTCTTAGATGCCTGACACCTGATCCCATCGACACCTCATGATCGCACAGGCTGGGGTGCTTCCTCCAGGTGGGCTTCTTTCATTTTCTTCCGTTTTATCCTGGACTTACACAGGAGAAATTCATGGTCTCTTCCCACACTCAGCCCCTGGACTGGTTTTAGCTGATGATCTTGAGCTTCTCCATCCTGTCATCCCACAGATGTAGTCAATTTGATTTCTAGGGAAGTCCATGTATATAGTCGCCTTGTATTGTTGAAAAATGGTATTTGCTATGAATACATCCTTTGTTTTGCGAAATTCTATCATGAAATCTCCAGCTTTGTTTCTATTAGCAAGTCCATATTACCAACTACTGTTCTTTCCTCTTTGTTTCCAAATTTTGTATTCCAGTCACCAATTACTATCCATGCATTTGATTGCATGTTTGATCAATTTCTGACTGAAATAGTTGGTAGAATTCCTTAAGTTCTTCATCACTAACTTTTGTGGTTGGTCCAAAAATTTGAATAATAGTTGTACTGATTGGATTTCCTTGAACAAAGATGTATATAATCCAATCACAGAGAGCATTGTATTTCAGGACAGCTTTAGCAAGATCCTTTCTGACAATGAATGCCACTCCATTCCTCTTGATTGAGTTATTTCCAGCATAGTAAATCATCCAATTTTCTAATTCAAAATGGCCAATACCAGTCCATCTCAGCTCATTAATGCCTAGGATATTTCTCTTAATGAATAGAGCACAGAAGTAAATATTTACTTAAGCTCCTCCATCAATGCTTACAGCAGCACATGGACAGGGAACTGTTGAAGTTCATTCAGGTCAGATTTAGAAGAGAATGTGGAACATTGCTGATATCAGAAGGATCTTGGCTCAAAGCAGAGAATACCAGAGGATAGTTACTTGTGTAGGATATATTTTCATTGTTACAAATTGAACATAATGAAATCATAGGGATTAATCACAAGAACAATATGCAATTATATATTGTGAACTACTTATTTCTAATTACAAGTAAATGAAATTCTGTCTTGAAGCATGGTGCAACATGGGTAGCAGTACTCACGCCGGGAACTCATATGTGGAGGTATCTTCATGTGGGCAGACCCCACTGGAGATGGATAGAGGAGCAGTGACTCGGTTCCTAAAACCATTGGAAATATGTATTCCGATGGTCTTAGGCGACCCCTGTGAAAGGGTCCTTCGACCCCCAAAGGGGTTGCAATCCACAGGTTGTAAACGTTGGCCATTGAATACGGAAGGCCGAAGAAGAATCCACGCATCTGCTCGTGGTGCTGGAGAAGACTATTGAAAGTACCATGGACCACTGAAAGGAACAGGTTGTACTGGAAGAAGTGAGGCCACAATGCTCCTAGTGACACAGATGGCAAGACTTCCTGTGACACGCTTTGGACATATTGTCCAGAGAGACCAGGGTCTGGAGAAGGACACAGTGCTTGCAAAGTGGAAGGCCTGTGAAAGAGAGGAAGGCCCGCAATGAGATGGATGGACAGAGTAGGTACATCAGTGAGCTCAGGCCTGGGAACAATTGTGAGGATGGCTCGGGACCATGCGGTTGTTTTGTTCGTTTATGCACAGTTGCTGTGGGTGGGAGCCAGCTCATTGGAACCTCACGGCAACAATCACATGGGAGCACAACAAGCTGGAGCTGACTTGATGGCCTCTAATGTCAATAGCAGCAGCCAACCAGTTCAGACAGCATCATTTGTCTTCCCTGGGTGCCATGAACACCTGTTAATTTCACACCACTGCTTCCTCAAAACCCCAGGATGACCACCCTCTGCATAATCTGACAGATCCTGCCCTTGTGGCGTAGTGGTAGGTGTTGGGCTGCTAACCACGAGGTCACCAGTCCAAACTCCACAGGAGAAAGACCAGGCTTTCTACTCCTCTCGAAAACCCACAGGGGTAGCTCTACTCTTTACTAAAGAGTCTCTATGAGTTGGCATCAACTAGATGGCAGTGAGTTTGGTTTTGGGTTTGGCCGCCCTCAATATTTCACAGACAAGTCAGGAGTGTGAACCAAGGCAGGAGTGATTTGGGGGTAAAGGCATCAGAATTCCTTCTCATATGCAGGTTGGATGGCATCTATCACAAGTAGGCATTTCTATTTATAATCAATGCATTCTGACATTCTGAGTGTAAATTGTTTGGGTGAAATAAGAAAACATTGTTTAAAATTGTTTGGGGCTTCCAGGGAAAGAGGGGATAGAAATGCAGAAATGAGCAGATGGTGCAGTGATGGACCTCATTAGAACTTCTAAAATTAACCAAGGGGATATCTCAGGCCAGGAAGTGGGCTGAGGGCTGTCATGCAAGTGGGTGCTGACTGTCATCAGAATTTCAACGTTAAACCTTAATGTGACCTGATTTCCCCCTTGCAGATAGTAGCACACCAGTTACTCTTTCAAACTAGACCATGAGTTTGTCATTAAAATGTTTGTGTTTCCTCTCAGAGCACAGTATTGAGAAACAGGAGAAAGCTCTTAAAGTGTTAGCTAAAAAAAAGTGATTAAGTATTGAATGAATATCCGATACACATATCCACAAAGAGGTTCAACTAACGAGACTGCCAGTCTTCACTTGTCATTGTGTTGTCCCTCCTTTCTTCTTCCTAACGCTCATGAACGTCAGAAAATAAATATGAAGTTTGGAACAAGGACAAAGGTAAAAATGTTCAAATAAAATGTAATTTAAATTTTAAAAAGGTAAACGTTAGACTGAATTTAAAGAAAATATATAGTCCTAAAAGCAAAGCCATGCATCTTCCCAGAATGCTAATCCATCACAGCTTCTACAATCTCCCCCGAGGGTGGGGGTGGGAGTAGCATGTAACTGGAAAGATCAACATGAAACCTAGGTTTTTAGGGAGTCGCCTCAAGAAGAGAACTGGGTATGGTTGGTGTGTGGATTGGGGAAACAGTTATATGTAAGCCTTTCATGTAATAGCCCCGGGATTCCCAGGAGACATGCTCAAGAAAGAAGCATTTCCACGCCTGTGGGGGTCGGAGAGTCTGGAGAAGTACTAGCGTTTTGCTGTGAAGAGAATGCACAGTCAGGGGAGGGATAAATTTTCAGGATAGTAAAAGGGATGCTCAACTCCTGCTTCAGGTCATCCTTCTTTAGCTTCCCCTATACAGGTTTCGATCTTTCTCCTCAATAAAAGCTGCACAAATATATAAATATTATATAACTTCCTTTCACAAATTATCAATCCACTGATCTTAGTTTGGCTCTGCCTCAAAGGACACAATTGTATTCGAATGAGTGAGGGAAAAATTAATTGATAGCCAATAGTTGATTTTTTGTGCTTAAAACATGCATAGCAAGCCCTTTCATTAATATTAATTATTATGCTGGTTAGTTTTTTTAAGTGATTTTAAAATGCAAACCAATGCCACACTTAATTACAACCCTTTGACATGAAAAATATTTTAAAATGTCACAACATGGATGTTCAATGGGAAAGGATGTGTGTCTTTTGTTTCTCATTTCTTTCAATCATTTATTGGGGGCTCATACAGCTCTATCACAATCCATACATACATTGTGTCAAGTACATTTGTATATTTGTTACCATCATCATTTTCAAAACATTTTCTTTATACTTGAGCCCTTGCTATCACCTCCTCATTTTCCCCTCCCTCCCCCACCTACCTTCCCTCAAAATCCTTTGATAATTTAAAACTTTTTTTTCATATCTTAAACTGACCGATGTCTCTCTTCACCCACTGTTCTGCTGTCTGCCCCCCCCAAGGGAGGTAGTTATAGTAGATCATTGTGATCCAGTTTCTCCTTTCTCCCCCAAACTTCCCCTTATCCTCCTGGTATTGCTACTCTCATGATTGGTCACAAGGGGTTTATCTCTCCTGGATTCCCTTTGTTTCCAGCTAATAGTTGAAATTTTTACAAATACGTAGCCATAACAAATGTTTCAAGGAAGTCTTATGCTGTTTGATAGATGGAACGTGTCCCCAACTTGCCTAGGCCATGATTCATAATTATGAATTGTCTTCCATTTTGTGAGCTGGTAGAGTTCTCCCATGTGTTCTAAATCATCTCTTTCATGAAGTCCAGGAAGCAGGATTCATGGCAGTTATGTTAGGACACAAGACACAATCCATAGGACTGTGATGTCTTGAGTCAATTTCTTTAGATAGACAAGAGATTAAACAGTGAACAGAGATGGGGGGGCTGCGTATAATAAAAAGGAAGAGCTGGAAACAGAGAGCATCCTTTGGAACCAGGGTTCACATGCAGAGAACTTTCTAGACCCAGGAAATGATTGGTGCCAAGACACACAGACAGCGCCACAGAACACTGGATCCACAGATGTTGAAGGGAGACAAGAAGTCCCCAGAGAGCCAAGAGGAAGAAGGTGCTTCTCACTAGATGTGGTTCAAGCTTCTGGCCCCCTAACCTGTGAAAGAATCCATTTCTGTTTGTTAAAGCCACCCCCTTAGAGTATTGCTATCATATCAGCACTAGTGCAGCACAGCATGCGGCAGAGGTCTCAGCTGCAGTGCGGGAACGAAGGATGGAGCCACTCCTATTCATTCAGCCGGCTTCTCCATCTCCTCCTCTCTCACTTGCAGGGTCTGAATGGAGTCTTGGCATGCTCTGCCTCTGCTCCCAATAGCACCCAAAATAAAATGTGAATAAAACCCAGCAAACATTCATTGATGTCTTTTTCTTTATCGTCTTTGTTTTGTGAATCAAGCTAAAGACATAGACTGAAAGCAGCTGAGATTCCATCACCAAGAGGCACAGACAGAGAGGTTTATAGGAAAGAGCTGTGGAGAGAAGTATTATGATGGAATACAGCTATTAGGTGTTCAAAGGTTATAGGGTATACTACTGAGTCTCAAGGGAATTCTTTTCTTTTTAAGAACAGAGCAAACCATGGGAGGAGATGGTTCATTCTCATGATGAAGTGGCAGCAGCAGCAGCTTCTTAAAAGGGAATTAATAAGAGATAAGAAAGCATATAAAATGGTAAGACTGGTAATGTGTGCACAGGAGCTCAAGGCACTTCATTATTTCCATCCCTCCCACTCCACTGAAAGAGATACAGGATACTTTTAACATTTAACCATCAGTGTGAGTGGGGCCCAGATTTCTCAGAATAACTTCTCTTATGCTGGACTGGGTTAAATAATACTGGCAGTGCACACTTCTATCCAAGAATGGATATCCAGAATCCATAAAGAACTGCAAATACATAGTGCCAAGGCAAACAACCCAATGCAAAGAGGGGCAAATAGTTGATATATTACAGGTTGGCACAGATGGTGACAAAGCGCCAGAACGAACAGTATCTAGAGCTGGGGAGTGGAGACCAACCAGAACTCTCCACATCGCAGGATGAAAATGCAAAATGGGACGGCCCCTTTGGAAACAGTCTGATGCTCCCTTAAAGCATGTGCTTACCAAAAATCCAATTTCTAGATATTTGTCCAAGAGAAATGAAAGTGTATTTTCATGTCCAAAGCCTGTTCACAGCGGGGCATTGCCATTCTTGTTGGTAGTCGCTGAACACTGGAAACGACCCGTGAGGGATGGACTGCAGTAGAGCCATCCGAGAAGATATTCCTCAACAGCAAAAAGGGAGGGACTTTTGTTGCAGGTGAGAAGTGCATTCTGCTATGGGAAGGCATGCAGAACCACAAAGCTACTTCTGTTTGATTTCATTCGTGTGACATTCTAGAAAATAACATTGAAAAGAATGTAGGATAGTTCTGTGGTGACCAAGTGTCAGAGATGGTGAAAGATTGACCTCAATGGGCTAGCTCCAGGGACTTTGAGGGCATGAGGCATGACAAAACTGTTTTAGCATCCTGGTTACAGTGATAGCTATATAACTTTGTGCATTTGTCAATACCCATAGTACTGTATACCCCAAAGAGGGAATTTTACTGTACACGTTTTGAAATGTTTTAATTAAGAGACAGAGGATTGTATTTTAAATGGTATTTATAGACTAACAAGAAATAATTGCAAATTAAATCTTTGCCCCCAAAGCCCAAAAACTCCATAAAATACTGAGGAAACAAGATAACAAAAACTGCACAAGACCGCTATCTTGAAAAATTCAAAATATTATTGAAAAGTAAGTTAGAGGATCAAAAGGATACAAAGAAGGATATATTGTGCTTATGGATTGCAAATCTACATATTGTTAAATTATCAATTTCCCAAAACGAATCTCTTGACAATGAAATCCCATTCAAAATTCTATCAGGGTTCTTTTTCTTTCTTCTGTAGATAGGAACTGATTGAAGAATCATGAAAATGCAATGAACATAGACTTGTGAAAACTGATCAAGAAAAAGGAGCAGCGTTCAAGTACTTAAGCTACATTCCTAAGGTATATCATAAATTCAGCATAATTAAACAGTACTTACTGAAGGACAAACAGGCCAATGCAGCAGAATAAATAGTCCATAAAAAGAATCAATATAAGGTCATTTAATTTACAAAAATACCCCAGTGTAATTTAATAGGGAATGGTAGGATTTTATTATAATTAATACTGGCTCAATTTCGTGACCCTTGCCTCTCAAGATACATGAAATTTAATTTGAGCTGCCTCATAAACCTAAGTGTGAAATATTAGAACAATAAAGCTTCTAGAAGCAAATATAATATTAGGAATTTAAGGGAGGTAAAAATGCCACAGAAAAGGGGGAACTGATTACAAGGATCCACATGTGACCTCTTCCCTGGGAGAGGGACAGCAGAGAAGGGGGGAAGGGAGACTCCGGATAGGGCAAGATATGACAAAAAAAACGATGTATAAATTACCAAGGGCATATGAGGGAGGGGGGAATGGGGAGGGAGGGGGGAAAAAAGAGGACCTGATGCAAGGGGCTTAAGTGGAGAGCAAATGCCTTGAGAATGATTGGGGCAGGGAAGGTATGGATGTGCTTTATACAATTGATGTATATATATGTATGGATTGTGGTAAGAGTTGTATGAGTCCCTAATAAAATGTAAAAGAAGAAAAGAGAAAAAAATGATTAGGGCAAAGTCTGTACAGATGTGCTTTATACAATTTATGTATGTATATTATGAACTGTGAAAAGAATTGTATGAGCCCCAATAAATTGTTAAAATAAATTTAAAAAATAAAAAATAACATATTCAAAAAAAAATACTAACCTTCAAAAAGATAGAAATCTGTGTATCTGACCAAGGGCTCATATTCCAATTGTGCAAAAGGTAGGTCACAAAATAAGCTAGTCAAACAGTCAGTAGGTTTGTGGAGTGTCACTCACCATCAGCAGTCGCATTTCATTCTGTGAAAACCCCACGCAACTACTGAGCGGCAGGGTTTGAGTGTGAACCCAGGCCACCTGGCGGTGGGCATAAGATTCCCACACTCTGCACTGGGCTGCCTCTCAAGTGTGTTCTGCACCTTCAGAGGAGAGAGCGTAGATGGAATATCCATTTTCCATTTACTAAGAGAGCTTTCCAACTCTTTAAAATACAGATTCGAAAAAAAATCACAAGGTTTCAATTTTCACTAAAATCTGGGAGATTAGACACAAGCGCACATGCACACACCCACACAAGTAATTTGGAAATCAGTATCTGTTCTTTTCCGAATTCCAGAATCACGTTCACAATGCAGCAACGCCAACGCTTAGGGGTTATCGCGAGTTCCTTTTGTTATTTACTAAGGGCTAGAATTTCTTCCTGGAAGCCAGAGAGATAGCTAACGACCTGGTATTGCAAGGTGCTCCTCACAAACTTAAAATAAGAACCCACATAGTACGAAGCTTAGTCACGTGTATCGGGTGTTAGCAGGTGATGGTTTAAGCAGATTCCACCCTAAGCCCAGGTCATTCTACACGACGAAGAATGTACCCATCTCCTGAGGGACCAAGAAAATTAACCTCCAAAAAGACAGGGCTCACAGAAGCAGGGGAACCAATGCCCCAGGGTGACCGTCGTGACAAACAGGGTCTCTTCCTGCATCCAAGGCGCACTAGCCAGCCTTAGAAAGCCATCTCAGATGAAAGACTTTTATTGGACTGGCTTCTAAAACAGACAAATGCCTGGTCGCATAGCTGATGAAAAAATTAGCTTGCTATTAAACATTAAATGGATCGATAATCTATTAACTCTAACCTTGTTAGCAGGGAGCTTGCAGTACAATACGTGACCTGCCTTTTCAAACTAGCTTGTCTACCTTTGACTAAAAATTTTTAAAATATATTTTCCCATATTCAGCAATGATATACTTAATACTCAATATTAGCTCAAAATGACTTTGTCCCTTCCTTCCAAGGCTGCTCACCTTCAAGGCCTTTAAAGATCATTACAAATGTATCATTTTCATTCAGCTTACAATAATATGATTCTCATTTTATGGGGAGAAACTACAGCAAGGGCTCAGACAGCGTTCTATGTATCACGACAATTAAATGAAAGGCTTTCAAGCCCTGGTGACAAATCATCTTCTCTGAGCCACTGCCGCAACAATGCCAGTCTTCGCATCCGCAGCAAGCCGTGGGCAGGTGGGAGGGCAGCCGGGGCAAACAGTCACATAAACACAGTTCTGCTAGAGAACTGCAGGGGGAGAGGAAAGTCAAGGCTAGAGGGAGCACTTGTTAGGGCATAGATTCCCAAATTTATTTGGCTTTTCAGAAATGAATAAATAAAACATTACTTAGTGCTTCCGTGGCAATTAAAAACGTTTGTACTATAGCCCATCATCCAGAATAAAGTGTAGATGTCGGCTGTTGCAGCTCCCCCACTCCCACTATTCCAGAGCAGCCCTGGGGAGGGTGGGGGGTCGAGTTGGGCTGTAATCTGCAGGATCAGCAGTTTGAAACCACCAGAAGCTCCACGGCAGAAAGGTCTTTCCGTTCCCATGAAGAGCTGCAGTCTGGGAAACCCACAGGGAAGGCTGCCTTGCCCTATAGGGTTGCTATGAGTTGGCACTAACTTGATGGCGGTGAGTTTGGCTTATTTGTTTTTTTGGTGTTTGCTTGCTTGTTTGTTTGTTTGTTTGCTTAGATCATTCCAGCTCCCAGGGCTGGAGGCATGGGGGCAGAGGCAGTATCACCCACTTCGGGAAGCATGGCTTTCCCGCAAAAGTCTCTCTTTTCTGTATATGTATGGACTGTGATAAGAGTTGTATGAGCCCCTAATAAATTGTTTAAAAATGAATAAATAAAATTAAGGAAAAAAAACATAAAGCTGGCACTGAACAGAACACCTAATTAGTATTGATTACCAGATAATTCTAAGCACATGTGTTGTGTACATAAAAAGAAAGCAATATATTTTCATAGCAAGAACAACAACAAAAAAGTCTCTCTTTTCATACAAGTTAAAGGAGGGTTTATCTGTAGAATTAAGAGTCCGGGTGATACAGTTAGGATTCAGCTGTTGACCCAGCACCTTGAGAGGAATCTGTGATAGTGTGCTTCTGTGAGGATTTCTAGCTTTGCAAACCTCACGGCACAGTTTTACTCTGTCCTGGAAGGTCTGTGAGTCAGAATCCAATTCAAAGGCAGTTCTGTTTTGTTGGTTCATCTATAAAATAATGAGGGAGGATTGCAACGTAGCCTGGATTTTTTTCTTTTGGTTCTGCTATTATTTCCCTCCTGAGACAAGCTTCCCCTTGATAATGTCAGGTATTATTTACATAGGAGAACTCTGATGTGCAGGACAGTGAAAACTTGCCATGATTTAGAAGTCTTTGGGGACACCACCTGGTGTCCTCCACAGGCATTACTTTGTTCACTTTGATCTCAAAGTCAAAGGCACCTACTGGAAGGAAGTCTTGAGAGGAGCCAATGGAATTGCCTCCCCTGTTGAGAAGGTAGTAGAGGGACAAACAAAAGTCTCAAGATAAAGGGAATTCCCATAAACTAGTATTAAATAAAAGAAAAGCCATGATAGAATACAATCTAGGGAGAAAGGTTTTTTTAAGGATGAGGAACAGCAATATCCTTATCCAGAGATAAGGAAGAACTCCACAGCTCTTAGTGTCCACAAATACTGAAAGGATTGCCGTGGATGTTTTCTAAACCCTCAGATATTTAGAAAGTAGGAAGAATTTGAGTTATTGTATAGATGTTATGGATATGCATAGACTTTTTGTGTTGGATGAGGTATGGCATAAACTCACTGCTGGTGAGTCAGTTCCAACTCACAGCAACCCTGTAAAACAGGGTAGAACTGCCCCAGTGTGTTTTTGAGGTTGTAAGTCTTCATGGGAATAAAAAACTTCATCTTTGTCCCTCAGAGCAGCTGATGGTTTCGAATTGCTAACCTCATGGTTATCAGTCAACGTGTAACCACTGTGCCTCCAACGCTCCTTAGTACAACATAGGATGAGACCATTTTTAAACAATCAAATACTAGATTTTGAAATGAGGCACATCATACCTTATAATACTGCTGCTTACTCAATATATAACTTTGAACAAGCTCAACCTCGGTGAGTCTTCATATTCCTTATTTGTAAAACAGAGATAATTAGGAGGATTAAATGAGGTAATGTATGGCAAGTGTTGGGACAGTTTCTAAGATAGAATATGCATCCAAAATATCGATGATCTTGGGTGTGTTCTATTAAGAAATGTCCCTCAGTCCTCAGAAGACACAGTGAAGCATGAGAGATTATTACATCCTGTTTCAAATAAGATGTTCAAGGGTTCAGTAACATTCCCTTATTAGTCAACTCACGTTGTAGAAGGAATGAAGCATTAGGTTTGCTCTTTGGAATTGTGGGGGAGTACGTAAAGGTGTGCCTCTTTACTGGATTATGGGTAGTGTGGATGTCATAGTTTATCATCCAAGTGGAGGACACATTTGAATGGGTTTTCCTAGATAGGATTCAAGGAGACCGTAAACAGAGAGAGTCTGGGGATTTGTTACTCATTAGCTGTAACTGCAAAAGTGAAAGAAGATACTCTCCGGTCACAACAGAACTAAATTACAAATTGTTTTATTTTTTAAATTAAACAATCTTTTCTAAAGAAGAGTTTCGTGACCAGGGAGTCAAAGGGGAAAAAGAAATCACAGCAGAAATTAGAAAGTATTTTGAAGGATAATGAAATCACAAAGTAGCCAAAGGTGTGTGCTACGGCTCACGCCGTGGTTAGAAACAAAATATTGCTGGAGATTCAAAAAGAAGAAATCTCTAAACCCAGTGATCTAACATCTCCCCTTACGAAGCTAAGAAGAGCTCATCAAGCCCAAAGGAAAGGAATTAAGATAAGAGTGAAATAAAAATGGAAAAAAAGAGAAAAATCAATGAAACCAAAAACTGGTGCTTTGTAAAGACCAACAGATTTGGTAAACTTCTAACTAGAATGATCACTAAAAAGGAGACGCACGTTATCAATACCAAGAATGAGTAGACATCCTTGCAGAGGCCACAGAGAGAATGGCTTGTTCTTGTAAACTTGCCAGTTTAGACGACACGTTTCTTGAAATATTGAAATTACAAAAATAAATGCAAGAGGAAATGGAATTTTTGACTAGTCCTATAACTCTTAAAGAAATTTAGTTCATAGTTTAAAATTTTTTCCAATAAGAAAACTAAGCTAGATGGCGCTAATGGTGAACCCAGAGTTAAATACATAAGGGGGAAAATCCGATGCAAAACTCTTCCTGGACCAGCTGCCAATGAAACGGTGGAAGCATCAGAAGATGAATGCTATTAACACACTCGCCTTCTTTGAGAAAGGAAAGTGATTTATTTAAAGGAACCCCTAAGGACACCTTTAGCACATTTAAATATTATCATGGCCTATTCATCCATCATCAAACGCATGTCCAGGCTCAAGGCCACCCCCAGGATCACCCTGCTCATGTAAGAACGCATTCCTTGTGTGGTCAAGAGGGGCCTTCTGGTCCTCTCCAGTCAGAGCTGTCGCTATTGCACACTTACAGTGACGCTTCCAGTCACGGGGTTTCATTTGCACAGTTTTCCTTGCTGCTAGTGTTTTGCAGACTTACTGGTGTGGCCAAGTTTTCTGATCCCTTAGCTAACTAAAAATGTAACTCATTGTAGAAGGATTTTACAAAACACATTCATATCAGCGAGTCTAAGAAAGATTAAATGTATATCACACATTGCTCCATGGTTAAAATGATGGGATTCTGCAGGTTCGAGTATGGGAAGAGGTTGGGGGAAGGAGGAGAGGGAGGTGACTCCATGAATTCCTGCACCGGATGACACCACCGCTAGACATGCCATTGACACGTCATGCTCCTGCCCTGATTCAGCCTGAAACCCAGGCTGCCTCGCTTGTAATTATTTACTCTCACCCAGCTCTCTGGCTGCCCGACTTCCACACACACCTAAAGCACACACGTCAGACCAGAGCTGTCTCCAAGCAGGGTAACTATGATTGAGGATACCACACTAACCTTTGTTCTGCCCTCGGTCTGGCTTCGCAATTGCCTGTGAAGAGGAAATTTCAAAGAAGCAAAGGTCTGAATCATAGAACAAGCAACAAACTGAGGACAGCAGCTCGGGAGCCTGATGTGGTGACAGGATGCCCCCATGGCCACCAAAAGGCTTCAACTGCTGGCGCAAGCTCTACAGCCGGTCATCAGAAAGAGAATGACGTTCTTGCTCTATTAGTAATAAGCCTGGTTTGCCTTGCCTTTTAAAACATTGACTTCACTGTCTTGTGCTGAATAACAAATCACCACCACTTTGGCAGCTTAAATTAACATAAATGGATTACCTCACAGGTTCTGTGGGTCAAGATTCTGGCCACAGCTTACCTGCATCCTCTTCTCAGGGTGCCACAAGGCCACCATCAAGGTGTCGCCCAAGCTTTATTCTCATCTGCAGACTTAACTAAGACATAACCTACTTCCAAGCTCATTTCCGATGAGAGCAGAATTCATTTCCTTGTGACGATCGGACTCCAAATCCATACCTGTTGGCTGTCTGTCATCTGGAAGGTACCCTGGGAATGTAGTGGTTATGTGTTGGGACGCTAACAGTGTTGGTTTCAGGAGCGCGAAACTATCAGCCTGCCCCGCGGAGAAAGATGAGGCTTTCTACTCCAGTAAAGAGTCACATAATCTCAGAAACTCACAGGGGCAGCTCCACCCTGTCCTGCCTGCTGGGTGACTATGAGCCAGCATAGACTCAGTGGACATGAGTCTGAGCATTGGGGTCCTAGACGCTTCCTACACTTCTTTGCCACCAGAACTTGTCCAACATGATCACTTACTTGATCAAGGGCACCTCACAAAATGCCTGAGAAGGACTTTCCTTTGATTAAGTTGGGTACCCCAAAGCTAAGCAATCTCATTTAAATTAAAATCAGCTTATCCAGAAACATGTGTTAATCTTTTTCCCATGGCAGAGATTCTTGTAAGTCCCACGCACACTGTTCTTCTTGCTAAGGTCCCGACCTTCTGAGCAACACGCTCTACTGTACCCCACATGCCCAGACCCCCGGTTACTGCATGACTCCTTCGGGAATGAGATCGAGACACTAACCTCGTGTTTCTGCCCAGCTGTCTTCTTGCAGCCCTGTCTCACCGGGAAGTCTCGGGAGAAACGCTACCAGTGCTTGAAGGAGAACCTCCACTCTGATGGGTTCCACGGGCTGATCATTTCCAAACCGTCTCTGGAGCCTCGACACAAAGGAGTAAATGCTCTTAAGGGCGCATCAAAATCCATAGGGAGTCATCAAAATGCAAGTTGAGTGTTTCTAAATACATTTCACAGAACTGAGTTTTTTTTTTCACTTCTATCCAAAAAAATCAATCAAATATCCTTTTTTACTAGCTATTTGTTAAACACTCAGCCCTGTACTGTACTAGGAGCTGTATGAAATAAAGGGGGAAGGTAGCCGCCCTCTATCAACTCAAAGACTTTACAACCCAATCATGGACACAATTGGGTATACACATACACACACACGCATATCATTCATGAAATACGAGTGAAGCGAAAAACAAAGCAAACTCACTGCCCTGAGTCAACACCTCAAGCCGATGTTGACTCACACTGACCCTATAAGACAGAGTAGAACGGCCTTTGTGAATTTCCAAGACTATAACTCTTTACAGGAGCAGAAAGTCCCATCTTTCTCTCAAGAAGTGGCTGCAGTTTCGAACCGTGGACCTCAAGGTTAGTAGCCCAACACGTAACCTCACGATGCCACTAGGTCTCCTAAAATAATAGTACGCACTGAAAATTGGAAAATAAATAAATAATGCTAGCCAATTCTGAGACCCCACATTACAGGCTAGACCAAGTAATTGTCTAGCTCTGTAGCAATTCTGAAAGCCATCTTATTTCCCATCTTGCACATATTAAAAGGATAAGACGCAGAGGTCTCATCCTCAAATTACAGGACAGGCAGCGTCAAGTCTGTCTTATCCCAAAGCTGATGATCTTCCCATTAAAATAAAAGTGATTTCCCCTCTTTATTGTGCTAGAGAATCACTTCAAGAACTTTAAAATAGCACCTCTTTCACGGGCTTGTTATGAATCTTCAACAACTGTGTAGGAAAATCCCTTAGAAGAATACATAAACTCAAAAAAACTCACAGCCATCGAGTCGGTGTTGATTCCCAGAGACCCTGTAGGAGAGGGTCGAACTGCTCCTGGGGGTTTTCCAGACTGTAAATCTTGACTGGAGTAGAAAGCCTCATGTTTCACCTGTGGCGTGGCGTGACTGGTGGTTTCGAACTGCTGATGAGCAGTCCAATACGTTGCCACACCACCAAAACTCCCAGAATAATACATCGCTCCCGATAAATGTTCAATAAATTCCTGTTCGCACTAGAATGTCGCATCTTCAGCCTAAAAGTCAGCCAGTGACTTTCTATCCTCCAATTACAGTCTTTTAAAGAATACAGAGTCCAGGGTTCCTCTTCAGACTAGTATTCAGCTGAGCCCTGGTCCTTGTTTATTCGTTTCTTTGAGTTGTAAGAGAATCTGTGCATCAAGTAGAGAACTTAGCTACAATAGTCATTATATGATCCAGGCACAAAAGGGAAAAGAGAGTTCCGTTCACTGGCTGGAGATATCTAGCTGTGAGCAGGGTAAGCTCGCCTGCTCCGGACACAGCCATTGACTTGTTCCAAAGTCCATACTGGACCTCAGGTCTGCAAAGGAAAATAAATAAATGAATAATTTATGCACATATTCTTTATGAAAACTCACCCTGTATCTTCACATGCCTTATCTTGTTTGAACATTTGGGAATTGACTTAGGGCAGTTATCTTGCTTATTCATTTTCCACGTAGAATATCAAAGACCGCAGCCCACATAGCTGATCAGCGACCAGGCTCTGGGCGGCTGCATTATGCGACTCTGATTGTGCACTTCAGTGCTGGGGCATCCTCCCCGCAACACCTATTTTGGAGAGGAGGCGGGGACATTACAAAATGAAAACGCAGAGCCCTTTGTTTCAAATGCATTAATAATTTCAAGACAGCAACTAGAGAGCATGAAGTCACCTGTGAGGCCTTTCAGTAACTGCACATACCACATGCCCATGGAGTTGGCTTTGATGCCCCCCCCCCGCCCATGCAAATTAAACTGTGAAATCCATCATTCAAGAAGCTCCTGATAGAGCAAGGTGAAGGGATGTCTTCAAAGTTACCATTTCTCAGAGAAGCACCGCAGACAGATGCAACCCAAGCTGGATCGCCGTAATCACCCTCCTCCAAATAAATTATTCAGGTTAAGAAATGCACGCCCATTAGTTTTTGGTGAAAATACAGATAAACATGTTTCTTCTCAAGCAGCTTACTGAACACATTAATATGTATTTTCCCAAATGGAATGAATTGATATGCTTCAGACCATGACAAGGTGAAGGCACCGGGAACGTTCATTCAAGAGCAGGGAAAGCATCAAATTAGCTTGTGGCTTTCAGCAAACGTACTCGATTTGGCCTATGCTTCCAGCATGTCATTTCTGAATAAACAACTTCGGCAAGGCAGGTACACAGCTGCTTTCCCCACAGAGTGAAGAGTTGCAATAAGCGCCTAACGGTGCTATCAATGAACAGCAGCTGTTCGTGGGGGGTTGGGATCTGGGGCTTTAATTCCAGGAGCAAAATGATCTTGGGAAATGGAGAAGAGCCCACTGCTGTCAGTCACCTCTGTAAAATCTCTATGCACCGTGAAACTAATTGGGTGTGAGAATCCCTCTATTCCTGAGGAGGGAGCAGGGAGGAGCCAGCCTGGTAGTCTTCCTGCCCAGCTGTACTTTGATCTTTGGAGAAACCCTCTGAAACTTGGGGCTCGTGTCAGGAACACTCAAGAAAGTTTTGCTGAACCCAGAAAGGTGATTACTGGTGATTAAGGACTGGGGAAGGAGACCAGCAAACGTTCCTCACTATCTGAGATGTTCTTTCTTTTCATGGAAAATGAACAGGATTGTATGAGCAGGGGGGAAAGGCAAAGGAATAAAAATAAACCAAAGGTTACTGAGGAACATTGCACACATTTCCACTTATTCTTCATGACAAGTATCGAGAGAGTGCATTCCTTCACTGAGAACAGCAATGGTCATCTCTGCTACTTGGACATGAGTATAAAGTATCCTGCGGATGAACCAATCTGTATTCAAATCCCTCAGAGCTCCTTAATATTTCACTCGCTCTCACTGACATCGAGTCAATTCTGCCTTTTAACGGCCCTTAGGACAGGGTAGAACTGCCCCTATAGGCTTCCAAGATTGTAATTCTTTACAGGAGTAGAAAGCTTCGTCTTTCTCCCACAGAGTGGCTGGTGGTTTCAAACTGCCAACCTTGTGGTTAGCAGTTCAGCGTTATTGTGTGTATTGTGTTATTTTTGATCTGCAATAGCAAAAACCAAATGGTTTCCTACAGCATCAAAGAAGTGGTTGACTCGCCAGGCCATAAGAAGGGCGAGACAGCTCCAGTTCCGAGCAGCCGTCCAAAGGGACTTGGTGGCGCTTTCTTCTTGGTTGTAGCCATCACATCTTCTTGGTTGAAATATTTAATGGAGTTCTTGTAGAAGAGATATCCAACTCCTTTAAAAATTCAAAAATAAAACTCCAAAAATGAGTTTTATTCACACTAAAATGTTTGCAAAGGGCTTAAGTGGAGAGCAAATGCTTTGAAAATGATTAGGGCAAAGAATGTACAGATGTGCTTTATACAATTGATATATGTATATGTATGGATTGTGATAAGAGTTGTACAAGTTCCTAATAAAATGCTTTTTTAAAATGTTCAGAAATGGCCAGAAGATGTAAAACATGAGCAATAGTCCACCACCACTGCCATCCAGCAAATTCAGGCTCTTACAGACCCTGTGTAGGCTTCCTGGAAAAATGGAATTAAAGGACAAAGGTACTTTTCCACAAGTTTGTAAAAAATCCCCCTCAACTGTGTGTATGTGTGTGTGTGTTTGTGTGTGTGTGTGTGTGTGTTTGCATTATGCTTTATCACTTGACATTGTATCCTGAGGCTTTTCATGTCATTAAATATTCTTCAAAGCTAAAATATGTTAATAGATATGCAGTTTACACTAAAGAGATGGACCTCTGACATTTCCTTTAGAAGCTACAAAACTCATTCCTTGTCTATGATAGCTATAATATTAGTGGAGGAAGAAAGGAATTTGAATAAATTACAGCAAACAGAGAAGAACTGAGCCTCTCCTTTCCAGTTGCGGAGGGAGAGAAACTCCCCTCCCTTCCCCCCCACACCCCACACACACACTGAGGTCTGTGTGCCAGCAGTCTCCAGATAAGCTGAAAATCCAGGGAAATTTTCCCAAGAGCGATTCTTCCCCCTTTCTAGTAGGCGATTCCTTGTACACGCGTATATGTCTGTCTGGTTAAAAAAGACATAGTGCTGCCGTAATTTCCATGTGAACTCATCAAATTTAGTGCAAGTGTTTGGCAAACCGAAAGAGGCTCATCACTACAATGAATCAAGTGCTTTGCAAATTTGGCGTGCAATTTTCAAGCTTTCTTTGCTCTGGAGTAAGCTAAAGAATGGGATCCAGACTGGGACGACTTTTCTCCTCTGTGAGTGTAAGGGATCCAAAGAAAGAAAATAGAAAGAATCCAAGAAGAGGGCAAGAAATAGGAATTGGGATGTTGAAATCCTCAGAAGTATAGCCTTGTGCAAATGAAGAAAAGGCTCATCTTCTTCAGGATTCAGCCCTCATTCATCCTGAGTTGACAGCTGGCAGCTCCCTGATCTAGAGGTGTGCAAGGATCTGAGAGGCCTCCCATGTATGCAAATGAATTCAAATGACTATAACTCCCCTTTTGGGGGCAAGAGATAAGGCAGGTTCTCAAATGGTCCTGAATAGGCACCCTTGCACCTAGCAGGGCGCTTGGACCTCAATAGGTGCTTGCTGAAGATTTGATGAATTAATGAGTGCATTACTTTTTTGCAATTTGGTGGACCTAAGGGGGCAATTCAGAGGACTCCTGCCAATTAAAATAAACACAGAGACGATGAAAACCCTTTCTGAGATCACCAGCTTTCTCACCCAGGTGACCCTCCTGTGCAATCGATGAGAACTTCAGAAAAAAGCAGAGGACGAAGGTTAGAAATGTGCTCATGCTCATCCAGGTACGGAGCGTGTTTCCTGAGTCCACACGTACTTCGAGAACAATTACTCTGTGCACGTCTGTGTTTCCGCATTTTCCCAGGTCTCTTAAACTCCAAGACAACAATATTCTGAGAAAATCCACAAACTAGGAAGAGAGTATGCTTCGCCCGGTGGGGGTTCAGCGCTCTGAGCATGGCAGAGAGAAGGACAGATTCCTGACGGTGCACTAACAATCCATCCTTTGAAGACATTCCTAAAACCATGCCGCTACCACCTAGGGTACCTCATTTCTGCATTCCTGAATCCTTAATCACCCTCACCCAGGGTGACCTTTGACTCCTCAAGGCAATCCCTTTAGCCCCCAGGGAACATGAAACCCAGCTCCTGGGAAGTCTCTGGCACTCAGCCGGCCCAGGGATCAACAGTAAGAGACAAAAGAGCAGACCTCAGTCAACTCAAACATGGAGAAACCTCCGACCACCCTACTTAGAATTCGCCCGGGAAACGCACTGTGCAACCCAACAGCAAGGACTTTCTCGTACAGTGAAAATTGACCCTGATATACAGAAAACAAAACAAAAAAAAATCTCTGCCTCCAGTTCTGCTTCACAGAGACCATATATACATACATCTATCATATTTCACAGGACCCGAATATGCTTTTTTTAATGGACACAAACCCACCTCAGCTGCTACTGAGCATACATTTCTCTCCACAGAAGACCCTAGCCTTCTAGACTGAATCAAGAGATGGAAAATGTTGATTTAAGACAGACCAAACATTAGTTTGCAATATGCTAAGATGCTATTCAACACATTCAAAGACACTGTCTAGTTTCGCTGTATGCATAGGCTTAAGAGCAGACATCAGAGAAAGAAAATCGGATGAGGTCACCGGTCAGGAACAACAGAAATTAAACATGTATTAGCATCTTTAATAGGAAGTTTTGAAAAAATATAAACAAGGGTTTAAGTGATTAAGGTATTCATTGTTTACTTAAGGAGTTTGAAAATTAGCTGTTCAAGTCTGAAACCAAAGTCACAGCCACTGAGTCGATTCTGACTCACTGTGACCCTTCAGGCCAGAGTAGAAATGGTGTTTCCAAAACCGTTCTGTGCGGGAATAGAACTTTCTACCTCACAGCGGCTGATGGATTTGAACTACAGACAAAGCCCATGAGCCGCCAGGGTTCAGTGCTCCAGTTGATAATACTGACAAGAATCCAACATTTTTATGTTTGCTCATCTTCAGAATTTGGGGTTTTGTTCTTAATTTTGTCCTTGTACCATATCACAAGATGGCGTCTAACGGGAACTCATTCAACGGGAACGCTTCTTCCTTAATGTTTTTGTTTTTTTCCAAAAGGGAACCATCTAGAAACCTAAGCGAACATCTCTAGTACTAAAGCTAAGTGAACAATAGTTCCTTCACATCTGTTAACTCTGCCGGAGGTTTCCAAGTCTTTCCCAGAATCCAGTGGTGGGAGTTAGAGTTAACTTTGCCTGGAGAAGGAGCCCTGGCGGTGGTGTGGTTGCTACACGTTGAAGCCACCAGCCGCTCCCTGGAGAAAGGTGGGGCTTTCTACCCCGGGAAAGAGTGACTGGCTTGGAAAGTCACAGGGTCAGTTCTACCCTGTCCTATAAGGTCTCTAGGAGATGACATCAACTCCTTATTAATGAGTTTGGTTGTTTTGTTTTTTGGGGGGGAAGGGTGTTGGTTGGTTTTGTTTTGTTGTTTTTGTCTAAACAACTGGATCTTTGTTCTTGGTTCCTGCAAAATAATCAATAAAAACCTGGGAGTTTCCCCAGTCTCTAAAGTGTCAATAATGTGAGCACCAGATCACAGATAAGGAGATAACCCCAAAGACTGCTACCTAACATCGGCCAACAGGGCAGTGGGGAGGATGACTTCATCCATCCATCTGAGGCGGTGAGGCTCAATGGAGGTCTGGGCGCGAAGCTCCCTGATCTTCCTCATTGGGGACAGACATTTGCACATGCAAGAAAGTGCAGAGGAACGCCCCCAAATATTTTGACGTTTCGTTTATTGTTCTGCACCGATACATGAAAGCCAGACAGAGATATTGTAAGATGATGGATGATATACTTTCCAGAGGTATTTTCTTAAAATCTTTGTCAGTGGTTTGTTGTTGTTGTTTTGTTGCATACTGTTGCTTTGTTTTCCTCTGTCTTGTTTTTGTGCATGTTATTATCTCCACAGGTCTGTCTAAATAAGATAGGCTGGATGAACTATCTGGAGGAAAAACAACAGAACCAACAGTTCCGGGGGGACATGGGATAGGGGGAGGTGGGGGGTAGGGAAGTGGTGTTAAACCCAGGGACAAGGGATCCAAATTGGTGGTGAGGTGGGAGTGGCAGGCCTAGTAGGGAATGATCAAGGGTAAGGTAATGAAGAGATATAGCTGTAACCCAGGTGGGGATGGAGCATGATAGTGGGACAGGAGGAAAGTCAAGGGAAATAGAGGAAAGACCTAGGAGGCAAAAGGCATTTATAGAGGTCTAGACAAAGACATGTACATATGCAAATATATATGAGGATGGGGAAATAGATCTATGTGCCTATATTTATAGGTTTAGTATTAAGGTGGCAGAAGGATCTTAGGCCTCTACTCAAGCACTCCCTCAATACATGAATACTTTCTTCTATTAAATTGGCATTCTACGATGCTCACCCTCCTGACACAACTGCTGAAGCCAAAATGGGTGAAAAAGTAAATGTGGTGAAGAAAGCTGATGGTGCCAGGCTATCAAAAGAGATAGCGTCTGGGGTCTTAAAGGCTTAAAGGTAAACAAGCGACCATCTAGCTCAGAAGCAACGAAGCCCACATGGAAGAACACACCAGGTGTGTGATCATGTGGTTCCGAAGGGATCAGTTATCAGGTATCAAAGAACAAAAACTCATATCATTGGGTACACACCTCCATGTTACAATCGCCAAGGACAAACAGGTTCATAAGCAAATGTGGCGAAGAAAGCTGATGGTACCCAGCTATCAAAAGAGATAGTGTCTGGGGTCTTAAAGGATTGAAGGTAAATAAGCAGCCATCTAGCTCAGAAGCAACAAAGCCCACATGGAAGAACACACCAGCCCGTGTGATCATGTGGTTCCAAAAGGATCAGGTATAAGGTATCATCAGAAAAAATTTTTTTACCATAGTGAATGAAGGGGGGAGTGCAGAGTGGAGACCCAAAGCCCATTTGTCGGCCGCTGGAGATCCCCTCACAGAGGAGTCTAGGGGAGGAGATGAGTCAGTCAGGGTGCGATGTAGCACCGATGAAGAATACAGCTTTCCTCCAGTTCCTAAATGCTTCCTCCCACCCACCTACCATAATCCAAATTCTACCTTGCAAGTCTGGATAGAGCAGAGGTTGTACAATGGTGCATATAGGAGCTGGAGACACAGGGAACCCAGGGTGGATGATACCTTCAGGACCAGGGGTGTGAGGGGTGATACTGGGAGGGTAGAGGGTGAATGGGTTGGAAAGAGGGAACCGATTACAAGGATCTACATGTGACCTCCTCCCTGGGGGCAGACAACAGAAAAGGGGGTGAAGGGAGACGCTGGACAGGGCAAGATATGACAAAATAATAATTTATAAATTATCAAGGGCGCATGAGGAAGGGGGAGCGGGGAGGGAGGGGAAAAAAGAGAACTTGATGCAAAGGGCTTAAGTGGAGAGCAAATGCTTTGAAAATGATGAGGGCAAAGAATGTACAGATGTACTTTACACAATTGATGTATGTGTGGATTGTGATAAGAGTTGTATGAGTCCCTAATAAAATGTATTTTTTTTAAAAAAGGACAGCTTCAGGCTTCAGGTGACTCTCACAAAGATGACGTGGCAAGACCCAAAACAGAGCATCTTTACATAATGTGGAACCTCGGACAAAAGTAATTGGTGGCTGCAGTGCGGTGGGGAGTACTGGGGAGTCGGTTCGGACTCATAACGACCTTAGGGCACAACAGAACGGGCACAGCCGGTCTTGTGCCAGCCACACAATTGTGATGCCTGAGTCTGTTATTGCAGCCTCCATGTCATTCCATGAGAGCCTGGTGGTGTCGGCGGTTACAGCGTTGGGCTGCTCATCACAAGGTCAGCTGTACGAAACCACCAGCCACTTGGATGGAGAAAGACGAGGCTTTCGGTTCCCGTAAAGAGTTACAGTCCCAGAAACCCAAGGTGCAGTTCTACTCTGTCCTCTGGGGGTCCCTCGGAGTTGGGTTGGAATCGACCCTACAACACTGAGTCCGTATCTGTTAATGTTGCTTCATCTCTACTGTCGGAGCCTGAACAATGGGTACTTCCCAGATGGGTTCCGAGTCACGTGTAAGAGAAATGTGACACTGGCTGGCCTGGGGTCCTCCAGCTCACCTGCGGGGGTGCGACCCTGTGGCAGGAACTCTGCCTCAGAGATCCAGAGGGGAAAGATCCCCTGGGTAGGACCCATGAGGAGAGAAGCCAGGGGCAGGGGAGAGAACCTGCCAATGCAGGCACTGGCACCTGGGACCCAGACCCACAAGCACCAACTTGGCTCTTCACATAGCAGAGAGGAACCTACAGGAGCCACAGGCAGAAGGAGTGGTTCAGGTCGGAGTGCGGGTGCTGGGACAAGCGCTCCAAGCTCAACAGGAAGGAGCTGGATTTCAGGCACGGGGGGCGCGGGAGGTGGGGGTCGGGGCGGGCAGCCACTCCACCCCTACCCCATGCCAGGCGGAGAGCTGGGAGGTGCCCCGCTGACCCATGCATTCTGCCCCTGCAACCACCTGCTCCGCCAACTGGCTAGTGCAGCACCGGGAAGCTTTCCCTGCAGCAAGGCGGGTGCACTCCCTGCTCTGGGCTTCCAGAGGCCTAGACATGTCCTGGCCTAGACAGAAAAGAGTTAATGACTGAGTGTACTTTTTTGCTCTCCGGATTTATAACAGCACACACCCCTCACCCATGCCTAATCTCATTGGCCATCCTCCACCTGGTTTTGTGCATGCAAATTCTGGCCTTCTGCAAACACCTCACTAGTTGAAGGTGGGAAGAGGGAACTGTGGGAGCCACCAGTGAATTCCCAGTGTTGGCTTTTGGTCACCTTGTAACCCTGGTCCTTAGAAACGTGAGGGCACAGAGCGTAAAATGCCGATGTCACCTAGAGAGATGGTGGCTGGAGAGGTGGGTGGTATCAACACTGATTTTCATCCCCTTCAGACCTAGCCTGGAAGCCTTGTGATGTTTTGCCTTGAGCCTAAGTGAAGTTGGACTTCAGAGCTGGGTACCCTGCCATTGGTTTATTGATAGTGCTTGGTCAAGCCTCAACGAACTGAGCTCTGAAATCAAGGGACGGATCAGATTCTCAAGTGCCCTGCAGTTCCAAAATTCTGAATTGCAGGATGACAATATCAGCTAGTCCAGCACCTCTGCTATGATGTTCAAAGCTCAGATGAAGATGCAGTCTTAAAAGCAGACCAGCTGCTGGGGAATAGAGGCTGACTCACGGAGAGCCCCTCAGTCAAGGGCAGAACTGTGCTCCCCAGGTTTGTTGGGAAGGAGACCAACAGACCTTTCCTTCAAGTATCTTCGGAGTGAACTGAAACCCGCCCCCCTACCCCCGCCTCACTCACCCAGCCTTGGGATGAGTAGGAGAGCAGTTTAAGGAAGGAACGTGTTTCTTACTCTTCTAGAATGGGCTACCTTGTTGTTAGGTGCCATGGAGTGGGTGCGACTCCGAGGGACCCTGTGCTCCGCAGAGCTAAACGCCGCCCACTCCTATACCATCGTCACCACTGTCCCTATGTTTGAGCCCAGACTTGAAGCCACTGTGCCAATCGATCATCTTGAGGGCATTTCTCTTTTTCTCTGCCTCTCTACCAAACAGGATGTCCTTCTCCAGGGACTGATCTTTCCTGACGACATGTCCAAAGTGTGTAGACTAGGTCTCGCCATCCTCCCTCTATGGAGCGCTCTGGCTGTACTTCTTCCAAGACAGATCCCCCCGCCCTTTTGGCAGTCTATGGAATTTTCAATGTTCTTCACCAGCATCATAATTCAAATGCCTCGATTCTTCTTCAGTCTTCCTTATTGAATGTGCAGCTTCCACATGCAAAGGAGGCAACTGAAAATACCATGACTTGGGTCAGGCTCACCTTAGTCTTCAAAGTTACATCCTTGCTTTTCAACACTCTAAAGAGAAGTTTTGCAGCAAATTTACCCAAGGCAATGTATCTTTTGATCTCTGGGCTGCTGCTTCCATGAGCATTGGTTGCGGGTCCAAGCAAGACAAAATCCTTGACAGCATCCATCTTATTTCCATTTATCTTGCTGTTATCTATTGGTCTGGTTGTGAGTGTTTTGGTCTTCTTGACATTGCATCGTAGTCCATGGTGAAGGCTGCAATCCCTGATCTTCATCTGCAAATGCTGCAGGTCCTTCTCATTTCCAGCCAACAAGGTTGTGTCGTCTGCATATTGCACGTTGTTAATAAGCCTTTCTCCAATTCTGATGTCACATCCTTCATATAACCCAGCTTCCCCGATTATTTGCTCAGCATGCATATTGAATAACACATACCTTCCCTGATTTTAAACCATGCAGTATTCCCTTGTTCTGTTCCTACAACTGCCTCTTGATCCATATACAAGTTCTACATGAGCACCATTAAATGTTCTGGAATTCCCCTTCTTTGTAAAGGCGATTCATGGGTTGTTGTGATCTACACAGTCACCTTGGCATGATCAATAAAACACAAGTAAACATCTTTTGGATATTCTCTGCTTTCACCCAAGATCCATCTGCTGTCGCTCAGCAATGATCTCCCTTGTTCTACGTAATCTTCTGAATCTCACAGGAAGCTCTGGCAGCTCCCTGTCAGTATACTCCTATAACCATTGTTAGATGATTTTCAGAAAAATTTTACTTGCATGTGATATTAATGTATTTATTCTATAACTTTTATATTCTGTTGGATCACTTTTCTTTGGGAAAATGGATCTCTTCCAGACAGTTAGCCAAGAAGCTGTCTTCCAAATTTCCTGCCATAGACAAGTAAGTGCTTCATCAGCTTGCTGAAACATTTCCATTTCAGTTCCCCCACAAAAAAGTTTTGTTTTGAGCTAATTCTTTAATTTCATCTTGAATTTCTTCCTTCAGCACTATTTGTCCTGGCTCACATGCTACCTCCTGAATTAGTGGAATGTTCACTCATTCTTTTTGGTAAAGTGACTCTGTGTATTCTTTCCATCTTCTATTGATCCTTCCTGAATCATTCAGTATTTTTCCCATAGAATCTTTCAATAATGAAATTATGGAATACCATAATTATATATTTAAACAAAACCCTCAGTGACTGGTCCAAGTACCACCTCCCCCACCCCTGTTCAGTGTGTTGTGTATATTATATCACATACTATTTCTCTTCTTTTACAGTTTCCACACTGGAGTCAGGTTTTTAAGAACAGTGTGTAAAATCTAACTAAAATAGTAAAACATGAAATAAAAATCGCTGCCAATTTTTTCTTTCATGAAAGTAGAAACAAAATACTAAGCCCACGGTTCCCAATGCCACAACTTAAGAAAAAATGGATAAGTTATGAAGAAATTTTGAAAGACATTAGAAAACTGAAAAAGCAAATAGAACTGAAAACCAAACCCAGTGCCATGACTCAATGCTGACTCATAGCAACTTCCTTTGGGTTTCCGAAACTGTAACTTTATGGGAGTAGAAAACTCAGACTCTCTCCTGAGGAGCTGCTGGTGGTTTTGAACTGCCAACCATGTGGATTGCAGCCCAAGAGTAACCACTGCACCACCAGTGCTCCTACCTCAAATTCTGAGAGAGAACAGCCCATGCCAACCTGAGCAAAACTAATCCATGGTTGGAAGTGGAAAGTTTTGTTCTTGTTGTTGTTTTGGTTTGGTGTCAATTGTGAATTGAGTGGGAGTTTACACATCTGATCATCATTTTTGTGTTCAATAATTTATGCGGCCTATCAAACCTCCCACTAGCTGTTCCTGCTGCTCCTCACCCTTTTGAGCATCGCCCTTGTTTCACCCATCTACCCTCTCTACTTGTCCGTCCCTCCCTTCCCTTCCCACCCTTAGTCACTATCAATGTCTGTTTCTTTTAGTATCAAACCCTTTTTTTTCTTTTTTACATTTTATTAGGGGCTCATACAACTCTTATCACAATCCACACATATACATACATCAATTGTATAAAGCACATCCGTACATTCTTTGCCCTAATCACTCTCACTCTCAAAGCATTTGCTTTCCACTTAAGCCCTCTGCATCAGGTCCTCTTTTTTTCCCCCTCCCTCCCAACCCCTTTATTTTTATAACAGTGGTTTCATACAATAGTTTTCCTTTTGTGATTGAATAACTTCATTCAGCTTAATGTCCTCCAAATCCATCCATGCCATGAGGTGTTTCACAGTTTCATCATCATTCTTTAACAATGTTGAGTATTCCATGGTGTGTAGGTGCCAACATTCCTTTATCCAGTCCTCTACTGATGGGGATGTGGGTTGTCCAGCTTCTGGCTATTGTGCCTAGTGCTGGGATGAACATGTTGTTGCAGTTGTTAGGTACCATCAAGCCAGTTCTGACTCATAGGGACTCCATGTGCAACAGAACAAAACACTGCCGACTCCTGAGCATCCACGCAATTGCTTGTTATCAATTTAGTGGGAGTTCTTACAGACACCATAACATTCCATCATCCAATCAGATCAAGCAGTCTTGTACAATTGCTACCACAATCAGTTTCAAACATTTTTTTTCTTCCTGAACTCCTTAATATCAGCTCCCCTTTATTCCCTTCCTCCCTGCCTCCCAGGAACTCTTATTTTTATTACTATTTTTTACACGTCTTATACTATCCAACATATCCATTTATGTACAATTCTGGTGTTAACTCCCCTCAAGTGAGGTTATGCAGTCACCAGTGCTATCAACTGCTCCCCTACCCCCACCGCCCTCATTTCCTGTTCCCTCAGGGAACCATTGCTACTGTGTTACTGTTTCTGAGGGGTTACCTATCTTAGCTTTCATGTATTGAATGATCTTAATTTTACAAATGAATATACACAAGTCTAACATGATTATTGAGGTAAAACAAATAAAAAAAACATAATATGCAGGGGAGGAAATAATAAAGAACTTGAGGATAGTTATGTGCTTCATCAGTGCTACACCACACCCTGGATTTATCATGCCCTCTGTGTGGTTCTTCTGAGAGGGACTGTCCAAATAAATGGCAGTTGTTCTGACATGTGAGCCCATTACTGCAGCCATAGTGTCAAGCCATTTTGTCAAGGGGCTTCCTCTTTTTCTGTGACCCTCTGCTTTAGCAAGCTTGATGCCCTTCTCCAGGGCCTGGCCCCGCCTGGCAAAATGTCCAAAGTATGTGAGATGACATCTCCCCATCTCTGCCTCTAAGGAACATGCTGGCTGTACTTCTTCCGAGACAGGTTTGTTTGTGATTTTGTCCACCCGTAATATTTTCAATATTCTTCACCAGCATAAATCAAATGTATCAATTCTTCTTTGGTCTTATTCAGTGTCCAGCTTGCACATGCGTATGAGGTCACTGAAAATTCCATGACTTGGGTCAAGCACATCTTAGCCTTCAAAGTAGCATCCTTGCTTTTCAGCACTTTGAAGAGATCTTGTGCAGCAGATTTCCCTAATGTAACGCATCATTGCATCTCTGGCTGCTTCTTCCAGGAGCTCCGATGTTGGGTCCAAGCAAGATGAAAATCTTAACAAGTCCAGTCTTTTCTCCATTTTCATGATGTTATTTATTGGCCCAGTTGTGAGAATTTGGGTCTTCTTTACACTGAGTTGTAAGCTACACTGAGGGCTACAATTCTTGATCTTCATCAGCGACTGTGTCAAGTCCTCCTCACCTTTAGCAAACAAGGCTGTGCTATATGCATAATGTAGCTTGTTAATAACCCTTCCTCCGATCCTGATGCTGCATTCTTCTTCATATCCTTCCACTCCTCTGATTATTTGCTCAGGATACAGATCGAATAAGTATGGTGAGAGAATGCAACCCTGCAGCTCTTCTTTGCTGATATTAAACCATGCAGTATTTCTTTGTTCTGTTTACACAACTGCCTCTTGATCCGTGTACAAGTTCCACATGAACACAACTAAGTGTTCTAGAATTCCCATTCTTCTCAAGGCTATCCATAGTTTGTGATGAGACACACAGTCAAATACCTTCTCAGAGTCAATGAAACACCAGTAAACATCTGTAGTCGCTGCTTTCAGCCGAGATCCATCTGATATCAACAATGATAGTCCGTGTTACACATCCTCTTCTGAATCTGGCCTGAACCTCTGGCAGCTGCTCCTTGTCACCGTACTGCTGCACGCACTGTTGGATGATCTTCAGCAAAATTTTACTGGCATGTGACATCAATGATAATGTCCTATCAATTGAGCATTCTCTGGGTCACCTTGCTTTGCAATGAGTTTTGCCGGTGAGCATGGGGGTGCAAATATCTGCTCTGGCTATGTTCTTTATGCCCGTGGCGTCCATACCAAGTAGAGCTATTGCTGAGTCATATGGTACTTCTATTCCCAGAGGGTGGGCCACACTGCTTTGCATGGTTGTATTGTTTCATATTCTGTGGATAAGAATCTCTCTCATCATTGTTTTGTTTTGCACCTCTCAAATGGCAAGTGAGCCCAAGCGATTCTTCATATCTGTGTTGGCTGCTTGGATGTCTTCTTTGGTGAGCTGTCTATTCATGATCTCTGGTGGTGTTTAATTGGATTATTCATCCTTTCCTTCTGCTGACTGTACACAATCCTCTCACTGAAAATGAAAACGCTCACAAGCTGGAGCTCTTTATATGGACACAGTTGAAATGTATATGGGCATCTACAAGGCGCTTGGAATACCAGTGTTGGGTTTAAATAGTGATCCAAATTCCTGAAGATAGCATTTTCAAATACAGCCAAGACACATTCTTCTAATGTTCCATATCAAATATTCATGTATTTTGATTTTATCAAAATATTTGCCCTTATTCTAACGTAAGCTTTGAGTTAAGTAGATACAAATAACTTTGTTAGGTTCACTTTTCATGTTACTTTTGTCCACATCTCTCTCCGTGTGCACATTCCACTTGGAAGCACAGTGCTTTAAATGCCTCCTTTCTGCCTGAAGCAAGTTGAGTCTGCCTTGCTGTTGGTATTTCTTATATAATACTACCTTTGTTCTATTCTATCAATAACTCAGCTTTTGGGGAATATTTTTATTAAGGTAATTTTAATCTCAATGGGAATGTAGCTGTGCTTTCACATTTTACATCAACATAAAGGATCGACTCATTTTCAAATTATCAAGGACGACCATGTCTAATTACAAATGAGATGCTAATTTATTTTTTATTTGCTCATTTATCTGTTATCCTTTCTCATGTCATTACCTCTAAAAGTATGTACATTTCATTAATGATTTTTTTCTGTTTAAATGGGTTGTAGAACAAAGCCATAATTTTCAAAATTACAGCCATCCAAAACCTACATTTGACAAAGATTCTACACTCCCCAGGATATTATCTTGACAGTAATTAAAAACTGGAACAAAAATGCTTAACCATGAGGTGCATGACAATTTCAATGAATTTCTGAAATGAGATAAACTAATCCTTTAGTTTCTTCCTACTTTGAGTTGCTCTAAGTCATGACTGGAGGACAAATGCAAATGGGTTTATCCATACAATAAGAAACATATTGGGGGAGAGTTAATTCTGGACATATTCAAGAAAACAAACATTTATTAAGCACCTGTTTTTCCCAGGAATGTTAAATATTCATTAGAATCCTTATTTCTAACAACTCTGATCCATGGCGCTTTAATTCTCTTTTATACATAAGACAATGAGGCTTGGAGTTATTAGGGGATTTCCCAAGGTCAGAGTGAGAAGCACACTCCAGGCAGATGGACCAGCATGTGGCACATGGAGGGTCACGTCGGAGGAACAAAGAGGCACCATCGGAGGGACACGAGGTTAGAGTGAGGAGGTGAGAGAGTGGTCTGAGCTGAGATGTATGAGGCAAGCAAGTGGGGCACATGCAGGGCTTTTCCTGAAAATGCTAGGGATTTGGCACTTCACCCATCGCTTGCTTGTGCACATATTTGCTGTAGTCCATGGAACAGATTGGAGGGAACTAATGGGAGATAGGTTGGGATATTGCAATAGTCCCAGGGAGATGACAAAAATCTAGCTGGACACTGAGAGGGCCTATGGCTTTGTGAGAGGTTCAGTAGACAGGGTGATGGACCCTCTTCCTGACTGAGGAGTAACAGCAGCTGATGAGCGAGGGCGGAAGATACAGAAATGGTTCTTCAGATTTACTCCACAGAACGGAAAGTGACAGTCCTGGCTGAGATGAGACCATGTGAAAAGAAGAACCACGAGCAAGAGAAACGTGTGACTTTGTTCCACGACATGGCAAATGCATTGAGGCATTCAGAATGGGGAGCAGGATTTGGAGAAGCAAAATCAGTTGCTGTCACATCAATAGCACGGACTCATAACAGCCCTGCGGGTTTTAGAGTCAAGCTGGGCTCCACAGGTTTTCAATGGCTGTGATCTTTCTGAAATAGATAGCCAGGCCTTTCTTCTGAGGGTGATTCAAACCAACAACCCTTTGTTTAGTAGCTGAGCGCTTGGTTCAGTGGAAATATCAAGGTCAGACATCTAAGGTTAGGAGCAAAAATAAGAACCACTTCATCTTTGCTGCAATTTTGCTAAATTATGCTGTGATCAGCTACACCAGAAGCCACCACAAAATTGTCCTGTGATCCAGTGCTCTCAGACTTTCACGGGCATGAGAATCACCTGGGTTTAGGGACAACTGCAGTGTGGCAGCAGAGGACCTGAGTTTGAATCCTGACTGCATCTACTCGTGTACATGTAAGCAAAGTTTTAACTCTCCATTATCCGGTGTCTTCCTCTGAAAAATGGGTATAATATTACCTACCCTAAGGGTTTCTTGACGTTGAAACATTAATTTGAATCAAGCTACAAATCATCAATATCTGACGCATAATAAGAACTCAAGGTACATTCAAACTCACCACCGAGTGACCCTATAGGACAGTTTCTGGGGTTAAACTGCTTTCGGGATGTGGTAGTTACATACTCTGTTGTCAATTTGAGACTTACGAGAGAAGGGGTGGAGTTAGCCTGTCAATCAGGTCACAGCTTGATGACCTCATATGGAGGTGGTAAGGAGATAAATAGCTCATTGGAGGTGGGAGACACGCTGACTTCCTGGGTGACATTGCAGCTGATAAGACACATGAACTATATTAGTTAGTGCCCTGAGCTGGAGAAGCCCCATGGAGACCCCTGCCAAGGCTGAGATGCTTACAACACCACTGGCTCCACAAGACTTCCCATTCACTGGCCTGAGATCTTCCTGCATTTGGTGTCATTGTATGTGTTTTGTGAGTCTGAGGAGGTCTTTATAGATTGGTATTGGACATATGGGCTAATATCGGACATAAGGACTTGATCTGGACTGGGCTGGGATGTTTTCTTAATGTACAATTACTCTTTGTATAAGGCTCTTTCTTATAAACACGAGTCTCTCTGGATTTGTTTCTCTGGTCTACTAGGACTAGAAAGCCCTTTCTCCTGTGGAGCAGCTAGTGATTTCTAACTGCTGCAAGACAAAGTCATCACCATTATTTTCATGGGAGGTTTGTAAATGTAGATTTATGGATCAAAATCAATTTTCTGAGATTTTTAGTCACACGTCATCTTCACTGAAGTCCTTTTAGTTTGTGACATATTTATACTAAAAAATCTGACATCCAGGTGATTCTGACCCATAATGACCCTATATTCTGATTTATTTTTCATACCAAAGTATTTATATTGAAATGAAACACAGATGATTAAATGAGAACTAAAGCTGGGTTTATAATAAAAACCAATACCTTCCCACTCTATTGCCACTCTATTCACACCTGAAATCCCACTTGCAGGAAATAACCCATTTTAATCATGTTCCTGTTTTTATTTTTGTAATGGTTATTGACATAACCCCTAAGTATGAAACTCAGAACTCAGACTGTTATATATTCAATTACACTCCTTGTTGATACATTGCCTTTAATTTCTATAGCCTTCTCATCCTCCCTTTTCAGAATTCTTCTAATTATTTTTCTATCCCAGTCTTGTGTCCAAACAATGGAGCAGAGTGAGGGAAAGGACAGTCTTTCTAACTTTTCTTGATCCACGATGCCACAGTTACAGGGTCCACCCAACAAGGCACTACCCTGAGGTCCCCAGCCTCCAGCCCTTAAGGATCAGGAGGTCAATAGCAACCTAAGCCGGTCCCATATGTCCCTATTGTTGAACAACTGTCCAATTTTCCCATGGGGCCATAGGATGTGGGCTACATTCACAGGGTCCTGTGAGACAAAAATAAGCAGGAGCCCACAGGGCAGCTGCATGTCTGCCTCAGGCAAAGTTGAGTGGCCTTGAACCCCAATGAGACTTGCCTTGACAGTAATGTGTCTTTCCGCCCTGCCAACATTCTGCCTGCAGCTTTGTTGAGCACCATGGAGGCGTGTAACTGGACCTGCTGAAATAAATGAGACAGAGCGTGCATTCCAGTGCTTTAACCTGCCACATTTTGGGTTTGTTCCAATTATTCACAAAGTGCAACATTTCACCCTGTTTTCGCAGAGCAGAGAATGACGATTTAACTTAAATGGATGGCCTATTCTCATTTGCAATTACTAAAATGAGCCCCCTGAGAGTGATTTGAGGCACCTGTGGGAAGGAGATATTTCTGCTAATGTTGCAAAAGAAAAGATTCAGGTGCAGAAGACTATGGATTAACTACCAGGGAGGACCCATCCAAGAAGACACCCTTGCTTACCAGATAGAGCTCAATGGAAAGAAGATATTTTTAATCCAGTTCCACGTAAAACCTTTTGGGGGACACCGAATTGATTCCAGAACAGTCCTGCTAGTGAGCCACTGGTTGGCAAAGCACTTCATCATATTTAACAAAGTCTCATTTGGACACAGATTACAAAGGAAGGCGTAAATCAAAGCTGCCTCTGCAGCCACCTACTTACAAAACAGTCACTGTGGTCTGTCTCTCTGATCTGAGGAAAGTTGCCACATTCATAACGGAGGTACAGCTGCCCATTTTGTGTCCAGGGGGAAGGCGTTTCCTCCTGCGTGGTCTTAGTCTGGAAGCTCCACTGCCACCTGTCTACCCCGCGTGACGCTCGCAGTGTCCCAACTCCCAGCAGCAGAGCGACACACAAGCTATCACAGTCTGACAAACTAACAGACGGGTTGGCAGGCGCCATGACAGGAGGTGCCTCTTTCAAAAGGCGAGAGTCTGAAGTGCCCTACTAGCAAGAGAGACCATGGTAAACTTGATCATTCTGCATCGGACTGCATACCTGGCCCCTCGACCTCCCTATAGACACAGCCTGAGTTTGTACTGGGTGCAAGCATCTCTTACTGGTTCCATGACCGAAATTTCTTCCCGGGCTTTTTTGAATGTTGATGGGGTTCTTCTCCCACGGACACATCATTTGTATTTTTGTCTTTACACTAATAGGATCTTACCCTTACCAACTTAATGCCATTTGCTTTTCATTGTTTTCTGGGGGATTTCGCTGTTGTGAAGCACAGGAGTGGCTGTATCGTGATCATGACTGATACAAAGTGTTACCGGGAATGTAGGGGTGAGGGACGGGTGATGAGGACGGAAAAGGAATTTGGGGAGTAAATAATGAAAGGGGTAGGAGGGAGGGAGCCCTAGAACTGATCATGGTTGCACAACTCATTCAAAAGGTGATTCGACCTTGGGGGAGGGGGTGTGCTCTAAGACAGATGCTATGGTAATAGTACAATTCACCTTAATACGATTGAACTATTCAATCATGATATGTAAACTATGTGCCAATAAAACAGTTGGGGGGAAAAAAGAAGTGGCTATTGCCTTAGATTTTTTTCTAGGAAAGTGAGATGATCCACAATAAGCCAAGAAGGAAAGTGGTCTGGCTCCTCTCTGCCACCCTGCACAGAAGGAGCTGGCTCTCACACCCACGGACTGCCACCGCGTGTAGGAATCCCACAAAGGGGACTAATGGCCCTGGCCCTTTCAGTGTGAGAACATCGCTTTACTCTGGGAATTAACACCACGGAGCCAGCTCCCTGGCAAACATCTGCTGCTCGTTGATGGCACCATCTGCTGATATTCTAGAAGCTGGGTGCAGGCGCCTCCCACAAAGTATTGATTCGCTAATCACTTGTTTTGTGGAAGCAGCAGGCCAAATGGAGTCGTGGTGCTAAAAGCGGCCAATCCTGTGCTTGCCCCTGTTTAAACAGGCATTCCTGAGCCCTGAGCCCCGTCATGGTCTCAAATGTTTCAGGCCATTCTATTTGGGGGAAATAAATAAATGTTAATGTCCTGAGCAAGTGGCTTGGGAAAAAATGTGTTTATCTGCATTTCACAAGCTCTCGTGCATGCAAGGCCTGATCTGAATAATTTATGTAGAGGGATGATTATGATAACACAGGCTGAGCTGCATCTGTCAAAAGAGCTTAAGGAGGCGCTTCCTAGAGTAGTGATTGTTTTTAATGTAGCCATCTCCTTCACCCCATCCAATTAGGAGCTCCTTGAATTATTGATATCACCATTCAATTTGCAGCAGGGCCACAAAGTCCCAGTGCCATGAGGGCAGCAGGGTCCGGGTGGTGCCGTCCAGTGGGCGCTGGCAGGGTCACTGACTGGCTGAGGGACAGTCAGTCAATCACTTAGTCACTCTGGGTCTGTGTTCTCACTGCTAAGCACACTTCTGACCCAGCACAGGCCACGCTGTCGCAGCGCTCAAATGCGCTGAGGCTGTCACGATACGGTAGCTTCCCGGTGATGCGTGTTTGCACAGAGCAGCAAGTTTCCTCCGCTTCCCCGGTCTGCACTCAGCACAGGCTGGTGACACCAGGGAACTCGCCAGCAGGTCTCTAGAGCAAGATGATTACCATTCAATTTAAAATTAAAGCATGTGCGGCTTGGGGCCATTGTTTAGGGACGAATCATTTCCTCTCTGCTCGCTCTCTATAAAGTTTTATACAGCATGCTCTGCCTCTAGAAAAAACTACACCCACACATGAGGGGCCTTCCAAAGCTCATGGAAATTTTCCATTCTCTCTTCATTCCATTTTTCCAAACAATGGAGGGCTCAACTGTTAGGCTAGTGGTTTGAACCCACGGGGATGGCCTCAGAAGGAAGCAGTTCTGCTCTGCACAGGGCAGAGTTGGTATCGACTCGACAGGAACTAAGAGCTGGCCACATAATGGCAGTCTGATCGGGTCCAGACGACTTCATCTTGGCTACACAATTGAATCATTTTATGCGAAGACCCAAAAAAACATGCTGTTGAGAATGAGGGGGGCCAAAGCAGAGACCCAAAACCCATCTGTAGACAATAGGACAGCCCCTCACAGAGGGGTCACAGGGAAGGGATGAGTCAACCAGGGTGCAGTATAGCACTGATGAAACACACACTATTTATCTGGTCCCTTGAGGCTTCCTCACCCTCCACTATCATGACCCCAGTCCTACCTTTCAGTCCCGGCTGGACCAGAGGATGTACACTGGTACAGATAAGAGCTCACGACACAGGGAATCCAGGTTAGATACACCCCTCAAGAACAGAATTGGGAATGGTGATACCAAGGAGGGTAAGGGAAGGTAGGGGGAGGAAGGAAGGGAGAACTGATTATAATGATCAATGATGCATAACCCCCCACCCAGGGCGATGAGCAGCAGAAACAGAGATGTGGGTGAAGGGAGGCAGCAGTCCATCTAAGATATGAAAACAATAATCATTTATAATTTATTAAGGGGTCATGAGGGTGGGAGGAGGGGAGGGAGGGGAAAAAAGAGGAGCTGATACCAAGAGTTCAAATAGATAGTAAATGTTTAGAAAATGATGATGGCAACCTATGTACAAATGTGCTTGAGACAATGGGTGGATGTGTGGATTGTGATAAGCACTGTAAGAGCCCCCAGTAAAATGATTTAAAAAGAAAAAATGTACACTTGATACAATTGATGTATGGAATGTTATAAGAGCGGTAAGAGCCCCCAATAAAATGATTCTGAAAAGTAACATAAAGTATGTAAGAAGTCTTTCCATTCTTGTCTCGAAGAAAGAGAATACTCCAAGACTATTTAAACACATCCATACCCAGGCCCCAAATCATCAGAATCAGGACTTCTTACCGACAGCATGGCCCAGGCATCGTTTATATTTTTTCAAAGTGCCCCAATAGGTAATGACTGTCACCATTTCTAAAGGTGCCCTGGTGGCACCGTGGGTTATGGGTTGGGCTGCTAAACGAAAGGTCGGCAGTTGGAACCCAGTAGCTTCTCTGTAGAAGAAAGATGAGGCTTTCTACTCCCCTGCTGAGTTACCGTCTCGGGAACCCACAGGGGCATATCTGCTCTACCCTATCGTGCTGCTGCGCATCAACATTCATCCCAGGCAGTGAGCAGATCATCGTTTATACTGAACTGTATTGTGAGGTCTTCTTTCCTGCGTGTTTATGTATCCACAAATAAATTGTCGACTCGCTGAGGAGAGGACAAAGCTCAAGTGGCACTGGGAGATAAGCACGGGCCGATAACCACAAGCCACCCTCCAGCCGCTCCATGAGGAGGAGGAAGGCCTTCTGCCCAGCGAAGCCCGACAGTCTCAGAAGCCTATCCAGGCCTGTGACGAGTCCTAAAGGATTCCACGGCGGTGCGTCTGTCTGGGGTTTTTACCAGGAGAGATGCTGGTTTGTGTTCCCTCTAACGCCCTCACAGCTCCCCACACAGTACTGAGTAGATAAATGGGCCCATAGCAACTGTAACCGCTATTTTGGATCAATGTATTGACAGGAAAGAAAATAAAACTCCTTCTCGGTTCTTTCAGATGTGTTTAAAAGCACTAAAATTACATGCCAGTAAACTCACCACAGCTTTTGATTGTATCCCAAGAGCATGTGATCATCTGAGTTGAAGCCACAGAGAAACTTCTGGGAACTTGTGTGAGCCCAGGATCGGCTCGGAGACTGCACTGGGACGTTTCACGTGACGCAGGGTTTCAGAGAGGATGCCGGCAGCGCGGTGGTGAGGAGTGGCAGGCACTCACGTGCATGAACCTGTGAAACAAGCAGACACACATGAAGGAGAAATGAACAGGTGCACTGGGAACAGGGTAGGAATAGTCATAGTGTAGGGAGTTACTTACATCCCTCTGGCTCAGCTCAGGTTGGGCTTAGAAGCGAAGCAGGCTGGTGAGCATTTCCTAGCACACCACATGAAATGAAGTCTGCCTTTTAATGGATAGAAACTAGACTGTGACGCTTTGAGAAGCCCTGGTGGGGAAGGGGTCACGCATTGGGCTGTGGTCCTCAAGGACAGCCGTTCAAAACCACCAGCTGATCCACAGGAGGAAGGCCATGCTTGCTACTCACAAAATACAGTTCCAATCTTGGAAACTCACAGGGGCCTTTCTACCCTGTCCGGTGGGGTCCAAACGAGTTGGCATCAAGTTGGCGGCAGTGAGTTTGGTTTTGTAGTGTTGGCGTCACAGTGGTTTGGCGTTGCTCTGACCCAAGGCCAGCAGTCTGAAACTACCGGCCTTGCTGTGGAACAAAGACAAGGCTTTCTACTCCCATAAGATGCTACAGTCTTGGAAACCCCTAAGAGCAGCTTTCTACTCTGTCCTGCAAGGTCTTATGGGTCACAATTGACTCAATGGCAGTGAGTTTTGGGTTTTTTTGGGGGGGAATGGTTGTTTATGACTTTTTACAAAAATAGTACTCATTCACCAGTAAAAACACAAAGCCTGGAAAGGTTAGATGATGTCTCAGAATTAGGCAGCTATGATGTGAAAGATTCGGAATCTAAACCAGGCCACATGATATGCCCCCAAAATAGCACTGAACCACTAAATGCTACTGTTTTCATATTGATTCATACAACATCAATGGTTAGAGAGAATGCTTGGATTTTGATTGAATGGATGCTTTGTTGGTTTTGCTTCAATTCCCCCAACTTCAGGTAGATAATAAAGCCCAACTTTGAAAACATCTTGCTGTGTACCACCAACTTCAATGTGGCCCTTAGAGGCAGGTTGGTGGTCAAAAACAATCTCCACATTTTAACAAATGGATCCTGTGTTCCAAAGGTCTAAGAGTCTAGCCCTAGGTGACTAAATGAATCAACAGCTTATACAATTCTGCTCAGTCCATTCAGACCTTTCCATGACAAATGAGCCTCACACATGTGACTTAGGGATAAAAGGAGATGAATTCTCAGCCTGTTTTAGCTGTGGATTAGCATGAGACTTCGCTGTCTCCAGTATTGAATCATCACGATTTCCTTTATGCATAATATCCTCCACTCAATTTTTAAATGGTGGACTTGGTGAGATGATGGAAATGTTCTAAAATCTGGTTGTGGTAATGTTTACCTAACTGTAAGTTTTTATTTTAAAAGGCTTTGTATTGTGTAATTAAAAGGGGCAAGCTTTGTGATATATAAATTATACCACAATAAAGCTGATTTTTAAAATAGTGGCCTTGTTAATATTCTTGTTCTGCATCCATACATAGATATGACAGCACCAGTTGGATTTTGTGCATCGCTATTCTACCATGCTCTTATTTCAGTTGATTTACATAATCGGTTGATTACTTTTGTACATGTAGAAAAGAAACATCAGGACATAATCCAACGGCGGGTAACAGAAACTAATAAGAGGGAGTTATTTGCATTATGACAGCAAGGAGGTAAGGTATGTCAACTGCAGCCACCAAGAGAAAAGAGCCCAACATTTCTGTGGACATCAGAACTACCTGTTATTCATAAAAGATGGGGAGGTACTGTTCTTGCTTGATGAAAGACTGGGATTTAAAAAAAATAAGTGTAATAATTCAAGATAAGCATTCCCTTTTAAGTAATTTCCAGAAAACCTGTGTACTATACTCAGTAATTATTTTTAAATATTTTATAATTTATAGCTATAATCCTGGGGGTACAATGCTCAGACATGTGATGTAATCACTGAAAGTAATGTTCTTCGGTAGTAGAAGAATTCAGTTAGTCTAGCTCACTGTTCTATAAGAACTATGTTTTATCTTAAATGCTGGAGTACTATTAAGGTGTATTTAATGTACATTCAGGTGGGTATGCACAGAGCTCATCTTATTGTTTTGTTTTCTAATACCCCCACTCATTGGGTTCAAGAAGGTAGGCACAGGACACTTTATACTGAAATATTCTCAGATGGATGGGATGGGATGGGATGGGACAGAATTTGAAAATCAGTCATCCAACGTTCTAGCCAGCATCTCGCAAAATAACTTGATAAATTTTCATTAAACTGAATAGTTCTGAAGATTGTTTTGTCTTTGTTATGTCTTTGGGAAACTGTGAGACAAAGAAATGTGACTTCTCTAGGCAAGTCAAAATTGGTAAACCAGCTGTGTGTAACTTGCAGATGAAAGTCCTAAACTGAAGTAGAAGAAAACCAACTGGTAAGCGTGGTGGATTAAGTGACTTCAACACACACTCCAACTCAAATATTCTACCTGAAACCGTTCAAATATTGAAATTCAGTCATTTAATCCTTACTACATATTTTTCTTTTTTGTAGCTAGTTCAAGGATTGTTTGTTGGCCTTTAGGAGTGTTTTCTAGTACAGTCTATTGGGGCACCATGGCCTGGGCCCAAAGTCTACCTTCAGCACATTCCCTGGGGACCTCGCTGCTCCATTCCCTTGCTGTTCTGTTGCACCCCCTTAGTGTTTTGCCTCGGTGTGGCGGGATCAGACCGGGTGCAATTCCCACACTGTGCCTCCAGTGCTGTCCCCCGCAGGGCCATGGGTCAGAGAGGGATGACATGTCTCACAGTGGGGCTGGACATGTGATTCTCTCTGTGGACTGGCTGCTCTAATTGGGGTCATCATCCTGAAGGCCTGGTGAGACAGGATGTTCTCCACTCTCTCCTCCTCCCCCTTCATCTGCTCCCATGTGCTCTGATCAGATATGTCCCTCTCCTGGAGCTGCAGATCCAATGCCGTCCTTTGAAATAAATTCTTCTGGGGAAAGGGACAGGTGTCCACTTAGTAGTTGGGGTTGGGGCCGGCCCCCCCAGACTTCTCCACTGGTTCCCTACTCCACGCCGGCATGTTGCACTCACATCTTGGAGCACTGGGTTGAGGTCTGGTCCCTCTTTCCCTGTGGAGAGATAACAATACCCTCCCCTCAGTGGGCTCATGTCGTACTTGTCCTTTTGTGCTTGGCTTACTTCGCTTAGCATGATTTCCTCCAGTTCGCCCCATGCAGCGGTGTGCCATATTTTTCATAGACACATCTACTTTTTTTGGAAAAACTTCAAAGGGAAATCATACAAGATGGAGTCCAGGTTCCTCGATAAACTGGGCACTTTTAGTTTATGACCTAATTGATCAATAAGATTTAAGAACCTTAAAGTTCTTCCAGATGTGCCAAGCAGCAATTCTGCTCCCCAAGTGTAGATTCTTGGCGAGGAAAGCAGGAGGAAAAGTTTCCATGGGGAGAAGGGAGAGGCTAAAGTTAGGCAGCTCTTTGGGATAAGGTTGCTGACAGCGTCATGCTTCACTTTGTTTACTGGTCGTGGCACAAGAAGTGATGCAGTAAATAGTAGAGGTGGGAATCAAACCTTGTTTGTCTGACTTCAACCAAGACTTGCTCTCAGTTTCGTGGAAACAGGCCGAATTTTACAGCAATGCACTGCAACGTCTCAAATAGTCCAGTTAAGTTCCTTCTGCCCCGCCTCTCTCCTTTGGGCCATTCTTCTCCACTATCAAGCTAATGTGAACTGAAGAAACACTATTAAACTTTTGATATTAGAAAGTTAGCAGAGTATATCAATCACCAAAAGAAAAAAAGCAAAATGCATTTCTGGAAAATGCATTATAACATCAAATGGTGTGTTTTACTTATCCCCACGCTCATCGAATGTTTGAAACCATGGAGCATTAGGAATCATTATAGGGATAATTTTCAAATCCCTCATTTATGACTATAAAAACTGAGACAGGGATAAGGAAGTTAGGAGAAGCCAAATCTGGGATTAGAATCAAGGGCTCCTGATTGTTAGTTCAGGTGCTTCTTCTGCGTAAATATTTTGCAATCTGCGACAAAAGATGGATGTTCTCAAACTGAAGAAGTAGATACAATAGTGCAAGGAAGCATATCATAAAGATGTTCTGCTTAGATTATAGCGATAGAAATTGAACACAACCCTAAATTTCTATCAATGGGACATTTGTTAAAAGGAGTACATAAAATCATGGACTGCTAGCCAGCCATTCAAAATGATGATATAATGCTCTGTTTATAGTCCTTGATAGATGACCATAATATATTATTGTTTGGGCGGGGAGCACTGTACAAAACAGCATGTATATCATGGCCTGCTATCTATGAAATCGCTCTCTTGTGTACATAGATGATGTGGTTACTGCTAAATGATGGGGTTATGATGACGCTTTTATTCTTGTCTATGACTTTGTCCTCATGATATTTGGGTTGTTTCTAATGAGAATTTACCATGGCACAAAAACTTTTGTTTAAAACAAGAAAGTCATTCTGATTCTATGGGCCTTCTTAAGCAATAGAAACCAGTGCTCCTCAAACTTTAAGATGACTCTGAATCACCTGGAATATCTTGTGGGAAAAAAGCAGGTTCTGATCCACTAGGTCTGGGGTGAGGCCTGAACGTTTGCATTTTTAACAAGCTCCCAGGTGCAGACTGGAGAACAAGGCTTTGCATAGCAAGGGTCTGATTCTGTTAATGACTCCAGCGAGGCCTTTTCCACACTCACTCCATATGTACTTGCTGGCAATCTGGGCCTGGAACTGTTTTCCCTTGTTTATTATGCTGTGGTGATTTCTAGGTAAATGAAACCCTGGAGTTTTCTTATTTTGCTTGCAGTTAATAAACCTGAGCTCTGGGGTACACTATTTTAAATTGTTGTACACCCATTATACACCTGGAAATCCTGCTCTAAAATTTCCTCTTCCATTGGGTATTTTTTATCTTGGTGTCTTTGAGGATTTTCTCTGATTTAATAGCATTGATTCTTTAAATGTATGAACAATTGGGGAGTAATTATGATTTTTTTTAAAAAACAACAGCAAGTGACAGGCTGCTCAGCAAGTGAAATGAGGTCTTAATATGAATGTTAATTTTCAATGCAGTTCTTTAATGTGTTTTCATGAATAAAATTAAAATTAAATTTTTTTAGAATGACTGGGTATGGGAATGGCCTGACGTTTCTTTTATGAAAGCAATATATCACAACCATGAACTTGGAAAGGAAGCTAGGTGAAATAAAAATTCTTAGAAATTAAAATGTAATCAACAAGAGTAAAGTGACTACTCTTATTGAAAAGGCCCATCATTCATTGAGGGCTTGCTATGCAGCAGGGCACAGTGCATGCTTTTATTTGATGCCTCATTTAAGGGAAGAACACCTAAAATTAATAACTAGGATCCTGATTAATAGGAAAGGGTTCTGTTCTTGTCCAGAGTCAGACTCCATTTTGATTTTTCGCACAAATTCAGCTTCAAAACTACAGCCGTCCCTTCTGTAAGCTGCCCCTCCGCTTTGCTGAAACCAATAGATGAGTGAAGTTTAGCAAAGAGTGAGGTGACTTCAACTCCATTCAACAAACAAACTGGCAGGGCCAAGCATCTATTCCCAGGAAAGAAAATTTCAGCCTGCAAAATCATTTACAGAGAGTATTTCAAGATGTCATCAATTGTTCTCTGAATGAATGTGCTCAGAAATAACCAAACCAATCAAGAACCAAACTATTGAGAAGAATGTGCCAACGGTTGCAGGGTGGCTATGAGTTGACGTCAACTCAATGGTACAGAGTTTGAGTTTGTACTGTGTGCTCCTGGAACCCACTACTACCAGGAATAACCAAAGTCAAACCCACTCCCGAGAGTTGATTCCAACTCATGGCACAGACAGTAGAACATCTTCTTCTGACTGTCAGTGTCTTTATGGAAACAGACGGCCACACCTTCCATCGGCTGAGCAGCAGGTAAGTTCCAACCAGTGGCCTTGGGTTAGTCGACAAGCATTTAACCACTGTGCCACCGGTGCTGCTTCTATAACTGTGCAATTTTAGGGGGTATAATTTACTTTATTTGAAATCTAGGGTAAGCAAATCCATAGACATGAACTACATTAGTAGTTCCTTAGAGTTATGACAGGGGAGATTAGAGAGGAGGAGGTAATGGGGAGCTAATAATAATTGGTACAAGAATGAAGAAAATATTCTAAAATTGACTGTGGTGGTAATTGTGCCACTTTTTAATATATTAAATTATAAGGATTTGTTTTAAAGCCCAGGGCTACAGAATCATTCTGACTCACAATGACCCTATCCAAAGCCACCAAACTCACTTCCATTGATCTCATTGATTTTATGCCTACTCACAGCTCCCCTACAGGACAAGGTAGAACTACCCCTATGGGTTTCCGAAACAGTAACTATTTATGGAAGTAGAAATACCCATCTTTCTCCTTCAAGGTGGCTGGTGGTTTCAAACGGTTGACCTTGTGGATCACAGCCCAACAAGTAGCCACTATACCATCAGGACTCCACAGTTTCCCTGCAGGGCAGAGAAGAACAGTTCCTTTGAATTTCCAAGACTGTAGATCTTTATAAGAGCAGGCAACCTCATCATTCTCCTGTGAAATGGCTGATGGGTTTGAGTCAACAATCAACCCTAGTTAGGGGACAAGAAATCAACCATTCCCTTGGGAGTGAAATAAGAACAAAGTAGGGTGATTGAAAGTCCCAGTTCACCCAGGACATGCCCTGTTTATACTTCTTGTCTGCATTCCCACCTGATGAGAAACATCTTTTCTCTTACAAAGGAATTGATCAATGGGATAATAAATTATGGGATCAGGCTAGGGTTAACCAACACACACACACACACACACACACACACACACACACACAAACACCCTACAAAATCCCAAAGACCGCAAGCAAAAAACATACTCCAACCCCATTCAAGAAAAGATTTGACCAAAAAGGAGACTGCATCCTAGCAATGCTCTTTCATGCCAACTGGTTAAATTCTCCAGCGGCACAAGCAGTTTCATATACTGTCATGCCTACTAATGATATTTTGCTTTTGTGCCTTAGAATTGGGGGCAGGGGACTGGCACCAATTACATTAAAATTAAGTACATTTAAATGAAATCCTATTTCTGGCACACTAATATAATATGTGTTTAAGAGCCAAATGGCCACAAAAGAAAATGACTGAAAACAAGAGAGAAGGCCATTGCTTGCCAGGCGGTCAATGCATCTGCCTCTCCCTGCAGTAGAAGTCTGCATTCTCTGTCACCAAAGCTAGACACAAGCCCCACCTGGGAGCAGTGGTGACAAAAGTGGCCTTTCAAAAGGTAGCCCAGCAGTTAAGAGGCCAGACGTCGAGATTTTGCAGATTGGGTACAACTCCTGACTCTTAAGATAAGTGGGTGGGTGAGGCTGGAACGGTGACTTAACAGGTTGAGTCTTACACCCTCATAGGTGAAATGTGGATAATAAATTGTCTCTTATTAGGCTGAAGCAAGGATTGGGCGAGATCATGAATAAAAGGTGTCAAACAGTCCTGAAACTTTGAAAATGTTTAATAACTGGTCTATCGCGGGCCACACTGCAGCACAAGTCCGCAGTTTCTGTCGACTCTCGTCGTCTTTTCTTTTCAGTCTGTTGTTTCTGCCCCAACCCTGGCTGTGCATAAAAGAATTGAACATTCCTCTGTGCTTGCAGCTTCAAAGCATTTCTAGAACCTTTGAAGAAACAGGAATTCACGTTCGACTCTAAGGCAGCCTGATTACTTTCTGATGCAGCTGATGCCTCTTTTGACAGTCCCGTTAAGTTGGGTTACTTTACTGGTACAGCATTTTCAACATTTGTCTGAGTGTGTGTGTGTGTGTGTGTGTGTGTGTGTGTGTGTGTGTTTCCCCAAGCAATTGGTATTAAAACGCTTTAGTTTGGCAGACAAGAGGGACATGGTGTCTATATGTTGCTGGCTCTCTGATTTGTGTGTTCTTTTTATTTCTTATCCTCGAAACTGCTTCAGGCATTCTCTAATCTCCTGTTTGGATTTCATGCAAGCAAACATCTGCGATTCTCACTATAATCACAGCAACGCCAAACTGAGTTTTCAGAGGGCGTGTTGTTTCCTGAGTTCAGAGTACCCGTTCATTGATATCAGAAACCAGAAGCTCCCTTACTTCGGGTGTAAACCGAGAAGACCACAAGACAGTCCTTAAAAGACCATCTTTTCTCAAGGTAGGAACAGGGCTGAGAAATATTGATACAAAAGAAAGGCCCGTATATAATGAATAGAGAGAGAGATGAAAGCAAGGGACCCTAACAGGGAGCTGACTTCGAGGCAAAGGGAATATAGATCATGGTGTAAGGGGGGGGGGGGGCTGGAAATGGTTCCTCTCTTTGAATTAAGCGAGACGTAAATCCAAGGTCAAGTTCTGCGGCTTCCCTTTTGTTTCATGGCCTTCGGGCAAGTGACTTAATCCCAGTGAGTCTGAATATCCTCAGCTAGAAAATCAGAATCTTTGCACTTCCAAAGTCACCAAGTTCTTCTTAGAAGGAGAAGATACTGAAAACATTTTACCTGGAATGCCGTAATTGCTTAATAATATGTATCCAATGTGATCAGTACTTCTGAGGGAACAGTCTGTGTCAGTCATTCTAACAGCATGTTCATGTATTACTTAATTTAATCCTCATCATGCCAGAATAGCTGTGACTGTTGTGGACCGTCAGCCAGCTGATGGCAAACCTACATGACAGAGGAGGCTGCACTGAAAGGCTTCCCAGGCTGTGACCTGTGTGCGAATGGACCGCCATGTCCTTTCTCCCCCTTTACCACTGGTGGGTTCAAGCCACTGACCTTTCAGTTAGCAGCTGAGTCCTTAACCTCTGTCCCTCCAAGACTCCAGCAGATTACATTAATATCTACATTATATAGATGGGAAAAAATGTCACCATGCAGAGAAGCTGAAGTCGCTGTTGGCCATACCTTGTGAAAATAGTGGAACTTGAACTAAAACTCACATCCATCCCTTTCCAAACACAGAAGCCTTTCACCACATCCTGAATACTGAATCCAAATAAAGCAATCTGTTGTATACTTGAAATCTCTGGGTATTACAAAAGTTACCAGAGGACTGTCAATTCTAAACACCCACCCCCCACATGGTACTGTGGCAGAAAAGGCGCCGTGATGTTTCTGCAAAGATTTCTCTTAAGAACTACTCAGAAGTACACAGGATCACAGTCAGAACTGAATCAACAACACAAAGCAACGTTTTACTTTTGTCATGATGCAAATCCTGTCTGTTTTCATAACAGAACAACATAGTAGGTTGAAATTGGAAATAAAATCAGAAATAATATTCTAAATATGAGTTAGATATATTTAAGCACAGTTCTCTGGTGTGTGTGTGTGTACACGTGTGTGTATACATACACGAGGGAAATATTGCTACAAAATAATCGAAAGCTGCATTAAACAAGGACATCAAAATGTGACGCCATTATTTCTCCGCACATCCTCCATGAAGGTCTAAACCTTTCTGAAAGCAGTGTTTCTGTCTCTCTGGCCCTCCCTGAAGAATTCTGTACTCTTCAATTGACATCATTTCAAAATAGCAGTTTTGACTTTGAGTTTGGAGACCAAAAGAAGTCTGAGGGGGTCCAACAAAAAAGGGGGGGTGGGTTCAGCTGAATAATGCAGATGAGAGAGAAAGAAGCTATTGAACTTTAAGATCTATCGATAGAAATCATACAATCTGAAAATGATTGTTAAAAATGAACGGTCTCAGGGAGCTGTGGGATATCTGAAAGGTCTAATGTTCTTACCACTTGATTCCCACGATTCCCATAAGGAGAGGGGGAAGTGACCGGTGCAGAGGAAGGAGTGCAAGTTAAAATTGCTCTCATTGAAAAGCGTTAAGTCCTTTTTGCAGTCCTGTGTAACGAAGACACAAGAGAGTGAACTTCTCCTTGACTGGTCTGGACTGATGGTTTTCCTGATGAAGTTAGAATTGCAGGGAGTGCTTTTCCTGGATTTAACTCAACCTTGGGCTGTCTTGCGAGGACTAGTATGACTCTTCTCTTAAATGGACGCTTCTGAACTTTAGGCTGCTTTTTTAAAAATTGAAAACAACTTCTTTGACTTCACATCATAATGTTTCCCATTCATCGTTCTCATATGTACTGTTCCTAAATAGTGGAGCACTTGACTGCTAGCCAAAATGTTGGTGATTTTAATCTACCTAATTACTCTGTGGGAAAAAGACCTGGTGACCTTCTTCCATGAAGATTCCTGCCGAGAAAATCTGTGGGCTTCAGTGGTAAAATCAGCAGTTCCTTTTAAATATGCTCTTCTCTCATATCCTGGTGATTGCTATTGCTCTATCCTCTCGGCCATATTTCACATAACTCACTGCTGTAAACTCAGGAAGATGACTAAGAGCTTTAGATCCCCACCTTTCCTGGAAAACCTTTAGAAGTTACCAACCTGCACTCTCTCGGCTCCAAATTATTCTGATTTACTGCTTCTCTCAAACACTCAGAGCACGTACAGGGAGTTCTGGGTTTTAACATAACTGATCTCATTTTGTACACTTAAAAATTCATCTTCGCTCCCTCACCTACCCATAAAAGCCACTTGTATTGAGTTGACTCTGACACATGTTGACTTTATAGGACAAAGTGGAACTACTCTTCAGGATTGTAAAGGCTGTAAGTCTGTACAGGAGCAGACAGCACTATCCCCTGGCTGGTGGGTTAGAACTGCTTACCTTGTCATTAGTAGCCCACTATTTAATCCACTATGCCACCAGGACTCCTCAAATGGTTTGAATTCTGAAGAGCTAAAATTGTTTCGCTTGCTTCTTGGTCAAGCATCAACAAGCCTAGCTGGTGAGAGATCAGAGCATAAAGATGACAGCAATAATAACTTTCATGTATTGAGCAATGGAATGTGTCTAACTTAACTAACATCATGACCATTAAACTGTATTATTATCTTATTTCTACAGATGAATAAACTGATGTTTAATAAGAGTGAGTGAACTACCCACTGTCATAATGGTAAAACTATGCTACCTTTCAAAGTAATAAAAAGTCCAACATCCATAACCATTAAACACTATTAGTAAATGTGTAAAGCAGAATTTCCCTTTGTGGTTAGCCTGAAAAATCAACTGTACTTAACTAGTTTAAGGGAGTAACTTGTTGAATTGTGGACGTTAACAGGAATATACAGACACAATTCATTTATCAAAAAGCAATACATGTAAGCTTAAATAACTAAAAAGTTAGTGAAAAAAGTATGAACAGAAACTACAGAGAATAGTTTCATTGTCCTTTGTGAGAGTTATATAATCTGTTGTCAATTTGAGAGGATTAAGAGTGAAGGGGTGGAGTCTAGTCTTCAATCAGGACATAGACAATGAGGCCACTGTGTGGGCATGGCCTTCTCCTGAGGATTTTGGGAACTCCTGTATTCCTCCCTAGAAGCTGGAGATATTCTCTCTCTTTCTCTCTCTCTCTCTCTCTCTCTCTCTCTCTCTCTCTCTCTCTCTCTCTCTCCTCAGTACCTGCAAGATATTCTTGTTGGAAAGCCATATGGAGAGAAGCTGATGGCAGTCAGTCTCAGAGCTGAAGGAACCACGCAGAGACCTCTGCCAGTGCTGCAATGCCTCTACCACCACTGGATCCACAAGATTTTGACCCACAGGCCTGTGATCTTCCTGCATTCAGCATCATTGCATGTATTTCATGAGTCTTCAGAGGACTTTGCAGATTGCTATTGGACATATGGGCTAATATTGGACTTTTGGACTTGATCTGGACTGGGCAGGGATGTTTTCTCAATATTGACTGCTCTTGTATATAAAGCTCTCTCTTAATAGACCCAGATGAGTCTCCCTTGATTTGTTGCTCTAGTCTACCGGGACTAACACATCCTTCTAGCTCCAGCTCTCATGAGCTTCATGTGAAAGTTGGACATTGACTAAGGAAGACTGAAGAAGAATTGATGCATTTGAATGATGATGCTAGCAGAGAAGATCTAAAGTGCCATGGACTGCCAAAATAACAAACACATCTGTCTCAGAAGAAGTACAGCCAGCATGCTCCTCAGAGGCAATGATGTTGAGATTTCACCTACTGTACTTTGGACATGTTATGATGAAAGACCAGTTCCTGGAAAAGGACATCATGCTTGGTAGGGGGGCAACAGGAAACAAAGGACCCTCCACCAGATGGATGGACACAGCAGCTTCAAAATTGGCTCTAACATAAGAACAATTGTGAGGATGGTGCAGGACCAGGCAGTGCTTTGCTCTGTTGTACAGAGGGTCACTGGGGCAGAACTGACTCAAGGACACCCAACAACAATAATAACAATGTATCGTATTAAAAGATATAAAGCAGTGTGATTTATATTTCAGAGTCAAAATGCAAGGTTTCTTTATGCAATCTCCATTCGTTCTACTGGGGTTTAACCAGTTCTAGGAAAAGTGGAAAACTTAGAATCTCACAAGTTGTCATCTTAGACAAACATGCTGTGTAAAAGGGACTAAAATGACTTATTTTAGAAATGAAAAAGGGCACAATATTACTGATCTTACACAAATAAAGACAGCTGTCTGTCAAAAATTAATAACCTTAATGAAATGGGAAAAGTCCTAAAAAGGCACAAATTAGTGACGCTAACTCAAAATAAAGAAATCCTGAATAGTCCTCTAACAAGCATAAAGATTGCATTGATAAGCAGAAACTTAACACAAAGAAAAGCACAGGCCCTGATTCTATCAAGCATTTTTAAGTATTAAGAACAATCCCTCATAAATTTTTCCAAAAGTAGATCAGAAACATGCCCAAATTCAGTCTATGAGGTCAATATTACCCTGAGATAAAAACCAAAGACATTACATGAGACCACTACAAACCAAAATCTCTTACCAACATCCCTAATTCAAGTTATATGTGAAAATATTATAGGACCAAGGGATTTAGTCCATCAATACAAGGTTGATTAAGTATTTGAAAACTAATTAATACTCCAAATGAATACAATAAAACATCAACTAGTAATTGATGAGTAGATTGATAAAAATATGAGATAGTCATACAATGGGTGTTTTTTAATTATTCACCAACTAGAAGGAATGCAGTATACGTAGTCGCATTGTATCACATTGTATCACACTTATGAGCATCTGCTTATTGGTTGTTTTTCTTTAGTATCTTACCGTTAGTAATATGTACTATATACAATGTAGCAAAACATAATTTTCAGATGTTCAAAGATGAGACTTAAGATACTAACAAAAAATGCAATATTAAAAATTTTAAATTAAAAAGTGGTTTTGACTCATAAACTTCTGACTAAGGGGCAGCACTTGGCATCCCATCTAAATTGGTTGGGGATTACTCACAGGAGAGACACATTGAATGTTTAAAGGTATAACTGGACAGGAGTGGGGGAGGGGCTGTGGCAGCAGACTGCTCCATCCCTGACTGCAGGAATAGAAATGAGGCTATTTAGGATGCTCACCTGTCAGACACGCATGCAGAAGACTGAAGGGTGTATGAGTTGTTAGGTAAGCATGATCCGGGAGATGGAGCTCTGCAAAAAAGTGGACTGAACTGCTACTTAACAGACAGACATTCATCTGTTCTACATCAGCGTCCCTGAAACTCTTGTGACTATTTCTATGTTGATTGATTGACTGATTCTTTCTAGTGCTTATCTATACAAGATAGACAGGATAGGCAATCTCACAGAAAGACTGACTGGCTCTATGGTCCCTGGGGGCCATGGGAAAAGAGTGGGGGGAGGGGAGATGAGAGCCAACTATGCCGGGTTCAAGGGAACAGTAAGAGCTCGAAAATCGATGGTGAGGAGAGTGTAGCTTTTCTAGTTGAGTTTAATCAATCAAATTGTTTCTGTGAGGAATTACTGAGAGATGAATGACAGGTAAACATAATAATGGGGTAGGAGAATATATATATATATGTAAATATATTTTAAAAACAGATGTGACCTGAGGGGGGTGGTGCATTTGGAGTTCATTTCACCAGATCAGACTGTTAATCAAGCTTTCTGTTTAGAGGTTCTGAAAAGTTTGCTTAACAGTGTGCAACCAAAAAGGCCTGCTTTGTGGCAGGTGGGAGCCTGCTCATGCATCCATCTCATGCAGCCACCTCTGTGTGCCAGTTTGGGGCAAAAGAACAGCATGCCTCTCTTGCCCCATACACCTGACTTGCCTGACATCACTCTGTGAAACTTCTTTTCAGTTTCTGAGAATGAAGAGAAACATGAAAGGAGAGCAGTTTGACTGTTTAGAAGAGTTGGGGGGGGGGAAAGTGAGCAAGGGGTTATCAGCCATCCAAACAGGTGAGTTATTGAGTGATCTTAAGCAAAGGTGTACTTGCTTAAGATGTCAATGATATTGTTTGATGTGAGCTTTCTGTTGGGCCACCTTTCTGTGCATAGATACAAATATGGATCTCTTCTCATCAGCTGGCCAGGAAGCTAACTTCTAAATTTCCTCGCATAGAAGAGTCAGAGTTTCCAGGGCTTCACCACCTTGTTGAAACATTTCAATAGGCATTCCATCAATTTCTGGAGCTCTAATTTTTGGCTAATGTTTTCATTACAGCTTGAACTTCCTCCTTCAGTACTATTGGTTGTCACTTAAATGCTAACTCCTGAAATCATAGAAATACATCTAGTTCCTTTGAGTAGAGTGACTGTGGGTTCTTTCCATCTTCTTTGGATGCTTCCAGCATCAGTCAATATCTTGCCAAATATTGAAGGGAAGATAGTAAGACTTTATGTCTAGTACTTTGGACTTATTTGGAAAGGCCAGTCCCTGGAAGACAACATGCTTGGTTGGTAAAGTCAGTTAAAACAGAGAGAGAGAGAGATGCCTCCAGTGAGATGGATTGACAAGATAGCTGCAACAATAAGCTCAGGCAGGGGTATGATTGTGAGGATGGTCCAGGATCAATCTATGTTTTGCACATAGACAGAGATTGCTATGAGTCAAAACTGGTTCAAAGGGACCTACAACAACAAGAGGAGCATGTCCTGACAATTTAACCAAGATTTAACAGTCAAAACAAGTCCAGAAGATAGAATATTTTCTAAACCAACTAGATAGGAATTGTCAAAGGAATTTTTTTAAAGGAAGTAAGAGGCTAAAGAGGCTCAGCAGTGAATACTATGGACAAACGTTAATAGAATCCTTGTCTTAAAAATAAATAGACAAATTCAGAATATTTTGTAAATACCACAGGAAATTTTTGTGTGAACCATATGTTGGATAATGTTATTCAGTGAATGTTGCATCTCCTAGGTGTGCCCATGGAATTGTGCCGGGAGGTGGGAAGGAGGGCAGAGTTCTTCTTCTCTAGTTATGTATCCTGAAATATTTAATGAAGAAACATTAAGATGTCTTCAGACTACATTCCAAAGATTTTTGAAAAGGTAAATATGTGTTTATAGTTCTGAACACAGATGTGGGTGTAGGGGGAGAGAGACAGCGAGCTCTACTACGGCCAGATGAATCCGGCTGAGATTACACATGCATCCCTTATATTCCTCTTTCAGATTTCTATGGGTTTGAAGCTTTCAATACTAGCTACTGCCTGCATGATCAATCTTGGCATTTAATTCTGAACATCTGCTTTTTCACATATCATATTTTTTAAATTCTTTATGGCACTATTAAAATGTCCTTATCCCAACATCTAAAGTTTAAAAATTATATTATGGTCCAAAAAAAAAAGCAAAAATCTTGGCAGGGCTGCCTTTAGATTTTGTCCAACATGGCGGTAGAATATTCCATAGAGATGTGAAATTCAGAAGTGGACAAAGCGTGAGTTATTAAAGAGCTCTCTGTCCCATAAAAACTCTCGGACAGGGAGTGAATGTGTTTTCCTATGATCTCAGCGTGCTAATATTCCCTGCCTTGCTTTCTCCGTGTAAGAAAGATTTCCTATAATGAAAATTGGTCCCAGGATGAGATTAATGTAGATGAAAGTCTCCAAATACAATACTAACCACAATCTCTGAAGCTTAACTTTCCAATTCTGTAGGATCCCCAAAGGAAAAAAAATTGAGATTTTCAAGATATATGTATTAATATTTAATAAAAACAAAGGCAGATTATAGGGTTAGTGAAAATAAGGAATTTACATAAAGTCCTTCTATATTAAAGCAAACACACTAAATTGAGTAGGATAAATTCCCAGGCATGAAAAGACATGTGAATAGAGGAAATTTTTCAGACTGGGAAAATATTTGGTTACTACTGTACTACAAAATTCCCAGTATATCTATGCTGGCAACAAGGATCAAATTCAATTTTTTTTTCAGACTGATTCTCTTGGTGGATATGTGGGCATGTGGCATGTCGGTGATCCAGGAAATAGACCACTGTACATGGTAATTTGTCTCCCAAAAGAATCCTAGTGACCATGGGAAATGTAGGGTGCCCACTGGTTTGTTTCCCATCTCGGACCTTTCAGACAATGAGTCTTCCTCACATTCAATTAGCTTTTCTAGAATTATTCCAATGGCACAAGACCCAAGTTAATAGATTGGCCCTTGGAAAATTGGGAAAATAGTATTTGTACTAATCCGGGTAAGATAGACTATACCATGGGGAGAAATAAATCTGACATCTCAGTGGTTTAAAAAATAAATTTTTTATACTTACCTGGCAGGGGAGATACCATGATCACGAAGGTGGTTTTCCCAGGGCGAGGCTTATCCATTGCACTCCGGATGTGCTGACCCCTGCCATTTCCCCAAATGTGGGAAACTCGACTGCATAATTTGTGGTAGTGGGGGACTGCGTTCGCGCTCTCCCCTGAAAAAAAATAATAAATAAAATAAAAAAATAAATTTTTACTTCATGTTTATAAAATGTCCAATTTATGTTGCTATCCTTCCCTATGTTGTAGCTCCTCCATCTACAGAACAGGCCCCTAAGGCACCATGACAGAGGGAAAAGAGAGAGATGGACAGTACTAATTGCTATTTAGAACAGTAAAGTTGTAAATGACTTTAATCCTTCCTGCCCATTTTTTTCTTGGTTAGAACTCAGTCAATGTTTCTTCTTCAAACAGGATGACCTGAGAAAGCAAAGTTAGACATAGTTCTTGCTTGAAATAGGATGAAAAAAGGTAAAATTCATTAATCTACAAATATAATTCCCTAGACCTAGAGATTCCGATGGTGGTGGAGTAACGCCAATCTAGCTGAGAGGAATTACTAAGAGGAAGAAGAAGGGCAAGCGTGATGGTGGGATAGGAGGAATGGAAAAGAAAACAGAAGAAAGATCTAGGAAGCAAAGTTTTGGATAGAGATATAAACATAAATATATTAATAAATAAAAATAGAGGAATTGGCCTATGTAAATGTATTTTTATGGCAATACATTGAGGAAGTGGACAGACGTTGGGCCTCTGCTCCAGCCCACCTCAATGCAAGAACACTTTGTTCTAACAATCTAGTATTCTATGATGCTCACCCTCACGGCACGAACCCTAAATATAAAATGGGTACAGAAGCAAATGTGGTGAAGAAAGCTGATGGTGCCCAGCTATCAAAAGATGTAGTGTCTGGGGTCTTAAAGGCTTGAAGGTAAGCAAGTGGCCATCTAGCTCAGAAGCAACAAAGCTCACATGAAGAAGCACACCAGCCTGTGCAATCATGAGGTGTCAACAGAATCAGGTAACAGACACCAGAAGACCCAAAGCAAAATAAAAACATTGTTGAGAATGAGGAGGGATTGGGGCAGAGTCCAAAACCAATCTGTAGATAATAGGGCATCCCCTCACAGAGGGTCACAAGGAAAGGATGAGTCATCCAGAGCGCAGGATAGCAGCGATGAAACACACAATATTCCTCTGCTTCTTTGAGGTTTCCTCACCTCCCACTACCATGACCCCAGTCCTGCTTTTCAGTTCTGGCTAGACCATAACAAGAACACTGGTACAGATAAGCTCTCACAACGCATGGAATCCATGTCAGATAAATCCCAAGGAACAAAATGGGAGCAGCGATACCAAGTGGTTAAGACAGGAAGGGGGAAACTGATTGCAAGGACAGATGCATAATCCCACCCATCCACCCAGGAGGATGAACAACAGAAACGTGGGTGAAGGGAGACAGCAGTCAGTGTAGGATATGAACACAATAATAATTTATAATTTATCAAGGGGTCACTGGAATGGTAGGGAAGGAGGAAGGGGGAAAAGAGGAGGTGATACCAGGACTCAAAAAGAAAGTAAATATTTAGAAAATGATTATGGCAACATATGTACAAATATACTTGATACAATTAATATATGGAATGTTATAAGAGCTGTAAGAACAATAAAAGGATTTTTAAAATAATAATTCTCCCCCCAAAATAATAATAATTCCCTAGTGGTGATGTTTGCAAAATAAAGGTAAATGCAATTAATGTTACTGAATTATATACTTAAAGGTGGTTAAATAGTGATTCTTGCATATATATAACCACAAAAAAGCTTGATAACAGTATTTTCCTAAAATCAAAGCCATGAAAACTTAGACTGACTTTCTAAGTTATGTTTAAGATCATGTAAATCATGTAAAGGCTGAAAGCTGTATGAAACTTTCAGCCACAGAAATCTGTCTTCTCAAGTTCAAAGGCAATCCTCACTAGATTCTAGTTGGTTCTCTCCTCTATTATATGCAATGGTGAAATCAAGCCTTTAGTGAAAGAAAGTTTGAGAGATGCTTGTTTCTATTAGAAATATTAGACTGAAATAGTTTAATAACATATGCTCTGGAGTTTGTTCTCAACCTTATTTCTTACTGACAGAAAAGTGTTGCCTAAAATATATTTCCAAGGTTTATTTTTTAAAACTTGGAGGACTCATTAACAACCTGCAATATTCAAATAACATAACAATATGCAAATAACATAACATAACTTGAAACCCTTACCAATGAAGATTAAAAGCCTACAGCCTTCAGTATGAATTTTAAATCAATGTAAAGAAAACAAAAATTCCACGAAACTGGGTGAATAAACAACATCATGATCAATGAAGAAAAGACTGAAGTTGTCAAGGATTTCATGCTGGTAATTAAATTCATTCAAATTAATTAAGTTAAATTTATGAAAGCATTAAATATACCTGAGCCTCCAGAAGAATGAACAGATCTTCACTGCAAGAAGCACAGCCAGAATGCTCTTGGAAGCCAGGATGGTAAGACTTCATCTCCTGGACTTTGGACCTACTGTCAGTAGGAATCAGTACATGAGACGTCATGCTAGGTAGAGGGCCAACCAAAACGAGAAAGACCTTCAACGGGATGGATGACAGAGTGGCTGCCACAGTGAAGTCAAACAGTGGAAAGGTTATGAAGATGGTACAAGACCAAGCAGTGTTTCATTCTGTTGAACATAGTATCACTACAAGTTAGAACTGCCTCAGCCACACCTAACTTTTTTTTTAACTCCAATACTACTGTGGCATCATAAGACTACCTTTCAAATCAATTTTCAATTACATGTAGCTCACTTACTTCCAAGTCATCACAGACACACAAGTCCAGATTTCTCCAGGCCGTGTGTTCAAGCCATGTAGGCTCTCTCTACCTCATCCCTCACTATCCTTCCAGCCTCCGAGCACGGCCTCCTTCCAAAGTTACTTCCTCACACTTTGGCATGTGTTGTACTTCCACTCGTCCGATTTGTCTACCTCATAACATTTGTGTGACAAATTACTCCCCAAACACAGTAGTTTCAAGTAATTATTCGCTCTTAGTTTCTGCATATCAGGAAGATGCAAGTGTTTAAAGGAGCCCCCAAAGCATTTATAAGAAGCTGCATGTTGTGGTCAGCTTGAGGCCGAAGAACAAGGTGGCAGATGAACAGAGAGGGAAGGAAAAATGACTGTCTTCATATCGTCTTTCTAAAGATGTGCCTTCTGCGTGTACTACCTCCCCCATAGTAGTAGCATTGATAATGAAGCGAAATGTCGATAATGGTAAGGATTGTCCCGAGTTGTACAGAGAGGCTGAGGAAGGGAGCATCTTGGAGGGAAAAGGTAATCAACAGGATCACCCGCCATCCCGCCTGTCAGAGCAACCAGGTTCAATAACGGCTTGCACCCAGAGACTCCATCAACTACCCTTTATTTTTTTTATGTATGTGAATTTTTATTCAAAGTACTAAAAAAAGCATCTTGATATTAATTACGTAGTTTAAAAAATTCTCACCTTTGAAATGTATTTTTTGGCAATGCTTAGTAAAGGTATTTAAGAATGTTTGGATCGTGCACTTCATAATGTGCTGAAGGTTATTTATTTATTTTACTTTTTCCAAAACAGATTCGTTTGTTCTTGCAATAGTCCATGGTATTCAAAATATTCTTGGACAGCACCACAATTCAAATGCACCCATTTTTCTGTGATCTTCTTTATTCATTGTCTAACTTTTAAGAAGGATTTAAAATGAGGAGACTCGAAGGCCAGATACTTAGTCATCAAACCAATGTGATGGTCTTCGTGTCACCAGAGGGGTACCCTGGTCACACAATGACCCACGTGGCATCCGAGTAGACCCTGGCTTTGACACTGAGAGAGGTACAGGGCAGAGGAATGGTCAGAGAGCTGGAGTCTTTAGGGAAGGGGGTGGGGGAGTTAGCAGTTTCGAAGCACAAAAAGAAGGTTTATGAAGAAAACTCTATTAAAACCATCAACTTCCTTTTGCTTAAGGTCAAAAACTTTCATCATGCTGAAATACTATTTATTATATTACAAATGGGCACCAGCAGTCATCTGTTTCCTTGCTCTTGTCATGTTTGTGCCTGGGGTATTTATATTTGATCATTGGTCTTGTAATGGATTGAGCCAATAAGCAAGCATGGGAGCGCTCGAGCGCCTGCAGGTTTACAATCAGAAGAGATATCAAGCATACTGCACGAGGCTTTGAGGGTGGTTTTTCCTTCCCAAAGTGTCATCAGGAAAGTCAATTTGGCAAGAATGCCATTGACATATGGGAAAGGGTGAGGAAAGCCACTGAGAAAATAAGTGCAATTCAATTAATCCAACTGTGGGGAACAAGAAATCAAAAAGGATGAGCGAGTCACACCGGACAGCTTTTCTCGAGTGCGTATTTGGCTATCCTTTTTAAATAAAAATCCTATTCTCAGATATTTATATTTCAGAGGAAATTAGCTTCTGTCATTTTCATAATATATCAAAATCAGAAAAGAAACACTTAGTCACGTAATGGAATAACACATGGTTGATCTTTGATAGTTGTACTTTGTCATCAAAGTACAGAGTTGTACTTTGATTCCCAAGCTAGGGATCAGAGGAAGGATGCCTAATCAAAGGAGGGATTTAGATGGAAGGAATTAAGTTTTAAGCACCAGCAGAATCTGAAAACACAGAGCAAGTGTTTCCTGATTATTTGAACCCATGGAATAAGGAAAACCGAATTATTATGTTTCAAGACTAATTCTGCATTATCTTTTCCTTGAACACTTTTTATATCATATATTAACTCATTTAATTCATCTTTGAGATATAGAATGAGAAGGAAAGAAAGATGACGTTGGTGGTCTTCAAAGTCAAGATCGGTGCCCATGGCCTTTGATAGCTCTCCAGAGCTTCCAGTTCCTGCTGATCTTTTCATAGATGAATTCTTTGGCTTTGGGGGATTAGGTTCTGGTCCATCATTTATCTTCACTGTCAAATATTTAGAGTTCATTCATTTGAGTTCTGATAGTTTACCAAGGGGGGAAATGAGGTACAGAGAGCTTTGATAATGACCAAAGGTCATAACCCTAATTAGTGACAGGGTTGGGGTTAGGATCCAAGTATCCTGGAATTGTCTTCAGCAATAATCGGATTTCCATTAGCCTGATCCCAGAGATTGAGATCAATAAAAATCTGCCATGTTAACTTTTCCACCAAGAGCATTAAAACCATTTGACTCACTTTTCAAATATCTGCTACAAATGAAAAGACCACTTTGAAAGGGTGAGCACAAAAGAGGATTTTCTGGGCAGGTGTTATTCTAGCTTTATAGAGAAGCCAGCGGACTCCCCTCAAGCATCTCAGACAGATGTCGGAGCAAGAATGTGAGTGTTGGACTCCAATAGGGACTCTTCCTATTTCACAATTATCTGCAAAGTATATAATGAGCACTGCCTCCAGTAACTTGTTTGTTTTTGTTGTTGTTGTTTATTGTCATTTAACACATGAACTATGGTAAAATGTGCTATATTACACCAAAAAATGTCCTTTCCACAATCAATTTGTCCTCTGGTCTCAGTGTGTGTGTGTGTGTGTGTGTGTGTGTGTGTGTGTGTGTGTGTGTGAAGGGAGTGAAAACAGTGTCTGGTTAGAGGGATTGGATGGGTGCAGCAGTGAGCATTCAGTCGTGGGTAGCCAAACGAAAGCTGCTGCTGAGAGGACCTCTCTCCTGTGGGATGTGACAGAAATTGCACGACAATCACAGGAGAGAGTCGGCCTGCCAAGAGAAGCCAAGTCAACAGAGTCCCTAGATCCAGCTACGCCTAGATTGTGACGCTTTCACATGGACCAAACTCACTTCCACCAACTGTGAGATTCCAAGGCACCGTGATAGGACAGGATAGAATGCTCCCATGTGGCTTCTGAGCCGATGATTCCTTAAGGCCAGACTGCCTCCTCCAGCTGTCTCCCACGAGTTGGCTGGTGAACTCCCACGTCCACCTCCTGGAGAGCGAGCAGGGCTGACACACTGTGCCACACTCACTGCCACTGAGTCCATTCAACTCGTAGGACAGGGTTGAACCGCCCCGGTGGGTTTCTGAGACTGGAGTTCCTGACGGAAGTAGAAAGTCTCAGCTTCTCCAGCAGAGCAGACGGTGTTTCAGAACTGCTGACCCTGCGGACTGCAGCCCAGTGCACAACCATCATGCCCCAGGATTCCTGTGAGAAAGATTCCAAAACAAACCCAAACCCTCACTGCCATCCAATCGATTCTGATTCATCGCAACGCTGCATCGAGCCTGGGCCTTCCGGAAGAGGCTTAGTTGATGCCCGAACTTTACAAATACCTGCTGCTAAATAGACACAGTTTAATACATCCATCGACTCCAGATTAACCTTCCTTGGTTTGCATCGTTTGTAAATCAGGGAGATGTGCTGATTTCACAGCTCTTCTGACAGAGTTGACTGATGTGTCACCAACAGTGATAATCCAGTGCAGCTGCCTCAGGGATGGGAAGAGAATCTATAGACGATGAAACTGTGGTGAAATGAATTCCTTTATGTGGCCTTTTACCTGGTTCTTTGGGAAAACAGCTTGAGCGATTTTTTTCCCCCTAAACGCCAGCAAATGCTTGATCAAGCAAAGTCAATGCTGGAGGATGCTTGGTAAAGGGGAAGGCCAGCAAAAAGGAGGACGGCCTCTGAGGAGATGGACTGACACAGCGGCTCCCACCACCGCCCCCAGAGTGCCCGGAGGATGGCGCGGGAGCAGGCCGCGTTTGGCTCTGCTGTGCATACGGCTGCCAGGGCTCCGCACAGACTTGACGCACCGAAGGACACCACCACCCCCTGAGGAGGCCCCTTTGCTAGAGTTTTCTACCCCAAGTTAGTTGCTTTGGTCCAGGTTGACTGCAATTTCCTGGGTAAACTTTAAACAATACGTGGTTTGATCTTTGGTCCTCTCTGGTTCTGAGCTGCAGCCCGCCCTGTGACTGGCGAGCACCTAGAAGGGATGGGGCAATTAACTATATAAATGAAGTGTCGGGGCTACTGAGAGTGGATTCGCCAGTTCGCGGCCCTCTTGGGAGCGTCCTGCCTCGAAACAGATGAGGCAATTGTGTATATAAGCCACCAACCCTACAGAGGGGGTTGAGGCAGGAAGAAGCAAAAAGGAGGAGGTGAATAGATAGATAGATAGATAGATAGATAGATAGATAGATAGATAGATAGATAGATAGACAGATAGATGAAACAAGAAACCACCTACAAGAGATTTCTTGTAGGAACCTTCTCCACAACTCACACCCCCTTAGAAGAACTAAAACATCAGTCATGCCCTGCAAGAACAAGGCCATCGACCAAGCAACCCCAGAGAGTCTAAGGACAGAGAGGCCTGTCCTCAGGGAACTTCCTCCCGGAAATTAGTGCTGCTGAAAACGCCCCTGAGCTGGGATGGAAGGGATGTGCTCTCTTCTTTGGGGAAACCTGTATGCTTCCTGTGACTGATCCTGTATTGTTCCTGTTACTGAATTTTAGCCTGGTTTCTCTTTCCTCCTGATGCCAAACTCTGCGGACTCCCTAATCAGTCACTTAACTGTTAGTAGTGTCTGTAAGTTCTGGGTGGCCATGGCAATGAATTATTGTGATAGGCGGGGTTGCTGAGAGAAAAAAATCAAGTGATTCAGAGGAAGCTTTCCATCAAGAAGGAAGTTTATATCAAGGAAGCATCCCAGGCCAGCCCGACTTAAGTGGACGCATCTGACACTATCCAGAGCCCTCGTCAGACTCCCGTAGATACAGGCCGTTGACACAAAAAGGGGGAGCAGATACAGGAAGATCACAGGCCGGTGGGTGCAGTCACGTGGATCCAAGGTCGAGAGAAGCATGGCAGGGCACAGACAGCTCTCAGGGTAAGGGGGCCCACATGGGGCCACCCATGGAACAGACACAGAGTTTCAACAACCAGAGAGAGAGAGAGAGAGAGAGAGAGAGAGAGAAAGGAGGGGTCCTCAGCGTCCTTCTCATAGAAAGTCTACACCTCCCAGGAGGCATCTTCAGGCTGTGACCTGATTGGCAGGTGGAACTCCACCCCTCCACAAAATCTGAGTGACATAATACCTAACTACCATTAATGATTAAACCCAGACAGGAAGTAGAAAATGTTATAGAAGGGATGGCTGCTGTCAGAATGGATTAAAAGGTTAGAGGATGGAGTTAAGTCTGACTTCTTCCTCACAGGGACTGACCTTGACTCCGATCATCCCCCAGTGGCCTCCCTAGAACTGGTGTCATCCACGGTGGCAATTTGTCACCCTCACCACGGTTCTCCTCTAATACCAACCATGCAGGATCCTTAGAAATGTTTATTATCAATTTTAATTGGAGGATAGTATGTGACAAATATTGTTAGAAATTGCTTAAATGTAATATTTCTTAGATTATGTGGAGACACAACAAAGCTCTAAAAACCTTTCGATTTTTAATTATGGCAATATTAGTACCACCCTTTTCAGTAAAGTAGCAGAAGCATTTCTCGATTTTTCTCCTTTTCCTTCAATTATTGCTTCAATCTACAAGAAAATGACTGCTGTAACTTCACAATTACTAACTGCCACAATATTATATTGTAGCTAAAATGCCGGAAACTTACAAAATCAGCAACTACACAAACACAAAGACAACTGTGCGTGCTTGCAGCCCATGCAGATGAAACTGCAGATTTCAAGTGCCACGGTAATCACGACAGCACTGCCCAGAGCACATTAGCAGGTTCAGAGCATAAACTCACACACAATTTTAGCCTTGTTGGTGTATTAATGCATGGAAGCTGGACTTACAAAATAAATGTTTTTGTTGTCATTACTACGAGACTATTTTTATGATAAACACTAGATTTCTGCCGAAACACTACATTAAAAACTGGGGGGCAAACATGTTGGCGTCGCATGCTCTGACAATGTCACCCGGTGTGGTGCACGCATCTCACATGTCCTTGCTAGTCCCACCTGGAATTCGGCAAGTTTTGATGCTGTTCCTTCCGACACAATTTTACAGAATCCTTTATTAGGATTCTCATCAACCGCCTCCAAACAGTAGATCAATGTTTCTAAAAATCTGTCCGCATCTAAATCATCCAGATGGTTCTGATGTGGTGATGCTTGGACCACACTTTTGAGGAACTGATCCAAGATCGTAGGCATGTGTTTGCCCATAACTGCAGAGACACTGTTAGAATCGATTGCCCATCGCTGATGAAGTAAGCTTGAGGCTCCCAAAGGTGGCTTTAAGATGAGGTCCCTCTGTGCAAACAGCATGTTGTGAAACTGAATTGGCTTTGGTCGCGCAGTCTGTCATCTCAGTTTGAAAACTGGAAAGATATGGGCCGTTCCTGTCTGCTGCCTTGAAGTGAAAGGTCCTTGGGTGATATAAGAGCCCATCCTAAACCAGAGTGTGACAGGTCCTCTGTCACGCACACGGCTAGAGAGAAGGGAGCTTAAAGGGCAAAAGGCAGCACAAATAGGCAGTATTACCAATGGAGCCTCCTCAAGGCCTGCTGGAAGCTGGTTTCACAAGGCAAATGGAGCCGCCCAGCTTGAAAGCGGCCGATCACGGTTGAAGGTGCCAGAGATGCTGAAAACCCATGAACACCAGTGCTATCGTTCAGCTTTGTATGTCAGAGTAGAATTGTGCTCCACGGGGTTTTCGGTGGCTGGGTTTCTAGAAATACATCCCAAAATCTATCTCCTGAGGATCTAGGGAGCCTTGAACCCCTAACCTTTCCGTTAGCATCTGTGCCTGTGAACCATTTCCTCCATCTCGGAACTCTGAGAAAGATCACGGACTGCACCCAAACAATCACGTGCGTGAGGCTGCTGCACGCCCTCAGAGCAGAGGGTGGGAGGCACAGCACGGAGCTTTGGGAGCACTGACTGCACGCAAGGCAATCGCTAGTGGTGGGGAGTGAGTGGTCCCTGCTTGAAAGGCTCTTGTGGTGTGAAAGGAGAAAGGTGTGTGCCCGGAGCACAGTGGCACCAGCATGTGAATGGCCTTGACTTCTAGGCCGCAGCCAGAGGGGCCCTTGGTGATGTCTGAGCAGGGAGGCCGTGGATTAGGAAAATGAATCTGGTTACAAGGTTGCTGAATTTCTAAGAAATGAGGTGCCTCTACAGCCCCCAAAATCATCAAAGTAGAAATTATTTCCTTAATGTGCCCCAAATGGTCTCAGCTCAGTCCTATTACTTTGCTTAATAATGACAAGTGCATTCTTTCACTCTCAGCAATTATTTTTTCTGGGCAGCAAATGATAAAGCAATCCTACTTATTTCTATGCCAGCATGGGGCTTCAAAGCCAGACTCAGACCTGCAGTTTTAGGTTTAGGGACACCTAAGGCAGGAGCTAGAGACCCTTTCTGGAAACAAAGTATAGACACCCTGGGCCCACAGTGAAGTAGGAAGCTGCCTCTAAAACGTGCTTCCGGTTGTTAGCCGGATGCCATCAGCTTTCTCACGATGTGCGTATGCACCCATTGTGTTTTCAGCGATCGGATTGTGTCGGGAAGGTGAGTATCATACAGTGCCACGCGATTAGAACAACCTGTTCTTGTACGGAGGTAAGATTTAAGAGCCCCAAAGTCCAGCTGCAAAGTCCATATACAAATACATATATATAAACAAATACAACTGTATTTGTTTATATATTGACATATCTATATATTTTTATTTCTTCTTTCCTCTTTTCTTTTCTCCTGCCCCACTATCATGTTTACCCATCATTCGGCCCTCAGTAATTCCTCTCAGATACAATTCAATTATCTAACAGGACCAGAAAAGTTACACCATCAATTTCACGCCCTCCTCGCCATCAATTTTAGAACCCGTACCAGGCCCCTGTCCCCGTCATTATTGGTTCACTGCTCACCTTCCCCTGCATCCTCCCCTTCCATGTCCCCGGGAACCATTGGTCCTGTCACTGCCTCTGTGGGATTGTCTGTTCTGCCTATCTTGTATACATAAACACCAAAAAAATAAATATCATATAAATAGTCCCCAGTCTAGCAGGTATCCTGACACAGGGTAGATAACTATCTCTGTTAAATAGCGAGAAGGACATGTTATAATCCATCAGTCCAGTCCCTTTTTCTTTCAGGGTTCCATATCCCAGGACCAGCTTGCCTAACAACACATACACCCTTTAAGATTGCTTGATACATGAAAACCAAGATCGATACCCCTTCAGAAATAGTAACAGGACTAAAGGTTCCCTGGGGGTGAGGGAAGAGATTGGCGGGGGCGGGTTGGGGAGAAGGGGAACTGATAGCATTGATGACTATATAACCCCACTCGAGGGGAGCAAACAACTGAATTGAATGTGAATGGATATATTGGATGGTGTAAGATAATGCAAAAAATGAAATTAAAAAATAAGGGTTCCTGGGGAGTAAGGCAGCATGGGGAGGTGAGCTGATATCAAAGAATTCTAGAAGAAAGAAAATATTTTGAAACTGATTATGGAAGAAATTGTACAAAAGTGCTTGATGTGACTGAACTACGGAACGTTATATCTGCAAGAGCTCCCAATAAAATGATTGAAAAAGTAAAACTTGCTTCCTATCAGTACTAAAAAGGGATCCTTGCAGCTCAGCCAAGAGCAAAAGGGCTTCTCCTCCAGGGTCTGGGTATGCGTTTGGCCAGAGCGGCTGACAGCCACTGAGCTCTGCGAGGCTCTCCTGCTGCAAGTTCCTCCTCTAGTAGTGCCGGTAATTGCAGAGCAAGGAGAGGGGCGCAGCCGAGAATGTCTCCCCTGGGCCATGGACACAGAGACTTGGCATCTCCCTCTCTGGATCCAGGGGATGTGTTGTTGCTTTTAGGTGCAGTCTAGTGGCTTTAACTTAGAGCAACCTTGTACATAGCAGAACAAAGGTTGCCTCCCTGTGCTCCATTCTCACAAGACTTATAATGTGGGAGCCCACTGCTGCAGTCACTGCTGCAGGTCACCTTAGCTGGGGCTCCTCCTTTGACGCTGACCCTGTTTTTTTTACCAACAAGACCACTATCCAACCTCTGTAGTCCTCTGCAACACTAAAATTCCACAGCTTGCTCAAGGAACTTACCCTTAGACTATGCGGTATTGTCACAGGATGTTGAAATATATGGAGGGGTACCCCCTCAAAAACTGGATTTTTTTCCCAAAGCCATGTATTTAATTTTTAAAATCATTTTAAAATCAATTCTTATCACAATCCATACACACATCCATTGTGTCAAGAACATATGTACATTTGTTATCATCATCATTCTCAAAAGATTTGGCTTCTACTTGAGCCCTTAATATCTGCTGCTAATTTTCCCACTCCCCCCCACCCCGTGAACCCTTCATCATTCATATATTATTACTATTTCATCATATATTATACTGTCTGACGTCTCCCCCTGCTCTCTTCTGTGCTGTCCCTCCCCCAGGGAGGAGGCTATATGCAGATTCCTATAATCAGTTCCCCCTTTCTACCCCACATTCTCTCCACCCTCCAGGCATCGCCACTCTGATCACTGGTTCTGGAGGAGTCATCTGTCCTGGATTCCCTGTGTTTCCAGTTGTATTTAATTTTTTTTTTAACAAACCAACCTGATCACCTTCAAAGTGCTTTCCTTTGCACTTAATACATTTGTCAAATCTGCAATTTCATTCTTGGAAAAATTTTTCAAATTCATCAGCACCTCCCTCATGTTTTTCTTCACCTCTTCTATGTCATAAAATCACTGTTCTTTCATGCACCTCTTCATTTGCAGCAACAAAAAGAAGTCTCACAGAGTGAGGCCAGGTGAGTGAGGTGTGTGGGGCAAGAGAGACATGCTGTTTTCTGCCAAAAACCGGTGCACCAAGATGGCTGCATGAGCAGGTGCATTGTCGTGGTGGCAAAACCTGTCCTCCATCTGCCACAACTCAGGTCTTTTTAATGCAATCTTTTCAGAACCTCTAAATAGAAAGCTTGGTTAACAGTCTGACCTGATGGAATGAACTCCAAATCACTATCTCCCTCACATCAAAAAAACAAATGAACATCGTCTTGATCTTTGATTTCACTTGATGAGCTTTTGGGTGGTGAGGTAACGACTTCTTCCACTGGCTTGATTGATGTTTGTTTGGGGGGGTGTCATAAGAACAGCACCATGTCTTGTCACCAGTAATGACCTTGGAATAAAAGTCTGGGTCACTTTGGAGCTGTTCTTTCAAAGCACGGCATGTTTCCACTCTGCCCTTTTTTCCTGGTCAGTCAGAACCCAAGGCACAAATTTTGCAAAATCTTCTGTTAAAATTTACTGAACCAAGTTTCAAGATGTCAAGACAACACCCCCATCTCTTCAAGGCCCATCATCAGCCTAATAGCTCAAGTGGAGGGGTGCTTTTGTTTGCGGGTGGTTTTTGGGGGTGGTTTTTTGTTTCTTTTGGGGGTTGGTTTTTCTTGGCATTTTCATCCATTCAGGAAGTTGATGGAAGTACAGAATGAGGTTTGTCATCAATCCACATTTCACCTTTTTTGAAAAAACCACTTGTACACTTGAACTTTTCCATAGTGCTTTACTTGTAAGCTGTGTTCAGCATCACAACAGTTTCTGCAGCATTTTTCCCAAGCAGGAAACAAAATTTCACAGCCACAAGCTGCCCTCTTAAATCAACCATCACAAAAATGTGAGGTTCAAGTGAAACTGCTTTTACAAAAAAAATGCACTGGGACCAGAGAGGACCTTCCCAGGTGATGCACTAAAAGTGAGTTGCTCGATGTGAGTTGTCTAGCAGGAAAATATGTATTACAAAAGCCCCACCGCTTTTTCCATCTTGTATGTTTCCCATAATTAGCCTTCCTAATAACTTCTCTTTTGCCCCTTTCCTCCCCGGAAAGTAGCTAATCAAAACAAGCAAGTATCAGTTATGACCAAACCTAGATGGCCAAACATGCACAGAAAAGCAGTCACAATCTTCAGGTCACCCCGGAATAAAATATTTTGGTTAAGGAAACAAAATTGCCAGAAAAATGTCACCGGATTATCTCAGACATTATTTGAGGGCGAGGGATGTATTAGCCAAATCCAGTCAAGAATCATAACCCCACTCAAATGCATATTCATGATTCTTCCTGAGAAAACTGTTAACATATTCATAATCCCCCAACTTACTTCCTGTTGTACACTTATAAACAAGGTGCCTTGGGGGTGTAGTGGTTACAAGTTAGGCTTCTAACCACAAGGTCAGCAGTTTGAAACCACTTGTTGTTCTGATTCAGAAAGATGGAGCTTTCTACTCCCCAGTGTCAGATGCTCACAGGCACAGTTCTTCCCTGTCCTATAAGGTCGATACAAGTCGGAATTGACTTGGTAGCCATAGTTTGATTTGTTGATACACACATAAAACTGAACATTCTCTCTCCTTTCTTCTTTTGTTTTTATTTCCCTTCTAGTGTTTCTTTTGTTTCTTTCTTATTAATGGGCCAAGATTATTCTGCAATCTTGAAAATGGAAATCCATCTTAAGGTATGAGACCCACTCCTTTCCAGAGTGCTATCCAGGATTCAAATACAGGGAGTTCCCAAGTTACAAGCAGACCCATGCCTAACGAATCATGGGACCCTAGCCGTTATGCATTGAGCTGCTAACCACAAGATCAGCAGTTCTAAAACACCAGCTGTTCGGTAGAAAAAAGAAGAAACCTTATACTTCTGTAAAGAATTATGGTTTTGAAAACTCACAGGGGCAGTTCTCGCCCATATAGGGTCACTATGAGTCGGTATCCACTCACTGACAGTGAGTTTGCTTTTGTTTTGGGTGGATGAGTCAGAACAGATGGGTATGGTTCTTATTTTGCCTTTAGTGCAAAAATGGGATGGAAGCCATTCAAGGTTTAAAAGCTGCACATGCAGCAAGTGACGGTGCTTGTGATATCTATTGCAAGTAGGGATGGGTTCAATCATTTCAACATGAAAACAGATTTAAACCAAAAGAAAAGCAAGAAAAACCTCACTGCCATCGATCCTAACCCACAGCAACGCCATCGTGCAGAGTAGACCTGCTCCGTATGATTGCCGAGACTGGAACTCTCTGTGGGAGCATAAACTCACCTTTCTCCCACGGGCTGGCTGGTAGATTCAAACCACCAACCTTGCAGGCAGCAGCCTTGTGCTTAGCCCACTGCACCACCAGGAATCTTTGAGGGAAATGTTATATAACATTAAATAAGAGTTGCCCATAAAGAGAATGTTGTAACCCATGGGCACCCTGGCAGATTGTGAGTAGGGGGTGTAGGGTAAGGGTTTCTATGGGAAAGCAATATTTAATCTGCAGAGAGGAGGGTGGAAATGATCTCCGATGGCCGGCAATTCCAGTAATCCATCTTCTCAGGGACCTAATTTGGGCTCAGAGCTTCTCCATTAACTAAATAAATGGGATTAACGACGATTCCAGAAGAACATGAAGTACTTAAGGAACTGCTTCAGCCAGGTGACACATTAGTAGTAGTAATAGGGAATGGAATTATTTCATATTTGTGTGACGCTTCACTTGCGGAGGGATGGCTTACTCACACACATTACAGTCCTAATGGTCGTTTTGTGTTCTCCCATTTGTCATGCGTGTATGTATTGGTATCAAATTAATGCTCAGGAAAGCCTGCAGCTGCCTGCCACATGTGGTCTGGCACTTCAATTATTTTTAGAGAATTTGCCTTGCCTGCAGAGAAGGTTAATCCAAGACTTCTTGACTACCCAAGGTGTCCGTATGCTGTTCGGGAACCAGTTGCCCGCTACATGGAGAGTTGGCTCACGGAGAAACCTTCTACCTGGGGCAGCTTCTCTATTTAGGACAGAAAATTCTCTTCTTGGTTGTATTTCCATCATCATTCAATACCTCCAACTAGATTTAGTCTGAAGATCCCTAAGCTTTAAAGCACTGACTCCTGGTGGTAGGATTCTCTGGGATTACGATGTAAACTCAAACTGACTTATTCCCCACCACTCTTCCATGTAAGGCCAACGGGGGCTCTTTTGTTTTCTGTTAGATGAAAGAGATGGTCATGATGATGAAGAGAGTGGTCATAGCTCGTGGAGGTCAAGCACTTAGCTAAGTCTTTTTATTGCTCACAGGTAGGAGGTCTTATTATCATTTCCATTTTACAGAGCTAAGAGCCGAGGCCACATCACACAACTGGTCAGTGCTCCACCTGACATCTGAAGCCTGGCCGTCTGACTCCATGCGCTGTGCTTGCGACCTCGGTACAGCCTTCAGTTGCTTCCGAGCTCCTGGGTCTTTCAAGCTGAGGGCCTTGTGTGCTGAGTTTTGTAAATGGCTCCTTACACTTCCGTTTCATGCATGGTCTGTTTAGGAACCTCTGCCTTCAAATGACCTTGATGCTCAGAGCTATAGGCAAGCAGTGTCGGCACTTCAGAGTCCGCTCTCTTCCTTTTCCTTTGCTTTGGGTGTGTTTCCCCTTGTAGAATGACAGCTTGCATTTCCACTTCAGTATTCCCTGCTATAGAATAAAATTCTGAATTTGCTCCATTTTACAGCCTAGCCCTTTCGACACTCCCCATCTCCCACCCCCCGAGCAGTGCTGTGGGCTTTAGGTGTTGCTACGATACCACCAGGTGCTCCCAGCCTTCTACTCCCCTAAAGAGATCCAGTCTCGAAAACTCATGATGCGGCTCGACCCTGTCTACACACAGGGCGGTGAGATGAGTGTGATTGCACCGCCTGAAGGTGAAAACAAAGCAGCCTCTGGTTGGGGCCTCTTAATTGTCTTTTTTTTAGAAGCTTGGGAAACTTGGTTAAAAAAAAAAAAATCAAAGCTTGCTTCCACTTCCTCTGCACTATCACTGGTGGCCTCTCCAGCACCCTCAGGTCCCTCCTCTCTTGTGAGACTATGAATCTAGAACACGGATTCACACTGAGTGCTGGTAAATTAACGTGGCACCTCTGTCTGGCTCAGGCGAAATATATGGCTGTCTGTCCATAAAGACGGAGAACCTGAGAAACCCTCAACAGGGCTGCTATGAGCTGGAATCTACTCAATGGCAACTGGTTGGGTGGTTGTTTTCTTTCAGATGGCCTTAAAATAGGACTGTGTGGGAGCAACTTCAAGAATGTTTCCCCATTCCTGGGGTGAGGAACCGGTAATATGGCAGGGACCAGACCAAATACAGGGAAACACATGCTAGACAACTAAAAAGGAGGTGGAGAAAGGAAAAAAATAATAAAAAGAAATGGGTAGCGGGGGCACAGGGCACTAACCCACCCAAGGGAAGTGTATTGTTTATATCTCCACAGGGAAAGAGGGACCAGACTTCAACCCGATGCTCCAAGATGTGAATGCAACATGCCGGCATGGAGTAGGGAATCAGTGGAGAGGTCTGCGGGGCCAGCCGCAATCCCAACTGCTATGTGGACAATTGCCCCTACCCCAGAAGAATTTATTTCAAAGTACAGCATTGAATCTGCAGCTCTGGGAGAGGGACATATCTGATTGAAGCACCCAGGAGCAGATGAAGAGGGAGAAGGAGAGAATGGAGCACATCCTAGGCCGCCAGGCCATGAGGACGATGTTCCCAATTAGAGCAGCCAGTCGACAGAGAGGATCACATGGCCAGCCTCACTATGAGACATGACACCCCTCACTGACCCATATTCCTACCGGAGACAATACCAGAGACACAGTATGGGAATTGCACCCAATCTGATCCCACCACACCGAGGCAAAACACTAAGGGGGTGCAACAGAACAGCAAGGGAATAGAGCAGCAAGGTTCCCAGTGAATACTGAGGTGGACTTTGGGGCCAAGGTGTAGTGCCCCAAGGTGTAGTGCCCCAACAGACTGGACTGGAAAACTCTCCTAAAAGCCAACAAACAACAAGTTTTTTCTTTCTTGTTGTGTTGTGTTTTGTTGTCATTGGTTTGTTGTTGTTGTGTTGTGTATTGTTGCTTGGTTTTGCTCTGCCTTTTTTTGTGTGCATGTTATTATCTCCACAGGTCTGTCTAAATAGGATAGGCTGGATGAACAATCTGGGGGATTGGAGGATTAAACAATGGGACCGACAGTTCCAGGGGAACATGAGAGAGGGGGAGGTGGGTGAAAAGGTAGTGGTGTTAACAAACCCAGGGACAAGGGAACAACAAGTCACCCAAATCGGTGGTGAGGAGGGTGTGGGCGACCTGTTAGGGCATGATAGAGGGAAATGTAACCAAGAGGAATTGCTGAAACCCAAATGAAGACTGAGCATGATAGTGGGACAGGAGGAAAGTCAAAGGAAATAGAGGCAAGAGCTGGGAGGAAAATGTCATTTATAGAGGTCTAGATAAAGATATGTACACATGTAAATATATTTATATATGAGGATGGGAAAATAGATCTATGTGCATATATTTATACATTTAGTACTAAGGTAAGCAAAAGGACATTGGGTCTCTACTCAAGTACTTCCTCAATGTAAGAATACTTTCTTCTATTAAATTGGCATTCTATGAAGCTCACCTTCCTGACACACCACTGAAGACAAAGCAGGTGAATAAGCAAGTGTGGTAAAGAAAGCTGATGGTGCCCAGCTATCAAAAGAGATATAATCTGGGGCCTTAAAGGCTTGAAGGTAAACAAGCAGCCATCTAGCTCAAAAGCAACAAAGCCCACACAGAAGAAGTATGCCAGCCTGTGTGATCACGAGGTATCAACGGGATCAGGTATCAGGCATCATCAGAACAAAAAATCTTACCATAGTGAATGAGGGGGAAGTACGGAGTGGAGACCCAAATCCCATTTGTAGACCACTGAACACCCCCTTACAGAAGGGTTTCGGGGAGGAGATGAGCCAGTCAGGGTGCGGTGCAGCAATGATGAAAAATACACCTTTCCTCTATTTTCTAAATGCTTCCTCCCACCCCCACTATCATGATCCCAATTCTACCTTGCAAGTCTGGCTAGACCAGAGGATGTACACTGGTATAGATAGCAACTGGAAACACAGGGAATCCAGGGTGGATGATCCCTTCAGGACCAGTGGTGTGACTGGCGATACTGGGAGGGTACAAGGAGGGTGGGTTGGAAAGGATGAACTGATTACAAGAATCTACATGTGACCTCCTCCAAGGGGGATGGACAACAGACAAGTGGGTTGAAGGGAGACATCGGACAGGGCAAGATATGGCAAAAATAATAATTTATAAATTATCAAGGGTTCATGAGGGAGGGGGAAGTGAGGAGGGAGGGGAAAAAATGAGGAGCTGATGCCAGGGACTTCAGTAGAGAACAAATGTTTTGAGAATGATGAGGGCAATGAATGTACAAATGTGTTTTACATGATTGATGTATGTATGGACTGTGATAAGAGTTATATGAGCCCCTAATAAAATGATTATAAAAAGAATGTTTCTCAACTCATAGAATTTTGAGTCAAAGCAATGAAGGTTACCAGACATGATATGTTTGCTAAGGTGTGGGTGCCATACCAAGTTCTTTTCCTCTCTCCATCAATCCTGTTCTCTCTCTGACTCAACATCTATTGATACCACCTACCCCTGGAGAAACAGTACAGGTTTGCCCGTGTGTTTCAGCTGGGAAATGGGGAAAGGAGTTCAAACTCTGGTCTGTTACATTCTAAAACTGTATCTACTGTCTGCAGTCCACCTAGGGAGAGAATGCAAGTGTGGGCAGGTGAGTCTTTCCCTGTGAGAATCAGGCCTAGGCTGACCTAGAAGCTGATCTTAATAAAGAACTAGCTAGAATCTCCCCTCACTACCTAGGTGATCATATCTCCTACCAATCTGCGGTGAGAATTTACCTGGTGGTAGCAGAGGGTGATGAAGAGAGTGACTCCTGAGCTTGGCTCTGATGAAGGGCTAGCCAAAATATTCTCAGACCCAGCTTGCCATTGAATAGAATCAGCCCACCCCTTTCTTGCATGCCACCCTACAGGGTCGCCATGAGTCTGAATCAATCAACTGGTTGTGAGTCGGTTTTTATTTTGTTTCATTTGGTTTTTAGGGTTTTTTTTCCCATGCTAAGTGGAAGAGAATCGGGGGACTCGTTTATTGAGCGCCTGTAGTGACATAGTGGTCCTGTGTTAAACTGCTAACCTTGCGTTTGAAACCACCAGTCACTCCTTGGGAGAAAGTAGCTGTCTATTCTTGTAAAGAAGTGCAGGCTCGAAAACTCACAGGGGCAGTTCTACCCTGACCTTTGAGGTCACTATGAGTCGGCATGGACTCCATGATGGTGTGTTTGCTGGAGGAAAACTCTGTGCTAGGCTCTTCCAGACTGATCTCACAACGAGGTCAGTCCTCTTTGCCTTAGTGGAGACCTTCTGCCTAAACACTACTTTTTAGAAGTGAGTGGCCTGGAAATAATACTTAAAGAACCCATGGGGCTTGCCTCTTGCCTGTCCTTCATCATACAAGTTAAGACATTAATTAGATCAAAGGTTTTGTTAGGCTGAACCCTTGAAGACTTTTGGAAGCACAGAGACGGGAGCCTCCAACGGTAGGAACTAGAGTGTTGGCTCTGTTCCTCTCTTGAAGAATATTCTTGAAATCTCATCACTCCCAGGAAAGGTTACAATGGAGCAATGTGGCTGACCAGTTGGGGGAGCCTGGAGGTTGCTGTCACTTGACAATGTTTGTGGCCTGGACCCCTCAACAGGGAAGGGGGGCTTCCCAGAAGGCCTCCAATACAATGTTAGTGATCATAATCACCTTGCTGCCCTTCAGGCAAAAAAGCCATCTAGGTGGGTCAGGGTCACTTCCAAAGGCTCCGACTCAGTCTCTACACCTCACACTGATACCATTTGTAGTGTGGAGTCAAAGACAATTGTCTTCTCCCTGGAAGATTTAAAGACCACCAAGTCCCTGCAAATGATAGTCCAAAGGGCCTGCAGATGGGTGGACTTGTCTCTCTTCAAAGACAAGCTCACACACACACACAAAAATTCAACCAAGGAGTGTTTAGCCGGTGGAAACTCATAAATCTGCCGGCAAGCTTTACTGTCCATGTACATGAAATTAGGCAAGGCTTTATTTCCTCCTTACCACCAATGTCATTTTGAATTATGTACTGCACATTAGAGACAGATCAACTGCTTCTTGGCTGTGAGCCAAGCTTTCAGCAGACAGGAATAGGTTTTATTTTCATTTCAACCGGCTTCTGATCCAGTGCTTTGTGTGACATATAGTCGGGCATGAGGTTAAAAAAATAATCTGTAACAGGTCAGTCAAATCACTTTCAATTATGCCCAGGGAGATAAAAATGGGTGATATTGACAACACTCGGGATCGTAATGATTTTCCTATCCAAGCTGGAGATTTTAATGACACTTATTTTTATTATCCCCCTACTCTATTAGCTATGAAAGATTCTCCAAGGGGAAATTCTATTAGTCGCAAGTTCCTTATGTGATTTCTCTGACAGAAACAAACCTGGGCATACATAATTCACTGCCCCCTTCATGAACTGATCACCTCGCTGTGTGCCCTGCAGTGAAGATGTACAGCTGAGGGGACAGTTCCTTTCCTTGGGTTGTCACAGCACATGACCACAAAGTGGGTCACTGGAAACAATGAAGGCCAACGTCAAAGGTCAGGACTAGTGGTTCCTTCAGGTGGATTCTGAGGGGAAATTTGTTGCGTGCTTCTTCCTAGATTCTGGTGCCTGATAGCCATCTCTGGCACTCCTTGGATTATAGGCGCATCAATCCAGTCTCTTGACCTTCACTGTCACCATATCTTCTCCCTTATGTGTATTTTCCCCTCCTCCTCTCTGCTAAGAACACTCATTATTAAATTTAGAGTTCATTCTAAGCCTGGATCATCTCCTCTGGAGGTCACTAACTTAATTACAGGCTAAAGGTCCTTTTTCCAGTTAAGGTCACAATGACATGTGCAGGTGGACATATCTTTGAGGGCCCTACCATTCAATTCATGATAAGGAGAGCAGAGAAGCTGGAATCTAGCCCACATTTCTCTTGCCTCTATGAGGAAGGAACCCCTGTTTCTAATTCACAGGGGATACCACATGGCAGGCCAGCTACTGTACCTGGGCACTTACTTAGAATGTTATCTTCATCTACGTAAAAGTGGAGCTACAAATATAGAAAGAGAGAAGACCAGAGTATACCCTCTGGTGTGAGATTGGAATAACAGAATACGGATGAATTTATTATGTTTACTAGAAACAAGATAGGCATAGAAATATTGAAATTAAAATAAATATGTAAATAAATATAAATATAGTGTGCTTACATATGTCTCCGCATGTGTTTTCTAGTTCTGCTTTGGAATCAGACAAACCCTGGTTTAAATCTTAGGCTTTTTCCAGATGGCTGTGGGAAACAATGTGTGCTCATTAGGGTCCTTCATTTCCAAAAGAAGGAAGGAAGAAAATGAATGCTATGAATATCGCCCTCATCAAGCTATCGTAAGGATTACATGAGATACTGTACTTGGTGGTAAATATGCAAGATCTCATTCGATCATTTTATATACCCCCCAAATAATAACATCATTATTATTTGTTATTAATATTCATCTAAAGCAGGGGGAAATCATCTATGGAAGCTGCATGGCTCTGTCGTTCAGCTGTCCCCTGTGGCTCATGCCCTGGTGCTGTTTTTTGGAGATGCTGAGCTTATGTTGCAGTTCTTTTATTGCTAGTTGGTTCCCAAGTCATCGTGACGTCATGCCTGGTCCTGCACCATCCCCATGATTGGTTAGAGCTCAAACCATTATGAACCATAGTTGTTATTAGCTGATTTACAAAACTAGATCTCCATGCCTTTCTTCTTACTCTCGCTAAGTCTCAAAGGGTCCACTGACACCAGTTCATCAGCAAAGCAACACACAAGCCTCCAGTGACAGACGGGTAGCAGCCTTGCATGTGTGGGTTGGCTGGGCCTCAAACCAGGGTCTCGTATATGGGAGGCAAAACTTTTGCCACTGAACTACCAATGCTTCTGAATTTAAGTAGGGACACCAAAATGCTACCATGATTGACCCCAGGATATTCCTGAAGCTAAGGGCCTGCACTAGAGAGAACGGCCCTCCTCAACAAGTCAGGAAGAGCACAGAAGATTGTGATTTCATTTCATAGGGTCCTAGAGCAGTGAGGCTAAATCTCATCATTGGCTAACTCGGCAGATCTGGCCTTGAGAGAGATACTGCCTGGCTGAGCTCTACTGTAAGAGGATTCTTCTTGTTTCTTCAAGTAATACCTCCTTTGTGAGAAGATTCAGTAAGGTCTACATCATCCACCACCCTAATCTCATTAAATATCTTCAAATGCCTTTTTGTCTCTGAGGTCTTTCACTGGGAGAGGGAGACTAATTTCCACCCAAGAGGGGAGATGAATGGGTAAAATAAGATGAACCTTACTTGGTTCAACCAAAGCATGGAGTCAAAGGTATCTTAGACCTCAACAGGGAAACAGCAGGTGAATTTTCTGCAAAGAGCTGAATGGCTTTTAATCACCCTTAGAAGACTAGCTATATCTGACTAGGTCTGGAAAGAGGGCTAAAGGGTTAGAATGTATGTGAGCATAGTTAAAGGGCTCAACCTTTAATCAAAAATCAGCAATTCGAATCCACCAGCTGCCCCACAGGATAAAGATGTGGCAGCCTGTGTCTGTGAAGATGGGTAGCCTTGGGTAGACTGTGAAGCAGCTGCTACCCTATTACTGTGAGTAAGAATCAACTTTAGGGCCATAGCTTTGGGTCTGTTCTTTAGAGTTTCTCTTTTGCCAGATCTTTAGTTGAGAGATTGCCAACAAAACACCTTCGATAAGATTCATAAGAATGCCAATGGCAAGTCTTTGTTCAGGTAGAGTGTCTGAGGTCATCGGAAAAGCTTTGGCAAATCTCCCTGACAACTGAAATCCAGGATATGATTTCAAAAAATAAATGTGTGGGTTTTCCCCAATCACTAGAGGCATCATGAAGCACCTGGTACTTTTTCTCAAGACCAAATTATGGAATGTCAACTTCCTTCATAAATATTTAATTACATTGGGTGGGGGAGAATCAAAGTTAAGTAAATAAGAGTGATTATATAATGCTTTACATGTTGACTTCCATTATTGTTTTAGGTTTGTGGAGACCTTCCTAGACATTTCTAACCAAGAGTATAATCAAAAATCTGTGAATGCTTTGCCAAAAGTAAGAAGTCAGGCAGAGCAGCAGGCTGTGCGGAGGGTTAGCAGGAGTGCCACCCAAAGGAAAGTGGATTCTTTCCAAAGGAACAGGACTTTGAGCTCAAGAAGAACCTGGATCACTATTGAAATCTTCTTCTTACCTATGAATTGTCAATATGAGTAACAATAGCTATCTCAAAGCATTGTCAGAAAGATTGTGTATTACAGTTGTTAGAGTCAAGCTGAATTTCTGCTCTTGATAGAAAGAGCTGGCGACTATTAGCCAAGATCTGGGACTGCTTGAAATCCAAGGGCTGTCTGACTTTCCAGAGAACAGTAACTCAAACTAGACCTTTATTACATGGCTTCCTTTTTCCTCAAATGCTCCCTCCACTTCTCCAATTAATCCATCTCAATCACTGTGAGAAAGCATTTGCTTTATAGCAAAGATGTTGCAATGCCTTTTATAAGCCCCATTCTCACTTGCAGTATAATTACACCAGGGGAGGAAGGGAACAGATTATATATCTTTAGCTTAATTGAACCAGGTTTGGCTTACAAAATTTTTACTTAGAAATTTTTCCTGGTAACAATTGTATTGGTGAGAACAAGTCCCCTTAAATACTTCCTAAATACTTTCAGAAAGATGAGCTAGTGTTCCAAATCTATCTTCTAATTTCTAAGTTACGATTTATACTTCTCAGAGCACATTATATTTACTATGTCATTGGATACTAGAGCATTATTATGTCCACTCTCCAGGACTGAACCAAATTCACTGCCATTGAGTCAATTCTGACTCATGGTGACTCTGCAGAACAAGGTTGAACTGTCTTTGTGGGTTTCTGAAACTCACCCTGTAATCTTTATGGAAGTACAAAGCTTCATTTTTCTACCATGGAGAGGTTGCTGGTTTGGAACTGCTGACCTTATGATTAACAGTCTATCTCATAGCAATTACACACAAGGGTTGAAGGAGACCTGAAAATCTAGGTGCTTAGCATAAAGAGAAGCTTCTGCCAACGATGAAGACTAGACTCCATGTCATTGTTTATTCTTAGCTAGCAATCAAAACTCTGCTAAGCCAAGATCTCTTCCTCTCTTCTTATCACAGCTTGCTGCTCTAGGGGTGGGTAAGGAGAGGATTTATTCAGGCTGGCCCCCAAATAGCCCAATTAATAAATTGATTGGCTCAACCATTATGATTTACAAAATTATGCTTAAGGGAATTCATAATTATCTATTGACTGATACGGCATGATTTTGTAAATGTCCATGAGGAACACATCTGACCTCCTCTGGCTACTCAAGGGAGAAGGAAAATCCAACTCCACATCAAACAAAGGCAGACTGCCACAAGGACATGCCTCTACCCTCCTTTTTTTTTTAACCATATACTGAAACCATAAGCTGTTCCTTCATACAGAAGTTTGCATCTCTGGTGGTTACAATAAATCTTTGCAGTGTTCACACAGAACACAGACAATGATTATGGGTGTTTATTAGGGAATCTAACGGGTTATACCACAAGCCAAGATCAGAAACATTAAGGTACACAGAAGCACCCCTCCTCAGTCAGCAGCCCAGTGTCTCTCTAGTCCTCAATGGCTCAGCCAAAAGGTCCCTTCACCTCCGCCTCATTTCTTGGGCTGAGAAGCCCACCCTCTTCTTTGCTTCCTGGTCTCCGGGCTCAGTGGTGTGGCTGCTCTGCTCTGGTGCCTCTGGTTTCAGCATGCCATGGCCCCGAGTGCCTCTGCCACTTCAGACAGGAGCCTCAAAGTGTTCCACTGGTGCCTCTTCTTCTTTGATGGTCCCAGGAATTCTCTGTTTCTGTTCTCAAATGAATCACTTATTCGCAGAGAAATGTAAACAATCTCTATTTATATTTGAAATGTCCTATTTGCATGGGAGATACAGAAACATGGATAGAAGGGCCATATTACAAAAATTCACTTCAGCTTCCAGGCAAGATGGTGACCTGGTAGGTAGCTCATTATGGGAGCTATGTGGATATCAGTGAGTGGGGAAATCTGGTGGCTAAGTAGGGGTTCCGAGGCTGTCAGTTAATTCCTGCAACAGTTTAGGGTGCTACCCTGAACCAGAACTTGACACCCCCCCCCATTTCCTGCGAGCCCCAAAGACCCAGGTCTGCCGCAGGAACTGGTCCAGCCCCAGCAGCCACACTGCTGTAAACCACCACACTCCGACCAACTACACACCCTGGGCACCAGCCACCCAACAGACTCATGCAACCACAGTGATACTCCAAAAGGCACAAGGTCCTCCCATTTCCAGTTGTTGGAGCCCTCCTTCAAGACCAGTACTTTCCATCCTACCTTTTCCCTGCCCTTCCAAGCATTCCCCGGCCCTCTAGCACACATGGCTGGGCCCTATTTCCTGCCCTCCTAGTTTTCCACAGTGCCTCTAGTCAGGAGTAGGGAACGCCCACCCTTGACGCATCCCCAACCACATAGTTGCCTGCTCCTGGGCCAGCACTTTCCTTCAGACCACATCCTGCATAACTGCAAATGGCCCCTACAGATGTCTGGGGGTTGCTGGAGTGCTACACAGGCTGACTTAAGAACCTGAATACTGAGAGGGTCATCCAACCTGCCCTCCAAACAACAGGTTCCTGACAGGCTAGGGTGAAAGGGAAGCCCCAGTAGGACAAATGTGAAGTGCAACCACTCAGGGCAGTCGGATACAGACAGCCAGCAGAAGCATTAAAACCAACCACCCAAAGAGGGAGCCCAGGGCTCTATGATTCCTGGGAAAATAGCACTGAAATCCTACAGAATGACACATAAACAACAATCTGCTTCACCAGCCTCAACAAGAAAATAGGAGAAACAAAATCCAATGTCAGAGGATGACCTGAACCTAATGGGTCATAGAAGAGGCAGACGTTGACCTGCCACAGAAAGAAATTTTCATAATGCTGCTTAGAGTCATACAGGATATGAGGGAAGCAAAACAGGAAAGGAAAGGAAAGATAGAGGAGATAAAGGCGATGCACCAAAGACAAATACAAGATCTAAGGGCAAGATAACAAAAGCCAGTAGCAAATTCACAAACTTCGCCAACAGATTAGAGGAGGTAGAGAATCGCACCACTAACCTACAGGATAAACAGGCAGACTTCAACAAACGAGAAAGGCAGTCAAATAAGATAATCAGAGAAACTGAAGAAAATCTGAGAACCACATATGATGCTATAAAGAAGAATAATGTTAGAATAACTGGACCAAAACAAGATACAACATAGAAGTCAGTGGCAAAAAATAGCAAGGGAATTCTTAGAGGAAAGCTTCCCCAGCTTAATGAATGAAAACCAGGCTAGACTGGATCCCAAGAAGTCACTAAGGCATATAATAGTTAAACTATCCAACTTTGAGGAAAAATAGAAAATCATAAAAGCAGCTATGGGGAAGAAAGCAGTCACCTATAAAGGCAACCAAATAAGAATGTGCTCAAACCTGTCAGCAGATACTATAAAGAAGAGGAGAGAGTAGAGTAAAATATTCCAAAAATCGAAGGAAAATAACACAAACCCAAGGATACTCAATCCAGGCAAACTATCTATCAAGATAGATGGAGAAGTAAGAGTCTTCCCGGACCAGGAAAAACTAAAGCAATATGCTAAAAGAACCCCAGCCCTACAAAAGATCCTTGCCAACCCAGTATGGACAGAAGAGCAACACTTACTGAGCACAAATAAAAGACTGTCACATAGAACAACTTCACCTAGAGGGCAACAAAGAGAAAACAGCCCCCATGATAGCATTGGCTCAACAATGGAAAGAAGGCAAGAATGACCACACACATGTGCACAACCTACTGACAAAGGAAGGTAGGAAAACATCCAACACAAAAGGTACAAGATGGCAATCACAGAGTCCACAGATGGATGTGATAATCCTAAATATCGATGGACAGAAGTCAGGCAATAAAAGACAGAGGCTAGCAGACTGTCTTAGAAAACACAACCCATGTGTCTACAGGAGACATAGCTCCAGATTACAGACAAAAATAGGCTGAGAATCAAAGGCTGGAGAAAAATATACCAACCAAATGGCAATTCAAAAAAATCAGAGGTTGCAATCCTAATCTCAGGCAAAATTGATTCAAGGTGCAAGCCATAACAAGAGGTAAGGAGAGGCACTATATAATGCTCAAGGTAACAGTAGATGAAGAACCACTGAGCATAATTAATATATACGCACCCAACAAGAGACCTGCAATTTTTGTCAATCAAATGCTCCAAAATATGAAAAAAAAATTAATCACAGGCTCAACAATTATAGTAGGTGACTTTAATACATGACTCGCCAAGAAATATAGATCACAGGGAAAGAAGCTTAACAAGGAGGCTACAGATCTAAAATCTAAAATGACATGATTTGACCTGAGAGATATTTTCAGGCCACCCACATGCAAAAATTCACATTCTTTTCGAGTCCACATGGCACATACTCAAAGATAGACCACATGCTGGAACACAATTTAAATCTGTAATTTAACCACTATGCCATAAGGCTCAAAATCAACAAAAGGACAATTAAGACAATAAGGTCAAATAATTGAAGGATGAATAGCTCTCTACTGCAAAAGGAGTGGGTCTTGACCCAGATCAAAAATGAAATCAGTACATTTCTAAAACCAACGATAATGAGAATACAACATACCAAAACCTTTGGAATACAGCAAAGGAAGTTATCAGAGGAAAATTGATAGCAATAAATGTACACATGCAAAAGGAAGCACAATCCTACTAATGGCAAAAGAAAAGAAATAATAATAATTAGGGCTAGATACATGAGAGAGATAACAAGTAAACTATTAATGCAGCTAAAAGTTAGTTCCTTGAAAGGATTAACAGAATAGACAGACTGTTGGCAACCCTAACCAATGAAAGGAAGGAACAAATTTTAATAGTAAAGATGAGGGATGAAAGAGGGGAGATTACAAGAGACCCTAATGAAATCAAAAGAATAATTACACAGTACTATGACAGCCTGTACTCCAATGAATTCAACAACTTGGAAGACATGGACAAATACTTGGAAAAACAATCCCTCCCTAGACTACCCCCAAAGGACGTCAAAAATCTCAACAGACCCAGAGTGATAGAAGAAATAGACAAGATTATCAAGGGATTAGCAACAAAAAATCTCCCGGGCCAGATGGCTTCACAGAAGAATTTTACCAAACATTAAGGGGAAACTGACACCAATCCTACACAAACTCTTCCAGAACATAGAAAAAGTCAGCAAATTCCCTAACTCTTTCTGTGAAGCTAGTATAACTCTGATACCTAAACCAGGAAATGATCCCACAAGAATTGAGAACTACATAACAATATCCCTAATGAATATCAATGTAAAAAAATCTTAACAAAATACTGGCAAATACAATATATAAAACAAATAATTCACTGTGACCAAATGGGATTAATACCAAGGATGCAGGTATGGTTCAACATACAAAAGACCATTAGTAATGGATGGATGGATGGATGGATGGATGGATGGATGGATGGATGGATGGATGGATGGATGATGGATAGATGGATGGATTGTGATAGAATTATATGAGCCCCCAATAAAATGATTTTTTTTAAAAAACCATTAGTATTATTTGCCACATTGACAGGAAAATTTAGAAGAACCACATGATAATATTGATAGATATGGAAAAAGGCATTCAACAACATCCAACACCCATACCAGAGTAACCTCAACAAATAGAAGAATACTCCATGTTCGTGGATCAGAAAACACAATATAGTGAAAATGTAAGTTCTGTGCAAGGCCCTATATAAGTTTAATGCTATCCCAATACAAATACCATTATCTTTCTTCAAAAAATTAGAAAAACTGACTAACCACTTCATATGAAGAGGGAAGATGCCCAGAATTGGCAGAGAACTCATCAAGAAGAAGGACACAGTTGAAGGGCTTGCGTTACCTGACTTTAGCACCTATAATACACCCACAGTGCTCAAAAGTGTGATGTTGGCATAATGACAGATACTCAGACCAATGGAAAAGAACTGAAAACCCAGAAATAAAATCATCAGCATACAGATAACTGAACTTTGATAAGGGCCCCAAAAATATCCAATGGGAAGCAAATACCCTCTTCAACAAGTGGTACTGGAAAAATGAAGCAAGACCCTTACCTTACTCCATGCACAAGAATAAACTCAAAGTGGATCACAGACTTTGAGGTAAAACCCCAAAACTATTAGGGCCAACAATGAGGAAATTGGGACAATCCTGGAAACATTGACGCAGGGAATACATAGGCTATTGGAAATAGGAGGGACACAAATAGAGATGGTGTGCAAATTGACAAGTGGAATATACTGAAGATAAAACACCTGTGTACATCAAAAGAATTCACTAAGAGAGTAATAAGAGCCCACAGACTGGGAAAACATCTCTAGCAATGACACATCGTTACTATAATCTACAGTACTCTACTAACCTAAAATAAGAAAAAAAATTAATTGCCCACTGAGAGGTGGGTGAAGGACCTAAACAGAAGTTTCACAAGAGCAGAAATCTGAATGACCAATAAACATATGACAAAATGTTTCTGATCATTAGCCATAAGAGAAATGCAAATTAAAACAATTATGAGATACCATCTAACACCCTCAAAGATTGCCCAATTCAAAAAATCAGAAAGTAACAAGTGGTGGAGGGGCTGTGGTAAGATAGGAACTCTCATCCACTGCTGGTGGATCTGTAGGTATGTACAGCCACTATGGAAATTGATTTGGTGATATCTAAAACAGATGGAAAGCAAACTACCATATGACCTAGCAATCCCCCAATTGGGCATATACCCAGAAGAGACAAAAAAACAAATGACAGCCAGACATCTGTGCTCCAACGTTCATCACAGCACAGTTTACAATCACAAGGTGTTGGAAACAAAATTTCCATCAACAGACAAATTGATTAACAAACCGTAGTACATAAATACAGTGGAGTACTACACATCCCTAAAAATCAGTAATGAACACATCACCACATGGGAAGAATTGGAGGAAGTTATGCTAAGCGAAGTAAGGTGAGCACAAAGGGACAAGTACAATATGAGTCCACTGAGGTAAGCTTAAAAATGCAAAATAGGCATGAGGGAAAGCTACTGTATACATACATTTCTGGGGTGAGGTCCAGGTCCTATGCCAGGGACCAGACCCAATCCAGGGATACATATGGCAGCCAACTAAAAAGGAGGAGGAGGGAAAGAAAAGAAAAAGATATGGATAAAAGGGGAGCAGGGTACTAACTCACCCAAGGGGAGGGTGTTGTTTATATCTCCACAGGAGAAGGGAAGAGGGACCAGACTTCAACCCGGTGCATCAAGAGGTGAATGCAACATACCAGCATGAAGCAGCTAACCAAAAGAGACGTCTGCGAGGCCGACCTCAATCCCAACTTAGTGTACAGCTCAGGGAGAGGGGCATGTCTGATCAGAGCACACAGTAGCGAATGAAGAGGGAAGGACAGCGAGTGGAACACATCCTGGCCCACCAAATCCCAAAGACAATATTCGTGCTTGGGGCAGCCAATGCACAGAGAGGACCATAGGGCTAGCCCCAACCAGAGACACGACATCCCTCACTGATCCAAAGCACCACAGGGACAACACTGGAGACAGTGCAGGAATTGTGCCAGATTTGACCCCTCCACACTAGGGCAAAACACTAAGGGCGTGCAACAGAACAGCAAGGGGACCAAAGCAATGAAGTCCCCGAAGAATATTAAAAATAAACTTTGGGGCAGGGGTGTGGCACCCCATCAGACTCAACCTGAAATCAACCATAAAGGTCAAGAAACAGAGCTGGAGATATTTATAGGGTTTTCTTTTGTTGGTGGTGGTGGTTTGTTTTCTTATTTTGTTATGGTTTGCTTTATCTTGTTTTTGTGCTTATTATTGTCTCTGCATGTCTATCTAGATAAGATAGGTAGGATAAACAATCTGGGGAAGAAAAATATGGGACCAATGGTTCTGGGGGGACACAGGAGAGGGGGGACAAGGGAAAGGAAGAGGGGGTCCCAACAAACCCAGAGACAAGGGAACAAATTATCTAAAATCGATGGCGAGGGGAGCATAGGATATCTGGTAGAGCTTGATCAGGGCAATGTAGTCAAGAAGAATTACTAAAACCCTAGTGAAGACTGAACATGATAGTGAGACAATAGGAAAATAAAAGGAAATAGAGGAAAGAACCAGGAGGCAAAGGACACTAATAGAGGTCTAAATATAGGCATGTACATGTATAAATACATTTTTACATAATGATAGGGAAATTGATCTATGTACATATAGTTATATGTTAAGTATTAAGGTAGCAGAAAAACATTGGGCCTCTACTCAAGTACTCCCTCAATGCAAGAATACTTTGTTCTCATAGCCTGGTATTTTGTGATGCTCACCTTCCTGACACAATCACTGAAGATAAGATGGGTGCATAAGCAAATGTGGTGAGGAAAGCTCATGGTACTCAGCTATCAAAGCATATAGCATCTGGGGTCTTAAGGCTTAAAGATAAACAAGGGGCCATCTAGCTGAGAAGCAACAATGCCCACATGGAAGAAGCACACCAGCCTGTGTGATCATGAGTTGTCTAGGGGTTCAGGTATCAGGCATCAAAGACCCAGAACAAAGAATCATATTGATATGCTGGAGGGGGAGGGCAGAGTGGAGCCCCAAAGTCCATCTGTAGAAAATTGGACATCCCCTTACAGAAGGGTCACAAGGAAGAGATGAGCCAGTCATGGTACAGTATAGCACTGATGAAACATACAACTTTCCTCTAGTTCTTAAATGCTCCCACACACACATTATTATGACCCCAATTCTACCTTATAAATCCAGCTAGACCAGAGCATGTACACTGGTACAGATAAGAGCTCGCAACCCAGTGAATCCAGGACAGATAAACACCACAAGATCATTAATGAGAGTATCAATACCAGGAGGGGAAGGTGAAGGTGGGTGGAGAAAGAGGGAACCAATCGCACTGATCAACATATAACCCACTCCCAGGGAAATGGACAACAGAAAAGTAGGTGAAGGGAGACAGTCGTTGATATAAGACATGAAAAAAAATTTTTTTATAAATTATCAAGGGTTCATGAGGGAGGTAGAAGAAAGAAGGGGGGAACTGAGCTGGTACCAAGGGTTCAAGTAGAAAGAAAATGTTTTTAAAATGATGACAACATATGTACAAAGGTGTTTGACACAATGTATATATGTATGAATTATGATAAGAACTATAAGAGCCCCCAATAAAATGATTAAATATACATAATCAGTTTCTGATAAACCATGTCTTGTCAAAGAGAATAAACAATAAATATGCTTACTAATATAAAAAAGAAAGAAATTTCACTTCATTATAATCGATCAGAATTATGCTCCTGAATTTCCTGTTCTTAAATACTGTGTTAAGTTAGGTTCTCTAGAGAACTAAAACCATCAACACCTGTATGTGTTTCTATATAGATAGAGGTTTGGATAAAGAAACGGCTTGCACGGTGTTAGAAGAGTTAAGTTCAGTCCAGTTCAAGTGAGGCTTCTCCTGGCTTCTGCAGTTTGGGAAGCTGAACAGGAAGCAGTATGGCAGGGAGGGGGTTCCTATGGATTGGTGGATACAGAGGTAAATGAATCCCTGGCCTGAGGAATGAATCCACCATTGGTAGTCCATTGACTGCTCAGCAGGTGACACAACAGGAAATCAATGAGCCAGAATGGGGATCCAGCTCCAGCAGTTAAGTGAAGGGCCTAAGAGAAATTGGCTGTGCTCAGTTTTTCTCTTATACAAAAAGTCATACCCCACCCCCCAGGAGATGTTATCAGACTCTGACTTGATTGATAGATTGGGTTCCACCACTTCCTTTAGTCAGGAATATCTGGTGGACCTCATCCTTAACCATCACCAAACAAACAAACAAACAAAAAACCCCGCAAACTCATTGCCATCAAGTATATGCGGACTCATGGCAACCCTAGCCTTGAGGGTAGAACTGTCCCCTGTGAGTTTCCAAAACAACTCTTTATGGGAATAGGAATCCCCTTCTTTATCACACAGAGCAGCTGGGGGTTTCAAACTCCTGACCTGGCAGTTGCAGCTCAACTCATAATGCCTACTTCCCCAGGATTTCTCCTAATCATCCTGAATCCTGTGAGAAAATAACCATCACCAGAGCACTGCTGTGAATCCTTGAAAACTACTTCCTGATCTGAGGTGTCTATTCCTTCACTGAAGCACTTTGCTTTCATTTTAACAGAAAAATGTGGCTTTGACAAAGGTTACACACAATCCCATTCACCACTGTCAAGTTGAATCCAACTCCTAGCAACCATATAGGATAGAGCAGAACTGCGCCAAAGGGTGTCCAAGGCGCTATGTCTTTTCCGAAGCAGATTGCCTCAGATTTCTTGATGGTGGGTTCAAACTGCCAGCCTTTCGGTTCCCATCACAACAACACTTAACCCGCTGCACCACCAAGGATCTTGTCACAGTTAAACCAACAAAACAAAACCCATCAGGTTGGTGTCATCTCATTTGTTGTTCTTCTTCTTAGTTCCCATGAGGGTGGTTCCAACTCATAGTGCTCCTATGTCCAACAGAACACAATACTCACCTGTCCTACACCATCCTGATATATGTTGTTATGTTGAGCCCATTGTTGCAGCCACAAAAACACCACATCAATCCATCTCCTTGAGGGTGTTCCTCTTTTTCACTGTACCTCCACATTACCAAGCATGGTGTCCTCTTCCCGATGTCCAGACTACGGGAGAAGTCTCACCATCCCTGCCTCTAAAGAGCATTCAGACTGTACCTGTACTTCCGAGACAGATTTGTTTGTTCTTTTGTCAGTACATGGTACTTTGGTTATCCTTCACTAGTACCAAAATTCATATGCATTAATTCTTTCCTTCTTCCTCACTGAAGATTTAACTTTCATATACAAAGGAGGCAATTGAAAATACCATGGCTTGGGTCAGACACACCTGAGTCCTTAAAGTAATAGTCTTGCTTTTTAATACTTTAAAGAGGTCTTATACAGCAGATGTACCAAATGCAATGTGTCTTCTAATATCTTGGCTGCTGCTTCCATGAGCACTGACTATGGATCGAAAAAAGATGAAATCTTTGACAACCTTTTCTCCATTTATTAGGATGTTACCTACTGGTTCAATTGTGAGGATTTTGTTCTTCTTGACATTGAGCTCCAATCCTTGGCCTTCATCAGCAAGTACTTAAAGTCCTCATTTTCAGCAAGTTGTGTCATCTGCATATCAAAGGTGATTAATACACCCTACCCCAATCCTGATGCCAAGTTCTTCTTCATATATTTCGGCTGCTCTGATTATTTGCTCAGATTGAATAAGCATGGTGAGGGGATACAAGCCTGGCCCACATCTTTCCTGATTTTAAACCATGCCGAGTCCCTGGTTCTGTTTGCACAACAGATTTTGATCCATGTATAAATTCCATATGAATTCCCGTCCTTCTCAAGATTATCCAGAGTTTTTATGACCCACACAGCGGAATGCCTTTGCAAAGTGAAACACAAGTAAACATCTTTCTGGGATTCTCTGCTTTCAGTCAAGAGCCACCTGATCTCAGCAATGCTGTTCCTTGTTCCAGGTCCTCTTCTGTATCTGCCCAAAACTGCTGGCAGCTTCCTGCCAATGCACTACTGCAACCATTGTTGAAAGATCTTCAGCAAAGTTTTATTTGCATCTAATAAATGATATTGCTCTATAATTTGAGCACCAACTAGGTCACTTTTCTTTGGAATGGGTACAAATTTGGACCTCTTCCCATCAGTTCGCGAAGTAGCTGTATTCCAAATTTCCTGGCATAGATGAGAGAACTTTTAGTGCTTCATCAGCTTGTTGAAACATTTGAGTTGATATTCCATCAATTCCTGGAGCCTTGTTTGTGGCTATTGTCCTCAATGCAGCTTGGGCTTCTTTCAATACCATTTGTTCTTGATCGTGTACCACCTCCTGAAATGCTTGAATGGTGACTGGTTCTTTTTAGTACATTGACTGTATTCTTTCCATCTATTTTGATGTTTCCTGTATAATTCAATATTTTTCCCAATCTTTCAATATTGCAACTCAAGGCTTGAATTTTTTTCTTCAGGTCTTTCAGTTTCAGATATGCTGAGTCTGTTGTTCGTTTTTTGTTTTCTAAGTCTAGATCTTTGTACATTTAATTATCATTGTTCACTTTAACTTCTAGAGATGCCCTTTGAAATTTTCTGTCCAGCACTTTCAGTTCATCCTTCCTTCTGTTTGCCTTAGCTGCTCTACAATTAAGAGCAAGCCTCAGAGTCTTCTGACATCCACTGTGATCTTTGCTTTCCTTCCCGTCTATTTAATGACCTTTTGCTCTCTTCGTGTATGATGTTCTTGATGTCATCTCATAACTCATCTTCTCTTTTTTTTGTATCTTTTAAACATTTTATTATGGGCTCATACAATTCTTATCACAATCCATACATACAATTGTGTAAAGCACATCTGTACATTCATTGCCTTCATCATTTTCAAAGCATTTGCTCTCCACTTAAGCCCTTTGCATCAGGTCCTCTTTTTCCCCCTCCCTACCCGCTCTCCCCTCCCTCATGAGCCCTTGATAATTTATAAATTATTATTTTGTCATATCTTTCCCTGTCCGACATCTCCCTTCACCCCTTTTTCTGTTGTCCATCCCCCAGGGAGGGTCACATGTAGATCTTTGTAATCGGTTCCCCCTTTCCAACCCACTCTACCTCTACCCTCCTAGTATCGCCCCTCACACCCCTGGTCCTGAAGGTATCATCCACCCTGGATTCCCTGTGCCTCCAGCTCCTATCAGCACCAGTGTACATCCTCTGCTCTATCCAAACTTGCAAGGTAGAATTCGGATCATGATAGTGGGCGGGGGGCAGGGGAGCATTTAGGAACTAGAGGAAAGCTGTATTCTTCATCGGTGCTACATCGCACCCTGATTGACTCATCTCCTCCCTAGACCCCTCTGCAAGGGCATCTCCAGTGGCCGACAAATGGTCTTTTGAGTCTCCACTCTGTACTTCCCCCTTCATTCACTATGGTAAAAATTGTTTGTTCTGATGATGCCTTATACCTGATCCCTTAGACACCTTGTGATCGCACAGGCTGGTGTGCTTCTTCCATGTGGGCTTTGTTGCTTCTGAGCTAGATGGCCGCTTGTTCACCTTCAAGCCTTTAAAACCCCAGACACTATCTCTTTTGATAGCAGGGCACCATCAGCTTTCTTCACATTTGCTTATTCACCTGCTTTGTCTTCAGTGGTTGTGTCAGGAGGATGAGCATCATAGAATGTCAATTTAATAGAAGAAAGTATTCTTGCATTGAGGGAGTACTTGCCATACCTCATCTTCTGTTTAGTGCTACAAATCTGTTCTTGAGATGTTCTTGAAATTCAGGCGGGGCAGACTCAAAGTTATGTTTTGACTCTGGTGGATTTGTTTTCATTTTCTTCAGCTTCAACTTGAACTTAGATATGAGCAATTGCCCTGATTTTAGTTGATAATCTTGAGCTTTTCCATCATCTCTTCCCATCGATGTCGTCAATCTGATTTCTATGTTTTTCAGCTGGAGAAGTCCAAGTGTTTAATTAATTTTTGTGTTGTTTTAAAAAAAGGTATTTTCAATGAAGAAGCCATTGGTCTTGAAAAATTCTATCCTGACATCTCCAGCTTCATTTCTACCACCAAATCCATATTTTACAACTATTGTTCTTCCCTTTGTTTCTAACTTTTGCATTCCAATCACCAACAATTATCAATGCATCTTGCTTGCCAACTTCAGACTGAAGATGGTGAAATTCATCGTTTTCATCATTCATTTTAGTGGTTGTTGCATAAATTTGAATAATAGTTTAATTGACTGTATTTCTTTGTATACGGAGAGATATTATCCTATCACAGACAGAGTTATGCTTCAAAGTAGATCTTGAAACAACCTTTTGATGATGAATTGATTCCATTCCTCTTGGATTCTTCACTCCCTGCAAAGTAAATCATGATTCTCTGATTTAAAATGACTAATACCAGTCAGTTGCAGCTCATCAGTGCCTAGGATATTGATCTTTATGTGTTCCATTTCATTTTTTATCACTTCCAGCTTTCCTAGATCCATAATTTATACATTCCGAGTCTATTAATAGATGTGTGCAGCTGTTTCTTCATATTTTGAGTCGTGCCTCATCAGCAGATAAAGGTCAAGAGGCTTTACTCTATTCACATCACCACGATGGCTGACTCTACTTTGAGAAGGCAGCTTTCCCTCAGTCCTAGTTTGAGCGCCTTACGCCCTTAGGAGCTGATCTTCTGGCGTTATCTCTGAAGAGGTTTTCAGTATCTGACAATGTTCTTCTGCTATCCATAAGGATTTTAGTGATTAAGTCCCCAGAAGTGGACAACCTATTCCTATTCATAGTCTGTTCTTAGTCTGGAAGCTCTGGTGAAACTAGTTCACTTTGGGTGGCCCTGCTGGTATTTGAAATACCAGTTGATATAGTTTCCTGCAACCCAGCAACACACAAGTCACCACAGTACAACAAGCTAACAAACAAGTGGTGGTGTTACCAGTTAAACCAAATAAGCAAACTCACCACCATTGTGTCAATGCCAACTCAGAGGAACCCTGTAGAACAAGGTAGAAATGCCTGTGGGTTTCTGAGACTGTAACTCTTTATGGGAGTAGAAAGTCCCATCTTTCTCCCAAGGAGCACCTGGGGGATTCAAACTGGTGACTTTTCAATTAGAGGCCAAATGCATAAACTGAGAGAGAGTGTAACTTAGGTGCCCCAGCTAAACTAGCATTAGGACATGCGGCTACCAGTTCCCAACATTGTTTCTTCAACATCATACAGTACAACCCATTAGAAATTATTCATTTCATTAAATAATAATAATGTCTTTAATAATAGTAATGTTCTTTAAGTGCTATTTTCCCAGAGTTTTTCTTCAATTTCTGCCCCCAAGATTTCTGCTTCTATGGAATATATATTTAGTACCATGTTTTATTAACTTTAAATAAGTTTACAAGAGGAAGTATTCAACCCAAACAACCCCAGTTGGCTAGAAACATAATCCAATAACCTCATTTCATCCATATTGTTAGAGAAGTTAATTGGACCTTCATAGCCACCAGCTAAATACATTAGTTCAAACACACAGTGAATCAGATTCCCTCCAAAAACATTCTACAGGAGCAGTGAAGATGGAGGGAGGAGGAGGGAGAATTCTGGTTGTAACTTCAAAAGATCAATTTAATTTCAATTATCTGCTCTTTCCAGATAGATAAAAGAGAACATAATAATTTATTGAAATATGTGTATGTCTGATATATATACATATATATCATAGATATGTCATTCCAATTTCCAATTGAAACAGTCAAATATTTTACACTCATAAATTTTCCAATTGAGTTAGACTCAACCAAAATCAGCGGGGATGAACTAACTTCCCAGCTTCCAATCAATCATCAATATTGCCCCTAAGAAACTAAAAAATCAGAAGCAGGGCAGTTTTTACCCTTTGTAATTAATTACTGCCTTGTGGACACATACCTCTTTTAAAAATCTTTAAAATTGTATTTATTGGAGGTCAGTAGTTAGTGGTAACCCTGTTTGTTAGAAATCCAGTATATTTATTCCTGGTCCTATCCACTGAGACCCTGGTTTGAACTTTTAGCCTCAGAACTGTGAAAAAAAAAATCATTTCTTTCTTTCTTTTTTTTGAAAACCATTCTTTTTTTTTTTTTTTTTTTGTGTGGCAGGAAAGTTACAACATTCCCATGCCAGCCTGACACAGCCTCGTGGTCTCAGGGGCTGGAATGTGAGCAGGCCTCGATTTCAGCTATTGCTAAGACTCTTTACCGGAAGTCAGCACCTCATCTCTGGGAACCCTACAAGGATGCTATGCCTGAGGCAAAAACCTTGCTTTGAGTGAACACTCTCGTCCAGCTCCCAAAGGCCATATTTACTCTGTAGCTCATCCCTGCTCAAAGCACCCTGCAGTGCACACAGAGAATACTGTTCCTCGTCACCTCTACAGTAGCCACACAGAGAGCTTCTTGGGGGTGGGAGGATCCTAGATGGATATTTGGTCTGAGGAATATGGAACATGTGATAAGAAATCCAAGTGACTTGTTTCATTTGGGTCTTGTGATTTGAATCATCAGAGCAGGAAACGACAGGTTGGTGACTGAATCCTGAAGACATTCTTCGATTACACTGGCCTTGGACACCAAATAACGTTCCCGGGGATGTGGCAAATTGGTGTTCACACATTACCCTGCAGATACGGAAGAGTCACAGTGCGATCAGAATGTCACACAGTGCAAGTTCTGCCTGGGCGGGTCTGGTCAGTGCTCCAAGGGCCGTGGGTGCACTGTTCTCACACAGCTGACCCCTCCCCGAGGCCAGGCAAAAAAGCAGAGTCATTGCAATGCACCAAGATGAGGAGAAAAGTTGTCCAGGTCAAGAGCTGTTGGTGGCTAAGGCTTCAAGAAGAGTAGGCATTTTCTCCCTGGATGGATAATGATGGGGAAGATCGTCTGCATAAATCATTGTCCATCTTCACAGCCCTTTCCAGAAGATGAGCATAACTCAGGTGGCAGCTCAGGAAAGGAGGGATGCATTGTATCTATGCAGGAGCTACTTGGGCTACAAGCCACATCGGGAGTCAGAGTCTGTGTGAGGACCCAGGCTTTCTTAGGAAAAAGTTGCTCCTCATTTTTTCTAGCTTTACTCCTCAACTCCGGATACAAAATCCAATGTAATGGGGAAGCCTAAGAAGGAGATGGTTGTGCTGTCTGAAAGGTTAGGGGTTCAGTTCCCCCAGGAGGTACCTCAGAAGAGAAGCCTAGTGATCTACTTCCAAGGACTCAGCCATTGACAGTCCCGTGGATCACAGCTCTCCTCTTGACATGCAGGGAATTGCCTCAGTCCCAGGCACCCCAACAACCTATCTGAAGGTAGTTTAATAGGCAGATGTGATTCATGACATCCGTCAATCCGTCAACAACCATTCGTGTACCTTACCAATGGAAAAATACAGACATTTCAGAAAGGATGACTTCCCTGCCCTGATTACATTTCATTCCCGTGGCTATGGTTCACATCTCCACATTCTTTTATCCCTTGTATTGTACTAATCTCATCAAGATTAAGATCACCTTTGATCTTAACCTTGTCTTCCCAGGCTCTGTCAGGGGTATTTCTAACTCACAGATGAGAGGAAGCTAGGGAGAGTAGTTAATGCTTTGGATTCACACTACTGTGGTTCAAATCCTTCCTCGTCACTTTCTTACAGGATGACCTCAGTCAAATGAATAGATTTTTCTGTGTCTCAGTTTCTACTACCTAAAATCTGGGTAATAATAATACAAAGAGGATGTTAAACGTTTATGGAAAGATTCCATTTTTCCATGAGGTTTTTTTTTTGGGGGGGGGGTTGTTTTGTTTTTTACATACAGTGGTGGCTTGCATGTTGTTGTGATACAGGAAGCTAAAGCAACAGTTCTTCAAATATGACATGGTGGACAGTTTCCACATAACTTCCAGACTAAGACTGAGAAGAAGGACGTGGAAATCTACTTTTGAAAACAAAAAAAAAAACACTCAAAACCTAATGAAAAGCAGAACATTGCCTGATCTGGTGCGGCAAGGTGAGCCTTTCGGGTTGGATGAGATCGACTGACACAACGGCTGCAACAATGGACTCAAGCCCCACAATGACTGTGAGGCCAGCACAGGACCACGTAGTGTTCCTTCTCTTGTGCACAGGGTGGCCGTGAGTCAGAGCCAACTTAACTGCCTGTGCGAGTCTGGGTACTTTAGAGAAACTAATCTACAGAAACTCATATGTATGAGAGAGTTTTATATAAAGGGTAAATGCACATCAAGAAAACATCCCAACCCAGTGCAGCCCAAGCCCACAAGTCCAACATGAACCCATCTGTCCAATCCCAATCCACAAAGTCCTCCTCCATCTCACAAAACACACGCAATGACGCTGACTGCAGGAGGAACGCCGAATCAGTGAATGTGTACGTATCTCAGCACTGGCAGGGATCTCCACACGGCTGCTCCAGCACCCAGGGCTGCATCAGGGTAGGTCCATGCAGCTTCTCCTTGGGGATGTCTTGCCGGAAATAAGCCTTGCCAGCTGAAGCAAGAAACTGGCTGAGGCAGCTGCACTCTGGTCTGACCATCACAAAGCAAGAGACCCGAGAACTAGAAAGGCGAGGCTCACCAAGCCGTTTCTCTCTCCACCCTTCAATTAACCCCACATGTGTTTATCGGCCAGGTTGGCACAAAAATCTTTAACTATCTCACTGCCCATAACAACAACAGCCCGCAAGAGTCCTGGTGGCAGAGTGAGATACTTATTGGGCTGCTAAACAGGAGGTCAGTAGTTTGAAACCACCAGTTCCTCTCTAGAAGAAAGATGAGGTTTTCTACTCAAAGAGTTACAATCTCTGAAATCTACTCTGTCTTAAAGGAGGAATTGACTCAAAGGCATTTAATTTATTTTAGGTGCAACAAAAACACATAGGTGTGGATTGGGATAAGGAAGTAGTATGTATAGAATAGGGCCTATAACCTTGTAAATGCCCCCAAATACTGGTGATTATTAAATAATATGGAACCCTGGGGGTATAGTGGTTTTGAATGGGGCTGGAATCCTCATGGGCAGCAATTCAAAACCACCAGCAAGGATAAAGACTGGCTTTCTACTCTCATAAACAGTTTCAGTGTCAGAAACTCACAGGGGTCACTGTGAGTCAACATTGACTAGGTGGCAGTGAGTGAATATTAAACAGCGCTATGTAGTTACCCCTGGGTTAGAACACTCCAGTGAAATCTCTTGCTTAGCATGGCCAATCCTAGCTCCTAACAGAGGCAGCGAAGGCCATTCAAAACTCAGGTGTTTGCCTCCTTCTGACTCCGAGCTCTTTCCACCTTAACCGCAACTCGTGCTCAAGGCCCTCCCATTCTTCCTGGTTCCTTCCGTGTCACGTGCTTCTGAGCCTTCTATCAACTGCTCTCTCTTTATGCAACTCAATCTCCTCTGCATTCGGGAAACAGCTACTCCACTTTCAAGATGAGGGCTTGAGAGTTTAGTGGCTGAAAGGCCACTCTTGCTTATGGTGGTAGCAGAAGTCTCCAGGGAATCAGAGGCAAAATCCAGGGGCCAGAGCAGATGAAGGACGGAAATTCATTTCTGAGGCAAAATCAGAATGGGTTAATGGCTGCAGTTATAAAGATAATTTGAAATGAGTAAAAGTAGAAATTCACTAAATTACACTACACTTAAGACCCAAACAACCTGTAGTGCACTATTGAATATTTTACTAGTCATGTATGTCAAGAGAATTGATACTCAAAATAAGTCCACTTTTGTATCTCTTTATAAATATTTCTAAGGGGTTTTTTTCATATACTAGTGTCCACAAGGAAAAAATGATTTATTATTAGCAGAGATCCTGCACATCTTAGGGTTCTGGAACATTCTGTGTGTAAATATTTGCCAAGAGTTGTTGAAGCTGGATCTGATCTGGGTGCTCCTGAGTTTCCTGTGAGCTAAGGGCCTGTGTGTGTCCATATCATGTCCACAGCTATGACTAAGACTTGGTGATTAGGCTGAGTCGGAAATCTAGCCCTTTGAGGGCAAAGAAACTTATTTGGCATAATTTCAATACTTTGAAATTTATTTACAATTATTTTATGGATCAGAATATGATCAGTCTTTGCCAATGTTCATGTACATTAAAGAAGGTGTACTCAGCTACACATTGTTGGATGGAGTTTCCTATAAATGTCAAGTAAAATGGTAGTGTTGCTTAAGTCTACTCTTCCTGGTGTCCTAAACAGATTAGGCTGCTAACTGCAAGGTCAGGAGTTCGAAACCACCAGTCTCTCCTCCGGAAAACAATGGAACTTTCTACCCCAGTAAAGAGTTACAGTCTTAGAAACTCACAGGGGCAGCTCTACCCTATCCTATAGGGTCACTGTGATTTGTAATCGACTCCATGGCAGCAAGCTTGGTTTGTGTTTTTTATCCTTCTTGGTTTTTTACTTACTTTTTCTATGAATTATTGAGACAAGTGTATTTAAAAGCAATCCAATGATCATTGTGGCTACACCAGTCACTACCAGCGGTTCCAACAGGCTTTGCTTCGTGTGCTTTGAATCTCTTTTATTAGCTGCATAAACCTTTGACATTGCTATGCCCTACTTAATGAATTTCACCTTGTTAACATGATGAAATGAACTCCTTTATCCCTGGTAATAGTGTTTGCTCTGGAATCTATTGTGTTTGATATTAAGAGAGCCACTCCAAGTTTCTTTTGATTTGTAAAATCACAAGCCACCAACTAGAAGAAAATGTTTGCAAAATGTATGTCTGATAAAGGACATGTTCTCAGAATTTAGGAAGAATTCTCAAATTTCAATATTAAAATAACCACCTTGATTTTTTAAATGGCTAAACAATTTGAACTGATACTTCACCGGAGACAGACTGGAAATAGGCACATGAAAAGGTGCTCGGTGTCCTTAGTCATTAAAACAAAAACAAACTCACTGACATCAAATCAATTCTGACTCGTGGTGGTACTATAGGACAGAGCAGAACCACTCCTGCGGGTTTCTGACTCTCTAACTCTTTCCGGGAGTGAACGAATGGCCTCATCTGTCTTCCTTGGAGAGGCTGGTGGTTTCCAATTACTGACCTTGTGGCTAATCACACAATGTGCCGCCCACTCTGCCACCATGGCCCCTTCATCAGTCCCTAGAGAAATGTGAACTAAAAGCACAATTACATTTCAATGCTCGCCCACTAAATGCTTAAAATTAAAACCATTGGCTCTGCCAAGTGTGGCAAGGGGGTGGGATCCCGAAAGCTCTCCCATGCAGCTGATGGGAATATAAAATGTGACCGCCATTTTGAAAAACAATTCATCGATTTCTTAGAAACATAAAACAAATATCCACCGCATGACCAAGCCATTTCATTCCTGGGAGTTTACCCAAAGCAGATGCAAGCTCACACAAATGTGAATGTTTGCCGGTGCTTTATTTGAAATAGTTCAAAGCCAGAGCAACCTAAATAGCCTGGAGCGGGTAAACAGATAAGCTATGATTATGCTCGACACAGGCTACCCCGAGGTATTCACATTCAACAGCAGACTACCCAACCATCAAAAGGGAACGGGCTGCAACGTAGATAAATCGCAACAATATTCTGGGTGAGTGAAGTCCGACATCTACACCCTCGCACCAAGACATAGAATATCGTATGTGAGCCCACTGATGCCAAATCGAGACCATGAAACGTGAGGTACAGTGACAGAGAGGGATCCAATGGTTGGCTGCGCCAGGGGAGGGACATGGAAAGAGCAAGCGGAAGAATTACAAAGCAGTATGGTGAATGGAATTCTTTGGGAGTGATAAATATGTTCTTCATCTTGATTAGGGTGACAGTTTCACAAGTGTAGACACACTCATAAACTTATCAAATTGCATACTTTATATTGGTTAGTTTATCTTTGTTAATTAGAACTCCATTAAGCAGTAAAAATAGCTCCATATCTACCCAAGAGAAAATAAAAACATGGCCCACACAGACGTGTGCATGAGGATGCTTCGCAGCTTTTCTTCAAACTATCCAACGAAGGGAAGCGAACTGAATGTCTATAAACTGATGAATGGATAGATGGTGTGTGGCATCTCCATACAATAGACTATGACTCGGTAAGAGAAACAAATGAAGTACAACAGCATAACCCCAAATTCACTGCCACCAAGTCCATTCTGACTCAGAGTGACCCCATAAGACAAGGTAGAACTGCCCTTTTGGCTTCCCAAGACTAGCTTGCAGCAGGCGGTTTCCAGTGTTCCACGTCACCACTACCTCGAATTCAATGAACATAAAAGCCAGACAAAATAAATTATACATGTGACTACATAATAACTCCATTGATGAAATTTTAAAAATAAAAGATGTAGAGACAAAAAGTAGATTAGAGGTTGTGTGAGAAGGGGTTTGGGGACAGGGACTCATAGTACGTGTATATGAGTGATCTGATGGAGATGATGCAGACGTCCTAAAACTGATTTATGGTGAATGTACTAAAACATTATGGTTTTATATTGAACAGACCAATGACTTCTGACTGGCACAAGGAACATTCTTAGCTGTTAACTTGGTGTGTTTTACGTGGATATCGGACAAACTTTTAACTGTAATTGGATTATTTCTAGGGTGCAGAGCTAATCCATGGGCAGAGGAGAAAATAAGATCCCAGTAAAGCCCGAGTGAAGAGTCTTCAGCAACTTGGATGAAATTTTATTTTAAATCTTAACTGCCCGGACTTGGATGTTAGTGATGGTTGCGGACATTCCAAAGCCACACTTTAATTGGTTTTAAATGTTATTTTAAGTGAGTACAATGAAGAGTTCAAGCAGAAAATAAAATATATGCTTCTTGTTTAAATTGGAAAAAAAAGAAAAGACTAATGTCATAAAAATACACCTCCATAAAATTATTTTATAAGAGACTTGAAAATTCAGGCCCACTTTGCCTCGTCTTATCTGTTCTTGGTGAATGCTCAGGACAGGCCTGCAACGAGAGGAAGCCAAGCCTGAGGGAAGGTGGCAGAGCACCTGCAGCAGCTAAGGTCATGGCTCTGTGTACTAACGAAATCACTGCTTGGAGTGATGCTCTGACCTTGAAAACGGGGTCTTGGAAGGCGACACTTGGACCGATGAACACCCTGCCAGGACATGGCCATGGACTGAACTGGAGGCATTTCTAAGAATTAGATGCAAAAGCAAGCGCCTCAAAGGCTCAGTACATGAGGTTGATACCTGTCATGAAATAGCTACCACCTTAGGATATGAAGAAGAGGGCATGCATCTTGAAGTAAAAACTGTGAAAGCAATGCAAGCAGGGGAGTGAGTTATTACCTAGTCCTTGAGTTTCATGCATGCCCAGAAGATGAGGTAAAGTAAAAGAAGAGAAGTTGTATGTGTGTGAATGTGTGTTCTGCAAGTTTTTCTTCTCCCCTATAATTTCACCTATAAAATGGAGAGGCAAAGAAATGGAAATATAATTGTATGCGCTCTTGTGAAATCCAGTGGGAAATTTCATAAATAGATTATAATTATACCCTCTCTTTCTAGGATTTCTATCTTGCAGAAATAGTATATTTCCTTTATGTTAATAGCAAGTGGAGAGTGGAGCTGGCTGCTGGTGTTGGGAGAATCAGTGAAGGTGGGAGCAGACTGGCCTCAAACTGGCCTCAAGGCTGATGGTCAACAGAGCTTCGCTAACTTGATGGCATTGGGTTCTTGGTTTTGCACGTCAGCTAGAATTTGATGATGGGCACTACTCTTAAACAATATTTCTCAGATGTGAATCAAGACAGATAAGCTTGGTCATTTGCAGATGTTCCCACAATGCCAAGAGGCAAGCTAAGAAGGGGCTACAGGGTCCTCACAAATTAGATTGTTTCCCAAGAGCATGGTGATTCTCAGTATTTTGACTGCTTCCAACAATCAACTAAAGAGTTTTATTTTTCTTTGTCCCCCAAAGAAACAACATCTCTCCAGAAGGAGCAAAGGTGACATAACCATACAAAAGATGGCAAACCCACAGATTACCCTTGATAAGAGATCCAGGGAGCAACTCTGCGGCAATGTAGGCTTGGGAGGCTATCCAGAGAGGCACCGGCCACATATGTGTGGAATGCCTGATGTGCTACCCAGGCTCCTTGATGAAGATACAGCCCAGATCCCAGCTGCTCTCCACTAGATCTACCTTGTTTTTCATATTCTAGAGTTGAATCCTTTGAATTACTCTCAGCAAATTTTGATTCAAGAACAGATTATCCTGTTCAACTTTTGTCTGGGGTTTGCAAAATATTGTAGCTAAAGATGAGACTCTGGCTATACCTATGGGAGGGAAGACTATTCAGTAAACTGATCAATTAAGGGAGAGAAAAACATCCAAAAATTTACAAATTAAAACCTGGCCCAACCTCTGCTGTAAGAGGTAATTCATTCATCATATGTTTGGATTAATTATAGAAATACAACCTGGTGAGATCTTGCTGTGAATTGAGAAAATGCCAAAGAATAATGTAGTAACACCCACACATTTTAATTTAATAATAGACACTGATTGCTTCAATTAAGGCAGATTATCTCACTACTACCAGAAGCTTGGCTTTAACTAGTAGAAACATGACAAATCCCAAAACCCATCTGCAGAGTATCTAGTCAGACTGAGCCACTGGCAGATCCACTGTAACCACAGGCAAGTGTCTCCAACTGCCTTGAGAACTTGATATTTCACCAGTTGACCACCCTATAGCCACAACTTGAATCTATTCTGGGTGCAAGTATCTCTCACTGGTTCCATGACAGAAATGTCTTCCCTGGCTTTCTGAATGTTGATGGGGGTCTTTTCCTTCTTACGCCTTGTTTGTGTTTTTGGCTGCATACTGTTTTTAACCTCACCACCTGAGTGTGATTTAGTTTGTTATTGTTTGGGTCTCCCAGCTGTGAAGCACAGGAGGAGTGGATGCATAATAAGAATAACTGCTATAAGAGGATATAGGGAATTCAGAGGTGGCAGTGGATGATAGGGAGGGGAGGGGGACTTGGGGAGTAGTAATGAAGACAGGCGTGAGGAGGCAGCACTAGGACCGATCGTGATTGCATAACTCATCTTAAAGGTGATTTAACCATGGGGGAGGGTGCTTTCAAATTGAAGTGGGGGTGATTGTACAATTCTCCTTCATATGATTGAATGATTGAGCTATTGAATTATAGGATATGTAAATTGCATGCCAGTAAAACTTTTTTTTTTAATGTGACTAATGCATTTTCTCATTATTCTTTTCGGCTACAGATTTAAGAGACCTATTGGTCTCTGGCTATGGCACTCATTTGTGATGCATTTCCCATCGGCCCTTTGGGTTTGACAATGATGTTGTTGATGGTGATTGCCATCTGTGTGAGCAGATGCAGTTACAACTTCTGGTGCATTCTCATACTCTGCCAACGTCATTCTCTGTGACCAGAGCTCCTGCTAAATAGTCTGTAATTGTAACTAACTTTGACATGGGGGCTCCTGCTGGATCCCAAACACATGTTAGATGCTGCTATCCCTACCTCTTACTCTCTGGTTACTGCTTTGATTTCCCACATGTGACTGGCCATGCCTCCATCTTCGTTATGGTTAGGTGGCATGGAATCAGTTTCGACTCCTACTGGCCCAATGTGCCACAGAACCCAACACTGCCTGATATTGTGCCAGCCCTAGAATTGTCACCTGGAGCCCTTTGTTGCAGCCATTGAGTCTATCCACCTTGCTGAGGGCCTTCCTCTGTTCACTGACCGTCTTCCTTACCCAGCTGGATGTCCTCTTGCCACAGAGAAAATAGACACCTTTCCAGATGCTGCTTCTCTTCTGACTACTGATCACCTGTTTGTGTCTCAACGCAATGAGTTAAGCGACCAGAGTCCATGCCGATGGACTGTGGGTCTTTTAAAAACAAGTTAGGGGAAAAAAACAAGTTAGAGAAGAAAGCAAATACCCCAGTGGCTCAATGGCTCTAGTCCTCTTCACAGCTTGAAGAAGACTGAAAGCTGTACTTGTAAATAGCTTTTTATGAATAAAAACGGCCTTCGTACCACTCCTCTCTGGATGAGTGTTAAATTAAAATTTTCCCTGTGTCAAAATTCAGGTTTCACTACAAATTGTGTTTAAGGAGCTCTGTGGTACAGTGGGTTGTGCTGCCAACCACAAGGTTGGCAGTTCCAATCCTCCAACCACTCTGCTGGGAAAAGATGAGGCTTTCTGCTCCTGTTAAAATGTATAGCCTCAGAGACTCACAGGGGCAATTGTACTCTGACTTTTACAGGGTTGCTGTGAGTTGCAATGGTTCAGTTATTTTTAAACTTCACTCTGTGAGTTTGGGTAGATTGTTTAATCTCTCCTAGTCTCAATTCTTTTCATCTATGAAGTAGGGATGAAAAAAGTACTCCTACATAGAGTCTGTGTGAAAATTAAATGAGGTGAATATTACAGAGCACCCAGAACCACACAATAAAGCCCAGTGGATATTTGTTTGTATGGTTGTTATTGATGTACATATCCTTATATCAAACAAAATCACTTAAAATTGCAGAATTAGAGGCAACGTTGTCTTGGTTGAGTAATAATCTCAAAAGGAGTAAAATACACAAGAATTGATTTGAGTTGACATGTCCAAGTGGCTCCCCCTAGTGGTTAGCCCAGGGCATCACAAAAGAACGTGTGTGTGTGTGTGTGTGTGTGTGTGTGAGAGAGAGAGAGAGAGAGAGAGAGAGAGAGAGAGAGAGAGAGAGAGAGAGAGAGAGAGAGAGAGAGAGAGAACTTTACATCAAAGAGTAATTATACCCAGACCAGGTCAAGTCCATAAATCTGATATTAGCCCATATGTCCATTAACAGTCTATAAAGTCTTCTTCAGACTCATGTAGCACCTGCAATGACGCTGACTGCAGGAAGATCACAGGCCAGTGGGTGGAAAGTCTTGAGGATCCAGTGGTGGTGGAAGCATCTTCGTGCTGGCAAGGGTGTCCACATGGCTCCGCCAACTCCCGGGCTCTGGCTTTATTAGTGTAGCTCCATATGGCTTGTAACAGGAATGCCTCACAGGAAGCGAGTGTGTGTCCCACCTCCAGGGAACTAGTTATCTCCATAAAATGAAGTCATCGAGCTGCGACTTGATTGACAGGCTAAACTCCATCCCTTAATAGTCCCAAGTTGACACCAGATTATATAACTACCACATAAGGTATTTTCATATGATGTTTTTGCCAAATGTTGTTAAGTAGTTCAGACTCAGTGGCCCTGTGTAAAACTGAACAAATGGTAGCCCAATTCTGCCCCTATCCGCACAGTAGTTACTGTGCTTGAGCCCACTGTTGCAGCCATTGTGTCCATGGAGGGTCTTCCTCATTTCTGCTGACCCTCTACTGTGTTGGACAGGGTTCTCTAGAGAGACAAAGCCAGATTGCTAGTAATTATATATAAATATATTTATAAAGATAGATTTATAACACAAGAAATGAACCGTTAAATTATATACAGATAAATATAAGAAATTGACAGTTAAATTATAAAGCAGTGAGACACTAGCGGTCCTTTAAGTCTTGAGAGCTGCCAGTTCCTTTCTGTAGAGAGAGCTGGGCTATATATACCCAGGCAGAAAACAGCAAGGCAGGTCACCGTCACCAACTGTCCGTCCCCAGCTCCAGAGACGAACATTCCAGTCTTGTGGGCTTAAAGGGACCTTGACTTACAGCGACACAGTCCACAGGCTAGGCGTCCCACAGGTAGTATACCCTTTAAATTGAAGCACAGAACAAGCAAGGCAACCACATGCAGGTCCAATGATTAAAGAATGAGCGACAAGCAAGGCGAGGCTCACCGAGCCATTTATTTCTCTGCCCTTCAATTAATCCTACTTGTGTTTATCGGCCAGGTTGGCATAATAAACTATCGCATTTACCAAGCAAGATATTCTTCTCCGGGGACTGGCTTCTCATAATCAAAGACAGTAAGACAAAGGTTCATCATCCTTGCTTCCAAGGAGCATTTTGGATGTATTTCTTTCAATACAGATTTGTTGGTTATGTTGGTTATTCATTGGTTATGGTATATTCAATATTCTTTGGCAAAACCATAACTTCAATGCATACATTCCTCTCTGGTCTATTTTATTCACTGTCTAGTTTTCACACAAAGATGACGTGATTGAAAATACCATAGTTTGGGTCAGAACCATTGTTGTACCTTCATCCACAAAGTGACAATTTTATCTTTCAGTTCTCAAACAGATCTTTTGCAGAGATTTGCCCAATACAATTGGATAACATTGGCTTTCTTGGCTGCTGCATCCGTGGACACTGAGTGTGGATCCAAGTCAAAGGAAACCATTGACAATTTCAATATTTTCTACATTTATCATGACGTGGTTTATTGGGTCAGGTGTGAGAATTTTTATTTTCTTTATGTTGAGGTGTACTCCAAGATTGTAGCCTTGAATTTTATAAGTCAGTGCGTCAAGTCATTACTTTTCTCAAGTTGTCTTATTTTTGTATCAAAGATTATTAATGAATCTCCAATTCTGATGCTGGGTCCTTTTTCATTCTCTTGAATTATTTGTTAAGCATATAAATTAAATAAGTATGGTCATAGGATAAAACCCTCCCTGATTTTATTTTTTATTTTATTTTCTCTCCTTGATTTTAAGTGGCACAGTATCACCTAGTTTTGTTCAAGCAACCACCTCCTGGTCTATGTACATGTTTCATATAAGTACAATGAATTGTTCTGGAAATTCCATTCTTCTCAATGTTATCTGTAGTTTGTTATGGTCTAAGCAGTCGAATGCCAGTGTATAGTCCATAAAACACAGTTAACATTATTCTGGTATTCTTTGCTTTCCACTGAAATCTAACTGATGTCACTTGTTCCACGTCCTTTTCTGAATTCAGCCTGAATTTCTGGCAGCTTCCTGTTCAGATATTATTTATTAATTATTGTCAGCAAAATTTTATTTGCATGTGATATTAATGACTTTGTTCCCTAACTTCCACGTCCAATTGGATCATCTTTATTTGTAATGTGCACAGAAATGGATCTATTCTAGTTAGCTGACCAAATAGCTGTCATGCGAATTTCTTGGTACACCTCCGTGTGGCAACATCTCAATTGGTATTCCATGAATTCCTGGAGCCTTGCTTTTTTGCCAATACCTTCAATGCAGCTTTGACTTCTTCCTTCAGTCTCTTTGGCTCTCGACCATATGCTACCTCAGATCCAGGAGCCGACTGACCCGCCGCGGGCGAAGCATCGTGGCCACCCTCTGCAGCCTCTTCCTCCGTTTCCCAGATTCAAGTCTTTCACATAATCACACCATGAAAAGTAAAGAAGGAAATGGAAGGAGTGACGGGAGGGGGGGAAAAAAGAAAACTTCTTCCACTTCAATATAGCTAATTAGTGCCAGAATAATACAAGCTCAACTACGACATAAATGAAGCATTTTAAAATTAATATTAAATACTTGTACTGGGAGCTCTTACATCTCTTATCACAATCCATACTTTCATCCGGTGTGTCAAGCACATTGGCACCTATGCTGCCATCATCATTTTCAAAGCATTCTCTTCCCACTTGAGCCCCTGATATCCGCTCCCCCTTTCTTCCCCCTCCCTCCCCTTACCCACCCTCCCTCATGAGCCCTTTGGGAGGGTAGAGAATGAGTCCTTGTCCTCAAAGAGAACAGAGCTCTGGGATGTAGTCATTGGAAGTGGAGCTAAAAAGAATGTGCAGACAATGTTACGGCTTTCTAAGTTGAGACTCAGTTGTGGCCCTCACTGTTCTGGAGTTTTCCAATCCGCTGCTCTGGGCCTAAAGAGATGCTTCGGTTTCCCTAAGGGACCTGTTTGGAAGATGCTAGAACCCAAATTGGTTTGGAGAAGTCATGAGGATGACCAGCCCCAGTAGCTCTGCAATTCCTTGTTGAGCGGGGCTGTCAGCCTCAGCAGTCCCATCTTCTTTCTTACTGCATGCAATGCAGCTCAGGTCAGCCAATACTGGGTATTACTATGGGTTTGCATGCTCTACCCAGACCATAGAAGGGGTTCTTTCCCTCAAGTTTCCTGATTGAAATTAATTAAAATTAAGGCCCCTCTTTAAAAATACTTATCAATTCCCAAATAGCTGCGAGGGCTTTACAATAATCCACATACAAAAGGGCTATGTGTGCCCCACACAATAATATTATCTACTGTTTACTTAGCACTTTCCAGATGCCAAGCCCTGTGTTAGTCGTTTCGCTAACTTTTCCCATTCAGTTCTTACAGGCACCCTCTCCAGTCTCTCTAGGAATGAACCTTACAAACCTAACTCTTTAAAAATGCATTCCTAAATACCAAAGTTCTGCAGTCCAAGTACTTGTCATGACTATTTTGTTCCATTCCCCCATTAGCGCCTTCCATTGTCCCTAACTGCCAGGAAGCCATTCATTCTGGACACACGTCATGTAAACTCCAGAGACACTCAGCATCCTGCAGGCACAGCAAAGGCAAAAAAAAGGTTTCCAAGATACTTTCCCAGGCTTCCTCCTCTGCACATCAGTTAGAGATTTCCCCAGGTTGAGGGGTGGGGGGATGGCAGGAGGAAAAGTGAGCGAATGACAAAGTAGCCTAAGGTCTACACCAGCCTAGATGAAAAACTTATGAAATTGGTATGTGGAGGGAAGCAGCTTGCTCCCTCAAAAAAATAAAAGAACTATTTCTGTTTAGAAAGGTCACACAGGTAGACATTCATCGCACAAATGTTTCTCTTCTGGCATTATTTTTTCCTCTGCAAATTCTCCACAACATGAGCAAAGACCATTTAGCCGAATGCCAACGTAGGCACTGAAGTGGTCATTTTAAAAAGCAACAATTAAGAGCTGCTTTTAGTTATAAAATATGCAACAAGGGTTTTAAGTAAGATAGAAAAATAGAAGAAAAAGCCGTGCTCCCAACAGGCAAAATAAGCCTGGCATTTTTATTAATAATGAAACGTCAGACTCCAGGAAGGCAAAATTCCAGTCCATTTTGCATGTGAAAAAAGAAGAATAAGAAGCGAGTTCTATTAAATTTGTTTCGATTTCTTTGCTGGGTCATGTCTTGCGTGTAAGTCTGAGGCTATGAAAGGTATGATAAACGTCTCCATGGTCAAACAGAGGGGAGGAAGAGAGCGCCACTTTTGTCGAGTCTAGAGAAGGCAAGACGTCTTTATAGAGAAGGAATCCTGTTCCCGTTCAGTCAAGAATGCAGTTTTGTTTTGCTCTCCGAAGGCAAAACGGAAAACGAATTACTGACTGGCTTGACTTTATAGCATCTGAAATCTCTGGCAGTGCATGCATGGAAGGCTCAGTCTCTTTCTCATCCTAACCGATGAGGTTTAAAGTACTCACCTTAGAAAGAGGGGGAGATGAGGATGTCTGATTGCTAAGGGAAACATAATAATTATTTTCAAATATCAGACAGACTTATCCTGTGGTAGACGGATTAGGCTTATTGTGGGAGTGTAAACAGTAGCATATCCAGGCAAGCAAGTTCCATGAGCAAGGATGCAAGATTGTACTTGCTGGTTTTAGTTTCTCTTCCATTGGATTCTAAGGTTCCTAACATTGGGATTGCATGTTTCTTGTTCATTGTATTGTGTTGCACTCCACTGCCTCATAAAGACGATTCTCACAAATGTTTGCGTGTGCATGTAACTCCATCGCAGTGAGAGCTGTGCGGTTAGAGAACTGGTGAGTCCTCCATCATTGGTCCTGGTATCACTGGCCCTTGTAGGTGTTACATCAAAAAGCCAAGTGGAGGAAGAGGCTACACTAAATGGCCTGTGATGTCTTATCTAATTCTAGTCTTCTAGTTTTCCGTTAGGGTCGCGACCCCTTTGCGGGTCTAACGACCTCTTCACAGGGGTCACCTAAGACCATCAGGAAACACATATTTCTAATGGTCTTAGGAACTGAGACACTGCTCCTCCATCATCTCCAGGCCGGTCTGTCCACAGGCAGATACCTGATGAGAAAGAAGCTATCTCAACCTTCACACTGACGTTGGTTTTTTACACATACCGTCCCAAAATATAACAATGTCATTTCCTGTTGTTATAGATTGTTACCCATCCTACACCATGCTTCAAGACAGAATTTCATTTATTTGTCATTGGAAATAAATACTTCACAATATAGCATTACATATTGTTTTTGTGATTAATCACTATGCTTTAATTATGATCAATGTGTAACAATGAAAATACATCCGGCATATCAGACATTTACATGAGAATTCAAACAGTAGCAAAATGACAGTTATGAAGTGGCAACAAAAATAATTTTAAGGTTGGGGGTCACCACACCATGAGGAACTGTATTAAGAGGTTGCAGCATTAGGAAGGTTGAGAACCACTGCTTTAGAACATCTCTTTACCCCTGTGTAGCCGTGCCTCTTCATACAGTGAAGGAAACTCTCCTCCCAATAGAGTAACTTAATGAAATGTTCTTCCTAAAGGATGTCTGATTATGATGCTTCCACGGGGAATTCATCACAGAATCATCAGGGCCATGGTCATTGAACGTCCCTTGTGAATTGCTCCTAAGTGCCATTGAGAATAAGCTGATGCTGTGTGTGTGTGTGTGTGTGTGTGTGTGTGCGCGCGCGCGCGCGCGCGTTGTTCCTCTCATGGGCCACAGAGCCAAGAGAAAGCAATTCATGTAGCATCCCCAGTACCTGCTGGTTTCCACTTCTTTGAGAAACAAGAATCACAGGACTTGGAATTTCCTCTGCTGAGGAGAAACAGTTTGATGTTGGAAGGCATGCCCAGTGCAACCACTTAGCATTGCCTGCCTCTTCCAGAGCAGCTGTGAGTCAGAAGCGCCCCTCCTCGGTTTCTTAATCTACCTGGCAATGGCAACGGCTGTGTGCCGTTGGGGCTTTCGCCTGCTTACTTCATCTCCCATCCACGTGTTGTTCAGCAGAGATGCAATATTTATTCAGAATCTCTCAATGTCCTGGGCTTTTGGAGCAAATACAAATAACAATTTTCGGGGAACAGTGAGTAGCGAATGCTGAAGATCTCCGAAGGTGGAAACATACAAGGCCCCAGAAGAGAGCCTCTAAGTGACAAAGGGGAGGAAATGGAGCGAGCCCAAATGAGCCCGCAGGACACTGCAGACTAAATGACACACATTCTCTCGGAAGGGAAGGGGGGAGAGGATCGTGCAGTCACCTCTCCTGGAGGCTCTTGGGTCTCCTCTAACTCGTGCCTATTTCCTACTTCTCCTTTCAGGGGGTCAGCTCTACGGCAGCGAGCTTCTCTGGATTACTCACTGCTCTGCTACAATACTGCAGGGACGCAGGACGCAGGGCGGACACTGCATCGTATTTTCTGAATGAATCAACTGTACATTAATAGATTCATTGGTACCAAATGCCTTGGGCACAGCGTTGCCCAGAGATCATAAACTCTGGCCTCCACTGGCCTCTACCTGCCAGTACTCAGGGCTTCTGTTCAAGTCAGAGCAGGAGCTCTCACCGGTGGGAGCAGCTTCAATCTGCCTCTAGGCTCAGGCTGTAAGGCGAGGCACAAAACAGTGCCTTCCTTTGATAAAGCATAATACAGAATTTCAGCGACTGCAATCACCTCCCCCGCTAGTTCATCAGCCACAAGCAACTGGTTGCAATTGATTTTGAATGGCAGTTACTGCCCCTCTAGGAGGAAAAGATGTGTGTCTTTATCTGAGACAGAGGAAGGCTTGCCTGGAGTGAAGGTATAATGGCGGTATGAGAGACACAGCTTTCAGCTGGGGTTTAAAGTAGCTCTGTTTGTAAAGCGGAGCAAGCTTACTTCAAGGACAGAACTGCTTGCCAACGGGGAGGTGTTAGATGCAGGGACAGGGCTGGCTCTTGGATCTGGCATGACAGAGTGAGCAAATAGTAACACAGTTACTGAAAGCAGCGAGCAGCCTTTCAGACACCACACACACAAATTACTCTGACAAGTGACCAGTGTTCGAATATTGTCCTTCATGAGGCAGCATACACACCGCACCCGCACCAAGTCATGCTCTGTGTGCGTCCCACAGTTCTACCAGACTCGAGTTGACTTTAGAGAGCCATGGCCAAAGTAAATCCCCCTTATTTAACAGGGACCAGAACAAGAGGGAAGCACAAATACAATCTAGACATTAACCTCAAGCCAGCAAAATACTGAGCTGCTAAAATTAATAGATAATACTAAACACGCAGTGCATTAACTCGTGTCCCTGTGATCACTTGTAAACTTAAAAGGAATAGCAGGTTTCTTCTCTAGGGAGCTTGTAAACAGACCCTGGGGCATTGCCTAAAGAATGGATTTTGAAACTCCTATTGATTTTCTATAAAATCAATGTGATCTGAATAGTAACTCTCCTTGTAGCTTTCTGAAATAAAATATGTAAATCAGCAGGAACTAGAAAGGATAGGTTTTTAGGTGAAGATTTATATTTAATGATTGCAAGATAGACATATAGAAGTGTTCATAGAAGCAGACTGCGGGAGGTGCCCACTCTTCTGTAGGGAGTCTCTGTAGGAGCTAATTGACAAACAACGGGGAGGGGAGGGCAAGAGGTGAGCTGGAGGAGTGAGTACAGTAGAAAGCCACACAACAGCCTTTATTTAGGCGACCCTCCAGGGGTATACCCAATTAGAGCTTTTATCAAAATGCATGCATTGTATTTTACTTGGAGCTTTCTATTTGTATTATTCGTATGGATCAGCACCTCCCAGACATTTTCTGCCACATACAGATTCTTTAGATATAGCCGAACTAAACCAAACCCCACTGCCATCAAGACAATTGCAACCCTTGAAAGGACAGGGTCAAATAGAGACATGGAGTGACTGAGACTGTAAATCCTTCTGGAAGCAAAAGGCCACATCTTTCCCCCTTTCAGTTGGCAACCTAGCACTTTAACCACAGTGCCACCTGGACTCCTTTATCGGTATCTGTTCATTGACACGTGGGTGAGCCCTGGTGGCCAAGTGGGTTATGAGTTGTGCTGCTAACTACCAGGTCAGCAGTTGGAAACCACTAGCTGCTCCATGGGAGCAAGAAGAGGCTTTCTATTCCCATAAAGAGTGACAGTCTCCGAAACCCACAAGGGAAATTCTGCTCTATCCAATAGGGTCACTATGAACCAGAATCACCTCGATGACTGAGATGTTTGTGCTTTTAATTATTTTACTGGGGGCTCATACAACTCTTATCAAAATCCTTACATACATCCTTTGTGTCAAGCACATTTGTACATTTGTTGCCATCATCATTCTCAAAATATTTGCTCTCTACTTAAGCCCTTGGTATCAGCTCCTCATTTCCCCCCTCCCTTCCCACTCCCCCTCCCGCATGAACCCTTGATAATTTATAAATTATTATTTTGTCATGTCTTACACTGTCCGGCGTCTCCCTTCACCCACTTTTCTGTTGTCCGTCCCCCAGGGAGGGGTTCTACGTAGATCCTTGTAATCGGGTCCCCCTTTCCATCCCACCCTCCCTCCACCCTCCCAGTATCCCCACTCACACCACTGGTCCTGAGAGATCATCTGTCCTGGATTCCCTGTGTTTCCAGTTCCTGTCTGTACCAGTGTCCATCCTCTGGTCTAGCTGGATTTGTAAAGTACAATTGGGATCATGATAGTGGGCCGGGAGCTTGGGGGTGGGGGGGACATTTAAGAACTAGAGGAAAGTTGTATGTTTCACCATTGCTATACTGCACCCTGACTGGCTTGTCCCCTCCCTGTGACCCTTCTGTAAGGGGTGTCCTGTTACCTACAGATGGGCTTTGGGTCTCCATTCCACACACACCCTCATTTACAATGATATGATTTTTTGTTCTTTGATGCCTGATACCTGATCCCTTTGACACCTTCTGGTCACATCGGCTGATGGCTGAGCTTTTTAACATCTAATGTATTTGATGCCAGAGGTAAAAGGAGAGGCCACAGGAATTTGATGAAAAGAAAAATGACTTCTTCAGCATCTAGAAAATGTCAACTGGTGAAAATCCTAGTTCTACTTAATAAAAAATTAATAATCAATTTGAAAGTCCTTATAATTAGCGCCACCACAGTGTGTCAATTTGTCATTTGTAATGACTTGCTTATCATAATCAATTTGGAAGCAGTTTAGTCACTGTTTAGCACCTTGCAGCATCTTGCAGCACTCAGCTCAATGACCAGCAGATACATAGTAAACACTCGCTGAATTAGGTTTTCCAACCGACCCATACTTAGAAGACAACTGAGCTCTCAAAGAGGAATAAATATCGTTTCCTATCTGCCCAGTAATCCATCCTGCACATCCGTCCCTTCCACACATGATTCAGGAAGTGCATCCTGCTTGCCTTCAGCCACATAAAATAATCCCATTTTTCTTTTCAGGAATAGGTGTGGATTGAAGAGGTACGAGGGAACGTCTTCTTGGGAATGTATCTGCTCTGAGAGAGAAGCCGGTGAGAGGAGAGGAGCCTACTTAGTTGGTGAATGCTGCCATTTCGGTATGTAAGCTCACGGAGTCTGAGGCATATGGGCAGGACCAGTATGTCAATGAGCAGCAAGGGTAGGAAGAACCCAGATTCTAAGTGTGGAGAACAGCTCTGGCTTGTTGTTGTAAGTCAGTTCTGACTCATAGCGACCTAACCATCACAGTGAGCCTGTGCACAACCGAACGAAACACTGCCTGGTCCTGTACCTCACAACTGTTCTTCTGCTTGAGTCCATTGTTGCAGCCGCTCCGTGAGGGTTTTGCCTTTTTTTCTTTGCCAAGCATCATCTTCTTCTCCAGGGACTGGTCTCTCCTGACCACATGTCTAAAGTCAGACAAAGTCTCACCATCCTTGCCTCTAGGGGGCGCTCTGGCCATACTTTTGCTGGACCTTTCGGCAGTCCACGGTGCTTTCAATGTTCTTGCAAGCACCACAATTCAAAGCCATCCATGCTTCTTTGGTCTCCCTTATTCCTGTCCAAATTTCCCGTGCACGTGAGGAGATTAAAAATGCCATGGCTTAAGAAGTTGTGGCTTCAGGACCCTCAATCCAGCTGCCTCGGCATCTGCTGCACTGTAAGACATTTGCACGTCTCACTGTTGGAGCTAGCCGATTCTTTGCAGCCCAAAGCGGCCCTGGCGCTGAGTCCTTTCAAGAGACCAGAGACACGGAGTGAGAAGAGTCTCTGGAGACCCGATCAATGAGGTTTGGGGTCTGGCCCAAACTGAGGGAGATTGTGGGTCACTGGGGCATGACAGACAGCTTGCCCCAGAGCCCCTCGTTCTCTCGTGTGGCCTGGCAGCCAGACAGTAAGATTCAAACGCCGTTTCTGTGAGGTTCTGCTTCTCACCTCAGCAGGACTGGGTGCACAGTAGGTCCTCAAGCTGATGGGCGGACTCTGAGTGACTGCACATTGTGCTTCCAGAGACGACCGTCCCCAGAAGCAGAGGTGAAAGAGGAAATGTCAGAGCAGTTCACGTCCGTAGGGAACAGTCCATCCTCACTTTGGCTTTGAAACATTCAGAGACTGGAAATGACTTGCTTCCAGTGTAAAGTAGGAGCTGGTCTGTGGAACTCCTTCCAGATTACCATCGTGACGTGGTGCTTTTTGTGTTTGGTTGCTTGCGCATAGAACAGACCCTTAAATCTGGAGCGGAGAAGGGACTGGGGAGAGTATGCGTTTGTATGACAAAAAAAAAAACCCTGTGCGAGAGTCTGAATTCTTCTGAGCTGCTATGTGTAGGGTAAACACCCCACAGGGCTGGCAAAGGCAGTGTCTTTGGGGGCCTTGTCCCCTCATTGGCCATAGTTTAGACTGCTTGAGTTAGAGAAGCCCCCTAGAGGAGCGGTTCTCAACCTTCCTCGTGCCGCGACCCTTTCATACAGTTCCTCATGTGGTGATGACCCACAACCATAACATTATTTTCGTTGCTACTTCATCACTGTCATTTTGCTGCTGTTATGAATCAGGCGACCCCTGTGAAAGGGTTGTTCGCCCCCAAAGGGGTCATGACCGACAGGTTGAGAGCCATTGCCCTAGTGGTATCCACCCTGTCCATTTATAAGGACGGGTAGATGAGGTTGAGCTATTGTTTAATATCGTTTTAACTTGTGGTTTACTTCCTGGGAATAAAATGTAGCTCTGAATGTGGAGTTTTCTGTCCAATAAGCTTTGGATGGCTAACCACGAGGCCAATGGTTCAAGCCCACCAACTGCTCCACAGAAGCACGTTGAGGCTCTCTGCTCCCATACCGATTGACAGCCAGCGGAAGCCCTCTGCGTGAATTGGATTGGACTGGATGGCAATCGGTCTGGCTTTTTGTTGCTCCAGACATTTGGCTAAAGGGCATTTCAACCAGGTCACAAGCTGAAGTATTAAGGGTGGGTGGGACAGGATAACAGCTCTGTCATCGCGTTTGATACCAATTCATAGCAGCCCTACAGGAAGGATTCCAACTGCCCTGGGAGTCTGTGAGACTGTAACTCATTATGGGAGAAGAAAGCCCAGTCTCTCTCCGAAGAACAACTAGTGGTTTCAAACTGCTGACCTAGCAGTTAGCAGCTTAGCACATAGCTACTATGCCACCAGGGCTCCTGGGAGCATTACGATAGGGCAGACGGCCCTAAAATGTGACTGTAACCCGGAGCCCCCTGAGGAGCAAGGTGGAAAGGGATGCTGGAAATGCAGGGGAGGGCCCTGCCCCGAGGCCTGTGTTTGCCATTTGGAAAAGTAAAGAGAGCATTTGGTTCCACAGGCTCATTACTGGTGACAAAGGCTAGCTCGTGCTCTGTGTGCACTTGGCTTCAGGCCGCTATGGTAAACAGGCTATCTGCACCTCAAAGGAGCGGCAGCACCATGTGGTTTAAGTGACATGCTGCCATGCAAACTGACAGGACAGTCTATTAATTGGCAAAGGAAGAGATTCACTCCATATGCAACTCCTTAAGAAAATAACAATCATCTGTATTATGGCATTGCATTATTTTTAAAAATGTGTAATTCCTTTAAAAAGTCTTGGAGTAAACACCAGAGTCTTAGACATAATGAGTATAGTGATGCCTCTTTCTTAACATCTGTATCTTTTATTCTTCTTTTTAACAGTACAGATGCACTTCTGGTGCAATCGAAAAATAAAGCATGGTCCATAAAGACATTTTCCTTTTGTTTTCTTTTTTTAAGAGAACATTTATTAAGTCTTACACAGAACAAGGACAAGACAAAGAGCTTTTACCCAGATGAGAGAGGCCATTAGCATAATGTCTTGATGTTGTCCACGAGTTTGCTGATATACAGCCCTGATAAAGACATTTTGCAAAGGGCACTATGTATTCTATTCGCTCCCTCCCAAAGTAATGCAAATCCTGTCTTGGATCTAGAACCTAGCACTGGGGTGGGGGTGGGGTGGCGAGGAGCCAAAGATTTCTGAAGAGGGAAGGATTAAATAAAATGAAAAAGAATAATGCTTCTTATCTGAGCAGTGTCATATGCTAGCTCTTGGTGGGGTAACTACAATTTTTTGCGGGGGTGGGGATATTGGTGCAATTAAATTTCATTGGTTCCAACTGCTAGTGTCTGTTCAGCCCTCACTTCCCGATAAGACTGAGAAAGAGATTGCATTCACAGATGTGACAGTTCGCCTTTTTATCAAGAATTACTACCGGGATAATAAATTTTATTTTCATACCACATAAGGAGCCCTGGTGTTATAGTCAGTTAGGTATGGAGATGCTAAACACAATGTTGGCAGTTCAAACCCACTCCAGCTACTTCATATGAGAGGCTGCGGCTCTCTGTCCTCGTAACAATCCAAAAGAGCAGGTCTCAAAGGGCTGCAGAACCAACTCGATGCCAGTAAGCTTCATTTTGCGTTTTATTGTCCCCCTAATTTATATGATGGATTCTTTTCATCAATGTCTATAAAATATAAATGAAAAGAAACCCCAATAGTATTGGCAGGATAAAAATGAAAACTATTAATAAGCAGAGTGTTCATCATAGTCAGACCTAAGCACATTAAAGACAGCAACAGTATGTTATGTGTTGACAAAATTGCATTGCAAGCCAGTCAATTTCTCTATGGAGTTTTTGTTAGTGAGCAATTAGCATAAAAAATGCTGACTGTGCTGGGTAACAAAGCAACTGGAAGTGAGTAAGACAGGAAGCAGAGGAATCATCTAATTATATTTCAATTACAGGTGACACAGTAGATATAAAAATAATTGCCAGTCATTTATGAGTCCATTTTATAGCTGTGTTTCTTAAAACAAAGACATTTCTTTAAGCCTGCATTTCTAGAACAAAAACAAAAAATACACACACCCAAAATATGGCAAATGCTCCAAATTCCCCAAAAGGGAAGAACTGGCACACTATGAAGGGAAGCTGAGAAGTGGCCCTGGAGGAGGAGGAAGTGGTGCCAGGTAGGTGCCAGGAAGTGGTCATCACAAGCCAGGACGTGGCTCTCATTGGTTGGGAAATGGTCCTGCTTAAATACATGAAGCTGGATGTAGTCATCCGTGTTTTGCTCTACAGTGACTATGTGTTGCACATGACCATCCAGGTTACTAATGTATTAAGCCTCTTTCAGGCTTTCTTTCAACTTACAATGCCACAAGGCTGAAGGGAAGCTGGCCAAGACAGCTTCTGGCATTCATTTAAAGTTTGGGCTTTTCTTTTTTTCTTTTCATTGAATTTCTACTGAGATAGCTGTGGTGAGTGTGCAGTTGCAGGAAACTAGACAGAGAGACCCTTGTACACTTTGCATGGTGTCCCCAACAGTGACATTTTACAAGACTACGGTAGAAGAGCACAACCGGGACACTGACATTGATCTTATTCTCTTAGTTATTGATCCATCTTTTTCAGATTTCCCCACTTTTATTTATACTCGTGTGTGTGTGTGTGTGTGTGTGTGTGAACTAAACAGTCAACAGCTTCATTCATTGAAGTGAAATAAGGATGGTCTTTATTCCCAAGCAATACTAGACGACTCGTGTCATCTTATAGAGAAGGGCAGGAGATTGAGGAAGACGGGTGGACTGATGAAGTCATCAAATAGCATGTCTGAAGGGGCTCCAAAACATTCCTGGGAGATGGAAAGTTTCCCACAAACTGTCTCAGGTACCCTCATTTTGCCTGAGTTCTGTTGCCTCAGCTGCGGTTTACAAATTCACCCTCTCTGTAAGGAGCCAATAGACCTTTTGGATGGGCAGAGTTTAACGTGCTCAGCTGCCAATCAAAATGGTCCACGGTTTCAATGGACCCGCTGCTCCAATAGAGACATAAGTGGCAGGTTGCTCCCAGTAAGATTCGCAGCCCTGGAATCTCTGCGTTACGGAGTCGCTGCGAGTTGGCATTGACCAGATGGCAGGTTTGACTTGGCTTTGGTAAGAGTCCAACACTGACAGGAATTCATAGGGAAGACATTGCTACTTGCTTTCTAAAGAGCATCTCTAGAGCATCCCTTGTATCTACTCTACCCACCCCTGGATGCCCTATCTGCTCAGTAGTCTCCTTCATTCAACACTTCTGCCCTTGAAAAATCCCATGGAACCTGCTCTTAAGAACCTGAGCTCTGGCCTCAGAGAGCTCTGATCAAGTACCAGTTTGTACATCCTCCTGGCCTTGGGAATGTATCTAAAATACTGAAGTTTCTTTATGTGAAACATGAGCCGATAAGAGACCTGATCTCATAGGATTGTGCTAACAAAGGAAATACTACCTGCAAAGCCCTTACCAAGAGTTTGGCTCATGATAATCAAAATATGATTTTCATATTATCTTAATGTTAATATATGTGATCATATATATTATGTTATTGTGACGATCTTTAATAAATATTAAAGGAATTCTTTTTTACTTTGAGAAATGAACAGCAAATTCTTTGGCAGAGAGTATAAATCTGATGTTACCTGCATAAACTACTTTCTCAATGCTATCAGCAGAGTAATTGGTGGGGTAAGTTTTCCTTAAAGTAGAGCAGTGATCTTAATGTATGAATAAAGAGATGACTCAAATATCTATGACGCACATTTCTCCAGAAAGGCATGAGTTCAGCCCCCTAGACTTCCTCCAGGCATGGTGAAGAGGCTTCCACGCATCACGTGTCTGTGTTGGATGGGGACTCGGGCTTGTATGGGAAGGCATTGGACAGACTAGATCTTAGCTAACTCTGGTGACAATATTTCCTGCACTAAGCATCCAGACTTGTTATATGGATATGAAAGCTATTTTCTAAAGTAAACAGACAACCCAAGAGATGTGGTCTGGACACTACCATATTTAAACTAGAGAATCCACTTATGATTTTCCCAAACCCATCAGCACTCTGCTAGAGACCGAGTTTCCCACACCACTCCCAGACCCAGGAGTTTCACTTGGGGTATGATGATTTCATAGTTGCTGTATTCTCATTTTAATGAAGAATCTGGGAAGAAGAGACCTTGCCTTTGTGTCTAAGCATGTACAAAGGAAAGTAAATGGCCCTGGCCAGAGACATTAAGTTGAGAGTATAAAAATTTGAGCATACGATATGCGTCCTCAGGAAGGGAACACAGAAAATATGGGTGCTATAACAAAGTGTGGTAAGGAAACTAGATGGTGCCCTGGTATTAGAAAGAATAGGGTCTGGGGTAATAGGGTATTAGAAAGAATGGGGTCTTAAAAGTGTGTTTCCAAACAGCCATCTAAGTGAAATGTCCACTAAGTCCACATGAAAGCAGCACACCAACATCCATGACGCAAGGATTATAAATTACATAATCCCAAATTGAAGGAGGGACTTGTATCAGAGCTTAAATAGTGGGATTCTGCTTTGCAGGGAGCTGTGGATGTCAGTGGAAGCCCAAGATACATTTGCGATACCTACAGAAGATATCAGCCTACGGTGCTTTCCCTCGATCCATAATGCAGGGATGGGAATAAACTGGTTACCAAACACAGAGGATCGGAGAGATGAGTACAGATCAAAATGATAAACCTGACTCGAATGGTTACAACCTTGTCAGCTGATCCCCCGCTCTGATGCACTTTGGGCCTAATCTGGTTTTCAATACTTTTTGTGTTTTATGTTTCATATTGGGGTTTATCTCGGATGTTTTTGGCCCTCTTAAATTGTTATTACTATGTTTTTCTGGTTTTTGGTATGTGAAACCCAGGATTGGTGAAGCTATAGAGAAAACAGGTAGAATAGGGTTCCTTTGGGGTATGGAGGGGGAGGGGGAGCTGCCATCAAGGAGTTCAAGATGGAAGAAAATGTTTTGAAGCTGATTGCAGCAGCAATTGTACAATCCTCCTGATGTGATTGAACTGCGGAGTGGCATGATACCTGTAAGGGCTCCCAATAAAGGGTGGGGGAGGGAGAAACAAAGACTGTAGCAGATGTCTTGAGAACAAGAACATAAGGGATACTTTTTACATCATCTCCAAAAAATGGTTTTAGCATGTTATACTCTGCTTTCAAAATACAGGCACTCCCTGAACACAATTTTTAAAAGTCATATTTATAGATAACTCAGAACCGGTGCACATGGCTCTTCTTTAGTTTGACTTTAGTGCCAGGAAAGATCTTGAGCCTGCGCAGTGATTTAGAAGCTGCCACATCACAAGTGAAGGTGACTGTGGTGAAAACACGTAGCAAGTGGGAGTTGGTTCCGTGGTTTCAAAGTTAAGGTCAATTTAAATAACATCAGAGGGCAAGTATGCATTGTTCATAAGTCCAACATTGGTCACCCAGGGATTGACTGTGCCTCAAAAAGAAATACAAGGGGGTACTGCCCCCTTGCAAAAAAAAAAAAACGGATTTTTTTTCAGTTATGTATTTAATTTTTTTACAAAACAACCTTATCACCTTCAAAGTACTCTCTCTTACACTTAACATATTTGTCAAATCTGTGATTCCATTCTTGGAAACATTTTTCAAGCTCATCTGTTGGGATGGCTGATAGCGCCTCCCTCGTTTTTTCTTCATCTCTTCTCTATTGTCAAATCACTGCCCTTTCATGTTCCTCTCCATTTGTAAAAACAAAAATGAGTGATATAGAGCAAGGTAAGGTGAGTAAGGTGTGTGGAGCAAAAGAGATATGCTGCTCTGTGCCAAAAGCTGGTGCACTGAGATGGCTGCATGAGCAGGTGCATTGTCGTGGTGGCAAAATCAGTCCCTCGTCTGCCACAAATCGGGCTTTTTTTTTGTCACACACTGTTATGCAATCTTTTCAAGACCTCTAAATAAAAAGCTTGATTAACAGTTTGACTTGCTGGAAAGAACTCCAAACATACTAGGAGTTGACATTTTCATCCATACAGGAAGTTGACAGACATCCAGAATAAAGTTTGTCATCAATCGACATTGCACCTTTTTTTAAAATGAGAAAACCAAACCACCTGTACAATTGGAGTTTCTCCCATAGCACTGTCCTTGTAAGCTGTGCTCAACATCACAACCGTTTCTGCGGCATTTTTCCTGAGCAGGAAACAAAATTTCACAGGTGCACACTGTTCTCTTAAATCTGCCATCACACAAAAAAAGGAGGTTTGAGAGAAACTGCTTTTACAAAAAAATTCACTGTGACCAGAGAGAACCCTCTCAGGCTACGCCACTGGGGTACTACCTCAGAGCAAGTTGCTTGATGCTTACCTAATAGGAAAAAATGGGGAAAATGCATACTTTGAAAGCTCCGCTCTACCTGGTGCAGTTCTGGGGGCTTGGGGGTACCCCATTGTAGAGTGAAAATGTTTAATGAAGTCGAATGGTTGGTTTTTGAGTGCCAGACTCGAACTTGCCAGCCTTGTAAATAGCTTAAATATGGGTCACCATCTGTCGCTGTATGTGAAAGTCAGGGCTAAATAAAATGGAGGCTCATTAATGACACCTTAGCAGAATTAATGGTGCAACTTTGGCTCTAGAGACTCTTCATGAATGACACCACTTATTGAGCATGTGCAGACAGTAAGCTCAGTGACGACTATTTCCAATGTCTGTCCAATGGGTGACATTCACCTCATTGGTCAGGAAGCAAGATCCATTTATCTAAGGCCACCTGACAAGTAACCATCTAGCAGGAACTTGAGCCCAAAGCTTGTCCGGGTGGCTGGGTGACCTGTTCTGTACATTTCAGTAGCTAGACATGACTTTTACACCTGAGACATCTTTAATTAGTCTCTCTGTGGGTGACTTGTTTTTAACACATTTCCATGGTCTCTCGATGTTGCAGTCATCAGTTCGAGCAGCGTGTGGCCATTTACCACAAATGAGTCTTTGAACAGAATGGCAGTGGACTTAAGGGCCTCTGAAATGATGATTCATCTAGAATCGGTGAGACTGACAAGTCCAGGTCTCGGCTGGTGTGGGACGAGGCAAGAGCACAACCAAGGGTTGTGCTGAGTCTTTCCTTCAATTTTGAGGAGGCAAGATGGCAAATTCCATTTGGATTGATCGTAGGCATTCAGTCCTCTCTGCAGGCACACTGGAGTAAGAAATGAAGGAGCATGGGGCCGTCATCCTAACAGCAGGGACCAGGGCTCCATTTAGAGGGAGAAAGAAATGGATGGAAAGGCAAGTGCTTGTTGCCAAGGGTGGGACACAAGGATCTGGAAATCGGGTGACACACAGGACCCTGGATTAGAGGCTGGTGTGCTTATGTGCAGATGAAAAGAGGAATTTGTTTCCCTAAGGAGGGAGAAGGTTAATGAGAGAAGAGATGGATTGGGGACTGGGTCCTTAGAAATGAGGCTGCCCAAAAAAATCCTCAGAGAATAGGTGCTTAGATCTCAATGGTCAAGAGATTCCAGTTCAACAGAATGCGATGTTGACGAGCTCTGGGCCTCACAGTCGCTGGTGTCCTGGAGCCCGTGACTGTCTCCACTGTGTCAGTCCATCGCCCTGCAGTGCTCGTCTCCAGCAACCGGTCTCTTTTGATGATGTGTCTAAGAAAGACATCTTGCTCACTTTTGTTGTCTTGCACACCCTCATTTAGGGACGTGAATAAGGATGCTCTCTCTGGACAGATACCAAATACTGGGAAAGGAGAGTTGTTTTGCTAAAATCGCCACAGGAAAATCACCGACACAAGTCCCCACCTCTGGGACTGTGCCATTCTCAGACACTGCTTCTGTCTCCTCTCGAGAGATGCAGAGAGAAATGGCAGCTCATCCCCGACCTTCTCAGAAGGACAGTCTGGAAGCCTTAAATGTAGTGCTCAGGCTCTGGTGAATTTGTTTTATGCCAGTTTTAACCCGTTTAGGCAAGAATAGAGATATATGACTCTGTGGTATATTTTCTGAACTGTTTCCAAGTAGTGCCTTAGTTCACAGTTTTTCTTTGAGAATATTACTTTCTCCTTAAAGTACATATTTATTCATTTATGTGATCTCTGGGTAGGTGATTGCCAAGGCCAAGGCCTCTGCAGGGAAGAACATTACTGAGAGCAGAAGAAAAATCTAGGAAGTTGAGGATACGCTTGTTAGCTATACAGATTATGGGTTTTCTAAATGAAGGATTGGGATGTGACACCAATAAGCTAGCAATAGGAAAGGACCTTCATGTCTGTAATTGGAGTGGGGTAAACTGGATGGATGTGGAAGTGATCTTAATGTGAATCAGTCAGCAGCTGGGGAAGGAGTGTAAGAGAATGTTCCCTATGCTTTTATTAAAATCACCTAGCAAAATTTCAAGAGCCCCAGTGGCATAGTGGGTTACACTTTGGGCTGCTAACTGCAAGGTCCACAGTTCAAAACCACCAGCCATTCCGTGGTAAAAAGATGAAGCTTTCTACTCCATAAAGAGTTGCAGTCTCGGAAACGCGCAAGGGGCCCTTCTAGCCTGTCCTCTGAGGTCACCAAGATTCAGAATGGACTCAATGGCCAACAGTGAGTTTGCATTGAACAAAAATTACCCTCAGTATCTAGTAATAGAAACTGATTCTAGCTCCCGTTTTATTTTATCACATTTAGTGGTGGGAAAACGTATGACGACACCAACAGTGCTGTGGGAAAAGTTTGGTCTTGCCGTGTATATGGAACTGCTGAGCCGAATTGACCCACAAGTCCATGACTCTTCTAGAAGAATGAGATCGCTGCTGCGGGACACTGAGAGAGCAGAATCGCTGTATAGCATCTTGTTGACACAACATAATTGAGAGGAACTATTCTTCCTTGGTGAAGGAGAATTCTTTGAATTTGATGTACAAGGTTGGTACCCATCAGGTACCATTGGTTCTATTTCACATCTCCACATATTTACTCTAACAGCTCTCAACTGCATTTCAGGTTCCTTGATGATACTAATCAACTACAATTTTCTGAAGGGAGATGTGTTTTCAGAATAAATGTTTTCTTTGCTCAGACACACCTTAAATTGCCTTGTATTATGGCCATCATTTGTGTGTGTGTGTGTGTGCATGTGTGTGCGTGTGTGTGTTATTGTATTTTTCACCTATGGAAGCTGCAGTCAAGAAATCAAACAGAACTTTGTGGGGGAGCGAATGTGCTGCAGAAGACCTCTTGAGAATCTTTCAAAAGCAGAGACATCACCTCGATAACTCAGAGGCACCTGCCCCAAGCCATGGTATTTCCAAGTACCTCATCTGCATGCAAAAGTGGACAATGAAAAAGGAAGAACAAAGAAGGAAGGACACATTCAAAATGTGGTGTTGGGAAAGAATATAGAATCTAATATGGACTAACAAAATAATGGACAAATCAATGTCGGGAGAAGTACAGCCAGAAGACTCCTGAGAAACAAGGGTGGACGAGCCAGATGGTGGCACAGGAAGATTCTAGCAAGCATTCATGAAAGAACTGACAACAATCCTACACAAACTTTTCGAGAACATAGAAAAAGATGACAAACTCCTGAACTCTTTCTATGAAGCTAGTATAACTCTGGTACCTAAACCAGACAAGGATCCCACAAGAATCGAGAACTACAGACCAATAGCCCTTATGAACATCGATGCAAAAATTCTTAGCAAAATACTGGCCAATAGGATACAATACATAAAACAAATAATTCACGGTGACCAAGTGGGATTCATACCAGGGATGCAGAGATGGTTCAACATACAAAAGACCATTCGTATTATTTGCCACATTGACAAGAAAAATTTTAAGAACCACATGATAATATCGATAGATAAGGAAAAAGCATCCGACAACATCCAACACCCATTCCTGCTTAAGACACTCAAGAGATAGAAATGGAAAGAAAATTCTGCAATATAATACAAGTTATAATAGAGAAAATACAAAAACAATCCTGCTGGAAAAGGGGACCAGACAAAGATGCCCCTCTGTCCTCACTCTTATTAAACATTGTACTGGAAGTCCTAGCTAACAACATAAGGCAAAGAAAAGTCATCAGAAGTATTTGCCTGATGAAGGAAGAGGTGCAACTATCATTATTCACAGATTACATGATTTTATATATGGAAAATCCCAAAAGCTCCACAAGGGGAGTGCTGGAAGTGATAGAGGAATATGGCAGAGTGACAGGATACAAGATCCACAAACAGAATTCTATCAGACTGCTATACTCATCAGAGAAGACCACAGAAGAGGGGATCAAAAAGCTAATACCCCTATCAATAGCCAAGCACAAATTGAAATACCTAGGGATATTACTTGACTAAAATAACCAAAGATTTATATGAGGAAAACTACAAAACACTATTATAAGAAACCAAGAGGGACCTCAACAAATGGAAGAATACCCCATGCTCATGGATCAGAAGAATCAATATAGTAAACATGCCAGTTCTGCCCAAGGCACTATATGTTTAATGGTTTCCCAATACAAATATCATCATCTTTCTTCAAAAAGAATTGAAAAAACTGATTACGAACTTCATATAGAGAGGGAAGAAGCCCAGAATTAGCAGAGAATTCCTCAAGAAGAAGGACACAGTTGGAGGGCTGACGTTACCTGACTTTAGCACCTATTATTCAGCCACAGTGGTCAAAACAGTGTGCATATACTCAGACCAATGGAAAAGAATGGAGAACACAGAAATAAAATCATCAGCATAACAGACAACTGAACTTTGATAAGGGCCCAAACAATATCAAATGGGAAGCAGATGCCCTCTTCAACAAGTGGTGCCGGAAAAATGGATGGCTGCCTGCAGAAAAATGAAGCAAGACCCTTATCTCACTCCATGCACAAGAATAAATTTGAGGTGGGCCACAGACCTTGAGGTAAAACCCCAAACTATTAGGGCCATCAATGAGGGGATTGGGACCAACCTGAGAACATTGGCACAGGGAATACAATAGGCTATTGGAAATAGGGAGCAACACAAACACAGAGGAGGCACAAATTGATAACTGGAATATACTGAAGATAAAGCACCTGTGTACATTGAAAAAATTCACCAAGAGAGTAATAAGAGAGCCCACAAACTGGGAGAACACCTTTAGCAATGACACATCAAGCAAAGGCCTTTTTACTAAAATCTACAGTACTCTGCTAGCTTCCAAAAAGAAAATAACTAATTGCCCACTGAGGAAGTGGGCAGAAATATGAATGGTCAATAAATATATGAGAAAATATTCCTGATCATTAGCCATAAGAGAAATTCAAATTAAAACAACTATGAGATACCACCTAACATCCTCAAAGATGGCCCAATTCAAAAAAATCAGGTATGTACAGTTATTATGGAAATCAATTTGGCAATATTTAAAAGAGATGGAAACTGAGCTACCATATGACCCAGCAATCCCCCTACTGGGCCTATACCCAGAAGAGACAAGAAACAAAACACAGCCAGACATCTGTGCTCCAATGTTCATTACGGCACAGTTTACAATTGCAAGACATTGGAAACAACCAAAATTTCTATCAGTGGATGGATGGATTTAAAAACTGTGGTACATACATTCAATGGAGTACTACACATCCCTAAAAAGCAATGATGAACGCATGAAGCACATCGCCACAAGGGAAGAACTAGAAGAAATTGTGCTAAGTGAAGTAAGCCAAGCACAAAAGGACAAGTACAACATGAGTCCACTGAGGTAAACTTAAAAATGCAAAAGCAGTAAAGGAGAAAAGCTACTACATGCATACATTCCTGGGATGAGTTCTAGGTACTATGGCAGGGCCAGACCAAATCCAGGGATACATATAGCAGCCAACTAAAAAGGAAGGGAAAAGAAAGAGGAGGGGGAGACATGGGTAGTGGGGGAACAGGGCACTAACCCATTCATAGGGAGGGTGTTGTTTATATTTCCACAGGAGAGAGAGAGAGGGACCAGACTTCAACCAGGTTGCCAAGACGTGAATGCAACATACCAGCATGAAGCAGGGAGCCAATAGAGAGGTCTTTGTGGCCAGCCCCAATCCCAACTACATGGACACTACCCACCTTCCCCTGCCAGAAGAATTCACTCTAGAGGACAGCACTAAAGCTAAAGCTCAGGGGGAGGGGGACATCTGATCAGAGAACACAAGTCACAGGAAAAGGGAAGGAGAGAGGGTGGAACACATCCTGACCCGCCAAGCCCCAAGGACAATATTCCTGCTCAGAGCAGCCAATGCACAGAGAGAACCATAGGGTCACCCCACCGTGGACATAATGTTTCTCACAGACCCATAGTGTATGGGGGACAACACCGGAAACACAGTGCAGTAATTGTGCTCAATATGACCTCACAACACCAGGGAAAACACTAAGAGTTTGCAACAGAGCAACAAGGGGAGCAAAGCAATGAAGTCCCCAGGGAATGCCAAATAGACTTTGGGGCCAGGGCATGGCACCCCATCAGACTCAACTGGAAAACACTCCTAAAAGTTAACAAACAGACCTGGAACTATTTAAAGGCTTTGGGGTTTTTTGTTGTTTTGTTTTTTGTTTTGGTCATTGATTTTGTTGTTGTTTGGTTTTTGATTGTTGTTTTGTTTTTGCTTTGCTTTATTTTTGTGCTTATTATTGTCTCTGCATGTATATCGAGATAAGATACGTGGGATAAACAATCTGGAGGAGAAACCAATGGGACCGACACTTTTGGGGGAACATGGGAGAGAGGAGGCTGGGAAAGGAAGTGGGTGTTAACAAACCCAGGGACACAGGAACAACAAGTGATCTAAAATCAATGGCGAGGAGGGTGTAGGATGCCTGGTAGGGCTTGATCAAGGGCAAATTAACCGAGAGAAATTACAGAAACCCAAATGAAGGCCGAACATGATAGTGGGGCAAGAGAAAAGTAAAAAGGAAATAGAGGAAAGAACTAGGAGGCAAACGGCATTTATAGAGGTTTAAATGTAGGCATGTACATATGTAAATCTATTTATTTATGACAATGAGGAAATAGATCTATGTACATATATTTATATGTTAAGTATCAAGGTAACAGATGAACATTGGGCCTCTACTCAAGGACTCCATCAAAGCAAGAACACTTTGTTCTAATAACCTGGTATTTCATGACGCTCACCTTCCCTGACACGATCACTGAAGACAAAATGGGTGCATAAATAAACATGGTGAAGAAAGCTGACGGTGCCAGCTATCAAAGGTATAACATCTGGGATCTTAAAGGCTTGAAGATAAGCAGCCATCTAGCCGAGAAGCAACAAAGTCCACATGGAAGAAGCACACCAGCCTGTGTGATCATGAGGTGCTGATGGGATCAGGTATCAAAGATCCAGAACAAAAAAATCATATCAATGTGAATAATAGGGAGTGCAGAGTGGGGACCCAAAGTCCATCTATAGACAATTGGACACCCCCTCACAGAAGGGTCACAAGGAAGAGATGAGCCAGTGAGGGTGCAGTGTAGCAATGATGAAACATATAACTTTCCTCTAGTTCCTTAATGCTTCCTCTGCCCCACTATCATGACCTCAATTCTACCTTACAAATCTGGCTAGACCAGAGCATATGCACGGTTACAGATAAGAGCTGGAAACACAGGGAATCCAGCACAGATAAACCACTCAGGATCAATAATGAGAATAGCTAGCAACGCCACAAAGGTAAAGGGAAGGTGTGGGAATAAAGGGGAAACTGATCACAATGATATACATATAAACCCCTCTCTGGGGAATGGACAACAGAAAAGTGGGTGAAGGAAGACATCAGTCAGTGTAAGACATGAAAAAATAATAATTTATAAATTATCAAGGGTTCAGGAGGGAGGGAGAGAGGAAGGGTGGGTGGGGAGGGAGGGAAAAAATATGAGGAGTTGACACCAAGGGCTCAAGTAGAAAGAAATGTTTTGAGAATGATGATGGCAACAAATGTATAAATGTGCTTGACACAATGGATAGATGGATGGATTGTGATAAGAGTAGTTGTATGAGCCCCCAATGTCGGCCAATGGAGATCCCCTCATAGAGGGGTTTAGGAGAGGAGATGGGTTAATTAGGGTGCGAGGTAGTACCGATGAAGAACACAGCTTTCCCCCAGATCCTGGATGCTTCCTCCTCCCAACTACCATGATCCGAATTCTACCTTGCAGGGCTGGATAGGGCAGAGGTTGTACACTGGTACATATGAGGGCTGGAGGCACAGGGAATCCAGGGTGGATGATACCTTCAGGACCAAGGGTGTGAAGGGCAATGCTGGGAGAGTGGAGGGTGAGTGAGTTGGAAAGGGGGAACTGATTACAAGGATCCACATGTGACCTCCTCTCTGGGAGAGGGACAGCAGAGAAGGGGGGAAGGGAGACTCCGGATAGGGCAAGATATGACAAAATAACGATGTATGAATTACCAAGGGCACATGAGGGAGGGGGGAGAAGGGAGGGAGGGGAAAAAAAAGAGGACCTGATGCAAGGGGCTTAAGTTGAGAGCAAGTGCCTTGAGAATGATTGGGGCAGGGAATGTATGGATGTGCTTTATACAATTGATGTATGTATATGAATGGATTGTGATAAGAGTTGTATGAGTCCCTAATAAAATGTAAAAAAAGAAAAGAGGAGAAAAAAAATGATTAGGGCAAAGAATGTACAGATGTGCTTTATACAATTGATGTATGTATATGTATGAACTGTGATAAGAATTGTATGAGCCCCTAATAAATTGTTAAAAAAGAAAGAAAGAAAGAAAGAAGGGTGGAGAGACTCTGCCTCACTTGCCCTCAACGCATGCTGAGGGATCAACTGCTAGAGAAGGACGCCATGCTTGGTAAAGGGTAAGCCAAAGAGAGAGGGAAAACGTCACTGAGATGGATTGACACAGTGGCTGCAAGCACAGTGGCTCAAACACACAAAAGATGTTGAGGATGGCACAGGACTGATCGACATTTCATCCAGTGACACGCTGACTCAATCACCAACAATGACCAACGCTTTGTATTGTTCTGGGTCTATGCTTTTCCCATCTTCATAATTAAATTGTAGCTTCTATAAAGACTTAAGACCCAGTTAACATCTTTGTAACATTGTACACTTCCACAGTCACATCTCATTGGCTCTTCTCCCCTTAAAAATCCATCAATGAATGCATTATCTTCCAGCTAGTCAATGAAAACCTCAAAGAAGTTTATTGGAAAAATTAAAATAAAAAACAGATCAAGTCACAACTATAAGGAAGTACAGCAATGTCCTGGTAGATCTTTCTCTACTTGAAGAACATTCCATTGGTTTACTTCAAGCATGCTTATTCACTTCGATACTGTTTAGAAGTAAGGCCTCTGGGGCTTGTGGAAGTTGGCCTTCATAGGGTCCAATTTTTCAGGCTTCATGTGAAAATGTCACTGAATTGATTCAGTTACTTTTTCAGGGCAGCAACTGGAAAATCAGCCAGGGGAGTTACATATGCTAATGTATTAAAGAACCCAGCAGGCCTCCCTCCAGAAAAGACCAAATAAAAATCCTAATATTAAAATCTTGAGAACTTTCCTCCAGGAGCTCTTTTCAATGAAGTCATTAAATTGCAGAAACCTTTTGAGTACCACGGTTGCCCTGGCTTCGCAGGAATGAAAGGTTTGCCTCCCAAGTGTCTATCAGAATGATTTTTTTATCTTATTTTTAAATAGAGTTTATTGGTTCCACATTGAGAACATTTTTTATTTGAAGGGACAAAGGTGCCACCCACCTGCCTCAGAACCATCTGAGTTTATTCTGATCCAAGACATTAATAATGGCCCTCACTGAATATAAGTAAGGACCAAGATTTACCATCATTGACCGTGCCAATGACTCATTTCAGCCAAGCTCCAGTGTTAATCTGTATGCACATAAAGAAAGCCACAGGTTGTAAATTAAATTCCAAATAAGCCAGGAGGTGTATTGGATAAATTCACTCCTACCACTTCACAGAGATGTTTATGGAAAGGGTGCAGTTTTCTCCGGCATTTTGGGAGAAGCCATTTCAAGTCTGGCCTTTGAAGGTGTGGAGGAGAGCTCAATCGTCAAGTCTAACTGGTCTGTAATCGCAGAAGCAATAAACACAGGACAGCCATGATTGCAAGTATGCCAGCCCATTCCCTATAGAAATTCTGTGATCTTGGCTTTTACCCATACCCACCACCCATACCGGTCACCACTTGGAGAACACTCACCCAGTTACCTGATCTAGTCCATGAGTCAGTGCTGGGAAAACCTTCAAGAGAAAGGGCAATCAATAACAATCTTGGAGCATTTGTTCTCATCAAAAACTCAACCGTGCATTTTATTGAATCTCGTGGTGCCTGCAGATTTGCCCTGAGGCACACATTTGCCCAAATCCTGGGGTGGCCGGCAGCTAAAGGCTCGCCAATAGTGGCTGTTGGCCAAAGGAAGTTGTCTTCCCAACGCCATGTTCCCTCCCCAGGACCAACCCTCCGTCCAGTGTCTGTTGACTGTACGAGGACAACAGCTCAACCACCTTGTTTCAAAGAGGCACAGCTCTGAAAGGAGCCCCTCGTAGGATCAGAGGAGCACTGGCTTGTGGTGTGATCACAATCCATTGTCTTCCTTTGCCCAGGCCTGCCTTTCTTACCTCTCCCAGGTGTTGCTCCTCAAAGCAGTCCCCAAATGTTGCCGTTGCATGCAAATCTAGAAACTCGAAGCCTAGTCCTGGGCTGCCCAACCTACATGAGTGGGAACCAGAAGTGATCCAAGAAAACAGACTCCGAAATGAAATGTGCGGAATAGCAATCAGGGTCCCAGACTTGGTGGCAGAAGGAGGATAAAACTCCTGGTGTGCGAATGCTGTGCAAAATGGTTAAACTTGCACCGAATGAGGAATAAAATAGACAAGGCACTGGTGGGTGCAGCAGCTACGACATTTGAAGTTTTCAGAGGAAATAGTAATTTCAAGGAATTTGGGTTGATGGATCTGTCCAAGGGTGCTATGGACATATTCTAACAGAAAACAAGTGGGTCTCCTTGACAGAACATAAAGTAACTCTCAACCCGCAGCCAGAGGGCAGAAAAAGTAGACATTCAAACGCATAACAAATATCAGAGTAGCAGGGCTCCATGTTGTTAAGCAGAAGAGCAGCGAGAACCTTCTTCCCTGCCCTCAGGACCCATAATGAGAGTAATGAGACCAGGATGGAAGGGGAAGGTGGGGGAGAAAGGAGAACTGATCACAATGATCGACATATAACCCCCTCCCAGGGGGACGGACACCAGAAACGTGGGTGAAGGGAGACTGTGGTCGGTGTAAGACATGAGAAATAATAATAATTTATAAATGATCAAGGGTTCATGAGGAAGGGAGGCTGGGAGAGCAGGAAAATGAGCTGATCCCAAGGGCTCAAGTAGAAAGAAAATGATTTGAAAATGATGATGGCACCATATGTACAAATGTGCTTGACACAAGGTTGTATTATGGATTGTGATACGAGATGTAAGAGCCACCAATAAAATGATTCTTAAATAAGTTTTATTTTTTTATTTATTATATCTATACCTACTACTCATTAGTGCCACCGAAAAAGCCAATCCAAACTATCATCACATACTGAGAGGAACAGCAAAGAGCATTACTACCCTTTAAGTCCTAGTGACTACAGATGCCTTCCCGATAGCTATGAAAATGAATATGCTCACTAGCTCGATGGCTACCTGCCATACATGTCACGTGGCTGCTGTAGTAAAGAGGACACCCCTAAGAGGACACATCCTTTGCCACTTGTTCTTAGTTATGGTGCCATGTTTATAACTGGTTTTTTTTTCTCTTACCCTTTGGATGGTATGGGGAAGAAATCTACAAGATAGTTAAAGCCAGACCTAGGGAAGCATCCCTACTTAGGTTTTTAAAATCTGGTTTAATTGGGCAATTCATTTGACTTCTCCAAGCAAACTTCTTATTCCATGAAACCAAAAGTTCCAACCCCCTTTTCAATGAGTTACACCCCCCAAAACACACACCAAAAAGCTGATTCTGACTCAACCACCTAATAGAATAAAGAAGAACTACCCCATAGCGTCTCCAAAGCCATACTCTTTACATAACCAGACTGCCACATCTTCCTCCAACAAAGCAGCTAGTGAGTTTGAACCTCTGACTTTTTTAGTAAAGAGCCAAACACTTAAACCACTGTGCCACCAAGTTTCCTTCATGGTGACTAGTGATAACAAATTAATCATTTCCTAGAATTATCTGAGGATCTTTTGACAGACTATTTGAAAATTAACTGTCGAAGAATCAGAAATATATTTCCAACAAAATACTGTGTATTATTATGACGACTCTTATGATTATGAGTTTATTATCCAGTAATATGTGTAGAGCACAGGGACAATTTTTTTAAACATTTCATTAGGGGCTCATACAACTCTTATCACAATCCATACATATACATACATCGATTGTATAAAGCACATCCGCACATTCCCTGCCCCAATCATTCTCAAAGCGTTTGCTCTCCACTTAAGCCCCTTGCATCAGGTCCTCTTTTTTTCCCCCTCCCTCCCTGCTCCCCCTCCCTCATGTGCCCTTGGTAATTTATACATTGTTATTTTGTCTTATCTTGCCCTATCCGGAGTCTCCCTTCTCCCCCTTCTCTGCCGTCCATCTCCCAGGGAGGAAGTCACATGTGGATCCTTGTAATCAGTTCCCCCTTTCCAACCCACTCACCCTCCACTCTCCCAGCATCGCCCCTCACACCCTTGGTCCTGAAGGTATCATCCACCCTGGATTCCAGCACAGGGACAATTTTAACTATAGATTCTGAGTGATTTTTGAAACGTGTTAGTTTTAATTCTTTGAAAGAGAGAGTTGACAACCCCTAGTTATATGGTTTAAGAAATTACATTTTTCCAAACAAAAATAGAGCATATGATCTAGCAAAAGATATTCTTCTGAATGTGAATATGTATGTGTATAAGGCTTACTGATTCTCCAGGATCAAGAAGAGTTCTTAATAATAGCATTTTTCAAAGCAATGATTTTTATTGGCCCATTACTCCTGAAGAGATTAAACTCACATAATGAGGGTGGTTTGGGGACATACAGTCCCATCTCCACAGAGCCCAGCATCTGGAAAGAAAGGTCCAGGATCTTGACTCGAAGGATGTAAAGTGTATTCTCTTTGTCTCGAGCACAGAGACCATCTTCTTGTCTCCTTATCTTTCCATTCTCAATGAATTATTGCTTTGCTAACAACATTGCTCCCTTTGTTACTTTTCTTCATCAAAGGTTTCAGTGGTCCTTGGAGAAATGAATGCCATGGCCCTATGGGTTGTGTTTAAATTTTGAGTTTAAAAAATTTATCTTAACTATGTTTACATTTATGTTTACATAAATGTTGCCAGTTCTGCACTCAAGACAGCTATTTCTGTTATATTTAATTGGACATGGTGATTTATTGCACATGCTACTAGGAGAAAATGAACAACTCTGTCATTATCTCTAGGACGATGAGAATTTGAATTTTAACTTCACATTTTAAAACTATTTCATTCCAGAAAATCATTTAATCTTTCTGGTTATCAATATGTTCATCTGTGCATTGATGATAATAAAATATCAATATCTACATCATAGTTCTGTTGTAAAGATGAAGTAAATTTGCCTGTAAAAGGCTTAACATAGTAACTGTCGTATGGTACACAATCTACTTTTGCTATCACTACCAAGGATAGCTCTCCAGTCCATCAATGAAATCTACTTTGCTTTAGAATATTATGAAGGTTATTTTACTTTACTTCTTCCTACTATGAACAGAAGAGAATGACCATATCTATGGATATATAGTTCTCCTTACATTTGTCCAAACTTTTCCTTTTATGTGTTCTTAGAAATAGACTTTCTGAATCACAAAACATGCATTTTTCTCACTCTATTTAAAGCCATTACGAGAGTCTAAAAGAAATAGGTTGTCGATTTTATTACTCTTTCAAATTTTTTCAAAGAAATTGGAAGTTGTCAAAAATGATATGGCACATTTGAAAAAAGATATCATAGACATTGATGAGATGAAATGGACTGGGTTTAGCCATTTTTCATTAAACAATCACATGGTCTACTATGCCAAAAAAAAACGATACACTGAAATAACTATATCACCCGGTATGAAGCAGGGAACCAATAGAGGGTCTGAGGGGCCAGCCCCATTCACAATAACATGGACAGTCCCACCTCCCTCCAGAAGAATTCACTTCAGAGGACAGCACTGAAGCTACAACTCAGGGAGAGGGACACATCTGATCAGAGCACACAGAATCAGACTAAAAGGGAAGGAGAGTAGAACACATCCTGTCCCACCAAATCCCAAGGGCAATATTGCTGCTCAGAGAAGCCAATGCACAGAGAAGACCGTAGGGCCGGCCCCAACATGAGACAGGACATCCCTCACTGACCCATAGCACTTCGAGGGACAACACTGGAGGCACAGTGCAGGAACTGTGCCGGATATGACCCCACCACGCCAGGGTGAAATGTTAAGGGCGTGCAACAGAGCAGCAAGGGGAACAGAGCAATGAAGTTCCCAGGGGATACCACAAATAGACTTTGGGCATGGCTCCCCATCAGACTCAAACATAAAAGACTCCTAAAGGTCAACAAACAGACCTTGAACTATTTATAGGCTTTTTTTGTCATTTTGTTTTCTTTTGTTGTTTTGGTTTGCTCTGTCTTGTTTTTGTGCTTATTATTGTCTCTGCATGTATATCTAGATAAGATAGGTGGGACAAACTGTCTGGAGGAGAAAACAACGGGACTAATGGTTGGTTCTGGGGGGACACGGGAGAAGGAGAGGCAGGGGAAAAGAAGTGGGTGTTAACAAACCCAGGGACAAGGGAACAATAAATGATCTGAAATCGATGGCAAGGGAGATGTAGAATGCCTAGTAGGGCTTGATCAAGGACAATGTAACTGAGAGGAGGTACTAAAACCCAAATGAAGGCCAAACATGATACTGGGACAATAAAGAAAGTAAAAGGAAATAGAGGAAAGAACTGGGAGGCAAAGGGCATTTATAGAGGTCTAAATTCAGGCATATACATATGTAAATATACTTTTATATAATGATAGGGAAATAGACCTATGTACATATATTTGTAGGTCTGGTATAAGGTAGCAGATGGACATTGGGCCTTAACTCAATTATTCCCTCAGCAAAGGAACACTTGGTTCTAGTAACCTGGCATTCTGTGTGTGATGCTCACCTTCCCAACATGATCACTGAAGACAAAATGGGTGCATATGCAAATGTGCTGAAGAAAGCTGATGGTGCCTGGCTATCAAAAGATATAGTGTCTAGTGTCTTAAAGGCTTGAAAATAAATAAGCAGCCATAAACAAGCAGCCAACTAGCTGAGAAGCAACAAAATCCACATGGAAGGAGCACACCAGCCTGTGTGATCATGAAGTGTCGATGGGATCAGGTATCAGGCATCAAAGACTCAAAACAAAAAAGCTTATCAATGGAGTGGAAACTCAAAGCCCATCTGTAGACAATTGGACATCCCCTCACAGAAGGGTCACAAAGAAGAGATAGTCGATCAGAATGCAGTACAGCATAGATGAGACACACAACTTTCCTCTAGCTCTTTAGTGCTTCCTCCCCCCACCCCCCACTATCATGACCTCAATTCTACCTTAGAAATCGAATTAGACCACAGCTACAGATAAGAGCCCAAAGCACAGGGAATCCAGGATAGATCAACCCCTCGGGGTCAACAAGGAGAGTAGCAATAACAAGAGGATTCGGTAAGTAGGGGAGAGCAGGGGGTAAGAAAGGGGGAATAGACCACAGGGATTGATCTAGAACTGCCTCCCAGGGGGACGAATAATGGAAAAGTGGGTGAGGGGCGATGGAGAATGATGTAAGATATGGAAATAATAATCTGTAACTTATCAAGGGTTCGTGAGGAAGGACGGGCGAGGGAGAGGGAAGAAATGGGGAGCGGATATCAGGGGCTCAAGCGGGAAGAGAATGCTTTGAAAATGATGATGGCGGCACAGGTGCAATAGTGCTTGACACATTGGAGGAATGTATGGATTGTGATGAGATGTAAGAGCCCCTAATAAAAGTATATTTTAAGATCTAGACTGAACTGGAACATTGTCAATGTAATATCTACACACCTACACGACCAGTTAATACAACTATTATCAAATTTATACACCAACCACCAAACCCAACGTTAAAGAAATGAAAGATTTTTATCAACTTTTTCCATCTAAAATGCAACAAACATGCAATCCAGATGCTTTCATAATTACTGGTGATTGGAATACAAAAGTTGGAAACAGCTATTAGTAGTTAGAAAAATACACCTGGGTGACAGAAGTGGCACTGGCGATCACAAGATAGAATTTTACATGATCGTGACCTAATCATTGGAAATACCTTTATGTAACAACATAAGCAGCATACACACACCGGGTGGAATGGACAGAAATCATACAGACTACATTAGTGGAAAGAGACCATGAAGAAGCACAGTCCCACCAGTCAAAACAATGCAGGCCAAGCGCAGAAAGGATTGTCAACTGCTCCTCTGCAGGTTTAGTTGAAGCTGAAGAAAAATGTTTAAAGTCCACCGAAGCAAGATTTTGAGTATGTTCCACCTGAATTTATAGACCACCTCAAGAGTGGACTTGACACGTTAAACAATAGAAGAAAGTACAATGGAAGCAAAGTAGCTTCAGTATGCACATACAGCTGTTTGCTCAAAGTGAGGAGGACTTGAAGCACTTGCTAATGAAGAGCAAGGGTTACAGCTTTCAATATAGAGTACAACTCAATGTAAAGAAGGCCAAAATCCTCCCAACTGGACCAGTAGGTGACACCTTAGTAAATGGAGAAAAGATTAGATTCAGAGGATTTCATCATGTTTGGATCCACAAACAATGTTCATAGAAGCAGCATTCAAATATCAAACAAGGCACTGTATTGGGTAAATCTGCTGCACAGGACCACTTTCAGACGCTAAAATGCCCTTTTACAAACTAGGATGTGTCTGACCGAAGCCGTAGCATTTTCAGTCACCTAACATGTATGTGAAAGTGGAACATTTAACAAAGAAGACTTAAAAAAGAATCCATGTATTTGAATTATGATGCTAGGAAGAATATAGGAAGTACCATGGATTGCCAAAGAACAAATAGCTCTGTCTTGGAAGAAATATGACCTGCGTGCTCCTTAGAAGCAAGGATAGAGAGATGTCATCTCATGTACTTTGGACATGTTATCAGGAGAGCAGAAGGGCAGTGATCAAAGAGAAGACCTTCAACAAGTTGGCCGTGTACAATGGCTGCAACAATGGGCTCAAACATGAAAACAATTGTGAGGACGGCTCAGGACTGAGCAGTGTTCTGTCCTTTTGTACAAAGGTTGCTCTGGTCGGAACCCACTCAATGGCACCTAACGACAGCTCAGAGCCCTTGTACATAGCCTGATTCTACTTGTGACCATGTGAGAGGTCTCATTTGTACGCAGCACCATGACATCATGGAATTTAATGTTGGAGAAAATGTGAGTTTCTTGATGATTGAGCACCTGTGGAGGCAGAAACCTCATCATTTGCCTCTTCCAACAATTCAACCCCCCAAGAAATATCTGCTCTCTGATCAACAAAGCTCCCCCTATTCCCTGGCCAGAAAGAGCGAAATAGGTAAAATCTCTCTCTACCTGCCATCCTTTTAGACTCTGGAATCCAGACATCATGCTGCCCCTCACGAAGGTTCTTCCGGTCTCTCCTCTCCTTGATGCCTTTGACCTCAGCATTAAATGCACGATACGGGGACACTGCTGGCCACATCCTCTGCATGCCCTCTGACACGTCTCAGTGCCTGCCCTAGGTCACCCAGATGTGGTCTGAATAGGACCAATGGCTAAAGCAATGATGGATTCATTCTTTGGAAAATCCCATCCACGTTTTCATGATCACATCCCACTGAAAACCCGTATGAGGGCCTTATATTCCTTCACTTGAAATGATCCCAGCCATATCACTTCCAGAATAAACAACTCCATTTGTATCGAACTTTCTAGAACAAAAACAATAACAAAACGTTGCAGCCAATACAAACTACTGGGATGTTATCTTGAAAAAGACAGCAAAATTTTTTTTAGTTCCTGTAAAAAAAAAATTAGGAAATTAAGCTCTCACTGACTCATGATCACGGTCTCAAGTTTATGCTCCACGGAGAAGAAGCTGAAATCAACTGTGGAGCTCTCACTGAGCTGCAAACTTTATTGTTCATCCTGAACAATGTCTCTGCCGCATGCCACCACTGGCTTTTAAAGAGAAGACTTTATAAGTGGTGCTGTCCTACCTTTAACTACATTTTAATTTAAATATATTTTTAATCATAGCTTTTAAATTTCCCTTCACTAAATAACCAAAATGTAAAGTAATAGGATATTCTAAAATGCATTCCAAAACCTCTTTGTCGGGGTTTAACTATTCCACTTGCATTATTTCTCTTAGGCTCATTTAGTTACTCTCTAATTTTATGGGGTTTTAGAGAAGTGGTGCATGTGATGCCATCACCAATTATGCAGGAACTGTTTCCAGGTAGATTAGGAGAAGAATCAATGAAGTAGTGGGAAGTTGAGCCAGAAGTCCTTACGAACCTACCTAGTGCAAATCCCAATGCCCCTGGTAAGAAGAGGCAAAGATCTACCAAGAAGAGAGCCGAAACTGATGGTAACTGACTGAGAATGAGGGCTGAACCAGATTAGGGTAAGAAAGAAAGAGAAACAGGAGACTGAAGATAAAATTACGCAGCATCTTCACACACACAATGTGCTACAGCCTCTATTCCGTGCTTTAACCTGGGAACTGGTGTAGATCTCACAATGGCCCGATAAGGGAAGAATCTTACTGTCATCCACTTCCACAAATGAGGAATCTAAGGCACACATAAGCTACCCAAAGCGACCAGCTGGGAACAAAAACAAGGACCCTGCCCAGAGTCGGAAGTACAACTGCTAGAACATGGACGTGCTGCTCCGAGCCCTCTGGTACTCCGTAAGTGGACAGCAGCTAACAGCAAGCTCCATGATTGGAACTTGGAACCCCCCACAGCCCTGCAAGAGGAAGACCTGGCAAACTGAGGCCCTAGAGCTTAAAACTAGCCCATTTCCATGTTCTATTGCAACTCATAGCAACCCTGGAGGACAGAGTAGAAGTACACACACACACACACACACACACACACACACACACACACACAGAGTTGTCAAGGCTCTGAATCTTGCGGGGGAAATCAACTGCCACATCTTTTTCTCCAAGAGAAACTGGTAGGTTCTAACCTCTGAGCTTTCGCTGCTGCCTGGACAATGGCAATTCTAATGGTGTCCACTTGGCCTTTCCTACCATGATAGCCTTTATTACACATTTCAGGGATCCAGTATGGAGGTCCTGCCAGTTACTAAGCATGTCTATTTCAATGATGCATTCTGGAAATGGGGAAATAATGGCAGGATGGGTTCAGGGCCCACTGGACCCACAGTGAGGCATACCTGAGCTAAAACTCCATCGATAACTTGACCTCCATATACCCCCACACTGACTGGCGGGCCTTCAAAATATTTTTGGTCTTTTGGAATTAGTGTCAGTTCAGAGCCAGTATCCAGTAATCTCTGAAAATTTTAATTACTTCCTTCCCCCCAATGAGCAGTCTCTCTTGTGAAAGGCTGCAGATGCCTTTGGGGAAGGCTAGAAGAAAGACTGGCAGTATAGACCTTCGGTGATATAGCAGGGTCTTTTCCCTCATTCAAGGGGTTGTGGGTCTGTAAAGTGGCTCAGGTCTGGGAATGGATTAAGTGGTCTTTACTCTCTATTCTGCTGTTCACCTGATCTAGCATTCTTCTGCCTGTGTAGATCACGGAAATATTTAGTAGGTTTCTCATGTATTTCACGCCTAGGGACTCCATGGCTAAGTAGCCAATGTCATAAGTCCGCATGAGACAGGTTGCTTTGATGACTACGGAAACCTTGCTGTCCATTAGGATAAACACGTCCACCTGTCTCTGTTGATTCAATGCTGACACCTGCCCTCCACCACCACAGGGCCCAATCAGCCCAGTGTAGGCAAATGTTGGAGTTCACTTAGGGCAGTTCCCACTGTTAGTCCTGTGTACATAAACTAGCAACCACAGGAGTCTTCAGAGATGCTGGGGCCCACTTCACAAAGTTGTTCCTTATGGTTGTGGTAAAAGGTATGTCCTCAGGGCACTCTGCTTTTGCATCTATGGGATTATTCTGATAGATCCATTCCAACATACCAATTTCCCTAAGCTTTTGCATGCCTTCTTCTCCAGTGTACCAAGGTAGGTCAGGTGCCTCAAATTGGTGTAATCTAAGCCATCTGGCAACCCATGCTTCAGTGAACCAACCAAATAAGCAATTAGATCCTCTCTTAACCTCTCTTGCCGAGTCATTGAAGGAAGAATCTGTGCTTAGTGGCCCCATATCAAGAAACTCAAACTGGTCTAATGTCACATGCCTTGCACCAGTATCCCACACCCTTAGTCACCATTCCCAGCGATATTCCCCAGGCTTCTGCTTGTATTAGAAAACTCAAGCAGATCTTTAGTATAGCGCACTTCTTCCTGAGACATCATCTGAACCTCACCTTTAGGACCTTTCTGAGACTTAATTCTTGTTACAGGTCTAGAGGAAATAATGGGTGCGGTGGGGGTCAGGGGGCTACTGGAGGCAGCAATATCTTGTAAGGCATCCCCTGGGCAATGCTATAGATGCAGCCTCGCCTGGCAGGTCAGCTGCAACAGTTTGGTTCATCTGCTCAGGTGTGAGTTGTTTTACTGATAGTGGATTGATCCCCTCAGGTGGGTAGGGTGATTCTATTGACTGGGGTGGCTCAGTCGACTCTAAAGGCTCAATATTCTCCTCTTCTGGATCATCAGCCCACATATTCCCATCCCATGTTTCAGTGTCCCAGTTCTTTCCGATTGATGCCCTTATTTTAACCTCAAACACTGCTCTAGACCGCAATTCAACTGACGCTGCAACTCAGCTACTTGTATTATGAGCCTCTGGATTTGGTCTTGAGCAACATCAGCTCTATCACTAGAGGTCAGAAGACTCTCCATTATAGCACATGCAGTAGCTTTTAGGGTTATTATTCGGGACTTGAGACATGATTCTGAGATTATCCATTTCCTTGGTCACATTTTCTATTGTAAGATGGACCAGCCAACCAGCTTCCCTAGACTTCTCATCCTAATCAAGCTGCTGGAAAATATCAAACACACAATCACCCAGAGCCTCTCCTCTCACCAGCACTTCACCTATTTGTAGTTATACTGTGGATATTAGCTTTTCTACTTCACACCATGGATTAACACCACCCCCTCTAATAAGAGTGGGGGACTTTCCCATGCCTTTAGCGGGAGAGAGAGCATTATCAGGGCTGTTGAGCCTAATCACACTGGAGAGACAATTTGAGAAGCTCATAATTATAATTTTGTTTCTCTAGGACCACTCCATGTACCAATTGTGTTAGACAGGATTCTCTCGAGAAACAAAAATAGGACACTTAGATTATATATACAGAACTAAAGAATATAACAGCTAATTAGTCCACACAGCAGTACAGAGGGCTCAGTTCAACTCACTTCCATGGAGCAGTTAATATACTGGAAGTCTTTCAACTCACGAGGGTCCAAGGCCAAGGCAGACAGTCCAGCCACAGGCAGCAAACAGCAGGTCGGGTCACCAACAGTCAGTAGTTTAGGAGCTTAGCGAAGCAGGCCCAGATGGGATAGGGAACTCCAGCAATCAAGATGACAGAATCTGACAGCCTCAAGCAGAAGCAATGTATACCGGCAGCGTGGCAAAGCAGGTTTCAAAGGAAACTTAAGCTCTAGTGATACACTCCATAGGTTGGCTGTCACACAGGTAGTGTAGCTCACAAGTTGAGGCAGAGAGCTAGCTAAAGCAGCAGCACGCGCTCTGATCACCAGAGAGCAAGAGAGAGAAGGGCGGAGCTTGCTGAGTCATTTATCTCCTTGCCCTCCAATCAAACTGCAACCTTATTAATCCCACATGATCCTATTGGCCAGGTTGGCATAATAACCCTATCTATCACAAGTTGTAATCCATATTGAAGGCTACAATCCATGATCTTCATCGGCAAGTGCCTCAAGTCCTCACTTTCAGCAAGCAAGTTCATATCCATATTAAAGATTGTTTTTTTTAAACATTTTATTAGGGGCTCATACAATTCTTATCACAATCCATTCATATACATACATCAATTGTATAAAGCACATCTGTACATTCTTTGCCCTAATCATTTTTTTACATTTTATTAGGGGCTCATACAACTCATTACAATCCACACATATACATACATCAATTATATAAAGCACATCCATACATTCTTTGCCCTAATCACTCTCAAAACATTTGCTCTCTGCTTAAGCCCTCTGCATCAGGTCCTCTTTTGTTTTCCCCTCCCTCCCCGCTCCCCCCTCCCTCATGTGCCCTTGGTAATCCACAGATTGTTATTTTGTCATATCTTGCCCTATCCTGAGTCTCCCTTCCTCCCCTTCTCTGCCATCCATCTCCCAGGGAGGAGGTCACATGTGGATCCTTTTAATCAGTTCCCCCTTTCCAACCCACTCACCCTCCACTCTCCCAGCATTGCCCCTCACACCCCTGGTCCTGAAGGTATCGTCCACCCTGGATTCCCTGTGCCTCTAGATCCCATATGCACCAGTGTACAATCTCTGCCCTATCCAGTCCTGCAAGGTAGAATTCGGATCATGGTAGTTGCGGATCTGGGGGAAAGCTGTGTTCTTCATCGGTACTACATCGCACCCTGACTGACCCATCTCCTCTCCTAAACCCCTCTATGAGGGGATCTCCAGTGGCCGACACTTGGGCCCTGGGTCTCCTCTCTGCACTTCCCCCTTCATTCACTATTATATATATATATACACACGCATATATATTCTTTTTTTTTTTTTTGCATGATGCCTTATACCTGGTCCCTTTGGCCCCTCGTGATCGCACCGGCTGGTGTGCTTCTTCCATGTGGGCTTTATTGCTTCTGAGCTAGATGGCCGCTTGTTCACCTTCAAGCCTTTAAGACCCCAGACACTATCTCTTTCGATAGCCGGGCACCATCAGCTTTCTTCGCCACATTAAGCCTACCTCCATCCTAAAACTGAATTCCTTTGCATATAATCCAGCTCTTTGAGTATTTGCTCAGCATACAGATTGAATAAGTATGGTGACAGGATACAGCCCTGACACACACCTTTCATGATTTTAATCCATCTAGGATGCCCTTGTTCTGTTCCCCCAACTGCCTCTTGATCCATGTACAGCTTCTGAATGAACATACTTAAGGGCTCTGGAATTCCCATTCTTCTCAAGCCTATCCATAGGCTTGGTTATGATCCACACAGTCGAATGCTTTGGCATAGTCATTGATACAGAAGTAAACATCTTTCTAGTATTCTTTGCTTTCAGCCAAGCTTCCTCTGACTTTAGCAATGATAACCGCTGTTCCATGTCTTCTTTCTGATCCAGCCTGGGCCTCTGGCAGTTCCCTGTCAATATGCTACCATGCTGGAAGCTCTCACTCATCTGTGCCAGAAAACTTGGAAGATAATGACTTAGCCAACTGACTAGAATAGATTCCTATTTCTACCCATTCCAAAGAAGGTGACCCAACAGAATACACAAATTACAGAACACTATCAATATTACAGGCAAGTAAAATTTTGCTGACGATCATCTAACAATGGTTCATGATTACCAGGTAATTCTGTGGAGACTATTAGCATTTGTGACCATTTCCTAAAAGATGGCTAAGAGAGTAGTCTCATCTCAGCACGTAGAACAAATGCCTGAAGGTTCATAACGTAATCTCTGCCCATATCGTACATTATTGTGTGTAATTTCCTGGTTGGTTCCAATATTGAAGTTTTGAAATATTTTAATTCTGAAGTTATAATTGCTGGGCTGGGCTTGTCTATACCTGTGTATGTAGCTTTTAATGCCAAATAAGGCATTTTCAAAACCTCATCAAATCTGGCTAGTCTCTTTTTCAGCCTTGGCCACGGAATCTTTGGATGCTAGTCTTCAAGGACTTCAGATAAAATTTATTCTCATGATTTTCTATCTTGTCTTTTAGCAACTTCCCTTTTTAAAATTGATTTGGGGCCTATTTCTCCCTTTGTACAATACATAAAAGCCTACCACTTTGGCTAAAGATGTGAATCCTGATCTCAATCTCTCCAGTTACTAAATTAAAGTAAGAAGTCATTTAATTTCTCTGAACCTCACAGTTGGTTTTTTGTTTTGTTTCCAATCTTGACCATAAAATGGGGGGGGGGAGTAATGCTTGCCTACTTACCACAGAACGAGATCTGACTTACGTGTTTTGGACACATTAAAAAGGGACATCAGGGCTGGTGAAATCAAAACCCAGTGAGGGGCATCTGTGGTGAGATGCATGAGCACAATAGTTGCAATGTTCTGGCAATTGTGAGAACGATGCAGGCCCCAGGGAACATCTCGTTCTACCACACATAGAAGGTTGAACCAACTCAAGCGCTACCAACAAAGCCCTTACCTTGAACAGTTAACATCTGTTAAAGCCTGGGAAAGGTAATACTAAAACCAAACCAAACTCACTGCCAACAGATTGATTTCAACTCACAGTGACCCTGTAGGAATGAGTTAGAATTGCCCCCACTGGTTTTCCCAGACTGTAAATCTTACAGAAGCTGACGGGCACAGCTTTCTCCCACAGAGCCCTGGTGTGTTAACACTGCTGACCTTTCAGTTAGCCGTCAAGGACTTAATCACCGTGTCACCAGAGCTCCTTCATTTAATCATATGATATTATTCAGGTTTCTTTCCTGTCTCGGGCACATTTTAATTATGAATCTACATGTTCCGTGTAAAATAGAACATTTTAATATAATAATTAGAAGACAAATAAAATGAGAACCTGGGAGAAGCATGAAAGAATATTGGCTAAACCATCATCTTATGGATCCAAAGCCTCCATATTTAAACGGGTCCCACCTGCCTATCAAGTAAGGGTGTACCATTTGAGGAGGGCAAGGGGTGATGTGAAGGGTCGAATCCATCATCTGTGCTCTGGAGAGGTAAATTGGATACATCACACTTAGTCATGCATCTCGTTAGATTTTGTTTTGTTTTCGTCACCTAAAATAGTTCTCTCAACTTAGTTTGTCTACCGTTGCACCACATCCAAGTTATATTTCAGCATTTAATCTCACTACTAGGTGATATTGGATCATTTATTGATCATTTATTTAAATTCGTATTTGCCAGCTTTCTTCATCGTAGTGCATGTTTTCCCTGTGAACGGAATAAGTAAACCATAGAGCAGGACATTAAGATCTATCCTCTTTCACAGTAAGCTTTCATCTAATGATTCTTACGGTAATAAGTGATTTATTTTTGCTTGACTGATTATCGTATTGCTAATTTCAAAACAATGATGTCTTGAATTTCATCATTTCTTCTCCCATTTTTAGCTGGAACGCTTCAGTCCAAAAAGCACTTCCCCTGAAGAAGAAGCGTTTTTTAAATGACATATTCTGAAAGTTTCCTAGAGCCATTGATATATTAAATATTTAATAGGCCTTAAAATATTTGTTGTGGCTCAGAAATCACAAGTCTAAAATAAAGCCACGTGCTCCATAAATTCCTGGGGAGTGACCTTCTGGCTCCACTTGTTCCATAGCGAACAAGCTGCATCATTTATTGCCTGTCCATGGGTAGCTGGTCTCTGATCTACCAACTACTTCTCTCAGGGCTGCCTCTACTTGTGTTCTCATGGGGCAAACTCTAGTAAGTAAGTCTCTCACAAGTCTGTGGCAGTGGTGGGGGGAAGTGAACACTTGGGAGCTCGTGTTGCTCAGACACCTGAACTAGGAGGCTAGTGTGAGATCAATCCAGACTCTACTACCAATTAACTATTATGTGGAGCAGCTTCCATGTCTGACAACGTTCTAGCCATCAGTCCTAAGATTCTATGCCTACTCATAGTCGCTCATGAATTAGATCAGCCTGCCCCTCCCCACCACCACCGCCACCTTGATTCTTTATCTTAAAACTCTCTGTCAGTCCAGTTTCCAGACATTCACGACTATGTACAAAATATTTACTTTAAAATACCAGCGGGGCAGAGCTGTATTATAGGCGCAATATCTGGGGTCACCATCGTGCCAAGTGTTTATTGAATGCTTACCGAGGGCTACACACTGCAAAGTACTAAGCCCACACGAGCTCACAGTTAACTCTGTTAACTCAGCGCAAGAGCAGCACTATTATCATCTCAATGTTGTAGAAAGAGGGAAAGGAAAAAAGAAGTGAAACTTAGAAGGGACTTGGTCAAGCTGAAGGGCGGGGGGGGGGGGGGGGCCAATATCAAACCTGGATGTGTCTGGTGTAATTGAAGTCATGGGCAGAAATCCTCCAGCAAAGGACCAAACCCAAAACTCCCTGTCCCTGTGCTGATTCCGACGCATCGTGACAAAATAGGACAAAGTAGAACTGCCTCTTTGGGTTGTTGAGAATTTAAATCTTTACAGGTAGAAAGCCTCATCTTTCTCATGTGGAGTGACTGGTGGATTCAAACCACTGACTTTGTAGTTAGCTGCTCAATGCATATCCCATTATGCCACCAGAGAAGCAAAGTAGCTGGGGACATTACTGACACATATTATCCTTTTTCCTTTTATCTCTTTCTTTCTCTAGATGAACTTGTTTGTCACTAAAGACTCCAAGCCCATTTCAATTTAACTTTTCCTCCACTTTTTTTTAAGCCTCTCAAACCATTATTTAGGTTTGAGGAATAGGGGTGGGTTGGGTGGGGAGGGACTGGTTAAAGAAATGTACTATATATATGTTTACATAGTTCATCTCAAAAAATGAAATCAACAACAATATCCTATTAAACCCTCTATATATGTGGTGTGTTTTTTTTCTATCCCCCTCCATCCCTTCCCCTTTCCCTGATCCCACCACTTCCCATAGCAAAATCTTGTCTATCGGTGTAGAACCCACATTTCCTGTATCATTTTCTAAGAAGCAACCTTTTAATACTTATCTCATCAATGGAACAATCATAGCTTTACCCCCCATGAAAGGGAGCTTACAAAGTTCTAACTTAACTAAGAAAACAATTGGCGTGGTGCAGGACCGTGCAGTGTCGAGCTCTGTTGTGCACAGGTCGCTTTGGGTCAGAACTGACTTGATGGTAGCTGACAACAACAAACTAAAGGGTAAGCAGTAAATGATTTAAAATGTAGTATTTAACACCCAACATTATCGGTGTTCCATTTTATATTTTTGAATTCTTGAAAGCAATGTGTTTTTTAATAACTAAGTATCAATTATTGAACATGAATTTTAAATCAGAGATTTCAAATACTGTTGTTTCCAAGAGAGTTGCTGCCTTACTGGTCGACAATCCCCTCACTCTCTGTTTTTCTGCAATGTAATAAGTTCACCTGGCAGCCAATCCATTCTTTTCCTTCCCGCCTCAGAAAGAACCTTCTCACTGAATCAGAATATACGTGTGTGTGTGTGTGTGTGTGTGTACGCACATCTACATGGCAACTAGGGAATTATCTTCTGAAAGGAGTCTTCTTTTCCTGCCAAAAACACAATTCCATTCCTCACCCCTTTCTCTTACAGGAAGAAGTAACTTGCCTTCTTTCATATTTTAAATGGAAGTAAATTTTACTTTTGTTGGATAGCACTCTAAAATTGAGGTGTTTGGCATGATTTAAAATGATTGACCCACACATTTATGTTCATTGCTCACTATTGACAATAACAAAACAATGAAGAAACCTGAATGCTCATCAGTAGAAAAATGGATTAACACACTGTGTAGTTCACACAATGGAATACTATGCAACATTAAAGAATAATGATGTACATTCTAAAATTGATTGTGGTAATGATTGTACAATTCTTCTTGATATGACTGAACAATTAAATTAATTGTATGATATATGATTATGTGCCAATAAACTATTAAAAAGTGAAAAAAATAAAATCAAAATAAACCACATACACTTTTATTTACACAGGAAAAATAAAAGAATAATGATGTATCTGTAAAAATTCTCATAACTTGGATGAGACTGGATGAGCTAAGTAAAATAAGTCAATCACAACTATAAGAATAAGACAACTATTATAAATTTTTTTAATTTTTAAAGGTTTTCACACAAAAAGAAACATTCTTTGGTTACCATGGGTGAGAGGAGAAGAAAGGGCAAATTACCAACCGGAGAATAAATGCATATTTACTTGGGTTAAGGAAATGGCAGCATGTAAGAGGGGTATCAGCAAAAATTAATGACGACCAAAAATAGGCACTGGAAGGAGTACCAGGGTTAAAAGCAAAAGGGCTAAATACTATTATATGCATACTCCTATAATAACAATCATCTATGAGAAGATAATGCAGGAAGGCCCACGATAACCATAATCTATGAGTTGACATCATGCTTGGTAAAGTAGAGAGGCAGCCACACAGAGGAAGACCCTCAATGAGATGGATCGACACAGTGGCAGCTACAAAGGGCTCAAGCATAAGAGCAATTGTAAAGATGGCACCGGACCATGTGGTGCTTCATTCTGTTGTTTGTAGGATCGCTATGAGTCAGAACCAAATCAACGGCACCTAGCAACAACAACATGAGTAGATACATAGATAGGCATGCACGCTGAATGGGTGTGGGAAAGGAAATGAAACGATGCCCGTAAATTATATAGGATTCACAAAGGACCGTTCTGCATATGTAGTTACCTATGCTGTAAGCACTCCCATGAGTGTAGTACAGCATACATGGGATAAAGTTGTGAAAATTCAGACATAACTAAACACCCAGAGGGAATGAGTTACTGGGGCTCTGGTCATCGTCTTGAGGGACACCACGGCCAATTGGCACAACCCAGTTCACAGTGATGCTCTATCCTACTTTGGGGAGCAGAGCCTGAGGTCTTAAAAGCTTGTGAGCAGCCATCTAAGGTGCAACGATTGTTCTCTCACCATGTGGAACAAAGAAGAATGAGAAAAAGCAGAGACATGGGAAAACAGTTAATTCAATGAACTAATAGGCCACATGAATACACCCTCAGAGACTCTGAGGCCAAAAGAACTAGATGGAGTTGGGTTACTATCACCATCGGCTGTGAAAGGGATAACACAATAGATGGTGCTGGTTAGAGGGGGCGGGGAGGGGATGTGGAACAGAACCCAAAATAATATATACATATAGATAAAGACCAGGATTACTGCTCAGATAGAGACTAGTGGAACACCTGAGCCTATAACCCCCTCAATTTTCAGCCCAACAATAGCTCTATAAGGGGAACAATAACAGTAGTGGACTATCAACACCTTAGAATAATCATCCCTTTAAGATCAAAGGGCAGCATCTGCCCAAGGACAAAGTACAGAAGGCAGGAAGAGTTTTAAAGGAAGGAAGAATGGAAACAGGAAATGGGCAGAAAGTGTGATAAGTGATGTTATATTGTGGAGATTTCAATTAATGACAAGAAACAAATTATGTATGAAGTATTGGGTGGAAAACTGATTGGCTCTATAAACCTTCAACCAATTCACAGCAAAAGCCTAAATATAAAATTTTTAAATCTATCTAAAAATCTCTTTTTTCCCATTCCCAAATTACTACAGAAGATTCCCCATGGCCAAATGCTTGACCATCTCAAGATCTTAATTTCCTCCATCTGTACCTACCATTTTACTCCTTTGAACTTGTCACCTAAATAGATCATTTCTATTTCCCAAATATAGTCGCTCTTCCTGGAAGAGCTTTCTTAAAAAAAAAATCTGGCTGAACATCCATTCTTCAATATTCAACTGAGGTATTGCCTTGTTCCTGAAACCTTCTATGTATCACTTTGCTGGATTAACTCTTCTTGATCTGTGATCTTAATTTGCCTTAGGAATTCCTTTATCTCATCATTCACTGCAATAAATTAAAACGACATTTATTTGTGTCTTCCTACTAGACACTGAATTCCTTGAGGGCCAAAAACAATATTTCTTATTCACTTATCACAGTGCCTGGTGCATTACAAAGAAAATGATTGATCTGAGGCGGAATCAGGGTTCCCTTTTTTTTTTTTTTCAGTTCATTTTTATTTTGTCCTCTTTCCTTCTTCCCTAAGAAAGGGACCTATGATTTGGATCCCTGCAAACTTGTCAAACTTTAAGCCACCCTCAGAACGTAAGAGAGGAGACCCGGGGTGGTTAGTGAAGAATTGTTCATCCGACTGGTTTGCGGGGAGTGGTTGTGCTACATGCCGTAGGAGAAATGTACATGCCAATATTTGTTGGATTCATTAAGGCCAATCTGCTGTAGACAGTAGTTTATGTAGCTTTGCAATGGTTTTACTTGCTATTGTCTCAAACTAACGTCATCTGGCCTCCTGTGACGTGGCCGCATACCCATGTGCCTTCCTCACATTTCTGTATGAAGGCTCATCTCTCGGAATGTCAGAGGACCCAATTTCACTTTGTGGACTCTGTATCTCCAGTCCAAGTTGTACCTATTCCTTAAGCAACTGCTTTGCGTTACTCTGAACTGAGTATTGGAATTTTCTTCCATGACATTCCTTAGCTCGGCTATCTGTGTTAATAGTCATCACTTATAGAAACAAGGGTTAATGTGTTTGGTGGAAGGGAAGTATGTTTAAGGTAATAATGAGAATGATCCCTTATCATTTGTGACAGATCTTGAGATCTGTATGAACAGTAATTAAAGATCTTCCATTAGGCATTGGGCTGCTAACTGCAAGGTCGGTGATTGACACTTGCCACCTATCCCCTGGGAGAAGATGAGGCTGTTCCCATAATGAGCTAGAGACTTGGAAATCCCACGTAGGGTCGCTATGAGTTGGGAAGCAACTCAGGAACCGTGGGTGGGTTCAGAAACCAACAAAATATAAGGAAGAGTCCTAATAAAAGCTCTTTATTGTAGCTAGAATAGACTGAGCCCAAACTGTCTTCATAAACTTTGTCCAAGAGACATTTCAGAAACCACCAAAGTGGAAAAGAGTGGGTGAGCACCTTTAAGATCTTTGTCAATGGGCAATCCTGTACCTCAAAACAGAAAAATGATTTAAGGGAAGCCTCTACAGCTCCTAAAGGATGGTCAGGTTTGATCCCCAAGAAAACCTGTAGACAGAAAGACCATCTAGAACATTCCAGGGGTCTAGCTTGTCAATCAGTTCACAACCTGATGCTTCCTCCTTGTGGGCATGGCCTTCTTATAAGGAGGGCCCAGGGAGATCGATCTCTCTCTCTCTCTCTCTATTTCTCTTTCTCTCTCTCTTTCTCTCTCGTGTTCCTCTTCCTGAATCAGTGCATCTAACCACCCATTCTCTACGTCACCACAAGGCTAAGCCCCCTTTGCCACACTCCAGTGACAGTTGAGAATGAAAGAGAAAGTAAAGATTGGGTTCAGCCAACAATTTCCCATCTGGAAATAGTAAGCTAACCTTCAGCTTTGGGGCACATAAGGAAGCAAATGACCTGAAGGTGTTTGGATTTCAGACTTCAGGGTTGGATGATCTAGAGTTAAGATTCCATTTCTGCCACTTACCCACTAGTTAACATTTGACCCATTACATAATATTCTCTTTAATAATTCCCAACTGCAAAATACACAACAGCACCTTGCTTGGGGTTATGTAAGGTCTAGTTATAATGCTCAATTGGGAGAAGGAGGAACAGCCTCATTTTATGGATTATGGAAAGTAGCCTGGAAAAGGTGCTTGACTACGTCCTGGCCCTTCTTGAGCTGGGCAGGAAAGATTGAAGTAAAGAGTGACAGTCAGGAGGAAAATATCATCTCAGTTATGAGTCCCCAAATTCGATGCTATCTATGTAATTCTACCTTTCTCATTGAAATGTGAGGACACTTTCACTGGGGCACAGGATTACGATGTGAAGGCTAGAGATGGGGAGGAATGTTATTAAGTCTGAGGGGTTGTGCCAAGATTCACCAACTCAATGTGTTTTAAAGGCAACATAAGCTAAACTAAATAGAGAGAGAAAAATGGCCTTAGCAGACTGTGGTTTCCTATGGCCAACCTCATCCTAACCGGAACTTCTGACTCAGAATGCAGACTCAGGAAGGGACTCCCTCTGTCTCAGAAACCCACAGAAGCAACTTGGTGGCAGTGACTTGAGTGACAAGTATTGATGAAGATGTGACTTAACAAGGAGTTTTACATGGGGCTGACAGAAGTGAAACTGATACAACCAATTTGGATACTGTCTTGGTGTTCCATACATTGAATCTCGGGGGAAAGGGGAAAAGAACTGGATCTGACACATAACCATGTGGAGGAACCAGAATATATCACAATTTTGTTCTTCACCCCTACTTCTCTCTGCTTCTGTCTCTCTCACGCTCTCCCCTTTCAACTCTAATGTGGCATTTTACAAGTCCTACCAGGCAAAGTCTGACTCTGTACAAATCGCTAAATTCTAAGTCCAAATTTCAAGAAATTGAAGGTAACGAGCTCACCTTGAATCAAGTACAATGTGGTCATGGAATCAGGATGGCAAACATGTCTGGCAGGTCCCCTCCTCAGATCAGCAAGTCGATGCCAGTGAGAAGTCACACTGTAAATAGGAATCAAATAAGACACACAGAGACAAGCAGCCATCTAGCTCAGAAGCAACAAAGCCCACATGGAAGAAGCACACCAGCCTGTGCGATCACCAGCCTATGTGTCCAAGAGATGAGGATTGGCATCAAAGAACAAAAAATCACATCATTGTCAATGAGGGGGAGTGTGGGGTGGGGACCCAAAGCCCATCTGTAGGCACCTGGACATCCCCTTACAGAAAGGTCATGGGGAGGAGACGAGCCAGTCAGGGTGCAGTGTAGCAACGAGGAAGCATACAACTTTCCTCTAGTTCCTAAATGCTTCCTCCCCACCCACTATCATGATCCCAATTCTAATTTACAAATCTGGCTAGGTACAGATAGGATCTGGCAACACAGGGAATCCAGGGCAGATGAGCCCTTCAGGATAGTGATAGTAGGAGGGTCGAGGGAGGGTGAGGTAGAGAGGGGGAACCGATTACAAGGATCTGCATATAACCCCCTCCCTGGAGGACAGACAACAGAAAAGTGGGTGAATGGAAACATCAGACAGTGCAATATATGACAAAATAATAATTTACAAATTATCAAGGGTTCATGCGGGAGGAGGGAGCAGGGAGGGAGGGGGAAAATGAGGAGCTGATGCCAGGGGCTTACATGGAAAGCAAATGTTTTGAAAATGATGAGGGTAACGAATGTAAAAATATGCTTTATACAGTTGATGTATGTATGGATTGTGATGAGTTGTATGAGACCCCAATAAAATGATTAAAAGAAAAAAGACAGAGACATATACTGCAGCAGACCCACCCTCCTTTCTTGGAGGGCTGTCATCACCTTCCAGAAATGTTCCCACTTATTTTCTTAGGTCCCACTTCCTGTCCTTGAGGCAAAGGAGACAGACTGGACTCAAAAATGCTGGACTCATCTTCGATGAAAGTGAAGTATCTTAGGAAGCCACTCAGCACTAACCATGAGGTCAATGGACACTCTCCCATCACTCAGAACATACGCCCATTGCACCGTGATCCCATTGATTCTTAATTTAGTCCAACTTTTTCTAATCAAAGGTCATGAGCAATGATCATGATCCAGATGATAATGGCATCCAAGTAAATCCTGGATCAATTAATAAATCTTTTCTCTGTAATACCTGCTTTGAGAGTTATCAGCCTTCCCATAACTGAGATAATAAATGCAAGACGATTTCTCCAGACATTAAATCAAACTGCCAACTGACATTCTCTGCAGAGCCTGCCCTCTTTCACCCGCCCAGTTGCACAAATAAATTCTCCTGTCACTTTTTCAGCAGCTCTCCTATAAATCTGGAAATTTTATTATTTGAGGTTTCGCATTGACAAATTTCCAAAATTAGCTCATGATATGTTCTTACAAATCACCATGCCAGGGTAACGAAAACTGAGGGTTCGTGACAGGGACTGGCTTACCAGATGCTACAAAGAACATCAGTCATTCTTTGTCCTCTTCCTGAGCTGTAGTGTATTAATACTTAAATTGAGTTTTAGAATAAAGATGGCAAATAGGTCACTGCTTACGTGCTGACCCCAATTAACAATAGCTGCCCTGACTCTATTTAAATTGATTGGGAGGCCATGTTTGTACTCAGTTGAAGAGAACACTGGGATTTATTAGTGATGCCTCGCATGGCTACACTCACTGCCATAGAGTCGATGCCAACGCATAGTGACCCTATAGGAGAGGGTAGAACTGCCGCTGTGAGTTTCCGAGACTGTGACTCTTTCTGGGAATAGAAAGTCCTGTCTTTCTCTGAGCGGCTCTTGGTTTCTATCGCAGCCCAACTCGTAACCACTATGCCAACAGGAAGGAAGACTGTCAGCACGCAGCCTGATGTTTCCTATTTTGTATCTCTGCATCGTTCAAAAGAAGCCAAAGGAGAAGTTAAAGTTTATAACCCATAATAGAGATCAGATATCATGGAGAGGGCTGGTGTAAAGCTGGCATTGGATTTTATAGAATAGAGTTGAGCCTTATATTCTTGAAGGATATAATCAGAGGTTTGCAGTTATACAATCTTGGTTGCGATCCTTACAAAACCAAAACAAAACCAAAAAAACCCCAGTTGCTGTGATGGTAAGGCTTATGTCAACTAGATGGTCCTGGGGGAGGGGAAGGGCTTATGAAACTAGACAGTCCTGGGTAAGGGCACAGGCAGAACTCAACCTATCAATTGTGCCAAAGCCTGGTGACCCTTCCTTGGCGTGATAAGCCTTGTTTCATACAAGAGAGAAACTCAAATTCTCTTTGACCCTTCACCTTCTGCTGGAGCAGGACCTGACATCTGATTGCTCCATCTCCTATTGGGTCGCCTGCCAATCCCAGAGGTCATCAGTGGGCTCCTGAGAGGGGATTTATTTGGCAGACTTCAGACCTCCGTATCCACCAGCCTGGGCCCACTACTGTCTGCTTCCTATTCATCCGCGTTGAATCAGAAGCCTTACTTAAACCAGACAGGACTTATGTGTAAGTCGTTTTTTAATATAAATCTCTTCCTATTAAAAAATAAAAATAAATCTCTTTCTATATACAAACACTAGTTAGTAGTTTTGCCTCTCTAGAGAACCCGCCCTAATCTTTTTCTATTCCTGGTGACCCCATGGGTGTCAGAGGGGCACTGTGCATCATAGTGATCAATGGCTAATTGTAACGCAGTAGATTGATAGGCTTTTCTTCCAAGGTGCCGCTGAATGGACTTGAACCATCGACTTTTCAGTCAGCAGCGGAGGGAGAGCCTCCTTAGCATTGACTAAACACTTAAGTTAGACCAGGGACTATTCAAGGTGCTTTATATTTGTATTTTCTTAAATCTTTACAACATCTCTACATACTAGGCACTATTATTATTCCCCTTTTACAGTAGAGGAAATGAAAGGCTTAGAGAAATTGTCACTTCCTCACAGTTACTAAGCGAGGCAGTGTGGGAGCTGGGAATCTAGGCCAGGCTATCTGAGCCCGGTGCTGCTAATTGGTGGCCTATCCTGGGCACTGGAGTGTAGGGAGCGGCCTCTAACCGAGATGCAGGTGTGGGCCAGTTTGGGTGGACACTCATTCGCTGCTGATGCCCTCCTCCATGCCACCCTCACAGCAGTTTACTTCAGTCCCTGCTGGACACTTTCGGTCTCATCCGAGCACAACTGTCCACTCAGCCAATCAGCGCACCCTAATGATTCCTACCCAGCTGCCTTCAGGGCTGCAAACAAATAAATGGTCACAAACATTTCTTAAATAGCATTAGCCTGAACACCCACGGGGCTACAGCTGCTGTTGCTGCTGTTGGTGTGTGCCCCGGAGGCCATTCAGACCTGGAGTGATTTATGGGGCAAAGGAGAAGGACAGTGAGTTTCCCTAAAGGGCAATCCTTCCTAGGGCAGATCAACTGGCCTTCTCTCCCCTGGAGCGGCTGATGGATTCTAATCACTGGCGTGCTGGTTAGCAGCCAAGCACTTCAGCATTGGGTCACTAGGCTCCTATTACACACCAAGAGGTTGTTAGTGCCGAGTAATCACTGTCACTAAGCAACCCTGGTGCCACAATGGGATAAGAGTTGAGCTGCTAACCAAAAATTCAGCAGTTCAAATCCATCTGCCACTCTGTGGTTGGGTGAAAAAGATGAGCCACTGGGCAAAGATCTTCTGTATAGATTTAAGGCCTCGGACACCCTAGAGAGCGACTCAACTCTGTCCTGTAAGGTCACTGTGAGTCAGGCTTAACTTGATGGCAGTGAGTTTGAGATAGTTGATATAGGTAACAACGCCACAGAGACAAGTAGGAAACAAAACAAAACTGTGTAGGTCCCTTGTCATTCCAATGTTGGGAACTTCCAGCAAAAATGCAAAAATGGGGCGTGCTATAATGGCAGTGGCAGGTGAGCCTTGAGATACTAACCACAAGGCTGGCAGTTCAAACCCACCAGCTGCTCTGCAGGAGAAAGACGAGGTTGTCTTCCCCTGCACAGATTTATAGTCTCTGAATCCTTATATAGGGTCTCTGTCACAAGATGCTGACTGGCAGTGGGTCTGGGTTTTTATAGGAAACCGGTATGTCATGAAGAACTCAGTTTGTTTCTCCATATTCAGATAACCTCAAATCTCACTTGATGCATGTAAATATTTTATGAAATTCATTTGTACTTACAGGATCCCTGGTGGTATGAGACTTGAAGCACTGCCTGCTAACCAGAAATCTGCGGTTCCCACCCGCCAGCTGCTCTGTGACAAAAACAATGTGGCGGTTGGCTTCCATAAGGATGTACAGCTTCAGAAACCCTGTGGGCAGTTCTACTCTGTCCTGTACAGTCAATGCAGGTCAGAGTCAACACCACAGCCGTGTGTTCGCTTTATTTACAGTTGAGATTCATTATGCATCTGATTTCTTTTCTGTTTGGATATCCCTTGTTTATTTTAAAGTGCATCCCTTAGGGATCCCATCCTGAAGGAGCTGGTTAATCAGGACACTGGATCATATAAAAAGATGAGAGCCTCTTTCTCGCGGTGGGTAAATTGCTGAGAAAACAAACCCTAGGCACTTATGAGAAGGCAGTTAAGTCATTTTAGAGGCAAGCACTCACTGAGGACTGAAATCACATTCTCAGAAGGAGGCTTGAATTAAAGGAGAAGACGCCATTCATTGATGATATTCAAGAATTTTTCATTCAATGCCCCCCCCACCCAAAGGCACCAGCTACTACCTCCCTCTTCTACTTCAAGGCAGAAATTACATTTCAATACAATTCTTAGACATGACAAAAAGGGGGCTTTAATGGATAAGAAACAGCCATCCATCCTTTACAATTCTCTGAACCAAGCTCCAAGATCGTCCAGATAATTTCCCTGTCTCTTCAATGGTCTCTTCACCAGTCTTTGAGCACCAGTGAACGGATTTTGTCGACATTTTCATCAGTTTGGGAAGTTGACAGACATCGTCCAGAATGAGGTTTGTCATCAATCGACATTTCACCTTTTTTGAAATGAAAAACCCACTTGTACCACCTCTTTAACACTTGTTAATTTCCATTATTCTGCTAATAGCCATCCTATTATTATTCTAGTTTTTATTTGCATTTCTCAATGACTAATGAAGTTGAGCATCTTTCCCAATTCCTAACTCATCTATGAAGGAATTAAATCCTTTGCCCATTTTTAAAAGTGTGTTGTCTTTTTTATGTGAATTCTAGGAGTTTTTATATAGTCTAAATACTAGACCCTTATATCAGCTAGATGATTTTTAAATATTTTCTCCCATGCTGTAAATGGACTTTTCCACGCTGCCTCCCATGCTGTACATGGACTTTTCACTTTGATAATGCCCTTTGGCGTACAAAATGTTCTCATTTTGAGGCAATCTGGTTCATCTGTTCTTGTGGGGTTTGATGCTCTTGCATTTAGTGTCCTGCCGAGGCTTTTGCTGGCTACCCCTGGCTCCGTCATCCTGTGTTTTCATGGCCTCCTGGTTCCCTTGTCTTTGGCGCTCTCTTGAACCTCGCCATCATGAAGTCTCATAGACGGAGCTACCCTTTTCACCCTACTTGGGGACTTTTACTTGATCCTTCCCCCTTATCCTTAACTTTCATGGTCCTTTAATTTTTTATTCCTCTTCAACACAATCTCTGTATTTTCAAAATATGTTTCATGATGCTTAGCCTATAAATAAATCCAAACTACTTTCAGTCTGAAATGAAAAACAAGCAAGTTCCTCCCAGAGACTGTATGTCCTTGTCTCGGTCGCCTCCTCTCTGCCAAAGGCACCCTTGCATGAGTCACCACGTGGACCTTCCCTATCGTCTCACCACTCTGCTGCAGTCAGGTCTCGGACACTTCACGGTGTTGACATACAGAACACCACACTCCAAGGAATTTTACATTTCCCTCTGCAGCATAAGACATAACGTGTTCATTATTTCTTTTCCTGTGGCTTTCCACAACACAAACTTCCAAAGATAATAATGTATTGAAAATGGCCACAGGCACCAAGCATTTATTGAGCAATGACTATGTTTACATTTCACCTGAGGAAGAAAGGATGCTATCACTGTGAGCATTTATTTCATTCTCATTTTATAATCTGGCTCCTGGTCATGGTCGTGAAGTTCAAAAATGTAAAGCCTGTTTCACCTGCGTTGACAATCTGATATGTACAGTTGTAATTCTGCGAAGAACACTGGAGGTTAGGGAATGGGTATAATATATTTAGTAAGTAAGTGGTGTTCCACTTTTACTTCCGTGCACTTGACTTCAAACCAGTGCATTCTGGTTCAACCCCTTGCTGAGAATTTTCATGTCTATCCTAGATACATGGAATCAGTTCTGGTTCCACGATGTGTAGAATGGAAATACAAACAGGGTCAAATTGGAACGACCCTGTGTGAAGCCTGCGTCAGAGGGTTAATGACAGCTGGGAGGCCAGAGCAACCACTGACCAGCGCTCGAGAATGAGCAAGTCACCACTGCTGATGCAAAACAGCAGCTACAAAGCCATTACGTTAGAGGGTGGCTAGCCGTTTACCAGGACTGTCCTGGTTTACAAACTGCGAGTTTCTTTAAGTAAGCAGCTTTCCTCAAAGCTCAAGTGTTTATTAATAGCACATTAGCTGGAAAAGATTCTGAAGGAGCTTAAAAAAGCTTAGAGCTAATGTGTAATGATATTGATCCACTGTGAGTCGATATAAAACAAAGCGGTAGTATTTCTGAAGTGGTTGATTAACGTCAGAAGAAACAAATGCGTTTGACTTATAAGAACTTGGCGTATCACCCAACCATAAATAGCTTAAGCATCAGACTTGATTTTTTTTCATAGAAATTAAAGGTAAAGTTCATCGTCAGGGGTGACTTGATTCAGGGGTCAAATGGTACCAGTCTCATTGCCTCTTTTCTCTAACTTGGCCCCATTGTCGGAAAGGGCCTCCTTGTAGTGCTAGATGGCTGTAGGAGTTCCAAGGAGCATCCGTTATGTCCAGGAGAAAAATGTGACAACCCCCTCCTGGTCACCTCAGTCAAGCTCCACGATTAGTTCTCACTGGTTCCAATGGCTTCTGGGACTAGTCTTCCATCCAGTTTTGCATCCAAAGGACAGAGTGTGGTCATTAGCACAAGCCTAAGATACTTGCCCAGCCCTAGAGAGAGGGGTAGAAGTGAATTGCCTTCAAAGCACACTCTCCCAGGGAATCCAGGACAGACGAATGCCTCCGGACCAGTGGTGAGAGTGGAGATACCAGGAGGGTGGAGGGAAGGTGGGGTAGAAAGGGGGAACAAATTACAAGGACCTACATATAACCCCCTCCCTGGGGGACAGACAGCGGAGAAGTGGGTGAAGTACGATGTTGGACAGTGTGAGATATGATGAAATAATTTATAAATGATCAAGGGTTCATGAGGGAGAGGGGAGCGGGGAGGGAGGGGAAAAAATGAGGAGCTGATACCAAGGGCTCAAGAAGAAAGCAGATGTTTTGAGAATGATGAGGGAAACAAATGTACAAAAGTGCTTGACACAATGGATGGATGGATGGATGGATGGATGGATGGATGGATGGATGGATGGATGATTGTGATAAGGGTTGTAGAGCCCCCAATAAAATGAATTTTTTAAAAAGGAACAAAAAGCATACTCTCTGACAGCCAGGGAACCATCCACTCCATCCATTCCCAAGAGGAAGTGGCTCTTGGATAGAACAGGTGATTGTTTCTCTCTCTCTCAATTACTAGTCAAGAGGTGGTTGGTTTGAACCCACCCAACAGCACCATGGCAGAAAGACTTGGCAAAGTGTTTCTGGTCCATAAAGATCATAGCAGGAAACCCTGATGGAATTCGCAGGTTCAACTCCACCACATGTGGTTGCTGTGAATCAGAGTCCGCTCATTGCCCATGGAATATTGTTTTGCTTTGTCTAATTTTTCTTTTCTTTTTTTCCAGATTAATAGATGAAGGTTGTTGTTGTCGTCATCGTTGTTGTTTGCGGTCAAGTTGGATCTGGCCCATAATGACCCTGTGTACAACAGAACACAATAGGGTCGCTCCTGCACCCTCTTCTCGATTGCTCTTACGTTTGAGCCCTCTGTCGCAGCCACTGTGCCTCTCCATCTCACTGAGGGTCTTCCTCCTTCTCACTGTCCCTCTAAGATTCCGGGGACTGGTCTCTCCTGAGAATGTATCCAATGGATTTGAGACACCATCTTGCCATCCTCGCTTCTAGGGTGCCTCCTAGCCCTACTTCCTCAAGGACGGCTTGTTTGGTCTGGCAATTCATGGTAAACCCAGTCTTCGTCACCGGCCATGCATCACTTCTTCTCTGGTCTTCCTTATTCACTGAATGCTGAGTAACTAAAAAAGGAGGGTCCACTGGGCTTAGTATATACATGAGCCCCCCGGTTTATAGTTCGGGTGTTCTGGATCCTCACTCCAACACCCAGGGCAGGTGGTCGCATGCCTTCCACCAGCAGCATGGTGTTTGGCCTTGCTACTGGGAGTCTCTCTCAAACAGCAAAGCCTTCGATTGCCCACGACATCTTTCACTGAAAACCCCAAGCAAATTCTAAACTGGCTAAATGCCTAGTGCTGTCCCTCAGCTGCGTGTACAAACAATTGTGGCCTGAAGAGGAAAGAGAAAGAGGAAAGGCCAACCCCTTCTTTTCCTAAGATGCGCTCAGAAGGGGAGTGGGAAGAAGGTAGATTGATCGTGGGTAGGTTTTTCAGGCAATCTGCATTTTAGCCTAAGGATTGTTAAAAGCAAGCCAACACCAGGAAAAAGAAGATGGCTCTGTGGGTTGGTCTTATTGAAAATGAATGAGGCCACCAGTTCCCATCTCAGGAACAATATTTTACAAAGCTAAGCTTGCTAGGTGACTCCTGCTCCACACACAGAGGACTGCGGAGGGGCGGCGTGCAAGTAGCCCCTTGAGACGGGGTTAGAAAGACAATTGGAGACAAGCGGAGTTCTGTCATTTGTCTCACTGTCTTTTCACTTCTGCTTACTCTCTCTTGGCACGGGAATTTTATTGCTCTCACACATGTTGCATTCAGTCTTAGATAAAAAGATGGGACATTCTTTCATAGTCGTTTTGTTGGCATATAACTCACATAGCATACAATTTAGGAGTTGGATCATAGGAAGATCTGTGCAATCAACACTACAATTGACATCAGACCATGTTCTTCTTCCCCAAACTCATTGTGATTAGCTCCTCCTTCCCCCCACTTCCCTTGCCATGTCCCTAGGTAATTATGAATTCAGCTACTGTCTCTAGAGATTTACCTATCTAGGATTTTATACACAGAAAATCATAAAACACAATCAAGGTAAAGAAAATCAACAACAACGATAAAACAAAATAGGGAAAATTCCCAGTCAACAAGAAAGCAGAATATAGTAAAAAAAATTTAAAAACTGAAACAACTTTAAAATGAGTCAAAGGGAGATCGAATGATAAGGTGTTACATTTCAACCTAATTATATCTGCCCTAAGAGACTTGGCAACGCCCTCTGTCTGGTAGCCAGGCTTTTGCCGTCCTGAGGCTCACTCTGTGTGGGGCCCTGGCAAGGGATTTGGGCTTCTGTGATGTGACAGAAGAAAGAGTGGTTGGAGGAAGAGAATGCAAAATTCCAGTGGTGTATCAGCTCTCCAGAAGCAGACTGTGTGCAGAAGCTGGGACGTTGGCCATGGGAATATAGTTGGCAATGGCTTAGGTACGGGATCAACATTTGGGGACCAGTGCTTCGGCAGTAGAGAGAATGGGATATGGAAAGTGTTTTGAAATATCCCAAAGGCTGTCAGATGAGCGGAGGCATTGAACGGATTCTTCATGGTTCTTAAAAATTATGTTTACACTACACTGTAGCCTATTAATTATGCAGTAGCCCTATGGAAACATTTGACATATAGTGACAATTGCCTATATGTGACAGAGAGACACAATGTGAGCGCACGCAACTGGGAACAATGGAGCCAATAGCCTTGCTCTCTGCAGGGCTGCCGCAAACCTTGCCTTCGTAAATAATGCATGCCCGCTAAACCGGTGGAAATAAAATGAGGTTCGCTTGTTCAAGGGGCAGGTTTTCGGTGGGTATGGAGAAGCAATCTGAAGCTATTGGGTAAAGCTGCACCAAGCAATAGTAAGTGTCTCTGGAGGCCAGTAGGGGTTCGAGACACTCTTCTTTGGCCAAATACATCCAGACAGCTTGCTTCCAAATGTTACAGCTCATCAAAACGTTCTCACACAGAATGCACAGAGACAGAACCCTTTTCACCAAGGTGATCCCCCCAGGGGTGCTTTGGAAGACAAGCCAGGGAGCTACTCTCCAAAGGTCTCAGCCGCCAAAGCCTATTAGGCCAGGCCTACTCTGTACACGTGCCACGGCCGTGAATCCGCACCAGCCCCGCGAAGTCAACTCACAACAGGGGAAAGCCGAAGAATCTGGGTTTTTAGGAACCTGAACCAAGTGTTGCCGTGTATGAAAGTGTGTTTCCTTTAAGGCCATTTGCAGCCCTAGGTCTTTAAAATGGAAAAAAAAATGATAGCTGTCATCTACTGAGCACTGTATGCCGACTGTGGGCCTCACACACTGCCATTTCAGCTGGTTGCTTTTCATGCCTGTCTCATTTCACCTTCACCCATCTCTATGTAGAAATGCGTTCCTTCAGGAATAAGGTGCAATGAGGAACATGTGGTTTGAGAGGTGGTGTAGCTGTTGAGTGATGGACCAGAACTTTAAGCTCAGATAGGTTTTATTCTAATGCCTGTTTTTGTTGTTGTTGTTGTTGTTGTTGGGTGTCTTCAAGTCGGTTCTAACTCATTGCGACCCTATGTACAATGAACTGAAGCACCGCCCAGTCAGGTGTCTGTGGTACATATATTGCTCACTGCATAGTCCTTGTTACAAATAATGTTTATTCTGGAAGTCTGAATTGAAAGGAACAAAAACAAGACCCTGGTAGAGAATCCGACCTGCCCCAGTCGTTGAGCTTCGGCAGCAGTAAAGTCTTCAAGCACGATCAGCAGTCTCTTACTCCACCCTTGGACTCCGAGGTGAGTAGGTGAGAACACTTAATTCAAGGGTCGGGTAAGCCTGGAGCAGAGGAGGTAAGAAAACTCCTTACCGAAATACAAAGAGGCTTCAAAAGGTCTGTGGAAAATTGAATTAAAAGATAATTTTTCCATTAACTTTTTGAAGCCCATTCATATACTTTCCAAATGAATTGGTATTCTCCTTAGTAATGTCCTCCAGCTGCCTCCCTGCGTCTAATGAAACTCTGCTCTTTCAGGGCCACGAAGAATGTTCTCAATTAAAGTTGGTCCGTAGGATTGTGGTGAATATGTAAACACAGTAACACAAGCACAATCAAGTTGACCAGTTTCCCCTGAGGGGGAGGGCCTGAGGGGGTTCTAAATTTCAATTTCCCATGCTTTTACTGCTCCAGCCCTTTATGAGAGCCAAGCAGCTCAATTCACATCTGTAGTTTATTTCTCCCTCCAGGACAGGACAATGGAAATGAGAAAGTCAATGTTCTTTTCAACTCAAGCAGATTGAATTTTACTAAACTGAAATGGGCTCTGAATAAGTAAAGGTCAGTCCAGGCTTGGATCTTTTCTTTATTAACATCAAATCAACAACAGTATTTTTGCTTCCAATTCTTTTGTCCATGGTGCTTGAAAATGCCACCAGTGGGAGCCAATGAAACTTTTTTTTTAACCAGAACCATGAACGGCCAGGCAAGAGCCAACTGCTACCTAGGGCAATGCATACATTTTCTTTCTTTTTTTTAATGTAAAATCTTGGGGAACAATTTTTCTTTATTAAATAGCACACTATTTAGACTACAGAAAATAATCTTCTGGAAAGAATAGTAGACCCATTGTGTTGTAGAATTCTACTTAATCAGCTGCTTCTAAGAAGGATAATCAGGAATTCACAGATTTCATGGAAATATATTTCATGAGGAAAAGAGAACAGAAAATGAGCTATGGGTGGGTATGCAGGGAAGAGGAGGGGCAAAAGAGATAGAAGTGTGTGGTTGGGCACAGGGGCTCAAGTTCTGCTGCTAGGACAGTATGAATGTAGAGGCATGTCTGGATTTGGAGGGGGCAAAAAGCCCTCTTAGGGTTGATGTATTGGAATACACAGGCCTCCCTGGTTTTCTCTGGGACATGCATATTCTCAGGAGGGTGGGTTTGCCCTGAAAGAAGAAGTAGGCGAGAACTAGAAAATAAAATAAAAACATCATAATACAACAAAAGTACAAAAACCGAAGAAAGTTTAAAAATAAAGCTACCTTGTGGGTGAGGATTCCTGCTCCTTTGGCAGTGTGATTGCGTGTATGTGTGTGTCACGTTGGGGGGGCATGGGCAGGGGGAGGGGGTCATGGGCGGGGGAGGGGGACAGGCACTAGAGAACAAAACTGGAAAGGGAAAAGGGGAAAAATGGCAGCAAGTGTAGCCTGGGTACTAGGAAAGTCAAGCTGTCCACGCGCTCTACTGTCCACGCAGGGCCCCCCAGAGGTCTGAGAGGTCAAGTGTTTGGCTGGCTGGGTTGCCTCTGGGGCCAGGAAGATGGGGGCTCACAGAAACAGCTTGTGCCTCGGGTCAATGGCAAAGGGGATGCATCCGCATCCATTGCTCCTCTCCCACTTTAAGAAACTTGGGTCTACTTCACTCTTATGCTGAGTTTCTCACTGCCAGGAAGTGCAAGCATCCCTTCTAGTGGAGCCTGCAATAGGCGCTGAGGTCTTCCAGGCTTGTTATCTAGAGGCCATATCCCTCATCTCTAATCAGGTGTTTGGTGTACTTCAGATGCAAGAATATTAATACCAAGAGAGTGCCATGGCCTCTCCTCTGAGACGTTCGGTGGTACTTCTCTCTTTACCAAACTCTTCAACTATGTTAATATTCTTTATGGCACAAAATTTTCAAAGGATCTCCAGAGAGCTGGCCATAAGATCCTTATCAGTAAAAATAGAAGAGGAAAGGAGGGAGTCAGGGAGGCCAGTTAACCTACACCCACTGTTATTAACCCAATTCCAATTCATAATCACCCTATACTGGGTTTCCAAGGCTGTAAATCTTTATGGAAAGAGCTAGCCTCATCTTCCTCCTCAGTGCAGCTGGTGGGTTTGAACCTCCAACCATTTGATTAGCAGTCCAGTGTCTTCCTGAAAGCACCTACAATAATAGAGGAAAACAGTGAGAGAGGTGAGTGAGACTGTGAGTTGTTTCAGAGTCAGGTTTTGTACTTAGCGCTACGGCAGAAACAGACATGAGCAAACATGGAAGAACTATGATGTAAAGGGATTTATTGAGCAAGATATTTAACAAGTGTTTATTAGATTGAACAGTATCTGGCAACTCGTCAGGTAGATTTTGTTTGTTTCTTTCCCCAGCAGACTTTAAATGTATAGCCTATATAACTATAACATTAATGTAGGACACATAAAGGGGAGTTCAGAGAGAAGTTGGTCTCAACATTTGGCTTTCATTTGTTGGTTTTACCAATATTTATATTAATGCTAAAGAATATGTAATATAAGTATATATATATGCTTAACTTTTATTTGAGTGATTATTTATTGCTACAAATAATATGGATATATAGTACATGCACATATATACTTATTTTATTTATATTAGCAATAAAAATATTGATAAAATGAATTTTGCGTCTAAAAATATTTGAGGGGGTAACATTTTTTCTCACAAATTTTTTGAAGTCCCAAGTGTGTATATGTGTGTGTGTGTGTGTGTGTGTGCTAGAAAAGAAAAGGCACTGTAAATTATAGGATATAATTATAAATGAAGTAAGACTTTTTATATTTTAAATTTTTGGAAGAAAATTAATATACTAAGTTCTTTGAAAGTTTGAACCAAAAATCCTAGGATGTGATCTGGTGGATGGTGGAGTCGAAATAAAATCCAGCAGTTACATAAACTAGAGATAATCATTATTATCCATCTTTTTTCTCGGCTCATGAAACTGTCTTCAAGATTAATATCTTAGGAGTATCCATCCTCTAGAGTCCAGCTGAAAAAACATAAAGCATATTCTCTTTCAGTGGTATATTAGACGGGGTTGACTAGAGAAACAAATTCAGTGACACTCATGTATGGGTAAGAGAGAACTTTCTATCAAGACGTAATGATATATCAAGCAAACATCCCAGCCCAGTCCAGAGCAAGTCCCTAAGTCTGATACTCTGTGTAACTCCGATACTAGTCCATAAATCCCTCTTGAGACTAGTGTAGCTACATGCAATGATGCAGAATGCAGGAGATAACAGGCCAGTGCAGGCAGGGCTGTGTGGATCCAGGGGCAGTGTCTCTGTGAGCTCGCTGAGTGACAGCAGGAAAGTGAATCAGAGAGAGTGGGGAGGTTCCCAGGACCCTCCTGATGAGAAGGTCAAGCCCACAAGGAGACACCATCAGGCTGTGACCTGATTGACAGGCTAGATTCCACTGTACACGTCAAGTTGACCCAAAATTATGTAACTACCACAGACCACTGTCTGACAGCTTTATACTTTTACACAACTCTTTAGCCATACATAATTTTTTAATCATTTTATTAGGGACTCATACAACTCTTATCACAATCCATATAGACATCAATTGTATAAAGCACATTTGTATATTCATTGCCCTCATCATTCTCAAAAGATTTGCTCTCCACTTAAGCCCCTGCAATCAGCTCCTCATTTTTCCTCCTCCCTCCCTGCTCCCCACGCCCTCATAAACCCTTGATAATTTATAAATTATTATTTTGTCATGTCTTGGCTTGTCCAACATCTCCCTTCACCTACATTTCTGTTGTCAGTCCCCCAGGGAGGAGGTTATATGTAGATCCTTGTAATCAGTTCCCCCTTTCCCCCCACACTCCCTCCACCCTTCCAGTATCACCACTCACACCACTGGTTCTGAAGGGATCTTCTGCCCTGGATTCCCTGTGTTTCCAGTTCCTATCTGTACCAGTGTACATGCTCTGGTCTATCCAGATTTGTAAGGTAGAATTGGAATCATGATAGTTGGGGTGGAGGGAGTATTTAGGAACTAGAGGAAAGTTGTATGTTTCATCGTTGCTACATCACATCCTTACTGGTTCATCTCCTCCCTAAGACCCATCTGTAAGGGGATGTCCAGTGGCCTACAAATGGGCTTCGAGTCTCTACTCTGCACTCCCCTTCCTCATTAACAATGACTTGATTTTTTTTTCTGATGATGCCTGATACCTGATTCCTTCGACACCTAGTGAACGTACAGGCTGGTGTGCTTCTTCAATCCATACATAATTTTTTAAAAGAAAGACAACAGTAAAATCATATTTGTGCCAACCAGGATAAAACTAAACTGCATACAGCACAAATGAGTCAGCATCATTTAAATATAATATTCTATAAGTGAACAAAACAAAAATATTCTGTGCCTAACAATTGCAATTATGTGAACACTATCAAAATATTCCCCCACCAATGAAAGTTTGTAAGTCAGCTACTTCATGCCATTATGCCCCCATATTTTAGATATCCAATTTCTTTTTTTAATCATTCTATATTTGTTTTATCAAAATAAATAGTGTGAAATTATTTGGCAAGGTTTTTTATTATTAGTTTGGAATTAATACATACAACATATCATTCCATATATCAATCAAGTCAAGTAGAATTGTACAATTGCTACCACAATCAGTTTATACTGCTCACTTATATCAACCCAGTGCTCTGAGGAGACAAGCATGTTCTTTGATATAAAGAATCTTCATTCTAGTTGGAACCATAAGCAAAGTCAAGTTAGGACAGGCCATCTATAAAGTCAGCAGCAGTAGGCAATAATTCACAGGATTATATATCTTATCTTCATCTGATCAGATTTGGGTAAGCTCAATGTGGACCATCTCACTTAGCCT